>NC_042616.1:389171582-390422873 GCF_901001135.1 Rhinatrema bivittatum
CCAAAAACTAAGTCTATTCCATGTAACCATTGCTAATGGCAGTGGCTATTCTCTAAGTGAACTTAATAGCAGGTAATGGACTTCTCCTCCAAGAACTTAGCCAATCCTTTTTTAAACACAGCTATACTAACTGCACGAACCACATTCTCTGGCAACAAATTCCAGAGTTTAATTGTGCATTGAGTAAAAAAGAACTTTCTCCGATTAGTTTTAAATGTGCCCCATGGAGTACCCCCTAGTCTTTCTACTTTCCAAAAGAGTAAATAACCGATTCACATCTACCCGTTCTAGACCTCTCATGATTTTAAACACCTCTATCATATCCCCCCTCAGCCATCTCTTCTCCAAGCTGAAAAGTCCTAACCTCTTTAGTCTTTCCTCATAGGGGAGTTGTTCCATTCCCCTTATCATTTTGATAGCCCTTCTCTGTACCTTCTCCATCGCAATTATATCTTTTTTGAGATGCGGCGACCAGAATTGTACACAGTATTCAAGGTGCGGTCTCACCATGGAGCGATACAGAGGCATTATGACATTTTCCGTTTTATTCACCATTCCCTTTCTAATAATTCCCAACATTCTGTTTGCTTTTTTGACTGCTGCAGCACACTGAACCGACAATTTCAATGTGTTATCCACTATGACACCTAGATATCTTTCTTGGGTTGTAGCACCTAATACGGAATCCAACATTGTGTAATTATAGCATGGGTTATTTTTCCCTATATGCATCACCTTGCACTTATCCACATTAAATTTCATCTGCCATTTGGATGCCCAATTTTCAAGTCTCACAAGGTCTTCCTGCAATTTATCACACTCTGCTTGTGATTTAACTACTCTGAACAATTTTGTGTCATTTGCAAATTTGATTATCTCACTCGTCGTATTTCTTTCCAGATCATTTATAAATATATTGAAAAGTAAGGGTCCCAATACAGATCCCTGAGGCACTCCACTGTCCACTCCCTTCCACTGAGAAAATTGTCCATTTAATCCTACTCTCTGTTTCCTGTCTTTTAGCCAGTTTGCAATCCACGAAAGGACATCGCCACCTATCCCACGACTTTTTACTTTTCCTAGAAGCCTCTCATGAGGAACTTTGTCAAATGCCTTCTGAAAATCCAAGTATACTACATCTACCGGTTCACCTTTATCCACATGTTTATTAACTCCTTCAAAAAAGTGAAGCAGATTTGTGAGGCAAGACTTGCCCTGGGTAAAGCCATGCTGACTTTATTCCATTAAACCATGTCTTTCTATATGTTCTGTGATTTTGATGTTTAGAACACTCCACTATTTTTCCTGGCACTGAAGTCAGGCTAAGCGGTCTGTAATTTCCCAGATCACCCCTGGAGCCTTTTTTAAATATTGGGGTTACATTTGCTATCCTCCAGTCTTCAGGTACAATGGATGATTTTAATGATAGGTTACAAATTTTTACTAATAAGTCTGAAATTTCATTTTTTAGTTCCTTCAGAACTCTGGGGTGTATACCATCCGGTCCAGGTGATTTACTACTCTTCAGTTTGTCAATCAGGCCTACCACATCTTCTAGGTTCACCGTGATTTGATCCAGTCCATCTGAATCCTTACCCATGAAAACCTTCTCCATTACGGGTACCTCCCCAACATCCTCTTCATTAAACACCGAAGCAAAGAAATCATTTAATCTTTCCGTGATGGCCTTATCTTCTCTAAGTGCCCCTTTAACCCCTCGATCATCTAACGGTCCAACTGACTCCCTCACAGGCTTTCTGCTTTGGATATATTTAAAAAGGTTTTTACTGTTAGTTTTTGCCTCTACAGCCAACTTCTTTTCAAATTCTCTCTTAGCCTGTCTTATCAATGTCTTATATTTAACTTGCCAACATTTATGCTTTATCCTATTTTCTTCTGTTGGATCCTTCTTCCAATTTTTGAATGAAGATCTTTTGGCTAAATAGCTTCTTTCACCTCCCCTTTTAACCATGCCGGTAATCGTTTTGCCTTCTTTCCACCTTTCTTAATGTGTGGAATACATCTGGACTGTTCTTCTAGAATGGTATTTTTTTAACAGTGACCACGCCTCTTGGACATTTTTTACTTTTGTAGCTGCTCCTTTCAGTTTTTTTCTAACAATTTTTCTCATTTTATCAAAGTTTCCCTTTTGAAAGTTTAGCACGAGAGCCTTGGATTTGCTCACTGTTCCTCTTCCAGTCATTAAATCAAATTTGATCATATTATGATCACTATTGCCAAGCAGCCCCACCAACGTTACCTCTCTCACCAAGTCCTGTGCTCCACTGAGAATTAGATCTAAAATTGCTCCCTCTCTCGTGAGTTGTGGAAAGAAGCAAAATCCTACAAAGGCATCGAAAAAAGCAGGTGCAAATTAAATAAAGAAGTGGGATCTTGGGTATGGGCTGTAGGGGGACATGTCATCATACATGAAAATATCTCCGCTAGCTGTGCAGGCTTGTATAGGCCAAATGGAGTTCACATATCTGAAGTGGGCATGGATCTCTTTATCCTCTGCTTGCAAATGGCCACAGAAGGACTAGTGAGCTTAGGTGGGGGATAGGGACCAAGTAAGGGGTTACTAGTCCCTACTATGGCAGGGCCCTCACTGGTGCATACTGGGATGCTTTGGTGTTTTGGGGAGGGCAGGTCTGGGCATCAAAGACTATGCATAGGGGGAAGCTTGTTGGGGCACATGAAGTGGGGTGCTGTTACCCTATTCATTGGCAAAGGGTGATGGATATATGCAATACATGGAACAGACTGAGATGGTGGCTGGTCTGGGGGTTGCCAAATGGAGGCCTGGCATAAATAAAGAAGTAAATAAGTAAATAAATAAGCATGGCCTGCAAGGACGGTCAGAGGAGGGGCGAGGCGGCAGCACACTGCACAGAGCGGCCACAGCAGCAGTCACAGAGTGGAATGCCAGTGGGTACCACCTTCAAGGAGCAGAAGGTTGGATGGCTGCTGCCTCACTGGGACAGCAGCAAGCAGGGTTTTTGCAGCACAAAGTCTTGCTGGTGGGGGTGTAGGCCATTATTATAGAAGGTGAATGTTAAGCTTGCTTAAAGAAATTTCTGGATGTTGATGTTTAAGTTCATGCTTTTATGGCTGTGGTAATTTCATCCACTCAATAAAAGAGCATTATGGACCCTGTAGTGCATCATTGTTGGCAAAGGGGCGGGTGGTGAGATGCCTGGAAGCTACGGCATGCCCAAGTTAAGAAACAATCCAAAGAAGTGAGAGTTAGGCAAAATCTATCCTGCCTTCCCTAACCACCACCTGACTTTCAGTATTTGACTCCAAGAACTTGTATATAGAGTGATAAAATGCTACGTGTCAAATTTCTGCTGAAGAGTGAATTCTACCTGTAATGCAATCTACCCATATATATGCACGATGAACACATTTCTTAAGAACTTCAGCCTGTTTTCTGGCAAGAGGGGTTTTACCTCAGGAAGATGAGACTTGCTGTTAAAGACCTCTATGTTCATTTAATGTTACTGTTGTAACCTATTTTTCCTTGCTGCACTGTTTTCCCTTTCCCAGTTCCTACTCCCTGTTAAAATGAAATTTTCGAACCTGCAGTTCAAATGTAAACCGGTGTGATGTCCCCACTAACACCGGTATATAAAAGACTTTAAACAAACAAATAAATAAATAAATAAATAAATAAAACTTTTTGTGTGCCGCCGTGAAAATGTGCAGCAAAATCCTCATTTAACTATCACCAGGGATCTTTGAGATAGTGCAGGGTTTACTGCAACAAAAACAATAATGGAAGAAATCAATAGAAAAGAAAATGACTTGTTATTTTTCCAGGTATCTTTTTTTGTTCTTGATGCAATAAACACTGATACATTCCCAGGAGACATAAAAGAAAAACTGAAAATGAAGTTCCCTAACTGTCACTTACATGATTACACTGCATTCTGTTTGACATTCATATGCATTTACTCACTGCTGATGGAATGTATTTCAATAATTTCTGGGAACATTAATTAGGGGCTATCACTGCACAGTTTTAGTCTCCTGGAGCTGCCATTAGACTATTTGTGCTAGTTTTAATAGTGAGCGTAAAATTTGATAATGATACTGATGGCACAGGAAGTCACATTGGCAAGGATACTGAGATATTTTACTCACAGCTGCGAATGTCCACACGATCCCATAATGAAGAGTATTGTTTTTATAGCCAACCCCAGCTTTCATAGTTCTTTTGTGTATGGATTAGTTTCACATCCATTCAGTTGATTTGAACAGCTCATAGCTTCAGGTAAGGAATGTGTGTGGAAAAGATTTTCAGATTGGTTTCATATGGCTCAGTGATTCATTCAATTTGGGGCCAAAAAAAAAATTGTTTTTTTTTCGTATCAGTTGGTCATTTGTTTCCAATTGAAGTCAATAGGGAAAGCAATGCAAATCCTCCCATTTTTATACTTCCTGCTAAACCAGCTTCAACCAATCTTGTATACCCACTCTCTTAGTGGAACCAAAACACCATCCCTTAAACTGAGCAGGATTAACACATCACATTGCTCAGCTCTTACAAAATGCCATCCAGTGATCATTCAACATTATCATAACATATAAGATGGCTAAGGTATGATGCCCATGTGACTGGGGCAAGGTCAGATTGGTGCAATTTTGGATAATGGCACCAACTGGGCTTGGGGATAAGGGATGCCCTGGGTCCACCAGGCTGCAGACTTTGACATTTTTTTAATTAATGGGTGGCAGAAGGAGGAGGTTTGAGAGATCGGGGAAGGGAGTCCACTATAGACCAATGCGTTTTTAGGATTTTGAGAGTCTGGGGGAGAGAGAGAAGGGGGAAATGGGAAGGGCTTGGGGGGTGCCCACTATAGATCAGTGATGTATTTTTGTATTTTGGGGGTTGGAGGTGCTGGGGAGGGTATCATTGCCAATATTTGGTTTGAATGGGAGGATAGGGGTAACTTATGGCTTACTTAGTGATTAGGTGGGGGAGTAGGATGGGATTGTAGTTGCATGACAATTGGCTATTGTTTTGTTTATTTGGTTGTTGGGGCCACGTCAAATGGTATCCCCAGGGTGAGGAGTGGGATCAGCTTTGACCCTTCGCACACAGGCGAAGGATGGCTTTAAGGTGATAGTGGCCCCATGCTTTGGGAGCTGCCATTGCGTGAAAAGGGCTGCTGAACATTTTTTTTTGCCCCACAGCATTTTGCTGGGAGACAAAACAATGCAGCGATACAGCTGAGATGTTTTTTTGTGGGGAGGGTCCAACTATCACAGCTACATCCCCCTCCCATGATAGAGGGGCACCTCCTGTGAAAAACATGTTGGTTTGATGAAGCCTGGCCTATTTGTTTTTGAGGCAATGGAGGGTAGAGTGACTTGTGCAAGGTCACAAGGAGTGGCAGTGGGATTTGAGCCTTGGTTTCCCTGGTTCATAGCCCAGCTGCTCTAAATATTAGATAAGAATGTCAAACAATAAACTCCTCAGGTCTCCTCCACACAAACTGTCTTGTGCTACTAAAATAGAGAATGCTATACATTATAAAAATAAAGTAATTTGCCAACCTTGCTAGTATCTGTATACTTTATTTTGTTTGGGAGAGGAAAAAGGATCTGAAGTATCAGCACAGGGAAGAGATTATTTTTTCTGACTTAGGCATAGGCCTAATATACCTATTGACAAATTCAGGCCTGGAATGAGCATCCCTAGGCCCTATGAGAGGGGCAGAACAACACAAACTATGGCATGAACACCCCAAGGCATGAATATAGCCCTAAAGCCAGAGAGAACTCTGGAGACTCTGGAGATGATCCATAGGGGTCCTGACGGGCAAATCAGTTCTCAAACCTGGGTATAGGACAAAAGGTTTGAGAGTGAATCCCCCTTTGCTGTGTCTGTATTGAGGTAAAACTACCCCAATGCAACAAGACAGCCCAGCATTAATTAATCTAGTAAGTGGTGGAAATGTGGCAAACAGAAGAGTACCTCTTTGATGGCACTCAGGTGCCCAAGTCCTTCAAACTGAGGCTCAGACCTTGGATGATATTAGGCCAGTAGTGGCCCATGGATCACAAGGATTAGGCTTTCTCTTAGTTGGTTTGCTTGGGAATGCGGCCTAAAATGGTTGGTATAATCCATTGAAGGTTAAATATTGAGCAAGACCAATAAGTAAGTACAGTAAAGGGATTTTAAAAGAACTTTGAAGACAGGAGGAGTAGAGGTAAAAATACCCCAAGGCACCAAGAGATGCACAGATTAGAAGGAATACTGGCATTAAAACCCCAAACCATAGGTACAGAGCAACACAGTAAGAAGAGTGGCATCAATGCCCCAGGGCTTAGAGTGAGGGCTATGACAGTAAACTAGGGGATTTTAGTGTTATGTTACACCCAGTAGCATCGACACATACACACAGCAGTCACATTTGTTAAAAGAAAGCACATAATGGCATCAACATCTCCAGACATTGACAGGTGAATTTTTAGAATGTTTCATGCGTATAATTCAGCACATACACGTGTAAGTAGCCTCTCCTTGCACACTCTGTATTTTATAAAGTTCAGAAATACCCGTGTATGTTCACTTTCACACACACACACACGTATGCATGTAGAAAAGGGCAGTTTAGGGGAATCCTGGGGCAGGACTAACTTAAGTGTGTAGGTTGCTATTTTAAAAGACATGTGCAGGCATACGTTTTCCAACTCACTTGTGTATTTTTACCCCTGCTTATTATCTGGTGTAAGTGATGTTAAATGTGTTTATTGTGTAGTACTGATAGAGGCTGGGTGGACTGGGGTGAGTTCAAGGTCTCAATGACCTGAAGAAGGACTGGGCAAACTGGAGGACTAATTGGTAAAACTGGTTAATTTCCTTGATGCATGCAGGTTTTAAAATTGGCCCATTTATGCGTGTAAATCGAGACTTATGTAAGTCCTAGCTTACTTTTGCACGTAAGGTATACACATGTATAGAGTTAAAATAGGTGGCTAAAGTACATGTGTTCAATCCATTGATGTGGGTGGTTTCAAAACATTGCATGTATTAGCATGTAATCCTATGTACGGTAGAATTATGCGTATTTTAAAAAACACACATATCACATGCGCATATTACAAAATACTATAGCAGATATGCATGTGGCCGCACGCACGTGTATATGCCTTTGCCTGCAATTGTTTGAAAGCTATCCTCCCTGAGAGGGGTATGGCAGGAAGAAGAAGGGTCTCAGCACTACATGCATCACAATAGGGGCAAACCAGCACCAACATTTTATTTAGAAACTTTTATATACCAATGAATGTTGGGAACAGCATGTGAGGACGCTAAGAGAAATTCATAGTTTTACCTTCACATTTTATGAGCATAAAACTCTTTTGCCGCATTGGTGGTAAGGTTTACGCTCATAAAATGTGCAGTTCAAGTGCGGGGAATACTGGGCTTTTGGCTGAACGCTCTTTATTGCATCGGCCTGACTGAGAAAGAGGGCAACCTGCATTGCTATATTTCTGGGCAGAGTGAAAGGAAACAGGCAGATCTCTCCTCCTATTTGCTGGAGACAACGAAACACTGTCTCTCCAAAGCCTTCCAACTCCTGTTGATACTGTAACTCTGTGTCTCCTATCACACAAGAGAGAAATGATTCAAAATGGTGACTGTACTCCAAATTGCTTTCAGTTTTAGGTTAAAAAACATATATATGAGGATGTCCTTGTCAATGTATGCATCTGCCAACAGGGAGAATAGGTTGGCTGAAAAAGTGCTTGACCTGGATTAGCCCTCCTTCTTCTTTGTCCCTTCCCTTCCCATTGCAGCTCTGTTCTTCAATAATAAAAATAAAACCCTACAATGGATAAAAAAAAAAAAATGGAAATTTTTGTTGTCTTTTGAACCCCAATCCATTGTTTTGTTTGGAACAAAAGAGAAGGAACAAGGTCTTTTTCCACTGGGATCACCCACTCGTTGCAAATGAATGCCCATCTCTAGTTTCAGGTTTTCATGTGGTTCAGGTTTACAGTAAATTGCTGATATCTTTTGTTGAAACACTCAATGGAGAGGCACAGCTGTTTCCATTGCACATATAGGAGGACAGTGTTCACTAACCCAGCTAGTGGCAAAATATATGGGTACTTCTGTGCCATGTAGGGTTTGTGAATTTTCAAAGGAAGACTATGTGAGTAGTTTCCCTTTGAAAAGTCCCAAACTTGTACGTGGGTACAAAAGTACCTGCTTACTCTGCCCATGCTTTATCTGTGAATGGGGTTAGGGGGGAAAACTACACATGCACATGTAGAGACTGTGTGGTCTCCACTAGATGGCCCTAGTTCCCAGCCCTTAGGTAGACAGCAGCAAAGGGACATACCATTCAGTACAGCGTCTCTCATAGAGGTTGTCTGGAACAGGGCGTCCCTTAGGCACAAGGCGGGTGGGGGGCTAATCCAGGTTAGAGTAGGGCAGTATAGTTTTGATTCCAAAGGAGAAGGGAGTGTTCTAGCGTGCTTTCCAAGTGAGGCCCCCAGTCTAGCACAGAGAGGGAGAGACATTGCCCTGACAGTTCTTGTCTTACGACTGGAGGGGAGAGAGGGAAACTGTTGGGTTTGTCTGATTTTTACAGTTTTGACTTGTACCATTCCTTGCTCAGGGTGGTCAGAGGAGGACGGACATCTGGAGACCCCCCCAAGGAATTTCCAACCCTGGGACAAAGGACACTACCAGGTTGGAGTTTGGGATTTGTTGTGGAGCCCAGGTACCATGGGAAGGGATTCAGTCATGGTTAGGATACCCCATCCACCTTGGGACAACTATCATTCCACACCATGGTGGATAAGCAGGTTCCAAGCCCCTGTCTGGAGGGACACATCCACAGAGAGAGAGAGAGAAAGAGAGAGAGAGAACTTTAAAATCCTGGCTCTTGTGAAGTTGAGGACCCTGGATGTACTTGGACATATTATTTCTACCATATATAGTATTAGTTCTTTTGAGATCAATCACAGTAAATTTTGATTTTAACACCCATCCAGAGAATCCAGCCTGGTTTATAAGTGTGGCTGTCCCAAAGAGCTATGGTATCACACACACCCAGGAGTTCACCTATGTCCTGAGCCTAGAAAGGACCCATCCCTTGGGAAATGAAGATAGGGAAAGTGACTGGAGCGGTAGCCCCAATAAAGAAATGTTTGATGGCCCTTTGGGATACAGCTTATCCCCAAAAAAGGGTTTACACATACCTGAAACCTCAATGTACATGTCTAGATTTCTCCACTGACCAAGTTACTCTCCTGGGAGCAGCTACATTTACTTTCATTAGGTAGCTGCATTTATCTGCTCTGCAGAGGACAATTTTCACCCCAGGGGATCTAGCTGGCTATCTCCTTTTGAAGATTGCCCTCTACATGTCCAGTCTTAAATTTGTATGTATAAAATTGGGCATATTAGAGTAATCTGAGTATAGTTAGCCCAGTCTTCTTGGCTGTTTTCCTTTTAGAAGATTTAAGTAGAGAAGGATGCAATAGAAAGATTTTGCCTTAGAACACTTTAAGCTTACAGTTTTAGAATTAATTCTTTATGGATATCATTGCCTTGACAAGCTGCATTTATGCTTTCTTTACCAAAACAGAAAGTAAATGGCAGTTTTTAAAACATCCCTCCTGTAAAGCTAATTATGAATGTTTAGATAAAGTCAGAGATTATATCTTTATTTTCCGGTCTTTGAGGGATGTTTCATACTCTTGTAACTGGTGCACACTTCCTACACAGAAGTAAACTCTGATTTACTGGGGTACATTGACTTGTCTGAGAAAGGGGATAAAAAGTACGTGCAGAGCTCGTTCACAACATGCCTACTTTTAGCTGCATTAAAAAGGGGTGTCCTTTGGGTATGGGTAGGCCAGAGAAGGAGCAGAACATGCATACAACATTTTCAAAAGCCTATGCACTATTTTCCCTTGGCCACCTGCACAAAAGCACAGGTACAAATTACAGAGGCCGTTTTAATGTGCATACTTAAGTTCTTGAGTTTTGAAGGGAAAGTAACCATGTAGCCCCCCTTTGAAAATCTGGGTAAACCACCACCTGCATAAGTTTGCAATAGGCCTGGCGCAAACAGGTGTCCATGCCGTGCAATTGCAAGGGGTGGCACACCCCGGGGGATGGTGGCGACGGGAAAAATCGAGGTATCGTCATCCTTCAAAGTCCCGGTGGGTTGGTGCAGTGCCAACAGGAGCAGAAGCCATAGACTAGGGGGGTGCGTGCATGCCACTTCCTCTCTCCACCCCCTCCCCCACAGCGCCGGTCACTAAAGTCAGTGTATTTATTTTTGTTTTCATTGGCTTCCCCTGATTGCTCCTGAAGCCAAAGTTGCTGCAACTAGTGAAGGCAAGGAAACCCCCCTCCCCCCCAGCAGCTTTTTTTTCCCCATCTCCGGCTAGTTCCTATTCTGCGCCATTGGTGTTGGCCCATCCCACAGCCAATAGCTGAGGGTGGCCGGGACTGCGTCACAAGGGGAGGCATAATTAGTACCTTCAGGCCAGGGACCTGCAAGAAGCACTTGAGCTGTGCCAGGGCTGGGTCGCGGGGGAAAAAAAAAGCAGAAGTAGCAGCAGAAGCTTTGGGCAATGCAGGGAACCTGGTAAGGAGAGGAATGGAAGCAGTGCTGTACCGGTGTCATGTGTCTGCCTGTGCAGGGATGTGTGAGAATGGGAGAGAGAGTGTATGTGTGTGTGTCACCCCCACTAATCCACAACAAGCTCATGGTGACTGGAAATGAAAGGTTTTCAGGTGTTGAGAGCGGGGAATTTTTCCATCCTTATTAGTTTGAATTACTGGCTGTCTGCATCTGCTATTTTGAAATATTTTATTGCTGTTTGACCAATTTTTTAAATTTTTTATATGTGTTTATGGAAATTTATTAATCAACTTAACCAAGGCCTGAGGCGAGGTAGAAAAAACCCCACATACATTAAACATATATTTATAAAATAAAACTAACAGTTAAAATGCAGATAGAACAAATAACATCAGGCTCATAAAATCAAATTTTAAATAAGCTGGTGTGAAGCTCATTAATCAAAGGCAAGCTTAAATAAGGTGGTCTTAAGAAGTGCCTTGAAGGATTTTAAACACTCCATGAAACGAAGAAGCTCAGGTAGGGAGTTCCAGATTACAGGTGCAGCCACAGAAAAAGCACATTCCCTATTACCTGACAGACGAGCCTGCTTGACTGAAGGTACATCTAATAAATGTTGCTGAGATGAGCAAATAGATTTTGCAGGCTGATAACTTCTCAGCAGTGCATTAGCCCAAGAGGGAAGAGATTGCATTAATCATTTTGAAAGTGGTTAAACAAATTTTATATTGTATCCTAAATTTAATTGGCAGCCTGTTCAACTGTTTCAGAACCGGAGTAATGTGTTGGCGGGGATTGATTCCTGTGATTAATCTTGCAGTTGCATTCTGTAACATTTACAGAGGCTTCAAGGTGGAATCTGGCAGACCTACATAGATGGCATTACAGTAATTAAGCATAGGCAAAATGGAGGCTTGAAAAACAGTCCAAAAATCTTCATGTTCTAAAAGATGTTTTTGGCCGATGATCATAAGTAACTTAAAAAACTCAGATCGGATGACTGTTTTAATGTGTTTAAAAGTTAAACTGAAATTCCAGACACATAAAGTTTTAAGGTGTGAAAGCAAAGGGTATGAAGTCTTGTCAATAATGATATTGGAAGCTGACCATTTAGAAAACGGATGCTGAATCAAAATAAACTTGGATTTTGACTGATTCAAAGTGAATTTATTGTGATGTAGCCATTGTTGGATAGTTGATAAACAAATACCAGTTATCTCACAGGTGTCTGTCCAAGTTGAAGAGAGTGGAAAGAAGTGGGCACCTATATGAATGTATGTCTCCACTCAAATAAAAAGGTTTAACTCAGACTATTTTGGTGTCTAATCCATATTGTTGCCCTAACGGCATTTTTAGACAACCTACCCTCCTGTTTCATCAGTCAGTCACTCCATGGTGAGACCGCACCTTGAATACTGTGTACAATTCTGGTTGCCGCATCTCAAAAAAGATATAATTGCGATGGAGAAGGTACAGAGAAGGGCTACCAAAATGATAAGGGGAATGGAACAGCTCTCCTATGAGGAAAGACTAAAGAGGTTAGGACTTTTCAGCTTGGAGAAGAGATGGCTGAGGGGGGATATGATAGAGGTGTTTAAAATCATGAGAGGTCTAAAATGGGATAATTCGGATAATTCGGATAATAGAAAGACTTGGGGGCACTCCATGAAGTTAGCATGTGGCACAATTAAAACTAATCTGAGAAATTTCTTTTTTACTCAACGCACAATTAAACTCTGGAATTTGTTGCCAGAGGATGTGGTAAGTGCAGTTACTATAGCTGTGTTTAAAAAAGGATTGGCTAAGTTCTTGGAGGAGAAGTCCATTACCTGCTATTAATTGAGTTGACTTAGAAAATAGCCACTGCTATTACTAGCAATGGTTACATGGAATAGACTTAGTTTTTGGGTACTTGCCAGGTTCTTATGGCCTGGATAGACCACTGTTGGAAACAGGATGCTGGGCTTGATGGACCCTTGGTCTGACCCAATATGGCATGTTCTTATGTTCTTATGAATGGGCATGGATGAGAAACTGGATGCTGTCTGCATAGACCTTATATACATTTGTGAGGGTTGTCAACAATCTGCAGTTTGGCGTAAGGTAAATATTGAATAGCATTGATGACAAAGCAGAGCCCTGAGGGACTCCTGAATGCAGAGTATGCCAAGAAGAATTTTTTAATATTGAGCCAAATTTGCTGAGAACGGTTAGATAGATAAGATGTGAAACAGGTAAAATGATGTCTGCTCTACCAGATTCTTTTAGGCAAAGCAGTAAGATGTTGTGATCTATGGTATCGAAAGTTGAGGAGATGTCTAATGAAATAAGAACATTACTGTCACCATTGTCAAGCTTCTCCTTAATTTGTCAATCAAAGAGACCGTGAGAACTTTCGTACTGAAATGCTGCCTGAAACCAAACTGGTGGGAATCCAGGATCTGATATCTTTCTTAAAATCTGTAAGCTGCTGTAAAACTAGGTTCTTCATCAGTTTGGCTAGAAATGACAAAGAAGATATAGGCCTATAGTTTTCTGGGTTGGAAACATCAAGATTTTTTTTTTTGGAAGAGGTCTTTTTAAACAGGGAAGAATAAAGCCTTACTGTAAAAAAGCATTGATAACTTTAGTTAACTTTGGGGCAATAATTTCTTTAGATACCTTCTACAAAGGAATACTACAAATGTTTAAGTACAAAACAAAGAATTCACTTTGGAAATTGATTTAACAACTTCATCAGTTGAAATTGCTTGAAATGCAGACCAGCGTGCTTCAATGAGAGTCAAGGTGTTCTTATACCATTTTGGAACATTAACAAAATAATTAATCAAAGTATTCATTTTTGCAATAAAAAATTGTTGAAAATCATCACAGGTCTGTGATAAAGAAGAATTCACTGAAAGAGCGATGGGGGAGGTAGGACTGCTAGCTAATGTTTTTGCAAGTCTAAAGACTTCACAGGGATTGTAACCTAATAACCTATGGCTCAAATTTGTTTAGAGAAGTATTCTCTTTTTGATTTTTCAGTTTGCTTTATATAAGAAGCAAGCATGTTTTTATACACTTGCAGTGAGGTGGAAGTATGATATTTCCGCCACTTTATGTTCACTATGCCAGACTAGTTTTCTAGAGTCCTTAATAGTGGGAAAGAGTCAGGGGCAAGATTTATGTAAGTGCTTTTTTTTACTATTTTTAATGGTGCCAAATCATCAACTACTTCCTTCAAAGTTTGTTTATCCGCTCTTTGGAAATATTATTTTTATTAGTATGGTTTATATGATTGATTTATATTTAATGTATTTATTTATATTTATAGGCTGCTGATAACAAAGCCTGCAGCAGCTCACAATAAAACATCCATATTAAAATCAATAAAAGACAGTACATGAACAAACAAAAACCCTGTCAGAAGATCCAAAAGCACATCAAATAGCTAGCTAAAAACTTAAGAAAGTTATTACTTCCACCAGAACAAAATTAGCAGAAAGCCTATTTAAATAAAAATGTTTTAAAAGCGGATTTAAATTTTTGGGGGCTTTCCAACATTTTATGTTCCTGGGAAAGCATGTTTTATTTATTTATTTATTTATTTATTAGCTTTTATATATCGACATTCGTGGGTACATCATGCCGGTTTACAATATAACTGAAGGAGGAAATTACAAAAAACCAGGTTGGGGGGGAAGAGGGAGCAGATAGGAAGAGAGAAGGGGCGAGAGAAGAGAGGGAAAAACAGGAAGAAGAAAAAAGGAACAGTACCTAATGGAAAACAACAGAGGAAACATAATAAGTAGCATTGCAAATTATATACTCAATTAGGGACAATGTGTAAACTTATCCACTGTGGATAGGTGTTCCAAAATGTGGGTGCCGCAAAATGAGAAAACACATTCTCACAGAGCCTGACCCGTTTCTCTGTAGGGATTTATAGCAGCCTGGTTTGTTCTGCATTCCTAATAGGAGGTATTTTAGAACCTGGAGTAATATTTGCAGTACTGCCTTTTCATATATATAGTTGTTCCTGTTTGAGTGCCGTCAGATGTGGTATGGGAAGTTTACTATATCGTTATTGTCATTCGGTTTACTCAAGGCTTTCTGAGGCCAAACCCACTCCTAGCAAGTGTTACAATAGGGCCTAATACCATGTGGGTTCCAAGTGACTATTTTTGCATGGTTTTCTGGGCACCACAGTAGTGCATGGTTTTCTGTACAACAAAATAGTACTAGCTACAGGGCCCAGTAGGTAGCAATTTTACATTCTGGTAGGTAGGACAAGTGCACCTAGGGATCACTCCTGCACAATTTAGGAATTTTGGACTTGCAGGTGGCGTAATATACATTCAGGGATGTGACAATTTTAAAAGATTAAATTGCTGGAGGAAGCAAGTTTTTTTTTTAGGTAGGGAAAGGGGGGTGGGGGTCTGGGATAGAGCATGAGACTGATAATTTCTGTTGTGAGTTGGTTATTTGGAAAATAACAACAATTCTGTATTGAAAAAACAGAATTGGGGGGGGGGGGGGGGGGGGGGGCAGGGCAGCACAGTAACTGTTCACACAGACTAGCAAAAATGCTAGCACCGGCCTTGGTTTGCAATGATGTGGACTGACTGAAAATTGCCTCCTTATTATGGGTCACTTCAAAATAGGTTAATTCCAGACAAATAGGTGCAGGATCATGTTTCTTTAAGACACTGCAAAAACTGAGGCAAACACACTTTACACCTACTCTTTTTGTGACAGAGCATAACAGATGAAAAGAAAGAGAATGGCTTTTCTTTGGATGGCAAGATTGTTAGGGTACAAAGGCGAAGACAATGTCTCTGTACAGGCCATTTGGTGAGACTTCATCTGGAGTGTTGTGTCTAATTCTGGAGGCCATACCTCTGAAAAGATATAGGCAGAGGCAGTCCAGAGAAAGGCTACCAAAAGAGGTGCATATTTTGCACCAGATGCCGTATGAAATGAGGTTTTAAGGCCTACGTATGTATACTCTAGAGGAGAGGAGAGAGGGGTATATGGTAGAAACATTCAAATACCCCAATGGTATAAATAATAACACACAAGAATCAAAGATTTTTCAGTGGAAGGAAGTTTTAGAATAAGAAGTTATGATATGAGACTCACAAAGGGTAGCCATAGGAGTCATATTAGGAAATATTTGTGGCCCTCTACTGGCCACTAGGACTGGGCTATGATTATAATGGGGAACTTTTCAGTTAGTGGGAGGTATTGTGAAATGTGTTTAGGGTCTGAGTGAAAGACGTTCTGTTAATTCTAAACAAATCACTGAAGCAATATGTAATATAAAACTTTAATGAGAGAAAGACAGAATCAAAGGGGATAGGGACCGGAACAAAGTACGAGGAAGATAGTTTGTTCCAGGGAGTGACAGGTCTACACAATTGTATAATCACCCAGTCACCCAAGGTTCCAGTAATGTGCATAACCTTTTATACCTTTCATACTGACCAATCAGAGTATATTCAAAGTGTTGTTCCTAGATAAGTGCAGGGCATCTCATTTGGGAATGTATTAGACCAATCAGCTAATGGGTCTGGGGTGTTGGCTGGCTGCATTCCAGCACGTAGTCAGGGTCCTCTACATTCTGTGTCTAACACTGGTATACAGCACAAAGAAGTGTCAGAAAGACAGTGCATACCTACAGTTCCTTCCCCAAAAGTGGATGGGTTGAGGAGAAGAGTATTTAAGATGCTTCTGCAAGCACTGAAGTGTTGGCTGTTTGTGATTGGTTGCAGTGAGTGGGAGCAGTGTGAGGAGTGATGGGATGAGACTCTCACAAGTGAGAAGTCTGCAGTTCGGAGGTTGAAGCTTGAAGCTTTCGGTAGTGCCTAGAGTGGTTCTGGTTTTGAGAAAATCTGAGAGTTGGAGGAGTTGAAGCCCAGGATAGTTTACAGGGAGACAGATAATCTCTCAGACAACAGGAATATGCATATAGGTCTAGATTTTAAATGGTCCATCCACACGTCCATGTGCATGTGGTTCCCGACACGCGAACATGGATGTGGCTATTTTATAACATACTAGCGGTACCCGGCCACGCGTTGCAGTGGCAGAGTCAGGTTCTTTACCCTCCCTCCCCCTTCCCCTTGCTCATTTACCTCAGTCACTCATCCTCCTTCCCCTTGGTCACTCACCCCCCCTTCCCTCCCCCTGTCCCCACTCCAACTCTCTCCCCTCACACTCACCTCTCCACTCATTCTCCCTCCCCTCACTGTCACCTCCCCCCGCCTACAGCCTACCCTTTAGATCAGAAAACCTTTGTCTTTCTATTTCTGTGGGAACCCCCCCACCCCAAAAAATCCCCCAATCCCAACCCTTTAAATCAAATAATAACCTCCCACCCTCCTGCCCCCTCCCAAGACCTGGGAAATGAAAATTGTTGGTGCTACATGTGGTCTGTCCCTGGGCATCTGTGCGTGTTATGTAGCCAAATAGGGGAGTGCCTAACCAAATCTGCACTTCCAAATTTGTTTTGTGGTCTGGGGAGGGCTATTTTGGTGCGTTCCCAAGATCGTGCAAGTTTAGTGTATGTATTTGTGTGTGAACCTCCCCCTTTCCCCAAAAAACAACCCTATGAGAAAAGTTCTCTTAAACTAACCACCCCACACTCTCCTGCCCCTCCCCCCTGCCCCCCCCAGAGTTGCTGAATGAATGAAACCTGCCCCTCCCTCGTGAACACTCCCCAAGATGTTTGCAATAAATTCATTGCCACCCCCCACCCTCCAGACCCCCCGAGACCTGATAAAAATGTCAGTCAGTGGAGCGGGCGTTCAGGAGCGGTCCTGGAGCGATGTATTGGCGTTGGTCCGTCAGCTGCGAGCACTGAAACGGGTTCAGATGGCCCTTTGCCCTTACTATGTCAGTGGGGTGGAGCAATGGCAGCGGTAGGTCCTCTGACATAGTAAGGGCAAAGGTCCGCCAGCTGCCAGTCCTGAAAATGGCGCCGAGGGGCCCTCGCCCTTACTATGTCACATGGGCTACTGCCGCCATTGGTGTCCCCGAGTGGCATAGTAAGGGAAAGGGTCATCAGCACCATGTTGATTGCTGGCAGCCGACGGCCGTAGTGCAGGAGATGTGTCCCAGACCGGCCCTGGTCCCCCGCTGGAGCCTCACGGACTTCTGTCAGGTTTTGTATGTGTTGTGAGGGCCTGGGAAGTAAATAAATTTGGCATGTGTGTGGGGGGTGTGAGGAGGATGGTTTTGTGTGTGTTGGGAGGCTGTGGGAAGTAAATCAATTTGGCATGTGTGTGGGGGGTGTGAGGAGGGTGGTGGGTGTATTTTATCTGTAAAGGAAATAGTTATCTTCTGGCGAAAAAAGTTCGCAAATGTGTTAAAATGGAAGTGAAACATGGACCTGGACTGGCGAAATGATTAGTGTAGCGTGTGTTAGTGTAAGATGTAACAGATGGCGCTTACGTCCAGCAGATGTCGCTGTTTTCTTGAAACAATTTTTAAACCTATTTTACCTGTCACAGGTGTGACATATCTGTAATGTAAGTACAGAAGAACCTTCCTGTATGCAAAATGAAGGTTGTGTCCAAACTTGAAAGCAATCGGTTCAGTGGTTTCTGAGATTAGCGATTTTGTCCAAACTATTTAACATTTTTATTTATATAGATGCGTGTTGGTGTGCGCATGTTATAAAATGAAATTCACATGCGCACATGCGCACCAGATTTTAATTTTCATGCACGCATGTGCGGGCGGGTTGCCTCCTCCATGTGTAGAGGGATGAATTTTTTAAGTACGCATGGCGATGCGATTGGGCCTTTGCCCAGTTCCCTCCCAGTCCGCTCCTATTAAGGGAACTTCCCTATAGCTCTACCTAACCTTCCTATTTTTTTTCCTCTCCTCTCCTCCCCAACTCCTAACCCCTACCTACCTACCCTAGAATTTTTTGTTTTTTTAACTTACCCATTACCCGGCTGCCAATGCGCACTTCCCCAGGACAGGGACTAATGGCCGATGTCCCGGTCGGCCCCTGCCCCGCCCCTCTCTGCCAAGACCCCACCCCTAGCCTGTCCCCTTTCTTCAGGCCTGGCACTTCTGCGTGTATCAGGGGTTATGCGTGTGGCCGAGCTCTTTCTAAAATGCACTCGGCGTGCGCAGGGCCTGGCCACACGCGTAACCCCCGGTATTTGCGCGTGCGCGGGCCTTTTTGCCTAGGAAGCCCACAACTTGGGGCAGAGATTTTGTAAGAAGAAGAGTTTCCAGTGCTGTATTCAGGGTCCAACAGGAATAAGGGGCCTTGGTAGAGCTGAACTAGAAAAGCCCTGAAAAGTGGTTAACTTTGAAGTAAAGAGAACTATGAGTAACATGTGAAGTTCTTGATGACTGGATATGAAAAGCTGTAATCTGAAGGTATGCTGAAGTATTTTTTCCCATTTTTTATTCTGCTCTAACTGGACGGTGATTTTGGATTCTTGGAATAAATCATGTTTTTGCTTTTGGAGCAACACTTGGAGTTTGGAGCGTGTTTTGTACTACGTTCCCATAGCTTCTTTGTGCTACTCTCTAGTGGAAGGATCCTTGTTCTGGGGATGCAGGTAGGCTTTTACCACCCCTGCAGTCACCAAAAGTGACTCTAAGCAAAAGCTGTAAATATCTACAAAGACTACCTCAAATAAATGGAAGCTATTAGGAATGCCAACCCAGTGCATGGAGTTACTGAAACTCTAGCAAAACTACACTGGCTACCCATCAAATACAGAGTTCAATACAAAACACTTTGCACAATACATAAATTAATTCACGACGAAAAAGCAGAATGGCTGAACACAGCACTACGTGTTCATGTCCCACATAGAAACCTCAGATCTGCTAACCATCCCTTCGGTTAAAACAGCAAGACTGACCCAAATTAGAGAACGGGCTGTGTCTTTGCCGGACCAATATGGGGAACACCATGCCCTTAGAAATTAGACTACAGAGAGATTTTAAACTATTCAAAAAAAGTTGAAAAACCTGGCTTTTCAAGCAAGCCTTTTACAAAGAGAGCAGTGAACAGTGGAATATGAAATCTGGCAGCAGAACATCAGAACACAGCACCTTTCTGTTCAATAAATATGTTTTATTAAAACAAAACATACACTCCGATAGAGTTATATATGCAATTAAAACTGAGAAACATAGAAAAAGGACAAGATTTTTAACCTCTTGCAAATAGTCTTTATTACGAAACTATGTTACCGGACTTTAATGGCACTTCCTATAGATAGTATTAACTTATGCATTTTCTAAAGATGTATATATGTGCCTCACTGTAAACTGTTGTGATGGTATACTACTTAACGACAGTGTATAAAAGATTATAAATAAATAAATAGAGTGCCTGTTAGCAGTGACTCTGGGTTCCATGCCATCGCAGGTCCAGTCCAACACTTTTGTGACCCTGAAAGCAGAATCCATTCATCCACATCTCCTGATGGGGAGGAGGAGATAGTTACAGGAATAAAACAGTCAGTAACCAAGGACACAAAATGAAATATATCATTCAAATAATAGTTCTCTGAATCTCCTTCCCCAGATACCTAGTGAGTGAGTATATGTTGTAAAATGTAAAATATAAAACCAACTAAAAGTCCCACAGATGTTGAAATGAAATATCTTATCTGAAGCTAAGAAATGGATATATATTCTGAGGACTAAACTTTCAACATCAATAGTCTTATCAGTTGCATATCTGACAGCACTGGGGATTATGCATGAGAAGTGTGATTGACTTTTAAATAAGCTGAAGACTTGCCTTATGTCAAGGTGATTTCATTCAAAAACTAGCACTTGAATTGTCAGCAATAAAAGCAGAAACACGAGATCAAATTTATTTGCTTCAAGCATTTGTTCAGCATTGTGTGAAATGTTTTCTGCTGTTTTATCTGCTACTTCAATAAAGTTTAATAGTCTAATAGCCTGTTCTACAATGAAGTGCTGAAAGCAAGTCCTGTAGAGTACATTTTCCTGTCATTGCAATGTATTAGAAAGGAATGAACAAAATGAAGGAAAAAAAATTCATGTGGTATAGTTGAGCCATAATAAGAATTTAAAAGCATATAAAAGAAAGGACATATGGTACTTCATTGCCAAAGGACATATGGCATTTTATTGTTAAAGTAATGCCAGAATGTAAGATACTGCATAATAGGAGTGGGAAAGTTGGCGGTGAGCAGACTTGGATTCTATTGGTTGTTCAGTTTATTGGGATGAGGAGTCAGAATTTCTGGTCATGAGAGTTCTGATAACTTGCTGAGAATAACTTAATACGCTTATGCCTCATCTTTGTTTAGGAAGAAGAACTCGGATATAACCTGCACTGGTTTGCCCATTCCTATGTAACCTATTTCTAAGATTTTCCTACAAATTCCAGAGTACCAGTGATTTTGCACCTGGTTACAAAGGACTAATGGAAGGGGGCTGAGAAAAAGAACAACCTGAGGAGAGAAAGAGAGAAATAGAGAGCCCTAGACTATAGCACCACATATGATAGCTGATTTCACCATGAGTTCCCAACCTTAGTGAGCACCTGCCCTTACTGGATAATGTAATAAGAATGATACCATTACCCATGGACATTTTAATTCCAAGAGGGAAGCATGCACCCAGGAACAGAATAGCCCAATTATTTCCATCTGGTGAAAACCATATAGGACTGTTGATTGGATGAAAGGATGGTGTTTTCACTCCTTGGAATCTTTTGAGTTTAGTATCAAGCAGTTAATGCAAGGGTTTATAGCAGTGCTTACACAGTATGCAAGGCCATCTTTGGCTGAGAAAGGGGTTTATGTGTGCAACTGCACCCTCCCTCTTCCAAGGTAGCCTCAGCCCTTGCAACTGGCCACAGACCCTGTGAAAAGACAGCATTGAAAATATTACTCTGGTCCTTAGAATACAAACCTACCTTATTGGGAAACATAGGAAGCCGACTGCAATAGAGCCCTCTACAGAAACTACACCCTTGCAGAATATCTCACCTCACTCATGCAGGCAGAACATTGACAGACCTTCACCAAATTCAGAACAAGTGACCACAAATTAAAACTAGAATTTGCTGATAAAAACTGAACTGGAAATCTCATGGAGCCAGCCTCTGCATACAGTGCAACAGTGGAGAAGCAGAAAAGCACTTCCTCCTGTACCATTGCAAAATGCAAAGATATCAGAGATTCTGTACCTTCACATTCCCAAAACTGACATATTCAAATCAATAAAAATCAAATACTTTTTTTTCTGCCTTTGTTGTGTGGACATTTTAGACCCTATCTTATCACTTCATCCCAAAACAATTACAGAGGTTTGGCAGTTCCAATGTAAGACCTACCTTCCTGACCCCTCCCCCCCCCCTCCAATACTAAAAAACAATTACAAGGGCTTGGTGGCACTAACAAAACACCTTCCACTCTGCTCTTACTTCTTTGTCCCCTTCCCCGTCTTACAGCAGGCAGACTGAATCCCAACTTGCTCCAGGGCCTTATAGCACCCCTCAGGGAACAGACCCTACAGAAAGACAGAGAAAGGATTCCGCCTGCTTGCTGGGAGGAGAGGTTCAGAGAGAGACAGAAAGGGCTCCTCTTTGTCCCATACCCCTTCCTTCTAGCACGCAGGCTGAATCTCCTCACTCTTTCCCCAGGGCTTAGCAATAACCCTCTTCTCTCAGCCCACTTCCCAAGTCCCTCCTCTTACCTCCTCTCACACAGGATCTCCATTTTTCCTGAAGGCATTCTCCAACTCTTCCTTCAGCAGCAGCTATAAAGACTCTTTGACACTAGGAGAGGGGCCTGGATTGCTGATAGTGAGGCCAGCATAATGAAAAACCTATGCTTCTCCCATGAACCCATATGGAAAAGCTGGAGGCACTGCATTCTGCTGCAGAGATTGGTTGGAGGTGCCGCATTCTCCTGTGGGCCCACGGGGATTGGCTGGAGGTGTTGTGTTCTCTTGTAGGTCTGCCAGGATTGGCTGGAGGTGTCACTTTTTTCTGCAGGGACTGGCTGAGATGGCTGCAGCTGCATTCTCCTGTGAGCTTACACAGAAGAGAAGGTGCTAGAATGGAGGCAGATCTGGAACAGAGGCCTCATCAGTATTGAGCTTATGGTTGTATCTTGGAGATCACAGGACAAATCTAGCAGGTGGTGGTGGTGGTAAAGGTGCTGGTACTGAGTACTGGCATGTACCACCTGAAAAAGAAGCCTTGGTTTATAGTAACATAATAACACAGTAGATGATGGCAGAAAAAGACCATTTGGCTTAGCCAGACAGCCTAGTTATTCCGAGTTTTGGTTATTAGCTTTTTTGATAGAGTCCTCCATAACTTGGTTCTAAAAATCTGGATCCCTTCTTTCCCCACATGTTTCTTACCTGTAAAGCTATAGCTGAAAGGCAGACAAGATGCACTTTATTTTGAAGCCTCTTATTCCTCTACTTCTCCCTCTCCTCCATTTGATATTTCTACTTCTCTCTCCTCTACATCTTTCATACTTTTTAAAAAATGTACATCTATCTCCCCCTTATCTCTGTCTCATGCCTCTTCTCAATTATCCTCTGCAGTGCGATCGCTGCCAGCTTTCGCACCCAATAGCGCCATCATAAAAGGTGGTGCTATTGGATGCGAAATAGGCAGCGAAAAGGGTTCTTACCTTTTTGCTGTCCGCAATGTCCTCGCGACATCCACCCCGGTGCTGTCCTGACTCCTTCTGTTCCGGTCTTGACGCCGCCCCCATTTAGTATTCGCACGCGATCGCTTTGGAAAATAACCCCCTTAGTCTCCAATCCTCTATCTGGGTCAGTGTGTAATGGAAAACACTTAGGCAATATCATGAAAATAGATCATTAGTTGCAATTAATGATAGTAGACAAAGTTGACACAAAATAAACCTAACTACAAAGAGAAGTGGATGTCCTAATGTATTCATATTGAATGTTAGTCAGAAAGAGTAACTTCTTGCTAATGGATTCATGTAGGACTGCCAAAAGAATGTGCATAACATGGCATAGCTAGCACCTTCTTGCTAGCTTCAGCTACGCCCTTTACATTGTCCTAGCCCTCACATGTTGGCAAGATAGTTGCATAGGTATGATGGAACTCCAGCAAACCCTACGACATGGGGCCCAAGTGCTGTATAAGTAAATTATTTCACAAGTAGCTCAACTGCTTAAAGGCAGCTACAATCATCAATCATTTACATGTTACAGCCAGATTCCCTAGTTAACATCCATGTGCATCTGAACATATACACATGTACATTGGATTCATAGTCTCAGATGGGCATGCAAGCACACAGGTGTCATCACTGCCTCAACAGGTTTTGTTGAGGCAGTGATGACTGTTTATAAACCGCCTTTACAAATAAATTGATCAAAACGTTTATAAAACATGAAAAATAAAAAATATGATTATAAATCATAAAAACAAAAAATAGAAGAAAAATGACATAAAGCTAATTAGTAAAAACAAGTATACATTTTTTAAAAAACAAGAAGGAAAAAGCTAGTGCCTATGAATTATAACAGAAATTAAGATACAATTTGAAAAATGTTTTCATTGTAACTGTTCGTTAAGTGGAATAATGTATGCCAGCTGGAAGAGGTATGTTTTCAAGGATTTTTAAAATTGATTTCTGTTAGCAATTTGATGGCGTGAGTTGGCTATGGAGTTCCAAAGGAACGGACCTGTAACAGTGAAGGCACGTTTTCTTGTAAAATATAATCTGGCAATCTTTGGAGAGTGGATTTCCAAGAGGTTTTTTGACATCGGTCTTAAATGTCTGGCAGGTTGATAGATATGAAGAGAAGAACATAGCCAAGTAGATGAGTAATTATATATAAGTGAGTGGATTATTGTTAAAATTTTGTATTGTATTCTTGATTTTATGGGGAGCCAATGGAAAGATTGAAGCACGTGTTACGATCCCAGTCACTAGACTAGTGACCGGGAGCTTACCTCTCTCACCCGCGCTGCGAACCGCCGGGTTCGGGGCCCTCCACGCGGCTTGGCAGCGGCGTCTCCACGAGGGAGACATCGCCGAAGACTCCTCCCCTCGGCGAGGGAACGCGCGCGCGCGAAGGGCAGCGTTTTGTGCTGTCAGCACCCGGATGTGCTGACACGCCCCCCGTGACGTCAGACGCCGACCAGGGGATTTAAACCGGGCTCTTTCCTCACCCAAGTGCCTTGCAACGAGGTTCCTTCTTTGAAGAGCTAGTTGCCGTCGTTCCTGTTCCCCGCTGATTGCCTGCCTGCCTGCCTGCTTGATTCCTGCCTGGTTCCTGGATTCCTGCTTGTCTTCAGCCTGCCTTGACTCCGGTCCGTGACTCCGATTCCTGCTTGTCTTCAGCCTGCCTTGACTCCGGTCCGTGACTCCGATTCCTGCTTGTCTTCAGCCTGCCTTGACTCCGGTCCGTGACTCCGATTCCTGCTTGTCTTCAGCCTGCCTTGACCCCGGTCCGTGACTCCGATTCCTGCTTGTCTTCAGCCTGCCTTGACCCCGGTCCGTGACTCCGATTCCTGCTTGTCCGCAGCCTGCCTAGACTCCGGTTCGTATTCCACTCCTGGGCTTCTCCGTCCTCGCCTAAGTCCCAGCGGTCCGGGTCCCTACGGGCTCCTCCCGGGGGGACCTCGGGCTTCCAGGGCGAAGACTACTAAGTCCTAGCGACCCGGGCTCCCACAGCTCCTCTGGAGGAGTCACGGGTTTCCAGGTGAAGCTCCATCTGCCCAGTGGGAGTTCTGCCTCCCGACTGCCCCCCTCGGGTCAGTCGGCCTAAGGATCCACTTCCGGATTTCGTCCTTCGTAACAGTTTGCAAGGCCATGGATCCGGCGGATCTCGCTGGTCTCCAGGCCATTCCGGGCCTGGCTCAGCGCCTGGTACAACAACAACAGGTTCTGGATTCCCTGGTAGCCACGGTGGAGCGAATGGCTACCCGTATGGACGCAGAACCTCCGGCACCAGTTCCTGTGGTCGCACCTACGCCGGTAGTTACGCTCCAGACGCCTACACAGCTGCCTGCTCCTTCACGCTACGCTGGAGACGCCAAGGGGTGTCGCGGGTTTTTGAATCAGTGTTTCGTGCGATTTGCCTTGCTTCCGAATCAGTTCCCTACGGATTCTGTCAAGGTCGCTTATATTTTTTCCCTACTGGATGGGAAGGCTCTGCACTGGGCTTCACCGATGTGGGAGAAAAGTGATCCTACTCTCACCAATTTGGATCTCTTTGTGGCTGGGTTTCGTGCAGCCTTCGACCAGCCAGCCCGTCAGACCTCTGCCACATCGGAATTATTGCAACTCCGGCAAGGGGGCCGTACTCAGGCCGAGTATGCCTTGGAGTTCCGCACCCTCGCTCTTGAGGTGGGTTGGCGTGACGATGCTCTTCGGGGAATTTTCCTTGAAGGATTGGCTGGTCGGATCAAGGACGTACTAGCCGCCCGGGACCTTCCCGAAGGATTAGACTCACTCATAGAGCTAGCTGGACGTATCGACCTACGTTTGCAACAGAGAGCTCGGGAAGTACACCCTCCGAGACGCCTGTCCCCGCTAGCTCCGGCATTCTCGAGACCGCTCACTCCGATGCCCAGGTCGTCGGTCGCCTCGGCCGAGGCTTCTGCTGAAGAACCTATGCAGTTAGGACGCACTTCCCTAACTGAAGAAGAGAAACGCCGCCGGCGGACACTGGGGTTGTGTCTTTACTGCGGTGGTAAGGGGCATTTCCTTTCCCAATGTAAGGAACGGCCGGGAAACGCCCACGCCTAGGAAGGAAGGAGGAGTACCTCCTGGGCTGTTTCAACGCTGCTCCTCAATGTACTGTGCCTGTAACTCTGAGGTTCTCAGAGGACACTTTTTCTACTCAGGCCTTGATTGACTCCGGGGCTGGGGGTAACTTTATCACTCGAGAGCTGGTACAAAAGCTTCACTTGGACACAGTTCCCCGTGACCCACCTCTCTGCATTACCTCTATTCAAGGAACACCTTTACCGGGCAGTATCTCTCTTGTCACCACTCCGATCTTCCTTCGCACTGGGCTGTTACATGAAGAAGAGATCTCTTTCCTGGTATTGGAGAAGTCTGTATATCCCATAGTTTTGGGTCTGCCCTGGTTACAACTTCACTCACCCGTGATTCGCTGGGATGACCTGCAAATCGCACAGTGGAGTTCTCATTGCCTACAGCATTGCATCAAGGCCACGGTGGTTCCGCCTATCCCCTTGGCTCATGCTGGGTTGAAACTTCCTGACCAGTACAAACGACTTCTCTGACGTGTTTTCCAAGGACAAGGCGGAATTATTACCTCACCATCGTCCTTTCGATTGCTCTATTGAGCTGCTCCCTGATACGACTCCGCCACGAGGTAGGGTGTACCCCCTCTCTCTGCCCGAAACAAGAGCTATGTCCGATTATATTAAGGAGAATCTCGCCAAAGGATTCATCCGTGCATCCAAATCACCTGCCGGGGCCGGATTCTTCTTTGTCGCTAAAAAGGACGGTTCCTTACGCCCTTGCATTGATTACCGGGGCTTAAATGCTATCACCAAGAAGGACCGGTATCCGTTGCCACTGATTCCCGAGCTACTGGACAAGCTTCAGGGGGCTCGGGTGTTTACTAAGCTGGACTTAAGGGGGGCCTATAACCTGGTGCGCATCCGTCCCGGCGACGAGTGGAAAACCGCTTTCAATACCTGGGACGGACACTACGAGTATCTGGTTATGCCCTTTGGTCTATGCAATGCGCCAGCAGTATTCCAGCACCTCATGAATGAGGTACTCAGGGAGTTGCTCAACTCCTGCGTTATTGTATACTTGGATGACGTTCTTATCTTTTCACGAGATTTGGATACGCATCGTAGTCAAGTCCGACAAGTACTCCAAATCCTCCGAGAGCATCAGCTCTACGCCAAATTGGAGAAATGTATCTTTGAGCGGGACTCGTTGCCCTTTCTTGGGTATATTGTATCCGCCACCGGATTCAGCATGGACCCCGAAAAAGTATCCGCCATCAAGAAGTGGCCTCAACCTGTGGGCCTAAAGGCATTACAACGTTTTTTAGGTTTTGCAAACTTTTACAGGCACTTCATACCCGGATATTCACGATTAGTGGCACCTCTGACCGCTCTGACTAAAAAAGGAGCAGACACACAACACTGGACTCCGGGGGCTTGCAAAGCTTTCCAAGATTTGAAAGATGCGTTTCTGCAAGAGACTTGCCTCCGCCATCCGGACCCGTTACGCCCTTTCGTAGTGGAGGTAGATGCTTCCAGTGTGGCGGTAGGAGCAGTTTTGTCTCAGCATTCTGCATCTGGTCAATTGCTACCTTGCTCCTTTTTCTCTAAGAAGTTTACACCAGCCGAGAACAACTACGGGATCGGCGATAAGGAGCTCCTGGCCATTAAGCTGGCTTTCGAAGAATGGAGGCAATGGCTGGAGGGAGCCCAACATCAGGTCACGGTGTATACCGATCATAAGAATTTGGAATTCTTATCACATGCCCAACGCCTTAACCCAAGGCAGGCTCGTTGGTCTCTATTTTTCAGCCGATTCGATTTCATCCTTAAATACCGTCCGGCTACTAAGAACGTTTGTGCTGATGCATTGTCTCGGAACTCCATCCTTGAGGAGGAAGATGATCCTCCACAGTATATCATCGATCCAGCTAAAGTTTCCCTTGCAGGCACCGGTATTTCCTCAACCGACAAAGTAATTGTTCCTCGCCGAGATAGGAGGAGGGTGCTGGAATGGGCCCACGACTCCCTTTCGGGAGGTCATGCCGGTCAAGGGAGAACTTTGACACTTTTGAATCGGTACTACTGGTGGCCCCGAGTACGACAGGACGTACACGAATATGTGGCTTCGTGCCCCGTTTGTGCCAGACAAAAGCCGCTGGTTGGACGTCCTTGGGGTCTGCTGCAGCCTCTGCCTATTCCTGCCGAACCCTGGACCCACATCGCCACGGATTTCGTGGTGGATCTGCCTCCGTCGGAGGGACATACGGTGATCTGGGTCACGGTGGACCGGTTCTCCAAGATGGTCCATCTGGTACCGCTGCCCAAACTTCCATCGGCCCCGGAGTTGGCACGTCTCTTTATTCTGCACATCTTCCGAGCACATGGTCTTCCACAGAGTATCGTGTCGGATCGTGGTTCACAGTTCACGGCGCGCTATTGGCGTGCTATCTGCAAGAAGTTTGGAGTGCAGCTAAATCTATCTACCGCTTTCCACCCCCAAAGTAATGGGCAAACGGAGCGTATGAACCGGTCACTCAAATTGTTTCTTCGCAGCTTCATCACCGAAAAGAGGGATAATTGGGTCTCTCTATTGCCTTGGGCTGAATTTGCGTACAACAATCACCAACACTCCGTTACGGGTCATACTCCGTTCCAAGTCGTCTTTGGAAGACATCTTCAGCCTCCAATACCGCTTCCCTTGGAGGTTCCCTCACCAGCGGTTCAGTCTATAGCTTCCCAGCTCCATCGACTCTGGAAAGTCCTTCAGCAGCGACTATCGATGGCAGCTCAGAGAACTCGTACAGTGGCAGATCGTCATCGGCGTTCTGCGCCAGAATTGGTCCCTGGTACTAAGGTTTGGCTGAGCACCAAGAACCTGCGCTTCCCAGGCCACAGTCACAAGTTAAAACCCAGGTTCTGTGGTCCTTTCTCCGTGGCAGAACGAATTGGCATGGTATCATACAGGTTATGCCTCCCGTCTCGTCTGAGAGTTCACAATGTGTTTCATGTCTCCCTCCTGAAACCAGTAGTATACTCACGTTTTCATCGGCCTACTCCAGATGATGTTTCTGCTTCCTCTCCTGGGGAACCTGTGTACCAAGTTCATGAAGTTCGGGATGTGCGCTTCGCTAACCGTCGATGGGAGTATCTACTGTCCTGGGAGGGTTGCGGTCCAGAGGAGGACTCCTGGGAACCTGCCCGTAATATTTTGGATAAGTCATTGTTGACACAGTTTCATTTGGACAATCCCGGGAAGGCCGGTCCTCTTCGGAGGGGGCGTAAGAGGGGGGGTACTGTTACGATCCCAGTCACTAGACTAGTGACCGGGAGCTTACCTCTCTCACCCGCGCTGCGAACCGCCGGGTTCGGGGCCCTCCACGCGGCTTGGCAGCGGCGTCTCCACGAGGGAGACGTCGCCGAAGACTCCTCCCCTCGGCGAGGGAACGCGCGCGCGCGCGAAGGGCAGCGTTTTGTGCTGTCAGCACCCGGATGTGCTGACACGCCCCCCGTGACGTCAGACGCCGACCGGGGGATTTAAACCGGGCTCTTTCCTCACCCAAGTGCCTTGCAACGAGGTTCCTTCTTTGAAGAGCTAGTTGCCGTCGTTCCTGTTCCCCGCTGATTGCCTGCCTGCCTGCCTGCCTGCCTGCTTGATTCCTGCCTGGTTCCTGGATTCCTGCTTGTCTTCAGCCTGCCTTGACTCCGGTCCGTGACTCCGATTCCTGCTTGTCTTCAGCCTGCCTTGACTCCGGTCCGTGACTCCGATTCCTGCTTGTCTTCAGCCTGCCTTGACTCCGGTCCGTGACTCCGATTCCTGCTTGTCTTCAGCCTGCCTTGACCCCGGTCTGTGACTCCGATTCCTGCTTGTCTTCAGCCTGCCTTGACCCCGGTCCGTGACTCCGATTCCTGCTTGTCCGCAGCCTGCCTAGACTCCGGTTCGTATTCCACTCCTGGGCTTCTCCGTCCTCGCCTAAGTCCCAGCGGTCCGGGTCCCTACGGGCTCCTCCCGGGGGGACCTCGGGCTTCCAGGGCGAAGACTCCTAAGTCCTAGCGACCCGGGCTCCCACAGCTCCTCTGGAGGAGTCACGGGTTTCCAGGTGAAGCTCCATCTGCCCAGTGGGAGTTCTGCCTCCCGACTGCCCCCTCGGGTCAGTCGGCCTAAGGATCCACTTCCGGATTTCGTCCTTCGTAACAGCACGAGAGAGATATGATTTGTTGGGATGTACCTGCTAGGATGCGTGCTGCACTGTTCTGAATCAATTGAAGTGGGTGCAAAGTAGAATCAGGTAAACCTATAAAAAGTGCATTACAGTAATCTAAACCAGAAAATACTAAAGATTGGAGGACAGTAAGGAAATCATGTTGGAAGAGCAATGTACGAAGTCTTTTTAATAAGTGAATTTTATAAAATGACTTTTTTGTGAGTGCAGAGATGTGGTGACTGGTGAGTCATAGATAAATCTGAATTAATTATTACTCCTAGATTAGTGGCTTGGTTTGTAATAGGTACAGAAATTCCATTTAAGGAAAGATGGGGGGGGGGGGGGGGGGAGGCGCGAGCCTAGAGTTGGAGATAGATGAGAGATAAACAAGTTCAGTCTTTGATGTATTCAGTTTTAGACGATTGTGTGAAAGCCATGTGTTGATGGTATTAAAGTATAATGTGACTGATGGTAAAGTAGAAGACCAAAGCTATTAAACAGCACGAAAAACTGTATCATGGGAATCCAAACTTCCTCACAGTCATTGCAAGCTAGCATATTTCATAGGGGTTGCACACAATCATGTACAGCTGGGCCCTGCCACACCTGCTTGTTTATATATATTGTACACCATTTTGATCAATACTTTATTGTTAGACGGTATATAAATAATTTTAAATAACTATATAAGCAAGCAGTCAAATCTCATGTATAGATGGTGAGTGCCTTGGCCCTTGGTCAAACAGTGCCTGCACTACATTTTCAACACTAAGTCGATTCTGCTGTCGCACTGCTGCTTTTGGGTCTCACCCTTTTGTCTTAAGAACATAAGAAAATGCCATACTGGGTCAGACCAAGGGTCCATCAAGCCCAGCATCCTGTTTCCAACAGTGGCCAATCCAGGCCATAAGAACCTGGCAATTATCCAAAAGCTAAATCTATTCCATGTTACCATTGCTAATGGCAGTGGCTATTCTCTAAGTGAACTTAATAGCAGGTAATGGACTTCTCCTCCAAGAACTTATCCAATCCTTTTTTAAACACAGCTATACTAACTGCACTAACCACATCCTCTGGCAACAAATTCCAGAGTTTAATTGTGCATTGAGTAAAAAAGAACTTTCTCCGATTAGTTTTAAATGTGCCCCATGCTAACTTCATGGAGTGCCCCCTAGTCTTTCTACTATCCGAAAGAGTAAATAACCGATTCACATCTACCCGTTCTAGACCTCTCATGATTTTAAACACCTCTATCATATCCCCCCTCAGTCGTCTCTTCTCCAAGCTGAAAAGTCCTAAGCTCTTTAGTCTTTCCTCATAGGGGAGCTGTTCCATTCCCCTTATCATTTTGGTAGCCCTTCTCTGTACCTTCTCCATCGCAATTATATCTTTTTTGAGATGCGGCGACCAGAATTGTACACAGTATTCAAGGTACGGTCTCACTATGGAGCGATACAGAGGCATTATGACATTTTCCGTTTTATTCACCATTCCCTTTCTAATAATTCCCAACATTCTGTTTGCTTTTTTGACTGCCACAGCACACTGTACCGACGATTTCAATGTGTTATCCACTATGACACCTAGATCTCTTTCTTGGGTTGTAGCACCTAATATGGAACCCAACATTGTGTAATTATTATTATCGTCAGATAATTTTAAGATCGTCCAAAATCGTTAGAGTGCACGATACAATACAAATGCCCCCGATTTATCGTCAGGGGCATTTGTATTATATCGTTAAATAGGGCGCGAGAAAACCGGCACACCAAAAAAACCCTAAAACCCACCCCGAACCTTTAAAACAAATCCCCCACCCTCCCGAACCCCCCAAAATGTTTTAAATTACCTGGGGTCCAGTGGGGGGGTCCCGACGCGATCTCCCTCTCTCTCTGGCCACGGCTGCATTGAGAAATGGCGCCGGTGGCCCTTTGCCCTTATCATGTGACAGGGAAAAGGTAGCGCCGGCGCCATTTTGGTTCCTGGCTCCCGACGTCACGCATGCAGATCGCCCCCGGACCCCCGCTGGACCCCCAGGGACTTTTGGCCAGCTTGGGAGGGGCCTCCTGACCCCCACAAGACTTGCCAAAAGTCCAGCGGGGGTCCGGGAGCGACCTCCTGCACGCGGGCCGTATTGCCAATCTTCAAAATGGCGCTGGCACTACCTTTGCCCTCACTATGTCATACGGGTGACGGTCGCCTAATAGGGATTTCAATTAAAAGAATTATTTATTGGTGAATGAACACCTCTGTACCAATATATATAAGTCTGGAAAACTACACACAGACACACAGTGCACTGTCTTCCTGTACACTACAACTGAGACTGCTGTTTGTGCACACAACAAAACTTTAACTCCAGAAGATGCCTACTGGGGATTTGGATTAAAAGAACACTGCTGTACCAATATATGTGAGTCTGGAAAACTACACGCAGATGCACAGTGCAGTGCCTTGATGTACACTACAACATTTTCAGTGAACTCTGTAACATGATCAGATATTTCTCTGTTTTGACACTGAGACATTTTAATTTCTTTTACAAATGTTGGAGGGAAGATTTGCTGCATTAGATAGTGATTACAGTTTTGTTATTACAAACACATAATAGAGAGCTACCTGATGAGGGCTTCATGGCTTTTAAATGTGTGTGGAGGAAGATGTAGCACCTACCTTAAAACATCTGCTTGGCTAGGATATGCTGTTGCCTCATTGGCTGTAAGGATTCAAAAATTAGGGGCCCTGGACTTTGAAAATCAGCATTTTCCTATTTGCAGCTACTTTAAAGGAAAAAGCTCAGAAATGTGAAAGAGAGCCTTGCTAAAAAAAAAATATTCAAAAGCAAGATAGTGTGAGAGCCAATCAGAAGCTTTAATCCAGTCAGGAATGGAGACTGAATATTTAGAATAAGCTTGTCCTCCAATTGGGAGAGAGAAAACAGGAGAATGATCAGTGTGTTGCTGCATGGAGTTCCCAGAGCAGGAAACAGTTCCCAGAGCAGGAAACAGCTTGAGATATATAGAGAGCAGAATTGCTACTCCACAGCAACAGTGCTAGAGAGCCATAAATACATGAATCCTATCCTGATGAGGATCCAAACTTAACTAGGTGACCGTGCCATCAGCCAATGTCAGAACAGAAGCAAAACTACCAAGCTGTAAGTTTGAAACAGTACATCTTCTGAGAGGAGGCACAGATTACTTGCACAACAAGTACACTATTTCAGATAGATTTCACTACAGATGGAGAACTGTTAACATTAAAAACAATTGAGAACTACAAAAACAACCTATTAACTGCACCACTGAACAAGAGCTCAAACTTTTACTTTTTTTTTTACTTTTGAGTTTTATGTTTTATTCTTTATAAAAGAGGTTTTGGATCTGTGCTGCTTAAAATGTGGATTTTCTGGGATCCATTTTCAGCTGCTGATAAACATATCCGGCTAACTAGCAGGGTATACTCTGTGGCACAGTCGAACCGCTGAATATGCCCAACTATCAAAGTTAGCTGGTTATGTCTAACAGGTTAACTTTAGGACAGCCTATGGCCTGACAGAGTTAACTTATGTGACTAACTCTGCTCCTCCTTGGAATACTTCTTGCCTTCCTGCGGAATGCTCCCTTCTTATCTGGACAAATTCTAGCAGTGCAACTAGTTGCCAGGCTACATTTTAGCCGGATAAGTGCTAAATATAGCCGGGAAAGTCATTTAGATGGATAGCTATTATGTTATCCATCTAAATGGCTTTTGAATATGGACCTCTCTAACTTTTTCTTATAAGAGACTACAACATTTAATACATTAGTGCTTAAATCTATTCATTTAGAAACCTCTGCATACATATGAAATGGAGCACTGTTTGCTATTTTTGCAGTAGAGTTAAGTTGCTTTCCTTCAACAACTCCTGATCTTTTCTCTTTGGAAAGGGGCTGGAAAATATCTTGAATATATATGCTGATTTTCAGTAGGCCTGGGGAAAATGAAGTAAGAGAAATTGTGAAAGAATAAATGTAAAAGATGAAAACCTGAGAGTCTGGACAAAGGGGAAGATGTGAGAGTCTATTGTTTCTCCATGGAATAAAGAATCTATGTTGTCTACTATACTTGCAACATATATTTTAATTCATTTTCTCATGTGATTGCCTTCCATTTCTGGCCTTAAACCTGGAGTGGAGGTTACATGAATATATGTGTCATATGTTCTTAACTTTTTTTATGTGATTATTTTTCTGATACCTGTCCTTGTCTTGGGGAACCTGTGTACACCAGCACATTTTTAACTTTTCCTCCTTCCATCATTATTATCTTTAGATCCTGGCAGTTTTTCTGCCTCCTACTCTTTGACATTTCCACAGTCTGAGAAGCCGTAGTCATGAGGGATATATTTTTTCATTAATAAGAAATGCAAATCCATGTGTTGCTTTTATCTTTATCTCTTTTCTCCAGGTCCCCTGTGCCTTGCGTGTTTGTCAGATCTTGAACATTTTTTGTTGCACTAGATTCACAGTAGCAGCATTCTTATCACTGGTTCTTTATACCATGTTCACTTTAGCAGCATTACATTTTGTCATTTCCATTAACATACCACCCCTTAAAACCGCACACCGTACCACCACCAGAGAAAGAGCATTCACCATCGCAGGCCCCGCCCTCTGGAATTCTCTTCCCACACACCTTCGTCTCGAACCCTTCTTGCACACCTTCAAAAAAGGCATCAAGACCTGGCTATTCAGGCAAGCCTACCCTGATGACAACCCACCTTAAACCCCCTTCCACCCCTTCCGTCTCTCCCTCCCCCAATGAGCGAACCTCATGATAAGATGCAACTTAAATTTCTGGATGCAATGTTCGATATTGGATGTAATTTTACGATTTTATGTTAAATAAGGTTGTGGTGTATTTTAAAGAAATGCTGTAAATAAGTTCCCTTTTCTCTTCTGGTTAACCCTCTCTTCTTCTTCTCTCTGTATATTCCATCCCCATTACTCCCTTTCTCACCTGCTCCCTCCCCCGCTCCCTGTTTTTTGTAATTTCCTCCTTTCTTGAGTTTATTGTGAACCGACGTGATGTGCTTCACGAACACCGGTATATTAAAAGCCATTAAATAAATAAATAAATAAATAAATAAATTTTTATAAGTATCAAAATATAAATGAAATATTATAACTACAAAAGTAAATACACAGCTTTTCTCATTGTTGCATTGATACTAGAGGCAGGCAAAATCCAGGCACATTGAAAGTTGAAAAATCTAGTCTTTGTTACTGTCTAGGACTTCTGAAATAAAACAATACCAGTAAGCTAAGGAAAGCACATCCTTCTTGTACCACTGGAAATAACATCAAAACTATGGAATGACCTGAAGTAACCACAAAAGAGTGAGAAGCTAAGTCAAGAAGAACCCCAAACTGGAACAGCTCTTGGTCCTGAAGGAGTGCCCAATTTATAGCTCAAACATTTAACATCTCTCCGTCAAGACCTGATGTTCCAAGTCGCGCCTCTGATGCCCTCTGTCAAGTTCTGATCCTGAAGTTCCATCAGTCCTTAAGTTATGGGTTCAGCTGGTATCCAGCTGATCATTTCCTGGGAGTAAATACATTTCTATCCAGTGTCCATTTCCTGGTGGCTGGAGTTCTCTTCCAGCAGGATTTGTCTTCAAGCACTGCCCGGATCCCTCCCAGTTCTTGAGCCTCTGTCTTCGTCTGAGTATCCTGAGTCCTTATCCTCATCTGAGTCTTCTTCAGTTCCAAATCCTCATTGGAGTATCTGAATCCTCACCTGATTTTCTAGAATCCACCTCTGTTCATCATTTACATCTGAGCGTCGTGCGTCTGAGTTCCAAGCCTCTTCAGGTCTTCATCTCGTCTGAGTTCCAAGCTACCTTTGTCCTTGTTTCATCTGAGTTCCAAGTTCCAAGTTTCCTGATGTCCTCATCTCACCCAAGTTTCAAGTTTCCTCATGTCCTTGTCTATCCGAGTTCCAAGTTCCTTCATGTCCTTGTCTTGTCTGTGCTACAAGTTACCTCTTGTCCTCGTCTCGTCTGAGTCTCCAAGTACCAAGTATCCTTGTCTCGTCTGAGTCTCCAAGTACCAAGTGTCTTCGTCTCATCTGAGTCTCCAAGTGTCCTCATCTTTTATGAGTCCCAAGCTCCATATGCCTTCGACTCATCTGAGCCTCCAAGCTTCCTCGTCTTGTTCAAGTCTTCAGCCTAATCCAAGGCCGAGGTCCTGTCTTATTCCAAGCTCCAGTACCATCGCCTGTCCTTGACCTCTGTCCGTCCTGCTGCATCTGCTGCTACCCAGTGGCAGGTCCGAAAGGGCTATCGAGTGGCCGGAGGGCTACCCCAGAGACCAGGATTGCATTGTTGGGCCTCTACCGGTGTGTGCAGGTTCTGCAGAGGTTAGGGCAGTGGTCAGCCTGCTCCTCCCATGCTGGGACACATCTTGCCTGCCACGGCACTTCCAAGGACTCTGCAGTCGTGTCGTGGTCCAAGGGCACACATCTCCCCAGAATCGGGAGCGCTCACTAGCACTCCCTCCCACAGATCCCAACAACTATACTCTCTCTGCATTATGAAGATGGACATTATGCCACTCTTAACCTCAAGATCCAGTGAGGAATATTTCAGGAAGATTCCCCGTCAGCACTCCTGTTTTGTCTAGGCCCAAATCCACTGAGTACACTTATTAACTACATGGGCTATGGATTTAGCCTTAATCCTAGAGAAGCACGAATGATCCACAAATAACATCTCACCTACTATTTGTAGATGATTTGAAGCTTTTACAGCTCATGTTATCATCAGTTCGCAGAACAATTCTGAGCAGTGAAGAGCTTCTCAAATGACATGAGGATGACTTTGGCTTGGAGAAATGTGCTAAGGTGACCTTTCTTAAAGGAAAACTAGGTAAAACTGAGAACATCTCTTTGACTGAAGACTTGTAACATAAAAGAAATTGAGCAGGAAGGTATATATAAATATCTTTTTGCAAAGGATACCAGAGAAGACTGAAACTGGATTAAATGGGCAATTTTCTCAGTGGAAGGGAGTGGACAGTGGAGTGCCTCAGGGATCTGTATTGGGACCCTTACTGTTCAATATATTTATAAATGATCTGGAAAGAAATACGACGAGTGAGATAATCAAATTTGCAGATGACACAAAATTGTGCAGAGTAGTTAAATCACAAGCAGATTGTGATAAATTGCAGGAAGACCTTGTGAGACTGGAAAATTGGGCATCCAAATGGCAGATGAAATTTAATGTGGAAAAGTGCAAGGTGATGCATATAGGGAAAAATAACCCATGCTATAATTACACGATGTTGGGTTCCATATTAGGTGCTACAACCCAAGAAAGAGATCTAGGTGTCATAGTGGATAACACATTGAAATCGTCGGTTCAGTGTGCTGCGGCAGTCAAAAAAGCAAACAGAATGTTGGGAATTATTAGAAAAGGAATGATGAATAAAACGGAAAATGTCATAATGCCTCTGTATCGCTCCATGGTGAGACCGCACCTTGAATACTGTGTACAATTCTGGTCGCCGCATCTCAAAAAAGATATAATTGCGATGGAGAAGGTACAGAGAAGGGCTACCAAAATGATAAGGGGAATGGAACAACTCCCCTATGAGGAAAGACTAAAGAGATTAGGACTTTTCAGCTTGGAGAAGAGACGACTGAGGGGGGATATGATAGAGGTGTTTTAAAATCATGAGAGGTCTAGAACGGGTAGATGTGAATCGGTTATTTACTCTTTCAGATAGTAGAAGGACTAGGGGACACTCCATGAAGTTAGCATGGGGCACATTTAAAACTAATCGGAGAAAGTTCTTTTTTACTCAACGCACAATTAAACTCTGGAATTTGTTGCCAGAGAATGTGGTTCGTGCAGGTAGTATAGCTGTGTTTAAAAAAGGATTGGATAAGTTCTTGGAGGAGAAGTCCATTACCTGCTATTAGGTTCACTTAGAGAATAGCCACTGCCATTAGCAATGGTTACATGGAATAGACTTAGTTTTTGGGTACTTGCCAGGTTCTTATGGCCTGGATTGGCCACTGTTGGAAACAGGATGCTGGGCTTGATGGACCCTTGGTCTGACCCAGTATGGCATTTTCTTATGTTCTTATGATATTGAAAAGTGCTCAGCTTGTATCTTATTTTGTACTATTAATCAACTTGCAATCCCTGCACTTGACTACAGTTTTGGAATTGTAGACTGGCTCCACACAGACCTTGAAGAGTTAGATGGAAGAACATGAAAACTCCTCGATGCCCAGTAGGTAATTGATAAGAACCATTGTTTGCTGAGGTTGCACATCCCAAGAGCTGAAGGCAGTATGGATCTTATAGAAGCAGATTACCCATAAAGCTGCTATAATAGGCCTCCAGGAATACCTAACAGCCTCATCAGACTCTAAATATGAAAGTGAATAGCCAAAATTGATTCCCATTCTAAACTTGAACAAGCATTGCAACAAATAGAAGAAACAAGTAAGAACCTAACAGCACGCATGGGGGAAAGGGGCAAAATTGTTTCTAAAACAAGAAAATAAAACTCTTTGAAGAAATCAGACCAAAACACAAGGATCAACAATTGGCAAAAATATAAATACAGTGCGAAATACAGAGTTACTTCATCATTCTCTCATAAATCAAAACCTGACACAGAAGTGAACTTACATCTAAAGATAAGGGATTGATAACTGCAACAAACGATAGATTGCAACACAAGATTGTTCACAGCCTACATGGAAAAAAAACCTGATAAAATAAATGCAAATTCTATAAAACAGAACTGGAAACAGTAATAGATCTCATCGTTGGGAGTGTGGTGCTGATGTCACTCAACGCACAATAAAGCTCTGGAATTTGTTGCCAGAGGATGTGGTTAGTGCAGTTAGTGTGGCTGGGTTCAAAAAAGGTTAGGATAAGTTCTTGGAGGAGAAGTCCATTAATGGCTATTAATCAAGTTTACTTAGGGAATAGCTACTGCTATTAATTGCATCAGTAGCATGGGATCTTCTTAGTCTTTGGGTATTTGCCAGGTTCTTGTGGCCTGGTTTGGTCTCTGTTGGAAACAGGATGCTGGGCTTGATGGACCCTTGGTCTGACTCAGCATGGCAATTTCTTATGTTCTTATGTCAGAAGTCTTGTATACAGAGAGGCACAATAAGGTGGCACAGCTCAATCAATGGAAATTTTGTAAATTCTATAACATTGAGACCATGACCCTGATGATTTTTAGAGAACGAAGAAGAGAAATTTCTCTAGGGGTAATGTCTCCAAATGGGTTCATTTTTCATGTACTATGATAGGAGTGAACCTAACTCATAAGCCAAGTTATGTTGGGTACATTTACTACTAGTGCTTTTTTTAATACTTGTATTGTGCCAAATAGAGCTTTCTTCTGGAGTGAATAGGGTGTAAAATGTACAGGTAACATGTGATTGATCAAGCTGTTAATGCTCAATCCAATTGGGACTATATTCCTATTGTTCTACCACATTTTATTGGTTTCTGATTGCATTTCTTCATACTTAAGAATCTTTTTTCTCTGGATGCTTTTTAGATGTAAATGTGTGTGCAGACTTTTGAAAACTGAAATGCTATCGATCTCGGCCCCAAATATATTCTTGAGAACTGATCTTTCCAGTGCATGGAAAAATACACATTGCTTCTACAAATAACTTTTATGTATACTACTCCCAGGACAATTTTCTAAAAGTCAATTTATGCACATACAGATGTTTTATGCATGCAAATGGGAGCAAATTTGAATAAACCACATAGTGGCAAAGTCTATGGATAGTTTTGTACTCACATACCTTTAGCTAATTTTCAAGGGAAACTTCCCAGGTAGTTTCCCTTTGAAAGCTGGCTAAATGTATGCAAACAGAAATGTTAATGTAGACTTTGCCACTACTATTTGTGCAGCTGGGGTTTCAGGGGAGAAACTCCATGCACATAATTGCAAATTCAATTATATGAAGCATACTTTTTTCTTCCGACTCAAATTCACCCCTGGGAAGGCCTGCTTTAAGAGTAGCTGCATATTGTACATTCAGATTGTAAAACTATGTGGCTCTATTTAGCTGCTCTACATGGGATGAGTTTCAAACCCAGGGATCTGAATGCCTAATTCTGTGTTTAGGCACCTTCATCCCGTTGAAAACTGCCTTCAGACTCCAGGAATATTCCCTTCATATTTTAGACTTCAAATTAGAACTGAAGGGCTTTGGCAATTGAGTAGTCCAGTGGATGTATCAGTATTTAAGTTATTTCGAACACACAAAACAAAAGCTGAGTTTTATATTTTGAAAGAAAACTCACACACACACACACATATGAACAGACATACACACAAATATCCCCTCCGCTTCTCGCTTCTTGCTAATTTACTGTGTGCAAATCACAGCTGCTGGAGACAAAGCTCTTAGCTACTCACACCATGTACTCAAATCTTCAAAGAACTGTGCAACAGATTTTTATGGATTGTCTCAAAAGTCATGGAAATTGCTACTTTTATTAACAGCAAACAGTTACAAAGGAGAAAAATGTAGGTGAGTAGAGAAAATGGGAAGCAGGCAAGAGGAAGCATAAATGAAATGGATTGAAGTAGGAATACAATTTGAGTGACACATCTTTGGAAGATTCATTTCTTGCACATGCCAAATTAGTCTTTCTAGAGTGTCTCACTGCTTAATGGGGAAAAATCCAATTTCTAAGATATTTTCAAAAGACACTAAGATTATGTAAAACAACCCCAGTCCTATGAGCATTTTTTATTATGACACTTTCATGGTCTATTTTTTACAACTTTTTTTGTCCCATGAACTATTAAAACATTTTCTTCAATAAAAACATCACCTCATGACTACTATATTTTTAAAACCTGGATGAGAACATGAGAGGTGATTGAATAGGCTACTTAGTTTGAAGTTGTTGCAAACCCTTGGCACCCTGAGGCATATTTTGGACTCATTTTTAATTAATACCTAACTTTTGGGATGGCATAATTGGATGGCTTGTGCTAAAATGCTTGTGATGCCAGCAATTTTTCGGTTCGCAAAATCTTTTCTCCTCCTGTCAGCTACTTAGTTATCCAAACACACTAAGGCTTAGCTTAGGGACCAACACTCACCAGTTTGGAAGCGGCAGTTGAAGAGGTTGTTGCTGTAATTGCTTTTGGGCACAAGGATGTTTCTCATAATAAATTCATTTTCTTACTTTTTTTTTCAAGTTTAACTTGCATGCTTGACTTTTCCAAGTGTTTTTTTATTCTTGGTCAGTATGCTGCTAACTGATTTGGTGCCCCAGTGCATTTTGCACTGAGCACTGAAGAGCTATGACAGAAATACCTGGATATGTAGCTAAATAGTTTTGGGTTTTTTTTCAAATGTTTAAACAAAATATTAGGACAGTGGAACTAAAGAGAGTAGAATTGAGGAACAGAGACTTTCCTACTGTAGCCAGTCCCTGTTTGGGTGGTTTAACCACATCCAGGGGTGCTCTGGGTCTGGGTCCAAGTCCGGACAGGGTAGGCTATCTTCTTGGGACCCTGGCCTGGTTAGTCACTATTACAGTCACAGGCTCACACTCTAGCTTGATGATCACCACCAGATGCAAAAGTGTCCAGTATAAGAGCAAGGCAAAAGTATCACAATGGGTAAACATAAAAACCAAAACCAGTGTCCATCCATTCAGTCAGAGCTCTGGGTCTAAATAGGGAAATAATCATCCAGAGTCCAAAAGTGGTATGCAAAATAAAGTCTTTACTGCAACTTAAAGAAATGTATCCAGGTCAATTACTCAAAAATGAAACCCTGCATCAAACAAATCACTGCAATAAACACAATGGTTTCCTTGTCCATGTTAGATCTTCTCAACTCTCTTCTTTCCCTTGCACCTTCATCAATAGCAAAAATATCCTCCCCTTGGAGGGTGGAATAACTGGAATGGAGTTCTGGAATAAATTTGGCAATCAGGTAGAAAAATGTCCCCAAGCACAAAAACTGTAGGAAAACAATTCCAAAGTACAAAAACAGTAGAAGAGGACCGGAAGGCTCATCTGAATACTGCTCCCAGCATCCCCCGGGAGAGGACTCCAGAGGTCACCGCAAGCGTGCCAGGGATTGAATTCCACAGCCCCAGCTTCCATAGGCCCCCACCCCCTTTGCAGTAGAAGAGGAGTGGAAGGCTCATAAGAACATAAGAAAATGCCATACTGGGTCAGACCAAGGGTCCATCAAGCCCAGCATCCTGTTTCCAACAGTGGCCAATCCAGGCCATAAGAACCTGGCAAGTACCCAAAAACTAAGTCTATTCCATGTTACCATTGCTAATGGCAGTGGCTATTCTCTAAGTGAACTTAATAGCAGGTAATGGACTTCTCCTCCAGGAACTTATCCAATCCTTTTTTAAACACAGCTATACTAACTGCACGAACCACATCCTCTGGCAACAAATTCCAGAGTTTAATTGTGCGTTGAGTAAAAAAGAACTTTCTCCAATTAGTTTTAAATGTGCCCCATGCTAACTTCATGGAGTGCCCCCTAGTCTTTCTACTATCCGAAAGAGTAAATAACCGATTCACATCTACCCGTTCTAGACCTCTCATGATTTTAAACACCTCTATCATATCCCCCCTCAGTCGTCTCTTCTCCAAGCTGAAAAGTCCTAACCTCTTTAGTCTTTCCTCATAGGGGAATTGTTCCATTCCCCTTATCATTTTGGTAGCCCTTCTCTGTACCTTCTCCATCGCAATTATATCTTTTTTGAGATGCGGCGACCAGAATTGTACATAGTATTCAAGTGCGGTCTCACCATGGAGCGATACAGAGGCATTATGACATTTTACGTTTTATTCATACTGCTCCCAGCATCCCCCGGGAGAGGAGTCTAGAGGTCTCCGCAAGTGATCCAGGGATTGAATTCCATAGCCCTGCTTCCATAGGCCCTGCCCCCTTTTCAGTAGAAGAGGACTGGAAGGCTCATCTGCATACTGCTCCCAGCATCCCCTTGGAGAGGAGTCCAGGAGATACTGGGAAAAGACCAAGGGTTGGGGTAGAGCAGTAAACAAGCATGGTCAGGTCCAAGGCTCTGGTCAGGTCCAGGCGCAGGCAAGCATGGTCAAGTTCAAGTCCATAGCAGAAGTTGGAACCAGGAGATTGGACTGAAGAAAGGACTAGGACAGGTGAGGAGACACTGGACGAGATGGGCTGGACAAGAGAATGCTGGGAAGGAAAAGCTGGAACAGGACGCAGGAACAGGATCACTGGAGCAATATGCACTACACTAGGCAGGAGACCCATTGCTGAGGTGCTGACATCATCTCTTGGTGCCTCTCCTTCTTTCCCACCACAGGGACTTTATCTGAGGGTGATTTTCCAGTGGCAACTCTCCGGGGTAGATTCTGTGAAAAAAGTTAGAAAATTCTGAAACATTCAGTGGCAATTCTGTTGTACATATGCATAATTTTGCATACTAAATACTGTACATTTAATTTTCCATTACAGAAATTGTGCTTTTTTACAACCTTGCCTGTATGTGTCTATATGATTTAATTTGTTCCTTTTGGGTGGAGACAAAGGACCTCAGATATTGGTACGGGGAGAGATAGGATCCCGGAGATGGGCAGAGGAGAGGAAGTGGAAGAAGGCATTTCAGGGATGGGGTGAGGAGAAAAAAGATCTTAGGAACTGAGAGGGGAGATGAAGAAAGAGATTTCAGAGACAGGTGAAAGAGAGTTAGAGAGAAGATCAGAAATGGAGGGAGGAATGGAGGGAGGATCAGGGATGAGAGAAAGAGGTAGAGGAGGGAAGGAGTTTCCTAGATTGGGGAGTTGGGCGAATCTGGAATCAGGGAGAGGATCCAAATTGGGGGAAAAAGAGGAGTGGCCTTCTCAGCTCCCATCCTATTCGCCCATTCTAATCTTCTTTCTCCTCTTTCCCCTCATCTCTGGTCTTCTCACACCCCCATCCTTAGTACTGTTTCTTACATCCAACTCTAATTCTCTCCCCCCCCCCCCCTCACATGCACCTGGCATGGACCCCTCTCATGCCATTCCCCAGCAGATCCCCTGACTCACACATATATGAGTCACATTATGGGGACCCTTGATCGCCCTCAACCTTCTTAGCATGTTCCCCTTAGCATGAGTTAGTGCCACTCTTTCCTCCCCTCTTCTTCCTCCTTCCGCCCTCTGTTCTTCAGCCCGCTCCCCTTATCCCTCTCTCCTCATTGCTACCCGCTATACTTTAGGGCCCCCGCTTACGACCTATTTAATTCTCAGGTTCATAGTGATACCCTTTTAGCGCTTTATTTTATGTAACGCCTATCACCACTATTTTGCAGTTCTATTTATATTTGTTATTTGTCGACTTGCCACCAATTACCACTGTTTGCTGTTCTATTTATATTTGTTATTTTGATGACTTGTTTTAATGTAACGCCATAACCACGATTGTTCTGTTACAATGGAAACCGATATGATTTGATATTTTTTCAAGAATGTCGGTATATAAAAATTCTAAATAAATAAATAAATATACCTCCAGCATTGATCCTTATTCTTCTTCCAGCTAATATGCTCTCAGATCAGCCCTTCTGTTGACCTGTTTTCAGCGCATTCCTCTCTCACATCCTCCCATTTCCTTTCACCTACTTATTTCTTGTCCCTGTCCTGGTTTCCTGTAGTTCCCTGAAAACTTGCTAACTCTTCAGCAAAGGCCAGATTTTGTGGGCCTTGCCATGGCATTGTGGGCATCCAGAGGCACTATTTTTTGAGTCAACAAGATGTGCCTCATGATGCTTTATGGATCTTTTTTTCTCAGGGTCCTATTTCTTTCCAACGATGAGCAAATTTCAGGGCTCGTGAGTTGACCTCAGTGAGGTGGATCAGAAAAGTTAAGATACCCCCTTTCCTTTCGAATAAATAGAATAATGTCAATATAATTAATTGTTCAAAGGATTTTAGCAGGTATGCCTTGGTGCTAGTTCCATGGATCTCAGATTGGCCTAATAGGCAGCATCATTTGAACACAGATGGGAGGGAGTCTTCAATGCAATCAGTGCACTTCATGGCAGAAACACCAACATCACCTTTGTATGATAAACGTCAAGGCCACAAGAAGAAAAGTGGTTGATCTACCAAAGTAAAGGAAATGGTCTGCTGGGTAAAGATGTGCAGCCCCAAAATTTTGGGTTAGATTTTTTTGTTGTTGTTTTCATGTTTTGGGGTTTTTCTTTTTCATTTTTTCATTTCATTCAAATGTTTTGGCTAGGTTTGGTTTATTTGCCAAACCAAAAAGACATTTAAAAATCAATTCCCACCCCCATAAAAAAAAAAAAAACAGATTAAAAAAACAACCATTTAAGTCCATTAAAAAAGCTTTAAAAACCTATTTGAGCAAACCTTTTGCTATGAAGTCTCTCCTGAAGACTACATTATTTACCAAAGTTTCAGAGTCGGCATTTATTTGTTCTGTTTCATTGTGATAAATTTTGTTTTGCCTGATTTTATGTATGCTTTTTTCTCTACTCTGCCTCAAACACTATTGCTATATGAGCAGAAAACAAATTATTTTAAATGAATCAATAAAATAAAACAAACTGGGCCCGTTATGGCCCTCAACCAGCCTCTCACCCAGCCTCTCACCCTTTCACAATTTAACCTGGGGCCTGAGACTGCTTGGCTGGGCCTCCCTGGACCCCTTTGATCCCTGTTCCCAAAACAATTCAAACAGCCTGGGGCCTGGGCCTCCCCATTCAAATTTTCCAAGGCCTGGGAGCTCCCAATTCAGCCTCACTTACCCCCTTCCCAGGTCCTTGAAAAAGCCTAAAGGACAGGAGCAAAGCCCAATCTCTCTTGTCCCAGGTCTGGAACTTAAAAATTGGCACTGGCCACACCAGAACAAGGCATCAACGTTATATCACTTCAGTGTCATCCTCCAGGCAAATTCATCATTTTAAAATTTCTGGTCCTGGGGCAGGACAGAGTTGGGTTTGTACCTGCCCTTGAGGTTTTTTCAAGTACCTGGGAAAGGGGTACATGGAGTCTGGGATGGGAGCTCCCCGGCCCTTGGCAAATTTGAATAGGAGGGAGTAGGAGGACCCAGGGAGGCCCTGGCTGCTTTGAATTGTGTCAGGAGTGGGGGGGGGGGGGGGTGGAAAGGCTTGGGGAGGACCCGGCTATGCCTGTGGAGGCCCAGCCAGGCAGGCCCTGACTGGTTTAGGGCTGGAGGATGGTCGAGGGCTGTGAAAGGCCTGTTTTTTGTTTTATATATAATGAATATGAAAATACCACCAAAATTTCTGATATTTTCATAGGGGGACATTTTTGGTGCATTTGTAATGAACTGAAATTGGCCTCATTTGCTGTATTCTTTGCATTCATTCCAAATAAATGCACATCCCTACTGCTGGGATCAGCTCAGGATATACAGTAAAACTGGCTTACTGCATAGGTGATAGGCCTAGAGGCATTTTCCAGTCATCTAATCCTTGGTCACTAACTTCATCTTTACACAAACTTTTCATTTAGCAGATCCTTTAAATTCACTTCACTGGAGCCAAAACCATGCCTCACAAGCTGGGAATTATGGACGCTTTTCTACATACATTAAGGTTGACAGCTGCTGACAAAACAACAAATGTTCAAAATAAGTTCAGTGTTCCAGTCTGACAGTCCATGCATAAAACAAACAATCTGCCTCGCTTCAATTGCTTAGCAGCCTAAAATGATTTTCTGGAACTTGGCACAAGCCAAAAATTACTGTAGGTACAAAGAGTGGTATTTCAAATGAAATACTATTTATGCAACAACGGCAATGCTCACATGAATAATGTAACCCTTTAACTGAGAAAGTTTAAACAGAAATAATCATATGTTTTTGAATAAAGGGCAACTGGTTAATATGTACATGGTTTGGATGCACAGGGGCCAACTTTTGGAAATGATTGGAGGTGCTAAGTTGACGGCAAATTATAGCGAACCCCAGTAAAAAATAGAAAAAAACAAAACAAAATGGGTCATGAGTGTGACTGACCAGCCTGTATTTAAATGTCTAGAGGAGCAGGTAATACCAACATGGGGAAGACTCATGTAGTCAAAATAAAAGCTAGGACCCAGTCAAAATTCCATCGGTCATTCTTCTTCCCAACCCCAACTCATCCACACCCGTGCTTTTCTGCTCCTCCCCTCTCCCTGCAACTCATCTACACCACAGTCTCTCCCCCCAACTCTCGCCTGTCCCCATCACTCTCTCTCAATTCCCCCCCCCCCTTTCTATCACATTCTCCTAATTGTGTCTACCTCCTCTCTCCATCGTATCCTCTCTTCCTTCCTCCCTCTGCACTTTTTAAATTCTCCCTCTCCTGCTCGGCCATACTTTAACTGAATAGTTATTTGGGGGGACAGAGGGTTTAATACCCTCTGCCTGTTCCACTCCCTACAACCCCTTGGTTTGCTCTGCTTCTCATATCCCCTAAATCCATCCTACTCTGTCCCTCTCCCAGTTCTTCTTCCTGTCCCTTCACGCCCAGCAGGTTCTTCTTCACCCCTTCTTAGTTAGATCCCTGCCTCTGCAGGTTTAATTCACTCTTCATTGCTCCCTACCCCGAACCTCTTCACTAATAGGCTCAGCTCACCTCTGAATTTGTGCTTTTCCCCTCCTCCTCAGGCTTGGATCACGTTCTTGCTCTGTCCTCCCTGAGCCCAGGGAATTCTCTTTTTCCCTGAGACTGCTTCTGCCTCCCCATATCTTCTTGCAGCCCTTCTCCTGGTCCTCACAGATTTCAGGCCCAGGCCAGTCCTATGCCTGCAGAGTCCACATAAGATACCCCGGCACCTGCAATATCCCGAGCCCTGGCAGATCTGCAGTATGCATTTCACCATTACTAGGGCCACAGCTAGTAAAGCCCAGAGATAACGGCTCTCCTATGGGATATAACAGTGGAATATGTAAAAAAGATTTTTGTAAGAGGAATGGTGTTCCCCCAAATCTAGCCCTGACCACAGTCCCTCTGAATGTTGGAGCTGCCAAGGGGGAGCAATTTTTGAAAGAGATTTTCAGTCCCATGGCATCTCGTGCCATCACAACTCCTCCCACTTCCTCATCCTTCCAGTAAAAAACCTTACCCCAGCAACAGCAGGGCTGGAAGAAAAGGACAGATGTTAATTATTTAATTATTTAAATGTTTTATGTACTGTTATTCCATGCGAGAATCACCAGTTCACAACGTTTTACATGTAAAACATTCATAAATAAAAAGAGTGTTACAGGGTAGATAGACATTCTTAGAAACGGTAGTAGTACAAAGGTAGACATTTAACGTAGAAACAGAGCTAGATAAAAAGGGATAGTGAGGGGAGGTAGGATATTGATGAGAATTATTTATGTTATCTGAGTCATGGGGGCCTAGGTGTTACAGTCAAGTAGAAGGCATTTTCGAATAGCCAAGTTATTAAGTCTCTTTTGAATTTCTTTTTATCTGTTAATATTCAAAGTTCTTCTGGCATGGAATTCCATAGTTTTGTGCTGGCAATTCAGATCACTCTATCTCTAGTTAGTGTAAGATGAGAGCCTCTTGAATTTGGAATTTCAAGGAGGCCTTTGTTCTGTGATCTGAGAGTTCTCGGGGCATGTAAGGTTTGAATGATATTCCCAGCAGATCGTTGTTGTTCAGATTGATGTTGTTGTATATTATAGTTAGAACTTTATAATGTATTCTTGACTGTACAGGAAGCCAATGTAGATACCACCTGTCCCACCTCCCACCTCTATCAACGCATCCCAGCTAGCACAGAAATCATCACCATATTTAAGATAAATTATTTTCCAACATTTGTGTCTATAATTTGAATTTATCCCCTGTGCCTGCTTACTCTTGGTTTTCTCTTAGTTTCTTTTCTGCCTTCTCATTTGTTTTCTGGTCATCATTTCTTTATCAATTTTCTCCATGCGTATATATCTTTCTATCAGCTGGTTGTCTCTCTGTAACTCACCACCTTCTAGTCTCACCTCTGCTGCCACTTCTATCCCTCTCCTTATCCTTTCATGCCTCTTCCCTCCACCATGGTTCTTTGTCTTATTACAACCTTTCTCTTGGTTTACTTTGCCTGTCAGCCTTCCTTCTCTCTGTCCCATACAACTTTCTCAGTCCTTTTCACTTCTCTCTCTCTTACGTTCACTTAACCTATCCGATCTCCTCACCCAGCTCCTTGTTTTTATCAAAGCCCACGTCTTCTCTCCCACCTTATATCCCCTTCTTGCTTCTTTCCCCTTCTCACAACTCATGTCCCCCTCTCAGCTCCTCTCCCAGCCCCACTCACCCTCACAGCCTGTGTTTACTCCTCTCTTTCTCCCATAGCTCCACTAGGAGCACCTCTCCCTCTCAGTTCTTCTCCTCCCTTCCAGCCAGCATTTCGTCTCCTCCTCTCTCAGCAGTTCTTCCAACTTCCTTTCACCTCCATCATAGCTCATTTGCCTCCACTTCCCTTTCCCAGTCACTCTATTAGCAGGCTTCCTTATTTCCACTGGATTTCCAGAAGCTGCTACTCTCTGGTGCTCTTGAAGCCCATTGGTCAGACATTCCACAGCCATCCAATAGGTTGCAAGGGGAGGTGGGAGCAGTTGCAGTAAGACAGAAGCACGTCCTTACTGCCCTCCCTCATGGCCCTGCAGCATGGAGCTCTGAGCTCCTGATTCACAGGGGTGTTCATGCACCCACAGAGCTGATGCCTATGGTTGGATGTACCTGATTAAGCAAAATCTCTATAATAAGATTAAGTTCTTCATAAAGATCAGAAGTATACATTTTAATGCTCTTATTGGACATGTTTCACTGAAATTTAGCATCACATAAGTTTAAAAATTGAATTACTTACCACCATACAAGGTAGAAAAGCTTTCCTGGAAAAAGTTAGTACATATTTTTAACCTAAACATACAATATTTCTTTGAAGTTATCATGATATTACATTTTATATATTTAGGGATGTGCAGCAGAGACGGATTCGTCCCATTCACTATTCATATTCGTTGGGACCCAAAGCCATTGCATCCGTTCTCGGGGGACCCCGATCCATTCATTAGTTACATATGTATTTGTTTCCCAAAAAAAACCCCATCCCAACCTTTTAAATTTAATTAACTACAACCCCCCACCCTCCTGACCCCCCCAAGACCTGCCAAAAGTTCCTGGTGGTTCAGCAGGGGTCCTGGAGCGATCTCTTGCACTCGGGCCGTTGGCTGCCGGTATTCAAAATGGTGCCGAAAGCCTTTGCCCTCACTATGTCACAGGGGCTCTGGGGCCATTGGTCGGCCCCTGTCACATGGTAGGAGCGCCGGCCATCCATTGCTCCTACCATGTGACAGGGGCCGACCAATGGCCCCGGAGCCCCTGTGACATAGTGAGGGCAAAGGCTGTCGGTGCCTTTTGAATACCGGCAGCCAATGGCCTGAGTGCAGGAGATTGCTCCAGGACCCCCGCTGGACCACCAGGGACTTTTGGCAAGTCTTGGGGGGGACTCCTGACCCCCCCAAGACTTGCATGGACTATTATATCCCATATATCCTTGATGGACTCTCTACCTGGGTAACATCAAGCTAAGTTAGAGAACAATGCACAAATCTCATCTTTGAGTGAGTTTCCTCACTCCGAAGGTCATCAAATCTTCACAAGAAAGCACTGTTCTGTTCGTACGTCTCACTTTGAATGTCAAAGTGGCCCCTAACCCCTACACTAATATCTAAACCTCTCCTCGAGTTACTAGGTGGGCCTCCCATAGAGATATAAATACCTATCTAATGTTAGGGCATTACTGCTAGGTGCTTTCTCTCTCCCTCCCTCTCTCTCTCTCCATCTCTCTCTCTCCCTCCCCCCCCCCCCCCTCAGTGGCCCTGATTGTAAACATGGTCCCCCCAGTAGTTGTATGTAGGAAATACCACAATTCTGGCACTTATCTCAAAGTTTAAAAAAGTTATCACAATTTGCAGTAACTTAGTGCTTCACATAGGTATTAGCAATGACTGCCTATAAGAATGCTGATACAGAACAAACAGAATTTGCCAATGCTTGGCTTCTTTCTGTGTGCACTGTAGTTTTCATTCTTGCTTTTTTCATTCTTCCACAAAGTGGTGCAGCAGACTGGCATATAAAGAAGTGATGGCAGGTTTTACCATCAGGTTTGCTGAACTTTCTGTTCCTGTGTATTGTTGTGCTTGCAAATTGCTTCCTATCCTTTCCATCCATTTCATGCATAACGTTAATAAAATACAAAACTGACAGTGCTAACAGACTGAGGCCTATATACTAAAGGATAAGAATGCTTTTCCATGCGTTAAATATAAATACCTTTAATGCATGTTAAGTCAGTGTTAATGAAAAATTTCTCAGCCAATGACAGAATGATGGGGATTGTAAAGCTTAATTAGTTGGGCGGTTGGGCAGAGTAGGTAGGCCATGTGGTCTTTCTCTGCCATCACATTTATCTGTTTCTGTGCCTAAATGAACTGCATCATGTGCAGATGTATGCAAAGCAGCTCATTAATATTTTTACTAATTACTGCAAATTGCATTAAGCCACGTGATTTGTGTTAACTCACTGGTTTATGCAAAAATGTAACTAACCCTTCAGGAGGAGTAGCTAAGCTGTTGCATGACCCTCTGCGGTTAAAGCAAGGCCTGATGTGGGCTGAAGTTCCCAGCACAGCCCCAGAATTAACAGCAAAGGCTTCTCTGAGCTGAAGATCCCACCTGGTCAACGTTAAAGGGGCTCCTCAGGCCACAGATCCCCAACATATCTCCAGTCAACATCAAAGGCCTGCCACAGTGATGACCCAACTTCCCTATCTTGTCATGATCTGGCACCATTTTTAAATTCAGAATCACCGGAGAATGAGGCAGTGGTGTTTTCTGCCTCCATTTTCTTCTGTTTAACTTCAGATGAGGTAAGGGGACAGAGTTTCTTGAGTGTGGGAAGAAAGGGTGGACATGGGAGGGGGTTTGAACCTTGGCTTTGGAGAGAGTGGAGAACCTGTGCTGGCATTGTGCGGATTCCTTTGATGTTGACTAGGGGAAAGGCTTTCGAAGTTGGCAAGGGGAAAGTTGTAGTGATGAGGTTTCAGACTGGTGGGACCTTTGTAGTTGACCAGGGAGATCTTTGACCCACAGGGGCCGTTGAAGTTGACTGACAGAGGGGTCTTCAGCCAGCAGGTCACATTGAAGTTGACTCAGTGAGAATGGTCTTTGGCTTGGTGGGGCTTTTGAAGTTTATTGAGGGGAACACATTTCTGATCCTGAGGCACTGTTGAAGTCGACCAGAAGGGTGCAGGTTTCCATTGCTGGCAATCCATTCACTTAAATTCAGTTTTAACACTAGATTTACCGAAAGGTAAATGCTCTTCAGGAACTGGCCTGCATTAAAATCGGGTATGAATGCTCAGTTTTGATTTGGTTTTATTAATAGACCCCTATATTTTAAATAAATGTTCCTTTTCTTTTCCCCTTCATTTTAAATTGAAAAACATTATTTTGTTACCACAAGTATAACTAGATGAACTCTCGAAGATGGGCATCATGGCTCAGAATAGATCTTAGCTAGAATTAGTGTCAGCTGTTAAATATCTATGGATATGCATTGGCCAGATGCCTATTTTTACAGATTTGTTTTAAAATAAAAAATGTAATGTATGAACGATGATGCTCCTACACTAAACAATATGTATCACATAAAACTCTGGAAATAGATATCATTTGTTGGATAAAATAAAATCAATGCATTAAGACAGGCAAAATTAAACTTTTTCAGTTGTCCACTTTAAACCTAGAAAGAACACTATTATAGCCCTATTCCCTAAAGGTTTTCTTACATCTCCCAAGGGCTAAAATTATCATCATATTATATAAAACTGCATTGCTGACTCCAATGTTTAGAGCATGGAGAATAACCAGAAAGTTGCTAGGATAAGACTATAGGGCAGGGGTCTCCAAATTATGACCCAGAGGCCACATCTGACCCCATAGCATTATTATCTTGCTTGTAAAACACGTCCTCTGCCCATGGCCAATGATTTTGTAGAGCAAAGTTTACTTTTATTTTTTACTACACATGGCGGCAAAAGAAGCCAGCGGTACTGGCAGAATTCCCAACTCCTATCAGCAGAGGACATCCATGTGAGGGGAGCGGATCAGGTGTGATTGAGGGGAGGGGAGTGAGAGTAGAGAGGGAACAGCAGGGGATGTGCATGAGAGGGAAGGAGGGGAAGGAGTGAACAGAGAGAAGGGGATGCGAGAGGAGGGAAAAGGAGTGTGAGTGGTGGAGAGAGGGGTGGAGGAGAAGAGAGACAAAGAGGAGGGAAGAAGAGAGAGCATGAAGGTATGGGGAATGAGTGAGGCGCTACAAACACATCACCCTGCCATTCACCCCCTTCTCAGACTTTATCATGGGACAGATGCTGATGCTGAGGAAGAGGGCAAGCTGGTGGTAAAGTTTCCAGGAGTGTGGAAACGTTTGCCAGTTTTCTGGGAATATTTTTACTGTCACCCTATCTGCCATAGCTATGCAGGAACCCTGCCCTCTGCCTCCCCACTTCTATAGCATTTCAAATCATTGAAAGGGCCAGAGTACAAGGGAGAGGCCTTCACCTCCACACCCTCTCAACTCATCAAAACTTCAAGGGCAACCCCCAGACCTCAAGGTGATTTGAAATGTTGCACGCAGCTCTTTATTTAAAAAATTTGGGGACCCCCTGCTTGCTACAGGGGCTTACTTTTCCTTCCATTTAAAGTAAATCCTAACTATGAATTGGTGTTAGCAGTGTAACTTTTATTTGCTGGTGCAAATTGGTCATTAAAACCATTGACAATATGATAGAATGTGTGTCTCCAAAATGTTATCCTTCTTAAAATAAAGTTTAAGCATCAGAAATAAAAGAAATTTCTATACCTCCATCTGGTATAGCAGTTTACAGCCTCCATCTGGTATATCAGTTTACAGCCTGCCAGAGGCCAAATACATGCAAGACTCTGGCTCTTTTATGCATAAATCTTTATTCTTTGCAGCATTTAACATACCTGTAAATCTGAAACTGCTTACCTTGCAGTATTTCACAAAACAACATCAACAAAGCAGTATTTAACCCGAGCTGCCGTCTCCTCATCTTCCCAAGGACCTCCTTGGTTCTCCTCTAAGCTATATTCCTATATTCCTGCTCAGAGGAGATGTCCTGCATCCAGAATTCTTGGTCTTAAGGTAGACTGGGACCAGAACTCTGGGACCCGTCCTTGAATATGTTCTGAGAGTTTCTCTGGCATGCTTTGCCACATACCCTCCCCCTCAGCTTACCCTTATTAGGTTGAGTGACTACTCGTACTAGGCCAATGTCCCTAGTTTAGTATGTCTCACTCTTGTTCTCTTTTCTTGCCCTACCTTGGGACTTCTTCGTTCTTTCTTTAGCTATGTTCTAAGCCCTTAACACATGTGGTATCTCTTTCTTTAACCCCTTTATTTACCCCTATTCTGCCTTTGGGGAACCAAGCCTGGGTGTGATCCGTTCACTTTTTCTCAGGGCACCCTTTCCCCATCCTTTTGGGATCTCTGATAAGGGTTCCTGGTGTAATCACGGCTTCTCTTTTATCCAAACCCACTTAATTCTTTGGATGTTTGGGAAATTAGCATAACCTGGTTTCCCCTGGGGATATTTCTTATGAGTTTTCTGTGTTTTGGAAATTTTCCCAACACTCTCTTGACTCCCCCTAGGGAAGACCTACTGCCAAGACTCCTTTTCAGCCGTGAGCACTCCCAGTTTCTCACTCGCAATGCTGTCCAGTTCATTAGTCCCATCCTGTAGTTTGGCTTCTGAGGGGGTCCTGCCCACATTGTATAACTGTAACCCGGGCATCTTCTTGGGTTACCTGTAATTCCTGGGTATTTAGTATGAGTCCACTAGCTAGAGTAGGATGGATGATGGGAGGATCCATTCAAATGCAGCCCCTCCTTCCGTGGGGTCTGGAATGGCCAGCCCACTTGAAACAGTGCATAACAGCTCCCCAGCCAAAGCTACGCAGGCAGTCCTCTGAATTGTCAACTATGTTCAGAGGCAGAGAGAAGCTTAAGTTTTTATTTTTCAGGCCCAGCCAGTTTAGCCAAGCAAACCTTGAATGGTGGTCCTGGCCAGGGTTGGGAGGGTTTCTGCTCAGCCAGTACACAACCTGTCTTTTGGGAGATTCTCTCAGAGTCTTTTTTTGGACTTTAACCTGTTAAGTAGTAGAGACCTTACTGGAGCCTGTACATCACCTGGGCTCAGGGATTGGGGAGCCCTAGGTCGGCGGCTGTGCAGGTTGGGGGAAGTCCTGTCCCCCTTTTATCTTCAGTGAGGTCAGGGATCTCAGTGACCTGCTGTAAGGAGGACCCGGTGTTATCTTCAGTTTTTAAGAAAATTAAGTTTAACATCCAGGAGGAAGTTTTGACTGACCTTCCTGCCTGATTTGGAGCGCAGAAATTCCTGCTCCAAGGGATCCTTACCACCAGGGATTTGAGCAAGAGATCTAAGGACTGCATTAATATTGAAGAAAGAATTAATCAACTGAGTAAAAGGCAAAGCCTAACATCAATAAAGCTACCCATCTGGTGCTTCAGTAAACCCTGGGGCATGAGAGAGCTTTATCTCTCTGTGCAGAGACAATTGCAGACTATTTTTTCCAGTTGGAAGGGATGGTTCTGCCCAAACAAAGGACACCCTGCCCACCTGGGGAACCTATTTTTCCAAGCTGTGGATGGTAAGAACTCCCTTGGCTGGCCTCAGATATTCCTGCATAGATTTGGGGAGGACATCGTAACAAGCTATTTCATTGGTATGGATCAAGAGTTGTGCCATTCATTGGTATGGATCAAGAGTTGTGCCATTTTCCATAAATTATCTTCAGTAAAGAATTGTTTAGGACACTAACACATTTGGCACCCCAGCACATACAGAAATATTAAAGATTACATTGCCAAAAAGAAATCAAAGAGTGTGAGAAGAGAGAGAGAGAGAGAAAGAGAAAGAGGGAGAGAGAGTTAACCACCCCATACTGGGAACTGAGAGGCTCCTTTCATCCCCAAGTCTATTAAACCTACATCATGGGAAGGACGGAAAGTAGTATAGCTAGCCTGGGTTCCTGCCCCAAAGAATACAAATAAGTTTATATGTCTATCCTTACCGGACTTATACATTGAGGAGGGGTTACATAACCAATCACAGTTCCTTGGTTGCACTGGGGTCTTCTATGTCATCCCCAACAAGGAAGAAATCCTCCTTGAGTTTTGCCATCTGTTCCTTTGGAAGTGGCTCAGCCAGGTTAGAGAAATACTGCCGGACCCCCTGAACCCAGGTCACTGTTGCTGGAGGTTCATGATCTCTTCAACCTTGATTAACTTGCTCCCTCTTTCTGAAGGTTTGCTCAGTTTCAATTTCAACTGGTGACTGTACCTAAGTCCCTTCCTTCTGCACTGGGACCATTATATGTGCCTCTATGTAAACCGTTGTGACGGTAATATACTGAACAACGGTATAGAAAAGATTTCAAATAAATAAATAAATAAATATATGCACTGAGTGATATCCCCACAACCTGCAGGGATTCTGGAACTCTCCAGACTAGGGTTGGCCCCTCTGGCTTTTCCACCTAGGCTGGGCTCTCTGGCTTCATTATTTCCTCAATCCTCTCCACCATCTCTGTGGTTTCCAGCTGCTTCTCCATCTGCAGAACTGGCTGTTCTTGCAGCAGCTCCAGCACCAATCTCTATATATTCTTTGCTGCCCTTCTCTCAGGGTCTGCATCCACTGCTGCCAGGCTTGATGAAGGGTTTTAAAGCAGTATCCCAACTGCTGCTGTTGCTCCAGCAAGGATTGTCAAAGGGCTTCCATGTCCTCCATGAATCCTGGTAGCGGCTTTCTTGGCTACCCTGTCTGCTCCCAGAGATAAAACCTTTTTCTTTCCTTTATGGAAGCAATGAGCAAGCACAGGGGTTTTCTTAAGGGTGTCACCCTGTTCAATCATACATCCCAGCAAACCATTTTTCTACCTGGGTGGAGCTACCTTCCTTAGCCCATTATAACTCCACACTTTTAGTTTGTGACTGCAAGCAGCTGCAACCCTTTGTTGGAGGGGTTTGCTGTTTCCACTAGGTCCAGAAAAGTATTTTTTCTTTGGTACCACTATCTCCATCCTTCCCCTTCTCTCTGCAACTCCCAGGGAGTGAGCTCTTTCTGTATGGGGAAAGGAAATCCTTTGTGGCCCAGGTGATGGAGTATGTTGTGGAGTGGACCCTTAGGCTGAGATGAGGTTGGCGCTACCTGCAGGTACTCGTCATCAGCAGGCGGAGCTGGTCAGAGTGGAGACCCAACTGGACCTTCACCACTACCAGCCCTCGTTCCCTGCAGGTTGAGCTCCTGGATACCGGGGCCAGCTGGACTTAGGCACAGGTCTCTGATGAAGAGGAATCCCACAATGAGAGGAGAAGACAAGGTCAGGTGGTCCATGGTCAGGGCAGGCGGTGATCCAGCAGAGTTTGGGCAACGTTCCAGAGATCAGGGCAGGTGGCAGACAAGCAAAGTACAGATGGCATTCCAGAGGTCAGACAGGTGGCAGACAAGCAGAATCTGGAGAACGTACCAGGGATCAAGGCCTGAAGACAATGCAAAGGACGCGAAGACAGGAATTCAGAGTCAGAGGAATGTACCAAGGATCAGAAGCCAGAAGACAATTCAGAAGGGCACGGAATCTTGGAATGGAGTCAGGAACACAGAGTCAGGAACACGGCAACCAGAAGCTCCAATGGAGTTTGACCCGTGAGGCTTCTGGGGGTTGCAGGGCCCAAGGTTAAATAGGACCCCAGGTCTGATGTCACCGGAATGGGCCGGGGGCATATTCCCACCGCTAGCCCTTTAAGAGGGGCAGCACGGCACACATGCATGCCTAGAGAGCTGGCCGGAAGCTGCTATGAGGGACATGTCCCCACGTGGCACGCTGGGGAGATAGTGGGACTGGTGCTGCCCATGGGCGGCGAGAGATGCTGATGAGAATTCCCCGCCACAATGACGGAGCTGGAGGACATCTCAGCGTTTTTGGTGAGCGGGGCAGGTCGCTGCTTGGTGCAGCTGGCCCGCTTAACAGAATGTTTCTCCTGATGTGTGTGTGTTTCATAACTGCAGTATTCATAGCTGCAGTATTCTCAGGGACAAACAGGCTGGACTCAGCCTGGGTATTTAAATAAAGTTTACTGATTATTTCCAAAATGTCAATCACTGACCCACAAACTTTTCACAAATGAAACTTGACATCTGAACTATTTACATTGTCTCTCTGCTGGAGTGCTTGTGCCCATTGCTCTAGCTCTTTGGAGGGAGCTTGCCACTGTTTCCTCATCTGTGTGTAAACAGCCCAGTAAAATGGGGAATCCTAGGGGTAGTCCCATGCCATGAAAAGATCCTACCTGTTTCCAAAGTTCTGTCTTTGATCACAGCCTGTGTCCTGTTCCATTTAGTGGGGAGATTTGGTTGGTAGTCTATAGATCTTGATGTTTTAATCCATTCTCTCCTTCCACTCTGTGGGAGAAAAGTTTGATGTTTCAGCCTTGACCAAAGTTCTTGATCTCCTCCCTTCAAGTTGTGAAGAAGGGTGGGAAAAATCTCCACATTAAATAAAAGGGGAAAAATCCAAAGGTCTTTAAGTCCAAAAATATCTCACACTGGGTAGTGCTGATACTGGTCTTCCATCCTTTAGGGAGTAGAAGGATTAGCTCACAGATCTCAAATCCCCTGCCCTCAGGATGTCCCTCTCCAAATCACAGGGTATTCCCCAGAACAAGTTAAACATCAAAAACCTAACCAAAATCTCCAAAAATCTCACTCTCTTCAAAAATGAGGCAGACCCTATCAGACAGGGAGTGTACAGATGAGGAATATCTTCCAAATGCATAAAAAATACCAAGCTGGGTTAATGGGCCCAACTCAGCAGAGGAAAAGGAAAACGAGCTTCTTACCCTTCAAGAGCCAACTCAAAATGACCACACTCTCATTACCTTTAGTGCCACCTTATGCCCTTGTGGTAGCTAATCACAGTCACTTCATTGGAGAGACTGAAATGAGAATGGAAAATCCCACTATGCTATTACTAGTCTTGATGGTAAGGGTCCTAGGGCCATCTACTGACTAACTGAAGGGTCAGCCATACTCTCCCCCCACCCCATGAAAACATTGTGTGGAAGGGAGGGACACTCACTTGAATATATTTTTCTATTGCTCTGTACATAAAGGACAATAAACCCATAACATGGTAGGTGATGGAATACCTGGTCTCACCACTTGGGGGACCCTTCCAAGTGGAACCCATGTCTAGTGTAGACTAAAGACTCAGGAGCTTATCTTGACACACATAGTCAATTACAATACATTACATTTACATCTACTTCAACCACCTTCATCTTCATTCTTCTGGAGGGAGAATTATCTGGTCCCTTACCTTCTCCATTCTCCTGGGGGGAGAACCCATTACCAAATGATATTATCTGATCCCCAGAGGGAGGTACCATACCCAATGGGTCATCACCCTCACTCCTTAGACTCTCCATTGAACCTTTACATATGTCACCATTCACTGTAATGTACCTTGGGGGGTGGGGTGTATTTAACCACCTTATACATCTTCTCCTAAATACACTTTACTTCATACTCTGATCTCCAGGGGGATGAACTCTCGAACTCCTCATTCTCTCCTAGCTACTTACACATGGACTGTGAAAGGACAACCATTAAATGCAAAAAACCAGGACATAGGAAAACTTCCAATGATGATCAACTGCAAAAAAAAACCTGAAAGGAGCAGCTACAAAAGTAAAAAAATGTCCAAGAGGCATGGTCATTGTTAAAAAATACCATTCTAGAAGCACAGTCCAGATGTATTCCACACATTAAGAAAGGTGGAAAGAAGGCAAAGCGATTACCGGCATGGTTAAAAGAGGAGGTGAAAGAAGCTATTTTAGCCAAAAGATCTTCATTCAAAAATTGGAAGAAGGATCCAACAGAAGAAAATAAGATAAAGCATAAACGTTGCAAGTTAAATGTAAGACATTGATAAGACAGGCTAAAAGAGAATTTGAAAAGAAGTTGGCTGTAGAGGCAAAAACTCACAGTAAAAACCTTTTTAAATATATCCGAAGCAGAAAGCCTGTGAGGGAGTCAGTTGGACCGTTAGATGATCGAGGGGTTAAAGGGGCACTTAGAGAAGATAAGGCCATCGCAGAAAGATTAAATGATTTCTTTGCTTCGGTGTTTACTGAAGAGGATGTTGGGGAGGTACCCGTAATGGAGAAGGTTTTCATGGGTAGTGATTCAGATGGACTGAATCAAATAACGGTGAACCTAGAAGATGTGGTAGACCTGATTGACAAACTGAAGAGTAGTAAATTACCTGGACTGGATGGTATATACCCCAGAGTTCTAAAGGAACTAAAAAATGAAATTTCAGACCTATTAGTAAAAATTTGTAACCTATCATTAAAATCATCCATTGTACCTGAAGACTGGAGGATAACAAATGTAACTCCAATATTTAAAAAGGGCTCCAGGGGCGATACGGGAAACTACAGACCAGTTAGCCTGACTTCAGTGCCAGGAAAAATAGTGGAAAGTGTTCTAAACATCAAAATCACAGAACATATAGAAAGACATGGTTTAATGGAACAAAATCAGCATGGCTTTACTCAAGGCAAGTCTTGCCTCACAAACCTGCTTCACTTTTTTGAAGGAGTTAATAAACATGTGGATAAAGGTGAACCGGTAGATGTAGTATACTTGGATTTTCAGAAGGTGTTTGACAAAGTTCCTCGTGAGAGACTTCTAGGAAAAGTAAAAAGTCATGGGATAGGTGGATATGTTCTTTTGTGGATTGCAAACTGGCTAAAAGACAGGAAACAGAGAGTAGGATTAAATGGAATTTTCTCAGTGGAAGGGAGTGGACAGTGGAGTGCCTCAGGGATCTGTATAAGGACCCTTACTTTTCAATATATTTATAAATGATCTGGAAAGAAATACGACGAGTGAGATAATCAAATTTGCAGATGACACAAAATTGTTCAGAGTAGTTAAATCACAAGCAGATTGTGATAAATTGCAGGAAGACCTTGTGAGACTGGAAAATTGGGCATCCAAATGGCAGATGAAATTTAATGTGGATAAGTGCAAAGTGATGCATATAGGGAAAAATAGCCCATGCTATAATTACACAATGTTGGGTTCCATATTAGGTGCTACAACCCAAGAAAGAGATCTAGGCATCATAGTGGATAACACATTAAAATCGTCGGTTCAGTGTGCTGCGGCAGTCAAAAAAGCAAACAGATTGTTGGCAATTATTAGAAAGGGAATGGTGAATAAAACGGAAAATATCATAATCCCTCTGTATCGCTCCATGGTGAGACCGCACCTTGAATACTGTGTACAATTCTGGTCGTCGCATCTCAAAAAAGATATAATTGCGATGGAGAAGGTACAGAGAAGGGCTACCAAAATGATAAGGGGAATGGAACAGCTCCCCTATGAGGAAAGACTAAAGAGGTTAGGACGTTTCAGCTTGGAGAAGAGACGGCTGAGGGGGGATATGATAGAGGTGTTTAAAATCATGAGAGGTCTAGAATGGGTAGATGTGAATTGGTTATTTACTCTTTCGGATAATAGAAAGACTAGGGGGCACTCCATGAAGTTAGCATGGGACACATTTAAAACTAATCGGAGAAAGTTCTTTTTTACTCCACGCACAATTAAACTCTGGAATTTGTTGCCAGAGAATGTGGTTAGTGCAGTTAGTATAGCTGTGTTTAAAAAAGGGTTGGATAAGTTCTTGGAGTAGAAGTCCATTACCTGCTATTAAGTTCATTTAGAGAATAGCCACTGCCATTAGCAATGGTAACAAGGAATAGACTTAGTTTTTGGGTACTTGCCAGGTTCATATGGCCTGGATTGGCCACTGTTGGAAACAGGATGGTGGGCTTGATGGACCCTTGGTCTGACCCAGTATGGCATTTTCTTATGTTCTTAGAAGTATAATACAACATTAGGAGGCCAATATTAAAATGCTACTTAGCTAGATAAGTAGAACGTATCTTGCTAAGCAGTGGTCACTGAATATCCAGCTTTGATCAGCGGTCGCTATTTAACCAGGTAAGTTAATTAACCAGCTAAGTAGATGACTGGATAGTCAATGGACGACGAATGGGCGTATTGGAGCGGCGTTACTTATCCAGTTATCTTAACATGATAAGTGACTATATTTAGACTTTTCTGGTTAAATTAACCAAATAAGTTAGATCAGCTTAATAGCAGGTCTAAAGTTATCTGGATACAACTTATCCAGATAACTTGAACTTATCCGGTTATATTCAGCAGCATAATTGTACAGATGAATATTCTTTCTAAGTTAGAATAACAAATAACTGGATATCTTTGAACATTGGGTCCTAGGTGCATAGAAATAGCATAAGGCCAACTTCTGATTTTACAATGAGCCCAACAGAATGCAAATCTACCCTCTTCATCCTGAAATTATTGTTCAACTTGAAAAATAATTTGTGTGTGAATTAAAATAGCAACTACACTTTGATGCCTGAAGAATGAAGAGTAATAGCATTGGCCAACCACTCTCTCCCCAGCTTAGTTCTCCTCATCAGAGAGATGGAGACGGTGGGAAAGTGAGAAAAAGAGACACTGATGGCTATCTAAAAGTGCTCTTTCCCTGATTAAGTCTCCATTTCTTACATTTATTTGGAGAGGCAAGTGGGACAAAATTAGTTTTGACAAATTGATTAATACAAAAACGTACAGGGGCTTAACTGCACTAATCTTTAAGTTTACAATGCTACACGTCAATTGCACTTTGTGGGCAAATGTTACACTGGGGACAATAAAGGTGAATTTTCAAAGATTTGCATGCATACAAATTAGCAGATGTGCTTGCAAGTAGCAAATATTCATGTAAAGTCTATTTTATAAACCTCATTCATATACATGCAAGTAATGGTGCATTAATAAATGTGCTCATATAAAAAAGAGGTGGGCTAGCGGCATTCCAGGACAGGGCCAACATTTATGCATAGAGGGGTAGATTTTAAAAGAGTGCGCGTGGGCGTACATGTGCGCACACAAGCCGGTGCGCACACATGTACACTCGATTTTATAACTTGTGAGCACAGGTGCACGCAAGTTATAAAATCAGGGGTCGACGCGCGCGCGGGGTGCACAATTGTACACCTTGCGTGCACCGAGCAGCACTGCCTCCCCCCATTCCCCCTAGCCTGACCTTCCCACCCCTTCCCCTAATCTTTCCCCCCCCCCAGCCCTACTCTAACCCCCTCCAAAAGTTTTATCATACCTTTTGCGCCTGCCTCTGGTCAGGCGCAAGTTGCGTATGCCAGCAGTCTGCCGGCACGTGATACTTCAACACAGAGGCAATGGCCGCTGTGTCGGAGGCCTCTGGCCCCACCCCCTCCCCACCCCCGGACTGCCCTGCCCATGCCCCACCCCCAGACCGCCCATTTCTGCAAGCCCCATGACTTACATGCATCCCGGGGCTTTATGTGCGTCGCTGGGCGTTTTAAAATCCAACCCATAACTTGCTATTTTATAAGCTGCCAAATTGATGCACATATGTATGCTGCCTGTGTATATTTAAACTGCTAATTGTCTGGTGTAAGTGAGAATAACATTATTTATAGAGAAATATAGACTGTGTGAGAGGTCAGAGTAAACTGGGGAGAGTTCAGGTTGAAGAACCAGGAGGGTCTTGTTGACCTAGAGATAGACTGGGGAAAACTGGTGGACTAATTGGTAAAACTGGTAATTTCCTTCACGTGCGCATGTTAGAAAATATGATGACTTACACGCGTAAAAGCCGACAAATGCTAAGGAAAATATGTGAGTTAAATCTCTACAAGTAAATGATTAAAATTAGGAGCACAAATGCTCATGTATAGGAGATTTGTGACACTTAGCAGGATAAGTCTCAAAAAACATTATTTAACTGGATAAGTAATATATCCAGATAAGTGTTAAAAGTACTACTTATCCGGCTATGTTGAAAATACATCTGTGTATTGTTTAAATATGTGAGAATGTTGTTAGGTAGATTTAAGTATATTTAATATAGTGTATGTACATTTGTATGCATGATATAAAATCCATGTGATTGCATATGTATGCCCATTTAAGTGCTTTTATCAGTGAGTTTGCATATGTATTAAAGTTATCCTCCCAGGGTACTGTGAGATGGAGATAGTGGAGAATATGGTTTGCCTGTGTTTGATATTTCTCCTTCACACACGAGATGCTAAACTGCTAAATCTAGTTAAAGATAATGTTTATGGGTTAGTGTTCTGGCCTGGCAATGGTTTTGGTTTTGATGGGGTCTGCAAGGGAATATCTCCATGTTCTTTCCCCTTTGTTGGGGGATAAAGAATTTATTCCTGGTCTTGAATACAAAAGAAATTTTCAGTATTGGAAAGTGATTGGCTGAAAATAAATTGGGACGACAAAAATAGCTGCCAGTCTTTCTCACTATTACAAGCTAGAAATGATGTATCAAATTCACATTTTTTTCCATTTTCACAAGGCAGGCATATCTCCAGTATTTACTCAGTGCTTCCAAGCTATCTAAACAAAAAATACCTGACTCATATATATCAGCATGGAAAGTGTTTTTCATACGGTTACTGTCAGACTTACAACAAAGCTTGGGTGATTTAGGATACTATGTAACTTGGAACAAATCTTCTAATAAGATCTGAAGAGTGATAGACCCTATATTTATTTATTTATATTTTTTATATTCCGCTTTTCACACTTCAAAACGGATTATGTTCAGGTACTGTAGGTATTTCCCTATCCCCAGAGGGCTACAATTTAAGGGGTTATTTTCCAACTTGTGTTATGGCATTTTCGCATGCAAAAAATGCCTTAACACATGGTGTGATGCAAATATTTTGAAAGAGAGAGAGAGAGAATCTATAAGGCCCTTATAGTAGGTAGCAACTATATATCTCTATAGGAGGCTCACCTACTAACTCGAGGTGAGGTTTAGGTAGTAGTATAGGGGTTAGGAGCCACTTTGACATACAGAGTGAGATGTATGAACAGAACAGTACACTCTTGTGAAGATTTGATGTACTTCAGATGTCCCAACAATGAGATTTGTACAATGGTCTCTCAACCTAGCTTGATGGACTCTCTACCTGGGTAACATCAAGCTACGTTGAGAGAACATTGTACAAATCTCACTCCGAAGGACATCAAATCTTCACAAGAGTGTGCTGTTCTGTTTGTACGTCTCACTCTGCAAGTCAAAGTGGTCCCTAACCCCTACACTATTACCTAAACCTTACCTCGAGTTACTAGGTGGGCCTCCTATGAGATATAAATAGCTAAATACTAGAAGGGGCTTATGGATACTCTCTCTCTCTCTCTCTCTCTATAGGAATTGTGGTATTAACACACTTTGCAGTAATACCTATGCAAAGCACTAAGATAACACACATTGTAATAAATAGCCCTAAGTTTGTAAATGAGGGTAGGGTGATTACTGATTTTGTTATTTTTGCTTTCTATTTTTCATTAGTCCTTCAATATCTTCCAATGGACAGGTGTATGTGAGTGGATGACTGTTAATGGCTAGTATGAGTGTTTGTGCTTTGCAGTGTTATTTATTTAGATTATTTTATGTTATATTTTTATATTCTGCTTTTCAGGCACTTCAAAGTAGATTACATTGAGGTACTGTAGGTATTTCCCTATCTGCAGAAGGTATGCAATCTAATTTTATACCTGAGGCAATGGAGGGTAAAGTGACTTGCCCAAGGTCACAAGGAGCAACAGTGGGATTTGAACCTTGATTTATTTGGTTTGTAACCCACTGCTCTAACCAGTGGAGGAATAGCAGTGTTGTGAGGTATGGTAGGTAGACATGTTGGGAATAGGGAGAGGGGGATTTGTGTGCCAAATTCAAATTTGTGTTATAAGGTTAAGTTCTTCTTCTTGTATTGTTGTTTTGAATTTTGCAGTTAATTTTAATTTATTTTAGTTCTTAAGCATTTAATTTTGTCTGTAAACATTTAAATTAATTTTATGTATGTATTTTATGTGAACTGTTTTGACCAATTTTTATTGAAAAAGCAGTATATAAACTATTTTACATGAATAAATAAATAAATAGGTTTTTGTTTCATACAATGAAAGGTATGGGTTTGAATGTTGCAGCCTGATCTATGACTCCATTGTTCTTTTGAATATTGCTCTATATATTGGTGCTGAGTCAAATGTTTCTATTTTTCTACTTATGTTGTTCTTTGACTGGTGGCTGTAATGTGCATTCTTGTAGAATAAAAATTATTTTAAAAAAAATAGCACCTAGCATAAGGATTATTTTGGTGCAATAATCTATCCTGCTATTTTGTTTGCAAGGTCTGAAATATGTTGTGATGCTTTTGAGAGTATTTCACAAGAAGACATACTAGTGGAATATGTCCTTGAATTGTCAAGACTATTCTGTTCTTGATCTTGCAGCTGTTATTTTTCTTATTACTCATTACTGCCAGCAAAATGTTGTATGTATCCTTGGAAGTAGATAGCTTGGAGATACAAATGGAATTTTATGAAAAACAGAACATTTGAGGACCATGGACAAGATAAATTGTACAATATTTATGATGCACATCTTTTTTAAAAGCCATATATTGAGAATTTTTAAATCTCTTTTCTTTATAGTTGATTCGTTTTATAACATAATAGAACAAAAAATAATATGGTTTCCATTTATCATACACATGAGTTATAAAATACTGAGGTACATCTGCTTGTGGCCATACACATGCATGTATAGGCATGCATGCAGCTCTTTTATATCCTTCCTATGCGCCCCATAGTTTTGTTTTGTTTTTTAAAAGGTAATCATATAAGTCCTAAACTATCCCAGACTCTATCACCTGGAAGTTTTTTCTCCTATGTATGTAAAGGTACACATATTAAGATGGTAACTTTCAAATGGTGGCATGGGCACGCATATGTATGTTCGTCGGTGCATGCCCAGAAATGTGGGAATTTTATAATATGTGCACACATACATGTACATGTTATGAAATAGCCTAGCGTGCATATATGTGTGCCTAATTTTAAGCTTAGTGCACCCAGCAGCGTAAATTGGGTTTGTGCCATGTGAGAGAATCTAATAACAGATGAGCAACCATGCCATCACCAGTTCAACCAGTTCATCCACCAGTTTGTTTATTCTAGAGCTAAGTCCTCCAAACCCCCTGGTTCTTTAGCCAGTACTCTTCCCAGTTACCCTAATCCTTTAAACCCATCACAGATGCCTGTAAATGGTTTTATTAAGACTTAAACCTCCTACATAGCAGAAGTAAAGTTATGCGGCACTGGACCTGGCCATGTGCCCAGGCGCACAGGTGCTTACGTGCACATTTCTTGGCCCCATCCTGAAATGCCCATGCCCCGCCCATACCAGGCCCACATCCTGCTCCTTTTTTGACTGATTTGAGATACTCGTGCATGGGGAATTGTGCACACATGTGGGATGCTTTTAAAATCAGGTGGACAAGCACATGTCCTACATGCATGCACATCTTGCAATTGTGATGTGTGGCTGGCTTTTAAAATTCACCTTATTTCACCTTATAGAGAAGAGCTCAAACAAATCCACAAGGCTCCATATACATAGATTTGCGACAGATTGGAGAGCTACAAAATTAGTTTAAAACCCACCCATATCAGATACATGAGTTTTATAAAATATGCACATGTGTTTATCATAACATATGCTTGTATGTGTGTTTGTGTACGAATACATGCAATTCATTGAAAGTGAGAATTTCAATGCATAGAATGCATATAATTTTTCTTCCAATTTAAAAAATATACGTGCGTATAATTTATGCATGAAAAATAAGTAGTCCTTTCATGCATAAAAATCCGATTTACATGCGGAAATTGGTGTATTTTAAGAATAAACATTTTATGAAAAATGAACAAAAATACAAACATAGACCTAGTGTACATTTGTTTCATATGCACCTCAGGAACGAACTGTCAATAACACAATTGCTTGAGGATTACATTTAAACCCCAACACCACCAACACCCCTAATCACTCTTGCCCCCTCCTCCCTTTAATCTTCCCCTCCCTATGAACGCAAAATAGAATAACATAATAGCAGACATTTGCCCCTCTTTTGAAGTGCAAACCAATAACCCCATTCCAAAGGGAGATTGCAAGTGCAACAATACTGAGAACCTCATAAGTAGTTAAGAATTTCATTATGACTCCTATGTGGAAGCCTCTGCAAATGGAAGTTGGTATAATATGTAGAGATGTGAATCGTGTGATCGATCGTCTTAACGATCGATTTCGGCTGGGGGGGGAGGGAATCGGATCGTCGCGGTTTTGTTTTTTTAAATATCGTGTAAATCGTAAATTGGGGGAGGGCGGGAAAACCGGCACACTAAAACATCCCTAAAACCCACCCCGACCCTTTAAAATAAATCCCCCACCCTCCCGAACCCCCCCAAAATGCCTTAAATTACCTGGGGTCCAGAGGAAGGGTCCCGGTGTGATCTTTTACTCTCGGACCTTCGGTGCATTTTAGAAATGGCGCTGGCGCTACCTTTGCCCTGTCATATGACAGGGCAAAGGTAGCGCCGGCGCCATTTTGTTTTTTGTCCCCCGACATCAGGAGCGTAGGAGATTGCTCCCGGACCTCCACTGGACCCCCAGGGACTTTTGGCCAGCTTGGGGGGGCCTCCTGACCCCCACAAGACTTGCCAAAAGTCCAGCGTGGGTCCGGGAGCGACCTCCTGCATTCAAATCGTTTTGCCGTACAAAATGGCGCCGGCCATACGCTGTATGGCCGGCGCCATTTTGTACAGCAAAACGACGTCAGGAGCGTAGGAGATCGCTCCCGGACCCCCGCTGGACCCCCAGGGACTTTTGGCCAGCTTGGGGGGCCCCCCCAAGCTGGCCAAAAGTCCCTGGGGGTCCAGCGGGGGTCCGGGAGCGATCTCCTACGCTCCTGACGTCGGGGGACAAAAAACAAAATGGCGCCGGCGCTACCTTTGCCCTGTACAGCAAAACGGCGCTACCTTTGCCCTGTACAGCAAAACGACGTCAGGAGCGTAGGAGATCGCTCCCGGACCCCTGCTGGACCCCCAGGGACTTTTGGCCAGCTTGGGGGGGCAAAGGTAGCGCCGGCGCCATTTTGTTTTTTGTCCCCCGACATCAGGAGCGTAGGAGATTGCTCCCGGACCTCCACTGGACCCCCAGGGACTTTTGGCCAGCTTGGGGGGGCCTCCTGACCCCCACAAGACTTGCCAAAAGTCCAGCGTGGGTCCGGGAGCGACCTCCTGCATTCAAATCGTTTTGCCGTACAAAATGGCGCCGGCCATACGCTGTATGGCCGGCGCCATTTTGTACAGCAAAACGACGCTGGACCCCCAGGGACTTTTGGCCAGCTTGGGGGGCCCCCCCAAGCTGGCCAAAAGTCCCTGGGGGTCCAGCGGGGGTCCGGGAGCGATCTCCTACGCTCCTGACGTCGGGGGACAAAAAACAAAATGGCGCCGGCGCTACCTTTGCCTTGTCATATGACAGGTCAAAGGTAGCGCCGGCGCCATTTCTACAATGCACCGGAGGCCCGAGAGTAAAAGATCACACCGGGACCCCCCCTCTGGACCCCAGGTAATTTAAGGCATTTTGAGGGGGTTCGGGAGGGTGGGGGATTTATTTTAAAGGGTTAGGGTGGGTTTTAGGGATGTTTTAGTGTGCCAGTTTTCCCGCCCTCCCCCTCCCCCCCCCCCTTCCCCCGATTTACGATTTTTGACGATAAATCGGGGGAATTCCTATTAAATATCGCCTCTAACGATTTTTGACAATTTAAAATATATCGGACGATATTTTAAATCGTCAAAAAACGATTCACATCCCTAATAATATGCTCGCATAATTGAAATTACCAGTTTTCTGATTCCTCCATCAGTTCACCATCAGTTTATCTCTAAGTCATCGGGATTCTGGTTCTTCAGCCTAAACTCCACCATAGTTTACCCAGATCTCCCACCCAGCCAATAGTACACAATAAAGTATGATATCAATTATACAAGTTAATTAGCAGATATAACATTATTCGAGTAAGTTGTCAAATGTATATGTGTAGGACTCATAAAACATCACCTTACACATGTAACTATTATCTCTGCCCCAGAATGCCCCTAGACCACCTCTTTTTTCATGTATATATATGTGCATGGAATGTATATTCTGTGCATAATTTCAGTGTTTATAAGATATCAATTATTTAAGTACCTACATTTGTATATACTAATTTTACATGCATTACTGCTTTGAAAATTCACCCCATACAGTGTATATGCACATAATTTTGTGCAATTTTCTAAAGGGCCATTTCTGTGGGAAAAGCATAACTTTATCTGCTGAAGTCCCTTTAGAAATTGTCCTCTTCAAGTCCCTCCGCAGAGTATTAATATATTTGTCTTCAGCATAATTAGTGGATCTTGAGCAAAATCCCTGAAATATCTATAGCACAATTTGGAGATGCTGTTACGACTGTCGCTGCCCGACATCTCCACTCTGCCCTCCTTACCTCTCTGGCAACTCCTCCTGCAGTTGATGGACATTTGGCTGCCGCGGTGTCTGCCTGCTGTCCTCTCCGGTATCCCCGGACCGGCTTGGGCACTGCCTCTCGCCATGCTGTTCAGCTGCCTTAGGGCGCATGCCCCGCGCGGCCCTGCTTCAAGTACCTTCAGTGGCGCGAACCTCAGGGGTGTCCCCCTGTGATGACATCATGCATCCAGAATATTAAAGGCCTACGCGATTGCTAGCTAATCGAGTTAGCAAAGGTTATCCAATGGATGGGATTCACTCTCCATACCTTGCAACTCTGCCTCCTTCGGACCTACTCTATTTGCGGTACCCGCTCCTCGGGGGCCTCTCTCTCTTATCTTTCAGGTCGCAGTCTGGAACCGGTACTCGCTCCTCGAAGGCCCATGTTCCTGGACTCGCTACTTGGACTCCACTTCTGCCAGGAAGACACCGCTGCCTATAACATCTATGAGTTACCATCTCTGCCTCTCAGAGCTATTCCCTGGAACCAGGTACTCGCTCCTCGAGGGCCTGCCTTTACTCCAGCTCCTGTGCTCCTTACTGAGAGACCGCTGCGTGAGTATATTACCAACGAGGCTCTGTTCCTGAACTCTGCATATCCTGCTACTACTCACAATCTCAGTTCTCTCTATTTCAGCACAGCCATTGGGATCGCTGTTCCAGAGCCTGAGGGACTACAAGCCCCACCGGGCTACTTCCAGCTCACTACTGCCACCTCTGGTGGTTCACCAATCCTATCTAATAAAAGAACTAGCGTGTATGTGTCTCCTACGCTGAGCCTGACCTGTGGCCCTTCACGGGACTTCCCCCTGTGGGCGTGGTCATCTGCCACCAGTCCAGGGATCCACCCAAAACCCTTACAAATAATAACAGATGCCTAGGATTCTGTAATATAAGAAAGGCTCCTGAGGGTTCAGTGGTAGATTCTGCAATTAGCATTAAAAGGTTCAGTAGCACAGCTTTCCAGATTTTATGGTGATTTTATGGAATGTTTGCATGAATTTCTTTTAATTAACATTTCTTATGTTGCACAAAAAGTTGGGAGGCCAATATTTAGCAACTTATCTGACTAAGTGGCAGCCCTATCTGCCTATGTTCATAGGCCACCTCTTTGCTAAATTTGTAGATAGCCAGATATATTGGGGACAGCCAATATGAAGATTGAGGTGGAACAACTTATTCATTTATCTTAACTGCATAAGTGCTGATATTTGGCCTTATTGAGTTAAGTTAATTAGATAAGTTAGATCTGCCATAGAGTAGGTTTAATTTAGCTAGCTTTAATTTTTCTGATTAAGTAGCAATTTGTACACAGATATTCAGCAGCATAGCTGTGGTGCTGAATATCCCATTTAAGTTATCCGGATAAGTCTTATCTGGCTAACTAGAATAAACATTTAGTTTTGAATTTTGGTCCCATAATTATTTTTGAAAACCATTACATGTTTAAAAATATGTTCCTTAAATTTATGAAAATAACTTCCCATCCTTTGATGCATGCTGGATTCTCTTTTTTGTTCTTTTTCTACTATTTCTTTATTTCTCCATTTCAGTTTTTTTACTTAAAAAAAAATTATGAATGTAGGGAACCTTTAGTTTTCCTCACTAAAAGGCATATACCATTTGAATGGGGAGGGTCTGTGTAGAAATCAGTAAAGAGAGGTTTGGGTTTACCCCCTCATGTGGGAGCTGCAGATGGTATGACCTAGTTGTTTTATTATCCCACAGCACCATCTATCCTGGTGGTTTTTAGTTTGGATTTTCTTGGAGCAGGAAATCCCCGTTCCATTCCTCTGTAATTTTCTCATAATTTATGGGAAAAGGAGTAAGGAAGTTTCCATTTAGGAGTCGGACTCCCGTTGACCTGTTTACCAGACTTTGTGCTTGCTTTTGACTCTTTTAATCCACATTTTTGAGAATTGCCTGTGAGAGCCGGTCCCCCTTGTTGCGGTAGATGGGGGCATCCCTGTATTCAAGACTGGATTTGGGGTAAGGAAGACCTGCAGCATGCTAGCTTTCCTTCAGAAGATAGACCTGAAGTGACCTGATGCAGAGGAGTTATATTTTTTAATTAACTGTCTTTTGCACTGTCTCCTCTGCTTTGAGGCAAGGACATTTTATTCCACCCTTCTTGCGTCTTACTTGATATTTCCCTCTTGTTGGTTTCAAAGATTATTTTTGTTCCACTGGGAGCTGATGGCCCTTGGTACCCAGGACTCAGTAACAAAACCATTGGGAGAGTGGGGGCTTTTATTCTGAGAGAACCAGAAGTGTGGAGGAATTCATCTGGAGGAAAGGATCCGGGCACATTGCACAAAGGAAAGCAAACTGGAGGATACAAAGTAAAGGTAATAAGAACTTTTTTGCTGTTATTTTAAGTAAACCACAAGGGAGAGTAAAGAGCCCACCGGGCGCTACCTAAGGAGTTAAAGTATTCAAGAGGTATTAAACCTGGGACTAAGTTTTGATAAAATATTGGGGCTGTATTCTAACCATCTTCAGTAGGAAGAGTTGAGAATTAGATCCAAGGAAAAAGGAAAATTGAATTAATTTCAATCTGATAAACGGAGAAATTGCATAATTAGGAAGAAGGAATTCAGTGTAAATAAAGTGCTTCCAGGGAAAAGTAGAGACTTTACTAAAGAAATGGAGTCACAAGTTTATTAATCATTCTGCTGTCTTATTATTTATTGACTTTGCTTGAGAAACAAATTGAAGCTGTAAATATCATTCAGTCATCCAGTTATCTATCAGTAAAGAAGCTGTAAACCACCATTCTTCTCAGTGTGTTTATTGGATGCAAGGATAGTGATAATCATTAGTGCTGTATGCCGAGGATAGAGAAAGTTGGTCTCCACACTGGAATCCTGGAACTCAGAGCTTAAGCTATCTGTGGGGTGAAGGAGGACTGAGAGACATTAAAGGAGTTTTGGCAGAAAGGGTCCATCCCCATTTCTTTTCCATGTGCCCCTGACTGCCAGAAAAAGGATCCATAATGCACAGGCATTTACAGTAATTACATCTACAAGCACATTAAGAAAAATAGCAAGTGCCTATTAGTCATAAAAATATAAATTTAAAAGATAGTATGGAAAACAAATCAAACACTGTCCTAGCAAGAAAGTCCACAGTATGCTAGAATAGCCAGGGAAAAAAAATATAAAAAGACAAAATCAAATATTTTCTTAATATAACCCAGAAATACAATGATGAGGAAATGAGCTAAATAGTAGGGAGAAACAATGGCATTCAGAGTCTAAATTAACACCTAGCAGGAAACAGAGAGCTGAAAGATTTTCACAGAGTTAACTTCCATTACTGAAATAGAAACTGTTCAGGGTCATGAAAAAAATATTTATTTCTATGGAATTTTACAACACAGTTACAATAAAATCTAATAGGGACCTTTGCCCCCAACTGAATAGTAGAAGGCTGTAAATTCAGATGTTTTTCTATTTTGCTTGTAAAGCTCATGAGATGCCAAGGAAAGTATAAATCTTATAGCTTAGAAATCTAGAATCCTTTTTATGAAAATACAGCTTTTCAATCCACGTCTTATCTGGTTCAAAAATAAATGTAAAGTCCCTGTGGTCACTTAATAAATGTATAACCAAGTCCAAATACTTTCAACAGGAGATACCATTACCCTAGTTCCATGCACCCCTGTTGATGTCTGCATTTATAGAATATACCAGCCAGGGGGTATGAGGACCATTAGAGCAATGGTACTCAACCTAATCCTCTAGTACCTCAACAACAGTCTGGTTTTCAAGATATTCACATAAAATATATGAGATACATTTTCATTCAATGGAGGCAATGCTGGCAAATCTACCTTGTGCATAGTCATTGTTGGTAATCTGAAAACAAGGCTGCCTAGGACAGGTGTAGGGAATCATCAGCCTGTGGCTCACCCTATCTGGGCTGCTGGTTCCTCTCTACACTCTCCGAAGACAAATGTTGTGTGAGCTCTCGCTCTTCTTCTGCTACTTGTTCCTCTTACCCTAGTTCTCCCTAGAAACAGATGATAGCAGCAGGAGCTCTTGCTCTGGTCATGCTGTTCACTCCTTCCTTCAGCTGTTAATCTTGGAGTCACCACCACCACCACTACTGACCCATACACTCCATCACCACTGAGTCACCTATGTCCCAAAAGGTAAATTTTACATTGGGAGATTGGGGAGGGGAAGAGAATGTACTTAAATGTAATCCACATTGAGGTGTCAAAAGTGGACTATAAATTAATTAAAGAAAAAGAGAAAGACGAAGCTGCTGGGAACAAATGGGGCCAGGGATGAAAAAGGATGGGAGAAACAACTGCTGGGTATGGGCAGAGATGGGACACTGGGGCTGGGTGTAGGCAGAGATGGGACACTGGTGCTGGATGGGGACTGAGAGGGAATACTGGTGCTGGTAGGAACTATTGTCACTACTACTATGGGGCATGGAGCCAGTCTAAGAAAATACTCCATGGTCTGACTTGCCTATGCCATCCCAGAGGATAATTTAAGAGGATGGAGGAGGAGAGGAGAAGAAAAATGTACAAAAGAGTAACAGGAGTGGAAGAGGGAAGAGAGGTTGGAGAAGTGGGAAAGGAAAAAGGTATAAGTAAACATAAAAAGAAATTCTCCAGAAAAAAGCAAATAAAATACAGGCAGAGTGAGGAAGACCACTTAGGTGGAAAACAAATTATAGGGATGACAGCACATGCCCCTAAAAGCACCCCTGCTGCAGCTTCTCACTTTGAGGAGGAACATGACCTACTTGGTGGTGCTGGAGGCATGTCAGGCCATGGCAAAGCCCATGCTTCTATGGCTTGAAAAGACCCCAAGTCCCAATGGGGCTACAGCAAAGTCCATCTTGCTATGGCCGGAAAACACACCAGTGCCCAACAGCGCTTCACAAATCCCATCCTACTACAGCCTGAGAAGACACTGATGCCTAATGGGACCATAGTGGAGGCCATCCCACTGCAGCCTGAGAAAACACCAATGCCTGATGGGTCCTCGGTGGAGCAGATCCCACTGTGGTCTAAGAACACCTGGATGCCTGGTGGGGCTACAGCAAAGCCCATTACATCACAACCCACGAAAACCTGGAGGTCTGGTAGGATTGCAGAAAATCACACACTGCCACTGCATGAGAAGACCCGGATGCCAGGTGGGGCTGTGTTAGATCTAATCCCACCATGGTCCAAGAAGACGTAGAAGCTTGGTGAAGCCTTAAAGAAAAGCTTGGGAAGAGAGGGGAGACCTGAGAGTGTGCTTGAGTGTGTATGAAAGACAGCGTCTGTGGGAATGAATGACAGAAAGAAGTGTGTGTGTGTATTTGAGGAAGATACAGGGGTATGTGTGAAAAAGAAAGAGGGTGTAACTGGTAACATTCTGGTACCTAAGAAAATTTTGCACTAGAGTTGCCTGAGTTGCCTATGCTTAAATCCAGGCATTGATTTTATCTGTAGCCCACTCTAGCCATGGCAGTACATTCTCTTTTGAAACAGGCCATAGTTACAACAGTCATCTGACAAAGCCCATAAAAAATGAAGCTCATGATGTCCCCTGCCACGGAGAATACCCATTCAGTAGGTTTGCTGATTGGTGGTCAGGACAGGAAATTCTGGGCCATGTTGGCAAGGTCTAGCCAGATGGAGGCCTTGAGTATCTAATATGCCAACAGCTGATAAGTAGAACATTTGGTGTTTCTTAATATATACCTCCCTCTGTTGGGTTTCTAGGAATTTCCATGTGAGTGGAAGGGAAACTGAATGTACACAGCTAAAGAGAACCAATGCCCCTGCTCACAGCATTGGCCCTCAGTAGGGATGTGCAGAGCAAAATTTTATGTTCATATTTTTTATGTCCGAAAGGGGGTCCCACTTGTGGCCAATATGGACATAAAAAAAATCCAATGAGTTGGGTATATGTACATATGTGCTAAAAAAAAAATTAAACCCCCTCACCCTCCTTAATCCCCCCCCCAGACTTACCACAACTCCCTGGTGATCGAGCGAGGAGTGAGGACGTCATTTCTGCAATCCTTGGCGAGAAGCATGTGACGTCGGTGGCACGTCGAGTGACGCGGCATCACGTGATTCCCGGCTCGTTCGCGCCGGACGGCTCGTTCGGCCCAAAAAGAACTTTTGGCCAGCTTGGGGGGGCCTCCTGACCCCCCCAAGCTGGCCAAAAGTTCTTTTTGGGCCGAACGAGCCGTCCGGCGCGAACGAGCCGGGAATCACGTGGCGCCGCGTCACTCAGACGCGACGTCACGTGATTCCCGGCAAGTTCGCGCCGGACGGCTCGTTCGGCCCAAAAAGAACTTTTGGCCAGCTTGGGGGGGCCTCCTGACCCCCTCAAGCTGGCCAAAAGTTCTTTTTGGGCCGAACGAGCCGTCCGGCGCGAACTTGCCGGGAATCACGTGACGTCGGCGTCACGTGATTCCCGGCTTGTTCGCGCCGAACGAGCCGTCCGGCGCGAACTTGCCGGGAATCACGTGACGTCGCGTCTGAGTGACGCGGCGCCACGTGATTCCCGGCTCGTTCGCGCCGGACGGCTCGTTCGGCCCAAAAAGAACTTTTGGCCAGCTTGGGGGGGTCAGGAGGCCCCCCCAAGCTGGCCAAAAGTTCTTTTTGGGCCGAACGAGCCGTCCGGCGCGAACGAGCCGGGAATCACGTGACGCCGGCGTCACTCGACATGCCGCCGACGTCACATGCTTCTCGCCAAGGATTGCAGAAATGGCGTCCTCACTCCTCGCTCCATCACCAGGGAGTTGTGGTAAGTCGGGGGGGGGATTAAGGAGGGTGAGGGGGTTTATATTTTTATTTTGGCTCAACAATCGCGATTTCCCACATATCGAACATATCTATGTTCGATATGTGGGAAATCCGATCGTTTATGTCGAATCAATTTTTTAAGTAAAAAAAAAATATGAGTTGCGTTTTACTAATGCGGTCAATCCGAATGCACACCCCTAGTCCTCAGCACCTTGCCATGAGTGTGTTATTGAAAGGTACCTCTCTTGTCACTGCTGCTGCACTGGCCTAAATGCTTTTTGTTCCCTCCTTTTTTCCTCATTTCTTTGCCTTACTACTTTGTTGTACTGCTTTCAGTTCAGCCTGGTTCTCCTACCTGAATGTCTATTTGATTATATAGGGGTATTTTTTCCCATAAAAGAAAAAAGAGAAAAAGAGAAAAATTACAAGTTTCTCCTCCTATCATACCTCATTCCTGGGTGTGCAGTGCACCTTGTTCTTTTCTTGTGCCACTCTAAGATCCAAACTAGTTCTACCAGTTCTACTGCTGCGATCCAGCAATCTATCTATTTTATGCCCTCATCTTTATCCTCTTCGGCTCTCCCCCCCTCCACCCTGTTCATCTGTTTCATGTTAATCCATCTGGCAAGCCACTGTTAATTTGAATTATTAATTGTTATTAATTTGTATTTATTATCAATTTGTTATATTCAGACTCACTGTTTAACTCATTATTTGTATAGTTTACGGAGACTCACTGTTTACTGTTCCATGTAAAAAGCACTGGTCGGGCTTGTAAGACCAGGGCAATTTGCCGTTCTATGTAAACCGGATTGATTTGTATCTTATACAGGAATTTTGGTATATAAAAATTAAAAATAAATAAATAAATAAATACCACACTGTTTCTGTGTTTGCTATACTGTGGCTTGCCACACCCAAATTCTATGTCATAGAGGTTTTGGTACTCTGTACTGTTTGCTATACCCAGGACTCTACACTTTAGGGGTATTGATGCTGCTGCTGCTACTACTACTAGTAGCAGCTTAGTGGATTACAAACTGGTTAAAAGATAGGAAACAGAAAGTAGGATTAAATGGTCAATTTTCTCAGTGGAAAAGGGTAAACAGTGGATTGCCTCAGGAATCTGTACTTGGAGCGGTGCTTTTCAATATATTTATAAATGATCTGGAAAGGAATACAATGAGTGAGAAAATCAAATTTGCAGCTGATATAAAATTATTCAGAGTAGTTAAATCACAAGCGGATTGTGATACATTACAGGAGGACCTTGCAAGACTGGAAGATTGGGCATCCATATGGCAGATGAAATTTAATGTGGACAAGTGCAAGGTGATGCATATAGGGAAAAATAATCCATGATGTAGTTACACGATGTTAGGTTCCATATTAGGAGCTACCACCCAGGAAAAAGATCTAGGCATCATAGTAGATAATACATTGAAATTGTCAGCTCAGTGTGCTGTGGCAGTCAAAAAAAGCAAACAGAATGTTAGAAATTATTAGGAAGGGAATGGTGAATAAAACAGAAAATGTCATAATGCCTCTTTATCACTCCATGGTGAGACTGCACCTTGAGTACTGAGTACAATTCTGGTCACCGCATCTCAAAAAAGATATATTTGTGATGGAGAAAGTACAGAGAAGGGCAACCAAAATGTTAAAGATGGAACAGCTTCCCTATGAAGAAAGACTAAAGAGGTTAGGGCTGTTCAGCTTGGAGAAAAGAGGGCTGAGGGGGTGGGGTGGGGGATATGATAGAGGGGTTTTGAAATCATGAGAGGTCTAGAATGGGTAAATGTGAATCAGTTATTTACTCTTTCGGATAAAAGAAGGACAAGGGGGCACTCCATGAAGTTAGCAAGAATCACATTTAAAACTAATCAGAGAAAATTCTTTTTCACTCAAGGGGTAATTTTCAAAAGGAGTTAAGCGCATAAATGTAACTACTATTGTAGCAATTTTCAAAAGCTATTTATTTGACTAAAGTGCACTTATACGAGCAAATCCTATGGACAATTCAATGGCAGATATTGTAGTAATTTTCAAAAGCCCACTTACTCAAGTAAAGTGCATTTACTTGAGTAAAACACAGTTTTACTCAAGTAAATGCTTTTTAAAATCAGGCCCTCAGCGTACAATTAAAGTCTGGAATTTGTTGCCAGAGGATGTGGTTAGTACAGTTAGTGTAGATGGGTTTAAAAAAGGTTTGGATAAGTTCTTGGAGGAGAAGTCCATTACCTGCAATTGTATAAACCAGATCGGTGACTGGTTCAGTAAATAGCAGTAGTGATACTTTGCTGAAGATAAAAGTATGGATGCAGAGATTTCCTGTTAAGGTTGAGCCTTGACACAGCCTATATGTTGAAATGTTAGCTGATGTCGGCTCTCTTTCTGAACAAGGTCTTCTTGGCTTTTGAATCTTTACAAGCTATTAACCGGTCATCGATCTGGTTTATACAATTGCTAGTAAAACCAACTTGGGAAACAGATGGTTTTGCATTTAAAAGAAGATGGATATATGTAACAACAAGTTTCAGATAAGTGTATTTTTCTAAACATCATTCAGATACATTGTTTGAAAGAACAGTTTGATGATACACTAAGTATTCTACAAGAATGTGATACCTCAATGGTTTTACGAATCCCAGTACCAGTGTCAAATTTTTCAGGACATTTTTATAGAAAATAAAAAAGCAATAAATACGATTAAAAAATTGTTTGAAATAATAAAGGTAAATTAGGTGGCTGGAGGTTTATTAAGACCTATAATTGACACAACCTCTTGAATACCATATTGTTCTGTTGAGAACAGGTATAGAGGCTCTGAGGCATTTTCTCTCCTTTTGGATGACATCCAGTGCAATAATATTTGATTTAAAATGATTTAGATGTACATGTGAAGTTTTTTATTTTTGAATAGTTTATTGTATCTTCACATTTGCCTGTATAATTTTGGGCTTTTAAAATTCGCCTTTAGTGAGCCTAGTGGGGATAGGGAATATCTATCATACCTTAGGGGGTAATTTTCAAAAGGAGTAACATGCGTAAATGTAGCTACTATTGTAGCAATTTTCAAAAGCCATTTACTCAAGTAAAGTGCACTTATGTGAGTAAATCCTATAGACAAGTCAATGGCATATATTGTAGCAATTTTCAAAAACCCACTTACTCAAGTAAAGTGAATTTACTCCAGTAAACCTGGTTTTTACTCGAGTAAATGCTTTTTAAAATCAGGCCCTTAGTGTAATCCACTTTGAAGTGCCCGAAAATCAGAATATAAATAAAAATAAACAAATAAATAAACAATACTTATCACTTCTATAGTGTTGCGTATCCCGGAAGCGTGGGTGCCACAACTGGGCCTGCTCACCTCACACTACCCTCCACTAGCTCCGTTCTGCTGCTGCTGCAATCTCCCGGCATCTCCGATGCTCACTGTGGCCCTCTCCGGCTTCCTCCACACCAGAGGCCTCACAGCGGAGCTCTAGTCAAGGCTCCACCTCATCAGCCGCCTCGGCCCCGCCCCTAGGTGTGCACGCAGCTGACATCCTCAGCTTTAAAGGGCCCTCCCAGCTTCACCCCATTTCAGTGGGGATCCTCATCTCTGTCGAGGTTTTATTAATCAATGATACATGCAGTTCTCACTGCATCCTTTGCTCTTCCCAGATGAAGTGACAAAGATCACATTCATCCTCTTGTGTCTTGGCATGGACTTCACCACTCTAGGAGCGTTCTGACACAATTCTACACCAGCTCCCTCGATTTATTTCTGTCTTCCGACGCAGCTTCGAAGACCCCGGCCGACAGGCACTTCCTGGCCACCACCAACTCCACCTCCATCAAGGTTCACACTTGCTAGCCGAATATATGTTGGAGTTCTGAACTCTGGCAACAGAGTTAGGCTGGCAGGAGGACTGCCTGCGGGCACTCTATCTGGAAGATATACTCATCTTCTCCAAAGATTTGAAATCTCATGTTCAAACAGTCCTCCAGCGTCTCAGAGACCAACATCTCTATGCTAAATTGGAGAAGTGTCTTTTTGAGCAACCCAGTCTCCCATTCCTGGGCTACATCATCTCTAGCCACGGGTTCACCATGGACCCAGACAAACTCCAGGGTATTCGGGATTGGCCTCAACCAGTGGGTCTTCGAGCCCTAGAAATATTTCTTGGCTTTACAAATTACTATGAAAACTTTATCGCCAATTACTCCAAGCTGGCCGCTCCACTCACTGCCATGATGAGGAAGGGATGTGATCTCCGAGTATGGAGTCCCAAGGCCCAATCAGCGTTCCATGTCCTGAAGCAGGCCTTCTGCACTGGCCCGTGCTTATGTCACCTGGATCCAAACTGCCTCTTCATAGTCGAAGTCGATGCATCTGCCATTGGAGCAGGAGCAGTCTTGAGTCAATACTCCACCAAGGGAACCCTGGTTCCATGTTCCTTTTATTCACACAAATTCTCTCCCACAGAACAAAATTATACCATAGGGGATCGCAAACTCCTAGCAGTGAAACTTGCCCTCCAGGAAAAAAATCTTCATGCAGATTCGCTCTCTTGCTCCGTCGAGCCAGAAAACAAACCCAAGCCTAGCATGCACATTATTGATCCAGTCTGCATATCAATTGCAGTTACCACCATGGTACCAGACGGGAAGACGGTGGTCCCCCACCATCTCCATTTATTTATTTATTTATTTATTTGAAGCTTTTATATACCGAGGTTTAGCACATGCCTTCACCCCGGTTTACATTGAAACGAAACAATGATACATAGAACAATTTGAGAAACAAAAGTATATGCATATAGCATATGGAGTAGGTTGTAACAGGAAATAACTAAAAATAACTTAAGTCAAATAACGAAAATGAAAATGAAAATAGAAACGAAAACGAGGAAGGTATATACAAACTCGTGCTCTGAATACAAGAAAGTATGAATGGGAAAAGAAGGAAAGAAGGGGGGATGGGGTAGGCAATGGAAGGAGGAAGGGGTAGGTATGCGGAGAAGAGAAGAGGGGAGAAGGATGGGAGGCTTAAGGCATCACAATTGTGAATTGCTTAAATCATCATTGAAAGTCTGGCTGAAGATCCAGGTTTTCAGTTCTTTTTTGAATGATTTATTTTCGATGATAGTGGTGAGGTAGCATGGTAGGGCTACATGAACGTGTACTTCGTTGGGCTCACGCCTCCAAGCTGGCCGCTCACCCCGGCCGAGCCCGAACTCTCGAGATGCTTCGAAGGCACTATTGGTGGCCTGGTATGACTAAGGACTCCCGAGAATACGTGAACTCCTGTCCGGTTTGCGCACCCACCAAGCTCTGGTCTAGTCTGTCCACAGACTTCATCGTGGATCTGTCTCCTTCAAAATGGAATACTGTAATTGGGTCATAATAGACTTTTTCTCAAAAATGGCCCACTTTGTCCCCTTACCTGGACTCCCATCGGCTCCAGAACTAGCTTGATTCTTCTTAACCCACATATTTCGTTTACATGGACTACCACAAGAAATCGTCTCCGATCATAGCCCTCAATTTGCCACTAAATATTGGAGGTCTCTCTATAAGTAGTTCAATATCACATTAAACTTAACGTCAGCATATCATCCACAAGCAAATGGCCAGACCGAGAGGACTAATCAGTCTTTGAAAACCTTCCTGCAATCATATGTCAACAACCAACAAGATTTATTTATTTATTTATTTGCTTTTATATACCGATATTCAGCTAATGCCATCACGTCGGTTTACATATAACAATTTGAAAATAAAAAGTGGATACAATGTAACAAAATAACTGGGCTGACCTCCTGCCATGGGCAGAACTGCCCATAACACCCACATAACATAACTTCTATGGCATCTCTGCCATAGAAGTTTCCCCCATCGCTGTAGTTTTGGCCATCAACCTCGCCTACCACTGCGGTTCCACTCAGTGTACCCTCACCTGCAGACCAATCTATTGCACAAACCAGCCGGCGGCTCTGGAACCAAGTAAGGGAGCGGTTCTGCCAAGCAGCTGACCGTGCCAAATGCATCACAGATGCCCATCGTCGGGCCACGCCTCTGTTCCTGCCTGGACAAAGAGTCTGGCTCAGTACTAAGCACATCCAGCTATGGTTGCCTTCCCAACGGCTAGCTCCCAAATTTATTGATCCATTCCCAGTCCTTCGAATGGGTAGGAGCAGTCACTTACCAGCTGAAACTGCCAGCTTACATGGGGATTCATAACATGTTCCACATGTCGCTACTCAAACCTTTGAACCTATCCTGGCCTTCCCGAAGGCCTCGTCCACCGACGCAACATTTAGCGGAACCTGAAAACACCTTACAAGTTAGAGAAGTCTTAGACGTCCAACGCTGTCGGGGCCACTGGGAATACCTCCTTTCGTGGGAGGGCTTTGGCCCAGAAGAAAATTCATGGGAGCCCTCTCACCACATTCTCAATAAAAACCTTCTTCAAGAGTTCCATCAGCAACACCCAGAAAAACCCAGACCGGTAAGGGGGAGGCCTAGAAGGGGGGGTTCTGTTGCGTGTTCCGGCTGCGTGGGTGCTGCGACCGGGCCTGCTCACCTCATGCTGCCCTCTAATAGATCCGGTCTTGCCACTGCTGCCAGCTCCCGGCATCTCCAACGCTCACCGCGGCCCTCTCCAGCTTCCTCCCCATGCCACAGGCTTCACAGCAGAGCTACCGTCAAGGCTCTGCGTCTTCGGCTGCCTCCACCCCACCCCTAGGTGCGTGCATAGCTGACATTCTCAGCTTTAAAGGGCCAAGCGCGAGAAAACCGATTTGGATGCAGTATGATGACATCACCTAGTAAATCCTATAAATAGCGAAGCCCTGTCCCCAGGACCTCATCTTGCAAATCGGATCGACACCGTGGTGTTCTAGTTTGCCTGATCCTGTGTTCCAGTGTCTCCTTGTTCCAGTGTCTCCTTGTTCCAGTGTTTCCTTGCTCTAGTGACTCCTTATTCCAGCATCTCCTTGTTACTGCTCCACGTTCCCTGGTAGTACCCTTCAGACTGATTCTCGGTACTGACCTCTGCCTGGACCTGACTTTTGCCTGTTTTCTGACCACGTTTGATCGCCGCCTGGAACTGGCCTCTGCCTGCCTAAGTTAACAGCTGCCTGGAACTGACCCTCGCTTGCCTTGACTACACTCGGACTGACTTTGGATTTGACCCCTGCTTTGGCTGACATTTCTAGACAGATACCTGGCTTTGACCCTTGCGCTTCACTCGGACACTCTCTTTTTGCCTTCCGTGACCACCAGACTGATCTGCTTGGATTCTGACCACGGCCTTCATCTGACCAGACCCACAGGCCCTGCCTGTTCCATCCAGAGAGCCTTCCTGAACTGCTACCTTCCTGAGGTCTCTGGAGTTTCCAATTAGGGTCTGGTCCATCCTCTCCACATCATCCGCGTACCCTTGCTCGTGGTGGGCACACCTCTCTGCTACCTCTCCAGGAGACCCTCTGAGGCTCAACCTGCGGAAACCCCGGACTGTTATTAGCGAAGCTCCAGCTAGCCTCTGTCTCCTTGTGTGCTCTGCCTCCTGGTGGCAGGCGCTCTCTGGGTCTGACCAGAGGGCTGTACCAATCCTGCACCAGGCCAAGGCTCCACCTGCAGCGCAACATATAGCACTACTCGACATATGTAGTACTTAACAAAAACATATATAAGACAGTCCTTGTGCAGTAAAGTTTACAATCTAATCAAGACAAACATATAGGGCAAGCCTCAGGGTGTTTATGCCACTCCTGCTGTTGCTTTATTGCTCTTTAGGTGTCTTATAGTGTTAATGCCATATTGTGGCATGCTGTTTTTTCACAAAACATATCCTCATCTCTGAAAGAAAAAAAGTGTACCATTGCCAGGCAAAGCCAGGTACTCTCGATGGTAGAGCCAAGTAGCAGGGTGGCATGCTTTTGAAGAAGAGAGCGAGTGCCTGTGTGTGCTGCAGTCTCTGCCTCTGTGTGTGTGTGCATGACACTCTTCACACTGGTGTATGTGTGTTTATGAGAACAGTAAGAGGAGTATACAAACTAATGCTACTTGTAAAAAGAGAAATCCCTTTCCATAGGCAATGCTACAGGAGGCAAGCCTCTTTCAAAAGAAAGGAGGATTTAGAACAAGGGAAAATGGGATGAGTTTGAAGGGGGTAGACACAGGAGTAATCTTAGAAAAATATTTCTTTACTTACTTGATCATTTTAAAAGGAGCGCGTGTGCACCAATAAATGCGTATATGTGGGCGTGTGAGCCAAACCAAGCGTATTTTGTATCATGCACGCAACTATGTTTGCATGATGGGAAATACACATAAGTTTTCTGCAAAATGTACACATGTATATGTGCAGATCCACATGGGTACTGCACAGATGTGTGTAGATCTGCGTGCATGTGCACGCAAACGTGAGGGTGGGACTTCCTGAACATGGGGGTATAGCCTGAACATGCCAGCAAGAGCCTAGCCACCTAATTTCACCACCTGGAACGTTGCCCATCTGGCATGGGGCATGTAGAATGTGGGTGATGGGCTCCGTGGGGTAAGTAGAATCTGGGTAATGTGATTAGGTAAGCTACTTCATAAGGGATACACTGTGGCAGTGGCTAGGTATGGGGGCTGGGGCCCAAGTGGTCACCATGTAGTGTGATATTAAATAGGTAAGTTTGGAGACTGCAATAGTTTAACCTGACATTATTAGCATGGGTGTTCATTTGTCCACTATGTCATACTAGGTCAAGTACATAGTCGGACAGATTTACATGGAATGACTGAAGCCTTATAGACATAAGTATAATAATACTTTAAGGAAGAGTTGCTACTTACTTTATCAAGGATAAGAAAATTTTTTCATGCTGATATCAATAGCAATACCTTTCAAGCCAGTCCTCAGGGGACACCTAGGCAGTCAGATTTTCAACATACCGACAATGAATATGCATGGGACAGTCTGACATGCACAGCTGCCATTCTCTGCAAATCTATATCTTGCATGTTCCTGGAGGATATCCTGAAATCCTGCCTGCCTAGGTGCTCCTCCTCCTCCACCCCGATTGCTACTTATGGAGGTAGTGGCAGTGATTGAGCCACACCTCCCAGAAGAGGCGTATCCAGGGCCTACAGCAGCTCCTGACCCCTTTCCCATTCCTGTAGGGCCTCCTCCCCATTTTGCCCCGCATGTTAGGGATGCAGAGAGCCAGACTGGCCAGCCTTTTCTGGCTGAGGTAGCATGCATGGCCCTCTGCTTCGTCCGCTATCATCCCCCCGTCACAGCTCAGCAGCCAAGAGGCTCATCATCAGGATCAAATGCTTCCGATGATGACCCACTCACCAGGCGTAAGGTTGCGGCTTTTCTGAGGAAGATGGCAGTGGAACAGAAAGCTTGCATGCCTATCAAAGGAGGGTGCTCAGGACACAGGATGCCCACCTACAGGTCTTAAAACTCCTCGGGGTAGCTGTAAGGATCCTGGGCAGTAGGATGCTATCGTCCTGAGCACCCTACTATCTCCCTCCCTTACTCCCTGGGATTTTTTTTTAAACTTTTTACAATATTTTGTCCCTAGATATCCCCTCCACTGTTCCTTAATTTTTTTTCTTTTACATGTAAATAGTTTTCTAAACTTGAAACAAAGAATTATTTGTGAAAAATTCATGTGTCTGCGTTTATTGATAGCTTAGTGAGAAGAGGAAGGGGGAGTGAGGGGACGTGGGGTGGAAGAGGGAGTAAGTAGAGAGAATGAAATAACTGGAATATGAAGAACAGACTATAAAAAAACCAGCTCCAGACATGTATTATCAGTTCATGTAGTTTTTTACCTTAAAGAGTGGTGCCAATGGTGGAGGAGGGAGAGACATCTGCAAAGAGATGAGGCGAGCAGGCGTGAGATGCATCTGTGCTCGAAGAAAGTGCTAGAGTGCAATCACCATCTCCACATACAGCAGCAACGAGCAACGATGTTGACATCCACCTGAAGAAAGAAAATACAATTACATACATGAGCATTGCAACCTTCACACATTTGTGCATACCCCTGGGACCCAGAAAGGATGGCACCACTTAAAATTAGGAATCTAGCTACTCATGTATAGAGAAGAGATGAGTGAAGGTGCTTGGTGGGACAGGCAATGGGCAAGCTCAGGAGAGAGGGAGAGGTATCTGCAAAGAGATGAGTTGTACATGTGTTGGTATCCTTTCTTTAGTAGCAACTAGGGACTATTTTGTGGACAAATGGCCAGTAATGCTTTCCCACAACCTCTTATCAAGCTTAAGAAGCCAACTTGCAGGGCTAGTCTTCTTCATCCTCCTTGCTCTCACCTTGTATTACTGGGAGAAGAACAGGAAGGGGTCATTGTGTGGCTTACAAAGTAGAGCACAGAACACACACATAAAGGGAGGGATTCAGATTTAGTCAGAAACTGTTAAGCTCGTGAATGCTGCTCTGGGCCACTGTTTTTCATATTCCTGAGTGTGTTGCCTTCTAGCTTCTGAGTGTTGCAAGCGTGACCCTTGGCCCAAGGTGGTGTTGGCGCTACCTGTGTGGGAAACCCCCACAGGTCCCCACCGTCGGGTGGCGAGGCCAGACTGGAAGCAGAGGCCAGCTGGAGCTTCCCCACTACCAGGTCTTAGGTGGGCATCTACGTGGATGATCCTGGAAACACGTCCAGACATGGCGGAGGTAACCAGGAGCTGAGGGCATGAGGCAGGTAGCCAAGGACGTGGTTAGATTCGGTCCAGAGGTCAAAGGCAGGCGGCAGAATAAGTGGTCAGGTCCAGTCCAGAGGTCAGAGGCTGGCGGCAGAAAGTGTGGTCAGGAAGGATTCCAGGTCAAGAGCCAAGGTCTGTCTGAGAGAAGACAATAGAGCAGGAAATAGAGCGCAGGCACAGGAACTGGGAATCCGGAGCAGGAGCAGGAACAGGAGATGCATGCAGGTATAGGAACTCAGGAATAGGAACAGCAACTTTGGAACTCAGGCAGACAATAATGAGGAGACTTGTTGCCAAGGCAAGCTCTGACCGTCATCACTAGGGGCCGTGGGAGCTTTTCCTGCCACGGCCCCTTTAAATCCCCGACAATGATGCGCATACACATAGGAGCAGGGGCCAAGGAGGAAGGCTGCGGTGGCGTGGTCAGCGTGGCGGCATTCCCTCACCATGGATGGGAGGCAGCCAGAGAGGATGGTGGAGTGGTCAGTAAGGCAGCATTCCCCCGCCATGGAAGAGAGAAAGTAGGGCTGTCCCGGGTTGAGCTGGGCAGTCGGGAAATGACAGGACCATGGAGGCAGCTGCCGCCATGGCTGAGGTGAGGAGGGCCAAGGCTTGGGCCCGGTGCTGGGAGGTAGGGGCAGGCACCTTGCGACCGAGAATTGTAATACTGAGGCTATCACTCCAGGCCTTTCTGCCTCTGCAGCTGATGACCATACAAATGAGTATAAAAGGGGGAAGATAATAAATCTGGGGATGGGGGAAGGAGAATAAAGATGGAGGCTCAGAGTAAGCAGTGCAGAGAAGACCAGGGCTTATGAAGAGAGGAATACACATCCTGGATAATGTTTGGCCATCAGTAGTAACATTGGAGTAAACTTAAGGTGCGGGCCTGCCCGGGATGCCCGGCGAGTCGGGAATCGTGGGCCCAGAGCAAGACCTTTTCGCGGAGCCTGCAAGGAACTACCATCTTCCCAACGGGTACAGGTGTGGAGGAAATCAGCTGAATGCGTGCAGAGTCGATGATGTGCTGTGGTGCATCAGGCACATCTTCGGGTTCAAACGAACGTGAAAACACGTCCGCCTGCAGGCTATTTTCTCCTGGGCGATACTTGAGATCAAAGTCGAATCATGAGAAGAAGAGTGACCAGCGGACCTGCCTGGCATTGAGACGCTGGGCTTGTTTCAGATGGTTGGTGTAAATAACAAACCGATGTTGGGCTCCCTCGAGCTAGGGACACCACTCCTCTAGGGACAACTTGATGGTGAGCAATTTGTGATCATCGACTCCGTAGTGACTCTCTGTGGGTGAGTACGGTACTTGTGGGAGTAGAAAGAGCACGGATGGAGCTTGCCCTTGGGGGAGCATTGGCTGAGGACAGCACCAAAGCCCACTGAGGAGGCGTCCACCTCGACGATGAACTTCCATTTGGGATCAGGGTCTTGCAGGCATGGCTTTTGAGAAAGGCCTCCTTGAAGGCCTTAAAGGCTGAGATAGCTTTGGGCATCCAATTCTTCATATCTGCACCCTTCTGGGTTAGGGCTGTGAGGGGTGCCGCGATGATGGAATATTTGGCAATGAACTGGTGATAATAATTGGCAAACCCCAGGAAGCACTGGAGTGCACGTAGGCTGGACAGTTGAGGCCAGTCCCGGATCGATTGGCGCTTGCTGGGATCCATGGCAAAACAATTTTTGAAGGCAATGTAGCTGAGGAAGGGTAGGCTTCTTGAATACGCACTTGTCTAGTTTGGCGTACAAGTGATGGTTATGGAGGCACTGGAGGACTTGGCGCACATCCTGATGGTCTGTCTGTAGGTCCCGGGAGTAGATCAGGTTATCGTTCAGGAAAATAAGTACTTTGGTATAGAGGAGGTCCCAGAATATCTCAATCATCATTTGCTGGAAGACCGCTGGGGCATTGCAAAGGCCGAAGGGCATCACGAGGTACTTGTAATGCCCGTCCCTTGTATTGAAGGCAGTCTTCCAGACATCCAAAGGGCGAATCCGGACCAAGTTGTAGGCACCTCTCAAGTCGATTTTGGAAAAGATAGTGGTGCCCTGTAAGCGGTCAAAGAGCTCATTGATTAAGGGTACCAGGTATTTATCCTTGCGGGTGATGGCATGGAGGCCCCTGTAGTTGATACAGGGGTGCAAGGATCCGTCTTTCTTGATTACAAAGAAAAAAGCCCACCCCTGCAGGTGAGGACGAGGGCTGGATAAAGCTTTGGCTAGATTTTCCTTAATGTATTTGTCCATCGCCTTGGTCTTGGGAATCGAGAGTGGGTAGACCTGACTCCAAGAGAGGTGGCAGGATGTCGGCCATCTGTTTAGAGAGGAGGGCTGGCCCCAGTTGAGCCAGACAGTTGGGAAATGGCAGGACCGTGGCGGCAGCTGTCTGTCGCAGCTGAGGTGAGGAGGGCTGAGGCCCGGACCCGGTGCTGGGAGATAGGGGCCGGCACCTTGCGACCAAGAATTGTAACACTGAGGCTATCACTCCAGGCCTTGCTGCTTCTGCAGCTGATGACCATACAAATGAGTATAAAAGGGGGAAGATAGTAAATCTGGGGATGGGGGAAGGAGAATAAAGATGGAGGCTCAGAGTAAGCAGTGCAGAGAAGACCAGGGCTTATGAAGAGAAAGATCCTCATTCACCTACAGCCCTGTGATCCAGCATTTCCATCCCCCTGCTGCCCTTCTCCTACCGGTGCTCATCAAACATGTAAAGAATGTGAACAATAGTGTACTAGTATTCTAAAAAATGCTATTAACATTCCTCTTTTTGAACTAATTAATGCAGGTAACAGAGCTATGTATTTTAAATTATATGCGCTTAAGATGCACATGTGTAAGCACCGGCCACTTATGTGCGAATATGCACATGAATTACACTCATGTGTGTACTACATGTCTTTGCAGACATAAAAGGAGGGAGTCTGGTCCTTCTATCTTTGTGCCACCATGTCTCAGGGCCAGCCAGGACACATGTGTAAGCCTAATTTTCTGCCTAGGGAGGTTGACCTCCTTGTAAAGGAAGTGATGAAGGCTTACAGTGTTCTCTATGGCAAGAAGGAAAAACTGTGGGCTCCTACCAGAAGGAAAAGATCTGGGAGCGGTTTAGGCACATAATTAATGCTGTTTTAAAAAACAGCAGGAGTAAGGGTGAGTTGTGCTAAAATGGAGAGACCTGCAATGTCTTGTGAAAAGAAAACAGACATGGAGGCAGGTGAATGGGGCAGACTCCCAGGTCACCTTCACAGCAGTGGAGTGGATGGTGCTGTCTACCATCTCAGAGTCAGCTGTGAGTGAGGTGGGGGACCTGGACATCTCACAGCCTGACCTGCAACACAGTAAGTAATGTATATAAAATATATAATGTATATAAGTGCTAGTGAATCTATATGGCATATAGTTAGTGTGAACAATCACGTAAAAAATAAGCTCTTCTAACGACAACAGAACGCTGAGAACTGTGTGGTCCATCAAAGCATTTATATGGCCATTTTGGCCCATTAGACAAACGGATTAAATTCCCTAGAATGGACCCCTGAAGAAGCTTTTTACCAAGTGAAATACTGGTCGTGTGGGGCATTGTTTGAGATAAATAACCATCAGAAATTGGGAACTGTTATAAGAATTTTTTTAAACTTTATTTGGCACATATGAGTACTAGGGATGTGAATCGGTTTCGGAATCGGTTCCGTTTCGGCATCGTGGACTTGAGGGAAATCTTCGTTTCCCGTGGTCCATACGTTGTTTTTTTTTCGGCTGTCCTGAGCTGAAAAATAACAAACCCACCCCGACCCTTTAAATCTAATTATTTAGCATCCCCCACCTTCCCGACCCCCCAAAAACTTTCCTAAAGTACCTGGTGGTCCAGCGGGGGTCCCGGGAGCGATCTCCCACTCTCGGGCCGCCGGCTGCCAGTAAACAAAATGGCGCCGATGGCCCTTTGCCCTTACCATGTGACAGGGGCTATCGGTGCCACTGGCCGGCCCCTATCACATGGTAGGAACAATGGATGGCCCGGTCCCTTATAGGGCCAGGAGCGGGTCCTAGCTCCGCGGTGTGCCCTGATTGAACGCAGTACAAGAGGAAGTGACTGCCTGCACTTCCTTGCCTTGGCAATTGGGTTGACTCTGAGTGTGTGCTAGTTTGCCTCCATGTCTTATTGCTTGTTCCAGTCTTGTTCCAGTCTTGTTCCAAGTCCTGTTCCAGCGTCCTCCTGTTCCAGCATCCTTCTGTTCCAGTGTTCTTCTGTTCCTGCGTCCCCTCAGTGCCAGAGAGTCAGTCCCTTTTGGACTGACTCTCTGGTACTGACCGCTGCCTGTTCTTGACTATGTTGATCATCGCCCGGATACTGACCTCTGCCTGCTTACTCGACCACGTCTACTTCTGGAACCTGACCTCTGCTTTGGCTGACTACTCTCTGACTGACCTTTGGAACTTGACCTCTGCTTTGGCTGACTACTCTCGGACTGACCTTTGGAACTTGAACCCTAGCCTTGATGTCGACTGCGCACCCTTGATCTTGGTGGGCACACCACTGAACTTCCTTTCTGGGAGACCCTGCGAGGCCCTCCTAAGTCCATGTGGCCCAGGTCCCCAAGGGCTCAACCCGGGGGGACCGCGGGCTTCCAGTGATGAAGCTCCAGCTAGCCTCTGTCTCCTCCTGTGCTCCGCCTCCTGGTGGCAGGCACTTCCTGGGCCCGACAAGGGAGCCTACCAACCCTGCCCCAGAACAATGGTCTACCTCCAGGCGCAACAATTTTCAACATATGAACAAACAGTTTATGGGGCAAAGTTAATTTCTCAGAGTCACTGGTGCAGGCAAAAGGATAAAGTTCCATTCAGTAATATAAGATGTTTTTATTATAAAGATTCACAATTCATTCAATGCGGCAACTCCATTCAAAGTAGCAGTAAGGCATTTAAAGTTCCCCGACACGGTCCCGTGTTTCGCGGTGGCTGCATCGGGAGGGACCAAATAATATTCCAAATCTTATAGAAGAACTTCAGGAGCGCTCCTGAAGTTCTTCTATAAGATTTGGAATATTATTTGGTCCCTCCCGATGCAGCCACCGCGAAACACGGGACCGTGTCGGGGAACTTTAAATGCCTTACTGCTACTTTGAATGGAGTTGCCGCATTGAATGAATTGTGAATCTTTATAATAAAAACATCTTATATTACTGAATGGAACTTTATCCTTTTGCCTGCACCAGTGACTCTGAGTACTTGCTTACGTGCAAGGATTGTTTCTGTGGATTTTTGGGCAAAGTTAATTTCCCCAGATTTAGCACGTGTTACTCAAGAAAGGAGGAAAGGATTCCTGTCCTTGCGTCAGGAAACCTGTGCTCTTGGAGCTTCCTTCTTTCCCTGTAAATATGTGTTAAAATTTCAGCAGAACTCATATGTTTCTTTTTTTGCTCCTGAACAATTGAGGGCATTTATTGAGTCTAAAAAATTGCTTGCTGGACCTATTTAATCAGTCATATAGTTGGTCTTTATATGTATTAGCAGGAAATTTTCAGCTATCATGCTAAAGTAGTTTCTGTTGTGATTTTTTTTAATTTATTCTCTTCAATTTCTGCCTCCTTTATTATATTTATTTAGTTTGTGGGTTACTGAGATTACAAAGTTAATTGTCTTACTAGAAGAGATTTTCTTGGTACATTGTTTCTCAATCATGTTTCTTTTCAAAGTGTTTGCCCTTTATAATAACATATAATGCAATAAATAAAAAGTAAAAAAAAATACTTTTTAAACACTTAAACTGTAGAGACTGAAGTTTGTTTTGGGAAGCTGGGATGCAAATCATATTATCTCACCATATTCTTTAATGTCTCAAGTTTAACCCGTGCTACAACAAATTATCTTTCATCAATAAACTTCAATTTTTCTGAGTTTTCTTTATCTTGTCCTCAAGGCTTGAGGTATGCTTCTTAATATCATTAATCTCAATCTCATTAATTTTTGGAATTGATATGGAATTGATATGTTGTTTAGATATATGATGTATCTGTCCTGAAAGGGACTTCTCAATCTCTGTAATAGCTTTTCAGATAGTGTCAAGATTAAACACTTAGGTCTCACCAATACAGTTATAATCTCCTCTAGATTGTTTACTCCCCTAAATGTATCACAATGAAATCTGAGTTTGGTTGAACCAGACATAGTTCCACTTCTCCCAGAATCACAAAGGCTTCCAGGGTACTTCCAGACTCTTTCTGTGAGTTCATCTCCTTTCCAGTCTTGGTACGACGGCTCTGTTGAACTGTCCTCTTGTTGTATATTCAATCACCTCATCATCTGACAATGTCATTATAGCAGACCCACTAAGAGCACCTTCTACAACCAGAACAGCCTAAGGACTCTGAGCATCTTGGTTTAAGACAGTATTGATGTCTGGAGATGCCTGTTCTTCAAGGATACACCACTGTTCTTCAAGGATACACCACTGGAAGTAGCTGCTGCAAGATGTGACTGGGAGACAAAGGCAATATCTAGCACCTTCATGCAATTCCAAGCCAATGGAAACTTTCAGAGGAGCTGTATTAGAAAAAGTTGTGCAGTTGCAGATCATAGTGATGTCTAAGTGTGACTTCTCAGCTAATATCATCAGAAATGTATCTGCTAATATTATATGTACCTCACTGGTCTTTTCTGGAAGCTGTGGTAGATTCAATTCAGATGAAAAAATATGTAATAAGCATAAGAAAAGGTTAATAGCATTCTGAAATTACCATTGATCTTAATCATCTTGGAACTCTGTCACTTATCTTAGTTCTCTCAAACAGCATCAAACATAACCCAATTTACTTCTGCTACGATGCTGCTCCAGACTGCCAGTTTTCTAATGTGTTTTAGATGAATCAACCTTTATGTCTAATAACCTTGCCAGATAAAATCAGATTTTTTTTTCAAATGGCTCAAATGTCATGTTTCACTGTTGATGTATGCTTCAAATCAGTGTTTTATGAAACTAGCATCTTCCATATTTTGGAAATGTTTTAGTAGAGAAAGCTGCCTGTAAGAAGGTAAAAGTAATATAATAATTCTGCCATGCTTATATTTCTGAGGACCTGAGCCCATTTACAATGTTAAATAAGGGTTTTTTTCTTCAAAGTTTGAGCAAAGTATTATGGTTTCAATGTTTATCTACTTCAATACATAGAAGGTTCCATAATATTTGTGAGGATCCTTTTTGGTGTACAGTGACAAGGAGACTTGTGTGGATCTGCACTTGGATTTCTGTGAACTATGGAACCTCTTTATGCAGAAGCCCTTGCAAACTATAGGGGTCATTTACTCAGCAGTGTTAGGGCTTTATTGCATGGTAAATAACCTAAAGCAGAGATAATGAGTGGTATTTGAAATATCTCATTATGACCCCTCTATAAAAAAAGGTGTAATGCAGGAATTTAAATAAGCTGATTTCTATACAAATGCATGCAAATCAGCTCGGGCATGTTATGATTGACTGCTCTTACATCATGTGCTGCCGCCCTCTCTTCTTTGGGTGAACTCGCAGCTGTGGCTAGCCGCTCCCGATGCATATCACCCTGTCCTGGGACTCCTCATGGCGGCAGAGATGCCGCCGACCTCCATGTCTCCTCCGGGCCTTCCTAGGCGCATGCGTCCGCTACTCGGCCCAGCTTTAAGGACGCTGGGCGGGGACCTCAGGGGTGTCTCCCCTGATGACATCACTAGCCCTGGACTCTTAAGCACCACCTGGGCCTGGCTCTAATCGACTTGGCAACGAGTTCCCTCATTGCTGATTCTTGCTGCAGTCTCCTTGGATCTGTGGTTCTCTTTTCCTGTACTTCCTGGCGTAAGACACTCTCCGGGTACCCACTCCTTGGGGGCTCTCTCCTGTCTCCTGGAACTACACTGCTTCTTGGAGACTCAGCGTTGGTGTACCCCGCTCCTCGGGCCATTGCCTTTCTACTTCAGAGACTGTGCTCACACTTCCCCGCTCCTCAGGGTAGTGCTTACTTACTTGCATTGCCAGAGACTCCATTGGGCTTCCCCGCTCCTCGGGTAAGTCTACGTCATTTCTCCTGTGCCAGCTCACCACTTGGCTCCGCTCCTCAGGGTTGTTTCCTTGGCACTCCTCCATACTCTGCCTCACATTCCCCGCTCCTCGGGGCCTGCTCTGTGCTCCACCACAGTGAGTTCCTATTCTGGCACTTGCACCCACATCCCAGCCTCTCTCTCTCCGTACTCTCTGGGCTGTGTCATCTGCTGCTACAGACCTCGCTTCCCGACGGTGAGGCCCAGTGGGGCTCCTCCCCATGTACGGTACCAACTCTCATCTCGGGACAAGGGCCTTCTAACCCATGGATCCTAACAGATTGCCATGTCCATGGACCCGGCAGAGATCTCGGCTCTCCAGGTCATCCCTGGCCTGGCACAACAAATTTCTGAACAAAAATTCTTAGATCAGGAGAAAGTTCTTTTTCACTCAATGCACAATTCAACTCTGGAATGTGTTGCCAGAGTATGTGGTTAGTGCAGTTGTGGGTTTTTTTTATATTTAACCTTTATTGATTTTTCAATAATTTTTACAAAGACACAAAACTTTGCAAATGAAATAACATAGAATTAGACATGTTAATATCTACTATCCATAAAAGTATAGTAAAGAACTTTATCATTATTACTTATTCATGTCTAAGACTACACATCAAAGAGGCAATATGCAGGAGGTGTTTAATTTGCAAATGAGGATCAATTTATTTTTTTTAATTTATTAATTTTTCAAAACTATTACAAAGTAAGAATCAACTTTGCAAAATGAAATATTAAAGTTTTGAACATACATTCTAATTACACAACTTACAGATAAGAAGTAAACATATTTGTTCAAAAACTAGACATCATAGAGGCAATTCCAAGAGGACGAAATTTGTAAGTGAGGAAAAAAATTTTTTTTTTGAAAAACATTATAGTAGAATAATTTGGGTATTCATGAAAGTTTCAACAATATACTAATTACTTACACCTCCATCTTTAATAGATATCTGCATCCTAGCATTCAGAAAATCTTGCAATTGAGATACCTCAAAGAAATTAAAAAACATTTCTCTGTTGTTTTATTACACATTTACATGGGTATTTTACAACCATAGTTGCCCCCAATGCCATGACGCTAGGCTTTAAAGAAAGAAAAGCTTTGCGTCTAATCTGAGTACTTCTGGCAAGGTCAGGGTATACCCTGACATTACCACCTAAGAATTCAATAATCATGTTTTTAAAATATGCCTGCATAACCAAATTCATTTCCTGTTGGGTCTGAAATGTTACTAATAACGTAATCCGATCCAAAATATCATCCTGTGTTTCTTCCAAATATTGGGTTAAATTCTGGAAATCTATAGGTTGCTTAGATTCAGTATTTTTTACTTCATTTTGCTTATAAGGTAATTGAATTATTTTCTTTATAATAGGAATTTTTTCAGAGGAAATTTAAAAATTTTTTTCCAAATATTTTTAAAAAGTTGTCAATAAATTTTCCTCTCTTAATTTAGGGAAATTTAATAACCTAATATTCAAATGTTTTACTGTATTTTCTAAGTACTCTATTTTCCTCAAAGTGGCAGATCTTTCACGAGTAATAGTAGTGGTTAGATCTTTTAAACCTCTAACTTCCCCTTACAAAGAAATAATCTGTATGTACTGATCCGAAAGGATCCGTTGATGATCTTGAGTAACAGAGTCCAGTTTATTAGACACATGCTGTAATAACTTTGATTGTTCTTGAATGTTATATGCCAGTCTTTTCATTAGATCTGCCAAAGAATGTAATGTTACAGCTGATTTTTCTCTAATCCCCGCTAGGATGCTGCTTCCTTCATCCAGATTTAATTTAAAATCTGGAGTCGAAGACCTAGCTTTCTCCAAACTACCCTCAATGTTCCCAGCATGCTGGGGTAATGCAGCGAAAATTTCTCCTCCTACTCCAGCAACATTCGAAGGAGTTTATGGGGAAGCTATAATCAGCTGGCGAGGTAGGGGTGGGCTTAGTGATATTTCCCCTGGTGAAACTTGTGTTCCTCCCACATTCCCATCTATGGGATTTGCCAAGCCCTGAGTTGATATTGAAACAGCATACTCAGGAATAAATCTTTGTTGTAGCGAAGGTGATTGTTCTGCTGGGTATACTCTCACCTTGGCTTTACGTTTATGAGGCATATAGTACTAAAAAGTAGGGGTGTGCATTCGGATTGACCGCATTAGTAAAACGCAACTCATATTTTTTTTTTACTTAAAAAATTGATTCGACATAAACGATCGGATTTCCCACATATCGAACATAGATATGTTCGATATGTGGGAAATCGCGATTGTTGAGCCAAAATAAAAATTTAAACCCCCTCACCCTCCTTAATCCCCCCCCAGACTTACCACAACTCCCTGGTGATCGAGCGAGGAGTGAGGACGCCATTTCTGCAATCCTTGGCGAGAAGCATGTGACGTCGGCGGCACGTCGAGTGACGCCGGCGTCACGTGATTCCCGGCTCGTTCGCGCCGGACGGCTCGTTCGGCCCAAAAAGAACTTTTGGCCAGCTTGGGGGGGTCAGGAGGCCCCCCCAAGCTGGCCAAAAGTTCTTTTTGGGCCGAACGAGCCGTCCGGCGCGAACGAGCCGGGAATCACGTGGCGCCGCGTCACTCAGACGCGACGTCACGTGATTCCCGGCAAGTTCGCGCCGGACGGCTCGTTCGGCCCAAAAAGAACTTTTGGCCAGCTTGAGGGGGTCAGGAGGCCCCCCCAAGCTGGCCAAAAGTTCTTTTTGGGCCGAACGAGCCGTCCGGCGCGAACTTGCCGGGAATCACGTGACGTCGGCGTCACGTGATTCCCGGCTCGTTCGCGCCGGACGGCTCGTTCGGCCCAAAAAGAACTTTTGGCCAGCTTGGGGGGGTCAGGAGGCCCCCCCAAGCTGGCCAAAAGTTCTTTTTGGGCCGAACGAGCCGTCCGGCGCGAACTCGCCGGGAATCACGTGACGCCGCGTCACTCGACGTGCCACCGACGTCACATGCTTCTCGCCAAGGATTGCAGAAATGACGTCCTCACTCCTCGCTCGATCACCAGGGAGTTGTGGTAAGTCTGGGGGGGGGATTAAGGAGGGTGAGGGGGTTTAAATTTTTTTTTTGCACATATGTACATATACCCAACTCATTGGATTTTTTTTATGTCCATATTGGCCGCAAGTGGGACCCCCTTTCGGACATAAAAAATATGAACATAAAATTTTGCTCTGCACATCCCTACTAAAAAGATTAAATGTACAAAGAATATATCCAGAGATACCCTTCCACGTTACCAACCTAAGATTCGCCTCTTGGTGGGACAGCTATCACAAAAAATAACAATTTAAACAGAAATATTAAAATCTATTAGCCTTCACAAACTAACCCAAACTAATCCGGGCTAAACCGGGCAAAGCCACGCGCACCCCTTAGGCGCGCACGGCTCTAGCGGCGCGCGCTGACAGCGGTAGCGCACCGCTCAGTGCCGGTCTTAGAGGCACTCTCCAGCCCCTCCCACTGACGTCAGGGTCCAGATGGTAATTCAGTGAGAACAAACTCACCCAATGAGGAAACACAGTGCTTCAAGCAGGCTCTGAAGTTCTTTTTTTTTTTCAGGTAATTAGCTGTCCTGTAGTGAAGCTGCTCTGTGCCGGTCTTAGAGGCACTCTCCATCTTGTGCTCCTAACATGTGACAGGGGCTGACCAATGGCACCGGTAGCCCCTGTGACATAGTAAGGGCAAAGGCTATCGGTGCCATTTTGAATACTGGCAGCCGATGGTCTGAGTGCAGGAGGTCGCTCCCGGACCACCGCTGGACTTTTGGCAAGTCTTGTGGGGGTCAGGAGGGTCCCCCAAGACTTGCAAAAAGCCCCTGGTGGTCCAGCAGGGGTCCAGGAGCGATCTCCTGCACTCAGGCCATTGGCTGCCAGTAATCAAAATGGCGCCGATAGCCTTTGCCCTTACTATGTCACAGGGGCTACCGGTGCCATTGGTCAGCCCCTGTCACATGGTAGGAGCACAAGATGGTGCGGGCCATCCAGTGCTCCTACCATGTGACAGGGTCCGGCCAATGGCACGGATACCCTGTCACATGGTAAGGGCAAAGGGCCATCGGCACCATTTTGATTAGTGGCAGCCGACGGCCCGGGAGCAGGAGATCGCTCCAAGGACCCCCACTGGACCACCAGGTACCTGTAAAAAGTTTTTGGGGGGGTCGGGAGGGTGGGGGAAGCTAAGGGATTAGTTTTAAAGGGTCGGGGTGGGTTTTTTGTTTATTGGCTCAGGCGCAGCCGATAAACAAAACCGCGATCGGGCCCGATGAAAAAAAAAACACATGTGAATCCAAACCGGAATCTGAACCGATTCCGGTTCCGATTCTCATCTCTGTTGAATACTGTGTGCAATTCTGGTCACTGCATCTCAAAAAGGATATAGCTGCACTGAAGAAAGTGCAGAGAAGGGCGCCCAAAATGATAAGGGGTATGAAACGGCTGTCCTATGAGAAAAGGCTAAAGAAGTTAGGGCTGTTCAGTTTGGAGAAGAGATGACTGAGGGGGGTTATGATAGAAGTCTACAAAATAATGAAAGGACATGAATAAGTTAATATAAATCAGTTATTTACTCTCTCAGATAATAGAAGGACCAGGAGCACTCCATGGAGTTAACAAATAGCTCATTTAAAACAAATGAAAGAAAATTCTTTTTCACTCAGCGCATAGTTAAGCTCTGGAATTCATTGCCAGAGGATGTGGTTACTGCAGATAGAGCAGCTGGATTTAAAAAAGGTTTGGATAAGTTCCTAGAGGAGAATTCCATAAACTGCTGTTATGCTAATTAATAAGCAATAGTAGCTTGTGATCTATCTAATGTTTAGATATTTGTCAGGTACTTGTGACTTGGATTGGCCACTGTTGGAAACAGAATACTGGGCTTGATTGTCCCTTGGTTTGACCCAGTATGGCATATCTTATGTTCATATGTACTTGCGCCATTTTATAAACTATACGTGTAGGTTATAAAATGTTCTTCACATGTCTGCAGCTCTGTGCAAAAGAGAGAGACAGATACAGAGAGAAAAGGAGTTGAATTTTCATCACTTATAAGGTCAAAAATTATTTTTTGAAGTCAATTTTACAATGGATACCTCTGAATGTGTCTGTAACACCACACCCCATAACCCCAACCTGCCTCCTGCAAACTCATCCCGAATCAAAGTGCTCCTCGTTATAATGGTCTCTGTATAGGGTATCAGACTGAGCTCTATAAAAAGTCTCTCTCTCTCTCTCCCTCCACCTAGCAAGGAGCTGTAGCAAAGTGGTATGTGCAAAATTAGGGGTTATGTTTGTCAGTGCTAGAATTTCCTCCCTACTTTTTCTGAGCAAGCATATTTCCCGATTATGCAGTTCACCTACATGTGTAAGTGGCCACTTCTTGCACGTGCAAGGCTTTTAAAATCTACCTCGTTGTGAGCAGTGGAATGATAAATAACTCTACAACAAACAGGAACATTATTTCTGGTATATAGGGAAGTGTTTAAAGTGAATAAATCTTCTTAGAGAGTGAGGTATCAGAAGAGCCCCATGCCGAGCATAAGACCCCTAATTTCAGTAGAAGGGGGGCTCACTCTTCCGGAGCCCATGCTGGGAAGAGGAGGCAGAGGAGGTCATTCTTGTCTGTGAATTGTAACCTTAGGAAAGAACTTATTCTGCCAGAGATCAAGCACTAAAAATCTGTAAGGTTTTTTTTTTCCAATTAATAAATTATTTTTGGGAGGGAAAGCAGAACGAGAGTTTTTGTATCTTCATTGCTCTTTGAAGGCTCTCCTTGGCATATTCCTAAGTGTTATCATTATTGGTATGCGCTGCTTCATACTGTACAAAAAAAAAAAACCCATCTACTCCTGATCAGCAGATTTTTCAGGGAACTAAATGACCTGCCAATGGCAATAGTTTTGAGTGATTGGCTGGTTGGCTTGTACTTCCACCATAGTTTGATGCGGAGAACTTTTGGGCACTTGGAGAGCCCACGATAATGCATTTATTCCACTCCAGCCCCTTCCTTTCCGGCACTGCTTCCTTCAATTGTATTTAAACATCAGAAGTGTTTTCTTTTTATTCTATATCTCATTAGGAAGGATAATTTCCCAACAGAATAACTCTAGCTTTGATCGGAAGGAGATTGTCACTGCAGAAGAACATCTAAATAAAGGATTTGCAGCTAACAGCAAAGCATCATAATATTGTTGCCAGTTAAATGGCACTCCTTAGCTTTTCCCCCTCCCCAAAACATTATCTCCCTATCTTACCCCTTTGCTGCTCTGAATGGAATGGCACTAGAACATCAGAAGGGGAAAGTTGGAGGGAGTTTCCCTTTCCAAACCCATAGCGAAAGCCTGACAGAAAGAAGACAAAGGCATGGAGGGAAATAAAAGGAGAAGCTTCTTTGCAGTGGCCTGATCCTGTATTGGTGAGAAATGCATGAGAGGTAGCAGCGGTTAGATCCAGCAGCAGTGCTGTTGTCAGGATGGTCCATTTGTCCCCTTCTATCCTTCAGGATGCTATTTTCACTTGCTTTTGCTGCTGTCAGCATTCATTTGGGTCTCATCTGATAGGAAGACGGCTTGCTATGAGCTGCTTTTGTCTTCTTCCCCAGGCCCTGCTAATGCCCAGCTGAATCCAAGGTGATATCTGTCAGACAGCGCTGATGCAGTAGCTGGCTGAGATCAGTGGAGGATTTGCTCTGTGATCTGAATTTGCCTGTCACTAGTGTTTTGTGCCCTGTTCTCAGCAACTAGGGGTTTTGCATTTTTGGGGGTCCTCCCCCTGTTATATCTCCTCCTTTTTGTGGCATGTGGCTCAGGATCTTGGTCCTTGTCTCTCCCCAAGAGGAGTGATCCAGAAGGAGGGTGAAGAGTTTGTGATGATGTTGGTCTTTCCTCCCAACCAGAGGACTCATGAAGAGTGGTCTTTCTGCAAGCCTGGCAGATGCTGCTGTAATTCAGTCTTCATCAAGGAGAGTGGACAGGCCTAGTCAGCACCTCAGTGGCCCGGACCAGCCTCAAGGTAAGTGGAGGACCTGGGCCATAACAGTACCCCCCTCCTACGCCCCCGCCCTGGGGGCTTGGGCTTAGCTGGATGATCCATATGGAACTGGTGGAGGAGGTCCTTGTCCAAGATGTGGGAGGCTGGTTCCCAGGAGTTCTCCTCGGGACCCTAGCCCTCCCAAGAGAGGAGGTACTCCCAGTGTCTGAAGTGGAACCATACGTCTAGTACTTCCTTGACTTGATATACTGTATCCTCATGTGCCTCAGGCGTGGCCGGTGCAGGTGTCTTCCTATGGAAGACGGAGAGAACTAATGGCTTCAGCAGGGAAACATTGAAGACGTTGTGTACCCTGAGCTTAGGCGGGAGACGGAGGCGGTAAAAAACTGCCCCCACCCTTTCCATGATAGAGAACAGGCCAATGTACCTTGGGGCCAGGCGCATTGAAGGAAACCGCAAGCAGAGGTGTTTCGTGCTTAGCCACACCTTATCCCCGGGGAGAAATGATGAGGCTGGACGCCATAGGCGATCTGCAAACTTCTTTGCAATAACCGTAGTTCGTCGAAGTTTCTCCCAGATGGATCTCCAGAGATGACGCAACTGTTGGGCCGTGAGTTGGACAGCTGGAGATGGCACTACCAACGGCAAGGGCAAGGGAGGTCGAAGGCTTTTCCCATATACCATATAGAAGGGAGAACTGCTGGTGGCGGAGTGTTTGTGGTGGTTGTACGAGAACTCCACCCACGGGAGTAGGGCCGCCCAATCATTCTGCAAATCTCCCACGAAGGACTGGAGGAACGTCTTCAATGTCCGGTTCGTGCATTCCATTTGGCCGTTAGCTTGGGGGTGGAAAGCGGTCAGGAAGTTTAGCTGGACCCCAAATATTTTACAGAGAGTCCTCCAGTACTTCTCCATGAATTGAGAGCCCCTATCCGAGGCGATGTGTTGGGGGAGTCCATGAAGGCGAAAGATGTGGCGGGTAAACAGGTTCACAAGTTCAGGTGCTGTGGGCAGCTTAGTGAGGGGAACAAAGTGAGCCATCTTGGAGAACCTGTCAATCGTGACCCAGATCACCGCCTTTCCTTCTGAAGTGGGTAGATCGACGATAAAGTCCATGGATAAGTGGGTCCACAGCTCAGTAGGAATAGGCAGTGGCTGAAGAAGACCCCAGGGATGGTCAGTAGGAGACTTCTGTTGAGCACAGGTTGGGCAGGAGCTGACATAGAGCTGGATGTCCTTCTTAAACTGGGGCCACCAGTAGAACTCGGAGAGTAATTCCTGGGTCCTAGCTACCTCTGGGTGACCTGCAATCAGGGAGTCTTGAGCCAAAGAGAGTACCTTCTTCCGCAGACAGACAGGTACTACCGTCTTTCCCATAGGAACCACGTCGGATCCGCGAGAAGCACCTTTGCCGGGTCAAGTATGCATTGGGGTGAGTTAGGAGTGGCCTCCGTCTCCGCCATATGGGAAAGGGCGACCACCCGGATATTCTTGGTTGCCGGTCTGTAGTGGAGGAGGAAGTCAAAGCGGCTAAAGAAGAGGGACTACCGAGCCTGTCGGGGGTTGAGGCTTTGGGCGCGGCATAAACATTCCAGATTCTTGTGGTCTGTATACACGATCACTGGGTGAGGGGCTCCCTCCAGCCACTGGCACCATTCTTCGAAGGCCATCTTGATGGCCATAAGTTCCTTGTCTCCTATACCATAATTTCTTTCCGCAGGTGAGAATTTCTGGGAAAAGTAGGAACAAGGCCGGGACTAGCCATTAGTGGATATTTGACTCAGGATGGCACCGACCGACCGCCATGTTGGTCGCGTCCACTTCCACAATGAACTGACATTGGGGGTCCGGGTGATGGAGACATGTGTCCTGAAGGAAGGCCGTCTTCAGGTCTTGGAACGCTTGTACCACCGTTGCCGGCCAGCTCCTGGAGTCAGCCCCCTTCTTGGTGAGGGCCGTCACCTTCTCGGGATCCATGTGAAAACCTGTGGAGGACACGATATACCCAAGGAAGGGTAAGGACTCTTTCTCAAATTGACATTTCTCCATCTTCGCGAAGAGCCGGTTATCCCGAAGTTTCTGCAGTGCCATGTGGACCTCTCGGCGGTGCGGGTCCAAATCCCTTGAGAATATCAGCACGTCATCTAGGTAGACAATGACCGGCGTTTGTAACATGTCTCTTAGTACCTCGTTCATGATGTTCTGGAAAACCAAAGGGGCATTGCAGAGGCCGAAGGGCATGACTAGTTATTCGTAGTAGCCATCCCTTGTGTTGAACGCCATCTTCCATTCATCGCCTGGCCAAATCCTGACCAGGTTATACGCCCCATGGAGATCCAGCTTTGTGAACACCTTGGCTCCCTGTAGTCGGTCCAGTAGTTCCGGAATCAAGGGCAATGGGTAATGGTCGCATCGGGTAATACTATTCAGACCATGATAGTCTATACAGGGTCAGAGGGACCCGACCTTCTTCACTACGAAGAAGAAACCAGCTCCAGCCGGTGAGTTGGATGGTCGGATGAAGCCTCGGTCCAGGTTCTCCTGGATATATGTGGACATAGCTCGTGTCTCCGGGAGTGACAACGGTTATACCCATCCTGGAGGCGGCGTGGTACCCAGGATCAGATTGATAGCTCAGTCAAAGGGTCGGTGCTCCGGGAGGAGCTCAGCTTTCTCCTTTGAGAAGACATCCTGGTAGTAATGATAATGGGGTGGCAGTGCTAAAGGAGCAGTCAGAAGAGGTATGGAAGTTCACAGAACAGCGGTCTGACATGAGTCGAAGCACGACGAACCACAGAATGCCACCTGGAGAGTATTCTAACAGATTACCGGGGCGTGCTTCCGCAACCAGGGTAGTCCCAAGATGACCGGGTGCATGGACGTTTCCAAGATGAGGAACAAGATTTCCTCCACATGCAGAAGGCCCGTGCTTAGCATGAGGGGGTTTGGTACAAGTAGTGATAGTCCCTGGAAGAGGGGTTCTATGAATGGAAGACACCCAGATGGGGGGTCTTTGAGGTTGAACCCCAATTTGGAGTTGTTGGACTAAGTCCTTGAGAATAAAATTGCCCCCAGCTCCGGAGTCAATCAAGGCTAGGGTATCAAAGTCTCCCTCGTGAAGAAGTATGGTCACTGGAACAGTACATGGGGAGGCTGAAGTGGTGTTACCTAGGGTTAGTTCCCCTATAATCCCTAGGTCCGGGCATTTCCTGGCCGCTCACCACACTGAGCAAGGAAGTGGCCCTTGCCACCACAATACAGGCACAGACCTTGGGACCGGCATCTTCTTCTCTCCTCCTGAGAGATCGTACCTCGGCCCAACTGCATGGGTTCTGCATCTTGATTTACTGGAGAAGTCAAAGAAGAGGGTATTGGTCGGGGAAAATGGGGTTCCAGAGTTCCCAAAACTCTGAGCAGGTCTTCCCTCTCGGAAGCGGTGTTGGATACGACGGTCCATGCGACCCGCCAGGACGATAAGGCTGTTCAGGTTGTCCGGGATGTCCCTGCCCGACAGCTCATCTTGGAGTCTTGGAGAGAGACCCTCCAGGAATATGCCATGAAGGCTATTATTCCCCCAGTTCAGCTCGGCTGCAAGCATCTGAAATTCTGTGGCCTGACGTAGCTGAAGTAAATCTGAGAGCGGTGGGCCTGTGGGAGGGCTCATCGAAAACCTGCTGGAAGGCTGTGACGAATTGCTCCAGGTTAGCTAGGTGGGGGTCCTGACGCTCCCATAGGGAGGAAGCCCACGCCAGAGGTTTCCCGTCCAACAAAATAATAATGTAGTTGGTTTTAACCTGATCCTTGGGAAACTGAGCTGGCAGTAGATTAAACCAAATGAAACACTGATTAAGGAATCCTCGGCATAACTTGGCATCCCCAGAGTACTGTGTGGGCACCAGTAGTTGTGTGGGCATGGACAGTCCGACGTCCAACACTCAGCCCCCCCCCCAGCTATGGGGACCGGGGGGGGCTGAGTGTGGCAGATCCATCAATCCGATTGGTTAATCTCTACATGGTCGTTATCAGGGAGTCAATGCAGATTTGTTATTGTTGCAAGCACTGTGCAATATCGGGAATGGATTTCACGCCCGTGGCTTCTGCCGGGTCCATGGCCTTACAAACTTTTACAGGGAGTGGACCCCTGGGCCGGCTGAGACTGATGGGGTTGCACTGTGGGAACCCACAATGGGCGTTGCATCCGGGAGGCAGTGCTGAAGAGATGTTCTGAAGAAGGCTTCACCACTGGAAACCCGAGGTCCCCCAGGAGGAACCAGTAGGGACCCAGGCCTCTTGGATTTAGGAGTGAGCCTATGTGACCAAGGACCAGAGAAGCAGCCGAGGAGGTAGTTGACGGGATTGGTGGAGCCCAGGAGGCACGAAGAAACTTCACCCTTGGAAGCCCGTGGTCCTCCCGGGAGGAGCCCTTGAGGACCTGAGCCGCTGGTACTTAGGAGAATCCTCCAAGCAAGCGAAGAACTGGATACCTGTAGAAGAGGAGAGGGCTGAAGGCGAAGTCAGTGGACGTAGTGGGGTCAGAGGCCAGAAGTCAGATGCCAAAGCCAGGGACGGAAGCTGAAGCTGGAGTCAGTGGACAAAGCAGGGTCAGAAATCAGAAGTCAGACCTCAGACAGGAGTCCGGATGCAGCAACTCAGAATGAGCGAACCTCATTGCAAGGCAGGGAAGGAGCCTAGCTGCAGGGCTTAAGTAGGGCTGCAGCGTCTGACGTCATCAGGAGGCAGTCTTGTAGTTTCCCACGCTGGCACCTTTAAACTCAGAGCCCCAGCGCGTGCGTGCGCGCACACCTAGGGGGCAGGACCAGACGCGAAGGAACACTGGCGTCTCCCTCGAGGAGGGAGCGCCATGGGCGAGGCCTGGACAGGCCTAGTCAGCGCCTCAGCGGCCCGGCCGGCCTCGAGGTAAGTGGAGGACTCGGGGCACGGCCCAGGGCCGTAACAAAGGACTCTTGTTCATACATGTAGTTAAAGAATTTTTGAGAATATATTAAGTGAACTAAATTCTTATCTGACATTTCTTGAATTCTTGTAATGCCTAAAAGGAAAATAAAATAAGAAGTAAAGATTTGGAAATTGTTCACAGTAAGTCAAGCATTGCAAGAATAATATATGGAAGCATTTACAATTAACGTGCTAACTTGTAAAAAAAAGAGGAAAAGTTAGAATGGGATTTAGCTGGCTTGGGAGACTTCTATATGGGCAGCTCGCGACAGGGTGGTTACTGACTGGGCTGCAGGAAGCTCTCCTGTTGAGACATGGCAGAGAGGGCCTGGCAGGAGGCAGGGACCTGCTGAAGCAGCATCAGAAGCCTTGGTGGTCTGAGGGTAGTGCACTCTCCCAATGCTGGGGGAGGGTCTTTCAGGGTGTTCTAAGACTGTTCATGCTTGGATTGTTTAATAATAGCATTTTCTCAGTTATATTTTTTTCCAGCGATACTATATATTTAGGCCTCTGATTGCATTTTAAACATTTTGAATAATGAAATGGTTATTAGTGAAAGCAGTATGGGCAATGATTTAATATTCTTCCCAATGTACTGCTTAATTCTAACATAGATTATTTACAATTATGTTGTGAAATTTCATGATGCAATTTGGAGTTCCTAATCTTATTTACCATTTGACTATGGATCACATCTTGCAAATAATAAAACCTCTATTATAAACATTGAATGGATTCCTTATCCTTTGAATTTAAAATTTTAGTCTCCTTGCATAGAAAATTGTAGTGACATAATGCAATCCATATAAAAAATAATCTCATAGTCTAGATGTAAATACCATTAATATCAGAGCACCAAAGCTGGAAAATGCATTTTCTGACTGAAATGAAATTAATGTAAACTACAGACTTTGGGGGAGGGAGGAGAAGACTGCAGGATGGCTGCCATTAGCTGCTTGTTTTTGGCTCCAAAGGAAAAATCATTTCTGTCCTCTGTTATGAAGTAAAGAAAATCTTGTCTCATTAGAAGGGTTATCTATCCCGGCACAATTATTTAGTGCCTCACATGAGCTTCTAGGCTGGAACCATCTGCTGTGAGGGCCCCAAATGAGAGATGCCTCTGAGATGCCAGTGGTTTAGATGTCGAGCCCTAAAGTAAGAGAGCTGGTTAAGATCCCGCAAGTATCTCGCTCTGAACTTTTTGCAGCAGACTGAGCACCACTGGAGTCAGAAAGTCCCACCAGAGTGGAAACAGCAATGGTGGTGATGCCTATGCAAAGTCTGCAGGTGTCAGAAACTCCCTGCTGGTGGGTAGGTTCCTGGCAGAGCAGATTCAGGTAAGACAGAGTATCTCAGCTCTAAATAAGAAAATAAGAACATAAGAACATAAGAAAATGCCATATTGGGTCAGACCAAGGGTCCATCAAGTCCAGCATCCTGTTTCCAACAGTGGCCAATCCAGGCCACAAGAACCTGGCAAGTACCCAACAATAGAGATGTGAATCGTGTGCCCGATCGTTTTAAAGGGTCGGGGTTGGTTTTTAGCTTGTGTCCTAACTCCCGTTAGTGTGCACTAACCCGATTAACGATTTTTTCATGATAAATCAGTGGAATTTCTATTGTATCGCACTCATTAACGATTAATGACGATTTAAAAATATCGGAAGATATTTTAAATCGTCAAAAAACGATTCACATCCCTACTGTACGACAATGATACCTAACAGCAGATCTTCAGGCATGTTATTACTGCTGTTATTAGAACTGGAGTGGCACCCAGGGAGATAGAGCAAAGCAAACACAATTGGTGAGATGTGAGATTACAGGTGGTCTGAAGGCTCCCATGAGGGAATTTTTCAAGCGCCTTCTGAAAATGTACTTATAATTTATGTATACATTTTATATATCATTGTTTGGAGAGTACCATCACAATGGTTTACCTAAACCGATGTTCACTGTAATTTGGTTCAGTTCAACTGACTCATCACCCTTGAAAACAGTCCCCAGAACCAGTATCTCACCCAAAATCCTCACAGAAGCAAAGAATATATTTAGTCTTTCTGTGATGGCCCTATCTTCCCTAAGAGCCCCTTTAACTATTAGGGCATCTAACAGTCCAACCAACTCCCTCGCAGGTTTCCTACTTTGGATATATGTTTTTAAAGTTTTTATTATGAGTTTTTGCCTCTATGGCCAACTTCATTTCAAATTCTCTCTTAGCCTGTCTTATCAATATTTTACACTTAACTTGACAATGCTTATTTTTTTCTTATTTTTTCAAATGGATCCTTCTTCCATTTTTTGAAGGATTCTTTTTGGCTAAAATACCCTTTTTTTTACCTTACCTTTTAAATCATGTCGGTAATCATGTGGCCTTCCTTCTACCTGTCTTAATGCTTGGAATACATCTGGACACTTTTAACCTTTTCAGCTGCACCTTTCAGTTTTTATATAACTATTTTCCTTATTTTATCAAAGATTCCCTTTTGAAAATTTAGTGTTAGAGCTGTAGATCTACTTATTGTCCCTCTTCCAGTTATTAGTTCAAATTTTATCATGTTATGATCACTATTGCAATGTGACCCCACCACTGTTACCTCTCTCACCAAATCCTGCATTCTAAGAATTAAATCTCAAATAGCTACCTTTCTTGTCGGTTCCTGAACCAATTGCTCTATGAAGCAGTCATTTATTCTATCCACCAACTTTTTATGTCTAGCATGTCCTGATGTTACATTTACTCAGTCAATAGTGGTTTAATTGAAATCTCCCATTATTATTGCACTGCCAAATTAGTTAGATTCCCTAATTTCTCTTAGAATTTCATCATCTGTTTCATTATTTTGGCCAGGTGGACGGCAGTATACTCCTATCACTAAACTCTTACCCAACATTCATGGGATTTCTACCCATTTAGATTCTATTGTGCATTTAGTCTCTTATACATTTTTTATCCTGTTGGATTCCATGCCCTCCCAGACATAAATTACCACATCCACTCCAAGCTGATCCTTCCTATCATTGCGATACAATTTGTACCCTGATATAGCACTGTCCTATTGGTTATACTCCTTCAACCAGGTCTCTGAGATGCCAATTAAGTCTGTCATCATTCACTGCTATACATTCTAACTCTTCCATTTTACTTCTTAGTCTTCTGGTATTAGCATACAAACATTTCAAAGTGTGTTTTTTGTTTGTATTAACAACCTACTTTTCAGTTGATAGAGATAATTTGGAATCCTTTAGCTTAGGTGATTCTTTACTTATAGGCACATGGACTACTTTTGCTTTTATTGGAACCTCTCTGTTGGGATGCCCTAACTCTCCTGTTTCATTAGTATCCTTCAAAGATACCTTCCTTCAGACCATGCAGTGTCCCCATGTCCCTGCACACACATATACTTCCATACCCTCCACGCTTGTGGTGTTGCTATAATATTAACTGTAAAAAAGAAATTGGTACTATTTAACTTTTTCTATTAGTAATTCCTCTCTCCTTTATAATTTCAGTTATTTTTCAATTGTAATTGAAATTAACGCTCTCAGATCTGCAAGGATTTCTACACCCCAAGCCATATCCCCCTTTACATATACCACTCCACCATGCATACTCAACATACATCCTAATCAACATACACACCCACATACTACATTCTCTACACACCCCTGCCACACATCCTTTACCCCCACTCTCCAGTCCTGCCTATGAGCACGAAAAACTTACATCCAACCCTGGACACACACTCATATATATTCCTCACACATCACTTCCAAAACACTACACCCCCGCACACCATGTCCTCACACAACCTCATATTGCATTATTTTTTTTATATCACTAAGACTGCTTTTCTTAAAAAGAATTAGAGGCACATCTGTAATGCAGAGGCATTGATAATAATTATTTTATTTTTGCTCACCACAATTATTAATCTATTTTAAAACTGATACAGATAGGAATGGACATGATTTATCACACCCACCAGAGGGACCTCCAGTATTTTACAGCGAATTGAGGGCCATGATCAGATACAATCTCTTGTGGAAGTCCATGGAGATGAAAGACATGAGTCAAGAAAAGGCAAGCCAGTTCCAGGGCTGATGGTAGCCCCGGTAAGGGGACAAAGTGCACCATTTTTTAAAAATGGTCTATTATGACCCAGATTACAGTATGTCCCTTGGAAGGGGGCAATTCCATGATAAAAACCATTGAAATGCTAGTCCATGGTTCGGTGGGTGCAGGAGTGATTGGAGGAGCCCCCAGGGATGCCCGGTAGAAGGCTTTTGTTGAGCCCAGATGGGGCATGAGTCTACATAATCTCTGGCATCTTTGACCATGTTAGACCACCAATAGTGTCGGTGGAGCATCTCGAGAGTTTGGGCTCGGCCCAGATGGCCAGCAAGTTTAGAGTCATGGGCCCAATGGAGTTCACTCTCTCTGAGATAATGGGGCACGACAGTCGTACTGGATGGTACAGCAGTGGTCACTGCGAGGGATACGCAGGCAGGATCAATGATATGCGCTGGAGTTTCTGGAGTATCCTCCAGCTCTAGGGAATGTGAAAGCACGGCTGCACGAAGATTCATTGCTGCTGGGTGATAGAGGAGCTCAAAGTTAAAGCGTGCAAAAAATAGTGCCCAGCGGGCTTGTCTAGGACTGAGTCACTAGGCTTCTTTTAAGTGTTCAAGGTTCTTATGGTTGGTAAAAATGGTAAACCTATGTTGTGCCCCTTCAAGCGAGGGGTGCCATTCTTGGAGGCCGAACTTCACGGCCAGAAGTTCATGGGCCCCGATAATGTAGTTCCATTCCATGGGCAAAAATTTATGAGAATAGAAGGAGCACGGGATCAGAGCTCCCTTGGTAGAGTACTGGCTAAGGACCACCCCAGCTCCAATGGCGGATGCATCGACCTCTACAATGAAGGGGTGACTTGGATCCAGATGACGGAGACATGGGCCAGTATGGAAGGCATCTTTTAATGCTTGGAATGCGGATTGTGCTTTGGGGCTCCAAACTCGGAGATCTGTTCCTCTCTTCGTCATGGTGGTGAGAGGAGTGGCCAGCATGGAGTAGTCTGATATAAAGTGATGATAATAATTTGTGAAACCAAGGAATCTTTGCATGGCCTGCAATCCTATCAGCTGGGACCAATCTCGGATTCCTTGGAGCTTGTCTGGGTCCATGGTAAACCCTTGACTTGAGATAATGTTCCCCAGAAATGGAAGGCTGGATTGCTCAGAAAGACACTTCTCTAGTTTGGCATAGAGGTGGTGTTCTCTGAGCCATTGGAGAACTGTTTGGACATGTGAGTGATGGGAATCCAGATCCTTGGAGAAGATTAGTATGTCGTCCAAGTATACTACAACGAATGTATATAGAAGGACTCGAAAAATCTCATTCATCATCCGTTGGAAAATGGCGGGAGCATTGCATAGCCTGAAGGGCATAACTACGTACTCATAATGTCCATCGCGTGTATTGAATGCGGTCTTCCATATGTCTTCAGGCTGGATTCGGATTAGATGGTAGGCTCCGCGCAGGTCCAACTTTATGAAGATTTGGACTCCCTGCAGCCGATCAAACAGCTCACTGATGAGCAGGAGTGGGTACTGGTCCTTCCTGGTAATGGCATTCATACCCCTGTAATCAATACAGGGTCTCAGACCCCCATCCTTCTTCTTTACAAAAAAGAACCCGGCACCTGCCGGAGAAGTGGAGGGTCTTATAAAGCCCTTAGCTAAGTTTTCTTTAATGTAGGCAGACATTGCCTGAGTCTCCAGGAGAGAGAGCAGGTAAGTTCTTCCCTTAGGTGGTGTGGAACCAGGTAAGAGTTTGATAGGGCAATTAAACTTCCGGAGTGGTGGCAGAATATCTTCCTTCTGTTTTGAGAACACATCTTGGTAATCCAGGTAAGGGGCATGCAACCCCTGTATGGTTGTTGAACTTAGTACTGGTAAGGGTGGAGATATCTATCATAGACATTGACTTTGACCCACTGGGTCAATTGAAGTGAGTGCCAGTTGAAGTGGGGTGAATGTAGCTGGAGCCATGGGAGGCCAAGGACTACGGGACGTGCTAACCGCTTAAGTATCAAGAGGTCAATCTCTTCTTCATGGAGTGTACCCACGGTCAGTCGGATAGTTACCTTATGGTCAGTTATACGGTCAGGTAGAGGGTCTCCATGGATAGAGGTGATGCACAGCAGTACCTGCAGTGGTTGAGTGGGTATCTGGAGGAGAGTGACTATCTCTTCTAGGATGAAGTTCCCATCTGCCCCAGTATCTACGAGAGCGGTAGTGGCGAATGAATGTGCCTCCGTAAGGATGGAGACAGGCAGCAGCAGTTGAGGCTCAGAAACTGTGGCGCACAAGCTTGGGACTTCCACCGGGCTCAGGCTTTGGAGTTTCCCGGATGCACTGGGCAAGTCTGGGGGAGATAGCCAGAACCTCCACAGTAGAGGCAGAGACCAGACCTTCTTCTTCGGAGGCATTCCTTGGGAGTAAGATGACCGCAGTTTATCTGCATAGGTTCCTCCTGGGATTGAGACCCCGCTGTTAGTGCCTTGAGCTTGGGGCTCGTAGACCTGGTGGTCGTATGGCGGGAGGTCTAAGAACCTTGACTTCCCGGTACTGTTCTCAGAGATGGTGGTCGATCTGCCCAACTAGAGAGATCAGTTTTTCCAAGGATGTGGGAATCTCTCGGGCAGCCAACTCATCTTTTAAGACAGGAAATAACCCCTTTAGATAGAGTTCCTGCAGGCAGTTTTCCTGCCATCCCAACTCGGTTGCCAGGGTCCGGAACTCCACAGTGTACTCAGAAAGTGAATGTGATCCCTGGCGGAGATGTAGGAGATGGTGGCCGGCGACCGCCTGTCGGCCTGGGTCCTCAAAGGTGCATCAGAATGCTGCTATAAATTGTGGCAGCTGTTGTAGCATGGAGTCAGAGTGTTCCCAAAGTGGGGTGGCCCATGCCAGAGCCTTCCTCTCCAAATGAGAGAGGATGAATGTAATCTTTGTCACCTCATTAGGGAAGAGAGTAGGTTGCAGTGAGAACTGCATGTAGCATTGATTGATACAACTTCGACAAAGGCGAGGGTCCCCATTGAAATGGGGTGGAGCTGGGAGGGCCAGCAATGCCCAAGAGGGCGATGAGACAGTGGACTAGTTGTTGGCGAGAGCCCCTGGGTTGGCCATAGCAGATTCCTGCAGTTGAGAATGCAGTCTTTCCACAGAGGTGGCCAATGTTTCTATAAACTGTTGTTGCTCTCGGACACGAGTGACCAGACCAGGGATGGCCCGCAAGGCTGGGGACTCTGCCGAGTCCATGGCCATGGCAACCTGTTGCACTGGAAGTGGACCCTTGGCCTGGTTCAGGATTGGTACGGCCCTCTGGTCGGACCCAGAGAGCATCTGCCACCAGGAGGTGGAGCACACAAGGAGACAGAGGCTAGCTGGAGCTTCACCATTAGCAATCTGGGGTTTCTGCAGGTTGAGCCCTTGGGTACCTGGACCACCTGGACTTAGATGGGTCTCGTAGGGTCTCCTGGAGAGGTAGCGGAGATGTGTGCCCAACACAAGCAAAGGTGAGCGGCTGTTGAAGAATGGAGGAGTAAGACAGGAACCAGGATCACTGGAGACTTCTGGAATACAGCAGGAGATGAAGATCCTCTGGGCAAGCTAGGTGGTGCCTATAGGTCCAGCCAGATGTAGGCCATGGGTAGTGTTTGAGCAGGCTGGTCTGGTGGTCATGGGAGCAAACAGAGTATCCGAGTGTAGTGCAAAGGTCAATGCCAGTGTATCAGTCTGAGGGTGGTCAGCCAAAGTAAGGGTCAGTCCAAGGTCTGTCCATACATAGTCAAGAGAAGCAAAGGTCAGTTTCAGGCAGTGGTCAAACATGGTCAGAAGGCAAGCAGAGGTTGGTTCCAGGCAGAGGTCAAATGTAGTCAGGCAAGCAGGGGTCAGTACTGTGAATCAGTCTGAGGAGGTACGACAAATGAGAATGAGGAACACAGGAACTCAGGAGCACTGGAACAAGACAGGAACACGGGAACGCAGGAACACTGGAACAAGACTGGAAGCAGGTTATGCGGGAACAAAGAACAGCAAACTGGTAACACCAAGGTGTTGACCTGATTGCCAAGGCGAGGCTCTGGGGACTGGACCTCGCCTTATATACCCAGTCTATGTGACGTCATCTTCAGGTGCCACCGGCCGGTTTCCCACACTGGGCCCTTTAAAGAGCTGCACGGCGGTTTCCCACACTGGGCCCTTTAAAGAGCTGCACCGGCCGGTTTCCCACACTGGGTCCTTTAAAGAGCTGCACGGACTATGCACGCCTAGGGGCCGGCACTGGGGAGGACGTCGAGCCTCCGTGTGAGGAGCATTGCAAACTAGAATGCCTCGTTGTGCCTGGAGACGCCCGGTAATGCCACGGGTGAGTGGTGCTGGCTGCGGCAGCAAGGGACGAGGAGCCGGAGCTGGTTGAGAGTAGTGTGAGTTGAGCAGGCCTGGTCGCGGTACCAACGTGGCTGGGACGCGCAACACAGCGAGGCTTACAACAGCTGAAATGAGTTCTGTAAGTGAGCATTCCTTGAAAAGTGACTTATAGCTGAGCAATGTAAGGTCCCAGACAGGCATAGGACATGTAAGCTTATTTGTAATACTTTAAAGGAGCGTAATAGTTTCACAGTAAAGTAGTAAGATGGCATATGATGTCAAAAAACATCAATGAGGTTAATTAAGGTTTTCTACTTATTTTATTAACACTTATATTACTCCATAGTTAATCCTCCTTTGCTGCACAAGATCCATTTTCTGCATAGTCTTAAACTCCTTTCATTCCCCAATAATAGATGAGGGGGTTATAAGGCGGTCAGGCCCCCCACTCCAACACAGTCCTGCAGGAGGATAATTTGGAGTTAAGCAGGTGAGTGGAAAAGCTTTCCGAGTAAAGTTATCTGAATAACCAGTCATCAGAATTTACCTGGATAAGTGCTTTGCTAAATATACCCAGACAAAGTGATCCAGATAACTTTAGGATAGGCATTTGTCCAACTAGACTTACCTGATTAACTTTCTTTGTACGATGATAAATATCGGCACTGTCTGGACAAAGTGAAACCACAACCCAGGAATTACCACAGCACCACCTTTTTTTTCACCTGGGTTAATTTGGTGTTCACAATGAGTTGATCAGACAAAATTTGGCCAGGGATTAAGGGGAAATATTCAAATCTCAGGTTTTGTCTAGCTAACTCCAAAAGTTACCTACAGTAGGAAACTGCGTAGATGTGAGAAGATTTGTGGTAAGGATCATTTCAAGACTACAAAATTGTTCGCTGTTTATGATTTATGTTTGCTGTGTTTTTTTCTTTGCCCAGTCAGTATAAAGTGATACGCCCCTGCCCGTGCTTCACACGGACAGGGCCTTACCTCTGCGACCTGGCTTGCTGCCGACGCTGATCCTCGTGACCCGGAGGCCGCAGCTGAAGCCGGGGCCTCACCTGAGGCGGCCGAAGCCGGGCACTTCTGTGGCCCGGCTGCCATCTTGCCGGCACGGCAGGAGCCGTGCCAGGGCCTTGCATGGTGTGCCTGAAGGCCGACTCCCCTGTCAGGGCTGCCTGTGGCTCAGTCCTCTTCTCCTCGAAGCGGCAGGAAGCTGCCGAGGTCATCGGGGCCTGCCCGGAGGCCTGCTTTCTCTGCGCCGCTTCCTCCCTGCACAGCAGCAGGAACGCTGCTGTGCAGGGTCCTGAACTTCCTGTTCCTGCTCCTCATAGGGGGCAGGCCCGTGGCTCTGTTCCCTTCTTGTAGGGACAGAGAGGTGTGGTTCTAGCAGCTCCTTCCAGGGAGTTGCCCTCTCAGCCCTATAAGAGGGCCCAGCTTCATTCCAGTTTTGTCTTTGCATCAGCTCAGATGCCCATGAAGACTTCTCTTCATCTGATGTCCTGTTCCTGAGTCTGGATCCTGATGTCTGATTCCTGAGTCCGGACTTCCGTGAGCCCAGCTCCCGATACCTGCTCCAAGTCCGGACGTCCGTGAGCCCAGATCCCATGGTTCATTCTAAGTCCGGATGTCCGTGAGTCCTGATCCGGATGTTCGTTCCAAGAAGTTCCATGTTCCAAGGCCTGCAGTCCATTTCAAGTCCTGCAGTCCATTCCAAGCAGCCCCATGTTCCAAGGCCTGCATTTCATACCAAGTCCTGCAGTCCGTTCCAAGAAGTTCCATGTTCCAAGGCCTGCAGTCCATTCCAAGTCCTGCAGTCCGTTCCAAGTTCTGCAATCAGCTTCAAGATGTTTTTGGATGTTTCTTGATGCCTGATATCCCTTGCTTGATGTCCTGATGTCCCAAGTTCTGTCTTGTTCCCAGTCCTAATGCACCAGGAGGTGGGACCCGTGCCTCCGGAGATTTCCTGCTTTTACTCCGAGTTCCCATACTCCAAGCCTTTATCTGGTTCCCTAGTTCCAACTCCAGAGGATCCAAGGGGTTTCCACCAACCTGCGCTATGAGACTGCCTGAGCCTGTCCCGATCTCCTTGTGGTCCGCGGCCAGCCATCTGGCTGTGTAAGGCGTGAAAGAGACAGTGTGGTTCGTGACCAGCCCCACGTGCTGGGTAGGGTGCCTGAGGGTCTTGCTCATCCCTGCCTGTGTCTTGTTCCTAACTTGAGTCTTCAGTGTGTTCAGCGACCAGCCATATGTGCTGTGTAGGGCACCTGAGGGACTCGCCTTCCTTGTCTACATCTATGTTCCAAGTCCTAAGTCTTCAGCTCTACGTTCCAAGTCCCAAGTCTTCAGCTCTATGTCTCCACGTTCCAAGTCTTCAGCTTTATGTCTCCACGTTCCAAGTCCCAAGCTCTACGTCTCCATGTTCAAAGTTCCAAGCTCCACGATGCACTCTTCGAGACTCCCTAGCTTCACGTTGTCCCCCTCGTGAGTTCCAAGTTCCTAGGCCTAGCCAGAGACCTACATTGTAGTCCTGTGGTCCTAGCTCCGTCCAGCTCTGCTCCTGTGATGCCCATTCCCGAATACACACCTCACCACGGGTGCAACTCACGTCCTGACCTGAGCCGCCCTGTGGCCCAAGGGTTCTGCTCTCCCAAGATCCAAGTGATGCGCATTGGGCCCACACCATCGGCCCCTGAAGGCTGCGCTCGCAACATAAAGATGTCATTATGTAGTTGATTATGGCAATTTGCAATCTGCAGTGCTTTGCTTATGGTAACACCTTATGGATAATTTTCCACTAATATCTAATCTTTGAAGAGTAGTTACTCAATAAATAAATAAGAATAAAAATTTCTTATAGTAAATGCCATATGACAAGTCATTTTGTTTCTGTTGTTGCTTATGATTAGCCATTTTTTGAGCTTTTGTTACTTGAGTTCACGATTGCAACAAATAGGTGAACTATAACATATAACAAACAAAATACAGGGAGAATGCAAATCCTTATGGGTAGACTTTTAATGTCCGGTATCTTTAAGGGTAACTCCCGAAAGGGAGTACCTCAATGTTAGAATATACTGTTTTTGCTTTAAATTTTTAAGTGAGCTTTATTACTCGTGTTTGTGCAGCATTCTGTGTTCTATATTTTTTGTGATAATATATTTTATCTTATTTGCAAACTCTCCTTAATAACCACAGTCCTTAAGAGAAGCTTTGAAAGGTAATTATTACACAAAAAATAAATCAAGCCGCCCATACTTGAGCAGCTATTATTGTGAGCTGAACTGCTTTTCACTGCATTGGTAATAAATACCTTAACTGCGTTGTAACCAATTTCTCTTAGGTCCTATGAAGCCGCCCGACACTGCCAGTGTTTCGGCAATAATTGCCTGCTTCAAGGCCGGAGAGGCTAATGTTAATAGGAAAATAAGTCTCTAGCCCATATAGTAGTATAAACTTACTGTGGATTCAAGCCGGGACATGGAAGCCACTGTTTCTTGCCGGATGTCAGCCATGTTATCCTCCTGTGATTTAAAAAGTCCCTGGACCAATACATATTAAGATGACTGCCAAAATTAAAGAACATTTTGACTCTGGTGGAAATAATGTAAATCATCTGCAGCACCAAAGGGCTCTGGGGGTCCATATGGGGGTTTCAGAGCACATCTATTCAGACATCCTAATAAATATAGCAAGCTGTTAGCTAAATTAGTTAAGAACATAGAGCCAGAGCATTATATAACAGGCATGCATGAAAAACTATGCAAGGAATGGAAGTTAGTGATACGAGAACAGCCTGTTTCAGCTGCTCTTAAGGGTGAATTTTAAAAGAGATGGGTGCACCAAAAAGCACAGATGCACGAGGATCTAGCACATATGCACATCCAACCTATTTCATAAACCTCTCACATACGCACACAAATACTAGTGCATGCACAAATCAGGGAGCTTAAAAAAGGGGCGGGATGGGATGGGGCAGGGGCATTCCAGGGCCGGACCAGCAGTTATTCACATAACCTCTGATTTTATATCTAGCACAAGCAGCGCGCATATGGCTTTTATCTGCGCCCACTTACTTCTGCTATTTATCAAGTGTAAGTCACAATAACTAGGGATGTGCATAATTTTTTTAACAAATTAAAATATTGTACAATATTTCCTAATTTGTCATGTATCGAGGGACCCTGAAAATGATAGGAAAACCCCAAGAAATGTCATGAGGTTTTCTTATCATTTTTTTGGGGGGGGGGGGGAGAAAGGGCACACAGAAAAAAAACCCCAAACCCACCCCAACCCTTCAGATCTAATTATTTACAATCCCCCACCCTCCCAACCCCCACAAAAGTCTCGGGCTGTCAGTTGCCACTAATCAAAATGGCGCCAATGGCCCTTTGCCCTTACCATGTGACAAGGGCTATCAAAGCCATTGGCCAGCCCCTGTCACATGGTAGGGGCAATCGATGGCCCGCACCATTTTTTAAGATGGCGCTGGCCGTTTACTGGCAGCCATTTTGTTTACTGGCAGCCGATGGCCTGAGAGCGGGAGATCGCTCCCAGGACCGCCACTGGACCACCAGGGACTTTAGGCAAATTTTGGGGTGTTGAGAGGATTGTAAATAATTAAATTGGAAGGATCGGGGTGGTTTTTATTTCGTATTGGGACAGCAGAAAAAAAAAACGGTCAGAACCGCTGTTACGATTCCTCCCGTAGCTGGAGCCATGGGAGGCCTCTCACCTTTCTCTGGAGGCCGCTACAAAGCCGGGGCCTCGCCTGAACTGGCTTTCTGGATTTTGCTCCACGGCCTGGGAGGCCTTTGATGTCATCAGGGTCTGCCTGAGGCCTGCTCCAGTTTCAGCTTGGACTTTCTTGTTTGGGCCCCGCCCTTCTCTCTAAGGGGTCAGCCCGCAGCTTCTCTATGTACTTATAGGGCCAGCCAGGTGTGGCCCATCGGAACTCCTCCCAGGCAGTTGCCTGCTTTCTGGCCTATAAAAGGGCTTCACTTTCAGTTCTGCCTTGCATCAGAGTTTCCTGCTCCTGGAAGTCTTGCCTTCCAGCGCTCCATCAGGTCCATGTTCTTCGTTGGAGCTCCATGTCCTGTGTTACCTGTTCCCGATGTTCATGTTCCAGTTCCGTTCCTGATGTCTGTGATCCTGTCCTGACGCCCGCTACCCTTGGTTCCTCGTTGCCATCCTTCTTCATGTCCACAGCTCAAGCCTCCAGAGGGACCCTCCTGCCTGAAGCCAAGTCCCGTCTTGGTCCTGATCCTTGCCTGAAGCCAAGTCCTGTCTTGGTCCTGTATCCTTGCCTGAAACCAAGTTCCGTCTTGGTCCTGTGTCTTGAACTCTGTCTCGCCCTCGGACACTTGAGCTTGCTCCGTCTATGCCTAAGACTCTGACTGAACCTGTGCCATTCTCGCATGGTCCGCGACCAGCCTAGGATGGGCTGTGTAGGGCGCGCCTTGGTACAGGCTTCTACAGTATCTTCGCCATGTTCCAGCTTCAGCTATTCCACACCTCGCCTGGAGCCTGCTTCACACTCTAGCATGGTCCGTGACCAGCCCATTGGGTCCGCCCGTTTATGGTGGGCTGTGTAGTGTGCGCTGAGTGGTAGGGCTCAACCCAGTACTTCTGAATCCTTGCCTGAATTTCTTGAATACCTTGAACCTTCCCTCGTTTGAGTCCTTGTCTTCAATGCCTTGTTCCTGTTTCTTCGTTTCCAGTGCTTGTCCTGAGCCTTTGTCTGCCCTTATCTGGAGTCCAGCCTGCTGCTTCTTGCCATTCCAGCGGCAGGTCCAAAAGGGCTGGGAACAGTCAGAAGACTGTTCATTACCAACATCATGATTGTTGGTTCCAGAAGCATGCAGGTCCGGCAGAGGGTTGGATTGTCAGCTTTCATTCATGCTGGGACGTGCCTCACCTTCCCTCGGTGCTTCTTCGTCTGGGACTGTGCCGAGGCTCAAGGGCACACAATCTCCTCGAGTGGGACCGTTCCCTCAGCGCTCCCATAACAGTATGCAAGACCTTCTCGAACAGGAAGGACTTCCGTAACAACCACAGGAAACAAAATTTCCTGTGGTTCTACGAAAATGAAGCCAGTACAATACACATCTTTAACAATAACACTTTTTATAGTCATTTACTGACCTGGTGAAGGGAATGGATAAACTGTGGGGAGTGTAGGCTGAATAACCAGGGGGGGTTTGATGACCTAGAGATTGACTGGGCAAACTGGCAGACTAATTTGTAAAACTGGTTATTTTCTGTATGCACACAAAGCACCCCCCCCCCCCCAACAGCCCTCTAGTGACCGCATCATTTCCATGTCAAAAAGAAACTAAATGTTTGCTTAGTGGCACGAGTAGATAAGGTGCAGGTGGGTTCCCATCTCCAAGCAGGAGAAGAGCGGTGCCATGTGAGGAAGTACTGGTGGCGTTCCCACCCCTACTGAAAGGAAGAGAGCAGCGTGGTTTGAAAAAGTGCTGGTGAGGGTCCCACCTTCACCAGCAGAAAGATGACAGCACAGTTTGCAGACATATTGGCAGCAGAGAGTTCCGCTTGGGTGGAGCAGCACTTTTTGATGACCTACAGATGGAGATTCTCACACCTCATCAGAGAAAAGAAGAATAGAATGCAAGTGAAGTCTTTCCTAGGGGTGTGCATTCGGATTGACCGCATTAGTAAAACGCAACTCATATTTTTTTTTTACTTAAAAAATTGATTCGACATAAATGATCGGATTTCCCACATATCGAACATAGATTTATTTATTTATTTATTTATTTATTTTGTATACCGACATTCGATCGAGATATCACATCGGTTTCCAGAAACAGGTTGAATAGAGCCGGAACTGCCCTATTTTACATTGTAACAAGAGAACAGTTGATTAAACAATAAATATAAGGAACATTGTAACATATGAATAAAATTAAAATTAAATATTAGATGTGGGTATATAGAAATGGCATATAGTCTATATACAATATGTACAATATGACTTGGTTATGAGTAGGGTGGGGGACAGGGAAGAGGGAGGTTACGAGAAGGGTGGGGGACAGGGAAAAGGGAGGATAGAGAAGGGGGGAGGGGTTATGCGTTCATGCAGAGTAGAAGTTATGCGGTAAGGCTATGTTCGATATGTGGGAAATCGCGATTGTTGAGCCAAAATAAAAATTTAAACCCCCTCACCCTCCTTAATCCCCCCCCCAGACTTACCACAACTCCCTGGTGATCGAGCGAGGAGTGAGGACGCCATTTCTGCAATCCTTGGCGAGAAGCATGTGACGTCGGCGGCACGTCGAGTGACGCCGGCGTCACGTGATTCCCGGCAAGTTCGCGCCGGACAGCTCGTTCGGCCCAAAAAGAACTTTTGGCCAGCTTGAGGGGGTCAGGAGGCCCCCCCAAGCTGGCCAAAAGTTCTTTTTGGGCCGAACGAGCCGTCCGGCGCGAACTCGCCGGGAATCACGTGACGCCGCGTCACTCGACGTGCCACCGACGTCACATGCTTCTCGCCAAGGATTGCAGAAATGACGTCCTCACTCCTCGCTCGATCACCAGGGAGTTGTGGTAAGTCTGGGGGGGGGATTAAGGAGGGTGAGGGGGTTTAAATTTTTTTTTTGCACATATGTACATATACCCAACTCATTGGATTTTTTTTATGTCCATATTGGCCGCAAGTGGGACCCCCTTTCGGACATAAAAAATATGAACATAAAATTTTGCTCTGCACATCCCTAGTCTTTCCCCCCTTCCCCATGGATAGTAAAATAACATCGCTGCTAAAGCCCAGAAGAAAGGAGGAGAGGAGGCTTAAGAAGTCTGTGTATAAGAGGGAGGGGCTGTGTGTGTGTAAAATCCTTCAGGTATGCATGAGAACCTGTATGTATGTATGTGTGTGAAATCTTGCATGTATGTGTGAGAGAGAACATGTGTGTGCGTATGAGAGCCTTCATTTGTATATGAGACAGCTTGCCTGTGTATGAGAGAGAGAGAACACCTGTGTGTACGTATGAGAGAGAGCCTGCAGGTATGCCTGCTTGTGAGAGCTTGCATGTGTGTGAGAGAACACCTGTGTGTGTAAGAGACAGCCTGCAAATGTGTGCGAGAGAGAAAGAGCACCTGTGTGGACATATGAGCGCCTGTATGTGCATGAGAGCTAGAGAGAACATGTATGTGTGCAAAGTTCGGGGCGGGATATATGTATGTATATAAGTGAAAGCCCCCTTCCCCCCTTCCCCCAAGTCTGTGACAATTTCTGGGTAATTGGAACCAAAAGATCTCAGGTATTTATTTATTTTATGGTCTGGAGAGCTAGAGCTTTTTTAATCCCATTATTTTACATTTTGGAGTGTTTTCATGTGTCTGCTATGAGGAGAAAGCTTGAACATATCTCCCACCTCTGACTAATCCACTACAATCTCAGGGTGACTGGAATCTAAAGTTCCCAGGTTCAGAGAGCAGGGGATTTTTTTTTTAGCTTAGTTTTAATTATTGGGTGTTTGATGTGCTGCTATTTTGAAATATTTTATTGATGTTTCGGAAATTACAAAACAATATTATAAGTTTATAATTACTGGATGTTCTAGTTATCAGCTGTTTTGAAATATTTATTTTTTATGAGTTTGATTTTACTGTTATGATTGATTTCTTGATTTTATTGTTTGATGTTTAATGAGAAATGGTGATGTTTCTGTTTTTATATTATTGCACTGCATACAGAGTCTGGTTTTGTGGCAGTTTCCAGTTCAGATTTTATCTGCATGTTTCTATTTATACTTTATTATCTCTTTATTCTGTATGTAGTGAGGGTCTTTCTGTGTTTGTATGTGTGACTAGGTGAGGTATTCTGTTGGCATATGGTTTCTCTGTAAGGATCTATGATAGCTTGGCTTGTTCTGTTTTCCTAATAGTAAGTGTATTGATGTTTTAGGGCCTGTTGTAATATTTCTAGTGTTGTCTTTTCATAGGTATGGACTATGAGTGTCGACAGTTAGTGCTGCTTTAATATGGGAGGTTTACTATATTGTAATTGTAGTTCAGTTTACTAATGTTTTTCTGAGGACAAATCTACACCCAACACTTGTTAAAATAGGCCTAATACTATATGGGTTCCAAGTGTCTTTTTTTTTTGCAGGGTTTTATATTTGGCACCACAATAGTAGATATAAATATATACATGTTGTAAGTGATGTTTTTACCTCATAAGACTGCACATTGAATGTTCTTTTTTCTGTAAACTATTATTAATGCATACTTTTAAATTGTATATGGGAAGGGGTGGTGGAACAAAGCTGCAAAGTTTGTCTAGGGCACCTAATACCCTTGCACCGACGCTTAGGGAATACACCAGGCACAGACCCTCACCATTCACCTGTTTCCTACTTCTCCAGAGTGTAAATGCTGGGGAAGGATGGGATGCAGGTGGTAGGGATCCTGGGAGAGTGGCAGGATTACTGGATTCCTAGAAATATTAGATCTGACACTCTCTCTGCCATTCCTCTAGGAATCCTGACCCTACCTCCACCAGTCCCCAGCATTTCAAATTGCCAAAAAGGCAAAACTCTAAGGGGGATCCCTCCCCTTTTGCTGATTTGACCTGTGCCAAATCCTGGTGGGGTGGGGGTGGTGGAAGGTGCCTTCACATCCCTCGCCTCAGGCAGCAGATGGCCTTGAGCCCCTCCTGCGTGCGTGGATCATACAAAATGCTAGCACATGTGCGCTCGCATCCACATATGCGGGCACACAAGTGCCTGCGTGCTCTTTTTAAAGTTATCCTTCCTGTGAGCAGTTTGTAGCTGGTTTTCACTTGCCTAAGTTGCAGACTTCACAAAATTGAGCAGTTAAATGCTTCTATATCTATCCTAGAAATAGAGACAGTCATCAAGAATATGAATATTGGGAAAGCCCCTGGGATTGGTAGGGTTAGGATCTGAGTTTTACAAGATCTTAGAAGGAGTACTGGAACCGTTTCATAAGATGTATCTTCACCCATTAAATCAAGGGCTGGCATTGTCAGAGGCTAAACAAGCTTTGATTATTGTGTTCCCTATAAAAGGCACAGATCTGTCTTATACCTGGATCTTATAGCCCTATATCTCTTATTAATGTTGATATAAAAATATTGGCAGCAGTTTTAGCTGAAAGACCGAATGTCATTATCCCACTGCTTGTCTCAACAGATCAAGCTGGTTTTATGAAAGGCAGGAATGGCATAAGTAATGTGCAGTAGTTAATCCATGCCTTATGGGATAAAAGACTACAAAATCAGAATGGAATTCTAATCAGCTTAGATGCTGAAAAAGCCTTTGATAAAGTCCAATGTAATTATATGTTTTGGACTTTGAGAAAATATGGTTTTAATGGTGCTTTTATTCAATGGTTTCACCTTTTATACTCATCTCCTCAAGCAAGAATAGCCAGTAATGGTCAAGTTTCTTCTTCTTTTAATCTACCTGGGAGTACTAGGCAAGGATGCCCCCTATCCCCAAGTTGTTATATGTCCTATCTATGGAGCTTTGGGCTATCAAGTTAAAGTCTCTCTCTCTCCATTTAAAGTTTTACAGATGGGTTCTATGAGCATAAAATGTGTTTATTTGCTATTGATATATTATTGTTTAAGCTAAAAAGTTCTTTGGGGCTGGTCTTGCAAGTAATTCAAGGCTATGGAAAGTTTGCAGTCTTAAAATTCATCTTGGTAACTCTGAGACTATGCCTATTCAATTAACTACTCAGAATACGTGAGTGGGGGATTTTCCATTTAAATGGGCTACCTCTTGTTTAACATAACTTAAGATTGAAACATACTTTAACATACTTAAGATTGAAAACTCCACATTGCTTATCAAATCTGTATGTTAAACATTGGTTCTTTCCTAAACAGCTTTCAGTTACAATTACAGGCCTGGATGGAACTTCCTGTATCTTTGTTTGGTAGATGCACTCTTTTTAAAATGGTACTTTTACCTAAGTTACTATATTATCTTCAGATGCTACCATGCTGGTTATCTCATACAGACTTGAGCAGGTTGAAATCTATCAGGTGAATTTTAAAAGCCCAGCGCGCAGATCAATCAGGGGATATGTGAATATGTTAGGCCATCACGCACCGAGTGGATTTTAAAAGCTGCCTGGATATGCACATATTTCCTGCTACACGCACAAAACGTTTTTGCAAAAAAAGGGGTGGGGCATGAGCATGGTCTGGGTAGGACATGGGTGTTCCTGGATTTTACACAGAAATTAGCGCATAAATGCTTATGCTCACAAACATGTGCCAGGGTCCCCTGCTATGTAATTTTACTTTTACTATGTATGATGTATAAATTGCAAAACAAAAAATTCTAGGTGGATCAACGGGATTTTAAAGGTCGGGGCTAACAGGGGAGAAGAGAGGCTATTATACTAGTTGGGTTTGGAAGTCCTATCTTACCTGGGTGAACTGGGAATGAACTGGGGAAACTGGTAATGGTGTCGGCATGTATGTCTATTAAAATACCCCCACTTACGGGGCATTTGTGTGCATAAGCATGCGTTCACTTAGAATTGCGCACATATGTGTGCACGCTCAACCTGTTTTATAACATGCGCCCATATACATGCATATGTTATAAAATGGCCGCATCCCTGGGTGCGGGCCAACGACTGTGTGCAACATGTGCGCTCGCACGCTGGTTTAAAATTTACCATCCATGGTAATACAGTTTCTGTGAAAGGCTAAAGGTGACCGAATAAGTTATCAAATATTGATGAGAGATAGGTTCACGTGGGCTAAACATGCCAGATTTTAGATTCTACAATGCTGCTTGTCAATTGAGGTTTATATGGGAATGGTATACAGATAATTATAATTTCTGTACTTTTGGTTTAGTGGATTCTGTTACAGTTCCCCTGTCACAATTACCTATATTGCATTTAAAAGAGTCATCTATACCTTATAGTCTAAATTCATACCCCTTATTGAAATTGGCCTATCAGACTTGATGTTTTTTTGTAATTGGTGGGGGAGCAGCTGGGAATTTACTGTTCTATTACCACTGACTGGAAAGATTAATTTTTCCCTAGGAATGAGTAACTCAGTATTTCATGATTGGAAGAGCCAAGGGTTAAGTGTGATTTCAGATGTATATTGTGTAGCTCAAGACACATTATTTTCTTTTGACCAGCAAAAAAAATATGATCTGTCTAATAAATGCTTTATCATTGGCAGCCGGAATGTTCCCCATCCCTGACTCCCGCACCCAAGCCCCCACCTCCCCGTAACCCCGCAAGGTTAACACATCCAATCCACAGTAAAGGCAGACACAATTAGTTGTGGGTATAACAAAAGGCCGCAGCTTTGTTGAAAAAAAACCATAGAATAATATCTGCAGTACCCGAGCTGTTGAGTTCACGTGCGGTATCACCGCGCTGCCCCCAATCCGCTGTCTGCCACACATGAGCAAGACAACCACAGTGTATCCGCCCCCCCCACCACGTTCAAGCAAAGGGGGCCACCTCCAGATGCCGCCACACCCAAAAGGCTCCTTCCTAACTGTCCTCAACAGGACCCAGTACAGTGATTGCCCCAGGCAACAAGCCCCACATCACATCACTCCCTCCCCCCTGGCTTGGGTATCCCGCCACAAGCATGAGGCAGCCATTAACTTGCCTCATGCCCACCCCATAACCTAGCTGCGGCCATAAGATACCCTCACACCAAATATTTCCTCTAATGCCGCCTGCAATGAATTGTTGAATAGGTCTTGCCCTATGTTGGACCAATGACCCAGGTTATGCCTGTAAAGACCCCCACATTGAATATTGACCCACCCATGTTGAATCTGATGTCCTTCTAAACCCTGTAAGTATGCGCCTATCCACCTGTTCAGCTTTTTGTGCCCTCTATTCCACAACTTTGAGTTACCCCATTTCCTGCGCGGTATGATATCGGACCATACCAAGCAACTATGCTTGACTAGAGTAGATAATGCCTTAAAGTCCTCCCTTATGATTTTCAGTAGTTGCCTACAGGACAATCTCCCTAAATCGTTCCCACCCAGGTGAATAATGATAACATGCGGCTGTGTGTGTGCACTGCTCGGTGAAACTGCAACATATAGCTGACAGCATATCTTCTTATACCCCTGAAAGAGCACAGCACACTTTTCCATGATAAATTAAATCATCTGAGCACCAGCAAACAAATGGTCTAGGCTGTCTTTCTAGCTGTATGTGCTGAGCAGCCAGTCCTGCAATGTGTAGTGTCTATAGCCTATACAGAAAGCCTGCATTTCCATTAAAAAAGCATGCTTTGAGTGATTCAGCTAACATGTGTGTAGTACTGTGTTAAGTAACAGTAACAGTAACTAGGGATTAGAGATGTAATTAGGGATTAGAGATGTTATCGGCCCACCAAGGGAAATTTAATTCTAACGCGGTTCGGGCCGATTTTATTTTGTCTGCCCCCCCGAAACGATGCCCGAAACCCGCCCCAACCCTTAAGATTAAAAAAAAAACAAAAAAACCCCCAAACCCCCAAACCCACCCCAACCCTTCAAATTTAATTAATTGCAACCCCTCAAGACTTGCCTGACCCCCTCCCCAAGACTTACCTAAAGTCCCTGATGGTCCAGCGTGGTCCCGGGAGTGATTTCCCCCTCGTGGAAGGCAACGAGCGCGGCCACCTACCTCGCCCGTGACGGTGACCTGCCGCAGGAACTCCGGGGGAAACCCCTGACCCGATGCCTGCCGCTTCGGCATGGGCTCCCGCCCTGGCCGCCAGCTGGGGAGTTGTCCCTGCTTCTCCCTCGCGGCGTCTGGCTGCATTTCCTCTGCGGAGGAAATCCAAGATGGCCACCGCCATCTTTAGGCGCGAGGCCGTATTTCCTCATTAGCTTTAAAGGGACATGATTCCTTTAATCATGTTCAGCTGTTCTCTATGAGCCAGAGCAGAGGAAGTATAAAAGGAGACTTCCTCTGCTCATTCCTCGACTTGGCAACGTCCTTTGTTCGTCAGGTCTGCTTGCTTCGGTGAGTCTTCCTGTGCTCTGGATCCTTGTTCCTGTCTTGTCTTGGAGTTCCTGGTTCCTGACTTTGGATCGGCTAGCGGTGATTCCTGGTATTGACTTCGGATTGGCAAGCGGTGATTCTCTGGTGTGTAACTTTGGACTGGCAAGTGGTGATCCCTCGGTGTGTGACCTCGGACTGGTAAGCAACGACCCTCTGGCACTTGACCTCGGACTCCTTCTTGACCATTGTCTCCAAGGACCCGCCTAAGTCCCAGCGGACCGGGGCCCTACGGGCTCCTCCCGGGGGGACTGCGGGCTTCCAGGGGTGAAGCTCCAGTCAGCCCTTGCACCGAACTTCTTGACCTCTGGCACTTGACCTCGGACTCCTTCTTGACCATCGTCTCCAAGGACCCGCCTAAGTCCCAGCGGTCCGGGTCCCTACGGGCTCCTCCTGGGGGGACCGTGGACTTCCAGTGGTGAAGACACACTTCCTTGCTTCACCTCACGACTCTTCATCTGCCTTCACAGTCACTTCTGTCTCCTGTGCTGAGGGTCAGCTGCTCACGTCTTCTGTTCCTGCCTCGCCACCCGACGGGAGAACCTACGGACCATCATCTCAAGGTATTCCATCCTCCCCACAGCCCAAGGGTTCACAAACCTGAGCATAACACTCAAATCTTGTTCCAAAATAAAGGAAACAAGGAGAGTTGGTCACTCCACAATTTCAGCTGTAGAGTCCTCAAGAAATTGAGTTAGGTTTGCAATAACTTCAGTATGTCCATCTTTAGATAATCTCTCTTTACTAGCACCTGACAGGAAAATTATTTATTAATTGAGGGAATTTTCTCTGTTTCAAACTTCAAGATCTCAAGGAAAAACTTTCTCAGAGTGTGATATGGGTCTTCCCCCAACACTCTGGGGAAATTCTAAAATCGAAGAGTTAAATGCCTAATATGGTTTTCAAGAAATTTCAATCTGCAGGAGCAATTTCCAAAATCCTTAATCAGTTTAAAATTGCAAGCCTGGGTTTGAGATGTAACCAACTCCATAGACGCTATTTGAGTTTTGAGATCATGAATTTGACCCTCAAATTTAATGTTTATGGAGTCAACCTTAGTACTTAGAATCCTAATCTTAGTTTGGCAGGCTTTCACAGAGACTCCAAATCCTACAATTAGGTCTCAAAGCACATGAAGAGTGACAGTGGCAGGCTTGGGTGGAGGCAAAAAAACTAGCCCACAAAACCAGGAGAGACAATTCCTGGAATGCCCATCGCCGATACTGCGGCTATCTTTTCCCATTCTTCCTGAGTCCGAATGGGAGAAGAGGAAACCACCGGAATGGTAAAGTCCTAAGGCATCGCTGCTTCCGACAAACTCAAAGAAAGTTGGGGAAACGACGGCATGGCTCCACTCTGACTCCTGTTACCATCGCAGAGATGATGTCAACAGCCTGCGATGCTATTCTGAGTGGAGAATCGGTGGTTATTGGAGCCTGCGGTGGCTGAAGATCCAGAGGACTCAGCGTAACTTCCCCAGGTGATTCTGGTGCTCCCTCACTGGTTATTGTCGCGAGGACAGGTACCCCCTCATTCTCTGCCGGTCCAGATGCGAAGGATGTAATAAACCACTATCCGGTGGGGAGGGAGGTGTCCTGGGGGGGGAAAACACGAATTTTCCCCTTATGCTTAGAGGGCATTTGCAAAGAAATAATATGAATAGGAAGGAGAGCATTTCAACGCATCTGGTCACGCCGCCATTTTGGCCCCTGGATCCTCTGCTACTCTGTTTCTGTGATATTTATTTAGAACTTTTGTATACCGACATTCATGTACAATATTACATATCACATCAGTTTACATCGAAATGAGAATCGCATGAAAGAATGCATTACATTAAACAAGGGAAACAAGAACTGGGATCAACATTGCAAAGGAAATGCCATGCTCATCCTGTGAGCAAGAAACTAAAAAACGTAAACTATCACATTTCCTGGAGATACATAACAGGGGATCTAATCAAACTTTGCTAGAAACTGAAGAATATGAAGACGAAAGGGGCACAACATGAGGGCTGGTAGAAATGAACAAAAGGCAAATTAACAAGGTGAAGTGGAAAGGTGGAGACAATAGGCCAGAGGATGATAGCAGATTTACTAACATGGGGGGTAGAGGGATGCATAGCCTGCCTGCAAGTTATGCCTTGATCAGAGCACGAAAAGCTTGATTAAATAAGTCAGTCCAATCGTTAGGTGTAGAGGTGGTTCATCTGAGTTAGGGAAAAGCTTGACTGAACAGCCATGTTTTGAGTCTTTTTTTGAAGGTTGTCCGGCATCTTTCTTGCCGGAGATCCGGGGGGAGAGCATTCCATTGTGGAGGGCCAGCTGTGGAAAGAGCTTGTTTCCTTAAAGAAGATTTGGCAGGTGGGGCATAGAGAGTGTCTCTATGAGCAAATCTAACCGGTCTAGAGGGTTTGTGGAAAAGAAGAGGGAGCTTTAGATTTAGCGGAGTGAGATTGTGCATGGCTTTGTGTATTAACGTTAGGACTTTGTACTGGATTCTAAATTTGATTGGGAGCCAATGAAGGTTCTGCAGGATGGGTGTAATGTGCTCTCTTTTGTTGGTCTTGGTCAGAATCCTAGCTGTAGCGTTCTGCAACATCTGCAAGGGTTTGATGATGTTTGATGGGAGACCGAGAATAAGTGAGTTGCAGTAGTCTATTTTTGAAAAGATAATGGCTTGAAGAACTGTGCGGTAATCTTGGAAGTGTAGGAGGGGTCTGAATGTGTTGTGACATATGAAGACCCTGGGATTTAAATAAATATTTTTGTTTAAGCTTGCACCCTAAATATTTCTTCACTGTCTGTGTGTACTGGATGAGCTAAAGGAGTACTGCAGGCTGGGCATTCAGTTTTACAGTGGAAAAATGTAGAGGGCTATTAGGTACAGTGGTGTTCTCTCCCTCACAACCCCTTCTTCTCTTTGCTCTGCTGATGAAAAACCAACATCACTAGTCTACTCCTTAATTACAATGTGTGTACTCAGTTCCCCCTTCACCCTGTGTTAATAATGAACCCTATGTGCAATCTCCCTACCCTCTGTGAGCCTTTAATCGTTCCTCTCTCAGACATATAACTGTAAAAATATGTTACAATAGAACATGTTTGGTACACAACCCTGAGTGGCTCTCTGGGTCCCAGCGCTATGCAGAAAGAATAAAATGAATATATTTATTTATTTATTTATTTAACACTTTTTTATACCGACCTTCATAGTAAATAAACCATATCGGATCGGTTTACATAAAACAAGGGTATAACAGAAGCAATAAATAAAAGTAATTAACAAGAAAAGAGAATAAGATAAAGTTACATTTAACAAGGAGTAAAAAACTTGGGAAGCTTAAGAGCTGGAAGGAAGTTAAAGGCCAAAAAAAATTAAAGAAGCATAGTCCAAAAGGAATTTGGATTAATGCAAAAGATGCTTTATTCAGTAAGTGCCAGAGTTCTTCGTTTGAATGGATGTAGGACTTTAATCTTCTACGTCCAAGTGAGGAAAAAGAAGACTAAGGGTTGTCTGGAGGATCATCGAAGGCTTGGTGGAATAGCCACGTCTTAAGTTTTTTTCTGAACGTAGTGAGACAGGGTTCTAGTCGGAGGCTTGAAGGAATGTTGTTCCAAATAGAAGGACCTGCTATTGAAAAAGCTCGGTCTTTGGTCGAGGAAAGGCGTGAGGCTTTAGTTGGGGGGTAATTCAAAGTACCTTTATGATTATCTCTAATTGGCCTATTGGAGGAATGAAGTTTGAAGGGTATTTCAAGGCTGAGATGGAGTTGGTGATGGATGGATTTATGTATTAGGGTAATTGCTTTGTAAAGGATTCTGAAATTTACCGGTAGCCAATGTAGGTTTCTGAGGATGGGTGAGATGTGATTTCCGCGGCTGGTGTTGGTCAGTAATCTCGCTGCAGCATTTTGAATCATCTGAAGCGGTTTAATGGTCGATTTGGGTAGGCCAAGGAGGAGGGCACTGCAATAGTCAATCTTGGAGAATAACAACGCCTGGAGTACTGTTCTGAAATCTTTGAAAAAAAGAAGTGGCTTGAGTCGTTTCAGAACCTGGAGTCTGTAAAAACAGTCTTTGGATGTAGTATTAACCATTTTCTTAAGGTTTAGTCTATTATCGAGAATTACTCCTAGATCTCTCACCTGCTTATGAGTGATGAATGTGTTGTGAGGGAATGGTATGGGAATATTTTCTTCATTTGCTGAGATGAGGAGGAGCTCCGTCTTTGAAGAGTTAAAGACCAGATTTAATCTATTGAGGAGGTTAGTGATAGATATAAGGCAGTTATTCCAGTGGGAAAGTGCTTTTGAAATAGATTCTGTAATAGGAATAAGAATCTGTACATCGTCTGCATACAGATAATGAATTAAATTAAGGTCAGATAGCAATTGGCAAAGGGGTAGGAGGTAAATATTAAAAAGGGTTGGGGAAAGGGAAGATCCTTGTGGAACTCCTAAATTGGATTTTGTTAATGGCGATTCTTTGTTGTTGATTTTAACTTTAAAGGATCTATTGTAGAGGAAAGATTTGAACCAACTATGGGCAGATCCTGAGATACCAATGTCTGTTAGGCGATCCAGAAGAATGGAGTGGTTGACGGTGTCAAACGCCGCGGAGATGTCTAACAGGATTAATAAAAAGGAGTAGCCTTTGTCAAGACCCATTATAATATGATCTGTAAGTGAGATAAGGAGGGTTTCCGTGCTGCGTGCTTTGCGGAAGCCATATTGTGAGGGGTGTAGGATATTTTGATCTTCCAGGTATTCTGAAAGCTGGGTGTTTACCAGCTTTTCTATTATTTTGGCTAAAAATGGCAAATTAGAGATGGGTCTGAAATTGGTAGGTACATTAGGGTCTAGATTGTGTTTCTTGAGAAGGGGTTTGAGTGATGCAGTTTTTAGGCTGTATATATGTAATGTTTCTCTCTATATGTAGTGCATGTCCATGTCATTGTACATCACAGCTGTATGTGGAGATGGTGATGGTGCTGCAGATCTTCATTCCAACGGTGATGCTTCTGACAGCTGCAAACTTCCTTTGCTTGGCAGATGGTTGTCCCTCCTTGACTATTAGAACATTTTGAACATTTGGTGAAGGTGAAAAAAAAAATACCTGCACTTATAATAAATGTCTACAATTGTAAAGTTGCCACTCTTTTTTGTTTGGCAGGGGAATTTTCCTCACTAGGTACTCCCCCCTCCCACTTCTCCATTTCCCCCCTCTCTCCTTCTCCCCTCTTCCCCCTCCCCTTCTCCCTCTCTCCTCCCTCCCCCTCTCTCCCTCTCTCCCCCTCTTGGCCCCCCCTTGGCCATCCATCACCATGCCCTACTTCCTCTGTCACTACATATTCAATAAACACACAGATTAATGTAAATACAATTTTCTTTATCTTATGAAATATAGTATATTCACATTTTTTTAGAAGAATATTTGGGAGGGGTTAAATATATTACAATCCCCCCCAGGGAGTTACAGAGGCAGGTATGAGTGAGGATGATCAGGGCCATGGCATGTGGTTTTACAGAACCATTACAGCTGCCCCCAGCATCTGTAGGGCCCTGAGAATGGCATCCATGGTCCGGGTCATCCTTCCTTGATAGGCATGCATAGGACTCAGTTCCTCTACCACCCTCCTCATGTAAGTGCAAAATTAGCCCCCTGAACGAGGCTCATCATCGAGAGAATTTGCTCCCAACGATGAGCCTCTGGGCTGCTGACCTATGGGGGGTGCAGAGGAAGGAGAGGACCATGCTATTGCGACCATCAGTCTTCGACCTCCCGCTCACCTCGGACTACTGGCTGCTGCGACATCTGTTTGCCGTCCTCTCTGGTGTCCCAGGACCGGATTTGGTGCTGCCTCCCGCCATGCTCCTCCAAGGTATCTTAGGGCGTGCGCGCGCGCGCCACCCTCATCTTTATTTCCACGTTGGCGCGAATCTCAGGGGCATCCCCCTGATATGACGTCACGCTGCCTGGATATTTAAGCCTACAGTATTTGCTAGCTCATCGAGTTAGCAACGGTATCCCGACGGATGGGATTCGCTTTCCGTACCGAAGCTGCTCTGCCACTCCAGCGCTATCTGGAACTCTTACACCCTTCGGGGTTACTAACGGGGTACCCGCTCCTCGGGGCCTCTTCTGCTTCTTTCAGGTGCTATCAGGAAACCGGTACTCACTCCTCGAGGGCCCATGTTCCCTGAGTCACTGCCTGCATCTTCAAACCCTTCTACTTGGAAGACTTCACTAACAGTTTCCATCTGTGAGTACAACTACCATCTATTTCCACAGTACTGTTTCACTGGAGCCAGGTACTTGCTCCTCGAGGGCCTGCCCTCTGTTCCGGGGCCAGACCTCTTGTCTAGTGGAATCTCTGTTACTGCTACGTGAGTACAACATCACTGAGTCTCTCTGATCTAAGGGATCAGGTACTCGCTCCTTGAGGGCCTGCTTTCCCTGTCTCAGAGCTTCTCCTAATTCTACCTGGGACTCTGAATGCTTCTTATCGTGTACTCATAACTCTCAGTCTCTTTCCACTACAGCACAGCCTAGCAGAGGATTTGCTGTTCCAGAGTTCTGTGGGAGACCTGTCCAGCCGGGCTCAACATCTACTACTTACTACTGCCACCTCTGGTGGTTTCCAAAACTGTTTAATAAAAGATTCAAATCTGTGTTTGTGTGTCCAGAGTCTAGCCTGACACCATGGTCCCTCACGGGACTGCCTCCTGTGGGCGTGGTCAGCTGCCACAGTGTCCAAGGATCCACCCAAACATCAATAACCATAACACATGCATGCCTTCCTGGGCTAGCAAAGGCTAGACCATCTTTGTCCCTATGTCCCTAACTTGCTGGGCAAAACAGGGAGGAAGCCCTACTGGATGGGGAATGGGAAGAGGTCCAGGATGTGCCTCTTCCGCAGGGGGTGGCTTGATTACTGCTGCTTCAATGGGTGGGGGAGGAGCATCTTGCTTCCCCCCAGTGGTGGCTGCTGCAGGTGTGGGGGCTGGAGCTGGTCCTTCCTCCATATCTTCTGCTTCATCAGCACCTTAAAAGAAAAGCATGGATCTGAATGATGTGTACTTAAACATGGAAATACATGGTATCTATATATGAACATTGCCCAGTGGGATGGAAGATTCACTTACCACCTGCCCCATCCCACTCAGCATGCAGCTGATCCAGCCTCCTCCTCTTCTTGAGGTGCAGCAACTAGGCCTTCTTCTTCAGGTCCTCTATCTATAGAAAAAAAATAGGAAGACTACCATGAGTGTTCTCTGTAGCTGGTAATGGGAACTCCATACTGGTATGTGATAACGAATGCTATTACTAGATTTAGCCTCCATTAAGGACCATGATACCCCATTTCACTGGTCATGTAGCTATGGGAATATCCTTGTGGAGTAACATGAATCCTGTAACTAGGCCTCATGTATGCCTTCTCAATGTATTGTTAATGATTTGCTTTCCTAAGGTCTGTGCTTCTCAAGTCATTCTTTGGGCAACACCTAGGCATGCTGTTTTTCTAGTTATCATCTAGAAGCATACATGCTAATAAGTAAGGGATATTGTCAGCTGGGCATGTCAGACTGTCTCATGCACAGTAATTGTGACTACTTTGAAAACCTGGCTACCTAGTTGCAAGCCAGTCCTGAGGGTACAAGGTATTGATGGACATAACAGCAGGGTTAACTAGGGTAAATTTAGGGGTCAGAGTGGAGAGGGGAAAAGAGAGGAAGGTTAGGAAGGAGGGGTAGGGAAGTTCCCTCCCAGTCTACTCCTTAATTGACTTTAGGTAATATATATATGGTAGGAATACGTGGATCTTTTAAATTCAAATAATCAATTTCTTTTTTCATTAAAAAGCCGGATTCCAATGTGCTCTTGGTTACATTATAAATTTCTTTTTGTAACGTCTTTGTTGGATCCACACACACGGACACGGCTATTTTATAAGATGTGCATATGGAGCGGACTGGGAAAAAGTCGAAACACGTTGTTAAGCGCCCCGCCCGCGGCCGTCCCGCGCACGAGACCACTCACCTGCATAGTTCCTCAGCGGGTCCCGGGATGACCTCCCTCACGGTAGTTGCTAGTCCAGCTAGGCACCGGCGGCCCGCGGCGGCGGTCGCTGGGCCTTGCACTGCACGCCAGGCCTCACGCCGAGGTTCGGCATCTTCCTCCATGCTAGCTACGCCCATACACACGCGCACGTGCGCTGCCTGCCCCGAGACTTGTAAGGCCGAGGGTGGGTCTGGATTCCACAGTTCGCCCTGATTGATCTACGATATAAGGAAGTTCCTGACTTCACTTCCTTGCCTTGGCAATCGGGTTGGCTTCTATGCTAGATTATCTTCACGTTTGTTCCTGCTTGTTCCTAGTCTCATTCCAGGATCCTTCTGTTCCAGTTCCGTTCCTGACTTGTTCCTGTATCCTCGTTCCTGAGTCCTGCCTGTCCCTGTGTTCATCTATCTGCCTTCCCAGGTAGTACCCTCAGACTGACTTCTGGTATTGACCTCGGCTTGTTCCTGACCTGCCTGCCTGTCTGCTGCCTGTCTACGACCCCAGCTAGTTCCTGACTCTGTCTGTCTGCCGCCTGCCTCAAGACCCAGCTGTTCCTGATCTACTCGTCTGTCTGCCGCCTGCCACAAGGACCTCAGCCTGCTCCAGATCTACTCACCTGTCTGCCGCCTGCCTCTAGACCTCTTCATGCCTTTGACTACATCTGACCTCTGGTATCTGACCCTTGCTTCAGTGACCGCTCCTTGAACTGACCTATGGATATTGACCTTTCTCCTGCCTGACCACGCCTCCAGATTCTGGCTCTGTTCCTCACCTTGTCATCACCAAATCTGTTCTGGTTCTCCCTGCTCCAGCTCGAACCTGACCGCGCTCCTTCTGTGTCTGTGGGCACACTGGACTATCATTCTCCCAGGAGACTCTGCGAGACCCACCTAAGTCCAAGCGGCCCGGGTCCCTACAGGGTCCTCCCGGGGGACCTCGGGCTTCCAATGGTGAAGTTCTACCTACCCTCTGTCTCCTTCAGTGCTCCGCCCCCTGGGGCCAGTTACCTCCTGTTCCCTTTCAGGAGCCATTCCACCCTTGCCCCAGGCCAAGAGTCCACCCCCGACGCAACACACATTGCCACACGTAATTGAAAAAAATCCCCCCTGCACGCAGAGGAGGTCACCCATCAGCATATGTGCACGGACATTAAAATCCGGTGCACATGTGTGTGCAGGAATTATATTTTATAACATGTGTGCACTGACATGCGCTTGTTAGAAAATAGCCATGTCCATGTGTGCCTGCTGGGAACTGTGCACACATGGACCCTCATGTGAGCCTTTTAAACTTGACCCCAAAGGATTTTTAAAATTATTCTTATTTGTATAAATTTATCTTCAAGATTCCACCATATATAAAATGCTTAAGGTTGGATTCAGCAAAGATGTTACAAAAAGAAATTTATAATGTAACCAAGAGCACATTGGAATCCGGCTTTTTAACAAAAAAATAAATTAATTATTTGAATTTAAAACATCTATGTATTCCTACCATATATACATTACCTAAAGTTCACCAAGACCTATAATCTTGGTCAATGATTCAATACTTGAGATGATTTTTGACTTATGTTGACACATTTTTGAAGCTATATGTCAGCAAGATCAATTCATATATAAGGGATACTACTCACTTCATTAACATTCTTCGAGATTTCAATGATGATTGTAGTGAATGCCTTTTAGCGACTTTGGATCTAAAATCACTTTACACATCGATACCCCAAGATGCATCACTTAGGCCTAGATTTTGTAACCTACCACGGCTTCGTGAATCGCACGTGCAGGAGGGCGGAGGGGAGAAGCGGGGGGGCAGGCCTTTGATAGCCGGCAATGATCACACCTCTGCAGTGCGATCGCTACTGGCTTTCGCACCCAATAGTGCCATCAGAAAAGGTGGTGCTATTGGGCGCGAAATAGGCAGCGAAAAGGCTCCTTACCTTTTTGCCGTCCATGCTGTCTTCACGGAGTCCGCCCAGGTGCCTCCCCGACTCCTCCTGTTCCGGTCTTGACGAAGCCCCTTTTTAGTGATCGCACACGAAAAGGGACATTTTTTGCGTGTTATCGCTTTGATAAATGACCCCCTTAGTGTCATTAACACAATATTGAGAAACAGGCCATGACCGCATTTTGTGCCAACTAACATTATAATGCACCTCACTAGATTAGCATTAACAAAACATTTTTTTCATTTTTGAGCGCATCTTTTGTGAGCAAATTTCTGGAACGGCAATGGGTGCCACGATGGTTCCATCACTGGCTAATCTGTACATGGAAAGATTTGAGCAGGAATGGATTGAATGTTTTCCATTTATAAGCAAGATCAGATTATGGAGGAGATTCATATATGAAATTTTTTGATTTGGTCATGCACCACAGGGACTGGAGGCAGCTCCTCACATCGGAGGAAGGGGGGAGGGGGGAATATCAAACGACCGGACTACGGGTCCAAAGGGGTTTTATTCTATTGTGTAAAGGTCAGACCAAACCTGCATATATTTGTATTGGTATTAATTCATTAATATCAGGATAAAACCAATAAAAATTGTTGAACATAAAATTGTTTCATGAATGGTTAAATAGCTGTGAAGAACAGATACAGTTCTCTATGAATTTTGAATTACAGAATATTCCATGTTTGGATGTATTTGTAAAAAAAGATCGGGATGGGAATTTTGTTAACCCTTTCCTCCAAATCTACAGATCATAATACTTTTTTAGAGTATTCTAATTTCTATCTGAATCATCTAAAAGCTTACTTTTTTCTCAATTTTTGAGAAATTAGTAGGAACTGTTCAGATGTTTCTGAATTCAAGGATCATTCAAGACAATTATCAGGTAAATTATTAAAAAGAGGGTATCTATACACAAGTATGAAGAGAGCATATAAATGAGCATTGTTTTCCATCAAGGATTTATTACTATCAAGAACGAATTCATAATATTCAAAACAAGGGTCCTTAGCACTCATTACACGACATTCTATGGCTATGCCTGGTATTAACAAAATTATGAAGAAACCTCAAAACATTTTGAATGTACATCAGTATTTCAGAGAACATAAAATCAGGACCTCTTATACTCATTCGAAAAATCTGAGAGAACATTTATGTCCAGCTTTAATACAGAGGCCAGAGCAATGCAAGAAAACTGTCAGTGGTTCTATACTTCATGGGCATTACAAGTGTGGGAAATGCTCTATTTGTGAAATCACCTTGCAAATTAAAGAATTCTGAAATCTGCATGATCAGCGGTTGTATATTTTAAAACATTTCTCCACATGTGAATCTAAATATGTGATCTATGCAATTCAATGCCCATTTTTATACATCGATAAAACCATAAGGGTCTATTTGGTAGAACACAAGAGTTGTCTGAAGAGGTTAAAAGTGGAGGCACCAATTACAACTCATTGTTTGGAATACAACTACAATTTTAAGAGCTTGAGATGCTGTGTGAAGTAAAGAAACACATCAGGGGAGGAGATCGAGAGAAGTTATTATTACAGTTAGAACAGCGTTGGATATATCGCTTATAATGTTTGGAACCTAATGGCTTAAATGCTATCATTGAATGGAGTTCATTTTTATAAATAGTAATGAAAAATCTTCTGCAAATCACTTTGGCTGCAGATTTTATAAAACAGTTTTCCATAAACTGTCATCTTTGGCTTTTGTACATCCATAGGTTTACTCGATTACATAAAATGGCAGTAAAGAATAGCAGCAATAAACCCTTTCAAAAAATTAAAAAATATGGGAATTTTTTGTTAATGAATATGTTGACACATATAATTAGAAGATTGATATTGATGAACTTGTTGATTTTGCATAAATAAGCAGGTTAATTTGCTGCAATATGATGCTTTAATGTGCATGCTTTCAGCTTGTGACATATTTAAATGGACTGCACATGCACCAGTGTTTTTTATTGAACAAGTGAAGAAAGAACGGTTAGCTCCATGAGTAAATGATGCTGAACCTGTGGAAATGTGAGTAAAAAGTCACCTCTTTTTAAATGTCCTACAAAACCAGAGAGGGAAATGTTTTAATAGAGAATTTATATTTTAGATAGATGCCCTGAAGCAGCTTTGTTAGCGAAATGCTTGGCCAACATTGGGGGTAGGGGTGTGAATTTGTTTTCAACGAATTGGCAATCCGCAACGTATATGTCCCTATTTGTTGTATTTGTGGGGTCACGAAACGTATGGCGAACCCTCACGAATACAACATATCTAATGAATAAACTCCCCACCCACCTGACCCCCTCAAGACTTACCAAAAGTCCCTGGTGGTCCAGTGGGGGTCCTGGAGTGATCTCCTGCACTCGGACTGTCGGCTGCCGGTATTCAAAATGGCGCCGATAGCCTTTGCCCTCACTATGTTACAGGGGATACTGGTGCCATTGGTCGGCCCCTGTCACATGGGAGGAGCACAAGATGGCGCCGGCCGTCCATTGCTCCTACCAAGTGACAGGGGCCGACCAATGGCACCGGTAGCCCCTGTGACATAGTGAGGGCAAAGGCTATCGGCACCATTTTGAATACCGGCATCCGACAGCCCGAGTGCAGGAGATCATGCCAGCACCCCCGCTGGACCACCAGGGACTTTTGGTAAGTCTTGGGGGGGTCAGGAGAGTGTGTGTGTGTGTGGGGGGGGGTTGTAGTTAATTAAATTTAAAGGGTTGAGATGGGTTTTTTTGGGGGGGGAATGAATACATACGTAACTAATGAACAGATTGGGGTCCCCCGAGAATGGATGCAACAGATTTGGCTCCCCACGAATACGAATACCGAATGGGACGAATCCGTCCCTGCTGCACATCCCTAATTGGCGGCATATAATAAGAATTTGAGGAGTACAGTGGACAGGGAACTAAAATAAGTTTTACACAAAAAAGAATAATTAAAAAAAACTTTATGAATAAATACAATTTAGGAAGGTTTGAGGTTTTTCTGACTGATGATTAAATAACAGAGTATTCTTTTAAGCTCTATAAAGTAAGCATGCTCGAGTTCTGAGGTCTTTTCCTCCATTTGTGATTGAAATTGAATTCAGCTTTGGTATTTAAACATTTTTGAATATTTGGTGAAAGTTACATTTTTCAATTATCTAGATAAGTCAAAATGTATCCGGATAAGTGGCAGACATCTGTTATGCACGCGTATTTGTTCTCCTAATTTTGATCATTCACAGGAGGAAATGTAACTTGAATATTTTTCTTAGTACTTTTCAGCTTTTATGTGTGTAAATTCTCAAATTTTATAACATGCACACGTGAAGGAAATTACCAGTTTTACCAATTAGTCCACTGGTTTGCTCAGTCTGTCATCAAGACCCCCTCAGTTCTTCAGCCTGCACTTCCCCCAGTTTTCCCAGGCCCTTCACCCCATCAATATATGGCTATAAAGAATTCTATTCTGGCTTACCAGATAATTAGCAGGGTTAAACATGCGCAGGTAATAACCATGCACGCATCGCATTTGCAGGTTATAAAATAGCACCTTATATGCAAAAATGTTGGCCCTGCCCAGGAAAGACCCTGGCCCTCCCCTAACTCACAACGTTTTATACAAGAAAATGTATTCGCACATCCTTACTTGGGTATGTATGTTTGAGGTTTATAAAATAGCACTTGTGTGAATATGCACTATTTGTGTGCACATGTTCTCAATTTTATTAGCTCAGTTCTTTTAAAATTCACCTTAAAGTGAATAAGGAGGGAAGAGCATAACAACCCAGTAGTCAGCTGTGAAGAAAATATCAAGGAAAGATGCTATGGTGATCCCAAAGGAATATAATTTTGTCTGTCTAAAACAAAATTATATGGCACCTAATGAGAACAAACTACAGTTTGAAAGAAGAATAAATCTGAAGATCAAACTGAAAGAAACTGAAAACCTGGCTGTTCACTCAAGCTTACGGTTGAAGGAACATTTTATCAAACACATTGTCTCTCACCCTTGACCGCCTCCCTACTCCCCCCCCCCCCCATCCCTGCCCTCCCACCTCCCCCCCTGCTTACCCCTCCATGCTTCCCCCGTCCACAAGATTTATGAATAATTGTGAATAATTTACCTAAGATTAACCCACAGCCGAGCTTAATCTAGCTGATTTTGTATCGCTGTCTTTTGTTTTCATTGTTTCAATGACTATTTTAGCACTCCTCAGTTGATATCGTTTTAAAATATCTTTCCTGTCCTCCAGCTCCCATGTTTTCGCTCCCTGTTTGATGTAACTTTTTACCTTCTATATAGTTGTTAATTGGTTTCCCCTGTTCTATTGTAAACCGGTACGATAAGACCGCGTTTTGAGTATCGGTATAGAAAAAGAATTTAAATAATAAATAAATAAAAAATAAAAAGATGATGACATATCATTGGAACATAGGGGACAATTTTCATACTGGTTCCATTGAGACAAAGACTACATGTGCTTAGTTTTGCTGGTAGGCTTTGCATCAATTTTCCAAGCAAAAATACATGCATGCTTTCGCTTTGAAATTTCTGAGGGTACAAAGTCCATGTGGTCATTTTCACCTTTTTTTTCTGAGGGTAAATCTTTGCTGGAAAAGCCCATGTGAAAATCTGAAAATTGAACCTATATAATTTTCTTCCCACAAGCTAAACATGCCCCCTTTCCCCTGTCCCTGGCAGAGACAAAGACAAGTACTAAACTTAACTTCTGCTCTATTCACAGCAAATAAGCATAAGACTGGGAGAGCTGAAACACATTGTGCAGTATGATAAGGAGACATTTCTCACCCATGATGAAAACCCAAATTTGACAGCAATAGAATGGACAGAGAGATTTAATTTGAGAGCAAATGCAAAAGCAAAGACAAATGATGAGATGCTCAACAAGCAAGCCAGAGAGTGTGAGATTGAACTGAAAAACAAGTTTGAAGTTTCCTTAGTAGATTAAATGGATGAGGACATTCAGCCCAAGTACAACCAATTCTCTGAAGTAAATGGAGGAGGGCATTCAGGATGAGTACAAAAAGATTGCCCAAGTTTTGAGGCGTACTGCCATTAAAATAATAAGCTCATAAAGTTCTGAGAAGGAAAAGCCGAGCAGCGAGGCAAAGCGCGTGCCGGAGAAACAATGAGCCTTGAAACAGGCAAGCAGCACCCAAGCACAGAGAGAGCAATCACAATTGCAAAAAAAAAAAACCACGAAAAAGGATTAGGTGAGAAATTAGAAATTTTAATTTCATGCTGATGAAATGGGCAATAGCTAAAGCTAAATGATGAAGTGGATATGTCAAGACACCAGCATTATTCTCCCTCCATTGTACAGGGACAGATGGACAAATCATTGAAGACAGAGATGTGATAGTAGGCATTTGAACAATGTTAGATGAAAGTGAATTCATACGGTTAAAGTGCTAATAAAGAACTATTCTGGGTAAAGAGGTATTGTTGTATACTGTTAGTTAGGTAGGGATGTGCATTTGTTTTATAAGGAAATGAAAAACACAATGAAAAACTCTATTTTGTTTTGTTCTATTAGAAAATGAACCAAAAAAAAAAGCCACCAAAATTAATGTTTCCAATTTTTTTTCTCTCTTTTTTGGAAATAGGGGAAAAGACTAGGATGTGCAGAGCAAAATTTTATGTTCATATTTTTTATGTCCGAAAGGGGGTCCCACTTGCGGCCAATATGGACATAAAAAAAATCCAATGAGTTGGGTATATGTACATATGTGCAAAAAAAAAAATTAAACCCCCTCACCCTCCTTAATCCCCCCCCAGACTTACCACAACTCCCTGGTGATCGAGCGAGGAGTGAGGACGTCATTTCTGCAATCCTTGGCGAGAAGCATGTGACGTCGGTGGCACGTCGAGTGACGCGGCGTCAAGTGATTCCCGGCTCGTTCGCGCCGGACGGCTCGTTCGGCCCAAAAAGAACTTTTGGCCAGCTTGGGAGGGCCTCCTGACCCCCCCAAGCTGGCCAAAAGTTCTTTTTGGGCCGAACGAGCCGTCCGGCGCGAACGAGCCGGGAATCACGTGGCGCCGCGTCACTCAGACGCGACGTCACGTGATTCCCGGCAAGTTCGCGCCGGACGGCTCGTTCGGCCCAAAAGAACTTTTGGCCAGCTTGGGGGGGCCTCCTGACCCCCTCAAGCTGGCCAAAAGTTCTTTTTGGGCCGAACGAGCCGTCCGGCGCGAACTTGCCGGGAATCACGTGACGTCGGCGTCACGTGATTCCCGGCTTGTTCGCGCCGAACGAGCCGTCCGGCGCGAACTTGCCGGGAATCACGTGACGTCGCGTCTGAGTGACGCGGCGCCACGTGATTCCCGGCTCGTTTGCGCCGGACGGCTCGTTCGGCCCAAAAGAACTTTTGGCCTGCTTGGGGGGGTCAGGAAGCCCCCCCAAGCTGGCCAAAAGTTCTTTTTGGGCCGAACGAGCCGTCCGGCGCGAACGAGCCGGGAATCACGTGACGCCGGCGTCACTCAACGTGCCGCCGACGTCACATGCTTCTCGCCAAGGATTGCAGAAATGGCGTCCTCACTCCTCGCTCCATCACCAGGGAGTTGTGGTAAGTCGGGGGGGGGGATTAAGGAGGGTGAGGGGGTTTATAATTTTATTTTGGCTCAACAATCGCGATTTCCCACATATCGAACATATCTATGTTCGATATGTGGGAAATCCGATCGTTTATGTCGAATCAATTTTTTAAGTAAAAAAAAAATATGAGTTGCGTTTTACTAATGCGGTCAATCCGAATGCACACCCCTAGAAAAGACCTCTATGCTCAGCTGAAGTTTAAAAGTTAATGCTCCCGATTTGGGTCTTCCCATCTCCCCTCACCCTCTCTGGATTTGTTTCTTAGCACATTAGTGGAGGCCCAAGCACATGAAGCAGTCAAAGTGGGGCAGGAAAGATCCTCCGTCCCTCCTGCACCACCGGGTCTCATGTTCAAAAGGTTTGCCGGCTGGCGCTGAGGTTGGCGCCTCGTCCTTGTGCAGTCATACACCACATAGCCAGGCAACAAAATGCCTCCGGCCTCAGAAGCCGCTGGTGCCGGACAGAAAGTGGGACTCAGCAAGACAGGAATGGCGGGGGATTGCTTCTGTCCCCTTCAGCCGCTTCTTTGGGGTGAGATGGGGTCCGGGGAAGACGGAAGGATGCAGGAAGGCTTGGGAGGGGGAATGATTCTTTGTAAGTGGCGCTTTTGGGTGATGGTGGATTGGAAGGGGAGGTGGGAACCCAGCGCTCTCCTTTCTTTTTGGCTTTTTCATTCCACTTTTTCGCTTTGATGTATATTTTGGCTCAACTAAACAAAACAATCTGAAAGAAGCAACAAACCAAATGAACAATGTATTTAAGAAAGCTAAATGAAAAAGTGGGCAAAACATTTTTGGTGCATGTCCCTATGCTACATCTAATAAAGGCAGAGAGAGGCAGGAGGAAAAGCTATAGTACTGGAGAAAGTCTTCAAAACAGATTATCAGGAAAGCAAGAAAATATATTTTCCAGGCTATTACAGTTATGGTGATAGAACAGACCCCTATAGCACAAAATAAGGAAGACTAGGATAAGAAATCTCCCAACTCGGGCTACCGAAACCTTCCTTCTGGGAATGAATGAAACCATTGTGAAGTGGAAGTATGCACATCAAGAGGCCAGTATTAACTTAGCTCAGGGCTTCCCAACCTTTTTGGAAGCATGGACCCCTTTTCAACCTCCAAAATTTTCATGGACCCCTTTCATGCTTCTCTTTTATTTTTGCCTGCAGTAATATGCCATATAGAGAATACTTATTAATGTAATGACAAAGACATAATTATATGCACCTCAGACTCATTCAGAATATATAAAACGTATTAAATAATGCTTACTGATATAAACAGAATACATATAATTGCAAAGCACAGTAGTAAATGTGCAAGAATGTACTCATATTCATTAACCTGGATCTGGACCAACTGAAGGGAATGGAATGGTGGAGGGAGAGAGTGAGAGAGAGAGAGAGAGTGAGAGAGAGAGACTGGCAGGGTGGGAGAGAGAGAGAGACAGACTGGTGGAGATGAACTGGTGAAGGGAGAAAGAGAGAGAAAAACTGACCAGGATGGACTGGTGGAGGGAAAGAGAAATGGAAACAGACTGGCAAGAGAGGGACTGATGGAGGGAAAGTGAGAGAATGGTGGAAATGGACTGGTGGAGAGAGACAGACTGGTGGAGGGACAGAGAGAAAAAGACTGGTGGAGAGATAGACTATTAGAAAGGTACTTGTAGAGAGAGAAAGGAGAGCGAGACAAACAGGTAAAAATGGACTGGTGGAGAGAGAGAAAAAACTGGTGGAGATGGACTGGTGGAGGGAGATAGAGACTAGTGTGAGATTGGTGGGGAAAAGAGAGAGAAAGACTGGCAGGGAGGGACTGGTGGAGAGATAGAGAACAACTGGTGAGGACGCACTGGTGGAAGAAGAGACAAGTAGGGATGTGGAGGTAGACAGAGCGACTGGTGGGAATAGACTGGTTGAGTGAGAGGGGGACTGTTTGGGATGGAGTGTGTAGCAAAGATAGAGAGTGAGAGACTGGTGGGAAGGAGGGATATTTGAGACAGGCCCATATCACTAAAAGGGAGATGTGGAGAGAGGTTTAGTGCATATATTTCCCTCCCAACTCCCCCCTCCTCCAGCAAGGGTTTTTTGTTTTTTTTTAATTATTATAATTTTTAAAGAAAATCACCTATGGCAGGGAAACCACCCTGTTAGTTTGATCTTGTTGGGTTCCAATGGCTCTCTCCACAGCTGCCTGTTACCAAACTGCATATATGCAGACAGGACACCGCACTACAAACATTTTACAGCATCATCACATGGTGCTGGGCATGCCTGTCAGTGGCTTCTCCAGACAGAACCTTAAAAATAACACCCCCCCCCAGCCAGTTTCAGCCTTCTAGTAAAACTACCACTAAAATTATTGAAGAGCATAAATAGAAAATTCTAGATAGGAGTGGGACAAATCCCAATATAAAACCTGCACCTCATATTCTACAATACCCTGTGTTCGAAGAAACTCCCCAACAAAGGATGCAGAGCAGGACAAGGTTATTTCCCCTTATCAATCACCATAAAAATATAATATTCAAATTCTGATGTCACCTCAGTAACAGCAACACAAACTCCCTCCACTACCAGGAACATTGTATCATACAAAATCCTGCAAAAAATGTACTTAGAGCCTATAGAAAACCTGCCATACCATAACACACTAACTGCCAGACTCAAACAGTAAGAATCTTACCTATGAACGGTCAGCACTGTGAATATTACACTAGGCTCTAAAACACCAATATACCTCCTGTTAGAAAAACAGAACAAATACACTGCTAAAGATCCCTATTTAGAAACTGCATGCTAGCATACTTCATCTAAGTCATACATGCAGAACACATACAGATGATCTCCAAATACAGAATAGAGAGTATAAATACAAACATGCAGACAAAAACTGAACTGGATACTGCAAGATTGCAGACACCATATGCATTGCAAGAATGGAAAAACAGAAACATCTTCATTCCTCAAAAACATCAAATAATACAATCAATAAATATAAAATAACGGAGCAGATTTTAAAATGTATGCCCGATTTTATAACATGCATGAGCAGCCGCGCACATGTTATAAAATCAGGTGTCAGCGTGCGCAAGGGGGTGCAAACTAGTGCAACTTGCACGCGCCGAGCCCTCGGGGAGACCAGCTGGCTTTCCCCGTTCCCTCTGAGACCGCTCCGAAATCGGAGCGGCCTCGGAGGGAACTTTCCTCCCCCCCCACCTTCCCCTCCCTTTCCCTACTTGTCCCACCCCCCCAGCCCGAAAAAACACCCCTCCATACCTTTATATGACACGCTACGTCAGAGGCAGGCGTAACTTGTGCGCGCCAGCCGACTGCCGGCGCGCGATCTCCCGGCCCAGCGGCCTTGCAGAGGCCACTGGCCCTTTCCCTTCCTCGCCCCCTAGACCGCCCTGCCATGCCCCCACCCCGCCCACGGACTGCCCATTTTTTCAAGCCCTGGGACTTACATGTATCCCGGGGCTTTACGCGCGCCACCAGGCCTTTTGAAAATAGGCCCGGCGCGCGTAACCCCCCTATGTGCCTATATGCGTAAATCCAGATGGATTTACGCATATAGGGCTTTTAAAATCTGCCCCAAAGAATAATAGTAAAAACATACTAATAAAAGAATATTACAAAACAACTGATGCATACAACATCCAATAATTTAAAACTCATTTAAATTATTTTTAAATTTCCCAATCAACAATAAAATATTTCAAAACATCAAACATCAAATAATAGTTAACAATAAAACTAAAAAGGATTTAAAAATTCCCCACTCTTCATATCTGGGACCTTTTGATTTCCAGTCCCCCTGAATTTGAGGTGAATTAGTAAGACTGGGGAGAGGGTACACAGACTTTCTCCTTTCATATATCACATATGCACACATTCATGCTCACTCACACATGCTATCTCTCTCTCTCACACATATAAACAAACTCTGTCTCTAATACACAAACGCTCACATGCACACTTCCTCTGTGTCACACACACATGGTGTCTCACTTGCACACACATACATACTCCATTCTCTCATACACACAGGCTCCCTCTCACATTCACACATAAATTTCCTCTCTCTCTCTCTCACACATACGTACACACTCCCTCATATATATATATATATATACTCTTTCATGCACATACATGCTCGCCCAAATGCATACGCTTCCTTTCATACATGTTCTCTCACACACAGGCTCCCTCTCTCATACACATACACACATACAATCAAGTTCCTTCTCTGTAATTCACACAGGCATACATGCTCATACTCCCTCTCTCACTTACCCAGGCTGCTCCCTCTCTGCTTAGAATTTGCACGGGGAGAGGGGGTCCAGCAGTCTCCTTCTTACTCAGGCTGCAGCGGGATGGAGTGATTTGACAGCCCCGCTACCTCCTGCATTCTATGGCCACTGGCAGAATCGGGCGAGCCAACAGCCCTGAGGCTTCCTGCATTCCTCAGCTGCAGGCAGAATCGGGTGAGCCAGCGGCCCCACAGCCTCCTATAGTCTTCGACTGCCAGTGAGATGGGATGCGCCGGTGGACCCACTGCCTCCTGCATTCCTTGGCCATCAGTGGGATTGGGATGAGCTGGCAGCCCCGTGGCCTCCTGAACTCTTTGACTGCTGGCAAGATGGAGTTGTGCCAGCAGTTGTGTGTGCCTTCATTCATTGGCCACCAGCGGGACGGGTGAGTCAGCGGTCTTCTTCAGACTTTAGCCACCAGCTGCAGTGGGATGACCAGCAGCCTCTTGCACTCTTCAGCAGCCAGCAGGATGATATGCACTGGCGGCCCTCTTTACTCTTCAGCTACTGGTGGAATAAGGTTCACTGGTGGCCTGTTGGGCCTTCTCTTTTGGGGCCACCATGAAATGGGGTCTGTCAGGCCTCTTCTTTGTGTGGGTTTTTGTGGACCCCCTGTTATGCTCTGGTGGATCTCTAGGGGTCTGCGGATGAAAGGTTGGGATTGGGAACCACTGACTTAGATGACTGGCAAATCTAGTACAATCAGCATGGAAAGTTACATGGAAACAAATTGTTGATAGATGATCATTTAGTATAAAAAGCAGAGCAATGGTCTTGACATACCCAAATAATATTTGGCTTTAGCAGGATGAATAGTGACGCTCTACTTCCACCCCCCTCTAAGTAGGAGTTATCTTAATTTAGATGGTGGTCAAAAAACAATATTTGTCATGTACTGAAAAAAGATATTTGGGAGTACCATAAACACTAACATAACACCCTCCGTTTTACCTACAGATCTTCTTACGTCCTATTCATCCAAATAAATATGTGCCTATAATTTGCCTCTGACAGCACAGATTAATATTCATCCATGCCTTCTTTGAGCTGGTGTAAAATTGGGTAGGATTGCTACTACAGCCACACATCTTCCACTGTTTCCTAGAGAAACAATTTTGACTCTTGTAAAAATATTTTACTCTTACGTAAATGTAAGGATTCCCATGGACTCTCCCATAATTTATTCATACATCTCAGCCCATGTAGGAAGAGCCTTTAATAGTTTATAAGACAGCAGCTCTAGGGGAGTCTTGGAAGCAATTTTGAAAGAGACATATTAAAGAGAAGCAGCATGGTTCTGGCCTTCCTTCTGGAGGTAATCTCCCAACTTCTCTCTGCTTCAGTAGGAAGGTCCCATGTCTTTCCATAAAGACACTTTCAGCGGGAAGCCTTCCGGGTGCGAGAGAGATCGTGAGAGGACGAGGGGGACTGCTCCGGTAAGCCGCTGAACCCGCCTCCCAAACCCTGACGTCATTGCCAGCTGACGGGGCTGTGCTATTTAAAGACCGGCACAGCAGAGGGGAACTGGAAGCCTTCCGGGTGCGAGAGAGATCGTGAGAGGATGAGGGGGACTGCTCCGGTAAGCCGCTGAACCCGCCTCCCAAACCCTGACGTCATTGCCAGCTGACGGGGCTGTGCTATTTAAAGACCGGCACAGCAGAGGGGAACTGGAAGCCTTCCGGGTGCGAGAGAGATCGTGAGAGGACGAGGGGGACTGCTCCGGTAAGCCGCTGAACCCGCCTCCCAAACCCTGACGTCATTGCCAGCTGACGGGGCTGTGCTATTTAAAGACCGGCACAGCAGAGGGGAACTGGAAGCCTTCCGGGTGCGAGAGAGATCGTGAGAGGACGAGGGGGACTGCTCCGGTAAGCCGCTGAACCCGCCTCCCAAACCCTGACGTCATTGCCAGCTGACGGGGCTGTGCTATTTAAAGACCGGCACAGCAGAGGGGAACTGGAAGCCTTCCGGGTGCGAGAGAGATCGTGAGAGGACGAGGGGGACTGCTCCGGTAAGCCGCTGAACCCGCCTCCCAAACCCTGACGTCATTGCCAGCTGACGGGGCTGTGCTATTTAAAGATCGGCAAAGCGGCGCGCAGCCGCCGGCGCGCCGAAGCCGCGCACCAAAGGGGCGCGCCCCTGGGAGGAAATTTGTGGAGAGCTCCCTATGGGGAAGAAAAGAAAGATAAAACCTACTACATCTACCCCAGCCTCTAAGGAGATGAAAGGCCCTATGGATAATCATTTGATCCGTAGGGGGAGTCATCTAACTGGAGAGATTGCCCAGGATTTATCCTTCTCTTCTGGGATGAGCGCAAGTCCCGTCCAGGACCAAATAGCTGTCAAAGATCGCAGTAATATGGTGGTAAGTGTTTTAAATACCACCCATGTTACTGAAATGCCAAATTCAGCAGAAGGAGGAACCAGAGTACTGGAATCTGTTCCGTCTGCTGGAATAGTGGAAGGGAAAGCTGAATTGGCAGACCCTGATAACATCTCACTGGCAGATATATGGAAGGCTGTAACGAAAATGGAAATGAGACTCTCTCAATCCATGACCCAGTCTACTGTTTTTGCTGCTGAGATTAAAGGAAAGATTGACGACCATGGGAAAAGAATAGAGCAGTTAGAATCTGCAGACAAGATGATGACTAATCAAATTACCTCTCTACAAACTAGCGGGACTTCATTTATTAAGGACTCTTTAATAATCTATAGAAACATAGAAATGTTGGAAAACAATTTTCGTAGTAAGAATTTAAGACTCTTAAATTTTCCATATACCAGACTGTTGTCTGCGCAAGAGCTGTTTAAAAAATATGTTAAAGAGGTGTTGGGTATAAGTAGTGAATTATTAATATCAAATATGTATTATATCTCTAATTATAAGAGGGATGGGAAAGTAAATGAGAGTGGGATGGAGGAAATAAATGATAGAAGTCCCAATTTGACATCTTTCCTAGAAGCTTCTGGGGATGATATAACATCAAGAGCTACTTTAATAGTGGTTTTCGGATTAGAGATTGAAAAGAATCTTGTTCTGCAGAAATATTTTAAAAATAAAAATTTCTTATTCTGTGGTAAAACTGTTCAAATATTTCCAGATGTCTCAAGATCGACCCAGGTGAGAAGGAAACAGTTTTTGGCAATGCGAGGAAGGGTTTTAGCCATTGGGGCTACATTCTTCCTCAAATTCCCATGCAAATGTATTATTACCTATCAAAAAAACAAATTTGTTTTTCTTCAACCGGAACACCTGGAGGTATTTCTTCTGGATAAAGGGGGATCTGGGGTTCGTGAGCAGTCTACATGACGGTTAATTAATTTGGTCAAAAAAAAAAAGGATCTACTTATTAGTCTAGATTTAGACATATTTTCTTTAAATATCTTATAGAGAGGCTTCCCAGATAAAGTGGACTGTTTAGTTGGGATAATATGTACATTTTTATTTCTTGTAAGTATTTCCTCTGTTTTTGAATTTGAAAATGTATCCCATGATTTCTTGATTTCTTTTCATTGTAAATGTTATAGAAATTTAATAAACTATAAAAAAAAAAAAAAAAAAAAAAAAAAAAAAAAAAAGACACTTTCAGCTTATTCTTTTGTGTTTCATACTAAGTGCTAGTGGGAGAGTTATCTCTTTTTCTCAAAAGGAAGGAAGCTCAACTCTCTGCCAATCTATTTGAGGTTAATTTCATAACAAGCATGTGCAGAGGCAAATATTTCATATTGGTTCAGTTTTGTAGGTCATAGTCATTCATTTGTTTTATTTGTTCATTTGCTTCCCATTATAGTTAACGGGGGGAACAAATGAACAGTCTATTTTGGCTCCAAAATCATTTCTAATGAAACTGGAAGGTAGGCATCATCTGGATTTGTCAATAGGCTCACATTATGTCTGTGTCTAGGGTGGCAAACATTTAGAGGCAGCGGGCAGCTGCACATAAGGGGTAAAATGGCACCAAGTGTAGCATGAACAGCTCAAGGCACCAAGAAGGGGAAACAAAGCACCAAAAGAGAGAGAAAAACTCCCAAGGTAGTGAGAGAGGGTGAGAGCAACATAAAGAGTGGCATTAAGACCCCTAAACCTCATGAGAAGTACAAAGCAGCTATCCAGAATGGCAAGAAGATCCCAAAGCCTCAAATGAGGGTCAAAGAGCACCAGCTAAATAGATACAAAGCCCTAAACAGTAGGGATGTGAAGGGAGACGCCATACGTTGCATTCGGGATTCGGATTCGTCGGGAAGCAGATACGTTGCATTTGGCCGTATGGCGCCCTGATGCATTAATACGGTGATTTCTATTCGTGTCCCAGCTAAAATTAAAATTGACTAAAACCTCCCACCCTACTGACCCCCCAAGACTTACCAAAACTCCCTGGTGGTCCAGCGGGGGGTCGGGGAGCCATCCCCTGCACTCTCACACCCTCGGTGCCGGTTTCATCATGACGCCGATAGCCTTTGACCTACTATGTCACAGGGGCTACCGGTGCCATTGGTCAGCCCCTGTCACATGGCCATTGGCGCCATCTTGTGCTCCTATCATGTGACAGGGGCTGAACAATGGCACCGGTAGCCCCTGTGACATAGTATGGGCAAAGGCTTTCGGCGCCATTTCAATTACTGGCAGCTGATGGCCCGAGGGCAGGAGATCACTCCGGGACGCCCGTTGGACCCCCGGGGACTTTTGGCCAGCTTAGGGCAGCCTCCTGACCCCCACAAGACTTGCCAAAAGCCCAGCAGGGGTCCGGGAGCGACCTCCTGCACTCCAGCCGTCGGATGCCAGTACTCAAAATGGCGCCAATCGCCTTTGCCCTCACTATGTCACAGGGACCGACAGTCGGGGAGGGGGGGTCAGGAGGGTGGGGGGTTTGTTTAAATTGATTTATTTAGGCAGCCAAATAATTCGGCGAAGATTCGTGTATTCATGGGGAATCGCGATACGTTTCGCTTCCCCATGAATACAATGAATATGGCAACATCCGTTGCGGATTGCCAATACGTAGGGACCAAATGCACACCCCTACTAAACAGGGAGAAGCCAAAGGAAATACCTAGAGGAAGTCTGATGTAATTTCCATATGGCATCTTTAGGTGAAAGAGCTGGATGTTCAGGCTTAGGGTTCGCTGTCTCTTTCCTATGTATAATCCAATTTTCAATCTTGAAGATGCATCTGCCTCCTCTAACTCCTCATTGGAGGTTAAGATGTTACTGACTAGTAGCACCAAATGCTCTTCAGCCACTAGCTGTTTAATAGGGAATCTAGGATACAATTCTTTTTATGAATCCGTTTTTATAAATACTGCCTCTATTACCTTAGAAGCAGTAATAATGGAGGAACAAAGTCCTGGTTTTGTGAGCTGCACTTCTGCTGCCTCTGCCTTTTGCTTTAGTATAATTTGTCAGTGGTTTTTTTATTTTTATATATATCTTTTTATTAGTTTCCAGGCAAAACATCAATCAGGTACAAAGTGAAAAACATGACAGTTCCACAACCCCCTAGAGCAGGGGTCGGGAACCCATGGCTCGCGAGCCAGATATGGCTCTTTTGAGGGCTGCATCTGGCTCGCAGACAGTCGCCACTCTTTCCCGCTGATCCAGCTGCTCCCCGGTCCTCCTCCGCCCGGGCTTAAAATGCTGTCAGCCCGGGCGGAACGCGGCAGGACAGCTGGAGTCAGCGGCACCGGCGTGCTCTCTTCTTCCCGCCCCCCCCCCCCCCGGCCCGGAAGAGGAAGTGGAGAGTATCGGGTGCCTGCGCGGCAAGAAGAGGCCACGCTAGTGCGCTCGGCATCGGCCCGAAGAAAAGAAGACTGCAGCGCGGCTCGGAGGAAAATGAAGTGTTCAACCGCGGCCGGGCCGCGGGGGGCCTGTGTGAGTGTGCGTGTGTGTGTGTGTATGAGAGATTGCATGTATGTGAATGATTGAGAGCCTGTACATGTGAAAGAGTATGTCTGTGATTGAGAGCCTGCCTGTGAGAGAGAGAGAGAGCATGAATGTAAGTTTACCATTGGGAACCTGTATGTGTAAGTTTGTGATTGAAAACCTGTTTGTGTGAAAGAGTATGTGGGTATGATTGAGATCCTTTGTGTGTGAGAGAAATCATGTGTATGTATGATTAAGAGCCTGTGTGTATAAGTAAGAGAGAGATCATGTGTGTCTGTGTGTGATTGAGAGCTGATTTAGGTGAGGGAGTATGTGATTGAGAGCCTGTGTGTAAATGAGAGAAAGAGAGGACATGTTTGTAAGCATGTGAATGAGAGTCTGTGTGTGAGAGAAAAAGACAGCATGTATTTATGTGATTGAAAGCCTGTGTGTGTGTAAGCGTGAAAAGATAGACAGCATGTGTGTAAATGTGTAATTAAGAGCCTATATAAGTGAGAGAGAAAAAACATATGTATATGTGAGTACTGAGAGCATGTGTGTATAGGTGTGTCATTGAGAGCCAGTGTGAGAGAGAGCGCTGGTATGTGACTGAGAGAGGAGAAAGTTCCAAGCAAACCACCCCTCCTCCTGCTAATTCAGAACAATCTCAGGACACCTGGATATCAAACGTTCCCAGGTATGCAGAGCAAAAAAAATTTATTATTTTTCATTACTGGGTCTTTGTGTCTGCTATTTTGAAATATTTTGTTGGTATCTGGAAATGTTTTATATGCGTTTTTAATTATTGGATATTCCACTCATCAGCTGTTTCGAAATATGTTCTTTTTGTTAGTACAGTTTTACTGCTGATGATTTTATATTTCTTGATTTGTTTTATAAGGTTGGGTGATGTTTCTTTTTTCCTTTGTTACACTGCATACAGAGACTCTGGTTTGTTGCAGTTTCCAATTCAGTTTTTTCTGCATGCTTCTTGTTATGCGTTTTGGTCTCTTTATTCTATGTTAGGTGAGGGACAGCACGTGATTCAGGTGAGGTTTTCTGCTGGCGTGTAGTTTCTGTGTAGGACTCTATAGCAGCCTGACTTGGTCCGTTTTCCTAATAGGAGATGTATTGGTGTCTTAAGGCCTGGTGTAATATTTTCAGAGACTTATTGTACTGTAAAAGTGTGATCTTACATAAAATGCACACATTTACTTGTATTTAGTTTTAAACATATTGTATGGCTCTCATGGAATTACATTTTAAAATATGTGGCGTTTATGGCTCTCTCAGCCAAAAAGGTTCCTGACCCCTGCCCTAGAGTAAGTTTGTTGCAGAGACAAAGTAATAAGAATATCATAGTCGATGTGGGATCTGACAAGGTATGCATACCATACCAATGGAAAGTGAAAACGCAGAATAGTAAGGTTAAATTTGACATCTTTAACATAGTTTTATGCAGGTAGAATAACAGGCAAACATTCTCAGAGATGTCATTAAGTAGAATTCCATAAAAACATGTTAGTGGAACAAAGCCCAATTTAACTCAACGGTAACATGTGAAATAGTGGCGTACCAGAGCCAGAAACCTAAACATGTTCAATAACCCCAGTTTGGACTGGAACTCTTGGTCCTAATGGGCTGCTATCAATTAACTACCCGGTTGGATAATCCTCTCCTCCCCCCCCCCCCATCCCTCCCTTCCCACTGTGCATGGAACCTGGGATCAACCTTCCTGCAGGCTGATGCAGAGGAGTCATAATTCAGTAACTATAATTAAATACAGAACCTATGTGGCAGGTATGGGTATGTTGTACCATTATTAGGTATCAGATGCTCCATAGTCCCTTAGCTAGTCTGCACTCCATGTTTACACTTCAGGAGTACTGTCTGGTGTATATGGGGAGGTGTCTTGACATTATGAGAGCAAAAAAGGACACCAAATCCTAGAGGTTATTGTTTTCTTTTTTTCACTTTGTGTGTTGGCAGTTATTTGTTCGAAGGTAGCTAACTTAATCATCTTGGCCACCCAATGGTTGAATTGGGGCATGTCTTTGGAGATCCAATTAGCCAGTATAATTTGTTTAGCTATGAGGCCCGCTTTATTCACAAACATTGCTACATAAGGTTTAAGCCGAGTAGAAGCAGTCAGGTCACTGCCCAACAGCCAGAACTGAGGATTTAAGGGAAGAGCACATTCCCAAACCTTAGAGCAAGATGTCTGTATTTTGACCCAAAAGGCTTGAATCGTCACACAAGTCCAAAAGCTATGAAAAAAATCCCTGTTTTCTGCATCACATTTCAAACATCTAGGTGAGTTATTAATCCCAACCTTATACGCAAGAGTTTTGGTAAAGTACAGTTGCCATATAAATTTGAATTGCGTTTCTCGCAAATTAGAGTTTTCAGTAAGGGTTTTAATATTACTCAGGTATGATTTGATTATGTTGGGGTTAAATTCACATCCTGAATATTTTCCCATCTTTAATCTGTCAGTGATTAAATACCAGATGAAACCAATAGTCATAACAACTGTAAGGGAAGGGAGTTTGAGACAAAGTCTAAGAGGGCATAAAACCATAAAATTTAACTAAGTAGGGCCTGTGTAAAGCATTAGATTGCCAGGGCAGAACCAAGAGTCAGCAAGTACTATAGGGGAAGGAAATTTGGACAGAAACTTGAAGACAGTCAGAGCAGCAGAAGAAGCACCCTAAGGTACCCATAGTAGCTTTAAAGCCGATGTAATACAGTGTGCTTAGCCCAGTGTACTGTTTAACCCCTGGTTGGACGCAGATTTTGAACTCACCCCTGCCTCTACACAATGCTGCCAGAGGCCTCCAATTGACTGTGGCATTCTGCTGTCACCAAATACTGCCAAGCACTGCTGAGACCATCATCCTGGCCAGGCCACCACTGTCTTCCCATAGGCATGCAAACAAGCATGTGCGCACATAATATGGGGCCTGTTCCAGGAATTCCTGAGTGGCACCTCCAGATGACGTCAACCTCCTTGCCTATATAAGCAAAGGCCTCGCAGCAGTCCCTTGCCTCAACAACAGGTCTCTTGCCGTGCAATGTGTACTGCTTTGAGGTCCTGGTTCCTGTGTCCTGCATACCCGATTTCCACCTTACATCATCCTGATTTGCCTCTCCAGCTTTGATTTGTCCAGTCTTGTCTCTCCAACCTTGCCTTGTCCTGCTGTCTCATCCAGTGTCTTCTGTGTGTCTTTGTCTCCCCTTGGACTGACTCTCAGGATCTTGACTTATTGCCTGGACCTGACCACAATTGCCTGCCACATGGATCTGCCCCCTTGGCTGGACCTGACCATGATTGCCTGCTGTTTGCCCTGATCTTGGCCTGTCTTTGACTCTGTTAGTCTGCTGCCTGCCCTGACCCCCAGCATGCCATTGGACTGTTGCTCTATTCACCACCCTAGGTACCCACCTAAGACCTGCTGGACACCAGTATCCAAGGGCTCAACCTGTGGGAGAAGCAGCTGGTATAGGTGAAGCTCCAGTCTGTCCCCTTATAGAGTGCATTTGCCAGCTGCTGATGTAGGTCTTGTAGGTTCGCTTATAAGGCTGTGTCAACTATTCTGCAGCACAAAGGGCTCACATCCATACTACCTTTCACACGAAGGGCCAAGAAGATGATCAAACTTAACTATCTAGAGGAAATAATGTCGTAACAAGAATTCCAGAGGTGAACCTGCAGAAGGATCATTACCAAGCAGGGGGATAGGCACACAGCTTGCCACCCTCCTCCTCCATCTCCTGTAACTGAGAGTGCTTTTTTCGCTTGGATGCCTCACATGCATGGATAGGACAGGCGGAATGGTCTTTCTTCCATGCCACATGAAGGTCAGGCTTGGAAGGTCATGATGACCCTCCCTTGTGCAACCTTATATTGCCTACTGGCTGGCTATGTCTATGTAGTATACTACAGTTATACATTACAATACTATACCCAGTAACTCTTACAGTGTGTGCAAATATGTCTCTTTCACACAATGTGTGGAATTGTAAACAGCACAAATGCATAACATCCTCTAAAGTGTATAGTGTGGGGAATTGCAAATAGCACCTAGATATCAAAACCTACAAGGTATAGAGTGAGGAGAATTTCAGAAAGCACAAAGGCCTCAAAACCCCCAAGGAATAGAGTACAGGGAATCACAAACAGCATGAGACATTAACCCTCCCCCCCAAGGCATACAGTGCAGAGAATCACTAACAAAGCAAAGGCATAAAAAGCCTCAAGGAAACATTAGTGGGGCAAAGGGAACCAACAATATTTTTATTTATTTATTTATTTATTTATTTATTCTTGATACCGACATTCGATCGAGATATTATATTGGTTCACATAAAACTGAACAGCAAATAAGACATGGGCCACTTATTTTTACAGTATAACTTGGAACATTAGAACAATTAACAAGGGACAAATTATTAGACATGTCAGGAAACTTGTTGGGGTGCATATTGGAACATAGCTTAGGAAAAGATAGCATTCATAGCTTAGGAACAATTTACAAAGAACTCGTATTTTACAATTTACAAAGAACTGATTGTATAGGGTGCAAAAGCAACTCAGAGGATTGAGGATTTAGGTATGACAGCTTGTTTGAGGATAAACTTGTACCTTGAAGCATAGGATTGGCTTGTGGTGGGTGGGGTGGAGGGGGAGAGGGGGAAGGGAAGGGAGACGGGGGAGACCAGGGTATGAATGAACAAGTCAAGGCAGTGAACGCAGTACCAACAGTGACATGAATATCCCTAAAGAAACCACAAAGCAGTAAAATGCTAAACAAAGTGTCAGGTTTTCTCCAATGCACCATGAGAGAGTCAGGAGTTGGTAGGACATTAATAGTGGCAGGCTTAGACAGCAAAGCATAAAACCAGAAACGAGGTGGGGTGGGAGAAGAAACTTGTATTTTTCTCTTTTTACACATTTTTAGTTTGGGGACAAAATACCCCAGTATACCCCAGTATAACCAATAAAGAAGCAGGGTGGGATAACTAGGCCATGATAGTAGGGGGGCGAAAGTATAGGATAGGTGAAAAACTAGGATCTAAGTAGCAAACAACATGGAGGCATCAAAACCCCCATGCTGGTACATCAGGGGCATGGAAGATAGGCAAAATGGCAGTAAGAGCCCCAAAGTGTAGCATTAGGATCATGACAGCTAGGCAGAATGTCAGCAAGATCCATAAGGTGTAACATCAGAGGCATGGAAGCTAGGCAGCGTGGCAGCAAGACCCCAAGGTATATTATCAGAGGCATGGCAGCAAGACCTTCAAGGTGCTTTCAGATATCTTGCCACTTGCATAGAAATTCTGGAACGCCCAGCATAGGCATATTGATTTAAAAAAAGACCAACTTTTTCTTTAACTCTGGTGTAAGCCTTGAATGATGAGGGCTCATGATGTCCCTTGCCATTGAGAAGACACATTTGCTGGGTGCATTACTTGATGGATAAAAAAGATAATACTGAGTCACCTTGGTTAGGCCTGGCCAGATTGTGGACTTGATGGACAATATGCCAATGGATCTGCTTCCATGTCCTTGATGGGCTCTGTTAAATAAAATATCACAGACATTTCTGCTGGGGTGCAGCAAAGGTCTCTCTTGCCGGCTGCTTTAGCTATGGCCTGTATAAGGAAAGATGTTTCTGTGAGAGCAGTGTGGCTTTGATGTATTGAGGTGAGGGAGGAAGTGGTACCTGACAGTGTACTGTTTGTGCTTTCACTTCTCTCTCAGGTGACACCCTTTCCTGCACTACATCCCCACGGTGCCTCTGCCTCTGGCATGCCTGTTCACACTCCCTACCTGCAGGACTTTCCTTAATAAATGTAAGATGCTGGGACTGGAGGGTGAGACTCTCTTTCATCCATGGATCACAAAGTATAGTAAGCATGTATATTGTTGCAACCGTCGCTGCCCAATGGCTTCACTCCGCCTACCTTTCTTTTTCTGCGACTTCTCCTGCTCCCTGTGGACATCTGGCTGCCGCGGTGTCTGCCTTCCGTCCTCTCCGGCATCCTCCGAACTGGCTTGGGCGCTGCCTCCTGCCATGCTCCTCAGGTACCTCATTCTTATTTCCTCTATGGCGCGAACCTCAGGGGCGTCCCATGTGATGATGTCATGCTGCCCGGATATTTAAGCCTGTTGTTTATTGCTAGCCTTTGAGTTAGCAAGGGAATTGCTATGGATGGGATTCTCTCTCCATACCCAGCTACCCTGCCTCCAACTTCTATTTGGACTCTTTGCTGTTAATGAGGTACCCGCTCCTCGGGGGCCCCTCTCTGCTTCTTTCAGGTCACTATCAGGAACCGGTACTTGCTCCTCGAGGGCCCATGTTCCCTGACTCGCAGTCTGTGTCCATCTCCTCTTCTACTTGGAAGAATTCGCTACAGACACCATCTGTGAGTACAACTACCATCTACTCCTCAGAGCTGTTTCCCTGGAACCAGGTACTCGCTCCTCGAGGGCCTGCCCCCATTCCAGCGCCAGTGACATCTTCTATGTAGAACTGCTGCGTGAGTACTTGCCAACGAGTCTCTGTACCCAGGGATCTGGTACTCGCTCCTCGAGGGCCAGCTCTCCCTATCTCGGGGCTTCTCCATACTGGGGACTCTGTGAATATCTCAGTGTACTCATTTTCTCAGTTCTTCTTCCTACAGCACTGCTACCAGAGAAGTTGCTGTTCCAGCGCCCTGAGGAATACTATCCCAGCCGAGTTCCATCTTCTACTCACTACCGCCACCTCTGGTGGCTTCATAAACTGTCTAATAAAAGATATAATCTGTGTTTGTGTGTCCGGATCTGAGTCTGACCTGTGGCCCTCACAGGACTTCCCCCCATGGTCATGGTCAGCTGTCACAGTGTTCAAGGGTCCACCCAAACCCTACAAAACATAACATATATATTGTTTTGTGTGAGAGATTTCAGCCTTACTTGCACCTGCTGATGCAAGTAGTCCACAAACTGCAACACCTCTGATTCCATTCCCTTTGCTCATGGAATCCTTCTAACTGTTCCTCCAGAATATTTACTATGGAGATGATGTCGCCAAGGGTAGCGCTTCTAGAACTCATATTCTTTGTGGCACACTTGAGGGCTTCAGGATTTTTATCAGCTACCTCATTACTACCCAATCATGATGCCCCAGGGTGCAATTCATACCTATTTCTGTTTCCAGGAACAGATTTTGAAGGAGTGTCTGCTGCTTCACTAACCTCTGCACCATCAGATAGATGGAATTTGCGTGGGTACCAACATCTCAAACCAGATGCTTACGAAGCATCCAAAATTCTTTCTGCTTCTTATGGAGAAGCTGCATACCCTGCACCTCTCTATCAGGTCCTTTAGAACTGGAATCCTGTGTTCCATGGGCTCAGCCCCAGGGCATCCCTAACTGCCATTTGTAGCAAGTGTGCAAAAGAATGTATCCTCCAAAAGCCTCCATTTTCCATTACTCTTATTATATTTGCACCAGTCTGTCAAAAAAAGAAACCTACATGAAGACTCCTACCTCTCCAGTATCTTTCTAATGGCTGATAGCATATTGCATGAGGTATGAAAGTTATCTATCACCTGGGTGTGCAGCACAGCCCACATGCACCCTGAATTTTCTGTCCACACTAGAGCTGATACCAGTACCTGCCTCAGCCAGCTCCCACTAGCGTGCCATCAGGGAGAGGTAGGCATGCATAGCATTTGCACTGGTCTAGATGTCGGTAGTGAAATGCACACTACTCCTCTTTGCTTTAGCCAGCTGCTTCTGCATGTAAATATGGCACTGATTGTACAAGGTGGGGATAACCTGCCTACTAAATATAATCCTGAAGGGCACTTTGTAATTGGAAGCTAATAGGTGCAGTAGACACTTAAAGCCAAGTTCCCCACTATCTGCAGAGCTGGTCATCTAGGACAATAGTTTCCCTGATGTACCTCATTACCACATTCGATGCTGCCTGCCTCTTGCCCTGGTGATACAGAACACAATACCATTTCCTCTATGGTAGGTTGCAACTGTAAATATATGTCAGGGGGCCACTAGCCTGCCACTTAATTGGTGGAAGGATCCATGGGACCAGCTTGGGCAAAAGTCTACCCTGTGAGAAGTAAATATAAAACTCCCTCAGACTACCTTAAAGAACCAGACACAGCTGTCTTGCCCGGTCCTCCTTAAAATCCTGATCCATAGGGAATCCTGGTTGAAGGGAGGAGCTCCTCAGTATAGTTTAAGAATTCAGGGCCTGAAAGATTAAACAGGCCCCAGGGAACAAGCAGAGACTCACTATATGCCAAGATATGCTATATTTAAGGACTTTGTTACCTGAAGTGAGTTGCACTGACTGTTTTGATTTTGAGTTTTCCATTGTAAATAAACTTCACCTAAGGGACAGCCAGAATCTGCATCATTTCTCTCACTGTTTCCAAGATGCTATCGCTGAAGTTACGACATATGGTAGTAGAAGTGGGATCTCTTGCCTAAGTGGGAAGCACAGGCAAGAGCCCACAGCCACAGTAATAGATAACAAAAACCCTCAAAAGGTTTTTTTCCTTTTTTTCTTGAGCCTCCCAGTTCCACTCAGCCAGCCTTCATACAACAGGCCAAGAAGACTAGCTCTGCCTGTGTATCAGGGGTCAAGCAGTAAGGGCTGGATAGGCCAGCAGGTTATTTTGGGGTTTTTTTCCCCCTCTCTCCTTTCCCCAGAGAGGTATGTAATTTGGAGGCAGCTTGCTAAGCAGGGAAAATTGAGCAAGTGATCCAGGGCCTTGCTGCAAGGCAGCAACAATTACAGAGCACACTGCAAATTGAAATTGAACATCAGCAGGCATTGTGATAGCAGGTGGTGTAGCAGATTATGATCTCTTCTCTGCATTCTTGCGGGCTGATACTGACACTGGAATTGAGGTTGGGGATGGACATTGAGGAAAAAGGCCTTGGGCATCACGCACGCTCTCTGCCTGCTTTTCCTGGGGGTTGCTCTCAAAACTATCAGTATCATCTCTGTCCCCCCATTTCACCTCTCTTGAGGCTAAGAAGCTACTGGAGAGACTTACCAAATTTTCTGCTGCTACTAGCTTTTTAATAGCTTCTGATTCAGGGAATCCCAGACAAGATCTTCATCAGAATCAGTTGTTGAAAATACTGCCTCCATTACCTCAGAAGTAGTAATCAAGAAGGAGTACAATTCTGGTTTTGGGTATTAACTTCTACTACCCATGTCCTTATCCCTGCCCTGCTAACACCAGCCTTGGATGATGCTCCCAATTGCAATTCATTATGGCTTGAGCTAGATTCCACATCTGATTTTCTACAGCTAAAAGGTATCTTAAGTTTAGGGGCCAGGATGTCCTTTTTCTCACTGCTACTTGTACTTTTTATAGGCTGGGCTACCTCTGCAATAAATCCTCTGCCCTTGCCATTTCTTCCTGTATCATTTCCTTGCAATGGCATAAGGGTATTGGAGATGCCTAATGGGCATTTTGATATTACAATAGAATGTATTGAAATTGTACCAGCATTCACAATACCATTCTAGTACTGAATGAGTATATCGCTCAATCTAGTTTATAGACTTTCATGTCAGTGCTTAGCAAGCACAGAGCCAACTTGCCAAGCAGAGTTAGCAGCAGCTTTCTAGTGGTGGAACAAATTGAGTCTCTCTTTCTAGGGCTATCCATCACACAGACACATATACAGTATATGTGCATGCACTGCTGACTGACTCCTTTTGCATACTCAAGACATTGTTAGAACCAAGAAGGCTGGCAAGGCTGTGCTTCTTTTTACTTCAATATGACTGAAGATAATCTCACTGCACTGCACTGCGATGCATCAGACAGAGACAACAAAAATAACTGGCATGCCTTCAACCTTCACTCTACTCCTACCCTAACCCCAGTGAACAAGGAAAGCAGTGCCACTATCTCTGTCTTTCTGTCAAAGTGAGTGAGACTTCTAGAAAAGATCAGAAAAAGTCCTTTGCCAGTGCCAATGCTAATGCCTACATTTTAAAGTTTTTCTTTAACTCCCAGAGAGCTTCTGAAAAGAGATCCTGCTCTGTAAAATCCAACATAAATTAATTCCTTTCTACATACTCAAACCTTTCAGTGGGAGGAATTCAGCATCACTTGATCCAGATGGCTTATATAGGCTAGTTAAAAAGATGCATTACCATGATTTGTCCTCCGTCCGGTCTCCTTGCCAACTTCTCCCACCTTGGCTCTGATGAGGCTGCTATATCACACAGACAATAGTTGGATGCTATGGATACCAGTTAGTCCCTGCCTGTACCTGCTCCCGCTTAGTACAGCAATAGGCCTGGATTTTCTAACGTAACGCAGCTCTCTGAATTCGGCAGTAATAGGGGCAGTGGGGCGATGCAGGGGGTGGGCCTGTGAAAGCCGGCAGCGATCGCACCACTGTGGTGTCATCGCTGCCGGCTTTCGCACCCAATAGCGCCATCGTGAAAGGTGGTGCTATTGGGCGCGCTACTGGCAGCGATAAGGGGTCTTACCTTATCGCCACTAGTGGAGTTTCCGCAGCGTCTGCCCCGATGCCGCCCCAACTCCTCCTCTTCTGGTGCCGATGCCGCCCCGACTCCTCCCAATCTAGCTGTCGCATGCGAAAAGTCGCTTTGAACATCAAGCCTTTTGCAATTAAGGGTATTTAGCAGAGTATTAGAAATTCATAGATTTCTGATTGCATTCTATTTCTGTGTAAAATTATTTTTTCTATCTGCCTTTTCAGAGGAGTCTGACATGGCTGGAGGTTATCCATTCCTATGCCAAGAGAGGAGAGCCTTACTGAGCAGCACCAGATATCAAGGGAGAATCTAATAGTAGCAGAGGAGCCACAATTGTTCTGGGAAAAGTCAAGGGAGGCTAAAGAGATACTTGAAACATTCACTACTGATGATTTTGTGTATTTGTTTCTGAATTGTACCCTGGAGTTGACTAGTTCTGGAAGATGATTTGTGTTATCGTATACCATTTTCTACTTTAAGTAATTATTTTTATTGTAAATACATTCTGAGATTTAAGGACCTTTATATAAGTATCTGTGGCATTGTCCTTTTGGGCTGAGATTCAGATTGGTACCTCGTGCCCCACTCTATCTAGAGTTAGCCTCAGCAAGTATGCTGCCAAAAATACTTTTCCAGGTTCTTCTCCAGATTCATACACCCTGAAGCCTTCTTTCCATGCTAATGGTCTTTATAGGTCAGGAGTAATCCCTGGCCACTTAATCCTACTGGTGTTGCCATTAAAAAAATGGTGTCCACTGAGCAAGGTTGTTGAAATTTTTAAATTTCTCCCATACAAAATGGTGCCAGCTTGGGACTAGGCCTGGGCGGCACTATTTTGTATGCAAAATGTAACAATGATAGGGACTTCGTTCTGCTAGTTCCATTGTTAAATTTGTCACACAAAATAGAGTTGACCAGGCCCAGACCGAAGCCAGCACAGTTTTGTATAGAAGAAATTAAAAATGGTACCAGCCATAGTCCAACAGTGCCATTTTTAATTATAGCACTGTCAGGGCAGGAGTGACTGGGGATTGTTCGCACTCCATAAAGAACATCAACAGAGTAAGAGGGTTCAGGCAAGTAGGGGAATTGGGAGAAGGTTCCGGGGAATGCTTTAAAATGTTTTCAAGATGGAGCCAACATTTTTGGAGGTTTTCTTTTCCTTTTTGTTTCTTTTCAAAATGTTTTTTTCATTTTAAATAAATTAAAACAAATGACATAACTTTATGCTATAAATATTTTTAAGTCCTGCATTTAGATGAATTGAGCCTTAAATTGGTACCATTTCATAATCTAAATCAGGGCTTCTAAAACCTGTCCTGAGGACCCCATAGTCAATTGGGTTATCAGGATAGCCACAATGAATATGCATAAGATAAATTTGTATATCATGGATATCCACTGAATCTCCATGGTATGTAAATTTCCCAAACTTGACCCCAGGACAGCTTTGGGAAGCCCTGGTCTGAATATAGACTAGGAAATATTCAAAAAAATAGGTTGAATTTAAGTACTACTGGAATTGCACTACTATGATCTTCTCAATACTCCTTAAAATGGAAGATTCGTGACAGATTCCTGGCTTGCAAGGTCATTATCAAGTGCAGTTTTTCAGAGCATGTGATTTCTCATATTTAAGGGTTTGTAGTGAATTGACTTCGTACAGGCAAGCCCTGATGATGACTTAGGGCAGCCAAAGCATTCCTGTGACGCACTAGCCGGACTAAGGAAGGAAGGAAGGAAGGAAGAAGGAAGGAAGAAGGAAGGTTGTTGTCTTTCCACTTCTTCATAGTTATCATTGGCTTCCTTTCCTGCAGTCTTTGAGCTTTCTTATTTTTGCCGTGTTCACAAACCAAATATTCCTAAACTCCTGTGTACTTCTGACTGCCCCATTTCTCTCCTCTAGACATTTTGAATTTGTTTATATTTTTCATCTTCTCCAATCAATTTCAAGCCATCACTATTCTACTGAGATCCTCTTTCTTTGTGTCTTTCCTTTTTTTTTATGCTGCAAAACTCTTTCCTCCGGTCTATATTTACTCAATTTCAACATTATAAATCAGAAATAGTTTTGCTGACTGTTTCTCAGCTAGGCACTGATGCTTGGTATGCATTTTATTTTTTGATTTACTTCCAAAACATTTGCATGAAGGATGGCACTTTACTTTTTTTTTTTTGTGTTCAGATTGACCCTTTTCTCTTTTGTGTGCAATTTTCCCAGCTTCCTAAAACTCAAAGAAGAGAGCAAGGTCAATAGATGTAATTACAATATGACCTCAAAGTGTTTCATCTATATCTTTGCTGGGTTCTTGTATATTATTTGTGAAAAAGAATATTCAGTTAATTAGTATACTCTTTTAAATTATGGGAAGGGCAATAATGAAAGCCATTTCCTTTACTTGTGGAAATGGGAGTTTGATTATTGTTCACCTTCAATGCAGCCAAATTACCCTAATGCAATGTGGGTAATTTAGCCTGTTTTGTTAAGAAGAGTTCCTGGGGAAGGGGAAGAGGATGGAAAAAAGCACGTGGATTTGTATAATTGAAACTATAAACATCTTTTCAAACATGAAAATTACCCACAGAGAAAGCAGGCATAATTATTTGTCAGTAATGTTTCAGGGGGCAATAATGAAAGTAAACATATGTGTGTACCTTTGCTTTCATTATTTTGTGATAAACCCTGCAGCTTAAAATTGCAAGACGGCAGGTAGTTTGACTGTCTGTCACTGAATATATAAAAATCTTTTGTCATTTAGGGGCAGTGATTTCTTCTCACATTTTGAAGAGAAGGTACTATAATATATCTTGGCTAATGGATTGGAATAAAAAGAAATAAGTTGGCATGGTGCATGTCTGCTGGATATGTGTGACTTGAATAGTAGATGAGAACCGAGGGAGAAGAGGGCAGCAACTATATTTTACTACTGAAAAGGAGAAAAACAATGTTAACTTCTTAGAAACATGTCTCTCTGTATGTGGTATGCTATTGTTTTGGATAAGCTTTTTAAATGAGGAAGTATATGTGATGGTAAATGTTAGTTACTGTGGTAGCATGAATGCTAAACAGGAAATACTTGGACCAGAATAGCAATCTGTCATTAGTTACAGTAGAAATATAGATGCATAGGAACAGACATTGTTGACAGATAGAAGCCTCCAGGCCTACCTTGTTTATGTCCTTTATTACCGAGATCCCTAAGGCTATAGGCAGGGCCCCAGGTCTCCTGCAATTCCATGGCTGTGCTAACGGTTGCAAAATTCAACCCTTGCAGTGGAACTAGCAGGTTTCAGCCAAAACACCATGGGAGACTGGGGCCAGGAACAATCTGGAGAAGCGGCATGGACGGCCATGGCGGTGATGGCAATGATGCTCTCTTCCCCCCCGCCCCGATCTCCTTACTCATTCTCCTCCTTGTGGATAGATGGATGATGCTGGAATTACAGTTCCTTGGGCCATGCCTTCCTATTCTGTTGCCTGGGCTGGACTATGACATTTTTCAGCCACGTGGTTCAAAATGTGATATTCTGATCCCAGCAGCAAAGGAGAAGGATGAGACCTGAGATGCTGCAATGCCGCTGTCCACATCCTATTCGCGATGAGGAGGGGAGTGAATGAAGGATAATGAGGAGCTGGGGGCAGAGAAGTGAATGAGGGAATTGTATTGGGGGAGGGAAGTGAATGAGGGAAAGTAAGGAGATGGGAGAGGGATATGATTGAAGAAGAGCGAGGGGATTATAGGGGGAAGAGAAGAGAATGAGAGAGAATGAGGAGATAGGGGAGAGAAGTGAATGGAGAGAGGGATTGTGAGGGGGCAAGGGTAGTAAAATGAGGCATAGTGAGTAGATTGTGATGGGAGAAAGGAAGTAATTGTGAGGATTATGGACGAAAGAGGGAATGAGGGGAGAAAGGGAATGGTAAAATGGTGAATAGGAAAGAGTACCAGGAGAAAGTAAATGAGGGGATTTGGGGGTGGGTGGAGGTGAGTAAGGGAGTAAAGTGAGAGGGACAGTTTTACCTAGATTGCAGGAGGTACAAACAGCAAAGTTGATATCACTGAAGATTTTCTGCTGTTTGAATCGATGAAAGGTACAAGATACAAGATAATTTGATTTGTACAATGCACTCTCTACCTATCTCCCCCAAACTCAGTTAAAAGTACCCCCTCTCACAGTGGTATAAATAGTAAAGTGACATATTGATCTCTCTCTCTCTCTGTCAATGGCATGTGCGATAAAAACCTTTTCACCCCAGGAACGCACAGCTAACACAGCCACAATGCACAGAAAAAAGGTGTAGTTATTTCTGGATTTAAAACCCGCGTTGCTGTGTGTTACTCTATTGCCTTTGATGTTAGGAGCTCCTCATTACCATTAACTATGCCCAAACTCCTCCCACTTGCATAGTAAATGTCTCATTTGTATACTAGTGTGTGTTGCACTATTTAACACTGGCATTATTGTGCGCATTAGTTTTAAGGCCCTAATGCAAAATGAATAAAGACTCTGCCTGTTAGTTCATAATGCTTTGAAAAATGAAGTATATTTTGGTTATTGTTCTGGTCCTACCCCTGACAATCTTCTGTTCTTTAGCTATAAATGGTTCAGCAATCAATTATAAACCCATCATAAGAAACTTGGGTTCTCATTTTCATTCACAGCTGAAATTTACATTTCAAATTCAAACTGTGATAAGAATAGGTTATATTAAGTTGCATTTTCTTCGCCACTTAATATATATTTCAGACCAAGAAGATTTCTATAATATAATTCAATCTTTTGTACTTTCTTCTATTGATTATTGTAGTGGTTTGTATTGGCCTGCCTCAATCCAGTTTGCAAGCCCTTAGGGTTCTAAAAAACTCCGCTGCCCACTTAAATTTAACAGGGTTTCCTTGGGATCACGTGAACCCCTTTCTTCTGAGATGCAACAGTACCTCAAAATTTAAAATTCTTATTCTTGGCTTCAACACTGTAAAGTCTGATGGCTCATTATATCTGACAAATCTGCTGGAAAAGTCCCCTTCCTCCACCCTTGTACACTGCAGTCTCAGGGGAAAGGTTTATTAACTATTCCATGTATTAGATTTGCCCATTTAAAGTGAACTAGAGACCGAGCATTGTCTATAATTGGTCCACAATTATGGCATTCTTTCCCTGAGTGTTTATGTAACATACTTCTAGGAACTAGGGCAGAGAAATGTTGAATCATCATTGTGACATGAAAAGACTGACAATAGAGTGCTGTCTCTTTAAGAGCTGGGGGGGGAAAGGAGATTCAAAATTGGATTGTCTGAGCATGTGCAAACAGATCACTGCTCAGCTTGAACAGAGTTCCTGCCCTGCTCTGAATTAATAAATATTATCTGTACTGATTAAGGTGAGCAGCCCTCTATAATTGTATTCATGTGTAATGTATTTATGTTAGTTAACATTGTTTTGAGATGTATTGAAGTTGTTTTTACTTTACCTAAAGAGATTTATAAAAATTGGATTGTCTGAGCATGTGCAAACAGATCACTGCTCAGCTTGAACAGAGTTCCTGCCCTGCTCTGAATTAATAAATATTATCTGTACTGATTAAGGTTCTCTTTTCTGGAACCCTGCTGTGGACGACTTGGGAGTAGTTGAACTGTGCCCTGTCAGGATTTGAAGCTCTTCTTTCGGATAGAGGCTGCTGTATTGTGGATTTGGCAGTTGGAGCAGCAGTACTGACGCCCTCTTCAGTTCTATATTCAAATGGACACACAGTAGGATACAATCTGGGACTTTGCTTGTTCAGAGACTGCTTAAGGTCGGGTGCTATATCACATGCTGATTCTGGTTGAAATACTTAACATGAGTTTATGACAAAGTTGAGTTTTCTCTTGTACTATATACATGTGTTTATATGACAAATGCAGATGCTTAGGAAGTGAACAGATTTATTTCAGTCATTCATTCCAGTAAAGATAAAACTGTTACTCACTAAAGAGCGTGTGGATTCATTTCTGATACTGGGTTGGGAATCAAAGTGCAGGTTTCAGACACAAGAAGTCATAAAGAAAATTGAACTTCAAGGGTTACAACAAATTCTGGCGCATCAACGTGGGGCAGTGTTTTTTTTTTTCTCTTCTCTCTGTCTGACCTGCTACTGAGCGACCCAGCATCAATAGTGAAGTGAGCACAGTATTCTCTTTGTTTCTTTCTCATACAAAATGGAGTATTGCAAGTACTATGATTGTATTCCTGATAGATCTGTTATTCTGAGTTCTGTAAATCCTGAAATATCTTTAGCAAGTGTAGAAGATGCATTAAGCCCAGCAGGTGTAGTTACAAAATTGAAACGTTTAAGAGCTGAGTCATCTGATCAAGTTTTGTGTGAGTTTGAAGAACCGCTTTCTATAATTATTTTAGAAAGAATGAGCTTAAAAGGGGAACTGGACAGTCAGTGGATAATTTTACCTGTCTTAGATGAGACAGTATCAGAACAGGATGTTGAGTCAATGTCCCCTGAAGCATGCACTGACCCACTAGTGAGTGACATACTTTTAGATATGACAGATCGACTTCAAGAAGAATTAGCATATATAGCTGACAGTCATAAAATCAATATTCAAGATCTGAGAAAAAGAACATCTGCTCTAATGATTGAGAGTTTGGGGTCACAAGAAAAAGAAACACGAGATATAGATCAATCACCCCAGAGTATATTGCAGACTCCAGTTAAAAGCCGAAAAAGAGTCCCCAAGTGCTTGGATGCTATGCTAACCCAACATCCTGTGGCAGTCAATTCTTCTCAATATTCCATTCCACCAATTTCTATTCCTGCGGATGTTTCAAAGGTTATAGTGGAGCATGTGATCAAAACTCCTAAGGAAAAGGGCGCAGAGTTGAATCATACGTACTACAAAATTAAAGTTTTCTCTGGAAATGTCCCTAAACCTAGTAATGAAGGAGACTATGAAACTTGGCATATTCAAATTAAGCAATTACTGCAGGATCCAGATCTCACCGCAGGTGCAAAAAAAAGGAAATTAATTGAAAGTCTCCTTCCTCCAGCTTTAAATATTGTCTCTTACATAGATAAAAGCGCCACAGCAGAGCAGTGTTTAGAGGAACTGGAGAAGGCATATGGCAGTGTAACTAATGGAGAGGAATTATTTTTTCAATTTATTGAAACTTTCCAGAATGGCAAAGAAAAATCTTCAGACTATTTGAGAAGGCTTCAGGTCCTGTTACAGAAAGTCGTGGAGCGGGGAATTTTCTTTGGGCTCGCCCCAGACAGGAAGTTACTACAACAGTTTGTACGTGGGTGCTGGGAGGAGACCCTGATTACCCGACTGCAATTGAGGGACTTATTAGAGAGCCAGTCGAAGAAACTGCCACAGTACTCGGAGCTGCTATTTAAAATCAGAACGATTGAGGAAGAAAGAAACATGAAAGAATCTAGGAGGATACGTCAATTGGGAGTTACCCAGATTAAACCTGTAAGCAGGACTTACCTAGCAAATGACATAAGCATTGCTCAACATATGACACCAGAGGCAAGTGAGTTTAAGGTGGGATCTGAGTTGGGAACATTTTCAGGAGAAGATAATGTTTTGCTCGCCCCATTGATCACTCATTGTAGAGCTGCCAATTCAGAAATAGTAAATAGCCCTGTTGCAAACAGCATGATGCGAAGAAACTCTTGGGTAGAGAAGATGCCTCAAAAAGGGAGGCATCATCCCAAGATACTTTCATTTTGCTATAACTGTGGAGAGAATGGACACATGATGGGAGAATGCATCAATCCTGTAAATGCTGCTCTAGTCCAACAGAAATTGCGGGAAAAATTTGAAAAAAAAAAAATACCCAGCATTAGGCAGGTTTCAAATACTCCTTTAAACTAAAAAGGTGCTTTTGCGAGGGGCAGACAAAGGCACCAAATGCAATTCAGATAAGTCCCAAAAGAAAAATATCCAGTGATCATATCCCACCATGTCCTCTACCAGATGATGTTTTGAAACGCCTCGTGGGAAAGGTTTGTTCTGCAACCGCTTATTTGGATGGTGTGCAGTGCCCTTGCTTAGTGGACACTGGCTCTCAAGTGACGTGCATAACACAAACCTTCTATGAAGACTATTTATCACATCGGAAGCTATACCCGCTAGAAGACTTACTTTGTGTTACGGGTGCAGGAGGTCAACCTGTTCCTTATCTGGGGTATATTGAAGTTGAAGTACAGTTTCCCAAGGAGGCCTGTGGAAGTGGGAACAAATATTCTGTCCTTGCTCTAGTCTGTCCCGATCAAAAGAACAAACCCCTGCCTTTAATAGTGGGAACAAATATTCTCAGACATCTAATACATGACTGTAAAGAACTGGCTGGCCCAAATTACCTTAAGGAGTTAGCCATGGACAAAAATTGGGTAACTACATATCAGACCTATGTTTCTCATCAAAGTTCCAATCAAAGAGTTACTAGGCCAATGATGGCTAGATTGACCAGCACCAGACCAATAGTGTTCGAAAGGGATGAAGCGAAGGAAGTGGAATGCATTCTGAGAATGCCCAGACATGGTCAGAGTTTGTCCATATTGCTTGAGGCTTCAGAAAATTATCCTCTACCCGGAGGCTTACTAGTACAACCTCAACTCATCCGAACTGGCAGTAAGTCGCACACAAAGGCTAGGGTGCTATTGAAGAATATATCGGATTGTAGCATCAGTTTGCCTCCTAGAAGGACATTGGGTGTAGGTGAGCCAGTCGATATAGTGAGGACCATGAACATTACAGGCTCGACCTATAAGGATGGTGCTAAACTAGAATCTATTGGAGAGGGTAACATGGAGTCTGAGAAGGTGTCGCTAGACTTCGGAGATTCTCCAATATCTGAAGAGTTTAAACAGCATATAGAAAAGAGAATTAATCAAGAGGCAAAAGGAGCATTTTCCTGTCATGACCTTGATATTGGATGTATTCCAGGAATAATGCATAAAATCACCCTGTTGGATCCAACTCCAGCTGACTTTGAGGATCTCAGGCAGCACCTGAAGGAGCTATTAGCCACAGGAGTGATTGAGGAGTCTGATAGCCCTTATGCTTCACCTGTGGTATTGGTTAGAAAGAAGAATGGTACCTTGAGGATGGTTGTTGATTATCGTAAATTGAACAACATAACCAGAAAAGACTCCTATCCGTTGCCTCGAATTGAGGAGACATTCACTCTCCTATCAGGTAGCAAGTGGTTCTCAGTACTAGATCTCAAGAGTGGGTACTATCAGATTGAGGTAGAAGAAATGGATAGGCCTAAAACTGCATTTACCACGCCCTTTGGAAACTGGCAGTTTAAGAGAATGGCTCAAGGACTGACAAATGCTCCAGCAAGTTTTCAAAGAATGATAGAGAAAGTAATGACTGATATTAATCTACATGAAGTTGTGGCCTTCTTGGATGATCTTATAATATTCTCGGACACACTGGAAGAGCATGAGGACCGATTGATGAGGGTGTTACAACGACTGTTGAAATGTGGATTGAAGCTCTCTCCATCTAAATGTAAATTCTTTCAGAAGTCAGTGAAATATTTGGGTCATCATATCTCAGAGAAGGGGGTGCTCCCCGATGAAGAGAAAATTTCAGCCATTACTAAGTGGCCACAACCTAAAAACATTAGAGAGCTGCGATCTTTTCTGGGATTTGCGGGCTATTACCGAAGATTCGTGAATCAATACTCACGCTTGGTGAAGCCGCTCAGTAATCTGTTGGTGGGACTAACAAACAGTCGAAAGGATAGGAAAGAAGCCCGGATTCAAAGTCAGCAGCTATTGGGTACGCGGTGGACCTCAGAATGTCAGAAAGCATTCGAAATTATAAAGGAAAAACTCACGGTTGCCCCTGTGTTGGCTTTTGCAAATTGGAAGCTACCTTATGTATTACACACTGATGCCAGCACTACAGGGCTAGGCGCTGCACTTTACCAAATTCAAGAAGGAAAACTGCGAGTGATTTCATATGCCAGTCGTGGGCTCACTAAAAGTGAACGGAATTACCCTATCCACAAATTGGAATTTTTAGCCCTTAAATGGGCAGTTTGTGAAAAATTTCATGATTATCTATATGGTGCAGAGTTTAAAGTAGTGACAGATAATAACCCTCTGACGTACGTCCTGACGACTGCTAAACTGGATGCCACAGGTCATCGATGGTTAGCATCCCTCTCCCTGTACAACTTTGACATCGGATACAAATCTGGTAAAGCCAATATAGATGCTGACGGGTTGTCTAGGAGACCACATGATCCTGAAGAAGATGATGAAGAATTTTTGAAATATGAGGAGAGGGTTGCCAAGATGCTATCTCGTGTGAAGACAGATCAAGAAGGAATGGACACTCTATCTAAGGTAATATGTAAGGCGGCATTCCAGAAGCATGATGTCTCTATTTTGACACATATTTCTGAAGATTCGGGAGACTACGACACTCCCATTACACCTCATTCTACTTCCAAGTTTGAGTGCAGCCCTGGTGCCTTGGTGGAAATCTTACCTGCAGGAGGAGATGCTGTTCCAGATGATTTTGATGACCCGGACCTGTGGCCTGGACAACCCACCCTACCTGGGTTTACCTTGGGTGACTGGAGAGTGTTCCAGAGGGAAGATCCATGTTTATCCCAAGTCATAATGATGCTGGAGAGAGGTGAGAAATTTGAAGATCGAGACAGGAATCGGGAGCATCCAGAATTGCGATTATTCTTCAGAGAATGGCAAAAACTATGTCTTCAAGAGGGAGTACTTTTCAGAAAAGTGATGAGGAGTGGAGGACCACACCAACAACTTGTGATTCCAAGAAAATATCGTCATAGAGCTCTGGAGGGGGTACATGATGAAACTGGCCATCTGGGTTGTGAACGGACCTTGGACTTAGCACGTGCACGTTTTTATTGGCCGAGAATGGCACATGGGGTAGAGCAATGGGTGAAGACATGCGAAAGATGTGTGCGGAGAAAAGCTAGAGCAGAAAAAGCAGCCCCCTTGGTAAATATAAAAGCTTACGCCCCCATGGAGCTAGTTTGCATTGACTTCCTTACCTTAGAGCCTGACGACAAGGATACACGAAATGTTTTGGTAGTCACGGATCACTTTACTAAGTATGCTCAGGCATATCCCACTAGATATCAGACTGCAAGAACTGTTGCTGTTACCCTGTGGGAGAATTTCATCTGCCACTATGGATTTCCAAAACGAATCCATAGTGACCAAGGAGCCAATTTTGAATCTGAACTCATTTCAGAGCTATGTAGAATAGCAGGCACTAAATCCAGAACCACTCCATATCACCCTCGAGGAAATCCAGTAGAACGCTTCAATAGAACCTTAATAGAAATGTTGGGTACATTAGAGGATAAGCGTAAGGAACATTGGAGAAAATATGTTCGGCCACTAGTACATGCCTATAATTGTACTCGGAATGACAGTACTGGAATTTCTCCGTTTTTTCTCATGTTTGGAAGAGAACCTCGACTTCCAATAGACTTATGCTTCGGCATCAGTCCAGTGGGTCATAACGCTAAAACTCATCACCAATATGTACGAGAGTTACGTCAGAGGTTGAAGTATGCATACGAGCTGGCTACTCAGGAAGCTGAGAAACATCAACTAGCCAACAAACGCAGATGGGATGCGAAAGTAATGCCATCCTCAGTGGAAGAGGGTGATAGAGTATTGGTCAAGAATGTGAAGTTGAGGGGCAAGCACAAATTGGCTGATCGGTGGGAGTCTTCAGTGTATATTGTGGTAAAACAAATTGAAGGTATACCAGTCTATGTGGTGAAGCCAGAAACAGGGGATGGACCCGAAAGGACGTTACACAGGGATCTACTGCGCCCCTGTGGATTTATTTCTGGAAGAGAAGAGGCTGATATTCACTGTGAACCATTCAATAGTACCAAGCAATTGATGAAAAAGCAGAAGGAGGACGCTGAGGATAGTATGGATGGCTCTATCATGGAGAGCGGAAGTTCAGATCCAGCTGAACTGGAAGAGAGTCCAATTACTGGTGAAATTCAGTCAAATGGAACATTAAATCCTAATGCGGAGGAGTTTCATCCAGAGTCATGGGAAGAGGATCCTGTGGAAGTTAGTATACCAGTAAATCATAACAATTCATGCGATTTGAACAGCTCAGTCAATGAAGAACAGAGTGCATCCTCCTCGGGGAAGAGGAAAACTCTTGATGAATCAATGACCAAAATAGGACTTCTACCGTTACCTCAAAGATCGCAGAGACCAAGGAGACTGCCTAGTAGATTCGATGACTTTGAAGTGCAATTGCCCAAGGGGTTGCACAGCCACAACATATTGAGACAGTCATATTCAAGGAATCCATTGGAGACGTGTATATCCATGCAGCAACTAAGTAGTATGATGCAAGAGATATTGAGCAAACAAACAGAGTTAATATATAAGCTGTGGACATAAATACCTGCCGGGGACGTCAGGTTTTAGGAGGGGACCATGTAACATACTTCTAGGAACTAGGGCAGAGAAATGTTGAATCATCATTGTGACATGAAAAGACTGACAATAGAGTGCTGTCTCTTTAAGAGCTGGGGGGGGAAAGGAGATTCAAAATTGGATTGTCTGAGCATGTGCAAACAGATCACTGCTCAGCTTGAACAGAGTTCCTGCCCTGCTCTGAATTAATAAATATTATCTGTACTGATTAAGGTGAGCAGCCCTCTATAATTGTATTCATGTGTAATGTATTTATGTTAGTTAACATTGTTTTGAGATGTATTGAAGTTGTTTTTACTTTATCTAAAGAGATTTATAAAAATTGGATTGTCTGAGCATGTGCAAACAGATCACTGCTCAGCTTGAACAGAGTTCCTGCCCTGCTCTGAATTAATAAATATTATCTGTACTGATTAAGGTTCTCTTTTCTGGAACCCTGCTGTGGACGACTTGGGAGTAGTTGAACTGTGCCCTGTCAGGATTTGAAGCTCTTCTTTCGGATAGAGGCTGCTGTATTGTGGATTTGGCAGTTGGAGCAGCAGTACTGACGCCCTCTTCAGTTCTATATTCAAATGGACACACAGTAGGATACAATCTGGGACTTTGCTTGTTCAGAGACTGCTTAAGGTCGGGTGCTATATCACATGCTGATTCTGGTTGAAATACTTAACATGAGTTTATGACAAAGTTGAGTTTTCTCTTGTACTATATACATGTGTTTATATGACAAATGCAGATGCTTAGGAAGTGAACAGATTTATTTCAGTCATTCATTCCAGTAAAGATAAAACTGTTACTCACTAAAGAGCGTGTGGATTCATTTCTGATACTGGGTTGGGAATCAAAGTGCAGGTTTCAGACACAAGAAGTCATAAAGAAAATTGAACTTCAAGGGTTACATTTACATCTCCTTGAAGATTATTATTTATTTCATAAATAACTAAAGGCTCTGTTGTTCCAGGAAGCATATGGGGAAGGATCTGACTAATGGATATAACAGTTTTTATGAATATTTTATATTATTTATTTTGCTTTGAATTGCAATTTGCTTAATAAGGCAGTTCCTTTATAGGTGAAAAATAAATGTTTTCAATAAATAAATAAATGTTAAAATCTAATTGAAACAAAACTGGACATTTTTTTAAATTTCCCATTTTGTTTCAAATGAATGCACAGCCATGTGTGTTTTTTGTGTCTGAGGGAGGAGAGAGTAGGTGGGATAGGGATGTCATCTGCTCTCCCCGCTCCCACTCTGCTGAATTAAGCTATTTGAATATAAAACAGCCATGTTAACCTCAGGTCCCACCAAAAAAATCATTACTCATAATTAAACATGATGGAGACAGATCCAAAGTAATAAGAATCACTGTTGCAGCTCCAAATATACCCTGCTGCCATGTGGTCCACAGAACTGAAGAACCACTGTCATAGGCACTTCCGATGTATCCTGTGGGCCTACAGAGTTGCCATTGCCCCTTCTTTCTGATGCACCTGTAGCTCTGCCTGGCTCCTATCTTGCTATACTGGGCTAAAGTTATACAGCGAGAGAATCAGAGTCGCTAAGAGAATCAAAGTCAGAAGCTGAGTGTGAGAGAATCAGACTGAAAGAACTGGACAGACTGTGTGAGATAATCAGGAAGAGTTGTGGCTGTATGTGAAAATCAAGGAACCAGAAAATCAGAGAGGATGTGTGTGAGAGAATCAGCTGCTTTGTGAGAGAGAGTCAGAGAATCAAGGGGTCAGAAGTTGAATGAAAATTAGGAATTCAGAGGCTGTGAGGCCGATGCAATAAATATGCGCAGAAAGCGGGCGCTGAACAGTCAGCGCCCGCTTTCTTAATGCACCCCAGGCACCTCCAAGGGGGGCACCGTGCAATATTTAAATTAGGGGGTCACGTTAGTAAGGAGGCACTAGGGTTGCTTGCGCGCCCCTAGTACCTCCTTGCTAAAGAGAACCCGATTGGCATTGGCGGTCCACCAGTTAGGAAAACCGATGCTGAGCGTCTGTTTCCTGCATCTGACTGCCAATGTTTTTTTTTTCTATTTTTTAACTTTATTTAATTTTGTTTTTCCTCCTACTTAATATTGCAACGATATTAAGTAGGAGGCAGTACAGAAAAGCAGTTTTTTTTCTGCTTTTCTGTACTGGTTTAAGGAGCGCTCAGCAATTAACGCCTGCTCCAGGCAGGCGTTAATTGCTGAGCACTAAATGTGCATCCTAGATGCACAATTTTTTTTTTTTTGCATCTGGAATGAATGCTAATAGCTTCAGTCACATGCATTTGCATGTGATTAGCGCTATAAGATTCACTCTGCGTTGGACGCGTGTTGAATAGGCGCTAATCCCCTTATTGTATTAGGGGATTCATTAGCGCCTATTTATCCCGCATCCGACTGCAGGTTATACATTGTGCTCGGCTGAGCACACTGTATTGCATAGGCCCCTGTGTGTGACTGAATCACGGAATCAGAGAGAATTGGTCAAACCTCACTTTGAAATGTTTGTATGCTAATGCCAGAAGTCCAAGAAGTAAGATGGGAGAATTAGAGTGTATAGCAGTGAATGATGACAGACTTCACTGGCATCTCAGAGACATGGTGGAAAGATGACAACCAATAGGATAGCACTATATGATGGTACAAATTATATCACAAATGATAGAGAGGAGCAACTTGGTGATGGTGTGGCGCATTATGTCCAGGATTTCTACCCATAAAGATTTGATTGTGCATTTAGCCTCTTGAAGGATCCTTATCCTGTTGGACTCTCTGCCATCCTCAGGCAAATCCCTTACCTGCCTGCACCATCCAAGCCCTCCGATTGCCGGGGCCTGCCCCCCGAGGCCCGCCGACGCTTCACGCAGCTGGCATAGACCCATTGGGGTCAGAAACTGCCACAACCGATGCCGAGGACCGCCCCCACCGCGTCGATGAGAGGCAGCAACCAGATAGCCCTTTAAATCCCGGCGGTCCTCCCAGGCATCGCGCGCCTAGCGTCATGCACCTAAGGAGTGCAACCAAGGGGCTTGCCCCTTAGTGCACCCCTTTGTGCAGCCCATTTGACCCCCAGCCTATCCCACCAGAAAGTCAACCCTGGACACCTCTCTCAGCAGCTCCTAACACTCAAAACACCTCCACCCACTCTACCCTACACCCCGGTTCTCACGCCTGCTCACTCGTCCCTTTTCATCACCCCATAGCAGTCCTGCGTGGCCAACCCCGATCCACTGAGATTAAGAGCACCCAAACCCACCCATTGACCACTGAGCCGGCACCCAAAGACACCCACCCCCCCTGGATCTGAGTAAAGACACGAACACCCATGCTGGCCAAGTCTAAAGACTACAGCAGCAACTCTATCCAACACTCCTACCCCCCACATAGCTCCCAACCAACCCTCACTTCTCCCACGCCTGACCTCTGCGCCCTACCAAACCGCCTCCACACCACAGAGCCATCAGTGGGCTCCTACATAAGGCTCCAAACCCTCCCTCACTGACCCCAACTCCACCCCCAAATACACCATACACACCTATTTCAACCCCCCTCATCCGAAGTGCAGCTGCACCCCACTCAAAAACCACAACCTCCCTCAACGCCGACGATGCCTCACAACAATTCCCATACCCACAGACACACTTATACCAACCATCAATATACTAACCCTTTTCCTAGTAAACGCCCAATTCATCTCCAAAAAAATCCCCATCATATATGACTTCCTTACAGACAACCACCCAGATCTCCTATGCGTCACCGAATCCTGTCTCAAAAAATCTGACACAGCATTAATAAACCAACTCCCTCACTCAAGTTATGACATCTTCTCCCTATCCAGACCAAAAAAAAAAGAAGGTGGCCTACTCCTCCTGGCCCAAAATAAATTCAAACTCACACACCACCCCATCACCATACCACCCCCCCTGGAAATAGGCCTCTTCAAATCAAGAAACCTCCAAATACTGCTACTATATTCCCCACCAAAATGCCTAGATCACAATCTTTCCAACCTTATCGAAACTATCTCCTCCCAAATCAACATTGACCTCCCCGCAATCATCTTAGGAGATTTCAACCTCCATATCGATGTCACTCCCCTCCCCCCTCCCCCCCCCCTCATGCACCCTCCTCCTGGACATCATGTCCTCAATGGGCTTCAAACAAATTGTCAACTCACCAACCCAGAGATCAGGCCACACTCTTGACCTCATATTCATCAATGACAAAGCTACATCCACAATCAACCCACCTAGGACAACCAGCATTCCATGGTCGGATCACAAAATGAATCCAGACCACACTTCGATTGAAAACCTTCCACACTGAAACTGACCAATCCAAAAAATACATCAAATTCCACAAATCATGCCCCAGCGAAGAGCTGATAGAAACCCTCCCCAACGCCTTGACCTCCCTCAACCTCAACAATGCAAACACTACCATCAACTCTTGGATCTCCATCAATGCCGAAATCGCCAAATCCAAATGCCCAAAATAATCAATACGGACAGCCCCCATAAAACACCTTGGTATAACCCAGAACTAAAAATCACCAAGCAATGTCTCAGACAAGCAGAGAAAAGATGGAGAAGACATCCTACTTCACCCCACCTCGACAGATACAAAACACTGCTCCACATATACAGAACAGACACCGACAAAACCAAAAGAGAATTCTACTCAAAGAAAATTCACCAACACCAATATAACCCCAGAATCCAACACCAATATAACCCCAGAATCCTTTTCAGCTTTGTCTCCAACCTGACCCAACCTAGTCTCAACCCACTGTCAAAGGAAGAATCCACAAAGGCCTGTGAAGAACTCGCCCAATTTTTTACAGACAAAATATCAAAGTTAATACCAACCAACCCCCCCCCAGCAAGCCCAGAAAGGCCGAATCCTCACAACACAACATCTCCTACCTGGACCACCTTCGACCTCATTGCCTCAACAGAAGTCAAAAAGGTTATTCAAAAAATCAACCCAGCCGCCCACCCACTAGATCCATCCCAGTCAAAACTCTCAAGCTAATCCCCAAAGTTATCGCTAAACCAATAGCCAAAATAATAAATACATTAGGGGGCGGATTTTAAAACGAGCGCGAATAGCCTACTTTTGTTTGCGCTCCAGGCGCAAACAAAAGTACGCTGGATTTTAGTAGATACGGGCGGAGCCGCGCGTATCCGCTAAAATCCTGGATCGGCGCGCGCAAGGCTATCAATTTCGTATAGCCGGCGCGCGCCGAGCCGCGCAGCCTACCCCCGTTCCCTCCAAGGCCGCTCCGAAATCGGAGCGGCCTCGGAGGGAACTTTCCTTTGCCCTCCCCTCACCTTCCCCTCCCTTCCCCTACCTAACCCACCCGCCCGGCCCTGTCTAAACCCCCCCTTACCTTTGTCGGGGGATTTACGCCTCCCAGAGGGAGGCGTAAATCCCCGCGCGTCAGCGGGCCTCCTGCGCGCCGGGACGCGACCTGGGGGCGTGTCCAGAGGGCGCGGCCACGCCCCCGGGCCGCCCCGGGCCGTAGCCACGCCCCTGGAACGCTCCCGACACGCCCCGAAAACGCCGCGCGGTTCGGGCCCGCCCCCCCAAACCGCCCCCCGACATGCCCCCTCCGAAAACCCCGGGACTTACGCGAGTCCCGGGGCTCTGTGCGCGCCGGTAGGCCTATGTAAAATAGGCTTCCCGGCGCGCAGGGCCCTGCTCGCGTAAATCCGCCCGGTTTTGGGCGGATTTACGCGAGCAGGGCTCTGAAAATCCGCCCCTAGGGGTGTGCATTTGTTTCCTACATATTTGTAATACGCAATGTATAGGGCCATATTAGTTGTATTCGTGGGGAAGTGAATCATATCGCGATTCACCACGAATACAACAAATCTTCACCAAATTATTTGGCCATCTAAAGGAGCCTATTTAAACAAACCCCCCACCCTTCTGACCCCCCAAGACTTACCAAAACTCCCTGGTGGTCCAGCGGGGGGTCCGGGAGCCATCTCCTGCACTCATACCCTCGGCTGCCGGTATTCAAAATGGCGCCAATAGCCTTTGACCTTCTATGTCACAGGGGCTACCAGTGCCATTGGTCAGCCCCTGTCACATGGTAGGAGCAATGGATGGCCAGGACTGAGGCAAACTCTCACAGAACAGGGAGTTCACTGAGCAGGGCAAACCTCACTCCTTCTCCAAGGGTCTTAGGTTGTGTGACCCAAAACAAAAGATAGGAACACAAGTAGTCCAATCCATTTCAAACTCTAACCAAAAATGCCACACAAATCACTCTACTCACCATCACCCCCCTTATTCAAACAGGAATTCGCCATTCCAGCAAGCTTTAAAGGAGATGCCCCTCTCCTAACTCTTTAGCCCCAGGGCTTGAACTAGGGTCATCTAGTGGAGACTTGGATGGTCTCTACAATTACATTCAGCATGCAGATTCCATCTAACATTTTGACCAGTTGCAGGGAGGCCTGCAACCAGCCACACTCACGCCCAGCATCACTGGACACTGAAGACACCACCGGGATCCTGACAATGAAGACACTGCCCAACGCCATCAGCTGTTTGCAGGGTGCATGGCATCAACTCATCCCTCCCTTTTCTTTCTCTAGTGTGTGCACGCGGTGTGCTATCACTTATTAGCTCTGCTGCAGGAAAGACTCTGGAGGTGCTCAGTGATGACGTTGGTGTGGTTGGGTATTTAAACCTCAGCCTTGCTCTAAGCCTTCGCCTCAGTAACAGGTCCCTTGCAGTGCATGTTGCTACCCGGATTCTGCTGTGCTTCAGTTCTTGTCTAGCTTGCCTCATCCAACTTGCCTTGCCTCGTCCAGCCTGCTTTGCCTTATCCAGTCTACCTTACCTCATCCAGCTTATCCAGCCTTGTCCAGCTTACCCAGCATTGTCCCATCCCTTGTCTACTTGATCTCCAGGTATTGATCTCAGCTACAGAATCAGACCATTCATCTGCCTGTCATCTGGTATAGACCTCTGCTCCAGACGTCAACTACACTCTGAATGCTGTCTGCCTCAACCCTCTGCCTGAATCTGGTAACTTTCTGATCGCACCCTGTCCTAACCTTAGCACAACTCTAGACTTTCCTATTCTGACTGCCTTGTGGGTCATTCACCTAAGTCCTGCCAGTACCTGGAACCCAAGGGCTCAACCTGCAGGGAACTGGGCTTGTATAGGTAAAGATCCAACTCAATCCCAGCCTAGAGCATGTCTGCCAGCGGTCAGCATGGGCCTAGTGGATTCACTCGTAGGCAGAGTCAACCACACCACAGAACAAAGGCTCACAACCGCATCACTGAATAGTTGATAACATTTTAGAATGGCAACCATGGATAATATATGCTTCTATGCCCTTTGCTGCTGATTGCAGATCTATTCTATTGAATAATTTGTTGTGATTTATATCAAATATATAAAATCTACCTACAGCTATATTGTTGACTTTTATTCCTACATTCCTATCAAGGCCAGAGGGATACTAGGCTGAGGCTGCATAGAGAAAAGTTTAGCCAGCAGGAAAAAGGAGGTGATGATGCTTCCATTCAGGTCATTGGTAAGAAAGGAAACAGTAGAGCTAGGGGTCATGATATGAATGTAAATTTCCCTTGCTCCAACCACCTGGCAACAGCATTCCCTGGTCTGGAACTCAGCCTGACAGAAGACCCCAAGCAGGCTTTGTCATTCTTTGGGTACCTGGTGCCTAGTGCCTCCATCTGGGGAAAAAAGGTGTGAAATTTCCCTCCCTTTCCACCCAGGAAATCTGAATCCAAATAAAACTGTAAACGGGGCTTGTAATATTTACAAGTTTTATTAGATTTGTCTAAGTGCAAGTTTCTAGGAGATACTAAACAGTGCATAAACAGTACAAATATTAATTCCTAGGAGGTTCAAATAGTGGGGAGTATTAAACCTCATATGGTACAACTATTAAAGAAAAACCTTTCTTTGATCCCTTTGTTCCCCTACACTGATTCTCACAAATCCCCTTTATCCCTTTCTTTCTCTAGCCCAAGTCTCCCCTATGTGTAGGATGCAACTGGGTAAGTAAATGCTGCAAGTCATATGAGAGGGATGTATTCTGTTCAACTGACCCTTAACTGCTGATTCTTTTCTTGGCTCTGCCTGTACGTTGCTGTTGGGCCCAGAGGGGAACAGAGCTCCAGCTCATCTTTGCTCTTCCACTGGTTATATACCTTCTTGGGCAACCAAAATTCTACCTACAATCAGTCACTGATTCTATTCATCCTGCATGAGACCAAACTTCAATACTTTTTCCTTATTGGGAAAGATCCTGTTGCTGCGATTTTAACACTGCCATATCCATAATTTGCCAGATGCTGTTAATGATTCTAGCTTGGCAAAATATACAGTATAGCAATCAGCTCTCTTTAATTAGCAAGGACTCTCTCTATCTTAATCACAAGACTGAGCTCAAAAACGAACTCTGCAGAGGACACTTACAGGGTTTTCAAGATGGCGGATGTATGAGATGATTATCCTGCAAATTCTACTTCCTCTTCCAAACTTGCCACTTTTGGATGACTTTTACCACTGTTGAAATGTAAAGGTAAGATTCAAACATTTCCCATGGAATCCTTTTCCTCATTGTCGGATCCAATGAACCATTTTGTGAGCAGAGGGAACTTACTGGGAGGGAACTCACCATATGAATTTTCCATGGTGCCTGAAGACCCTGCAGATTTTCTTGGTCTAGAATCATCTTTATCCCAAGGGCTGAGATTTATCTCAGAACAGCCAGGTCCTTACAGATCTATTTCTGGTTCCCCAGCCTAGGCACAATGTCATAGCGGGAGCATCTGGAGGAGCAGTGGAGCTGGCATTTCTGAAGATTGTAGTTGCATAGAAAAGTTTCGACCTGATGAAGGGTTCTCAGGTGGTTGGCGCTAGGCGTCCTTAATCAACGCCAAGAAGCTGAAGATGAATTACATCACTTGTCTTTGATCACATTGACACAGAATGAATTCTTGAATGGCCTGTAATGTGGAACTGCTTTTATGAATTTTCATTATAGCATCCTGAGCTGAAACTTTATGTGAAATAATGGTGAACATTGGGAAGTCTATTTCTGGTGATATTCAACATATATCTGAAATGAAGCAGGGAGTTATTAAGAGTCAAGAAACTAAAATTATGATCCTTAAGAAGAGAATGGTCAAATCTGAGAAGGCATTTTTTGGGAATTAGAGAGATTCAAGAAGCTTTAATAAAAGGGAACTTATTGTTATTTATTAAAGTGGAAATATTACAAAATGTTGTGAAATGTAACTTGTACTAAATACATTTTCCCAAAATATACTGAGTGGGAGAACCAGATTTGGGTGAACTGGGTGGAGTTCAGTCTGAAGAACTAGGAGGGTTTTGATGACCTGGAAAAGGACTGTGTGAACTGGTTGCCTAAGTGGTAAAACTGATGATTTTCTTGATGCGCACATGTTTTAAAATATGGCAACTTAAATGCATAAATCTTGATATAAGTCCTGCTTTAAGTTCATGCTTAAAACATATATGCATGCATATTTTTAGAATAGGAAAGTGCAGGTTCAATGCATTGATATATGTTCTTTCAATGCATTGCATGTATTTGCACGTAAGCCTAATACACATATATGTTGTGGGGTAGAAATATACATATTTTATAAAACATGTGTATATCATATACATCAGAGGTCCCCAACCCTGTCCTGGGGGCCCACCAGCCAGTCGGGTTTTCAGGATATCCACAATGAATATGCATGAGAGAAAATTTGCACATCGTATCGTTATGGAGGCAGTGCATGCAAAATTTGCACATGATTTAATTGGACAAAAAGGATCCAAGTTGGGCATTCCCAGGCTGGGGTGTTCAAATTTAGACGGATAGCACTATATTCAGTAACAACTGTATAACTTTGGCCTGGATTCATCATTCATCGCTGAATGATGAATCCAGTGAAAACAGGGGTGGGCCTGCGAAAGCCCGCAGCCTTCGCACCACCGCAGTGTCTTCGCTGCTGGCTTTCGCACCGAATAGCGCCACCGTAAAAGGTGGTGCTATTTGGCGTGCTACTGCTGACAATAACGTTGGTAACGTTATCGCCGGCAGCAAAGACACCACCGACTCCTTCCTCCCCCCGCCGTGACTCCTATCCTTCCCATAATTAGCATTATATCACATGCGAAAAGTCCCTTTTCGCATGCGATATGGCCTTATCACGTGTGTTAGGGCCCTAATGCACGCTATAAAGCTTTAGTGAATGACCATATTTGTTTCCTAAATCCAGTCCACAACTTTTGTGCATTTAGATTTAAATGATATTCAACTGCAGCTTTAGCCAGTTAGCTTCAGCTAAATATCAAAATTAGCTGGTTGAAATTAACTGGTTAACTGGCCGCTCAGCAGTTCTTTGAATATCCACCTTTAGATGAACAATTTAGCCATATTTGTTTTTTTCCTCCCATTGTAAAATGTTCTAGGCTAGCTTAAACAAGATGTGATCACCCCCCCCCCCCCCCCACACACACACACAAATACACTGCTTCATCTCTCTACAATTATTGGCTGTACCTTTTATGGTAAAAAATTTCCTTCTCAGTTGATCACAGTATTTGCCTTTTTAAAAGCTCCTTGCCAGATCTTACTTACTGCATAGGTCCCTCTCTTTTTAGCTGATCTCATCTTCATACCCACTGTTTGGAATGTGCAGTATCAGTACTCCCTGGTCATACATACTTGCTCACACCCATTATTCGAGCTTACACACAGCCACAAATATGGCATGCCTCAAAGGATGCCTTAGACCTTATTCATAGCATAGTGCACATTCACAACAGTCGCACATCAGTTTTCCATGGACACCCAGCACTCCATCATAATCACACATGTATTGTAGAACTATATACTGTCTATGTCTTAACCCTAATCTTAGTTCCATACACTACCAATGTTCCATGCAAACTGTGCATATGTGCATGCACACACAGGGGGCAGAACAAGTGTGCACAGGAGGACATAGCATTCACAAGGAAAGGAAAACAAAATAGTGTTTCAAAGAACACTGTGTGCACAGATTTATACATTATGTTGCACATGAAAACTTTCTGTGTTCACAGCTCACATAAAATCAGAGGGAACATTGTACACAATGCGCTCACATCAACTTCAATATACTCATCACTCTCTGTATCGCAAGTCCACATTAACGTCTTCTGAACAAGGTGATATCTAAAGCCAGAAGAATGCTGGGCTGCATAGAGAGCGAGGAACAGCCAGTAAGAAAAAGGAGATAATAACCTTGAACAGGTCCTTGGTGAGGCCTCACTTGGAGTACTGTGTTCAATTCTGGAGTCCATATCTCAAAAGGGACAAACTCATAATGGAGATGGTCCAGAGAAGTGGCCAAAATGGTATGGGGTCTGTATGAGAAAACCTATGAAGAGAGGCTGAAGGATCTGAATTTGTATACCCTGGAAGAGAGGAGGTGCAGGAGAGATGTGATACAGACCTTCAGATATCTGAAAGGCTTTAATGATGCACATTCATCAAACCTTTTCCATTGGAAAGAAATCAGTAGAACTAGGGGTTACAAAGTGAAACTCCAGGGAGGACGACTCAGAACCAACATAATGAAATGTTTCTTTATGGAGAGAGTGATGGATGCCTGGAATGCCCTTCCAGAAGAGGTAGTGAAGATGAAAACAGTGAAAGAAAAGGGACATGGGATAAACACTGTGTATCCTTAAAGAGTAGAGGATGGAATTGAAGAAAGAAATGCTTGGGGAATGACTTCTGTTATTACTGGCATCAGTAGCATGGGATCTTTTTAGTTTGGGTACTTGCCAGGTTCTTGTAGCCTGGTTTGGCCTCTGTTCGAAACAGGATGCTGGGCTTGATGACCTTTGGTCTGACTAAGCATGGCAATTTCTTATGTTCTTATGGGGGCAACTTGCTGGTGTGGCGGTTACTATCCTGAACCAATAAGCCTTCATACTGTTGATGCAACTCCATCATGGCTCTTTGCTTTAACAGCAGGGGTAAAAGGGGAATTGGATTCAAACAGCAACCAATGAAGGCCCTGACTTATGGTGTGGGAAACTGATAAGCATGGAAGTAACCTACATAGCGCAGCAGATACTACCATAGAGCTGGTCTAACTTATCCGAATAACTTATCTGGCAAAGTAGTGAAATATACACAGCTGCAGAGACGTGCTGCTGAATAACCCTTGGAGTTTCACCAGATAAAGCATATATGGCTAAGTTATTTATCCAGGCAGCATTGAATATTGGGCCATTTAATATCATTAAAAATCTCTATAATTCATGTATAACTACATAATGCTTAATGTAAAGTCTTAATCAAACTTTCAAAACTGTAACAATCTTAATTACAGATTCTTTTAATTATTATTTTTTTTAATTTATACTTTATTAATTTTCATACATTGATTACAATCATGAAACTAAGAAATATGTTTCAATGTAGTAAAGAAAAAAATAACTTAAAAACAAGCATAAGAAAAGCATTTCCAATCTTAATAATCTACATTGCTTAACATATCCATAATTTGGGGGATTAAGTAAAGTAAATATATATAAATTTCATTTATACATACATTATAAGCATCTTAACAATTGGAAGAAGACAGAGCTTTAATTTATTTTTGGACATTCGTCTCTAAATTATCTACTTGATTTTTATCCTGTAGAAATGTTTCTAAATGCAATGGGTCATTAAATCCAAACTTTTTCCCTTGATATGAAATAAAACACAAACAGGGAAATTTAAGAAAGAAAGTAGCTCTCAATGCCAACACCCGAGATTTTAAGGATAAAAAATATTTCCTTCTTGCCTGTGTGGCTCGAGCAACATCAGGGAAAATTTGGACTTTATGTCCGCAAAAAGGAACATCTCTATTTCTAAAGAATTTCCTGAATAGTATTTCCTTATCTTGTTCTACAATAAATGAAACAAATAATGTTGCTCTATTTTCTATTAAATCTATCGATTCTTCTAGGAAAGTTGTAATACCCAACGTATGCTCATCTTGTATATTAGCATTATTATCATTTTTCAAATCCCCAGTTCTCTCTATCTTCTTTGAATAATAATATATCTTTGATAATTTAGGGATTTCTTCCTCTTCATAAGATAATATCTCTCTCAAAAATTTTTTAAACATTTCTAGGGGGGACAACAATCTAGTTAAAGGAAAATTAATTATCCTCAAATTTCTTGATCTCAACAAATTTTCAGCGTATTCAATTTCCTTATGCTTATAATTATGCTATCTCGCATGAACAATTTCTCAGATTCTTCAACCAAATGAATCTTATTATTTAATCCATGTATTGCTTTTTCACAGTCATCAATCTTTTTTGCATGTTCTACTAGAGTACCACTATTACCATTTATTACAGAAGATAAAGATTTATTCATCATTGATGTATTTCTATCAAGTTTTGAGATCATTTGCCATAAATCTAATAGTGTTATATTGTCAGGGTTACTCCCTGACTTAATATTACACTCCAAAAGAACCGGCGGCATACTAGGTATTTCATTTGACTGAGCCATAACATTGTCAAACCTAGAGACTTCTGTTGGTATAACCAAACCCAAGTCTTTTTGGATTACTCCTACCGGTTCTGTAGCCTTATCAGTTGATGGGAAACTGTTTGGCTGTGGTGGAGACAAAGGTCCTTCGCCGGGACTCAGGGAGGCTAAGGAACTTCCTCCCATGCTTTCCTCTTTTGGCGTATCCATCTGTCGTATGACATGATGGTCCATTGGGCCTGTTCAATGTTGTTGTAGTGGGGAGGAGGTATATATCTTCACTTTTCTTTTCCTTCCCATCAATCGGCAGAATGTGAGGAAGATTGAGTAGGATTTTCGGCCAGACACCAGACTACGCTGGACTAAGCCGGACAAGCCGCGTGCCCCTTTGGCGTGCGTGGCTTAGGCGGCGTGCCGGCGGCTGCAGTGCGTCGCAGCAGCAGCATCTCAGTTAAGCGTTGACACCATGCCCCCTTTGACGTCACTGACCGGCGCGAGTGATGTTCTCACCTGCAAGATGTAAGAGTAACAGGGCTTTCTCAGCTGTTAAAATATCTGGCCTGAAGCTCCAACCCTCTCTGTCTCCTTCCCAAGCTCCCCAGATAGACACCGCAGCAGCGTCTCAGTTAAGCGTTGAAACTATGCCCCCTTTTACATCACTGACCGGCGTGAGTGATGTTCTCACCTGCAAGATGTAAGAGTAACAGGGCTTTCTCAGCTGTTAAAATATCTGGCCTGAAGCTCCGACCCTCTCTGTCTCCTTCCCAAGCTCCCCAGATAAACGCCGCAGCAGCGTCTCAGTTAAGCATTGAAACCACGCCCCCTTTGACGTCACTGACCAGCGCGAGTGATGTTCTCACCTGCAAGATGTAAGAGTAACAGGGCTTTCTCAGCTGTTAAAATATCTGGCCTGAAGCTCCGACCCTCTCTGTCTCCTTCCCAAGCTCCCCAGGATTCATATAATTCTAATATGATTATCTTCAATTTCTTTCTGTCACTTCAGATTTCCAACTCTGCACTCAGCCATAGGTATAGCATGTGCATTTCCTTTGCTTGGAACACTGAACTGTACTCATTTACATAAAAGAGGAAATGTGACAATTGAACATGCCTATAAATGCAGATAACGCTTAAGAACATAAGAAGCACCAAGTTCATTGAACCCAGCATCCTGTCTCTGACAATGGCCAGTCTGAGTCACAATTACCTGGCAGGTCCCCTATAGTTGATATATTTCTTGTATCTTACTCCAAGCGATAAGCGCTGGCTTTCCCAAGTGCATAATTGTTTATCGATTTTTCCTTCAGGAACTTGTTCAACCCTCTTTAGAACCCCACTATGTTAGTCACCTTGACCACATCCTCTGGCAACAGATTCCATAATTTGTGCACCAAGTGAAAAATGCTTCCTACAATTTGTTTTAATTCTGCTAGTTAGTTTCATGGAATATCCCTTAGGCCTAGTGTTATTTGAAAAGTTAAATAACCGTTCCTATTTACCAGTTCCACTTCACTCATGATTTTATAAATCTCAGTCATATTCCCCTCTCAGTCATCTCTTCTCCAAACTAAAGAACCCTAATCTGTTTAGCCTTTTTCCATAAGGGACTTTCCCATCTCCTTTTATCATTTTTGTCATATTTCTGTGTACCTTTACTATGTCTGATAAGGGGCATTGAATTGTGTTGGGCTGTTGGTAAGACTTCCCTTGGGCCTCCCGGATACTGTCTGGTCCCCAGATGGCAATCCCTGGTGGACTTTACCTGATCCCAGGGCTGCAGCAGTGGCCCTCATTGTGGCTCTGAAGCTGATTCTTGAGAAAAGGAGAGAGACAAATATTTACAAATATATAATAATTCTCAGATTGCTAAATCACTTAAATCAAAATCCTCAGATTTCTCTTTTGGTATCCAAGAGGCAGGATTCTCTGCTTGATGCCCCAGATCAGGACCATAATATTTGAGGGCCCCAGATCAATCTGAAATACATGAAAAAAGAAAACACTAGTTAGCTTATAGCTTAGCCAAGGTAAGAGCTGTTTCTACTGATACTGCTTACCTTCACACTCATAACATTACCCAGCCATTCCAGGTCATGTCCTGCGTGTGAAAGAAAAATGCATCCTGTTGCTGCCAGAGAAGACTGTGGTGTATTAGCAGATTGCTCATGTGTGAACAACCATGCCATGTTCCTCTTTTGTAACCAGCTTGAAACTCAACTAACATACATTTTGCATTATTAACCTACAATATTTATAACAGCTGTATACATCTCTAAATGCTATTTATCTTGTATTCTTTTTATTTAGTATGTTTACTCTATAGAGTGAGAATTGAAAAGATAGGTGGGACAGACCCAAACGAAAGGCTTGATGGTTTGAGGAAAATAGGTATTACTTTCACTTTAGACAAATCTTTTTTGCATGGCACAACTCCAATAGCCAGCCTTCAAAATCTGAAATTTAGTGATCAAAACATTTTTCCTTTTTTTCTAATAAAGTCTGAAAAACAGTGATATAAAAATAATATAGCTTCATGGTTAATGTTTGCTCTAAGGGTATCTTCATTTTTCTTGTTGTTGATGGGTGGAAAGAGCTGAGTAACAAACTAAAGGAAGCTAAAAGAAAGGAAATCAATAATGCCTACAGGTTATTGGAAATTGAATCTAAAAGTTATGATAAGTCCTTTGCATCAAAACTTCTGCAACAAATCTTTAGAAAATTATATCACAAATCATATTAAGACTGATCTTGAAAATACATAATCCCTTTCATGGCAACTAAATAAGCTTGGCAAAGGAGCATGCCTGCAAATCTCTGAAGTCACATTCTTGATTTAGAAAGGCTTTTCTCACATTCTTTGTCTATGGAAATAAAAGCTTACTAAATCTGGCCCAGCAAAATTTGCCAAAAACCTCATCTCTTTCATACTGTTTCATGTAGTATTGATTTGCATCAGTTGGCGTGTGCCATATGGATCGGTTTATGGCTATTCAGTTATAAAGCTTGCTTGCCCCCTCACTGAAATAGCGAGTCCAAGAAATAATAAATAAAAATTCATGCAGTGTTGTAAAAGTTAGTGTTGGAAATGCCATGCATGCTGTATTTTTTTTTAGTGGCTTGCTGCCTGGTATTGCTAAACCTGAGACAGTTTCCTATACCCTACAGACACCTTTCCTAATTTTATGATTTCACAGATGATGATTAACCCTTTGGAGTTACTAGGTAACACATTTACAACTAATAATAGAACATATTTTTTTTACTCATGCATAATTAAGCTCTGGAATTTGTTGCCAGATGATATGGTAAAAATTATTAGTGTAGCTACGTTTAAAAAAGGTTTGGACAAGTTCCTACAGGAAAAGTCCATAAACCATTATTAAGGTGAAGTTGCAGAAATACACTTCTTATCCCTGCGATTAGCAGCATGGAATCTTTCTATCCCTTGGAATCCTGCCAAGTTGTTGTGATCTGGATTGGCCACTGTTGGAAAAAGGATAGAGGGCTTGATGGACCTTTGGTCTGATCCAGTATGGCAAGTCTTATGGTTTTTTGTTTTTTTTTTATATTTATACTTTTATTGAGATTTTAAAACACATTTATTACATTTGGAAAAAATCAAGAAAATAACTTCAGTACTGGAAATACAATAAGAAGAAAATAACACTACAATATATATTCTGTACTTCAGAAATAAAGTCCCCAATATTGGGAGGATATGTTTTTAAGTGAAAATTAAGAACCTAATGTTGCGACCGTCGCTGCCTGACGTCTCCACTCCGCCCACTTCACCTCTTTTGCGACTCCCTCTTTGGTTGATGGAAGTTTGGCTGCCGCGGCGTCATCTTGCCGACCTCCACCGGCGTCCCCGGACCGGCTAGACACTGCCTTCCGCCAGGTTCTCCGGAAGCCTAAGGGCATGCAAGCGGCACGGCCCCGACTCAAGTACCAGCTGTGGCGCGAACCTCAGGGGCGTCCCCCTGAGATGACATCATCAAACCCGGACAATTAAGGTCTTTGTTTTTGCTAGCTATTCGAGTTAGCAAGGGGATTCTTCCAGGTATCGCTGCGGATGGGATTCGCTCTCTGCATACCTTGCTACTCTGCCTCCTCGGACTTTACCAGGGGTACTCGCTCCTCGGGGGCCTCGCTCGCTCTCTTGCTTTTCAGGTCGCAGTCTGGAACCAGTACCAGTACTCGCTCCTCGAGGGCCCACGTTCCCGGACCTGCCACCGAATACAATTTCTGCCAGGAAGTCACCACTGCCTACAACACCAGTGAGTTACCATCTCTCTCTCAGAGCTTTCCCTGGAACCAGGTACTCGCTCCTCGCGGGCCTACTTCATTCCAGCCTCTGGGGAGGGCAGATAAAATGGTTATGTGTCTGAAATTTTGATAAACACAAAGAAAGTTTACAAGCCTCTCAGGAATCCAGAGAGTATGATAAAAAAAAAGCTCCCAGCTCGAACTCTGCAAAACTATGTGACCCGATACACTCAACGCACAATTAAGCTCTGGAATTTGTTGCCAGAGGATGTAGTTAGTGCAGCTAGTGTAGCTGGGTTCAAAAAAGGTTTGGATAAGTTCTTGGAGGAGAAGTCCATTGACTGCTATTAATCAAGTTTACTTAGGGGTAGATTTTCAGAGCCCTGCTCGCCTAAATCCGCCCAAAACCGGGCGGATTTACGCGAGCAGGGCCCTGCGCGCCGGTGAGCCTATTTTACATAGGCTCACCGGCGCGCGCACAACCCCGGGACTCGCGTAAGTCCCGGGGTTTTCGGAGTGGGCGTGTCGGGAGGCGTGTCGGGGGCGGGGCCGGATTGCGCGGCGTTTCGGGGGCGTGCCGGCAGCGTTTTGGGGGCGGGTACGGGGGCGTGGCTACGCCCCGGGGCGGTCCGGGGGCGTGGCCTCGCCCTCCGTACCCGCCCCCAGGTCGCGGCCCGGCGCGCAGGGGTCCCGCTCGCGCGCGGGGATTTACGCCTCCCTCTGGGAGGCGTAAATCCCCCGACAAAGGTAGGATCGGGGTTTAGACAGGGCCGGGCGGGTGGGTTAGGTAGGGGAAGGGAGGGGAAGGTGAGGGGAGGGCAAAGGAAAGTTCCCTTCTAGGCCGCTCCGATTTCGGAGCGGCCTAGGAGGGAACGGGGGTAGGCTGCGCGGCTCGGCGCGCGCAGGCTATACGAAATCGATAGCCTTGCGCGCGCCGATCCAGGATTTTAGCCGATACGCGCGACTATGCGCATATCTACTAAAATCCAGCGTACTTTTGTTTGCACCTGGAGCGCAAACAAAAGTAGGCTGTTCGCGCTCGTTTGAAAATCTACCCCTTAGGGAATAGCCACTGCTATTAATTGCATCAGTAGCATGGGATCTTCTTGGTGTTTGGGTAATTGCCAGGTTCTTGTGACCTAGATTGGCCACTGTTGGAAACAGGATGCTGGGCTTGATGGTCTGACCTAGCATGGCAATTTCTTATGTTCTTAAATTTTGACTTTTTTTTTTTACATTTTCTTAAAATGATAAAAATATATATGCTGTTAGTTTTCAAACATGCAAAATGGCTTATGGCTTTCAGTACTATAGTTTTCTAGCATATACTGGGTTATTTCATATGTACAATATGGGGTAGATTTTCAGACGAGCGCGAACAACCTACTTTTGTTTGCGCTCCAGGCGCAAACAAAAGTACGCTGGATTTTAGTAGATACGCGCGTAGTCGCGCGTATCTACTAAAATCCTGGATCGGCGCGCGCAAGGCTATCGATTTTGTATAGCCTGCGCGCGCCGAGCCGCGCTGCCTCCCCCCGTTCCCTCCAAGGCCGCTCCGAAATCGGAGCGGCCTTGGAGGGAACTTTCCTTTGCCCTCCCCTCACCTTCCCCTCCCTTCCCCTACCTAACCCACCCGCCCGGCCCTGTCTACACCCCCCCCTTACCTTTGTCGGGGGATTTACGCCTCCCGGAGGGAGACGTAAATCCCCGCGCGCCAGCGGGCCTGCTGCGCGCCGGGCCGCGACCTGGGGGCGGGTACGGAGGGCGCGGCCACGCCCCCGGGCCGTAGCCACGCCCCGTACCCGCCCCCAAAACGCTGCCGACACGCCCCCGGAACGCCGCGACGACCGGGCCCGCCCCCGACACGCCCCCGACATGCCCCCCTCCGAGAACCCCGGGACTTACGCGAGTCCCGGGGCTCTGCGCGCGCCGGGAGGCCTATGTAAAATAGGCTTCCCGGCGCGCAGGGCCCTGCTCGCCTAAATCCGCCCGGTTTTGGGCGGATTTAGGCGAGCAGGGCTCTGAAAATCTACCCCTATGTTTTCCCTTTAAAAAAAAAAACTGAAAAGGTTAATATTAAGACATGATGGGGAGAGGAAGGAGAGGGGGATGGCAGTTTGTTGACTCCCTTACTACCCCCCCCCCCCCCCTTTGCTGGGCAAACACAGATCCCTGCTTGCTAATTTGTTATCAGTGAGGAGAGGAATGAATGTTATCCTATACTTGTGCTCTGCCAAAGAATAACATCTTAACTGACTTATTTACACTAAGATAAAAAAAAAGCATTCATTTCTGCCCCCCACCTTTGATTAAAGGTGAGAATGTGAGGGATTGATGCAGGAATGGCTGTAGGATTTAAAATACATGGCTTCCATATATTCTGAAGTACACCATCTGTAGAAAAAAAGGGGATTTTTAGATGTAAAACAAAGTATGCAGGGAGGACACCAGAATTTGAATATTCTGTGCAGTGTTACAGAGGTGTGGGAGAGCAGGCTGTGGTTTAGTGTCACTGTTAATGAAAATATTATTTTTTTGCATAGTAAATTGTAAGGGAAAGCTCCTAATTCTGCTCTGCAGTGGCACGTTAAACTTGTGAATTAAAAAAAAAAGTGGTGGTTTGCTTTTAAATATCCTGTTCAGAAATGTATTATTCAAGTTATGATTATCATTATTAGCCCACAAAAACTGCATTTAGCCCTGCATTTTATGCTCCTCTCAAAAGGCGTGTCTAGGCATGCCTCTCTGTATGGGGAAGAGGAGCACTGCTGTGATTTCATTCACCAAACATAGCACCTCCCCTGTTAGCCATGATGTCATTTCTGGTGATGTCATCCAAAATGGTGAACACCCCCCCCCCCTTTCAGACATGCTGTTATCCAAGATGGCGGCTCCCAGACAGCCAAAATGGCTGCCCTTTGAGTAAAAAAAGGGCATGGCCTGTGCAGAGCTAGGCCAAATGTACACAAAGGTGTGGGGCTAAAGCAGAGAAAATTGCTGGGCTTAACCCAGAAGTGAATGCTGATTGGCTGAGGGCAGGAAAAGGGGTGTGCTTTAAAGCAGAAGTTGACATGGCCACTTGTCAAATCAAAGTTTTGCTATTTACTGTACCCCTTAACTACTCACTTCCTATAGGAAAACAGAATAAGCCAGGTTGTTATAGACTCCTGCACAAAAACGATATGGTATCAGAATACCTTATCTCTATCACTTATGCAGAACACAGATAGACACTCACTAAAATTGGGCTTACATTTGTGTGCGCCAAGTAGTGCGCACAAAGGTAGGCCATGCACGCAGGTTATAAAATCTGCCCCTTAATATTTGGGTACTTGCCAGGTACTTGTGATTTAGTTGGTCGCTGTTGGAAACAGGATACTGGGCTTGATGGACCCTTGGTCTGACCCAGCATGACATATCTTATGTTCTTATTCTACTTATATACATACCTCTTTTATCAACAAATGTATCCTGAAAATAAATGGTCCACTTTTATTTTCAGCATACATTTGTCGATATAAGCTGAATTTGAGATGGTCCTACATATTTATACATCATGAGGCAGATTTTCTAAAGGTTACATGTGCCGGGCCTATTTTCAAAAGGCCTGGTGATGCGCGTAAAGCCCTGGGGCTTGCAAAATGGGGTGGGCAGTCCAGGGGGTGCGGCGGAACCAGAAGCTCCCGGCACAGTGGCCATTTGCCCCAGGGCTGAAGTAAGTTTTGAAATAAAAGAAAATTCGGCAAAAAGGTAGGCGAAAGGGCAAGGGGGGTTGGGGAAGAGAAGGGAAGTTGGGGTGGGGGGTAGGGAACTGGGAAAGGCCGTGTGGCTCAGCGTGGGCTCGGCACACGAAGGTGCACAACTGTGCACCCTCTTGCACACGCCGACCCCCGATTTTATAACATGCATGCACATGTTATAAAATCGTGTGCCCATGTGCGTGTGCCAAGTTTTAAAATCTACCCCTATTCTATTTGTTAAGCTTTTATCTCATTGAATTGTGTGACTGAGGATCTTGTTTTTTTGAGATATTCATTTTATTTTGGATCCTAGAGTTAGTGATTACTAGTTTGGGCTTACTCTGCATTTAAAGTTGTGCCTAGACATTGGAAGCTAAGTACTATTAGTTTCAACACAGTAGTTTGGAGACAGACCAATTTTCACATTTGAGGTATTTAACATGAATGACATATTTTGAAATGTTGAAGGAAGAAAATGTAAGTTTTCTACAAAATTGAATCTGTGGTCTGGCAAATGATGACAATAAGTGGTTGGCTTTGGTTTAACTATGGAGTCCAAAATTTCACGTTTGATGCCATTATAATGTACATCATGTTGTAGTTTATGATATTCTTAAGTTTTTTACTCTTTTCAGTCCACTTTTATACTTTTAAGCTATGTAAACCTCTCTAGATTTTGGGGGGTTTAGTGGCCCCCAGAACCTTGACTCACCAATAATACTCATGCAGAGAAACTCCACCGGATATGGTTCTTTTCTGTCTGATTGCTGGCCCTTATACTAAATCATTTTGCATTTGGTTCACCATCAGTAATACTCAACAGGAGCCTCAGTATTCTGCTGCTGGCTCAAAATTCTTTAAGGATTTTTGGTGCATCCTGACCCAAGATTAATTCCAAAGAAAAGGTTTGCCTTTCCTTTCAGACAAGCAGTTTGATGGCTCTTTATATTCTAGACTCTGTGTCTCTGAGGACAATGTGTGGTCCCTCTATGTACTTTGGATTTTGAAGACACAGTATACTGCAGCAACAGATTTCATTTGTAGTCAGAGGTGACAATCTACCTGCTGCTGTGAGGGAAATATATATATATATTTTTAATGCTTACTAAGAAAAATGACAGGAAGATGAAATCCCTTTGTAATCAGAGCTGCAAATAGCTTGTGCTTGTGAGAGTTGTAATTCACTGGTGCTAGTAGTCTGTTAAAATTTAATTAGAGAGGTGTCCCTTTGGGGGCCACCCAGACTTGCAGCCCATGGCACAGAATTCCGGAAAGTGCCCTGGCACCTGGCTCCCCGCCCCTATTCCAATGTTCCCTGTAAACTGTGCATGTGTACTTGGATGCACACAGCTTGTGAAACAAGCACATACAGGAAAACATAGCACGCACAAGATAAGGAAAACAGAAGCGTGATTCAAAGAACTCTGCGCACAAACTTGTATGATATGTTGCACACAAGAACTGCTTTGAGCCCACAGCCCACAAAAAATCAGAGGGAATATTACTCAGGACAAACTGCTGCAAGGACCAGATTAGGAACAGAACGGGAGAAAAATGTCAGAGTAGTTATGAATGAAAGCTCATGGCACTGGTTCTTTCTGAGCTGGAATTAAAAAAGAAAAGGAGAAACTACTGGGCCAAAAAAACCCAAAGTTACAAAAATGTCTCAATTGCACATTCAATATAGAAGAATATTGTATGGAACTGATACAGAATAATAAGTATACCATTCTAATGCATGCATGTAATATTCATGCTATATCTGTCTGTAGGAAATGTCACAGTTCAAGCCTGTGATGCTAGATGGCAAAAGACCAAATGAAACAAAAAGTGGATGGTTTTATTCTCTACTTCAGTGCTTAGCTCTTAGGGGGATTCTGAATCTTTCCTGGAATTACATAGAAAAGTAGAATAACCAATAACCTATGGAAAGAAATGGAAAGACAAAAAATAACCTACATAAAGGGGGTCAGAATTGAAAATGTGACCTGCAAAGAATTTCCAAGTTTGACTTGACAGCAAAGCTTCCAAGATATGTGGAGTTCCATATTTAAAAGTATTTAGCTGGATAACTCAGAAGCTATATAGCTAATGGGCACTTAGCCAAATAAATTAGGGGTATTCCAGGGGTGTGATTGCGAGTAGTTGAGTTAGCCGGATAACTTAACCAGCTAACTCTGATATTTTATTTAGTTAGCCCTATAATTTATCCAGCTAACTCTAGTCGGCCCATAGACCTGTCCTAAAGATAACCAGATAAACTTATCCATATAACTTTAAGATAGTTGGATATTTCAGTGGTGCGACTGTGTCACTGAATATATGGGCTAAGTTAAGCGGATAAGTTTATCTGGTTAACCAACCAAGCCACAGAGCTACTGAATATGGACCTCTCAATATTTGACTTTAGAGATCTATAACAAACCTTCAAACACCTTTCCAGAGATAAGTGGTCTGGATATTTATTTTCACTGTAGTCTTTACGCGTATCTATGTCTCATATAGCAGCTGGTAATTGAAAGGATATTGCCCATTTTAAGTCTATATTATAATAAAGTTCTTCACTTAATTACTTAATTGTTTGTACCTGTTACTGATGTTTATCAGCTCATGTTCTGCAATTATTTTCATTATATGCAAACATGACTATATTGGGCTTAATGAATAAAACTGGTTGGTCTATAATCATTTAGAGAACAAAATGTTGGTGGAAGAAGAGATGATGCAAGATAGTTTCAGTTTGGTTTGAACCTATTTAGAACCTGTTTACTGTTCAAGGTTGTGGCAATCTCACTCTCCAGATAGATGTATCACTATCTATCTAATTAGTGATCCCTAAAGGACAATGATTAGATATATTTTGAAAATCATGTTATGACAATGTGAAGATAATTTTCAAAAGCAATTTATCTGGGTAAAATGGTGCCTGAAAATGTCCCACCCTTTATCATCCTAAAAATATGTGTGGGGTTCCAAATTAGGAGTAGTTGTTTCTGAGGGCATGTTTTGGTAAAGGGAGTAAAATAATGAACATAAAACTACATTTTCAAATCTACACATTATTAATTGATGGAGGAGTAGTCTAATAGAGCAGCAGGCTACAAACCAGTGTTCAATTCTCACTGCTATTTCTTGTGACCATAAGCAATAGGGATGTGAATAATTTTTCTGACGGAAGAAAATATCGTACGATATTTTCTAATCTGTCAAGTATCAGGGGGTCCCCAAAAGTGATTGGAAAACCCCACAAAATTTTCGTGTGGTTTTTTTATTGTTTTTTTTTTTTTTTGGGGGGGGGGGAGAAAGGGCACACAGAAAAAAAAACCCAAACCCACCCTGACCCTTTAAATCTAATTATTTAGAATTATGCACCCTCCTGACCCCCCCAAAACTTTCCTAAATTACCTGGTGCTCCAGCGGGGGTCCCGGGAACGATCTCCCGCTCTCGGGCCATCGGCTGCCAATAATCAAAATGGCGCCAATGGCCCTTTGCCCTTACCATGTGACAGGGGCTATCAGTGCCATTGGCCGGCCCCTATCACATGGTAGGAGCAATGGATGGCCCACAGTTCTACGAACATGGTACCAGAAACGATTTCAGAACCAATTCACATCTCTAATAAGCAAGTTACTTTATCCTCTATTGTCTCAGGCATAAACCTTTATAAGCCTTTTGGGGATAGGGAGGGAAATACCCACAGTTCCTGAATGTAATCTGCATTGAAAAACCAAGATTAGTAAAAAACAAAAAACAGAGGTGCAAACTCTTTGGAGGAGTGGAATAGTAGGCTAGTGGTCAGAGCAATTGGGTCCTGAACCAGGGAAGCCACGGCCAGTTCCCACTCAGGGACGACTCAAGGAAAATGATGTCTCTCTCTAGAACAAACAAATGCAGGAATACATTTTTTTTGAAGTGGAAGAGTAGCCTAGTGGCTGAGAACCAGAGAAGCCAGGGTTCAAATCCCACTACTACTCCTTCTGACCTTGGGAAAGTCACTTCACCCTCCATTGTCTCATGTATAAACTTGGAGATTTAACAAGCCTTGATGTTTCCAATCTAGTGGGACATCAAGAAGAGAAGATCATCTTGCTGGTGGCTGAAGAGGATTGGTAAGTATTGCTTTGGGAAATCTTAGGACTTAAAAAAGCTTGAGGAGAGGTAAAATAGTGGGGTATATTTTTTAGAGTTTTAGAGTGTCTGAGATAATAAGCATGCCAGAAGGAGTTAATTTTAGTGTCTGTTTTTCCCTCCCTCCCACCCCTAACTCATCCTTTGATTCTGTAGGCAAGAGCCATTTGCTAATCAATAATCAATCAGGCTCTTATCTAAATCATACTATTGCACTAGCTCTTATTGAGAGTTTACTTATCCTCTTGTAGGTCACTTTCAGATTAATAGTGAATACATCAATAAATGTAAAGGATTATAATTGTACACATTCTTAATCCTGTAGCAACCTAAATTTAACTAGGAACTCAACAAAATTAAGATGATGGCAGCAGTCCAGCAGTAAGAGGGAGGCCTTCCAGTCTTTTGCATTGAGTGTCACATGTATAAAGTTTTACCCACTGGTGAGAGGTTGTATGTGTGTGCCCAGTGCAAAGAGTTCCTGGCTCTCAGAGAAGAAGTCCGATCTCTGGAGGCTAGAGTGGCAGACCTGGAGAAACTGAGCCAGACAGAGAGGTATACAGATGAGACCTTCAGTGACCTAATTACCAAGTCCCAACTCCAGTCCAGCAGCCTTGGTGCTGCCTTGGATCAGAAAGCTCTCTGGATGGACAGCATCACCCTGGTATAGCAGGAAGTGATCCTGTATCAAGGACCTGCTCTTCAGGTGATGCATTGTCCTCTCATACTGAAGACAAGTCTCCCAGGGATACTGCCCAGGAGGGAAGGGTTGGATGGCCATCATAGTTGATGATTCGATTATTAGAAATGGTGATAGCTGGATGACTGATAGATGTGAGGACTGCCTGGTAACTTGTCAGCCTAGTGTGAAGGTAGCATCGCTCACACAACACCTAGATAGGATTTTAGACAGTGCTGGGGAGGAGCCATCTGTCATGGTACATGTGGCATCAATGACATAGGAAAATGTGGGAGGGAAGTTCTGGAAACCAAATTTAGGCTTTTAGGTAGAAAGCTGAAATCCAGAACCTCCAGGGTAGCATTCTCTGAAATGTTCCCTGTTCCATGTGCAGGTGCCCAGAGTCAGGCAGAGCTCTGGAGTCTCAATGTGTGGATGAGACGATGGTGCAGGGAAGAGGGATTTAGTTTTGTAAGGAACTCGGCAAACTTATGGGGAAGGGGGGAGTCTTTTTTGAAATGATAGGCTCCACCTTAACCAGAGTAGAACCAAACTGTTGGTGCTAACCTTTAAAAAGGAGATAGAGCAGCTTTTAAATTAGAAAAGGGGGGAAATCTGACAGTTACTCATCAGTGCATAGATAGGAGGGAAGTATCTTCAAAGGATATTAATGAAAAGAAAGAGTTAGGACATCCCAACAGAGAGGTTCCAATAAAAGTAAAAGTAGTAGGGATGTGCAGAGGGACACCATACATTGCATTCAGGATTCGTATTCGTCGGGGGGCAGATACATTGCATTCGGCAAGGGGGGCCCACGATACGTTTATATGTTAATTCTTATTCGTCCCGGCTGAAATTAAATTAACTACAACCCCCCCCACCCTCCTGACCCCCCAAAGACTTACCAAAACTCCCTGGTGGTCCAGCGGGGGGGGGGGGGGGGGGGGGGGCGGGAGCCATTTCCTGCACTCACACCCTCGGCTGCCGGTTTCAAAATGGCACCGATAGCCTTTGACCTACTATGTCACAGGGGCTACCGGTGCTATTGGTCAGCCCCTGTCACATGGTAGGAGCAATGGATGGCCGGCACCTGTGACATAGTGAGGGCAAAGACTATTGGCTGCCAGTATTCAAAATGGCGCTGATAGCCTTTGCCCTTACTATGTCACAGAGGCTATTTTGAATACCGGCGCCATTTTGAATACTGGCAGGCGACAGCTCGAGTGCAGGAGATTGCTCGAGGACCACCACTGGACCACAAGGACTTTTGGCAAGTCTTGGGGGGGTCAGGAGGGTGGGGGTTTATTCGTTAGTGATACGTTGTATTTGAGGGGGTTCACCATACATTTCATGACCCCCACGAATTCAACGAATATGGCATATACGTTGCGGATTGCCAATTTGCTGCAAACGAATGCACACCCCTACTGTACAGGTCAGCCTCAAAATTGTCAAAAAGGACTGATTGCCTTAGTATAAAGGAATCATGCGCTCCTCCCAGGTACCTGGCCACCACGTCCAGAATGTGCATTCCAGCATCACAGACCATTTGCACATTGAGGGAGTGGAATAGCTTTCTGTTGTGGTACGCCTCCTCCCTTTCATGTGGTGGAATGATGGCCACATGTGTTCAGTCAATAGCTCCATTAACATTGGGAAAGTGTGCAAAGGCATAAAAAGCTCTATTCAAGTCCATCAAGTCCTGCCAATTGCAAGGAAAGTATATGTAGTGATGAATGCGGTCCATGACTGCTTCAATGTCCTGATCCAGACAGCATGAAAATATGCTTTGAGACATTCCTCCCACAACGCCTACTGTGGTTTGGAAGGAGCCGCTGGCAGTGAAATGGAGTGCAGCCAACAGTTTGGTCATGCCAGCGATGGCATGGGACTTTGTGGTTGCAGGATCCAGATCAACTCACATGTCTTCATATAAATCATGTATTGCCTGAGAGCTGAGCCGATACCTGCTCACCACTAAGAACTCAGGCATGTCCTCCAAGGACATATGTGGAGGAAATATACAGTCCCTATTTATCCTCGCCTGGGCCCTGGCATGTGGCCTGCCCTGACTAGGCCAGTGACCCTGCATGAGTGCAGCCTCTGCCTGCACTGCTGATAACTCCCTGTCATATCTTGGATATGGCCTGGCTGTTGTTCATGTTGTCCTGCTTCCACATGCTGTGGTCTGCGATGGAACTGGCGAGGCATGAAGTGGCTGTGTATAAATACACCTGGCAGTGAGCAAATGGTCTCATGAAGGTTCACCTACTAAAAGCAAGCATTTTTATTGGTCAGGAAGGCTGGGTAGCTGTTTTGAGTTTTTATCACATGCAGTATATGCCGCGAAAAATAGCGCGATAAGTCCTTAGTGCAAATAAAAAAGGCGTAGTTATTTTCTGCGCTAATGGCCTGCAATAATGGACAAAATATATCACAAATCACGACAGCAGCACCTACTTTACATTAGACCTCCTCTAACTCCTCCCCTATTGCTTCCCTTTTTAAAATTTGCATCGCGATCTGCGGTACAGCCCTTTTCTCATGCGTTTTTACGTTATCGCATGCGTTAACAGGGCTTTTCACATGCGATAAGGCCTTAACGCATGTGAAAACGCCTTATAGCATTTTGATAATTGACCCGAATAGTTACCAGTGAAGAGTAGGGATGTGAATCGTTTTTTGACGATTTAAAATATCGTCTGATATATTTTAAATAGTCAAAAATCGTTAGGGCCACGATACAATACCAATTCCCCCGATTTATCGTCAAAAAATCGTAAATCGGGGGAAGGGGGAGGGCAGGAAAACCGGCACACTAAAACCCCCTAAAACCCACCCCCGACCCTTTAAATTAAATCCCCCACCCTCCCGAACCCCCCCAAATGCCTTAAATTACCTGGGGGTCCAGCGGCACACTAAAACCCCCTAAAACCCACCCCAAATGCCTTAAATTACCTGGGGGTCCGTAGCGGCGGTCCGTAGCTTAAATTACCCCCGGGTCCGTAGCTAAATCGGGGGAAGGGGGAGAGCAGGAAATCCGGCACACTACATCGTGGTGTCTTCAGCCGGCGCCATTTTGCAAAATGGCCGCGGCCATAGACCAATACGATTCGACGCAGGAGGTCGTTCCTGACCCCCGATGGACTTTTGGCAAGTCTTGTGGGGGTCAGGAGGCCCCCCCAAGCTGGCCAAAAGTTCCTGAGGGTCCAGCGGGGGCTCCTGGAGCGATCTCCTGCCGCGAATCGTTTCCGTACGGAAAATGGCGCCGGCAGGAGATCGACTGCAGGAGGTCGTTCAGCGAGGGTTCCGGACCCCCGCTGAACGACCTCCTGCAGTCGATCTCTAGTGAAGAGGTAAGCGCAGGTATACAATCTTGAGACTCAGCGCAGTATAAAAGTATAGGATAAAAGGAAGTTTGGATAATAAAAAATATGTTAAAAATGTTCTTGAATTAAAAATAATAAACACAGATATAAATTTATACAAAAAGGAAAATGGAGCATATATAATAGGCAGTACTAAGCACTAAGCGATTGACATCAGCAAATGCAGTGATTTAATGAGATCAGAAAAAGAGAAAAGCAGTTAGAGAAACAGTTCAGTTGAGAGCCTGAAGTTAAAATGAGCAGAGGTGCTGATGATGTACTCTGAGTTCGAGGGCTATAAAAAATGTATAAACATTAAAGTAAATGAAAGAACATTCATATAGATACAAAAGTAAGAAGGTATGAATGAATGAGTGTTTGTAAAGTTCCAGTCAAGGTAAGAGAATAGGTAGCAAAGTAAATTTATAAAGGTATTTTCTGTACCACGTGTTATAACAGCAATAGTAGAATTAAAGTTGGAGTGTGTACATGTATGAATCCTATTAATATTGAAGGACAAGAAATGAGGATTCATAGCAAAACACTATAAACCAGTGTGAGATCACACAGAAGAGACACACTTCGCTGGGAAAGATATAAATAACATCATCAACTACATCAATATCAGATGAAATATGAGATATAAGAGTCTGATATATATATGAGAACAGTATATAAAATGCTGTCTCTATAAAGAAATCAGAGACTCCTGTCTGTACAACTATATATTATATGAAGAAACAGAATTTGATATAGAATTTGAAGAACAATTAAAAATATTTGAGTATAAAAAATGAAGAATGAATGATTATGTGACAGTATTGATTGTTTTAGTAAAGAGTGAACTTGTTTTTTCACATAAAAAGAAAGAGGATGGTTTTAATTATCTTTTAATTGAGTTAGATATTCAGTAACAATAAGCTTTCAAGGACACTTACATGAAGGGAACACACTGACTAGTACACAGAAGAACTGGAGCGGTTGTAGGGAGTTAGTGTTTGTTATTGGTTTATTTAACGCGTAAGTTAGCAGGTACAAGAAAGAAGCAGCATACAGAGAAAAGGAAGAGAAAAGAAGACTAAAGTAAGAGAGAACAACATACCTTCATGTGGCCAGCAACGAAAAGAAGAAGAATAACAGATAAGTTTAATAAGAGAACTTAAAGCTACTATTGCCAGGCCTGAGCTTGTTTATACACATGTGCTTTTGAGAATAACTACAAACAATAAGTAATAAAAGACACAAAATATAAAGGGAAAGTAAGACTATAACAAAAATAAAGTTTACTTACCTGAATCAACCAAGGAGAAGAGATATTGGACCTAAATAGGAGAAAGAAAAGAAAAGAAAATACAAAGAATCAATTTTCTTTTATTTAAAAGAAATAATATAAGGGACATTAAAGTTAATATACAAGAAAGAATAAGAACTGTAATACTTATGTGATAAATAGATGAGTTGGAAGTAACTTGAATATATTCTTTTATAATTGCTTGTTTGTTTATACTTGATAATCTGTGGTAGGAAAAACAAAAAGGAAATATATATATTAAAGTTTATTAATAGAATGGTTGTTATAATGTTTAATAATATTAATGTTTTTGTTTAAGAATTGTTTTAAATAAAAGAAATAATATCATCTTATTTATCCTTGCCTCCCCTCTTTACTGGCAAGAGAGACTGCACTGGGTGGGTGGTAGCAATTCGAATCCCTATGCACCCCATTCCTAAGGGAGACCTAGGCCTTAAGGGAGGAAGGCGTTGTACTGTAATCTCTTGTGGGCAACATCAGAGAATTTGCTGCCTAATTTGATGACTACATTTTTAATACCATTCACATCAATACTGGCCTCGACGATCTTCTCATCCCATGAGAGAGGCGGTTTACACTTACTAATATAAAAAAAATCTGGTTAGTCCTTGGTTATTAAATCATAGATGATCTTAAATTTACTTTTAATAGCTTGTGCATTAATGAGCTTGATGGATACTTCAAGAAGAGAGGAGAATCAAAGTTTGTCAGAGCAATCAATATTAACATAAGATGGCTGACAAACAAGAGCATGCATTTAACGCTAGATGAGTCTCCATACCTTCCTTGCTTGGTGATAACTGAAAAATTGGACGCTGAAGTTATGAGGACACCGATACCCAACTGAGTAGAGTCCAGTGCTCTGAAGGCCCTTGGTACGCACAAAGAAGCTATTAGGATTCATAGGTTACTGGGTCCTTGGCCCAAGATGAGAGATAGTACTGCCCATGGGGAGGAGCCCCGCTGAGCCTCACCGTTGGGAGGCAAGGCCAGAGATACAGGTGACACAGCCCAGCAAGTACAGGAAGAGTAGGAGACTGGATTGTGGATGTGGTTAGCCAGAATAGGTCCCCCTAGTGGTGGAGTGCTGAACAGGCCCCAAGGAGCGGGGAATGCAGGCAGGGTATGGAGGAGTGCTTCTGAGGGTGACCCCAGGGGGTGGAGCCATAGCAAGAGTCAGCACAGGAAGAATGACGTAGGCTTACCCGAGACACGGGGAAAGCCCAGGGGTTTCAGGCAATGCAAGAGAACACTACGAAGCAGAGTGATGAGGCAGTGGCCTGCAGGGCAGGGTACACCTACATTGGTCTCCACAAGGCAGAGTAGCATGGCAATGGTCCACAGAGCGGGGTACACCAAAGTAAAGTCTCACAGGTAGAGTAGAGCAGCAGTGGTCCGCAGAGCGGGGTACACCGAAGTAGATTCTCATGGGAAGAGTAGAGCGGCAGTAGTCCGCAGAGCAGGGTACACCAAAGTAGAGTCTCACGGAAATAGTAGTTCCTGGAGTAGCCCTGAGGAGCGGGGGAGAAGGCAGACAGCATCCGAAGTGCAGTGCCCTCTGAGGAACGGATAGCCAGAGACAGGAGCAGGGCCCCCGAGGAGCAGGTACCCGAGAGTGTCTCACGCCAGGAGAAGCAGGAAGCAGGAACCAACATCCGTAGCGAGAACTGCAGGATTCAGCAAGGAGGGAACTCATTGCCAAGTCAATTAGAGCCAGGCCCCGATGGTGCTTAAGAGTCCAGGGCTAGTGATGTCATCAAGGGGAGACGCCCCTGAGGTTCCCGCCCTGGCGTCCTTAAAGGAGGGCTATGGAGTGCACACCTAGGAAGGCCCGGGAGAGACATGACGGTCGGTGGCATCCTCGCCGCCCTGGGGAGTCCTGGAATGGAGCCATGAGTGTCTGAAGCGGCTAGCCACAACCCCGAGTCTTCCCAGAGGAGAGAGGGCAGTGAGGCATGAAGTGAGTAATAGCGGTCGCAGCAGTCTGCCACTGATGGTCATAACAGAAGCAAACAAAGGAGTTCCTTTGTCATGCATCGACCACCGGCTCTTGACCCCCTTCTTGGATGACATCAGAGGAGAGGTGGGGCTTCAGGTCACAGCTAACATCAGGGCTGACAGCAGGAACAGCAAGAAGCAAGAATCATCTCTCTATGCAGGGCCAGCTGGTAACAGGCCTGATGATCTGGAGAGAGGTAAGGAAGCAGAAGCAATGAGTCCTCCAGAAATGCTGACTACAGAATGAATCTACTTAGTAAACTTCAAATTAATGTCCAATGTGTTAATCTAGTCATGGAAATCTTTCAACTCCAGTACAATAGCCCTCAATATAAAGAACATTGCATCTACAGTTTATATTGATTCTATACTATGATTTTTAAAAATCATATTGATGTGTAATGTAATTCTCTTCAAACCTAGACACGTATATGTTGGCAATGTCTGAGGCCAGGTTTGACCCCATTGCAATAGTATGAATTTGCTGAAAAAAAAATCGCTGTTGGAAATAGGAACATTGGCAAAATCTAAAATAAAATTTGTAGTAACGTGTCGAGGTTGAGGCGTGATATCAGCCTGGCCGATGTGACCCTCAGAGTCATGTCTTGTGGTAATTTTATGTATAGTGACTCAATGTCCATGGGGACTAATATCATCTCCGATGTGGTCACTTGTATCTGACTCAAAATCCTTAATATAGGGGATGAATTTTACCTGGAACTACTGGATGTATAAATAGATTGACAAATATCGATAACAGCTCTAATACTGAGCCTTTCGCAGACAATATGAGGTGGCAAGAAGGAGACAATGTATGTTCTTTGGGAACACTATATATGACTGGTAGCACAGGATGCTGAACAATAAGAAATACACATGGGATAAGTACTTTATTTGCACAAGCATTGCCATTTTTATGGATTTTATTTCATTGAGAAAACAATTGAAAAAAAGTGACCAAAAACTGGAGAGAGATTAATGATTATTTTGCAGAACTGGTACATTAGCTAATTTTAGCCCTTGTACTTGGGTCCATCTATGATGATCTCACTACTTTGAACATTATTTTTTGTGCTCAGATCCTGTGTTTATAGTGATTAGGTAGTAGGTACCCAACATGACTGACGTGGGTATATTTTTCTACGTCATGTGGTTCTATCAGTTTGGAGGACCAGACTTAGACCTCTGTTGATGGTTTTGAGATAGACAAGCTTTCTTATTCCTTTTGTCCTTTATAAATCCAATTTTCAAATACAAACTATAAAGTACTTTGTTTCTGAATAATGGATTGGTATACTGCCCGAAAGTACATAGATATTTTGTCTGTTAGGTGGTTTGGTGAGGATTTGCCCTTTTGTTCTGTGTTTATCAGTAAATTTTACAAGTGCCATGATAACATACTGAAAGGAGAAATTATACAGTTATTGCATCAGAATTTATTTTTGTTTACCAATGTTGCATATATGACACATTTCTTAATGTAAATTTAGAAAGATGCATGCTGGTGGAATTCTCTTTAGTCTTCATATTCTTTTCTAGTAAAATGTGAGATGTCAATAAGCTGGTTGAAAAGGGATTTTTACCAATTAAGAAAACCTGTTACCCCTCTTTTGTTCCGGTCAAATTAGTTGCCAGTATCAATGCAGATAAAATTTAAAGTGTTATCTTTGATCCACAAGGCCTTGAATAATAATGATTTGGTTTGTTTGAATATGCTGTTAAATCTGTTTAAGCCTTCTCGGACGCTGAGGTCCGCAGGGTATAATTTACTACCAGTGCCCTCTTTGCACACAGGTCATTTAATTGAGTTCTGTAAACAAATGGTTTCTGTGGCAGGTCCTACATGGTGGAACACCCTTCCTAATGAAGTAAGAAGAGAGCATTCATTTATATATTTTAAGAAAAAACTAGATATTATTTGCCCTGTAGATGTAAATCTTCAGAAGCATCAGGGGAAGTGGTATCAGCAATTAATCAGGTCATGTCTTGCAGTATTTTTCTGACCATCTCAAAGTAGAGTACAGTGTGAATGTTTTTACTGTATTTATTCTCAATATTTTAGGAAAATTATGTTTATCGAGCAGAAGGTTATTAACAAACAATGCACCATTAACAACATCATTTAAAGAATATTAGCAAGTACACAAATGGAGCATAACATAGTAACTGTTATGCCTGTCAGTCGCAGACAGCTGTGACTGCGAGTACTCATGTCCTGTACTGCTCTTCTGCCCTCCACGGGGCTGCTCACTGCGTGGGCCTGTCTGTTTCGCCACCACTACCTGCTCCGATGCTGGGCCTCCCTAAGTGCACATGTCACAGGTCCCGCTTATCAAGCTGCTTCGGCTGGAACCTCGGGGGCGTCACGCCATGTTGATGTTATCAGCCTCTCACTGAAAAGCTCCACCGTCGCCCCCAGCAAACAGACTTGGCAACAAGTCCCACAGTGAACTCAGCTCCTGTGGATTCCTGAGAAGTTGCCTGCTGCCGAGCCTTGGACCCTGTCTGGCACCTGCTTCTCGGGGGTCAGTGTGTGCTTCCTCGAGGACTTGCTCCCCTGACTTACCCTGCTCCTCGAGCTGGCTCTGCGCCTCTTGGGTCCAACCCTGCCTTGGCTCCAACTACTCTAGTCTCTTCAGATCATTGCAGTTTATATGAGTTCCTAGTCGGGCCTCCTCACTCTTCGGGTCTGTGTCTGCATCTCAGCCTAGTCTGGCAGCACCTGCCCACTCCTCGGACCGCACCTCCTCTCAAGAAATCTACCTGGCTTCGTCAGCTCCTCGGGGCTGGACTCCAGCTTGTTCCTGTCTACTGCCCTGTAGGGATGTGAATCGTGTCCTCGATCGTCTTAACGATCGATTTCGGCTGGGAGGGGGAGGGAATCGTATTGTTGCCGTTTGGGGGGGTAAAATATCGTGAAAAATCGTTAAAAATCGTTAAAAATCGAAAAATCAAAAAATCGGCACATTAAAACCCCCTAAAACCCACCCCCGACCCTTTAAATTAAATCCCCCACCCTCCCGAACCCCCCCCCAAATAACTTAAATAACCTGCGGGTCCAGCGGCGGTCCGGAACGGCAGCGGTCCGGAACGGGCTCCTGCTCCTGAATCTTGTCGTCTTCAGCCGGCGCCATTTTCCAAAATGGCGCCGAAAAATGGCGGCGGCCATAGACGAAAAAGATTGGACGGCAGGAGGTCCTTCCGGACCCCCGCTGGACTTTTGGCAAGTCTCGTGGGGGTCAGGAGGCCCCCCACAAGCTGGCCAAAAGTTCCTGGAGGTCCAGCGGGGGTCAGGGAGCGATTTCCCGCCGCGAATCGTTTTCGTACGGAAAATGGCGCCGGCAGGAGATCGACTGCAGGAGGTCGTTCAGCGAGGCGCCGGAACCCTCGCTGAACGACCTCCTGCAGTCGATCTCCTGCCGGCGCCATTTTCCGTACGAAAACGATTCGCGGCGGGAAATCGCTCCCTGACCCCCGCTGGACCTCCAGGAACTTTTGGCCAGCTTGTGGGGGGCCTCCTGACCCCCACGAGACTTGCCAAAAGTCCAGCGGGGGTCCGGAAGGACCTCCTGCCGTCCAATCTTTTTCGTCTATGGCCGCCGCCATTTTTCGGCGCCATTTTGGAAAATGGCGCCGGCTGAAGACGACAAGATTCAGGAGCAGGAGCCCGTTCCGGACCGCTGCCGTTCCGGACCGCCGCTGGACCCGCAGGTTATTTAAGTTATTGGGGGGGGGTTCGGGAGGGTGGGGGATTTAATTTAAAGGGTCGGGGGTGGGTTTTAGGGGGTTTTAGTGTGCCGGCTCACGATTCTAACGATTTATAACGATAAATCGTTAGAATCTGTATTGTATTGTGTTCCATAACGGTTTAAGACGATATTAAAATTATCGGACGATAATTTTAATCGTCCTAAAACGATTCACATCCCTACTGCCCTGCTTCTCGGGTAAGTCACTATTTCATCTCTGGCAACACCTTCGCTCTCCAGGTTCCTCCCTACTTCAGCCTCTGTGGTTAACCTGACTACTCCACTCCGTGGGTGGTCTATGTCCCTTCCTACATCCATCATCCAGCAGCTGTGCCCCTTTGGGACCAACTTGCCGGAGAACCTCTTACAACTCACCATCCTGCCGGGATTAGCTATGGGTGTCCATGGGGCCTCTCCACTGCTTGCTTAAGAGCTCCCCGCTGTGCTGGTTTCTCACCTCCCGAGGGCATGGACCTATGGGGCTCCTCTCCACAGGCTGTAACAACTCGTGCCTCGGGCCAAGGGTCCACTAACTCACCAACCATAACAGATTGCCAAGTCTATGGACCCAGCAGAGGTATCGGCTCTCTAGGCAATCCCTGGCCTGGCACACGGATCAGCAAACAACAGAAATTCTTGTAGTCCCTGGCTACCACCATAGACAACCTGAGCTCTTGTTTTGATGCCTCCATGAATGCCACAACCACATCTATCAAGCTCAATGCCTCTACCTCTTCACCGGCTCCTCAGCTGACTGTGCTGCTGCCAGCACCTCCATGCTTCTCGGGAAACCCTCTCCTATGTCGGGCTTCTTGAATCTCTGCAACATGCATTTTTGCTTACAGCCTGCATACTTCCCAGATGTGATCACCAAGACCACGTAAATTCTGGCCCTCCTGGTTGGCAAAGCTCTGGCATGGGCCTCACCTCTCTGGGAATGGGCAGATCCTGTTCTTCGGGATCTTCCAGGGTTCCTCGCCCTGTTTCGGTCCATATTTGAAGACCCTGGCCAGCTTACCATCTCTGGGTCAATGCTGCTCCACCTTGAACAGGGCTCCCACCCTTTAATAGACTATGTCATAGAGTTTCAAATTCTCGCCTCAGAGTTGCATTGGGACTCCAACTATCTGCGCTCCAGCTTCTTGCAAGGGCTGAGTCCTTGCATAAAGAACAAATTGGCTGCTCGTGAACTGCCCACCTCCTTGGACTCTCTCATTGACCTTACTGGGTGCATCAAATGTTGATTACAAGAACGCTCTCTTGAGTCCAGAGCATCCCTGAAACTGACTCCTGGCCCACCTTGACTTCGTCTTTCCTCCTCACCGAGACCGACCAGTCCATCCATCTCCACAGAGGAAGAACCCATGCAAATGAGTAAGAGTAGACTCTCTCCTAAGGAACGTCGTCGTCGACAGCAGTCTGGCCTTTGTTTGTACTGTGGCCAGTCCGGGCATGCCATTGCCTTGTGTCCCATCAGTTGCCTTGTGTCCCATCAGTCCAGTAATCTGCCAGGCCTAGGTCCTGCCGAAGGACTCCTCCTAGGCCTGACTTCACCATTTCCTCTGCTGACTGTTCCCATGTCCATCCGGATGAACAATCAAGAATTTCACACCTTAACCCTGGTGGACTCTGGGGCTGTAGGGAACTTTATCTTGAAACAACTCACCGAGCAGCTACGAATCCCCACTATCCACTCTCCGGCTCCTATATTACTCTCATCCATCCACGGGGAACCTCTGCCTGGCGAGGTCACCCATACTACTGTGCCCATTCAGCTATGCACTGGAACTTTACATGTGGAGACCATCTCATTCCACATCTTAGATAAGGCCATCCACCCGGTTGTTTTGGGGTTACCATGGATTCAACAGCACACCCCACAGTTTGACTGAACTACCCTACTGCTTTCCCAGTGGGGCTCAGCCTATCATCAGAACTGTTTGGAGCCCATTACACCGTTGCCCTGTATGACAACCATACCCGCTCTGCCCAGTATACCACCGCAGTACGCATCCTTTGCTGATGTTTTCTCAAAGAAAGCCGCAGATACTTTACCACCTCATCGCTCTAAGACTGTGCGATTAATCTAATGCCCAATACTGAGCCGCCACAGGGTAGGACTTATCCTCTCTCTCAGACTGAGACCAAAGCCATGTCAGAGTATATTCAGGAAAATCTGGCTAAAGGGTTCATCTGATCCTCCAAGTCTCCAGCTGGGGCAGGGTTTTTCTTTGTAGGAAAGAAAGAGGGCTCATTGTGCCCTTGCATAGACTACCGAGGCCTCAATGAGATTACGATCAAGGACTGCTACCCTCTGTTACTCCTCTCAAAGCTTTTTGATAGGCTTCAAGGGGCCAAGATATTCTCTAAATTGGACCTTCATGGTGCCTATAATTTGGTCTGGATCCGGGAGGGCGATGAGTGGAAAACCGCCTTCAACACACATGATGGCCACTTTGAATATCTGGTAATGCCGTTCGGCTTGAGCAACGCACACGCAGTATTTCAAAACATGATGAACGAAGTGTTCAGGGACATGTTGTATCAGTATGTCATTATATATCTTGATAACATCTTAGTCTTCTCTCAAGACATTCAAAGTCATCACCAAGATGTATCACAAGTTCTGCAATGCCTACGAGACCATCAACTCTTCGCCAAGCTTGAGAAATGTCCTTTCGAACAAGAGTCTGTTCCCTTCTTGGGTTACGTGATGTCCAGTCAGGGATTTAGGATGGATCCTCAGAAACTGAAATGCATCCATGATTGGCCACAGCCCATGGGCCTGAAGGCCCTCCAGAGATTCCTTGGCTTCACCAATTACTACCGCTCATTTATTCATCACTATTCCACCCTGTCTGCTCCACTCACATCCATGACTCGCAAGGGCGCCAATCCTTCTCAGTGGTCACCGGAAGCCATGACTGCCTTCCAGGATTTTAAGTTGACCTTCCTAAAAGAACCATGTCTCCGACACCCGGATTCCATGCGTTTGTTCATAGTGGAGGTCGACGCCTCCAACGTGGGAGTTGGGACAGTGCTGAGTCAGTATTCCACTACCAATAAGCTCCACCTCTGCTCATTCTTTTCTTGACGCTTTATGCCTGTCCAACAAAACTACGACATCAGGGATAAAGAACTGTTGGCCATCAAATTGGCATTTGAAGAATGATGACCTTGGCTTGAAAGGGCACAACACCAGATTACATACGTATGGACCATAAGAATCTCCAATACCTGCACCAGGCCCAGCGTCTGAATAATCGCCAGGCCCGCTGGTCTCTCTCCTTTACGAGATTCAACTTTCTTCTCCAATATTGCCCTGGAGATAAGAATGGCCACGCTGATGCCTTCTCTCGATCGTTCGTAACTGAGGATTTGCTGGGTACCCACAACACATAATTGATCCCGCAAGGGTCATTCTCTCTGCCACCTTTCCTGTGCCTTCGGGTAAGACAGTGGTTCCTTGCCCACTGCAGCCAAAGGTTCTATAATGGGCACACAACTCGCTGACCTCGGGGTGCCCACGTCAGTCCAGGATTTTCTCCACTTTGCAACGCTACTACTGGTGACCCAGCATGCGAAAAGACACTCAAGTATATATTGAGTCCTGTCCTATATGTGCTCAGCACAAACCTCCGGCAGGGAAACCATGGGGACTCCTACAGCCACTTCCCGTTCCCAGTAAACCATGGACCCATATCGCCACCGACTTTATTGTGGATCTGCCCACTTCCAACGGAAATAACACCATCTGGATCACTGTCGACTGCTTCTCCAAGATGGCACATTTTGTGGCTCTACCTGGCCTTCCTACGGCACCTCAATTGGCCAAATTGTTTTTTAAACATGTGTTTCGGCTCCACAGTCTACCCAGACATATCCTCTCGGACCGTGGGGTTCAATTTACTGCTCGCTTCTGGAAATCACGGTGCAAGAAGTTTGACATTTCCTTGGATTTTGCCTCAGCTTACCACCCTCAAGTCAATGAGCAAACCGAGAGGACTAACAGAACCCTTAAGTAGTTCCCGTGAGCCTACGTAAGTCTGCGGCAAGACAATTGGGCAAGCTTTTTGCCATGGGCGGAGTTCACGCTGAATTCTCACATATCTTCTTCCACGGGTTCGTTGCCGTTCCAACTAGTCTATGGACGCCAGCCTTTGCCTCCACTCCCGCTGTCCGTTGCTTCTCCAGCAGCTCAGGCTACTGCCCAGGAACTACATCAACTGTGACAAAGTATACAACTGTTGCCAAAAGGGCTGCCCAGAGATCTAAGAAGGCTTTTGACGCCCATCACTGTGCTGTACTCCAGTTTCAACCTGGAGATAAAGTATGGCACTAAAGTTCAGCTGCCTCAAGCTGCCCTCAGCTCGCTTTGCTCCCAGATACATTGGACCTTATCCAGTGTTACATCACCTGGATCCTGTTACATATTGGCTTCAATTACCTCCATCACTAAAGATCCACAATGCATTTCACGTTTCTCTACTGAAGCCTCTAATTCTCTCTGGATTCTCCAAGAATCCACCCGACCCAGCTCCGCTGTCTTCTGAAGCCGACATTACCTACCAAGTCCAGGTGGTCTTGGATATACGGAAGCATGGGAGAAAATGAGAGGTCTAGAACGGGTAGATGTGAATCGGTTATTTACTCTTTCGGATAGTAGAAGGACTAGGGGACACTCCATGAAGTTAGCATGGGGCACATTTAAAACTAATCGGAGAAAGTTCTTTTTTACTCAACGCACAATTAAACTCTGGAATTTGTTGCCAGAGAATGTGGTTTGTGCAGTTAGTATAGCTGTGTTTAAAAAAGGATTGGATAAGTTCTTGGAGGAGAAGTCCATTACCTGCTATTAAGTTCACTTAGAGAATAGCCACTGCCATTAGCAATGGTTACATGGAATAGACTTAGTTTTTGGGTACTTGCCAGGTTCTTATGGCCTGGATTGGCCACTGTTGGAAACAGGATGCTGGGCTTGATGGACCCTTGGTCTGACCCAGTATGGCATTTTCTTATGTTCTTATGTTCTTAATGAGAGTACCTCCTGTCATGGGAGGGGTTTGGTCCTGAGGAGAACAGCTGGGAACCCATGGCTAACATCTTGGACAAGGACCTTCTGCAACAGTTCCATATCGACAATTCTCACAAGCCCAAACCCCCGGGGAGGGGCCTTAAGAGGGGGGGTATTGTTATGCCTGTCAGTCACAGACAGCTGCGACCGTGAGTACTCACATCCTGCACTGCTCTTCTGCTCTCCCTGGAGCTGCTCGCTGTGCAGGCCTGTCTTTTTCACCGCGTTCCGCAGGGCTCTCCTTAGCAGCATGGATGCCGCTGCTCCCTACTCCGATGCTGGGCCTCTCTAGGCGCACATGCATGTCACAGGTCCCGGCTATGAAGCTGCTTCGGCGGGAACCTCGGGGGCATTCCGCCGTGATGATGTCATCAGCCTCTCATTGAAAAGCTCCAACATAGCCCCCAGCATAGCCCCCAGCAAACAGACTTGGCAACAAGTTCCAAAGTGAACTCAACTCCTGCGGATTCCTGAGCTGTTGCCTGCTGCCATACCTTGGACCCTGTCTGGCACCCACTCCTCGGGGGTCAGTGTGCGCTTCCTCGGGGATTTGCTCACTTGGCCCACTCTGCTCCTTGGGCTGGCTCTGCGCCTCTTGGGTCCAACCCTGCCTTGGCTCCAACTACTCTAGTCTCTTCGGATCATCGCAGTTCCTGTGAGTTCCTCGTCAGGCCTCCTCGCTCCTCGGGGCTGTGCCTGCATCTCAGCCTATTCTGGCAGCACCTGCCTGCTCCTCAGGCCATGCCTCCTCTCAAGAGATCTATCTGGCTTTGACCATTCCTCGGGGCTGGACTCCAGCTTGTTCCTGTCTACTGCCCCACTCCTCAGGTCAGTCACTATTTCATCTCTGGCAACACCTTCACTCTCCAGGTTCCTCCCTACTTCAACTGCTGTGGTTAACCAGACTACCCCACCCTGTGGGTGGTCTAAATCACTTCCAACATCCATCATCCAGCAGCTGCACCCCCTTGTGGCTGACCTTCCGGAGAACCTCTTACAACTCACCATCCTGCGGGGATTAGCTACAGGTTCCTGTGGGTTCTCCACTGCTTGCTTAAGAGCTTCCCGCTGTGCCAGTATCTCGCCTCCCAATGGCGCGGACCTGAGGGGCTCCTCTCCACAGGCTGTAACAACTTGCGCCTCGGGCCAAGGATCCACTAACTCACCAACCATAACAGTAACTCAAAGTTTCTCCAAATACCTTTAGCTCAGTTCCCCCCCCCCCCATTCCTCCCCCCCTGAAAATTCCCATCAATAATATTTAAACATGTAACGTATCTACAATCAGGCTACAGATTTTCATCAAAAGTGATTTAAGATATGGATCCCAAATTTTTAGAAACTTTTGATGCCTCTTTGTACTATTTCAAGCCACTATTAATATTTTCATCAGTAATAAAGCATGCATACGATTGTGCCACATTTCTAGACTAGGTTTCTCTGATAATATACATTTTTTTTTAATTATTTATTTATGAATTTTCAAATTAAATTACAAAAATTTATATAGTTTGCAGAAAAAGCATGGATTGGCAGAAAAGAGAAATTACATATGTAAAATAAATTATTCACAGAAACCTTCATTTTTACCAGTTCCATTATCATATCAATCATTGGAGGAGATCATATAATATATAAAGAGTTGGGAGAATATAAGCTCAATGTTACTTAACAAAAGAAACAACTGGCATAGATCCTATACATTATTTTACTTTCAATTGGACACAGGGGAAGAGGTTTGTAACCTTATCTGTTCCAATAAAGCTTTTAACTGGTTGGGCATAAAAAACACATATATATCATTTTGCTTTTTTAACAAACACTTACAAGGATAGCGAAGGGAAAAAGAATACCCCAATGATATCACTTCCTGTCTATGGGCCAAAAATGCTTTCCGTCTCACTTGCGTTGAAATAGCCAGATCTGGAAATATTTTAACTGATTTATCCATATAGATAATTGGGTATTTATTAAAATAACTTCATTGTTTGATTTATATCATTAACCAAAACAAAGTTAACCAGTAAAGTTCCCCAGTCAATAATATTAGCCGTGGAATCTTCCAAAAAATGTAAAAGATCCTCCTGAAACATTTCAACTCTATTATCTACATTTCTAGGTTTGGGGAGGAAATAACAATGATTTATAACCGGTGATTCCCTTGTTGCAAAGCCAAGCTTTTCTTCCAGAATTTTTTTTAAAGTAATAAGTGGTGTTTCCACTACTACCCTGGAGAAATTAAGAAACCTTAAATTGAAACACTTGGCGTTGTTTTAAAGGGATTCAATCCTTCTAGACATTATTTCTTTATCTTTGACTACGGTCGCATTGAATTCTTGACCTTTTTTCTCTTTCACCTCTAGATCTTTAATTCTATCGTTAAAGTCTTTAATTTGTCTTTGTGTTAAGAAATAATCTTGTTGGATTTTAGAATTTGTTAAATCAATTTTCCCTTCCAGTTCTTTTATATTTACCATCATTTCCCATAATGTGTCCAAAGTTACCTATGCAGGATGCACAAGCATTCCCATAGGCTTCCCACTGGGATGTAATTTATCCTCCCCTTGTGGGGGGTCTCTAAAACCAGTTCTCCTACCTCCTTCTCTGGAATCAGCGCAGTGGCAGCATCAGTTCCTTCTTCTCTCAAACCTTTAATGCAGGATTGAATATTTCCTGCTTCCAGTTCACCATTGAAGCAAAACCTGGGAAGCTTCCGCTAAGTCTCTGCACTGGAAGTAGCCCGATGTTAGGGCTTAAGGAAGCCTCCTCTGTTAGAACAGGTTGTACTCCCTTACTTCCTGTTACATCAGTGTCTTTTGTTCTTTCATTCCGTTGTATAGGAGAGGTCATATAACTGGTGATCTCTTGTTGGATGGGTGATGGTAGTGGGAGAGAGGGAAAGACCCTCACTCTACCCTTTCTTTTAGGAGGCATAGTTGTGGTGAACTAAACTTCCCAATCTTTAGAGATAACTCAGTTCGAACTCTAAATTATGTCAGAAAAAGTTTATATATTTAGATGTAGATGACAACGGGATCGTTGTTGTGTAGAAATCTTAGATGACATATGACCAAAGATAATTCTGTGGGCAAATTCAGGCGGATCCCAGCAAAGCCCGCTACTGCCACGCGCCCCTTGAGCGCGTGCGGCTTAAGCGGTGCACCGGCGTCTGCTGCGCGCCGCACGCCAGCCATTGAAGTAGGCCACTTCCAGGTCCCTGGCCCCGCCCTCAGGTGTCACAGTCCTTGCAGCTGCCAGCACCATTGTGGTAATAGATGGAAATTTACCCCCGGATTCAGGCAGCGATGGTAAGGGATGACTGGCCACAATTCCTCCACGACTCCTTCCCTCTCATCCTCGAGTCGGGTATTGCAGGGTGGCCACTGAAGTAGGCTGCTATCTGGTCCCTGGCCCCGCCCCCAGGTGTCACAGTCCTCGCAGCTGCTGGCACCGTTGAGGTAATAGATGGAAATTTACCCCCCCCCCCATCGGATTCAGGCAGCGATGGTAAGGACGACTGGCCACAATTCCTCCACGACTCCTTCCCTCTCACCCTCGGGATAATATACATGTTTTAATCATATAGCTTGCCTTCCCTATAAATAATAACAAATTTGCAGTAGTTATAGTATGCCCATCCAATATATCTAATAAACACAGCTTTATTCGACCGTTACTTGCCATCCTGCCCATTTTGAAATATGCTCAAAAACATCATCCCAAAATTTCCAGATAAGTGGGAAAGTCGAAAATCAATGAAAAAAAATGTACCTTTTAATGCATTACATTTGAAACATTTATTTTTCTATGCAATATCTTAAAGTGCATCTCACATACATCAGCTACCTTTGCCCTCACTATGTCATACGGGCCGATGTCGCCCGTATGACATAGTGAGGGCAAAGGTAGCGCCGGCGCCATTTTGAATATTGGCAATATGGCCCGCATGCAGGAGGTCACTCCCGGACCCCCGCTGGACTTTTGGCAAGTCTTGTGGGGGTCAGGAGGCCCCCCCAAGCTGGCCAAAAGTCCCTGGGGGTCCAGCGGGGGTCCGGGAGCGATCTCCTGCACTCGTGACGTCGGGTGCCAGGAACCAAAATGGCGCCAGCGCTACCTTTGCCCTGTCACATGATAAGGGCAAAGGGCCACTGGCGCCATTTCTATTAACGCAGCCGTGGCCAGAGAGCGGGAGATCGCGCCGGGACCCCCCACTGGACCCCAGGTAATTTAAAACATTTTGGGGGGGTTCGGGAGGGTGGGGGATTTGTTTTAAAGGGTCGGGGTGGGTTTTAGGGTTGCTTTGGTGTGCCGGTTTTCCAGCCCTCCCCCGATTTACGATTTTTTGACGATAAATCGGGGGAATTGCTATTGTATCACGGCTCTAACGATTTTTGACGATTTAAAATATATCTGACGATTGTTTTAAATCGTCTAAAAATGATTCACATCCCTACTCTATACCCTCCCAGACATAAAGTGCCACACTCCCACCAAGTTGATCCCCCCTATCATTGCGATATCATTTGCGCCCTGATATAGCACTGTCCTATTGGTTATCCTCCTTCCACCAAGTCTCTGTGATGCCAATAATGTCAGTCTCATCATTTATACACTCTAACTCTCCCATTTTACTTCTTAGACTTCTGGCATTAGCTTACAGACATTTCAAAGTGTGCTTTTTGTTTGTATTAACAACCTGCTTTTCAGTTGTTATGGATAATTTGGAAATCATTTGCTTCGGTGATTTTTTACATATAGGCACATGGACTACGTTTGCTTTTATTGGAACCTCTATGTTGGGATGCCCTAACTCTCCTGTTTCATTTGTATCCTTCAAGGATACATCGCTCTGAACCATGCACTGCTGAGTGACTGTCGGCTTTCCCCCTTGTTCCAGTTTAAAAGCTGCTCTATCTCCTTTTTGAAAGTTAGTGCCAGCAGCTTGGTTCCACTCTGGTTAAGGTGGAGCCAATTCTTTCTGAAAAGTATCCCCCTTTCCCAAAAGTTTCCCCAGTTCCTTACAAAACTGAATCCGTCTTCCCTGCACCATTATCTCATCCACACATTGAAACTCTGGAGTTCTGCCAGCCTCTGGGGACCTGCACGTGGAACAGGAAACATTTCAGAGAATGCCACTCTGGAGGTTCTGGATTTCAGTTTCCTACCTAAATTCGGCTTCCAGAACCTCTCTCCCACATTTTCCTATGTTGCTGGTGCCCACATGTACCATGACAGCCTGCTCCTCCCCAGCACTGTCTATAATCCTATCTAGGTGACGCGTGAGGTCGGCCACCATCGCACCAGGCAGGCAAGTTACCAGGCGGTCCTCATGTCCACCAGCCACCCTGCTATCTACGTTTTTAGTAATTGAATCACCAACTATGATGGCCGGCCTTACCCTTCCCTCCTTGGCAGTAGCTCTGGGAGACTTGTCCTCAGTGCAAGAGGACAATATATCACCTGGAGAGCAGGTCCTTGCTACAGGATCACTTCCTGCTACACCATGGTGATGTTCTCCTACTGGGAGGTCTTTCCGATCCAAGGCAGCACTGGGGCTGCCAGACTGGATTTGGGACTTGGTTACTATGTCCCTGAAGGTCTCATCAATGTACCTCTCTGTCTGCCTCAGCTCCTCCAAGTCTGCTACTCTAGTCTCCAGAGATCGGACTCGTTCCCCGAGAGCCAGGAGCTCTTTGCACCAAGTGCACACATACTATCTCTCACCGGCGGGTAAAAAATCATACATGTGACACTCAATGCAAAAGACAGGAAAGCCCCCCTCTTGCTGCTGGACTGCTGCCTTCATCTTAGTTTTATTGAGTTCCTAGTTAAGTTTAGGATACTAAGGGAGTTGGAATTAGAGTACTTTAAACTTACAGGAGCATTTACTAATTAATCTGCAATTTAAGTTTAGGATATTAAGGGAGTTGGAATTAGACTACTTTAAATTTACAGGTGAATTTACTAATTAATCAGCTAGTGTCCTACAAGAAGATGATTAAACTTTCAATAAGGGCTGGTACAATAGTATGATTTAGATAAGACCTGATTGATATTTAATGAGAAAGTGTCATCTTGCCTAAAAATCAAGGGTTGAGTGGGTGGGAAAGACAGACACTAGAATTAATTGTCTCTGGCTTGCTTATTACCTCAGACACAGGCAAACTCTAAAGAATATATCTCTTTATTTCACCTTTCACCAAACTTTTATAAGTCCAAAGATTTCCCAAAGCTATACTTTTTAACCACCATTAAATTGATCTTCACTCAGTTAATTGAAGGGTTTGAGATTTGGCGCATGCTTCTGGTCCTCTTCTATTGCAAAGGGTTCGGGGTTCCTGGAAGCTGGGGCTGTGGAATTCAATCCCTGAATCGCTTGCGGTGATCTCTGGACTCCTCTCCCGGGGGATGCTGGGAGCAGTATGAAAATGAGCCTTCCGGTCCTTTTCTACTGCATCAATTCCAACTTATCAAACAAAACAATTTGGTTCCGTTTCAATCAGGTTCTCTTTTTTTCATTTTCAATAGGCAAGTAAAATTACTTAGCTGAAAGATCTGCAGCTTAAACTCCACTTAATGATGAACATCGAGCAAACCGATGTGGCCATGTTTCAAAGTATTTCTTCTTCAGGGGTAAACTTAGTAATCAACACTGCTATGCTCAAGGCAGAATTAGATGATATATCTACTGCGACCAGGGCCCAGAGCTTCTGGTGTCGCTGAGCAGCCAAGTTGGAAGTGCAGCCTTCTACCATAGCACTTTTAGGAGCTATTGATGGAAAAACAGGGCCCAGTTCATGGTGTGAGGCTACCATGATCCGGGCTGAAGGTAAACATATTTAAGATACAAGGATAGGAGGGGAAGGAGAGGGGCCTGCAGATAAATAGATTTGCAAACAAAAAGAAAAAAAAAAGATGAGACTCAGGAGCAGGGGTAGGAGAAGGACGAGAGAATGGCACTGACCTCTGGCCCCAATATTTTTTTTAATAATGAGATGGGCCCTTTAGTGTATACTAGCGTTGTAGGAGAATGAATGACATTGGAAGGGGCGGGTACCTTGGAAGAAGTGACTGGCTATAGGTGTGGTTTTAGCACAGTGAATGTCAGTTTTTGATCTTTGGTAGGGGATTTAAAAAGCAGAAATTGTGAGTGCGCTTCCGATTTCACGGGCCGTTGAATAGCGGCGGCATGAGGATGTGTTGAGTCATGGTGGTATGAAAAGACGCCGAGCTGTGACAATATGAGGAAATGCTGAATTACGGCGGTATGAGAAGGTGTTGAGTTGTGGTATGTAGGATTTCATGTTGGGTACATGTTTCTTGATATCTGAATAAGAATAGATACATATTGGTTTTTTGGGTTATATTTTTATATTTAGGAGAAAAAGATATATGAGGCTGGAGAAGTCCATTTCATGGATGAAATTGGAGACTTTTTGGTGTTTCTGTTGAAGACGATCGTGAAATTATATATCTGATTTGTATTTAAAAAATTACAGATTCGTGTAAGTATGTTGTTTGGGATATTATTGAGATAATTCTGTTGAATATTTCTGACTAGGGATGGTATGGAAATGGTTAGAGGGTAATGATGTATATATGAGTTGGGCAGATTTAAAACAAGATTCTGCGATCATGATTTTGGTATATTTAGTAATTAGTTGTTGTTTTTGATAAATGTATCTGGTTTTTATATTAAATGTATTTTGTATTATAGGTAGTGTGGGTACTGATAAGCTAGCGGAAGGTTCAGGACAATGGAGAATTGAGGCTCCCATGTGAGGGGGAGTACACAAGAAAAAAAATTGTGTTAAACATAACCACTGAAGAAGCTTAATCGCAAAACAAGGTCCTTGTCGGGGATTGACAACATAGTACGGTATTGAATACGTGGGGATTGTTAACAGTTGATATAGCATTGAGTCGGTGAAAAGAAATAAAGAATTGCATTAAAAAGAAATATTGACATTGGAGAGTTAATATCTGTAGAAATATTGTATCAGGGCTCATTGATCTGGATTTTGTGTACTGTAATCTTCCTGTATGTATAATATGTTTTTGGGTAAGGTGCAATATGGTGGGTAATTTTAAGTAAAGGAATGGTTGGATGTGAGTGAATGGTTAGTATATTTTATGGGATAATCTGTGTCATATGTATTTATGGGATACATTTTGGGAGGTTTGGGTATCCACACATTGTTGAAAAATATATATGTAAAAAATAAGAAAAATATTATATATATATTATATAGGGATGTGAATCGTGTCCTCGATCGTCTTAACGATCGATTTCGGCTGGGAGGGGGAGGGAATCGTATTGTTGCCGTTTGGGGGGGTAAAATATCGTGAAAAATCGAAAAATCGAAAAATCGCAAAACCGGCACATTAAAACCCCCTAAAACCCACCCCCGACCCTTTAAATTAAATCCCCCACCCTCCCGAACCCCCCCCCAAATGACTTAAATAACCTGCGGGTCCAGCGGCGGTCCGGAACGGCAGCGGTCCGGAACGGGCTCCTGCTCCTGAATCTTGTTGTCTTCAGCCGGCGCCATTTTCCAAAATGGCGCCGAAAAATGGCGGCGGCCATAGACGAACACGATTGGACGGCAGGAGGTCCTTCCGGACCCCCGCTGGACTTTTGGCAAGTCTCGTGGGGGTCAGGAGGCCCCCCACAAGCTGGCCAAAAGTTCCTGGAGGTCCAGCGGGGGTCAGGGAGCGATTTCCCGCCGCGAATCATTTTCGTACGGAAAATGGCGCCGGCAGGAGATCGACTGCAGGAGGTCGTTCAGCGAGGGTTCCGGCGCCTCGCTGAACAACCTCCTGCAGTCGATCTCCTGCCGGCGCCATTTTCCGTACGAAAACGATTCGCGGCGGGAAATCGCTCCCTGACCCCCGCTGGACCTCCAGGAACTTTTGGCCAGCTTGTGGGGGGCCTCCTGACCCCCACGAGACTTGCTAAAAGTCCAGCGGGGGTCCGGAAGGACCTCCTGCCGTCCAATCGTGTTCGTCTATGGCCGCCGCCATTTTTCGGCGCCATTTTGGAAAATGGCGCCGGCTGAAGACAACAAGATTCAGGAGCAGGAGCCCGTTCCGGACCGCTGCCGTTCCGGACCGCCGCTGGACCCGCAGGTTATTTAAGTCATTGGGGGGGGGGTTGGGGAGGGTGGGGGATTTAATTTAAAGGGTCGGTGGTGGGTTTTAGGGGGTTTTAGTGTGCCGGCTCACGATTCTAACGATTTATAACGATAAATCGTTAGAATCTCTATTGTATTGTGTTCCATAACGGTTTAAGACGATATTAAAATTATCGGACGATAATTTTAATCGTCCTAAAACGATTCACATCCCTAATATTATACATGTTTCGGATGAGATCATGTTCAATTGATATTCTGATATAACATTTATAGGTTACATGGTGATTTGTGATAAGATGTATCTTAAATAAATTATTAAACATTTTTAACGAAAATTTATGACTTGTTAAATGACTATAATTAATGAATATATGTATGTTTTGTTTTATATAACAGATTATGTCCTTATTTGATGTTGTGTCCCTTTAGGGAGGAGACAGCAAGACTGGCCTGGCAGGACTGAGTATTTGGAGTTTGGGTAGGAGGAAAGAGGGAACTGGTTAGGGCCTGTAGATCTGCGATCTGTGTTTCTTTTTTTTTTAAACACTTTAGCACAAAACCAACTATATTTTCTTGAATATAGCCCATTAAGTCTAAAGTTATCCGGCTAACCATAGCCAGATTACTTTATACAAAACCAGAGACATTCAAAAGAATATCTGGTTATATTTAAAGATATCTGGCTACAGTTAAATGGATAAATTTATTCAGATAAATTTAATCGGCTAACTTTAGCTGGATAGGTTATCAGTTTTCCCCATTTTTGAATATTGGTATCAGTGTTTAAAGTATTGAATTTTTAAACCCCTTGTTGTCTAATAAAATTTGGTTCAGTTTTATACCTTTTAATCACCCATTTCATTTCAGTTCTATTTTTAACCTCTATCAAGAGCAAGTTGATAATGTTTTGTCACCGGTTACCTTTTCATATAACACTATTCACTGCTTGGCGACAGAGGATCTATAGATTCTGGTCCTAGAACTATGGAAACTGAACGAGTCACACCTCATCAAATTTCCCACTTCTCTTCATGATGTTTCCAGTCATGTTTCCTCACAGGTACATAATTCAGGTTGCATCTGCTTCACTTGCTTCACTGTCTCCTTGACAGCTGTCAAGCTGTTGTCTTCTTGCTTGGAGGTCTCGCAGCACATTATTATTCTGATCAGAGGACGCTCTTAGGAAAGTGTCTGTGTCAACAGGGGGGATAAGTCACAGATCAATGAAATATAACGATTGCTTCAAGGAGCAAAAATATAACTTTCAAGTTGAGGCCCAGAGGATACAGATAAGGCTACCATACCTTGCTTTCTCATCACACTAAATCCCATTATAAACTCCCCAAAAGTCACACAAATTACTTGTCTCTCAAGAGCATAGAGCAATTACATTTACAAACAATTTATTTCAGGAGCAGATACAAATGCACCTGGCACTGTAAGCCAGAATAATAATGCATTACAAAAAATGTATGTTTGGTACTTCAGGTGAGCTGCATATTTTTCCACTGAATCCCAAGTTTACTTTTCACAATAACATATAATATATATACATAAACTACTTAACTAAGACACTATATTACAGTTACATATATTTTACTATTGGTTATTCAAAGGGCAGCGATAATCAATAGCCACATGTACTGTAAAGTATATTTTTCTGCATAATTAATATGCCACTGCTTTTCTACCGTCCATTTAAATAAATGTGCAAATTGCATTGTTACTTGATAGCCACTTACTTTACCGATATAATCAAACTCTGCCATCTGTTATGCAGGTAAAAGTTTGCATCCATACTTTTTCATTTGAGATAGCCTTATTACTATTATCAGCAGTAAGCACTGTACAAGACCAAAACATTGATAGAGAAATATGTCCCTCTCCCCCATTATGTTGGTTTTCTTATAGCAGGCTAGTGTAACTAAGGTGCAGCTGAAGTGCAGGCATGCCCCCCCCCCCAGTGGAAGCGTGATACTAAAATCGCAGAACAAGTTAGGAACTGTAGATTTGCACATCCCAGTCAGTATGGATTGTTTGTCTGTTGAATGACTAGTTTCCTGACTCATCTGGGTTTTATACAGTGTATGCAGGCTACTTTCAGAGCTATATTTTTATTATTTTATGAAAGCACTGCCACAAATTCTGAAATCAAAACTTTCAACCAAGAAAATTTGAATCTGACAATTTTTTTGCTGGCAGCTGTAACATGGTATGAACACCAGTCAAAAATTCAGATTACATAAAACAGAGGTGTCTGACCCTCTAGAGTGGTGCTTCTCAATCTTTTTTTTATTTCATGGCATATTTTCAAGTTTGCTCAGTCCTTGTGGGGCACCAAACCAAATTTTGCACAATTCTCACATTTCCCTCCCATTGGCAGTAGGAGAGAAGTACCTTTTACCCGTGTGTGCCTCATTCTGCTGGCTTCAATCTGACATCTGAGCATGTGGAACCAGTCGATCCTTTGTGATTACAGAGGTCAACACATTCAAACATCAGACTGAAGCTGGAAGTGCACACAGGTTAAGAAACACTGCTCTGCTCCTTTCAGTGGGAAGGTGGGAGTCAGGGTAAGTTTACCAGAGTTGTGGTGGGTGAATCTGGTACACCTTTTCCTTGTAGTCTGGGTAGTGACTGAGAATTTCATTTTAGTGAGAAGGAGGAAGTCTGATGGACTGTTCCCATGAAAAATTGCAGTAATGTACTCTCAAAATCTACATAAAAACACAGAGGTGAATTTTCAAAACGTTATGCACGGAGAAATTAACATATACACACATGTGCCTTTGCCGCTACTTGGATGGACAAATTTGAACGTATCCAGATAAAAAGTGTTTTGGTTTCAGACTTTTCCAGCTATCTTACATACCCAGATAAGTTAGAAAAGTGCTAATTAGAATGACAAGTTGTGCTTTTCAGACTTATCCAGCTAAGTGCTGCTAGTTAGCTGCGTAAATCAGAACTTATCTGGATAAATGCCACTATTTTTCTGGATGTCTGAACTTGCATGGGTCATGGTTTTTACATACGTGAGCATGTGTATATGCATATGTACTTGTATTTTATAACTTGTGTCTATCATTTGCGGGAGGTTATAAAATATACCCGTGTATAAGGGTGCATGTGAGCAGTTTTGAAAGTTATCCTTCCTGCGAGTAGATTTACTATTGCTATTTTACGTGCCAAGTTCAAACCTGTATAATTTTTTTTGACTTGGTGTTGGTGAGCTGGCTTCTCTGAGTGAATGGACATGGCATTAGGCTAGGGGGTGGGAGTGAGTGCAACTAGAACAGACTCGGCTATACTGGAGGGTGGGAGTAAATGTGACTGGGACTGACAGGTTCATATTGGGGGTGGGGGGGGGGGGTGGAGTGAGTGGTGGAGAGTCTAACATTAAAATTACTCTAATAGGCATAAGGGTATTCATGGCATAATGACTAAGGAGGGAGAAAGAACAGAGGAGAAGGGGGAGATTCTCTTTACAGAGTATTCAGGACTATGGCACAGTTTTTGCTTCTTTTTGAGGAGTAAGTCATGTACAGGTTCAGATTCAACAAGAAAACCATACTGTACTTATGCCAGCAGTTAGAGCAGGATCTGCAACTTTCCATCTACAGGGGCCACACCTTGCCTGTACACGTCAAGGTCACAACCATCTTGGCAATTTTTAACACCAGTACCTTCCAGACACCTCTAGATGTTACAGCTGGAATAAGCCAGTCTGCACTGAGCAGTTACTGACTGTGTTTCTCAGAAAAACACCACTATATTATCTTCTCCTCAGAGCAGACAGCAACAACAGCAAATAATGATTGATTTCTACCACACTGCACACTTTCCCTCTGTCTTGGGGGCTATTGATTGCAATCATGTCCCTTTAAGGGCAGTCAGGAATTCATGACTGCTTCCAGGAAGGGCACATCACTGGGGGGGGGAGGGGCTGGTTTCTAGGCAGGAATGCACATCTCACTACCACCACACAATAACTAATCTTTTTTCTTTCCTTCATTGTCATGAATTGGGAGTAGTAAGCTTTTGGGCCACTGTAAGTTTATATACAGCCTCTCTTGTAATAGCACAAGTTAGGCCTGTAACCTCACCCCAGTGTGCCTGTCCTGCACTGGTGGGGCCTTAAAAGAATTTGTTTCTCTTCGGGGCTGGAACCACTCACCGGCTAGCTCTTTCATAATCTCTCTTACCTCTAGGGCCAGATCTTTTATAGGTGGGGGAGGGGGTGTGTGGGAATTTACTTCCAGTGCTCAATGTGACAAGGAGTGTCCTTCTTACACATTCCCTTTTCCTTCATGTTCCCTTGGGTGGGTGGGTGCAATGAGTCTGAAACAAATACTCTGGAATATCTATGTTAGTATCCAAAATTAAAGTCTTTACTGATAAAACAATATTGATGAATGCCATAATAACTCAAACTTCAGCACCACAGAATTCTCTTGTTGTCTTCTCTTATAGTCTCTTTCTCTCTGTCTGTGCAGAACTCACCCATCAGGGCCAGGGAACATCCAATCTCCAGTGCTTGGTTAAGTGGAGCTCCCAGGTGGGCAGGGTATTTTTAGACTGGTCAAAAAATCAATTGTAATCAGATTAAAATGTGAGTCTATGGCACAGAGAATAAATATTCTCTCTCCCCCCCCCCCCCCCCCCATCCCCGTTGCGTCCGTCACTGCTGGATGCCCTCACTCCACCTTCTTACCTTTGTGGCGACTCCCTCCAGGCCTGATGGACGGTTAGCTGCCGCGGCGTCTTCATGCCGTCTCCCTCCGGCGTCCCCGGACCGGCATGACGCTGCGGATCCGCCATGTTCCTGATGACGTAGGGTGCGCACGCTCCAATTGATGTACCAGCAAGGGCGCGAATCTCGGGGGCGTCCCCCTGAGATGACGTCATCTGCTTCCAATATAAAAGGTCTCAGTATTTGCTAACGGTTCGAGTTAGCAAGGAGAAAGTTTTCGCTTCTTGCGGAGATTGACAGCGGGAACATAAGAACATAAGAAATTGCCATGCTGGGTCAGACCAAGGATCCATCAAGCCCAGCATCCTGTTTCCAACAGAGGCCAAAACCAGGCCACAAGATCCTGGCAATTACCCAAACACTAAGAAGATCCCATGCTACTGATGCAATTAATAGCAGTGGCTATTCCCTAAGTAAACTTCATTAATAGCCGTTAATGGACTTCTCCTCCAAGAACTTGTCCAAACCTTTTTTGAACCCAGCTACACTAACTGCACTAACCACATCCTCTGGCAACAAATTCCAGAGCTTTATTGTGCATTGAGTGAAAAAGAATTTTCTCCGATTAGTCTTAAATGTGCTACTTGATAACTTCATGGAATGCCCCCTAGCCCTTCTATTATCCAAAAGTGTAAATAACCGAGTCACATTTATTTTATTTATTTAACATTTTTCTATACCGACCTTCATGGTAATGACCATATCAAATCGGTTTAAATAAAACAGGGAGGAACTTTAACAATGAATAATAAATAAACCATATTCATTTAACAAAAGGAGCAAAGTTACAATCAACAAGGAAGCTAAAACTTGGATTACAATCAACAAGGAAGCTAAAACTTGGAAACATCTACTCATCTACTCATTCAAGACCTCTCATGATCTTAAAACCCTCTATCATATCCCCCCTCAGCCGTCTCTTCTCCAAGCTGAACAGCCCTACCTCTTCAGCCTTTCCTCATAGGGGAGCTGTTCCATCCCCTTTATAATTTTGGTTGCTAAAGCTATCGCTTTCCAAGCTACTCTGCCTCCTCGGACTTACCAGGGGTACCCACTCCTCAGGGGCCTTGCTCTCTTTTCTTTTTTTCAGATTGCAGATAGGAACCGGTACTCGCTCCTCGAGGGCCCATGTTCCTGGACACTCACAGATACAGACAATTGTGAGTTATCATCGCTCTCTCAGAGCTTTCCCTGGAACCAGGTACTCGCTCCTTGAGGGCCTAAATCCTTTCCAGCGACTGAGCTTCCTTAAGACCTTATGTGAGTGTTGTCATCCAGTTCTGGCTATGAACACAGCATACCCTGTCTACTCAATATCTATAGTTTCTCTACAGCTCAGCAACCCTGGGATCGCTGTTCCAGTACCTGAGGGACTTCAGCCCTGCCGGGCATATCAGCTCACTACTGCCATCTCTGGTGGTTCTACTAACCTGTCTAATAAAAGAATTATCTGTGTCTGTCTCCATACCCAAGCCTAGCCGGTGGTCCCTCTCAGGATATCCTCCTGGGGGCGCAGTCATCTGCCATCGGCCCAAGGATCCACCTATCTACATTCTTCTACAGCACTGTGTTCTCTCCAAGCACTCAGCTGGTAACAGATTGCTACTCCTTCCCCATCAGGAGTCTTCAGCAACAGATTCATAACAGATTGTTATCTCCGCAGTCTCAACCCCATCAGATTGTTAACTACTTCCTCTACAGGAGCAGAGCATATCAGATGGCTAACTCCGCCTCTTTTGAGGAGTACACCCTAACAGATTGCTAACTCCGTACGGAGATTCACAACAGATTGCCGACTCCTCCCCTCTTGAGGAGTAGAGTGTAACAGATTGCTAACTGCTCACGGAGAACCATAACAGATTGCTAACTCCTCCCTTCTGGAGGAGCAGTTCATAACACCCCCCACCCCATAGTGATGAAACACCAGTTGGGTATCCTCAGTGATTTTTTTTTTGTTTCCTTTACTCACGGTTAGCAGATTTTCAGGATCTACTTGTTCTTACACAGTCTCTTTATTTTTTCTTTCTGGACCCCTGATGGGAGGAATCCCCTTGCAGCAATGAACTTTCTTTGCTTCACACAGGAAGGAAGGGCAGACAAAACTTCCTCCTGGATCTTGAAATCAAAGTCTATTTTCCCCAACAGAATTTAACACCGGAGTTCCTCCCCATAATGGACACCATCACTTCAAGGGCAGGTCTTCCCTACCCCTGGGTGACCTAGACACAGGGTTCCCCATACCCTGAGTCCAAGGAAGGCCCAGGTGTCCAATGAGGCACCTACCACTTAAAAGCTTAAAACCCAAAAAAATAAACCCAGAGGGAAAATCCTAACTAGCCAGTGAGTGGACTGGAAAGAGAAACCCCTCCCAACCCTGGACAGGACCACCAAGCAGCACTTGCCTGGCTCCTCTGACTGGGCCTGAAAACACAACTCAAGCAAAACTCCTCTCTACCTCTTCTCAGTAAACCTAGAGGGACTGCTTGCCTGGCTCTCTGTAGAGAGCTGCTATATAGACTCTCTAGGGAGACGGCCATTCCAGACCCCTCAAAGGGAGGGGCTGCATTTGAATGGTAACCTCCCCTTCACATTACCTTGCACTCTACAAACTGAACTAAAGGCTCACTCAGGTCTTAATGGTAACATGACCATAAGGTCTATTATAGGACTTAACAGGCAGCAGCTGATACACCACAAGACTAGATCTTCTGCCTGACCAGCCAACTCCCCCTTGGGTTGAGCCCACAGGTTCTGGTGGCTGGCGGGGCTTTCCAGGCCAGGACAGAGAAGGTAGAAGTACACAAGGTTAGTGGCTGGGTTAAAGTTGGGGCAGGCAGAGAGCAAAGCAGAAAAAAGGATCAGACTAAGGTCAAGGCAGGCAGAGAGCAAAGCAAAGTCAAGGTTTAAGCTAAGGTCATGGTAACAAGAAATCAGGCCAGGGGAGACCACAACAGCACAGACAGAGCAGGGCTGGAAAACAGAAAAAAGGAAAGAGCACACAGGAACACCAGGAAAAAAAAAAGGCTTTATACTAGGCAGGATGTGATGTCACCTGTATGTGTCACAGGAAGTCTAGCCAGCAGGCTCTATAAAAGGGGCACAGGAAGTGCAGGAACTTCAGCCATGTTCTTGGGATGCAGCGTAATGCCAGAGGCTCCACCAAAGGTGCTTCAGACTAGAAGTGAGCAGCATTACATAATACAGAGGCTAGGTGGGAGAAGGAAAAACAAGAGTGGAGGGGCTTGATAAGGAAGCAGAGTGGCTGCTCTTTTCTCTGTGTGCTCCAGGCTTACTCCCTCTCTTTTTCTTCCTGCAGGCTACCTGGAGGGGATGGGCTTGAGCAGAACACCCCTGCTACTCTGTCTCTTAAGCCTGAAAAGAAGTACCAGAACTGTGTTCCAGGCTGTTTCTCCACAAATTAAGCCCTGGTTTTACCTCAGGAAACTGTATATTGAATGTCCTTTTTGATGTAAAATCTGTTTTATAAATTAAAAATACTTATTTGTGTATGGGGGGGTCATGAGGGAGAGGGTGGGGCACATAGCTGTAAAATTTGCCTCAGGCATCCAATACCCTTGCACTGCCCATGACTAGAAAAATAATAACATTTAAGCATAAAATAAACAGAATGAGGAGAAGGCAGAATAGTAATTGTTTGTACAGGATAGCAAAAAAGGTATCACTTGCCCTGATGGGATTGATATCAGAGAGGAGGTAACTTAGTTTCCAGACATTTCCTAGTGGGAGGTGTCTAATGTTTTGAAGATTCAATAGAGTGGAGGTGTTGGAAGATTCCTTGTTGCTTTCCTTCTGGCTCTTTCTTTTGTTGGAATCCAGGGCTCAAGACTGAAGTGCCTGGGATTCTGGGACAGTGTATGGAGCAGCCGTGAGGGTCTCTGAGTGGAAACCTACCTATCCTAGATTGCTTTATCTTTAATGGAGGAGTCATTCCTCAGTTGGTGTCCAAGCTCCTGAGAGTGTGTGTTCTACAAAAATATGATTCTGCACGCTACGGAGAGTAGCAGCAGACACTGCACCAAGTGAGCTGTGACAGACAATTCTCAGAGGAGAAAGCACAGAAGTAAGGAAGATTTCATTCTTGTATAGGGAAAGTGACCTGCATTATCACAGGAGCAAGAGAAATCATAGGCTTGTATTCAGATACTGAAAGAGGGAAGCATGGGAAGTCTCTAAAGATCATCCTATTTGGATCTGAAACTCAGATGAAGCCCCTGCTGTTGATTGATGAACTGTGTATGTGACTGTTTAGATTTAGCTCTTGTTACTGCTATGAATTTACCAGAAGAAGGAGCAACAACAACAGTTGTTGCCCTGCCCATATGTATATAATCAAAAGTCTGCAAATTAAAATAGCTGTGATACAAGATTTCATCGCAGAAATAGAAGCTAATATTGCATCTGATGAATTTGCAGTGAAGATTGATATAGCCTTATGGTGAGTGGGGGGATTATACCAGGATATTGGAATTATATCAAGATATCAGTACAGGACAGTGATTGGATTTGGTGGTAAACATGGGATATAGAATTCGTGGAATCACAAAGCTTTTCATTTTGCCACTATTGTCATGAAGCGTTGAAAGTAGAGTGCTAGTGAGCAAGCAGCAATTTTTAAGATAAGTGCACTTGTTTTACTTGCAAGTAAAAATAAATTGCTAATATAAAAAGTTTTAATTGTTACTCTATTGCGGACCTATGATTATATTGGGTAAAGCAATATTGTTTGTTTACAGTTATTTGTGATGCATACTGCCCTGGATTATGAAAGTCTTGCTATCATAAGAAATAAAAAATATACTTATATGTAAAAAAGCATAATTATACAATTTCAGTGTCACAGTATTCTGTTGGCTTATATTTTTTGTTGTAATAAAAATGTATTTTCACATATTACCATTTAGATTATTTTCTGGAGGAGGTTTTTTTTTGGTACTCTATAAGGTGTACACAAGAATATAAAAACATAAAAAGTGCCATGCTGGGTCAGACCAAGGTTCCATCAAGACCTAAATCCTGTCTCCGACAGTGGCCAATCTGAATCTCTAGGAAGAATCCAGCAGATTCCAAAGAGTAAATCAATTCCATTTTGCCCATTCGTTGGGATAAGTAGTGATTTTTCCCCCATGTGTACCTGGCTAATAATTCTTTGTAGACTTTTCTTCCAGGATTTTGTCCAAATTCCTTTTAAACTCAGCTATGCTAAAGGCGTTGACCACATTCTCCAGCAACAAATTCAATAGTTCAGTTGTGCATTGAATGAAAAAAATGTTTTCTCTGATTTGTTTTAAATCTGCTTCCCATTAATTTTGTGGAGTGTCCCCTAGGTCTTCTTCCGTTTGAAAGAGTAAATCATTCTCTATTTATCTGTTCCACCCCACTCATGATTTTATAAATCTCTATCATATCCTCTCATTCATTATTTTTCCATTCTGAAGAGCACTAAGTAATCTCTATAGCCTTTCTTTATAAGGGATCTGTTCCATTCCCTTTACTATTTTTGTACTTTTTCCTTGGATCTTTTCTCGTTCTGCTGTATCTTTTTTGATGTGAAGCAACCAGAACGGAACACAGTGCTCAAGGTGAGGTCAGCCCTGTAGATCCCTTGCAGAGGTATGATATTGTCAGTTTTGTTCTCCATTCCTTTCTAAATATTTCCTAGCATTCTATTCACTTTTTTTAACGGCTACCAAACCTTTATCTGAGGATTTCAATGTATTGGCCACAAGGACTCCAAGGTTGTTTTCCTGGGTGTTGACTCCTAATACAGAACCCATCATGTACTACAGTTAGGATTATTTTTCTTATGTGCATCACTTTCTACCTGTCCACTTTAAAATGTCATCTGCTATTTAGATGCCCAGTCTCCTATTTGGCAAGGTTCTTCAGCAGTTCCTCACAGTCTGTATTTTAACTACTTTGAATATTTTGTGTGATCTGCAGATTTGTTCATGTCACTCATTGTTCCAAATGGAATGAAGCAAAAATTGCTTCTCAGAAAAATATCTGAAAATATTCAGGTATTTTTGTTTTTGTATAAATAAAAAAATAAAGGGCATCCCTGCAGCTCTCCAACCCATTCCTATCCCTAATGTGACCCTTACTTTTCTTTGGGGCTGCTCTTAGCAATTTACTCCCATGCTTAACTCTTTATCCTGGGAGGGGGGGGATTCTTTTTATAAGGAGAAGCTCCTGCTTATGGCCTGGGCCATGGTGTCTTGCTTTCAGTGTGTATAGGTAGTAGGCTCATCCCATGAGATGAGATGCTGGGACAAATCAAACAGGACCAGGTTCCAGGTGTTAAAATAAAGTTTACCGATTGGTGTTAATCAAATTAAAGTCTATTTTTCCACAATGTTGAAGTTACAGCTGACTGCAAGTACATGTGTATTTCTCTGAAAGTAGCTGGGTAGAGCTCCCATGGGGACTTTACTTATGCAAAACTCATCCAGTGGCTAACCAGGAGTCCTATTGGAGGGGTCCCCACTTCACAGCAAAACAGCCTTAGCTGGCTCCATCTTCTTCCTAGATACCCAGCCCATCCTGCTCCCATGAGTGTGGAGGTCCGATTGGGGTCTCCCGGTCTCTGTCTTTCATCCTTACTTGTTGTTACTGAGGACTTCTCTTGGGGAAAATCAGTTGGGGATCAGACTATACCAGCACTGCATCGCTATGGGGAGAGGTGGATCAGAAAAAAACCTCCCCACACAACAAATGTCCAAAAATTACTTTGAATTGTAAAACTGGAAACATATTCAGCCATCACTATCTCTCGCAGCAGGATCTGTCACTGGTGCTTGTCCACTTAGGGTTTAGAGCAGGCTCACAAGTCTTTGGTCCTCTGGTGAGAGCCCTTTCACCCCAAAAGGGAATCATAAAAATCTCTGTAAATTAGTAAGAAAAGGATCCTCTGGTAGGGCATGCACAATGAGGTGTCACTTTCAACTGAAACTCCAGGGTGAAGCTGGGAGACCTCAACAGTGTTAGAATTGTGGACCCTTGCTACCTGTGGGGTTGAGCCCCACAGATCCCCACCATCGGGAGGCGAGGCTGGCTGGGAGCAGAGGCAACAGGAACTTTGCCAGTACCAGCCCTCATTCCCCGCAGCTTGAGCTCTTAGGTGCCGGGGCCGGCTGGTCTTATGTGGGGCTCTGTGTAGCTGATCCCGAAAGAGACAGGTGGCAGGAAGCAGGGAGTGTTGGAGAGGTTAGATTCAGTCCAAGGTCGAGGTACCCTCAATGAGAGAGAAGGCCTCAAGGGATGAGATGCTAAAGCCATTCCAGAGACAGTAGAGCAGGACCACATGGGGAGGCTCCGTGGAAAGGAAGTGCAGGAGCATAGGCCTGTGTAATGTTATATTGAAGCAGGCCTTGAGCAGAGAATCTGCTGTGACAGGTTCCAGTGGAATAGGAATGCTGAGGCACTATCTGAGGAGCAACAGCATAGTAGAAGGAATCTCTGAAGCAGAAGCACTGAGAGATACCCCGAGGAGCGGGGACACAGAGACACAGTCCTGTATTGTAGAGGTGCTGAGAGAGATCCTGAGTGGGAGCGTAGAGGTAGCATCTCGTGACATAGAAGCTCTCACCTAGGCCCCCGAGGAGCGGAACCGCCGAGACAGGGTCTCATGATTTAGCAGCGCAGAGCCATGTCCCAAGGAGTAGGAGCACTGAGGCAGGTCCCAGGTGTAGAAGCGCTGAAAGGCCCCGAGGTGCAGGAGCACAGAGACTTGGTCATAGGTATGGAAGCACTGAGCCAGGCCCCGAGGAATGGGATGCCTTGGCAGGGTCCCAGATGAAGAGCGCTCGCCGCTGAGGCATTCCCCAAGAAGCGGAAGCACAGAGACTGGGTTCCAGATGTAGAAGCACTGAGCGGGGCGCCGAGGCAGGGTCCCAGATGTAGAAGTGCTGAGCCAGGCACTGAGGAGCGGGGCGCCGAGGCAGGGTCCCAGATGTAGAAGCACTGAGGCAGGCCCGAGGAGCGGGAGTGCAGAGACTGGGATTCCGAGGAGTAGAGTAGGATCCGTAGCACAGGAACAACAGGTCCGCAGTACTTGAGCAAGCACCAGCTAGGAACCAGGGAAATCATTGCCAAGTCAGTTAGTGGTGGAGAGAAGTATTCCTTAAATATCCTGGGCCAGTGATGTCTTCATCCGGGGATGAACCTGAAGTTCCCACCATTGGCCCTTTAAAGGAAGGACAGATGGCGCGCGCTTAGTGACCCCCCAGGGTTGGAACACTGGTCGGCGATGTCCCCGCCACCAAATGGAGCACAAGAAGCCAGGAGGAACACGGTGGCAGTGACTGGCTGCAGCCACGAGTGGAACGGGAGTAAAGGGCCAAGCATGACATGAGGTGAGTTGAGCCGGCCCAGAGTTTCTGTTTCTGAGGATGGGTGGCATGGAATTGCTTGATGAAGTCCTTATCTAGAATGTTGGTGGCTGGTTCCCAACTATTCTCCTCCGGCCCGAAGCCTTCCCATGAGAGTAAATACTCACATTTCTTCCTGCGCTTCCGCACATCTAGAACATCCTGTACTTGGTATACCACATCTGCTTCAGAATAAAGTGGCTGTGGCTCAGGTGGCTTCTTGGAGGGCCAGGACAGTACCAGGGGCTTTAACAAAGATATATGGAAGGAGTTATGGATCTTAAGCGAGGGTGGAAGACGGAGCTTGTAGGTAACTGAGCCCAAACGGTGGAGCACCGGGAAGGGCCCAATGTACCGAGGTGTGATGCATGTAGATGGGAGCTTGAGATGGATATACTGGGTGCTGAGCCACACCTTGCCCCCTGGATTGAACTGAGGGCTCGCTCTGTGATGGACATCAAAAATCTTCTTGGCCCTTTGGGCTGCTTTCAGTAGTAATTACTTCGTACTGTTCCAGAGCCGATGCAGTTCCTGGGTGGTCCACTGAGCTGCTGATGAAGGAACAGACAAAGGTAGAGGTAGCGGAGGAAGTGGCTGACGTCTGTAGACCACCTGAAAAGGCGAGGAACTGGTGGCTGAGGATGAGTGCGAATTAGAGCGAATTCTGCCCAAGGAAGCAGGTCTGCCCAGTCATTTTGCCGGAGATTAACATAAGCACGAAGGAATTGCTTGAGTGTCCTGTTGGTTCTCTCTGCCTGCCCATTGGCTTAAGAACATAAGAAATTGCCATGCTGGGTCAGACCAAGGGTCCATCAAGCCCAGCATCCTGTTTCCAACAGAGGCCAAACCAGGCCACAAGAACCTGGCAATTATCCAAACACTAAGAAGATCCCATGCTACTGATGCAATTAATAGCAGTGGCTATTCCCTAAGTAAACTTGATTAATAGCCGTTAATAGACTTCTCCTCCAAGAACTTATCCAAATCTTTTTTGAACCCAGCTACACTAACTGCATTAACCACATCCTCTGGCAACAAATTCCAGAGCTTTATTGTGCGTTGAGTGAAAAAGAATTTTCTCCGATTAGTCTTAAATGTGCTACTTGCTAACTTCATGGAATACCCCCTAGTCCTTCTATTATTCGAAAGTGTAAATAACCGAGTCACATCTACTCGTTCAAGACCTCGCATGATCTTAAAGATCTCTATCATATCCCCCCTCAGCCGTCTCTTCTCCAAGCTGAACAGCCCTAACCTATTCAGCCTTTCCTCATAGGGGAGCTGTTCCATCCCCTTTATCATTTTGGTTGCCCTTCTCTGTACCTTCTCCATCGCAACTTGGGGGTGATATGGGGAGATAAAATCCAAGGTGACATTTAATTTTTTACAAAGAGACCTCCAGTAATGGGCAGTGAACTGAACTCTGTGGTTAGATAGAATGTGCTTAGGAAATCTATGAAGCCGGAACACGTGGTGGATAAAGAGCTGGGGAAGTTGGGGAGCCAATGGAAGGCCAAGCAGGGCAACAAAGTGGGCCATTTTAGAAAAACGGTCCACAATGACCCAGATGGTATTGTGGCCATTGGAAGGTGGAAGGTCGACGATAAAATCCGCTGCTATGAGGGTCCATGTTGAAATAAACCCCAAGGACGATCCACCAGGGTTTTGTGGTAAGTGCATATAGGACACGATTCCACATAGGCCTGGGCATCCTTCCTCATGGGCGGCCACCAATAGAAGCGATGAACAGTGGCCAGGGTCCTGGAGTGCCCAGGGTGCCCTGCGATGAGGGAATCATGGGAATAGGTAGAACCCTCCAACATAGCCAGTGCGGAACCATCATCTTCCCAGGTGGGACCGGGTACGTCGCCGCCAGCATGACCTTAGCAGGGTTGATGATGTGCCATGGAGGGTCCAGAGTATCTTCAGAATCAAATGATCTCGAGAGGGCATCAACCCAGCAGTTCTTGTTGGCGGGCCAATAGCACAGCAGGAAAATAAATCAGGTGAGAGACCAGCAGGCCCTGCCGATGGTTCAAGCATTCGGCCTGATGTAAATACTCGAGGTTTTTATGGGCTGTGTACATGGTGATTCGATGCTTGCACTCCCTCAAGCCAGGGATGCCACTCCTTGAATGTTAGCTTGATAGCCAGAAGCTCCTTATCATCTATGACATAATTTCACTCAGCTGGAGAAAAACACTTGGAGAAAAAAGAGCAGGGATGTAAGTTGTGGTTAGTGGAGTACTGGTTTAAGACCGCCCCAACTCCCTCGGCGGAGGCGTCGACTTCCCTGATGAATGGATGTCTGGGATCGGGATGCCAGAGACAGGGCTTGTGGAGAAAGGCGGCTTTGAGGTCCTGAAATTCAGTAACGGCCTCAGGTGGCCATTAAGATGGATTTGCCCATTTGCAAGTCAGGGCAGCAAGGGGTGCTGCCAGGGAGGAATAGTGATGGATGAAGGACGGGTAATAATTGGCAAAGTCAAGAAACTTCTGTAGAGATTGGAGACCTGTGGGCTGAGGCCAGTCTCGCTTTTCAGCTTCTCGGGATCCATTCTGAAGCCTTGGCTTGACACGATGTATCCGAGAAAAGGGACAGTCTCCTGCTCAAAGGAATACTTCTCTAATTTTGCGTACAGCTGGTTATCTCAGAGACGTTGGAGAATGCAGGAGACATCTTGGTGATGGCTTTGCAAATCCTTAGAAAAGACTAAAATGTCATCGAGATACACCACAACACATTGGTATAGCATGTCCCTGAAGATCTCATTCATTAAATTCTGGAAGACAGCTGGGGTGTTGCAAAGGCTGAACAACATAATGAGGTATTTATAGTGGCCATCCCTGGTATTAAAAACCGTCTTCCACTCATCACCCTCACGAATGCGGACCAGGTTATAGGCTCCCCTGAGTTCCAGCTTGGAAAACAATTTGGCCTCTTGGAGCCTATCAAAAAGTTCTGCAATGAGGGGTAGAGGATAACGGTCCTTCTGTGTGATCTCATTCAACCCCCGGTAGTCGATGCAGGGACAGAGCATCCCATCCTTTTTCCCCACAAAGAAAAAACCTGCTCCGACAGGAGACTTGGAGGGTCAGACAAACCCCTTGGCCAGGTTCTCGTGGATGTACTCTGACATGGACTGGGTTTTGGTAAGTGACAGCAGATAGATTCTGCCCCAGGGAGGTTCGGTGTTGGGTAGGAGGTTGATAGCACAATCTTAGGCACAGTGCAGTGGCAGAGTGTCAGCGGCCTTTTTGGAGAACACATCTGAGGTGGAAGACCCGGAAGAAGAAGTGAGATACTGAGACAAGGCTGGGGAGAGACACACTCCAAACAGTTGGAATGACAGGCGGGTCCCCAGTGAGAGACCTGCAAGGTAGCCCAGTAAAATTGGGGGGTATGCTGTTGTAGCCACGACAAGCCTAGGACCACCAGGTGTATGACCTTGTCCAGAACATGGAAAGTGATAGACTCCACATACAAGGAACCAGTACAGAGATGGAGTGGAGCCGTAGTTTGGGTGACCCATCCAGGCAAGGGTTCACCGTGGATAGATGAAAAGAGCAGGGGCATCAGGGTGTGGATGGTAGGAATCCGAAGATGTTCCGTCAGCTGTTTCAAAATGAAGTTGCCTCCGGCTCCTGAGTCTACAAGAGCCAGGATATGAAATTCTTGGTTGTTCACCCTGATCGAGACCGGAAGTGTTAATGGAGGAGATGGAGAAGTCAGGCCTAGGAGCAGTCCCCCTGCTGAACCTAGGCCCGGGAATTTCCCTGATGCATGGGGTAGGCAGCCAGGGCGTGTCTGGATTTACCACAATATAGGCAGAGGCCAGAAAGCTGGTGTCGATGGTGTTTTTCGGGCATAAGTCTACCCTGACCCAATTGCATGGGCTCCTTTACGATTTTGACTTGGGGAGCCTAACCTCTTCAACAATCCCTGCTTCCTGCCACATGTCTCCTCTGGGATCAGCTACACAGAGACTCACCTAAGACCAGCCAGCCCCGGCTGGTACTGGCAAATTTCCTGTTGCCTCTGCTCCTGGCCAGTCTCGCCTCCCGAGGGTCCATCAAGCTCAGTATCCTGTGTCCAACAGTGGCCAATCCAAGTCACAAGTACCTGGCAAGTACCCAAAGATTAAATGAATAGATCCCAAGCTACTAATCCTTGTTGATTAATAGCAGTTTATGGACTTCTGCTCTAGGAACTTATCCAAGCCTTTTTTAAACCCAGTTACACTAACTGCCATAAACACATACTGATTATCATTTATTTTCTTTAGCTAGATTAAACAGTTTCACCAAGCCACTGGACAGCCACTGCAGAAAGGCTTTTAGTTTGCAGAAGATAACTTGATGCCAGGGAGGTAGTATTTGTTTTTTGATTTGGTATAGTTAGGTAATAGGTACCCCTTCTGGAGGCAGACACCAATGGAGGCCCGGATACCAGCGACCTCAGGACCCATCGCCTGAAGGAGACAGTTGGTTATGCCAGAGACCATCGCATCAGAGATTGTTTCACAATGGGCTGAGCTTGGATCCCAGATAAATGTGTGCATTAGGGATGTGAATCGTTTTTTGACGATTTAAAATATCGTCCGATATATTTTAAATCGTTAAAAATCGTTAGAGCCACGATACAATAACAATTCCCCCGATTTATTGACAAAAAATCGTAAATCTGGGGAAGGGGGAGGGGAAGGGGGAGGGCGGGAAAACCGGCACACTAAAACACCCTAAAACCCACCCCGACCCTTTCAAATAAATCCCCCACCCTCCCGAACCCCCCCAAAATGCCTTAAATTACCTGGTGGTCCAGCGGGGGTCCGGAACGACCTCCTGCAATCGAATCGTGTTGTCTTCAGCCGTCGCCATTTTGCGCCGCCATTTTGCAAAATGGCGGCACAAAATGGCGCCGGCCATAGACGGAAAAACGATTTGCGGCAGGAGATCGCTCCCGGACCCCCGCTGGACCCCCAGGGACTTTTGGCCAGCTTGGGGGGGCCTCCTGACCCCCACAAGACTTGCCAAAAGTCCAGCGGGGGTCCGGAACGACCTCCTGCAGTCGAATCGTGTTGGTCTATGGCCAGCGCCATTTTGCACCGCCATTTTGCAAAATGGCGGCGCAAAATGGCGCCGGCTGAAGACAACACGATTCGATTGCAGGAGGTCGTTCCGGACCCCCGCTGGACCCCCAGGTAATTTAAGGCATTTTGGGGGGGTTCGGGAGGGTGGGGGATTTATTTGAAAGGGTCGGGGTGGGTTTTAGGGTGTTTTAGTGTGCTGGTTCACGATTTTAACGATTTTCACGATAATTTAAACTTCCAAACGGCGACAATACGATTCCCTCCCCCTCCCAGCCGAAATCGATCGTTAAGACGATCGATGACACGATTCACATCTCTAGTGTGCATACACCTACAAAAGGAAATCACACCTTAGGTCTGGCCAGACTTGCAAGCTAGCAGAATCTAATTGATCTGAATAGGAAAGTAACATAAAGGGACAGACAATACTGAAAGTGGACAGTAAAAACAAAAGTCAAAAGAGAAAAAGATACTTACCATAACAGGGAGTCTTGGTTTTTAGAAGAGCCTGGAAAAAGAGAAAAAGTACCCCCAAAGCATTAATTTCTTATGGTACAGATCTGAAGGTTAAGCAAAGTAAAGTGAAGACGAAAGCACAAAGAATAAAAGTAATACTTGGAGTTGAATCCTGCAGAAGGTTCTTGGAAACAAGAGAATAGAATTGTTAATATTATTTTTGCACTGCTACCAGAAAATAAAAATTTGGAAAGTATTGACAGTTTAACTGATGTTTACTTGTCTATGGTTGACCAAAGTTTTTTATGGAAGTATTATTCCAAAGGTACATGCTACAGAACTTGACTACTTGTATTGTTTACTACAAGATTGCTTCTAATCATTTTCTTTTTGGTAAAAATAAATTTGTCAAACTTGTGTATCAGCAATTGTTTATTTCCAAGGTACTTCAGGTAACATCCTCCTTCAGGATGGTAATCCTAAATTTCTCCCTCTTACCCTCCCTGCCCCTGGGAGACTTTTCTGGGTGGGTTCTGGACCACATTCCTGTGCAGGGAACCCAATAGGGAAAGAGGGCTTTGAACAGCCAACCCTGTGAGGTTCCATCTAGAGGCTTGCAACGCAGCAACTTTTAGCACAGCACCAGCCTCAGCCATGACAGTGGTAGAAGGTCTCTGCTACAAGGTGACACTGCTTAGATTAAACATCCTCACTGCTACAAGGCTTATTGAATCTGATCCTACTGAGTTCTAAAATGGCTGGGCTAAATAGGGTTGAGGCATCCAACCACAGCCCTCCAGGTAGGAGGAGCTGATGAGGGATGGAAGGCTCATGATATTACAGTTCTCTAAAGGGACCTAGTGACAACCTGGTAGCCAACGTATAAGGGTGCCACACAAAATCAAGCCTGGGGCATGGGTCTACTCCCTAAGTCCATTTGATCTCCCACCTGCCCAGTAAAAATCAAGATGGGGTCTAGACATACTCGACTGGGCCTACTTCAGCTCAGCTGGCACCTCCCTGTGGCCCTCCAACATCCACATCAATCATTTCCAAGTCTGGGGACAATAGTTCCCTCTAAGCTGAGCACATGAGTGATTGCTCATACTTTTCGGAGCATCGTTCACAAGTTTTACATAGTTGCTCACATAAAGTTTTCTTTGTGCTATATACAGAAATACAACATTCTAGCGCTCAAATTGTTTGTTTAAAAAAAATTGTTGCTTACAAGAAAAAAAAATTCACACTCACCTAGTCAGTCCTTGGAGGGAACATTGCTGGGGACTTTCCCAGCTCACTTACTTTGGCTAAAGGACTGTAAATTCCAAAGGGCAGGAGCAATGCCCTGCCTTCTGTAGATTTAAAATGCTGCCAGTAGCCCATACATTGACACTGAAGTGATGTCACTTCAGAGCCTGTCTAAGCTGCAGCCGATGCCATTTTATTGTATGGCCATATGTTTGTACACTATCTGTGAGGCCCCACCCCCCTGCAGGTGACATCATCTTCTTTTGCCAACATCAGCCTTTCAAAGGGGTGGGCCCATAAACTGGATCTCTGCCTGTTCCCTGTACCTAAGGGCCGGTTCCAACCACAGAAACACTTGCTGCCACTGAAAGTTGATGCTCTTCTTCCTAGCATCCTTGATCCTCCAAAGCAGCATAGAGGCTCCCAATAAGGAGATAGGACTGCTCTACCATGTCTTACAATGTTCCATTAAGTTGCATTTTGTGCATGCTAAATTTATAGATCAAAATTGCTATGAGAAAGGACTTATCTGGTATATGGTGACCTTCATATAGCGCCGCGTATAGCTTTGACTTTTATCATGTAACAAGCCCTGAGAAAGCGCTAGGGCTTTATAATCATAAGGTCACTTAGGAATCAGAGTTTTTAGATTGAAGAAGATTGAAGGAGATTCAATCTAAAAACTCTGATTCCCACGTGACCTTATGATTATAAAGCCCTAGCGCTTTCTCAGGGCTTGTTACATGATAAAAGACAAAGCTATACGCGGCGCTATATGAAGGTCACCATATACCAGATAAGTCCTTTCTCATAGCAAGTTTGATTTTTGTATAGTTCTCTTATTCATGCTATGTTCTAAATTGCTTATCTCTTAGTGTCTTCCTTTTGTACATATGTATATATTTACAAACCTCGTTGATTATTTAATGCAAATTTCCCCTTGTTATTCACACCCTCATTTATTCATTTGTTAACTTGTTTTATTTGTTCAATGTAAAGCGCCATGCCTGGTGTTTGTTTGTGTTACACTGTAAACCGATGTGATATCCTGGATGAATGTCGGTATATAAAAATTTTAAATAAATAAATAAATAAATAAATAAATGTTCTGGATTTAAATTCAATAAAATTTATAGATCGGGCATGCCATAAAAGTTTATAGCAAAAGTTTTAGAGTATAGGCACCTAAGTTTGGAAAAACATCTATTCTAAGTTCTAGTACAGCACTTTCTATGGACAAGATTCCTGTTTTAATGATAAGGTTTCAGCCCAGAAGAATATTCTAGTCAATGGGTGTTTTATACAAGGTTTCAAGCATGAGAAATGAAATGGACCCTTAGGGAAGATGCAGCTTCTTATGAGAGTCCCATTGGAAGCAATTAAAGTCTGCTATATGTTTGCATTCATAGATATGTAGTTTCCAGTTCTGTGCAGAATAAGAATTCTTACACAAACAAACAAAAACCCCTAACACTATAGTAAGGTTAAGAAGTATTAACAGATATCCTTAACTTCTTTGTGCACAGCAAATTGTATATGTCCAAAATTCCTATGACACAAATATTTGAAAGTTATTTTGTTAAACATAGAAAACAATTATAACTCCCCTCTTGGTTTTCGGCCACCTTATTGAGAAGGCCGCAGCAAAGACCCAGGGCCACAGTTTCTCTCCCAGATCTCTCATTTAACTCCAAATGCATCAGACTTCAGCACTGGGTGCCAAGGTTCACTGGCAGGGAGGAGGTATACCCCACTGGGGCCCATGGTGCAATAGTGAGGATCTATATCACAGTCAATCCTTTCACCCCAATCATAATCACTGGTCAGCGTGCACTCACAGATAGGGGAGTCCTCTCGATGAAATCAGCCCCAAATCACAGAAAGGAATTCAACGTAAACATTTTTCTTAAATTTAAAAAACAAAATCCATGCATGTATAGAAAAATCATAAATAGCAACAGGAAAACTATAATTACAAAAGGCATAGTCTCTTTATCCATGATGCACGGTCTGAAAGCTCCTCTAACCTCCTCTGAGCCAGTATCCAGGCAAACACCCTCCCCAAGAAGGGTGAGAAATTTTTCTTCTTCCTCTAGCTTGTGCTAGAAAGGAGAAAAATTCCAAAAATCCTTCCCTTATGAGATGATATAAAATCTCTTTCCAAAATAGCAGTTTCTGGCAGTAGCAACCCTCTGTTGACTGGTTGTGGGCAGACAACCACCAGCAACTTCCAGACCTTCCAATTGTTATTGTTTGTAAGGATTTGGGTGGACCCCTGGACTCTGTGGCAGATGACTACGCTCACGGGGAAGGTCCATGAAGGGCCACAGGTCAGGCTGAGCTTAGGACACACACACAGTTTAGATCTTTTATTAGACAGTGATGGTGAACCACCAGAGGTGGCGGTAGTGAGCTGGAATATAGCCCAACTGGGCTTGTAGTCCCTCAGACTCTGGAACAGCGATCCCACAATGGCTGTGCTGTAGTGGAGAGAAACTGATATTGTGAGTAGCAGCAGTGAATGTAGAGTTCAGGTTTAGAACCTCGCTGGCAATGTACTCATGCAGCGGTCTCTCAGTATGGAGCACAGGAGCTGAAGTAAAGGCAGGCGCTCGAGGAGCAAGTACCTGGTTCCAGGGAACAGCTCTGAGAGAGATAAGATGGTAACTCACAGATGGTATAGGCAGCGGTGTCTTCCAGGCAGAAGTGAAGTCCAGGTAGCGAGTCCAGGAACATGGGCCCTCGAGGAGCGAGTACTGGTTTCAGACAGCGACCTGAAAGATAAGAAAGAGAGAGAGAGGCCCCCAAGGAGCGGGTACCCCAATAGAGTAGTCCAAGTGAAGGCAGAGTAGCCAGGTACGGAGAGCGAATTCCATCCGAAGGAAATCCAACCTTGCCAACTCATAAGCTAGCAATCGCTTAGGCTTTTTGTATCCTGGATGCATGACATCATCACAGGGGGATGCCCCTGAGGTTCGCACCACTGAAGGTACTTGAAGCAGGGCCGCGCGGCGTGTGTGCCCTTAGGCAGCTGAATAGCATGGGGGGAGGCAGCCAAACGTCCATCAACCACAGGAGGAGTCGCCAAAGAGGTAAGGAGGGCGGAGTGGAGACGTCGGGTAGCGACGGTCGCAACACCAATAAGGGGGGAAACACTGTCCCTTAAGTTAGGAACTGGCCAAAACTGTAGAAATATTTCAATCTCTCAAAAAACCGCTCTGTAGCACTTCACCTTGTTAACTGAGACCCACCAAAACCCCAAGTGGCTTCTCCAACTCCTTGGTTAATCAGTTTGGAGGAGAAGAAAACCCTTTGCACGTATTTCAACCACATTATATGTAGGGGGTACGGGGAACCTAACCAATCCCAAAAAGCTAAAGGGGATGGCCATGACCAGGGGACAATCCCAGTATGCAAATTCCCAAAAAGATATCACATGGGAAAAATATTAGTGACAGAATCATAGCCCTGCTACACAATGATTTTATCTGTCATGGAAAACCATAATTAAAATTTTGCACATAAGGGGCTCAATTTAAACCTTATATATGGCTACATATTGGCTGCTGACAGACTTTATTAATTGTGAAAGTTTAAATCAGTAAATGAAGCCATGTGCCATAGACAAGGTTTAAAATCAGACTCATAAGAACATAAGATATGCCATTCTGGGTCAGACCTTGAAACAGTATCTTGTTTCCAACAGTGGCCAAGCCAGGTCACAAGTACCTGGCAGGATCCTTGCATCAGAAGAGGACTGGAAGGCTCATCTGGATTCCCAGCAGCCCCTGGGAGAGAACTCCAGAGGTCACAGTGAGAGATCCAGGCTTCAAACTCCAGTCCTAGCTTCCAGAGACCCCACTCCCTTGCAGCAGAAAAGGACCAGAAGGCTCATCTGCATACTGTTCCCAGAAGCTCCCAGATGAGGACTCTATAGGTGACTGCAATCAATCCAGGCTTTGAAATCCACAGCCCCAACTTCCAGAGGCCCCATGACCCTTTCAGCAGAAGAGGACTGGAAGTGAGTGCCTAATAGCATGAGAAACTCAAACCTGTCAAGCCAGTGGGAGCATTGAGAGGAGAAGATCATCCTGCTGGTGACTGAAGAGGATTGGAAAGTATTGCTTTGGGAAATCTTATAGGTGAATTTTAAAACCAGTGTGCAGGCGCAAATATACACATGTATGCAGACTTGCATAAAAGGACATGGCCATTTTATAACATATGCGCTTATAAACACTCGTAACAAACTAGACTTAAATATTGTGCATTTGTGGCAATTTTATAATGGACACACGTATGTGCATGCAAATGCCGCCTCTAGTGCGCAAGTGGGGGAATTTTATAAGGGATGAGTGTCGACGCAATTGGCCATTTTTTCAGTTTGTTACCAGTTTGCCCAGCTAAGGGATAGGACTTCTAACCACCCCCCTAGTTAAATAGCCTCCCTTTTATCCTGTTAACTCCAACCCTAAAAACCCCACTCACCTCTTTACTTTTTTTTTTGTTTTAGGACTTACATGCCATCCATAGCAGAAGTAAAATTACATGGTGGGGACCCTGGCGCGAGCTTGTGCACGTAAATATTTACGCTCTGGTTTCATTGAAAAATCCAGGAATGCCCATTCCCCACCCAGACCATGCTCATGCCTCCCCCCTTTTCTGAGAAAAACATGTTTTTGGTCACATAGCGGGTGATACGTGTGTACTCGGGCGGCTTTTAAGATATGCTCGGTGCCCGCTGGCCTGAGATAATCACATCTCCCAGTTTTGGCGCATGCAGAGCTTTTAAAATTCACCTGTTAGGTCTTAAAAAAGTTTGGGGAGAGGTGAAATAGTGGGGTATATTCTTTAGAGTTTGTGGACAACTAAGATAATAAGCAAGCCAGAGGGAGTTACTTCTAGTGTCTATCTTTTCCTCCCTCCCAATCCCTAGCTCATCCTTTGATTTATAGGCAAGAGAAACTTTCTCATTAAAAATCAATCAGGCTTTTATCTAAATCATACTACTGCACCAGACCTTATTGAGAGTTTAATCATCCCCTTGTAAGTCACTACCAGATTAATAGTGAATATATCAATAAATTTAAAGGACACTAATTGTACGCATTTCTACTCCTGTAGCAACCTAAATTTAACTAGAAACTCAACAAAATTAAGATGAAGGCAGCAGTCCAGCAGTAAGAGGAGGGGCCTTCCATTCTTTTACATCGAATGTCATATGTATGAATTTTTACCTACCGGTGAAAGGTTGAATGTGTGCATCTGGTTGAAAGAGTTCCTGGCTCTCAGAGAATGAGTTCAATCTCTGGAAGCTAGACTGGCAGATCTTAAGGAATTGAGGCAGTCAGAGATATATAGATGAGACCTTCAGGGATATAGTAGCCAGGTCCCAACTCCAGTCTGGCAGTTTTGATATTGCCTTGGAGCAGGATGGTTCCTGCTAGGAGAGCATCATGCTGGTGTAGCAGGAAATGATCCTGTAGTAAGGACCTGCTCTCCAGGTGATGCATTGTCCTCTTGCACAGAGGATGAATCTCCCAGGGCTACTGCCCAGGAGGGAAGGGTTAGGATGGCCAACATAGTTGGTGTTTCGATTATTAGAAATGTAGATAGCTAGATGGCTGGTGGACATGAGGACTGTCTGGTAACTTGCCTGCCCAGTACGAAGGTAGCGTACCTCACGCATCACCTAGTAGGATTTTTGACAGTGCTGGGGAGGAGCCGGCTGTCATAGTACACGTGGCATCAATGATATAGGAAAATGTGGGAGGTTCTGAAAGCCAAATTTAGGCTTCTGGTACAAAGCTGAAATCCAGAAGTTCCAGACTAGCTCCCTGTTCCATATGCAGGTCCCCAGAGGCAGGGAGAGCTCTGGAGTCTCAATGCGTGGATGAGACAATGGTACAGGGAAGAGGAATTCACTTTTGTAAGGAACTGGGCAACCTTTTGGGGAAGGAGGAGTCTTTTCCAAAAGGATGGACTCCTCCACCTTAACCAGAGTGAAACCAGGCTGCTGGCGCTAACATTTAAAAAGGAGATAGAGCAGCTTTTAAACTAGAACAAGGGGAAAGTTGACAGTTGCTCATTATGTATTAGAGATGTGGTTCGGTTTTCGCCCTATTTAGGAAATTGAACGAAATTTCCTAATTCGTTGTTGTTTCGGAGCCTCCGAAACACGACATAAACGGCGTTGTTTCGGAGGCCCCGAAACCGGAAACGAAATTTCCCCCGAAATTCGGGGGAAAATTCGTTTTCGGGTTTGCCTGGGGAGAGGGGCAAAAATTATTATTTTTTTATTAAAAACCACCCCAAACCACCCCAAATTTAAATTAATTATAATACACCACCCCCCGATCCCTCCCCAAGACTTACGAAGATCCCTGGTGGTCCAGCGGAGTCCCGGCTTCCATTTGCCATGCCCTCCGTGCCCTAGTTCGTGCCAGTGCAAGCCGCGCGCCAAAATGGTGCCGAATAGCCCGAACGACCATGTCACAGGGGCTTTCGGCGCTATTGGTCAGCCCCTGTCACATGGCCATCGGCACCATCTTGTGCTCCTATCATGTGACAGGAGCTGACCAATGGCGCCGAAAGCCTCTGTGACATAGTATGGGCAAAGGCTATCGGCGCCATTTTGGTTACTGGCAGCCGAAAACGAAATCGCTCTCCGACCCTTGCTGGACCCCCAGGGATTATTGGCAAGCCTTGGGGGGGTCAGGAGGGGGCTCTGGCATGGCACGGACTAGGGCACGGACTAGGGCACGGAGGGCAAATGGAAGCCGGGACTCCGCTGGACCACCAGGGATCTTCGTAAGTCTTGGGGAGGGATCGGGATGGGGGGGGGGGGGTTTGTATGTACTAAAAATGTTTGGAAACGTGTTTAAATGCTTGGGGTGGGTTTTTTTTTAGCTTCGTTTCCTGGTTCGTTTTTCGGCCCGGTTTCGGGTTTCTCGTTTCGTTTTCGGACAAACGACCCGAAAACGAAACGTGAACACCCGAATTATACCACGAAATATTCGAACCGAAAAACGACCCGGCAGAACAAAATGAAGCACATCTCTATTATGTATGGTTCAGAATATCTTCAAAGGATATTAATGAAACAGGAGAGTTAGGGTATCCCAACAGAAAGGTTCCAATAAAAGCAACAGTAATCCATGTGCCTATAAGTAAAGATTCACCTGAGCTAAAGTATTCCAAATTATCTCTATCAACTGAAAGGCAGTTTGTTCATACAAACAAAAAACACACTTTGAAATATCTATATGCCAATGCCAGAAGTATAAGAAGTATGATGGGAGAGTTAGTGTATAGAAGTGAATAATAGACATAATTGGCATCTCAGAGACTTAGTGAAAAGAGGATAACCAATGGGACAGTGCTATACCAGGGTATAAATTATATTGCTATGATAGGGAGGATCAACTTGATGGAGGAAGGGGGTGGGGGGGGGTGGGGGGGGCTTTACGTCCGGGAGGGCATAGAGTCTAACAGGATAAATATCATACAAGAGACTAAATTCACAGTAGAATCTTTATGGGTAGAAATCCCGTTTGTGTTGGTTAAGAGTATAGTGATAGAAGTATAGTGCAGTCCACCTGGCCAAAATGATGAGATAGACGATGAAATGCTAAGAGAAATCAGGGGAGCTAACCAATTTGGCAGTGCAATAATAATGGGAGACTTCAATTACCACACACTGTAAACAGTTATGATCAAACACAACGAATACAAATCTTCACTAGAAAGACGTCATGTAAATATGATTTTGCTTAATGTGCTGTTTACTTACAGAGCCATCATAACACCTGCAGGCATACCAGCGCTTTTTGCTTTGAGGTTTTGCCACTTCAGGTCACGTTTAATCATTGGCTCTAGTCCTTTATTCTACTACATGTATTTAATTGAGTTTTTTTGAATTTTTTATAAAATTCTGTATCGGGGTTAAATCTTCCTTAGAGTGACTCTCAATGTCAGAATTACAAATCAGTCCGACGCGCGTTTCGCATCGCTGCATCGGGGACTGAAACACACACACTCCGCTTCAGTTTTTTGACGGATGTAGGTTGCCCCGTTACTCAGATTACTTGCTTGGCTATTATTTTTCCAACCTTGCCGCCGTTTCCTCTTACCGGCTCATCGCTTCTTCAAGGCACTCTGTTCCTCGTTGGTCCTCTTCGTCTTCGACCATGGTTCTTGAACCCTCGTCTGATCTCCGTTCTATGTCCTGGTCTCTCGACGGATCCCGTCCTCTCGTCTCCAGTTGTCCTGATGTCCCTGTCTCCAGTTGTCCTGATGTCCACATGTATCTATGTCCAGATATCTCCCTATCTCTGGATGTCCTGACATCCCCTTGACTTCAGATATCCAGATGTCTCAGCTTTCTGATGTCCTCATCCATCATGTTCCAGTCGCCCCTGTGGTTTTCCTCTCGAGAAGTCCCCTGATGTCCAGATGCCAGGTATAAAAAAACCTTAAATAAATAAATAAATAGATGTCCTGATGTCTCGAGGTACCGATGTCCATGCATATCCGAAGTCCTACATTCCAACCCTGATGTTCCAACTCTCACTTCTAATGTCCTTTGTCGGGTTCCGATCCTGAAATACTGTCAGTCCAAAAGCTCTGGGTTCAGTCCGCTCGCCCCGTACCTCGTCTCCTGCTGACCTTTCCTGGGAGTAAATCTGTTCCTATCTGGTGTCCATTTCCTGGTGGCTGGAGCCCTCTTCCGGTAGGATCCATCTTCAAGAACTGCCCGGATTCCTTCTTTGTCCTGAGCCTCAGTCTTGTGCTCGTTCCACTCTCCGCATGGTCCACGACCAGCCTCTTCAGGTTGTGTAGGGCACGCCATGAGACAGGGTGGTCCATGACCAGCCCAAGTCGGCTGTGTAGGGTGCCTTGAGGGGCAGCGCCTGTCTAAGCCTCCGAGTATCCTGAGTCCTTACCCTCGCCTGAGTCTTACCAAGTTCCAAGTCCTCATTGGAGAAACTGGAATCCTCGCCTGATTCTCTAGAATCCACCTCTGATCTTCATCTACGTCTGAGCGTCTTACATCTGAGTTCCACGTCACCCCATGTCTTTGTCTCATCTGAGTTCCAAGTTATCTAAGTCCTCATCTCATCCGAGTTCCAAGTTTTGAGTTCCAAGTTCCAAGTTTCCTCATGTCCTTGTCTAGCCTGAGTTCCAAGTTTCCTCTCGTCCTTGTCTCGTCTGAGCTTCCAAGTACCAAGTGTCCTCGTCTCGTCTGAGCTTCCAAGTACCAAGTATCCTCATTTTGTCTGAGTCCCAAGCTCCACATGTCTTTGACTCATCTGAGCCTCCAAGCTTCCTCATCTTGTTCAAGTCTTCAGCCTAGTCCAAGGCCGAAGTCTCGTCTTGTTCCAAGCTCCAGTACCATCGCCTGTCCTTGACCTCTGTCCATCCTGCCACATCTGCCGCTACCCAGTGGCAGGTCCAAAAGGGCTATCTAGTGGCAGGAGGGCTACCCCAGAGACCAGCATAGCGTTGCTGGGTCTCTACCTTTGTGTGCAGGTTTGGCGAAGGTTAGGGCGGTGGTCAGTCTGCTCCTTCCAAGCTGGGACACGTCTTGCCTGCCGCACCACTTCCACGGAGCTCCTCTCTGCAGTTGCATCGTGGTCCAAGGGCACACATCTCCCCGGAATCGGGAGCATTCCCTAGCGCTCCCTCCCTCAGATCCCAACATTCAAAAGGAAAACTTTGATAAAATGAGGAAAATAGAAAAAAATGGAAAGTTGCAGCTGCAACAAGGTACAACAGGCTGTTTAAAATACAATCTTAGAAGTGCAATCCAGATGTTTTCCATGCCTTAAAGGTGGAAGGAAGGCAAAATGATTACTGGCATGGTTAAAAGGTCAGTTACAACATGCTACTTTAGCTAAAAAATGTCCTTCAAAAATTGGAAGAAGGATCCTTCTGAAGCAAATAGGAAAAAGCATAAACATTTATAATTATATGTAAAATATTGATACGACTGGATAAGAGTAAATTTGAAATGAAGCTGGCCATAGAGGTAAAAACTCATAATAAAAACTTTTTAAAATATTAGGGATGTGAATCATTTTTTAACGATTTAAATTATCGTCCAATATTTTTAATATCGTCATTAATCGTTAAAGAGTGCGATACAATAGAAATTCCACCGATTTATCGTAAAAAAATCATTAATCGGGTTAGTGCACTAACAGGAAGTTAATCGGGTTAGTGCACTAACAGGAAGTTAGTGCACACTAACAGAAAATGAAACAATTTGACACTTTTCAGGTCAGTTAGGAATGAATATGTATTCCTATTGGCTGTCCTCTTATTTATTGATGTTACCAAGGTTCCCACTGAGGTGATGGTTTAATATATGGGGGATGGGAAATGGAAATGGTTGGTAGCTTGACAAAGGGAAGGGAAAGGGGGAGATGAAGGGCCAAGCAGTCCCACTCCCTGGTCTCTGAAGGACAGATCTCTTCAGAAAATCAGAGCTGCTGAATGCAGGGGCTGTCTCCCCCTTCACATCCCTCTCCCCCACCCACCCCCATTCACTGTGCTCAAGTTTGCAGTTCCTGTGTTAAACTAAACTTTTTTTTCACTAGAGTAGAATAAAATAAAAATGAAATTAAGTACTTCTCTATTTAATATGCTACTTTAGTGAAACAAAACATTTAATAAAGAAACTTGCAACCTGAGCTTCAAAACATTAACATACTATAGAAAAACTAAACACAAAACTTTATTATTAATTTATTATATTTACAGTGGTTAAATTTAAAGAGCAGTCTGAGGCTGGACTGGCTACTGGCTAGTGGTTACTGCTGGCACTGTCACTGCTGCAGCCTGCTGGCACTTTTTTCTCTTTCTGGCTAGTGCATGCTATATCTGGTAGCAAAATGGCCATGGGGGACAGCACCAAGCATGCGTGGCTTAGTGTGCACCTCTAGCTAACCAACATTTCCTCAAATGTTACTTTTAAACCATTAAGTAACAATTTTTGATAGTGTGCACTAACTCGCGTTAGTGCACACTCTTCAGAAAAACGATTTTTAAAAAATAAAATCAGCGGATCCGATTTTTTTCTCCCCCCAGCCGATCCAGATCGTTGAAACGATTGGGCACATGATTCACATCCCTAAAAAATATATCTGAGCAGGAAACTTGCATGAGAGCTAGTTGGATCATCAGATGATCAAGGGGTTAAAGGGGCTCTTAGGGAAGATAAGGCCATTGTAGAAAGACTAAATGAATTCTTTGCTTCTGAGTTAACTAAGGCGTATGTTGGGGAGAAACTGGTTCAAGAGACTGTTTTCAAGGGTGATGATTTGGATGAACTGAACCTGGAAGATGTTGTAGGCCAGATTAACAAACTAAAGAGTAGAAAATCACCTGGACCAGATGATATACACCAAAGGGTTCTGAAAGAACTAAAAAAATGAAATTTCAGATCTATTAGTAAAAATTTGTAACCTATTATTAAAATTGTCCATTGTACCTGAAGACTGAAGGACAGCCAGTGTAACCCTGAAATTTAAAAAGGGCTCCAGGAGTGATCTGGAAAACTATAGATCGGTGATCCTTACTTCAGTGCCTAGAAAAATATGTTGCGGTCTCGGTCGCCACGCTGGCGCCCGAGGCCTTACCTTCTTCCCGGGTCTCGGGCAGCTGCCGCGTTCCGCGGCCTCAGGACCCCGGTCACGGCGTTCTCAGCCGTTCCGGTCCCCCGCGGGCCTGCAGGGTCTTCGGCCGCCATGCTCCGGTCCCCACGCTGCCGCTGGCGTGCTCTCGCGGCCAGCCCCGCCCCCAGGCGCGCGCGCGACTGGTCTCTGCTTTTAAAGCAACCAGCGCGGGAAAACCCGGCTCCTCCCTCCTCTGACGTCAGACGCTGCAGGGCTATTTAAGCTCTGCAGTTCCTTCCTTTCTTTGCCTTGCAACGAGGTTCTCTACTTCCGGTAGTTCTTAGTTGCACTCCTGCTTTACCTGCCTTGACCTCTGATTGCCTGACTCCGTTTGCCTGCTACCTGCCTTGACCTCTGATTGCCTGACTCCGCTTGCCTGCTTCCTGCCTTGACTCCGGTTCGTATTTGACCTGCTTGTCTTCAACCTGCCTTGACTTCGGATTGTGACCCCGACTTCTGCCAGCTTGTTGTCTGCCCAGACTCCAGTCCGGATTCCACTCCTGGGTTTCTTCGCTCTCACCTAAGTCCCAGCGGTCCGGGCCCCTACGGGCTCCTCCTGGAGGGGCTTCGAGCTTCCAGGGCGAAGTCTCCTAAGTCCTACCAACCCGGGCTCCCACAGCTTCTCTGGAGGAGTCTCGGGTTTCCAGGTGAAGATTCTTTTGCCCAGTGGGAGTTCTGCCTATCGACTGCTCCTTCGGGCCGGTCGGCTCAAGGATCCACATCCGGACTTTCTCCAGCTCAACAGTTTGCAAGGCCAATGGATCCGGCAGACCTCGCCGGGCTTCAGGCCATCCCGGGGTTGGCCCAGCGGTTGGTGCAGCAACAGCAAGTCCTGGATTCTCTGGCTGCTACTGTAGAGCGGCTGGCGTCGCGCATGGATACCGACCCTCCCGCGCCTGTTCCAGTACCGGCACCGGCTCCTGCACCACTGGTAACCCTCCAGACCCCTACGCAGCTTCCAGCGCCCTCTCGCTATGCCGGGGATCCCAAGGCATGTCGAGGGTTCTTAAATCAATGTTATGTGCGCTTTGCTCTACTGCCTAACCAGTTCCCTACTGATGGCACCAAGGTGGCGTACATTTTTTCCCTTCTGGACGGGCGGGCCCTGAATTGGGCTTCTCCCATGTGGGAGAATAATGATCCTGCATTGGGGGACTTGAATCGCTTTGTGGAGGAGTTCAAAGCAGCCTTTGATGAGCCGGCCCGACAGGCTTCCGCTACTTCAGAGTTACTTCAGCTCCGGCAAGGCTCACGGACTTTAGCAGACTACGCTCTGGATTTTCGCACCCTCGCCCACGAGGTAGGCTGGCAGGATGAGGCTCTCCGAGGCGTGTTCCTGGAGGGTTTAGCCGGTCGTATTAAGGACGAGCTAGCGGCTCGGGACCTGCCGGAGACCCTGAGTTCCCTGATTGACTTAGCGGGTCGAATTGATCGACGTTTGCAGCAGAGGGCGAAAGAGGGGCGTCCTTTCCGGCGTTCGACGTCCGTGACTCCCAGGTCCTCCAATTCGAGTTCGAGTTCGGGGTCGCGTGGAACTACCTCTTCTCCTGCAACTGCCTCCGACGAGCCCATGCAAGTGGGTCGTTCGTCACTATCACCCGAAGAAAGGCAGCGACGCCGGGACTTGAGACTTTGCCTGTACTGTGGGGGAAAGGGCCACTATCTTGCCCAATGTAAGGAACGGGCGGAAAACTCCCGCGCCTAGGTGTAAAAGAGGAGTGTCCCCTAGGCTGCCTTAATCCTGCTCCTCAATGCACCATGCCGGTAACTCTGGAATATCCAGGTGGTTCCTTCCTCACGCAAGCCCTAATTGACTCCGGGGCTGGAGGCAACTTCATTACCAAGGAACTGGTGCAACAGTTGAATCTCCCTACGCGTCCTAGGACTCCTGCCTTGCGGATAACCTCTATTCAGGGTACTCCTCTATCAGGCTGCATCTCCACCGAGACCGTTCCGTTCATTTTGCAGACGGGCTTGTTGCACACAGAGGAGATCTCCTTGCTAGTGTTGGAGAGAGCAGTACACCCGGTGGTCCTCGGGTTACCCTGGCTTCAGAAACACTCTCCTGTGATTCGCTGGAAAGATTTTCAGATTACCCAATGGAGTTCGGAGTGTTTCCAATCCTGCCTCCAAGCGAAAAAATGCCAACGGATTCCGCTGGCCCACACCGTACCGGTATTACCGGCTCCGTATGCTGACTTTCATGATGTCTTTTCCAGGGAAAAAGCGGAATTGTTGCCGCAACACCGACCTTTTGACTGTGCAATAGAGTTGCTTCCAGGTACTACTCCCCCTCGGGGACGAGTGTATCCTTTGTCTCAGCCAGAGACTCGGGCCATGTCCGCATATATCACCGAGAATCTGGCTAAGGGCTTCATACGCCCTTCCAAGTCTCCCGCCGGAGCAGGTTTCTTTTTTGTTGCCAAAAAAGATGGAGGCCTGCGGCCTTGCATTGATTACCGTGGTCTCAATGCTATCACCAAGAAGAACCGGTACCCGCTTCCCCTCATTCCGGAGTTGTTGGACAGACTCCAAGGAGCCCAAGTCTTCACGAAATTGGACCTCCGCGGCGCATATAATCTGGTTCGAATCCGCCCCGGGGACGAATGGAAGACGGCGTTCAACACCCGGGACGGCCATTATGAATATCTAGTAATGCCGTTTGGACTGTGCAACGCTCCCGCTGTCTTCCAGCACTTGATGAATGAGATTCTGCGTGACTTATTGCATTCCTGCGTAATCGTTTACTTGGACGACGTTCTCATACACTCCCCGGATCTTGCCTCCCATCGGCAACATGTGAGACAAGTACTCCAGATTCTGCGAGACCACCATTTGTACGCTAAGTTCGAAAAATGTCTTTTTGAACAGGAGTCATTACCCTTCCTCGGGTTTATAGTATCTTCTACAGGATTCCGGATGGACCCCAGCAAGGTATCCGCCATTAGGAAGTGGCCCCGACCTGAGGGGTTGAAAGCCTTACAACGCTTTTTGGGGTTTGCCAATTTCTATAGACACTTTATTCCTCAGTACTCCCGCTTGGTGGCACCTTTAACCGCGCTAACTCGGAAAGGGGCAAACGCTCGCCTTTGGCCTGAGGGAGCTTGTGAGGCTTTCAAATTGTTAAAGGAGGCGTTCCTCCAGGATACCTGTCTACGCCACCCGGATCCAACACGGCCATTCTTTGTCGAAGTCGATGCCTCCAACATTGCTGTGGGAGCGGTCCTCTCACAAGTCTCTAACTCCGGCCATCTCCTACCCTGCTCCTATTTTTCTAAGACGTTCTCCTCGGCCGAGTGCAATTATGGTATTGGGGACAAGGAGTTGTTGGCGGTCAAGCTTGCGCTGGAAGAATGGAGACAGTGGTTGGAGGGCTCCCTCCATCCGGTTATAATTTATACAGACCACAAGAATCTGGAGTTCCTTAACCAAGCCCAACGTCTTAATCCTCGACAAGCACGATGGTCCCTTTTCTTTAACCGCTTTAATTTCATTCTGAAATACCGACCCGCATTGAAGAATGTACGGGCTGACGCACTCTCCCGTTATGAACTTCAAGAGGAGAAGGAAGACCTCCCCCAACACATTATAGATCCTGCAAAAATCCAGTTAGCTAACACCACTGTTTCCACCCTAGGACGAGTGGTGGTTTCCCACAAGGATCGCAGAAAGGTGTTAGCGTGGGCCCATGACTCGCTTTCAGGAGGTCACGCCGGCAGGGAGAGGACGCTCGACCTGCTTAGCCGCTATTATTGGTGGCCTCGACTGAGACAAGATGTCCGAGTATATGTTGACTCATGCCCAGTATGTGCCCAACAAAAACCGCCTTGTGGTCGGCCCTGGGGCCTCCTGCAGCCACTGCCTATCCCCGTGGAACCATGGTCCCACATAGCTACGGACTTTGTAGTGGATCTACCTCCCTCGGAAGGCAATACGGTGATTTGGGTAACGGTAGACCGTTTCTCTAAAATGATTCGCCTGGTACCCTTGCCTAAGCTGCCCTCTGCACCTGAACTCGCACTCCTGTTTACTACTCACGTCTTCCGGGCTCACGGTCTACCACAGAGTATCGTTTCAGATCGTGGGTCACAATTTACGGCTCGTTTTTGGCGTGCCCTTTGCAAAAAATTTGGGGTCCAATTAAATTTATCCACGGCCTTTCACCCCCAAACTAATGGTCAGACGGAGCGAACGAACCGCACTCTCAAAGCCTTCCTTCGCAGTTTTATCTCCGAAAAAGGGAATAACTGGACTGCTCTCCTACCTTGGGCCGAGTTCGCCTACAACAACCATACCCATGCTGCTACTGGACAAACCCCTTTCCAGATTGTTTATGGACGTCACCCAAGGCCTCCTTTGCCGCTTCCGATTTCCATTCCATCACCTGCTGCCTTAAACACGGCGCAGCAAGTACATCATCTCTGGAGGAGGATTCAACTCAAACTGACCACCGCAGCAAAGAGGTCACAGCAGTATACCAATCGTCATCGACGGCCAGCGCCAGTTTTCCTGCCTGGTACCAAGGTGTGGTTAAGCACCCGGAACCTCCAACTACCTAACCGTTCTCGTAAGTTGGCCCCTCGATACTGTGGGCCTTTTCAGATTGCAGAGCGTATTGGTACCGTTTCCTACAGACTTCGCCTTCCGTCTTCACTTCGCATCCACAACGTGTTCCACGTCTCGTTGCTGAAACCGGTGGTACTGTCCCGGTACCATCACCCCTCCACGGATGCGCTATCCTCCCCTACATCTACAGAGCCTACGTATCAGGTACGAGAAGTCTTGGACGTGCGCTTCCATGCCCGTCGCTGGGAATACCTACTGGCTTGGGAGGGGTGTGGCTCCGAGGAGGACTCTTGGGAACCAGCTCGGAACATCTTGGACAAATCCTTGCTCACTCAATTTCATCTGGACCATCCCGGAAAACCTGGCCCTCGGCGGAGGGGGCGTAAGAGGGGGGGTACTGTTGTGGTCTCGGTCGCCACGCTGGCGCCCGAGGCCTTACCTTCTTCCCGGGTCTCGGGCAGCTGCCGCGTTCCGCGGCCTCAGGACCCCGGTCACGGCGTTCTCAGCCGTTCCGGTCCCCCGCGGGCCTGCAGGGTCTTCGGCCGCCATGCTCCGGTCCCCACGCTGCCGCTGGCGTGCTCTCGCGGCCAGCCCCGCCCCCAGGCGCGCGCGACTGGTCTCTGCTTTTAAAGCAACCAGCGCGGGAAAACCCGGCTCCTCCCTCCTCTGACGTCAGACGCTGCAGGGCTATTTAAGCTCTGCAGTTCCTTCCTTTCTTTGCCTTGCAACGAGGTTCTCTACTTCCGGTAGTTCTTAGTTGCACTCCTGCTTTACCTGCCTTGACCTCTGATTGCCTGACTCCGTTTGCCTGCTACCTGCCTTGACCTCTGATTGCCTGACTCCGTTTGCCTGCTACCAGCCTTGACCTCTGATTGCCTGACTCCGTTTGCCTGCTACCTGCCTTGACCTCTGACTGCCTGACTCCGCTTGCCTGCTTCCTGCCTTGACTCCGGTTCGTATTTGACCTGCTTGTCTTCAACCTGCCTTGACTTCGGATTGTGACCCCGACTTCTGCCAGCTTGTTGTCTGCCCAGACTCCAGTCCGGATTCCACTCCTGGGTTTCTTCGCTCTCACCTAAGTCCCAGCGGTCCGGGCCCCTACGGGCTCCTCCTGGGGGGGCTTCGGGCTTCCAGGGCGAAGTCTCCTAAGTCCTAGCAACCCGGGCTCCCACAGCTTCTCTGGAGGAGTCTCGGGTTTCCAGGTGAAGATTCTTTTGCCCAGTGGGAGTTCTGCCTACCGACTGCTCCTTCGGGCCGGTCGGCTCAAGGATCCACATCCGGACTTTCTCCAGCTCAACAAAATAGTGGAAACTATTCTAAAGAACAAAATCACAGAACATATAGAAAGATATGGTTTAATGGAACACAGCCAGCATGGATTTACCCAAAGTAAGTTTTGCCTGACAAATCTGCAAGGTGTTAATAAACATGTGGATTAACATTTACTAGTTCCATTCCACTCATTATTTTATAGACCTCTATCATATCTCCCTTCAGCCATCTCTTCTCCAAGCTGAAGAGTCCTAACCTCTTTAGCCTTTCTTCCATCCCCTGTATTATTTTGGTCTCCCTTCTCTGTTCCTTTTCTAATTTTGCTATATCTTTTTTGAGATGTGGTGACCAGAACTGCACACAATACTGAAGATGAGGTCACACCATGGAATGATACAGAGGCATTCTGATATTCTCTGTTTTATTCTCCATTCCTTTCCTAATAATCCCTAGCATTCTGTTTGCTTTCTTGGCTGCTGCACACTGAGAAGATTTCAATGTATTTTCAATGATAATGCCTAGATCCTTTTCCTGAGTGGTGATTCCTAATGGAACCTTGCATTGTTGTGCAGCCATAATTTGGGTTACTCTTCCCCAAATGCATCACTTTACACTTGTCTACAATAAATTTCAGTTGCATGCCAGACTCCCAGTTTATGAATGCTAATCTTTTTCACCTTAAAAGCTACTTCTTTTTCCTCTTGCCTTTATTTACATTCCTAACAAACAGGTTAGTTGCCTTCTAATATCTCATTTTAGTTTTGCCCCTGCTTTTCTACTTCATCTAGATTTTGCCATTCAGCTGCCAGCTCCTTGGCACTCTGCAATTTTTAACAAAATTAGTTTTCATGAAGTCTAGGACTCTTGCCTTTGAATGAACCTTCACCGCCTGTGCTCTAATACTGAATTGCACCAACAGTGATCCCTGATCCCAGATTATGGTCCACTACAACATTAGAGCTTTCCAGCTTTTCTCTCTCTACTTGCTACTCTTCCTGGGCACCTTTTCTTCCCTTCATTTCATTTCATTTATTAAAATTTATTGATCGCCTACCACAGAGAGGCCTAGGCGATTTACAACGTTAACATACATAATGAACACATAAAAATGATGATTAATTTAGTCACTTATGATTAAGTGTGGATTAATTTGTCCTTTCTTCCACCCACTTCTGAATTTGTATGTGTTCCTATTCCATTCACTTCCTCCTGCCACTCCCATCCTCTATTTTAAACATCTAATAACATACGTTCTGAGTTTCTCGCTTAGGATCCTTTTTCTTGCCACAGACAGATGTAGGCCATCTTTTCCATAGTGTCTTTTGTTCTTCCATACACTACCATAGCTCCCAATATATCCAGATCCTTCTTCTTTATGTAACCACCTCTTCATTGTGAGACTGAATAAAAGATTCCTATTTTAATAGAGCATTTATGGTAGCTTGTCCTCCTGTTTGCTCTGCATTTCTTTTCTGGGGATATACCAAATATCATTTTAATATTCCCATTTACAACATTTGCTGTCTGGCAAAAACTTGAAAATCCAGAGACATCCTTCCTTCAGACCCTAAACACACCAGGGATGAATCATTCTACACCCTCATATGTTTTGCTGACTTTTCTAAGCTGTGGTTTTCTTTTTCCTGCTGTATTCCATTGTTATATTTTTATCTATCATATGGGGAATTGTAAATGGAGTGTTGCAGTAACATAATATGAAAATTCATTTCAAAAATTATATTGCTTTATATTATAAAATAAGCAATTATTTCATGATGGATTTTCTAGCAGAGAAAAAACTCTGAATCTATGCGCTTTGTTTAATGTTCTTTCACAAGACTCAGAATAAAACACCAGCAGCTGAATGAATAGAAGCTATTACATTTGTTTAATATTTTATTTAGAAATTACCCTGTTTGGCAGAAATCAGTGAACCTTACTTTTCCCATGAGGTGACTAAATATAAAACCTAAACAACTCTTCGTTCCAAATTTCTGTTCTCATTTCTTCTAAGAAGAAAATCATTGATTCCCATCAGGTATCCACACCACATAAACTACAGGCAATTTAACTATTCTGATTTTCTACTCTGCGAGGAAAGTAGGGCCATTGAGTTTGACACCGCTCATTGATTTGTTTCGGGTTTGCAAAAAAGAAATGTCCTTTAATTCTGTGTGCCCTGAGCACAAGAGGTAAAATCAAGAACTGCACTGAACAGAGCAGCCATCCTCTTTCAAAGTAAATACATTATAGCTGCTTCATCATAATATAGTGGTCCTTCTTTATAACAGATCCCTTTGAATTAAACATTAGTCATAACAGTTGTAGTGTAAGTGTTCACCTCCCAAATAATTCTGTGAAGCATTTAATAGACATTGCATATTAAAATTCCTAGTTATAACTGCCGTACATCTGTGGCTCCCATATAGATGGACTATTCTGTTGATATTTAGTAGCATTCAGGAGGTTGAAGCTGAGATGTTCAGTGTGTTCTTTGTAGATATATGACAAAATAATCTTAAGAATATCTCTCAATTGTGAAATATGGTAACTTACTAAATTGCTATAAACACTGTAGCACGATTGATTCCCTCTAATCTAATAGGGCTTAAAATGAATCTTTTCAATGAAATAACATACAAGATTCAAATTTGTGTTACTCAGAGTTTCATTAATTTAGTCACAGAAAAAAAGAAATTACTTTTCCATGGTAGTCTATAAGTAAAAAATAAAAATAAAAAATCTGAATGCTTCCCTATGCATTAAAAACAAATTCATGAGAGAAGAAAACTTGGACAGAATTTCTGATTAAACAAAAGATCTTTACAAGAAATACAAAGAAGTGGAAATGACTATGTAATGTTTATTGCTATCATAATAGAAATATAGAGGGCAATAATGAAAGACCTTTCTGCAAGTTAAATAGCATTTTATACACTATAATCTGGGCTTTGATTGCCCAGCTTCAATGTGGGCAAAATTGCCTGCATTGTAAAGCATTCCTAGCGATAGGGAAAGGTCGGGCGAGGGAAAAACATGCATCATTTTGTATTATCACAAGTACATGCATTTTTTTTTTTAGTCAAAAAAGACCTGCAGAGAAAGCAGGTGCAAACCTCTGTGGGCAGTTTTGAGGGGGCAATAATCACAAGTATACATTATATATAAAGTATATTTTTGCTTTGATTATTGGAGCACTATTTCAGGTAAAAAGTATTAGTGATAATTGCAACCAAATGGGTAGTTTGATTACTGTACCCCACATTTGTATTAAAAACATGATGTAAGCATATGGCAGCATACAACCCAGAGGGAACCCTAGAAACCAGAGAAGAGCAGATGTCATTCTAGAGAAAACCTTAATGGGAGGAGTAGCCTTAAGGGAATTAAAGTAGAGGTGTAGGAAAATTAGATGCAAAACACAGAATGGTAAACAGCCGGCAGAGAAGCAAGCAGAGAAACAGGGGCTAAGATGCCAGCAGATACACTGGTAGGGAATATCTATTCAAGTAGTCAGCTGTTAGGGGTTTGAAGCAATTTGACAGTGCAAAGCATATCTTTATGCAGAATGATGTTTAAACCCTTATGTTTATGTCTGGGATGCCTTATTGATTGAGAACAGAGTTGGCTATGATTCATAGGGAACGTTTTGACAATAAATAAAAGAGGGGAACCACAACTATGGTTCACGCCTTATCTCTAGAAATGGAGATAAAGTCTGGTCCCAATCTAGTGCTTACTGAGAGGCATACTATCTCACATTCACTCAGTTTGAGGCTAGAAAGGATGCTGAGGCATTTAGCTTGAATGGAAATTAAGCAAGAGACTGAATAGCGGTGAATCAGCAATGAACATATAATGAAATGTTTGAGGCCTACCCAGCTACAAGTTGCAGATTGCGTTATCCTGTCTCATTAGATTATGTATGATCTTAATTATTCCTGATATATAAAGGTACTTTGGTGAAGTTTATCTCTACAAAACAAGTTAGAGAAAATACACTAAGCAAAGCATGTATGGGTCATTGTGATGCAAAGTAATGGCAAAGAGCCAACAACAGGAGACAGAACGTGATACTTCTGCAGTAAAAGAGTATCCCTCAGGAAGAGTAGCAAGTGTGACAGATGCTCCTGGCCTTTTCTTTCCCAGTTTTCCCTCATTCCCAGCCCAGCAGCAGCACTCAAACATCCAGAGAAAGAGAGTAAAAGATATTGGAGGTGTGGAAGATCAGCATTTTGCAGAATATATTCACTGTTGTAGGGTCATCAGTAAAGAAAAGTATTGGCCATCTTACAAATTGTGGCATGCAGCATTATTTATTTATTTTTTAAAGAACACCCATTAGCAAAGGTTTCAGGGGAGGCTGCCACTGGGAACCCAATCTACCATTCAAAGCAGCCCTTCTTCTAATAAGGTGACAGGCAAGCAGCCCTCTTCCCCACATCAACAGCAAGCCACCATGAAGTGATAGGGTGTTTTACCACATCAATGTCCCAAAGTAGGAGGTAGGCGACATTAAAGGTAGTGAGAAGGTATATTGGAGAAATGATTACCCTAGATGACCAGCTCCTATAGATCTTGGAGAATGTGGGATTTAAGTGGTTCTTGCCCCTTTTAGTCCCTAATTACAAAGTGCCTTCCCAGAGAACATTTAGTAGACACATTATCTCCATTCTATACATTCAGAGTCATACTCACCTGCAGGCATAGCTGGAGGGGAAGCATCCATTTTACCAGCAACTTCTGGACCACCCAGAATACTATACATGCCTACTTTACCCATATGACACATTGGTGGCAGATGGCTGAGGCAGGGACAGACAGCCGATCTAGTGGTGGTGGATCAGCAGGATACAGGTGGGTTCTGCTGCATACTTAGGTGATGGCTATCAGCCATAGCTCACTCACAGGCCGATTTAGTAAAAATGCGGGAGAGCGGACGAACCCCCGCTCTCCCGGCGCATGCAATACAGTATGCAAATGAGGTGGTGCGGTAGAAACAGGCAAAAGGAGGCGCTAGGGACACTAGTGCGTCCCTAGCGCCTCCTTTTAGCCCGGAGCGGTGGCTGTCAGCGGGTTTGACAGCCGACGCTCAATTTTGCTGTCGTCGGTTCTCGAGCCAGCTGACAGTCATGGGCTTGGAAACCGGACGCCGGCAAAATTGAGCGTCCGGTTTTCAGCCCGACAGCCGCCGGCCCATTTTAATTTTTATTTTTTTTTTACTTTTTTTTACCCTTCGGGACCTCCAGCTTAATATCACTATGATATTAAGTCAGAGGGTGCACAGAAAAGCAGTTTTTACTGATTTTCTGTGCACTTTCCCGGTGCCGGCAGAAACTAGCGCCTACCTTTGGGTAGGCGCTAATTTCTTAAAGTAAAATGTGCGGCTTGGCTGCACATTTTACTTTCTGTATCGCGGGGAATACCTAATAGGGCCCTCAACATGCATTTGCATGTTGAGGGTGCTATTAGGTGCCACCAGTTGGATGAGTGTTTTCCACCCCTTACTGAATAAGGGGTAAGGGAAAACATGCGTCCAAGAGCATGTTAACAGTGGACCTGAAGCAATGCAACTGACCGCTGGCTGATTTCGCTATAGAGTTCAAGACTCTTGTGACTGAATTACATTGGGACCCTAGATGCCTGAAAACTCTCTTCTTCAAAGGTTTGGATTCCCGCTTGAAGGAAGAGCTGGATGCTCGTGAAACACCTGACTCGCTGGATAAGAGAGAAGACTTTGGAAGAGGAATGGATTGTGCATGTACTGTGGACAAGCTGGTCATGCAGTCCAAACACTGAACTCAAGTATTTGTTTAATATTTCTGCCATTTCTTCATCTCTCTTCACACATTGATCCTGGTCACTTTTCAATTTCACTATACCTCTTTGGACCTTTCTCCTTTCTCTAATGTATCTGAAGAATGTTTTGTCACCTCGCTTTACCTCTTTGGCATTCCTGCCAGACTTTTTGCTTTTTTATTTACTTTCTTCGTCTCCCTAAGTTTTGCCAGATATTCTTCCATGTGTTCCTCTTTTTGGGATCCTTTATAATTCCTAAATGCTGCTTTTTTTGCTTTTATTATGTCAGACACCTCCTTTGAGAACCAGATCAGTTTATTATTTCTTTTACTTGTGTCTACTTTTTTAACATATAGATTTGTTGCTTTTGTAATTGCTCCCTTTAGTTTGGTCCACTGTTGTTCCACCTCTACCATTTTCTCCCAGTCTTCTAATTCTACCTCCAGGTATGACCCCATTTCGTCAAAGTCTGTATTTTTGAAAGTCAAAACTCAGGTATTCGTGTGGCTTCTTCGTATCCTGCTTGTGATGTCAAACCGTACAATTTGATGATCACTGGTGCTGAGGTGGGCACCCACCCATGAGATATTATCCTCGTTAGTGAGCACTAGGTTGAGTATAACTCCCACCCTCTCTCATGGGTTCCATTACTATTTGTTTGATGAGAACCCCTTGCAGGGCATCCACAATCTCTCTACTTCTGGTCAATTCCGTGGAAGGGATTTTCCAGTCTACATCCGGTAGATTAAAGTCTCCAACAATCAACACTTCTCCCTTCTTCCCAACCTTTTGGATGTCTTTGACCAGATCTCTGTTTAGTTTTTCCATTTGAGTCAGAGGCCTGTAAATCATTCCAGTAAAAATGGATGCACCATCATCTTTTTTAGGACAGCCCATCATGCTTCTTCTCTACTCTACATTCCTTGCAATTCAGTAGCTTGGATATTGTTTTGAAATAAAGAGCTATTCCTCCCCTTTTTCTGTCCTCTCTGTACTTCCTTAACAAATTATAGCCTGGTATGGCCATATCCCAATCATGAGAATCTGTAAAGCATATCTCTGTATTAGCAACAATGTCCAAGTCCATCTCCAACATTAGGACCTGCAGATCATGGATTTTATTGCCCAAACTACAAGCATTTGTAGTCATAGCTTTCCAATTTTTCTCCCTTGATTTGCAGCAATTCCTAGGCACCTTTTAGTTTTTTTGGGCTGATTGATTTTACTTTCTCCTCCCACATCTTGTATTGCTTGGGGTTGACATGCCACTTTAATTGGCAATTTCCTGCCACCCCCATTCTTTAGTTTAAATGCCTTATAATATATGATCTGAATTTTTCACTTAGCATCCTTCTTCCTGCTATGGACAAATATAGGCCATCCTTACCATATAGCCTTTTACTGCTCCATACACAACTCCAGCCTCCAATGTATCCAAAACTATTTTCTGTACACCAGGTTTTGAGCCAGGAATTGAATTTATTGATGTGGCACATCTTCTCATTTCTCCTTCCATGAGCAGGTAATAATTTTTAAAGGCAATATTCTGGGCAGTGTGTCTTATCATCTTGCCTAGGTTTTGGAAATCTTTTTGTACTTCATGGATACAATTTCTATTGAGGTTGTTGGTCCCCAGATGGATGATAACACTGATATCAAAGTTCTTACTTTCATCTTCAATAACTTTGACTATCTGGTTTGCATTTCTACTAGCTGAGGATCCTGGAATGCATTTAACTTTGTGTGACCCTCAAAAAGTGCTCCCAGATTGGTTTCTCTGATAGAATATCCCAGAAGAAGCAGCTTTCTTTTATAACATTTGATTCTGTTGCAGGAGTTCTGGGTGCATTGGATGACTTCACTTTTAGAGATCACTTCAATATCTATTGCTGAGGTTTCTTCTTTCTCCAGTGCTGAAAAAGCAGGGGTAACATTGGGAAGAGTGGGTGTCTTTTCTAAACAGGCCTTATTCTGCCGGAGCCCACTGTTATCCAGTTGTTCCTAGGTTTTTGAATTCTGGGTGTCTGATATCTGTGTGGGAGTAGGGGTTGATGCACAGGATGCTGTAGATTTGGGGAAGGTGGGTGTCTGTCACATGTCTTGTTCTACCAGAGCTCACTGTAAACCATATTTTCCTGTGATTCTGTAACCTCTGTGGGAGATGGGGGCAAGATACTGAATGGTTCAAGGAAGGGGAGTTTGATTGAAACCTGGACAATTCCTCCCTTAGATGAAGCAGCTCCATTTTAATTGCAGACAGCTGAAAGCAGAAGGGACAACTTTTCATTCTCCAAATGGCAGGCCTAGGGACATAAGCAGTTCCCTAAAATAATATAAATAAGGTAAGGTCAAATTTAGGAACTAGCAAAGATTTTTAGTTTGTATTTGAATTAAAAACTAAAAGTATTAATGCTATCCAGTAAAGATTAATAGGTAGAATAAGAAAACCAATTATTACAATCCATATGACTGTTTAAGTTATTATCTGAGCTGTAACAAATTATTATGTAATGAGAGATGAAGTATTTGAAGCTAATTATCTGGGAGTTCAGGGAAGATTATATAAGAAAGTAAACCCAGGGGCAGGTGGGTGGAAGGATAGGGAGGGAGAAAATTAACAGTTGAGATTACTAAACAGTTAGATTCATTTATATTTTTAAGCTTAGTTGTTTTAGCACTCAGGTAAGCTGGTCAGTCTCCCAGCGAGGACAGCATGTGCTAGAAGTTCTGCCTCTAACTGGAAACCTCCAGTTTAAATTTCCAGCAAACACCCAAAAGGAAGAACAGCAGAAAAAAGAGCCTTTTTTTTTTTGTTTAAACTTAATTTAAACAACCACACATACAGATTTCAACACAGCAGAAAGAGCCACAATTTCTATTGAAAGATGGTGCCTTGGGCTCATGCCACTTTTGGTGCCACTTTGCCCCAGTCTTGGTATTCTAAAGTGTTGCTCGTCTGCTGCTGATGCCTATCTGCATGTTTTGTCAAATCTGGAAAGAAAACCTCAATATTAGAGTCCAAAATAGGATGCACTGCTTCCCTCATAGACTTTAATGAGAAATGAATGAACAAATTACATAAATAAAAAAAAATATGTTTGAAAAGAACAAAACAAATCATGGAGGCAAATGATTTGAAATAATGAACATAAATGAAAATTTTCTGTGCATATCCCTTTCATGGTCTTACAACCTTCTAACCTCCTTCCACATATCAGCACACATGCCATTGGTACTGGGCACTGAACCCTCATCTACCACACATAAGGGTTTCATCATTGCATCATCTACCCTGCATCCCTAGTATTCTTGCTCTATAAAAGGTGCTTCTGAAATGCAGGCGAATGAGAAAGAGAGAGATGCACTTTGGGTTATTTAGTAAATGGGAAATAGCTTTTCCATCTAGACCCATGTGATCTACAGACCTCCAGCTCAGGCAGAAGACCTGGACAGAGATCTAGGCAAAGACATACATAAGACTGCAAGGAAAAGGGAAATGCTACTTATAGTAAATTTTAATCTTCTTAATGTTGATTGGACCATCCAAACTGAAGAATCAATAGAAAGATCCTAGATTCCTATCAAGGGAATCTTCTCAGGCAAATGTTAACAGAACCCACAGAGGAGCAGGCAATACTGGACCCGATGCCTACAAAAAGGGGAAAAGTTTTCAATGTTTCAGAAGGTGGTCCTCTGAGCTCCAGTGATCATTACATACTGTGATTTAATATCAGAGCAAAAGAAGAAATGGACATCTAGAGGGCAATTTTCAAACCTCCTCCTAGATGGAAACTCCCTGCAGACCTTGTACTTAATTTTCAAATAAAAAGTACCTCTATACTAGGGATGTGCAGGGAAAAAAAATGTTTCATTTTTGGGAGTTTTTTTCCCCCACAAATTTGTGGAATGTTTGATTTGTTTCATTTGTGTGAAAAAAATGAATCAAACAACCCCCCCCCCCCTACACACACACACACACACAAAATGGCCAAAAAGCAAAAACTGGGCCATCCAGTGCCTCCCACCCACCTATCTGGAAAAATGCTGAGGCCAGGATCCCCCCTAGCCCCCACTTACCAGGTCCAGTGGGGATCTGCCAGCGAGGCCTGGGCCCAAGCTGAAGCCTTGTGCTTGTGTAGACTGAGGACATGGTAGGTTGCCACAACCTTGGTCTCAGCCTCCTCAAGGCTGACTCCTGACTCTTTGCCTAGCAGGAGCACAGACCAAGGCCTGATGCCACGGCATGGCTCAGAGGCGAGGTCCTAATGCTGGGACTTTGGCCCGGCGTATCCCAGAAGCCAGGTCCTGACTCTTAGGCATTGGTCTAGGCTGGAGCTGGACTCATGCTGGAGACTGGGTCCTGACAGTGGGTCCTTGTCCCAGACCCAGGCCCAATGTGAGGGCCTGGCCTGGAGGCCATGTCCCAACATCTAGGCCTTGGCCTAAGATCAGGCCTAGGCCCAGAGCTCAGGCCTCACAGTTCCTCATGGAATATCCTCTTCTTCTTTTCTCTTTCTTTTGATGCCATGCATCAAAATGATGCCATCCACTGTGGAGAATGTGCCAGAGTTAATTAACTTCAGCACAATCCCAGCACAAGGCATCAAAAGAAAGAAGAGGATGTCAACCAAGGAGCTACTAGGTCGTGGCCCTGGCATAGGGAACTGGCCTCCAGCCCAGGACACGGCATGGGTCCTGGGTCTGGACTCTGGTCTAGGCTGAGGCCCTGACATTTAGACCCAGCATCCAGGCTGGGTCACAGTATCAGGCCTGGTTATAGCCTCCAGCTTATGCCAAGGCCCAGGCATCAGGAACCAGCATCTGGGTGAAGTTGTGGAATTGGGCCTGGGTCCAACAGAGGCCCTGGCATTAGGACCCAGCCTTCAGAGCAGGTCACAAAGTTGGACCAGGGTCCAGGCTCTGGCAAATGTCATCACCCAGTTATCAGGACCCGGCCTCCAGGCCAGGTTGTAGCATTGGGCCTGTGTCCAGGACAAAGCTCTAGCTTCATTACATGGTATCTGGGCCAAGTTACGACAACAGGCCTGGTCCAGCATCCAGCCTAGATTGAGGCTCAGGTGTCAGGACTGAGCCTCTGGGCCTGGCCTAAGTATCGATCCTGGGTCCAGGCCAAGGCCTCGAGTCAGGACCCAGCCTCTGGACCAAGTCACAACAATAGTCCTGGGTCTGCTCTTCAGCCTAGGCTGAGGCCCAAATGTTGGGACCTGACATCTGGGCCAGGGTCTGGTGTCAGGTCTGGGTGTGGGCCAAAGTCCTGGCATTAGAATTTGGTCTGGGCTGAGGCTCTGACTTTAGATCCCTGCCTCCAGGCCTTGTCATGGCATCAGGCCTGGGTCTGGGTTCCACGGATCAGGTAAGTTTGTTTGGTGGGGATGCTCATTCAGAGTGGTGCTCAACTGAGACCCCTGTGTTGGCCTCGAGACCCTGGTGTCATGCTTGGTCTAGGCCATGGCCCCTGCTTTGGGCCTCAGCCTATGCCCTAGGTGAAGCCTTGGCCTGATGCAGTCATTTAAAATGAATGCAACAAATAAGGTTTTTTTTCATTCATAGGGAAGGGGGCCCTGATTCATTTCCGGTCCCCCATATGAAACAAATCATCCTTATTAATTACATTTTGAGCATTCATTTTAAATGAATGCACATCTCTAATCTGCACTTTTCCTTTGAAACTTATCCATGGGTACAAAAGACTCATCAATTTTGCACCTGCTTTTAATGCAGGTGAGATTTCAATAGAAAATAATGAATGTAGATTTACTTGTTTACAGCTAAAATGCTTCTGAAATGAATGTAGTTTATTTTAGTAAATCTGTGTCACTGAGAACGAAAATGATACTTACAATTGTTGATTGGCTTTAATTTTTAAGATATGCTACTGGATCAGTATATACAATCTTTGACTTGGGAATTGTGGAGGATAAGTAGGTTAAGAAGGAAAGGTGTCTCACATTAAAACACAAATAACTAGTATACATATAAATAAGTGAAAAAATACTTGCATTCTGTATTAGGGTTGTGAATCGGTACCAGGCTCGTTTCTGGTATCATGTTCATAGAACCACCGCGGGAAACCTTTGTTGCCCGCAGTTCTGAGCGCTTTTGTTCGGCTGTCCCGAGCCGAAGAAAAAAAACCCCACCCCGACCATTTAAATTTAATTATTTAGAATCCCCCACCCTCCCACCCCCCAAAAACTTTTCTAAAGTACCTGGTGGTCCAGCAGGGGTCCCGGGAGCAATCTCCTGCTCTCGGGCCATCGGCTGCCAGTAAACAAAATGGCGCCAATGGCTCTTTGCCCTTACCATGTGACAGGGGCTCTTTGCCCTTACCATGTGACAGGGGCTACTGGTGCCATTGGCCGGCCCCTATCACATGGGAGGGTGGGGGATTCTAAATAATTCAATTTAAAGGGTTGGGGTGGGTTTGGGGGTTGTTTTTCTGTGTGCCCTTTCTTCCTGTCCCCCCCCCCCCCCCCAAAAAAAAATGATAAGAAAACTACACAAACATTTCGTTGGGTTTTCCTATCGCTTTCGGGGACCCCCCAATATCTGACGGATGAGAAAATATCATACGATATTTTCATCCATCAGAAAAATGATTCACATCCCTATTCTGTATGCCTGGTTGAAAGAAATCCCAGAAATGCTGCAGTGGTTAAAAACAGGGAAAGACAGGCTGAGAGTGCCAGCCTGTGTTTTTATATCATCAATGTCTGATTACCTTCTATGGTTCTGAAAGACAGCAAAAAGCAGGCTTCAGCCATATCAGAAGCCAGAACTGAAAGGATTCCATTACTGTTATTATAGAGGAAGCAGGACTCACAGAAAAGCAAAAAACCACAAAAAGAGTGCACTGAGGAAGTTGCAGTTGTACCTTTTGAATCAGCTGCGTCTGCAGGGAAAGGAAAAAGGAACTGACATCAGCACAGATCTCCAGTAATGTAAATCACTTTGAGAAAACCAAAACAAATGTATTGGAACCAGTGCCAGCCTAGATGTGAGCAAGCATTGAGCAATCCCTTCATATAATTTTTATTTCAAAATGAAGCTTCCTGTTTCACAGGAAGCAGTTGGAGCCAATACAAATCTATGGGAGGTCAAGGAGCTGCACCATTCAGCTGGTACCACAAGGTTCCACTTATCAATAGTTCCCCTGTGACAGGCTAATTTGCATGGACTCTGATGTTAGCTGCAAGAAAGTCTCTTGCTTAGTTTTTTTTTTTTTTTGTAAAAAGGATGTGGAAGAATCAAGGAGCTGTGAGTTGACTGTGTTTCATAGAAGTTTAGTACTGTGTTTAACAAAAGTTCTAACTGGATGATTTTAATTGTCAGACCTCTGCCATCTTAAAGAGGTTTTAAAGGAGTCCAGTAAGAAGTGTTTTAGGATATATTAGCAAGGAACTATTTTCTGTTTTGTGATCTCATCCAGGGCAGTAATCCTCCTTGTAAAAATAAAAAGCTACATGCAGAAAAAGACTGGTCTTGTGCAGAGACAGGGGCTTACAGCTGGAGCTCTGCCTTGGAATTAGGGAAAAAGGAGAAAACCCTGTTTGTTTGAGACAGAAACTGTGGGAACAGAGAGAGAAAAATCTATCATTGTTAAAGCCCGAGCAAGTCAAAGAGTGGAGGAGATTGTGAAAATAAGAAAATCCACTGTCAAGGAAGAGAAAGGACCAGTAGTTAAGGACCATTGCTTATCCTTTTATTTTATTAGTTAGAATTTCATTACATGGTAGGTTCCAGTTGCACACATAATAGGGCTACATTGTTAGATTGCTGGAAGATATACGGTGAGAGACAGATAGTTTCTCGTTTTGATTTTTTTTTAAAGTCAGGACAATAGGTTGCTCCTGTGGTTCCTGGAAGGTGACCAAAGAGAAGAGGGCCAGATCCACAAAACCAGGAGTGCTTCAGTCTCAATCAGTGCCACAAGCACCTATTTGGAGCATCAGAGACAATGCACCCTGCATCCTACAGCTAAGTTTGCACTCTCTCAACAGCCTAGGTCTGGCCAGGCACTAGTGACATTCATTCAAAAACAAAAGAAATACATAACAGAATTACAGGAGAGAATGTTCAAAGATACTGCAAGCTAGAGAGCAGTCCAAAGCATCAAGTTCAGACAATACATTGGTGTTAAGTAAAATACAGTATAAAGAACAAGAGTAGTCAATATTGTGACTTGCCTGAATAACTGTTTTGAATGCACCTTGCTTCTTTTGAAAGAGACTTAGAAGGAAATGCTAATTACCATAATGACTTAGTTGGTAAAAGATTGTTCTAATAACTATTCTGATATTTCAGTTGCAAAAGATTTAAAGTGAATTGCATTTACTGTTGGTACACAATAGTTGTTGGTCCTGGTTTTAACATCAATGCCAGCAGGTTACATTTTTTTTTATTATTTGCATTTCATAAATGTTACCACAATAAACTTTTGTTAATTTTAAATGATTTTTCCTACATAATAACTTTCTTACTCCCTGCTTCTCCTCCCAACCTCTGGGAGCTCCATTGCCTGGGTGGGAATTCCCATTTCATCTAAATTACCCAGGTCTGGAAGAAGGCAATGTGTGGAACCCCTTTAGTTGTAACACAAGTCCAGCACCATTGACCTACCCCACCGCCGCTCGGAAACTTTCACCACCATAGTGGAAGACAGTCCCCATTTCCACCAGTTGCAGCTAGCGGGTGCTACATACATCTGCAGACTGGATACTCCAAGTACTGCTGTTTCCTCTATGAATGGGATAGTCGAGCAAGAGATTCCCACTGCATCAAGAGAGACTGTCTACTCTGACAGTCATTGGAGCTTGGGAGAAAAAGTGTTCAGCATCCAGCATTTGTTAAATCAAGGAAGATTTTGTTACCATCATTACACATTAATCTGGTTCTGGTGCAGAACTTTGTCAAGGCCACGGACAAAACTAAAGCAGCCTTCAAATACCTCGGTGGTAAATTTCCAAGGTTTAGTGAAGCTAAGATAAAGGAAAGTTTCTTTTTTGGCCCTCAGATTCATGAACTTCTTTGAGATGATGCATTTAACCATGTACTGCATGGTAAGGAAAAGACAGTGTGGAAAGTCTTCCAGTTAGTGGTAACAAACTTTCTTGGCAACAACAAGGCAGACAACCACAAGGAGTTGGTTGAAAAGCTCCTCAAGACATACTTTTCAAAGCATTGGCTGCAACATGTCACTAAAGATACATTTTTTGCCCTCTCATTTAGATTTCTTTCCATCAAACTATGGAGCAGTGAGTGATGAGCATGGTGAGTGATTTCATGAGGGCATTACAACAATGGAAAAATGAAATCAGGGCAAATGGAGCCCATCAGTGCTTGCAGATTATTGCTGGACAGTAACAAGAGATGTTCCATTGAGTGAATACGAGGGACAAGCCAAGAAGAGCTGAGTAGTTACTGAATAAAGAAGAGCTGCGTAGCCATTGAATAAAGAATAAACTATGTACATATATACACACATAATAGTTTTTGGCTTTTTGTTTCATAGTACATTTTATTTCTTTAATCCTTTTGCTGATATAAGGGTGGATTTTAAAATGTGCGCATGGGTCCATGTGTGCATGCTAGGATGCAGCTATCTTATAACGTGTGCATTGAAGCATCCTCTAACAAGCGCAATGGGGGGAATATTAGAAAGAAACGCACAGTGATGCAACAGGGCCTTCCCCAGTTCCCAACCCCTCCCTCTTTCCCTCTCTTCCCCGACCCCTAAACTAATGCTACCTATCCCCAATTTTTTTATTTTTATACTTACTGCTCCTTGGGAGCAGAAGTAAACATCGCGTGCCGGCAGCTGGCCGGCGTGCGCTTCCCTGGGACAGCGGCTAATGGGGCTGTCCCAACCTGCCCCCCACCCCACCCCTTCCCACCCAGACTTCGTACCCCTCATCCCACCCCTTTCTTTAGGCCCAGCACTTCTTCGCGAGTCGGTGATTATGCGTGTGGCCGGGCACTTTAGAAAATGCATATAGCAAACACAGGGCCCCGCCACTCGCGTAATCCCCGGTATTCGCGCATACGGGCCTTTTAAAATTTGGCAGTTAGCTCTTAACATAGAGTGGAGGAGTAGCCTAGTGGTTAGAGCAGTGGGCTCTAACCCAGAGAAGCTAGGGTTCAAATCCTGCCGTTGCTTCCTGTGATGTTGGGTAAGTTACCTTACTCTCTGTTGCATTAGGTACAAAATTAGGTTATAAGTCTTGTGAGGATAGGGAAATATCTCTAGTGCCTGAATGTATTCTGCTTTGGTGTATACTTTGAAGTTCTAAAAAATAGAATATAAAAATCTCATAAATAAATGAAATATAGTGCAACCATAAATGCACAATAAGACCTAAGTTTAAAATGTATGATTAATACTCTATGTTACCTATGTAGTGTCTGTGCAATAGACATAGTTGTAAAATGTATAAACTTAAATATCATGGGCACAGTAGCCAATCAGATGGTTTAATTCTCATATTTGAATTCAGCATATCAACATAAATAATAAATGGCACATTTTATCACTCAAGCAAACAACTTCTAATCATGTGTATACCAGTGAAATACAATCTGTGCATTTTATTTTTCTCCCCTGACCCTTGGGAATGCCTCCTCTCGGTCTGGCTAAAAATGTGTGCACTCTGGAAAATCACACAGACTCTCAGTCAGATTGAGGGAGGGCAATTTCCTGTCAATTTACCTCAGTAAATCACTAACCACATAAAGAGCTTTGAAAATTACCCTCCAAAAGTTCCAGTTTCCTTAAGTTAAAGAAATACCTTAAGAAGGAACTGGCAGGATACGAAGTTTCTTGTAAAGTAAAAGAACAAGAAAACTGAAAGGAGATATAGTAATGGCAAGATATCTTTGTTAGGAAAGTAAGAGGAAAATCTGATTAGTATGGTTTTCAAAAAACTTGGCTTAAAAACTTAGGTCAAAAAATTAGCATTCAAAAGATTCAAGGGATCTCAAAAAATGGAGGACAAAATATCTAGGACAAAAACCAAGAGAAGCAGAGAAGATAGCCAGGGCTGGAAAGTGAATGGAACAAAATATAACTAAGGTGGTAAAGCAAAGGGAAATAATCTTTTTCAGATGTGTGAATGAAACAAGGAAGCACAGAGGTGGGATTGTAAATCTGGGAAGAGAAAATGCCTTTGCTCAATGCTCAATATAGAAGGGATTGGAGAAGGTCCACCAATAGTTGGCAATGATACATATGCTAATGGGGTAGATGCCCATATAAAAAGGTTTTTATATACAAAGTGGAAAAACTATGGGATTAGATGGGATACATACTAGGATAGTAAAGGAGCTTACACAGGTTTTGGCAACACCACTGATGTATGTATTCTATCAGTCTTTAGAGATAGGAGTGGTTCCAGAGGACTGTAGAAGGGTGGATATTGACCCTTTTCATAAAGGTGGAGAAAAGGAGAAGGTTATAAACTATAGGTCAATTAGTTCAACCTTGGAGGTGAGTAAATTAATGGAAAATATACTAAATGATAAGATAGGAAAGTATCTTAAATCCAGAAGGTTACAGGATATGAGGCATCATGGTTTTACCAAAGGTGGATTGTTTAAGCAAATCTGATCAGTTTCTTTTATTGTATGACCATAAAATTAAGAACATAAGAAGTGCCATGCTGGGTTGGACCAAGGTCCATCGAGCCCAGCATTTTAACTCCAACAGTGGCTAGACTGGGCCACAAATACCCAGCAGATACCAAATAGTTGATCTATTTCACTCCCTGTGTAAGTGATGGTTTGCTAAATGCTACATGGTTCATAATTGTTCATGGATTTTTCCTTCAGGAACTTGTCCAACCCTCTCTTGAACCCACTATGCTAGCTGCATTGATCACATCCTCTGGCAACGGATTTCAAAGCTTGATTGTGCACGGAGTGGAAAAATTCTTCCTATGATTTTTGAAAAACTGCCGGTTTCTAGTTTCATGGACTGTCCCCTAATCATAATGCTGTTTGAAAGGATAAATGCCATTCCCTAGTATTTACATGTTCCACCCCACCTATGATTTTATAAATCTCAGTCATAGCCTTTCTATCATCTCTTTTCCAAGCTAAAAAGCCCTGCTCTGTTTGGTCTTTCTCTAAGGGAGCTTTTCCATTCCCTTTATCATTTTTGTTGCTCTTCTCTTTTTTGGGATGGGGCGACCAGAACTGCACACAAAACTCAAGGTGCAGTCTCACTATAGATCTATACAAAGGCATTATGATATTCTCAGTTGTATTTATTTGATTTATATTCCACTTTTCAAGCACTTCCAAATAAATTATAACATTCTATTTGCTTTTTGGACTGCCCCCGCTGGTCAAAGGAGGAGTACCTGGATTTTAGCAAATCTTTGGATATTGTACCGCATAGAAAACTCATAAATAAATTGAGTAGTCCAGTGTAGTTAACTTGATTAGAAACTGTTTCAGGCTGATGCAATACCATGCACTGCGGGCAGTGTATGGCTCAATGCGCACCCATAACCCCTGATGCAAAACAAGGGTTAGCACATCCAAAATGCGTGTCCAATCACGCGCATTGTTAATAGCGCTCATCGCATGTAAATTCATGTTGATCTGGCTATTAGCTATTCTCCCTGATGCAAAAAAAAAAATATATATATATGCCTGATGCAACCATTTTTAATCTTCAAAATTAACGCCTGCCCCAGAATGCCCAAAAAGTGTACAGAAAAGCAGAAAATACTGCTTTTCTGACTTCCTCCGACTTAATTTTGTGGCAAATTAAGAACTGTCCAAAATAAAAAATAATTTAAAAAACAAAGTGTGCCGGGGGACCGATTAGGAAAATGAGCACGCTATTAACAAGTGTCCATTTTTCTAACCTGTGGTTGTGCATAGGTTAGGGAAACAGATGTTCGTAAAATTGAGCATCTATTTTCCTAACCCGCTGACAGCCATCTCTCCTGGGTGACCACTGCCGAGGAGACTCTAGGGGTGACCAATTTCCCCTAGTTCCTCCTTTTTATCACAGTATTCTATTTACATATTGCATTGGGTGCCCCAGAGAGGTCGATCGGCGCATGTTAGGAGAGTGTGCACTCGATCATGAGTGCCCATTTTCCATGCACCGATATTGCATCAGCCTGTTTGAGTGACAGACAGCAGAGAGTAGAGGTAAATGGAGTTCACACTGAGACAAGAAGGATGATTGGTTGAGTTCTGTGAGGATCTGTAATGAGCCCTGTACTGATAGTATTTTAATGAGTGCTGTTGCAAAGGGGTTAATATGAAAAGTTTGTATTTTTTTTGCAGATGATTAAGAATTGCAACGAAGTGATCATTCCTAAAGAATAAGGAGTGATTCATAAAAGCTGGAGGAATGCTCCAGTGTTTGGTAGATAAGTTTCAATGCAAAACAGTATAAAGTCCTGCATTTAGGGTACAAAAATCTGAGGGAATAAATAGTACATGATGGAAAGTAAGACACTGATGTGCACCAAGAAGAAAAGCGACATCAGGCAATCATTTCTGATGATCTCAAGGTAACAAACCAGTGTGGGGAAGTGGTAGCCAGAATTAGAGGAATGCTTGGGTAAAGAGGGAGAAAAATGGAGGCGAAAACACGTATGTAAAGGCCATTAATGAGAACTCAATTGAAATAGTGTCCAATTCTGGAGGCAGTACGTCAAAAAATATATAAAAGAAGGCCATAAAAGGACTACTACCATGGCACTGAGTCTGCACCAAAAAGCCTATGAAATGAGACATAAGGATTTAAATAGATATACCCTAGACAAGAGGTGAGAGAGGGGATATGACAGAGACTTTCAAATATTTCAAAGGCAAAAATAATGTACCAGAAGCAAACATTTTTCATGGGATAAATAATTCTAGAGGAAGTGATCATGATATAAGGCTCAATTGGTGGAGATTTAGGAGTCACATTAGAAAAGAGGGATGCACATTCATTTCAATCCAAATGGAAAATCACAACAAATGAGTTGATTTTTAATTTGATTCAGCTCAACTGAATTAAATGGCTGTGATGCCCCCCCCCCACAAAAAAAAAAATCCCTTTTAGCTCAGTCAGTTCAGTTTCATTAAAATCTATGGAGAAAGCAATACAATGCATTTTTGGAACTTTGAACCAGAGGGTTGCTGGCTGGGAATGGAACAAGGAAGGAACAGGACCAATCATGTTTCAGCACTTTTTCAGACCAGCCTATCCCAGCTCACAGCACGTCAGAAAAGAATAGAGTATCATGTGTATTATAATAAAGTGGAGAATTAATTCAGTAACTTGCAGCTGTATGAGCCCACAATGCTTCATTACATGCACATTATTGGTAATTTGTTGTTATATGGCCTCCTGTGCAACCTAGTTTTCAATTTATTTTTTTTTTATTCACTAGCCTTTCTGAATAGTTATTTCCTTGGCCTTCTTCCTGGCTTCATATTTGATGAATTCAACCCTACATGCTTACAGAAGAAAATGAGAAAAGGGGACATAAATGACAGATTGAGAAACTGGGAAAAGTTCCACTGACTGCCTGTGCATGTGCTTGCATGTGATTAAGATTATGCTTTTGGTATTTTGCACCTGCCTGAGCATTTGTGTGCTGTATTTATCTTATATTCAATTCTCTTGACATGGACACAGCCTGCTTGCCTTTTCTGCCTTTCTCCCTGGTTGTAGAATGAGGATGATGCCCTGAGGTATATTTGGTAAATGTTCACATTGCATCTGTCTGGTTGCACCTTGATAATTTGCTGATTTTGCACATGCAACCACCCAGGCTGGTTTCTTTACAGCCGTTATGCTTTCTCATGCTTGTGTACATGTATATGGCATCATGTATGAGATGGCTGTGCATATGTTCCTGCAGTGAGTAGATGTAGATTGTCTACAAACAGCAGGGCTCATATCCCACATGCTATGTCATGGGCGAATCTGGTGTCCTGAGAGAAAAACGAGGATTGGGCCTTACCATTATCAAGTACAGCAGCAACATAAGAAGGGTCCCCACTTATAGCTTTAAACAACAAAAATAAAAATAAAAGAACAATATTTCACACTTAAATGATAAAGAAAGTTCTACATTTCTTGGCCTGTTTCTGTATTGCTGCAGATGTTGGAATCTTTAAAGTGTACGTGGTAGGATGGTTGTAGATGGTGATGAATGTGTTTCATGTAGGATTCTGAAAATGAGAATGGAGGGGGGGGGATGGATGGATGGATGGTGGTGGGAGGGGGAGGGAGCCTCTGTTAGAGAGACAATCTGATACTCTATATATCTCCCACTGTAAGAGGGGCACTTTCAACTCAGAGTGGGTTTGGGGGGGAGGGGGCAGTCTTACAAAGGTCTTCAGACACTTGTGTCTTAAGTGGACCAATATAACACCACCCCCCAAACCCACCCTGAGAAGTGCCCCTCTTACAGTGGGAGATATATAGAGTATCAGATTCTCTCTCTCTCTCTCTCTCTCCCCCCCCCCCCCCCCAAAACCCAGTATTCAGGATCCTTCTGGCCCAAAATCTCAAGACTTGTGCCACATCATGACCAGTAGTAAAGTTATGCACATTGCCCCTTTTCTGCCTCCTTATTCTTGACATGCACGCAGGTATGTCCATGCATATTTCCTGGCTTCTTAAAATGAGTGTTGCTTGCACACAGCCCACGTATGTGTGTATGGGGCTGTTTTTGCGCGAGCAACGCCTTTAAAATCTACCTGTTAGTGCGAAGAGGATATGAGAGGGTAGTGCTGGTCAGCCGTGGGATAAGTGTGGCAATTGTGAGTGGAAAAAGGGAAGGAACCGGATTAATAGGAAAAATGTAGAGCAAGAGAGAAAATGAAGGGAGAAGTGAATGTGTACTTGGGGGGTGGGAGTAGGAAAAAAGGTACTAATTTAATTGAGAGTAATTTAAAAAACGAGGAAAAGGGAAAGTGAGTGAGCAAATGGAGTGGGAGAAACATGTGTAACCCCTGGGTGGGATGGAGCCTTTTAGTTGCACCCTGGGCACATAGGAAAAAGAAAAGAGATGAACCCTTTCTGCACATCCCTCTTTCACTGTCTCTTAGTCTCTCCACCCTACCAGACAGTTTTACTTTCTGAGTCCCAGGATTCCATTGTAGGGATGAACAATAGTTCTTATACCCTGCTTTTAGCAAGACCATCTCTTTCTCCGTCCTCTGTATACAGCACTGATAATTAACACTGTCTCTGCATCAAATAAATGCAGATGAGAAGAATGGTGGTTTCCAACTTCTTTACTAATAGTTGATTACATAACTGAATAATATTTAAGCTTCAATTCATTTCTTGGTTAAAGTCAATAGATAATAAGACAGTAGAAAGATTTTGATTTAATAAACCTGTGACTCCACTTATTTAGAAAAGTCTCTACTTTTACTGGAAGCACTTTTATTTATTTACACTGAATTCCTTCTTTTATCCAGTTCCTTCAAAGTTTCTCAGATTGAAATTAGTTCAATCTTCCTCCAGTCCCCAATTAAATCATTAGCTCTTCCCACTGAAGGTGGTTAGAATATCAGTCCCAATAGTTTAGCAGAACTTAGTCCCAAATATATTAATATAATACTCTTCCAGACTCCTATTTAATTATTTAATTGCTTATGTAACGCTGGGGGGGGACGACACCTTACTGTCCCCTTATGTAATACTCCATATAGCAGCAACAAAGTTGAACGAGTAGATGTGACTTGTTATTTACACTTTCAAATAATAGAAGGACTAGGGGGCATTCCATGAAGTTAGCAAGTAGCACATTTAAGACTAATCGGAGAAAATTATTTTTCACTCAATGCACAATAAAGCTCTGGAATTTGTTGCCAAAGGATGTGGTTAGTGCAATTAGTGTAGCTGGGTTCAAAAAAGGTTTGGACAAGTTCTTGGAGGAGAAGTCCATTAACTGCTATTAATCAAGTTGACTTAGGGAATGGCTACTGCTATTATTTGCATCAGTAGCATGGGATCTTCTTAGTGTTTGGGTAATTGCCAGGTTCTTGTGGCCTGGTTTGGCCTCTGTTGGAAACAGGATGCTGGGCTTGATGGACCCTTGGTCTGACCCAGCGTGGCAATTTCTTATGTTCTTGTTGCTTTTAATTTGGTTCCTATTGTTTCCTTCCTTTAAGGGAAGATTTTAAATGCCCAGCACACGTCAATTCCGGCCTTTACGTGCGTGGTCGGGCCTTAATTGCGCTGGGCGAATCTTCCAAGACACCACGCTCATAAAGGTCGGTACATGCTCAGGTGCCAGGCCTCTTGGAAGGGGCAGGCCAGGGGGCATGTTTTGGGCGGGGAGGGGCGGGGCTGGGGACAGGTCGGGACAGCGCCATTGTTCGCTGCCCTGGCTGCCGGTGTGCGCAACTTACTTCACCTTGGGAACTGAAGTAAGTTGGCCCAAAAAGGTAAAACAAAATAAAATATTTAAGTTTAGGGGTTGGGGAGGAGAGGGAAAGGGAAAGGGGAAGGGAGGGTACGGTAGGGGGGGTCGGGAACTAGGGAAAGCAGCGATGCATCACCGGGCAAAAGTAGCTAAATTCTACCCCCCTTTGCGCGCGCTGCATTCACATGTGCATGCAAATTACAAAATCCAGCGCGCATGTGCGTGCAGCCCACCAATTTTATAACATGTGCGTGTCCTTCCATGGGATCTCCTCCTCCAGATAAATTCCTCCACACTTCTGTTTCTTTCAGAATGAGAGACGCTACTCTTTCAGTGGTTTGGTTACTGAGTACCAAGTACCAGGGGCCATCAGCTCCAAGTGGAACAAAATTAGTCTCTAAACCCAAAAAGGGGAAAAATCAAGCAAGAAACAGGAAGGGTGGAATAAAACTTCCTTGCCTCCAACAGAGGAGAGAGCAAAAAGACAATTACTTTAAAATATACTTCCTCTGAAGGAGAGATAGCACACTACAAGTCTTCCTTTCCCCAAATCCAGCCTCAAAAACAGGGATACCCCAATCCACTGCAAGAAGGGGGATCATTCAGCTCACACAGAAGAATTCCTAAAAAGTGGCTTAAAAAAGTCAAAATCAAGCTTAAAGGCTGGATAGACAAGTCAATGGGAGGCTGACCCCTAAATTGGGAAAATTTCCTTACACCTTTCCCGTAAATTAAGGAAAAATTAGCAAGCATAGACAGAGAGCTCCTGTCAGCTTAAAACTGTAACTAAAAATCCATGAGAATAGATAGTGCTTTGGGATGATAAACAGCTAAGTCACACCATCCACAGTTCCCACATGGGGGAGCAAAACCCAAATGGCTCTCCTTAATTTCTACACAGAACCTCCTCAATCAATTGGTACGCTCCTTTTAGTTAGGTAAACCAAAGGTTCCCTACATATGTAGGATGAAACCAGGTTAGATTGTGTGAAATGACAGAATGACTTTTTGCTGTTGCTGGCTCCAATCTCTGGAATTCTTTGAGAGCTTAAGGTTTAAGGTCTTCATAAAGACTTTCAGGAAAAACTAAAAGGGTTTCTGTTTAAACAGGCATACAGAAAATGTTAATCTTTAATTGCATTTGATCAGCATATCTAATCATAAACCAGTTAATAGGGATGTGCATTCGTTTTCAACGAATGTGCAATCTGCAATGAATAGGTCCCTGTTCATTTGATTCGTGGGTTCGCAAAATGCATGGCGATCCCCCACGAATGAAACATATCATATTAGATTCAATCTTTTGGTTCACAGTGCTTTCTTAGCGGCCATTTGAATTAGGAGAAGGCCATGTGGGAGTATCCATAGCAACAACCAGCCCTTTCCTGTGAGACATAAGTGACTTCACAGCCCTTTCATAGAGTGGGTCAGACAGGTTGGTAAGGAGACCAAAATGCCAACGTATCAGAGTGAAGCATTTTTCTAATTCAGCCAATCACTGCTCTCAGTGCTCTGTGATGCTGTTCCTGCTGTATTTCTACCTTAAGCACGCGGCGCGCCATGCACTTTCTTCTTGGTTTTTGTCTGAGAAAGTCATTGCTTTTGAGCTCTCTCCGAGTGTCTCAAATCTGAATTCAATTGCTATTGCTTGCACAAAGGAAAGGGAACTCTCCCCAGGTGTCGCCTATCTCTTAGTACCCGCTGACACATGTTGAACCAGAACCGCTGTTCACATGGAAACTTCCTCCACTTCACCACACTTTGAAGGCTCATGCCCCACTCTCGGGGTGAGCCCATTTCAGGGAGCCCTTTCCTGTGCAAAGGAAAGGGAACTCTCCCCGGGAGTCACCTATTTCTTAACACCCGCTGACCCATGTTGAACCACTGTTGACATGGAAACCTCCTCCACTTCGCCACACTTTGAAGGCTCATGCCCCACTCAGGGCAAAATCATTTCAGGGAGCCCTTTCCTGCGCAAAGGAAAGGGAACTCTCCCGGGTATAGTCTATCTCTTTGTACCTGCTGACAAATGTTGAACCGCTGTTCACACGGAAACCTCCTCCACCTTGGCCTTCAAAATTCTCGTTTGTATATCTGCTATGCTCACCAGATTTTAAAAGACCAGCACACTCTAGGGGCGAACCCATTCTAGGGAGCCCTTTCCTGCACAAAGGAAAGGGAACTCTCCCCTGGGCTCTTGTTTGAATATTTTCTACTGCCACCAAATCTGCACCCGTAGCAGAGCTTAAAAAACAAAGTCAAATTTAAAACGATGAGTAGATTGGCATTGCTGGGTGAACGGTTAAATTCTGTGATACTTGTTTCCATCTACTCCCATATGGAAACACGGACTGATTCATTATAGTTTCTGCTATCTTATCTTTGTATGCATGCATGAAATGGACAATCCTGCCAGCTCTTATAGATCTCTAACATCTCAATACTGTAAAATGCGGCCGCGGTTACCCTGCTCCTAACCTGCTTTCTACTCACTTCCTGGCCGCGTTAGCCCTTCCTGCGATACACTATCCCCTTTAACCAATTCTTACCGCCTCTTTAAATCCCCAGGTAACCCCTTCCGCACGCGGCATGTATATCAGATGTAAACGAGCGAATTAGCTATTCCCTCCCATACAGTAACACGCGCCCCGACTATCGCTATTTTATCCTGCCATTTTGCCCCGCGTTTAACCTGCTAAATTACCGCCTACCCCTACCCCTGCATTAGAGGCAAGGGTTAAGGGTATACGGCAAACTTTCCCACAAAAGAAAACCTAAAAATGGGTATAAATACCTTGGATGTCACTTTCCGAATCCCCCATCTCCACGCGGGCGGGCGAGCGTGCGGTCATCGAGGCGGGAGCCGGCGGGTGCGCGTTTATCCAGGCGGCGGCGGTGGGAGCCGGCGGGCGCACGTTCATCCGGCGGGCTGTCATTGAGGCGGGAGCCGGCGGGCGGGCGTGCTGTCATCGAGGCGGGAGCCGGCGGGCGGGTGGGCACACGTTCATCCAGGCGGCGGCGGGAGCCAGCAGGTGTTTATCCAAGCGTTTATCCAAGCGGCGTTTATCCAAGCGGCGGTGGTGGGAGCCGGCGGGCGCATGTTTGTCCAGGTGGTGGCGGTGGGAGCCGGCGGGCGCACGTTCATCCAGGCGGCGGCGGGAGCCGGCGGGCGGGCGCGCGTTCATCTAGGCTGCGGCGGCGGGAGCCAGCGGGCGGGCGTGCGTTCATCCAGGCAGAGGGAGCCAGCGGCGAAAGCGGCCTCCAGCAACCCCCGCCGGCAGTGAATGAATGCACGCCTGTGTACGCCTGTGCAATTTCGGCACTCAAGGCAGGACATTAGAGAACGCCGACGTCACGTGCCATGACGTCAAACGTCGTGACGTCACGCCTTGAGTGCCGAAATTGCACGGGTGTACACAGGCGTGCATTCATTCACTGCCGGCGGGGGTTGCTGGAGGCTGCTTTCGCCGCCGGCTCCTTCCGCCTGGATGAACGCACGCCCACCCGCCAGCTCCCGCCCCCGCAGCCTGGATGAAAGCGTGCCCGCCCGCCGGCTCCCGCCGCCACCACCTGGATGAACGCGCGCCCGCCGGCTCCCACCGCTGCCGCCTGGAGAAACGTGCGCCCGCCAGCTCCCACTGCCGCGCCTGGATGAACGTGCGCCCACCCGCCTGCCGGCTCCTGCCTCGATGACAGCACGCCCGCCCGCCAGCTCCCGCCTTGATGACAGCCCGCCGGCTCCCGCCTCGATGAACTCGCTCCCGCCTCGAACGCGCGCCCGCCGGCTCCCGCCTGTAAGTTTACTTTTTTTACACTTTTGTTTTAATTTTCGCCTGCGCCTTGCTTCGGGAGGGGGGGAACCATCCACTTCCTGGCACCTGTCATTTCAAATGTCAGTTGAAATGACAGGTACCAGCGCACCCAGGATACTGTATAGGCGCTGTATTAAGCGCCTATACAGTAAAATGGGTTGCGCGGGCCTAACCCTTCGCCTAATGCTTCGCAGACGCGGCTTGCATTTGCAAGCAATTTAAATAGAGTATAGAGCGGTATGTTAGCAGGACTGTGCGTGCGGGGAACGAGGGTGCGCCCGGCACTGCCGCACTCTTTCTAACGCGGCCTTACTGTATCGATCTGTAAGCTACTTATTAAATTTTATGTTTTGAAACTGAAAAGCAGTCCCGTCTTTGGTTCTGTGCCCTGTCTGGGAAAGAGACTAGACAGGGCTGAGTTTTAACATTCTGGTAGCAGAGGATGGTTTGAGCACAGCAGGTCCAGATGGGATCGTGGATCCAGCTGGTGGATCCAGTCGAGATCGTGGATTATGGCTGGAAGATCTGATCGGGACCACGCATCTGATCAGAATTAATCGGGACCAGGGGTCAGATCGGGACACCACAGGCATGATTAGGCATCATGTGAGGTACATGAGACCATGTGAGTATATTTTTCATTCACATATGTCAGTATTTTCATAGTCATTGTTTGTTAAGTTTTTATTTTTACTACTGTTTGTTACATATTAGCTTGAAGTTGGCAATTTGTTTATTTTTAAGGCATTCCAAGTTTAAGTTCATCATGTCACAAGATACAGGATTCCCCTGTCCTCTTGCATTAGTTTGTGAATTATTCCCACATGAAGTTAAAATCATTACTAAGCATTGTACGAAATGGGCAGTGTGGGCGGAATGGGATGCATTTATGAGCTGGCCTGAGGACGGCAGTCTCTCAGCCCCGGTTTTGCAACAATTGCTGCAATTCATTAAGCATAAAAAGGCAGGAAAGTCTTAACACGACATTTGCATTATTTCAACATGTTCATGGTTACACGAGAGCATAAGATTGGCTCAGGATCAGATTCCCAAAATTCAGGGTCGGTTTCACGCTCCCCTCCCCCTTATGAAAGCAAGGAAACAGGAGTCATTTTCAAGGCTCCTGATAAACAGGGCCAGCTTTTGACTTGTGCTGCAGGTTACCAGCCATTATACCCTGATTTGAAACAGGAAGACTCATTACGCGAGGATAGTATAGACACAAATCAGGATTTCACCCCTGATTGGGCTATAGTGCAAGGAGCCTTACATTTACATCCAGAAAACCAAGGGGATTTGATCCATCCAAAGGCAATCACTGGCAGTGGTCCCATTACTAATACTCGGGCCGATACAGTAAGGTGCGGTAGGAAGAGGTGCGTTAGGGCCGGGCGCACCCGCGTTTGCCGCACGCACAGTTCAGATCACCTACCGCTCGATACTCTATTAAAATGGCATGCAAATGCAAGCCGCGTCCAAGAAGCATCCATGAAGCGCAATCCATTTTACTGTATAGGCACTATACAGGCGCCTATACAGTATCCTGGGTGCGCTGGTACCTGTCATTTCAAATGACATTTCAAATGACATTTGAAATGACAGGTACCAGGAGTGGACCCAACTTTAACCAAAAGAAACCTAAAAACCTAAAATCCCCTCCTCCCGAAGCAAGACAGGCGAAAAGCGACTCGACATGTAAAGTGGCCCCCGCCGGTGAAGATGGACGAACGCACGCCCATAGTGCACGGGTGCTCAAGCCAGCGAAGCATATGAACGTACGCCGTGACGTCATGCACGGCGTACTCCCCTGCCTCCCCGGGAGGCAGGGGAGCCACGGTGCGCACCTCCAGAGGAGGGCAGAGAGGGCTGAAAGAAAGAAAAAGTAAGTTTACTTTGGTTACACTTATTCACAATACTTTACGTGTCGAGTTGCTTTTCGCCCTGCGCCTTGCTTTGGGAGGAGGGGATTTTAGGTTTTTAGGTTTTCTTTTGGTTAAAGTTGCTTCGGGAGGAGGCGAGAGAGGACTGGGGCTGCCCCGGAGACCTGCACCCATGGACGTGGCCAGGGCAGGTGAGCAGGGGCTGGGGGAAAGTTTGCCGCCTACCCTTACCCCTGCCTCTAACGCAGGGGTAAGGGTAGGCGGTAAATTAGCAGGTTAAACGTGCGGCAAAACTGCAGGTTTAAAAAGCGATAATCGGGGCGCACGTTACTGTATGGGAGGGAATAGCTAATCCGATCGTTTACATCTCATATACATGCCGCGGGCGAAAAGGGTTACCCATTGATTTAAAGACGCGGCAAGGATGGGTTAAAAGGGATTGTGAATCGCAGGTTGGACTAACGCGGCCAAACTGTGAGTAGAAAGCGGGTTAGAAGCAGGGTAACCGCGGCCGCACTTTACTGTATTGGCCTGACTGTTTGTAAACTCACTCAGGAGGAAACACCACCTGTTCCAGTTACTTCCACACCTAAAACAAATATAAATACACACATATCTCAAGACATAATGCCCTCCTTGACTAATGTTGAGGAGCGGGCTCACTATTATTCACAGTGCGCACAGAAGGGATGTTATATATCCGAGGACATACTCCACGACAATTCAGCACATTTATTGAGAAACGGAAAGGTTTATGGACAAAATGTGACAGTCACGAAAGGGGCTACTACTACTATAACACCAAAAAAATGATGGGTCTTACCAATTTGTGGACCCTTGGGCTGACAACTTGCAGGCTGGACTGAGTCCCTACAGCTGCAAGTCCCAGTCCCTTACCCACGGGAGGGGTCATTTCAAACCACAGATATGAATTTAGCCAGAAAGTGTATTTTAAATTTCCCAGACCCTAAATGGCCGATACTTTATATGAAGCAGGGACTTTTAATTTGGCAGAAGTATGAAAGAGGAGATGTGCTGCCAAGGCAAATGCCGTTATAAAGTAGCGGAGATGGACAAGGAGGAACTGTATTGCAGTATAGACCATGGAAGACACAGGATTTAACCCATTACTTAGCAAATTACCTCCCTTAATAAAAGGAGCCAATAAATGGATTAGAGAATTTGAATCTCTGACAACAGGAAAACTTTTAGCTATTGTGGATTTGAAGGCAGTGTTTGCACAAACTCCAGGGGCAGATAATAGGAGAATATGGGAAGATGCCAATATAGGTAGAGTTATGGATTCTGACAGGTACGATGGCGATGAGTTTGATGAATGCTGACAGCAAGTGTGGACAGCATTGAGAGATTATTTCCCTACTCAGAGAGATTTTGCTTCCCTTACCACTAAACAATGGAGGGTTGAAAAAGAGGGTATCGAAGATTTTATAGTGAGATTTCAAAAAGAATATAGAGATGAGATGGAGGCAGGGTCAGATGAACCTAATCAAACACCAGTATTCTATCATCTATTAAAAGCGTGTTTACCTTCCAAAGTACAGGAACCTTTAACTAAAACAGTAGGCATTAGCCGTAAACCTTGGCCAGAAATATATGAACATGTGGTGCACCATTGTTATCAGTATGCACAATCCCAGAAAAAAACAGATGAGGAATTAAAAAAGCTACAGACTAAATTATGTACATTACAGTTGCAGGAAGCATCTGATACAAAAGGCAGTAAGGTTTGCCCAGTCAAACTAGTTTTGGTGCAAGTGACTTCAGTGCCATTCAATCAGCAGCCCCAGGAACCCCTTGCTAATCATTATGTGCCACCTCCACCTCCACGGAATAATCAACCAAGAGATAGAGGCTGGCAGGTGGGTCAGGGTAGGTTTAGGGGATCTAGTGGTCCCTCACTCAATGGAAGATTAGGACAGTGTTGGCGTTGTGGAATGTTTGGACACTATCAGAGTGAATGTCGTCATGCTGGAGGAAATGGGAATCAGGTAAGGGGACCCCAAAGAGGGAGAGGCCGTGGAGCTTTGCCAAGGTGGAACCATAACACCTGGCAGGAGGAAATGCCAGCAGGTCAAATGCATGTTGATTGGGAGAATGAGAGTTCAGATTGATGGTTGTGTGCACTGCGAGTGAGGGGTGAAGCTGCAGAGATGTCCCTAACACTTTTAATTGGCCCCCATAATGTCCCAGTGACTTTTCTAATAGATTCTGGTGCATCTAAGTCAGTTTTGACCTCCCTTCCATGGGCAGTTCAATTGTCCACTACCACAGTAAAAACACAAGGATTTGAGGGGTGAACTAAATCATTACCATTAATGGTACCTATTACTAGAGATGTGAATCGGAACCAGAATCTGATCGTTCCGGTTCCGATTCAAAATCTTAAAATTTTTATCGTCCGGCTCGATTTTTTTTTTTGTTATTGGCTGCGCCCAATCTGATAACAAAAAAACCCTTCCCCACCCTCCCGAACCCCAAAAAAAATGTTTTAAAATTACCTGGTGGTCCAGTGGGGGCGCGGGGAGCAATCTCCCGCTCTCGGGCCATCGGCTGCCATTAATAAAAATGGCGCCGATGGCCCTTTGCCCTTACCATGTGACAGTGAATCTGTGCCATTGGCTGGCCCCTGTCACATGGTAGGAGCACTGGATGGCCGGATTGGCTTCCCTAGGGCTCAGCGCGTGCAAGGTGCACAAGTGTGCACCCCCTTGCACGCGCCAACCCCGGATTTTATAACATGTGCGTGGCTGTGTGCGCATGTTATAAAATTGGGCGTAGATTTGTGCACGCTGGGTTGGGCGCACAAATCTACGCCCGCGCGTAGGTACTAAAATCTGGCCCTTAATAGTTAATAGGACTAATGCTTCTGACTGCTGGATTTGTACAACTAATCCAGGATCTGTTTTACATGGGGCACCATTTTTGGCCCTACCCACACCAGTAGCTAGTCTAGCAGGATGGGGTTCAATTTGGTATAATGCATCTTCTTTTCAGTTGTTTACCTGGAGTAATACATCCATTTAAGACCACAGCACACAAACCATTCATTGTACGAACCATACAGCAGATACCACAACTATGTTTTTCCAACAATGGGAGACAAGTATTTTTGGTTAATTCAATTGACTGTCTGTGGATTCAGACCGTCAAAGGGTGGCGACATAAGAATGGTACATACATTCAAAATGTTTTGTGGGTTTTTTGTTAGGGAAAATGAAACAAGGATTAAATGGTTAACTGCCCACCATTGCGGGTTTACGTGGACTAACCAAACCACTGGAAACCTCCCCTTCATAGAATATTATGAAGGCCTCCACCAACATCATAAAAGATTAGGGACTTTTCCATTTTGCCCTAATGGTGTAATAGCTTTGCAAGACCATTATTTTGTGTGTGGACACGAACACTTTCCTCCGGATGGAGTGGTACTTGTTTCATTGCTAGTGTTCTACCAAATTCACACCTTTATAAAAATTTATCTAGTGTTCCAGAAATACATCCTAGCCATTCCCGAATTAAAAGGGAGTTACAACAATCTCTAGATTCTTTGAATTCTAATAAAACCTCTCCACTTACTCAAGAGACAAATTTTGGATACCTGTGCTAGGGATGATCCCTGTAATTATTGGGGTGTCTTATTCAATATATGGCTCAAAAATAAGACGCTTACAGGCTATTGTAGAGGTAATGGCTTATGAATATGAAGTTGCATTTAACAAAACAGTTAGTGAATTGTTTTGTTAAATGCAAAACCATATGGCATTAGATTATTTGTTATTATCTCAAGGCGGAGTATGTGCTATTGTAAAAGGACAATGTTGTGTTTTTGTAGATGAAAATTCTGAATTAGTGATGGATTCGGTCACCCGCGCCAAAGCAGTGGCATCTATCCCCAAGTATGAACACTGGTTTACTTGGTGGGAACAGCTGGTAAATTGGCTTACATCCCTGGGAGAAATTGGCAGGGGTTTCTTGTGATTTACCCTGGTCCTTTTTGTGGGTGTGATAGTGGTATGTATGTGCTTGTCTACTTGTTTATTGCTTGGCCGGCAGATAATGCAATGATGTTGGGCACAAACAACCTCCCCTATTCCTTTGAATACAGTCAATATCCAGGGGTCCAGTATGACACAAAACCTCTTTGCTTCCCTCGATACAGCAGCTTCCCTGGAGAGAGGCCTTCTCAGGATGAGTCATGTTGTCAATGACGGGTAAGATCAGAGTATGCCCTCTGACAACCTAAGACAGTCGCATGGCCCTGAGGATGATGATTGTCACAGTCATCAAGAGGGAAATGAGGATTTAAGTTGTTGCTAAATTGCTGCTTTAAGAAAAACTGCCCCATGTTGACTAGTAACTTAAATACAAGGTCATGGCCAGCCCAGAGACAGAAAAGCAGAAGCTGTGCATTAGTGTGGAAAAGAATGAGTCTGCAGAACAAATGTGAGATAAGAAAGCCTGAGAAACTACAAGAACAAAGAACTACTGAATAGGCATGATATGCAACATCTGAGGGGCATATGAAGGAAAATTACCTCAAATGTAGAGATGAAAAATGGGAGGGATGCATAAGCCATCTTACCAGTGCTTAAAAGACAAAGACAAATTTAAAATGATGAGTAGATTGGCATTGCTGGGTGAACAGTTCAATTCTGTGATACTTGGTTCCATCTACTCCCATAAGGAAACATGGTCTGATTCCTTATTGTTTCCGCTATCTTAACTTTGTATGCATGCATGAAATGGACAATCCTGCCAGTTCTTATAGATCTCTAAGCTATAGATGTCTTGCCCCTATCAAAACCACAGCGACCTGACTACCTCAGCTCTACCAGCCTGTCTTGCCCCTATCAAACCCTCAGGGACCAGACTACCTCCGCTCTGCCAGCCTATCTTGCCCCTATCAACTTTCTGCCACTCTGCCTTGCTGCCATACACCAGACGACTCACTCTACTCCTTGTGGTGTTCTTGCCACTATCATGGTTCCTCAGTGTGTTGGTGCTAGTCTTTCTGCTGCTTTGTCCCTTTATCGGCGCCTTGTGGTTTTTTCTGACTCTCTTTCTGCTTGCTATGTTCCCCCTTCATTGTGCTGTAGGATGTTGATGCCACTTGTCTTGCCACTTTGCCTGTCGTGCTGCCTTCGAGGGTTCATGCAACTGTTATTGGTGCTCTCTTTTGAAGCTATGCTGTGTTTTTGACACTCTCGCTGCTGCTTTGCACCTCTGTTAAAGCACTCTTGCCACTCCTGGTACCCCTTTGCCCCTTTACCATGCCTTAGGCTATTCATGCCACTTTGGTGCCACTTTGCCACAGTCTAAGTACCTTGGAGCTCTTTTCTCATTCTGATGATTGCTCTCCAGAAGTTTCATCCGAATTGATAAGAAAACCCCAATTCTGCAGCCAAAAAATAGGCTGCAAATACTTCCCCCATTGACTTTAATGGCAAACGAAAAACGAATGAAACTATTGAACAAATCCCCCCCCCCTATGAAACTATTGAAATGAATTGGGCCCCCAGCAAAATGAAACAATTTTTTTCCTTCTGCACATCCCTTAATCCCACAGTGATGTTAGCTGTATTTTTTGTCTGCCTAGTGTCAGTCATGGTATATCTTCATTTATATATGATTATATATGTTTTTATTGTAATCTGTTTAGGATTATGACAGGTGAGATAGAAATATTTTAAAGAAAGAATATAAAAGACAGATAAGGGGTTGGGGAAGAGGAGAATATGCACATAGGACATTATAAGGACTTAAAAGAACTGTTTGGATGCAGCCAACAATGAATGCAACTTATTCTTGTCTTAAGCAGATAAGTGGTGCACAAAGCTCCTGTGGACCTGGCCATATATGCAATGGGCGTCAGGTTTATCCCCTGTTGCAGTCTTAGCATAGTTACAGGAAATCAAGGTGCCAAGTTACTAAATTGTGGTAAAACAGCATTTGTGGGCAAAAATTTCACAAGATTTATTAAACTGGTACCTGATTACCGCAGTTTAATATATCCTGCATTTTTTTTCCTTTTGCTGTTGAGGCCAGGAGTTTCACACATTGCCGGCCCTAGCAATCTGCCACAGCCATTCCAGGGCTGCCATTTTTTTTAAAGCAGCCAGAATGTCCATGAAAAGCCCCCAAAACTCTTTCTTCAAAAATCTCTAGGGGTCTGGTGTCCACCCTCCACGCCATTGAAGCAATACATTTAAAAAAAGAGTACCCTCCCTCATATTTAAGATTCACACCCCATGTAGCTCAAACCCTGCTTCCTTCCCATCACTCAACACATCCCACCCACTCTCTGGACGACCCCTAGGCTTACCGGAAAATCCCTGGTGGTCTAGTGAGTTCTGAAGCCATCCCTAGTGGCTGCTGCCCCTTACGTTTTTCTTTACCCCCCACACAGAGCGGTAAAAGGGAGCTTGGGGGTCATCTGATGCCAGTTTGAAAAAAATGGTGCTGGTGGGGTACGAGCAACTGAAAATTGTTCCTGCCTCTTCTAGTCCACCAGGGATGTCCTAGTAAGACTTAAGGGGAAGTGGGAGGTCTCCATGGGGTGGAGGTTTGATGGGAAGGGGGGAGGGATTTTTGGTAAAATGGAGCAGGGTTTGACAAACAGGGACTGAGATTTAACCATGGGGGTGACTTTTTTTTTTTTTAATTTGAAACCCAAATGGGGGTGTTGGATGTGGCTACTAGAGCTCCAGGTATTGTTAGATGGGCGGGCTGCTGGACATTTCATTGGCCTTGTGGACCTTTGAATGCTGAGCCTGGGAGCATCGTCAGGCACGTTGACTTCCCCCTAGGAACATTGCCAGGTTAGTGCTGAAGCTTTGTGAACTTTCTGAAAATTACGCAGCATGTGAAACACAAGCCACGTTATCTGTTGAATGCCCATGAACTGCTTTGCATGCATTTGCTTGTGACACAGCTTGTTTACATTGGGCTTTGGGTTCCGGGTATAATGTGCAGGGCTTTCTGCGCTGTTTCCATTTTTGCTGCACTAGTGGGTTTTACTGTCTGGTGAATACTGTTGGCTACATGTAAATTGATTAGCGCAGCTTAATAAATAAGCCCTCGAGTTAGATATGTCTTTAGTTGAAGAAAATATTGAAAGATATGCAGATTTTGAGGAGATATTTTTCTATTAACCTCCAGAATTTGGCAGAATGGAGGCCAATATGTTTATGGGTAAATGTACTCCTCTTGAATCCTGCCTAATGGAATCTAATTTTTCTTTCACTTCTGTACTGAAGAAAATGGACCTTTGCAATTTAGCTTTGCAGATGCAAGGAGAAATTCGAAGTAATTTTTTCTGACTTTACTCACCTCCTTTTACCTTAAGTCAATGCCTTAATCAAGGATTCATTGGTATGAAAAGATTTTTTTTTCTTTCAGCTGGAGCTGTAATGTTTGTAAGAGGATGTTGAAAGCTAAATATTGGCTTTTAGAGGCAGGAAGTGCAGATTGCCCATTTCATCTTGTTTTGCTCTGCTTGTACTAAGGAAGACATTTCATACTGAATGCTTACAATGAGTAATTAGTGCAGTTGCTTACAAGTTATAAAGTATATTGTGTTAGAGCCTCATTGTTTTGCATTCCTGAATGTGTTAATATATCTGGCCACTGAACAAATAGAATCATACTGAATATTAATTCTCTTATGTTCAGTTCATTTCATACAAGTGTTTCCCCCAGACTGCTCAATACAGGCTAACAAACGTTCAGCTTGCTACTGAATACAGATACTTGTGCTGCCTACTGCCTAGCACCTTTTAAATAGATTTATAGACTGATTAAGAATTGTTTTACATGCCACCCATCAATATGGATGAAAACATGGATCATTACAACTCTCAGTGGAAAGCATTATATTTTAGATGATCAATTATTGGGCATTTTCTGGAAATCTGCAGGTCGGTCTCATTCTCAGTAATATATGCTAAATATAAGTTGTACATTATCAAAGGTACTATTTCTGGAAGTGTGACTAATGACATCCTCTTCTATCAGGGCTTCAACTAACCTCAATTTGAAGGTTTACTACGTTTCAACATCTAAAAAATATAACTTGATTTAAGCAATTGATTTTTAAAATATGTTTGAAAAATTGGCAGACCCAGTTACTGCATATTGATGGGATGTCCAGAAATTTGGCCCTAAGCATTTTGCATTTTGATAGTCTTATGCATTTTCAGCACCAGAGAATCAATCTAATATGTCTGAATATGTAACAGAATAAGCAGATCTTCAGCAAAATTCCTAAAGTCTCCAACATAGCTCTGAAAGAACCTGAATAGTATGTGCATTAGTTAATGTAAATTTAAAAAATATATGTTATGAAATGACATTAATCTACGGTGCTGTAGGAAGAGTTCTAGTAGCCGATAGACATATTGAATCTCGGAAAAATGGATTCTTGAATCTATGCTTCCTTTTTTATTGGACCAAAGTAAGAATAATCCAAAGGTATAATGCATATTCTATGAAGGCAACATAGGTCCCTTCTGCAGATGGCAGTATAAAATGTGGAATCATTTCTGAATTCTTTTCATAACTTATCCCTGACAAAGCTTTCAGGGGGAAAATTTTTCCAATGGGCAGCTTACATGCTAAGTAGATGCTTTTAACAGGGGCACTTTAGAGCTTGGAAAATTCGCTAGTATAACATGGACATGCTAAAAGCATCCCCGTACTTTTCATCTGCTCTTTGTACGAGCGACTGAGCCAGGATAAATGAGTGAGAATACATTTCCAAATGTGCCTGCACTGTTACGAATGGCCAGGACCCTGGCTCTGGATTTCCGAGGCAGCTCCAAGACCTGGAGCCAGGGCAGAGTTGGTAACAGAATAGTGCATGGCTCTGGAGCTCAGGGCTGTAGCTGATATTCGGAAGCTGCTCCACTCATTACCACCTTAAAATACTGTGGACGTTTATTGAAAGTAACAAAAAGCAGTATGAAATTTGTTTCATAAGATTAACACAATTAAATCTCATTCCAATTATTTGGCAAAGAACATTTTAATTAATGTAATCTTTTTGCTGCCTTCCTTTTCATGGTTCTAGAATTTATTATATAATTTCAGTCTTTGAATTCCTAAGCATGTGATAGGTTAGGATGAGGTCAGTTGACAGGATATGTGGAAAAAAAAACAACAACAAAGGCAAAAAGTTAGTTGCACTCTGGCTAGAATTGACAATGCTTGGTGGGGTTGAACCAGTAGTCATCTCTAGTTTGACATTACAGCTGAGGCACAAGAACAGGAAAAGCAAAGCAAAGTTACACAGATGTTGCTAAATGCTTTGAAAGCTTATATCGTGGCAAACTGCCACGAGAAGCTGATGGAAAAGTCTTTCAATCAGAAAAGACATCACTCAAATAAGAGCAAGAAAAAAAAAGAAAAAACATCCTCAGCTGAAAGATTTTTTTTAGAATTGCATCTGGCTGTGGGAGTTTGAAAATGCTACCAGGAAAACAAGAAGATGTGGGCACGGCTGTACTGGATTGGATTGCCTTTGATCTGCAAACATTTTCTGCCATAGAGCAATGCTTCTTAGCCATGTCCTCAGGGCACACGTAGCCAGTCAGGTTTTCAGGATATCCACAATGAATATGCATGAGAATAATTTGCACATTATGGACACTCAGTATATGTAAATTTATATTCATTGTGAATATCCTGAAAGCCAGACTGGCTAGGTATGCCTCGAGGACTGGGCTGAGAACCACACCACTGCTTTATGACAGAAAAAGTTTGCAGATCAAAGGCAATACAATCCAGTATAGCCGTATCCACATCTTCTTGTTTTCCTGATAGCATTTTCAAACTTCCACAGCCACATTCCAGGTATTCACCACCCTCTCTGTGAAGAAATATTTCCTGACGTTGATTCTAAATTGTCCCCCATGAAATTTTATATTGTGATTCCCTAGTTCTACTGTTTGCTTTCCAAAGTAAAATGTTCGAGGAACATGCATCATTCCTACCTTAAAGGTATCTAAGGATCTGTATCATATCTCCCCTGCACCTCCTCTCTTCCAGGATGTACATATTCAGCATCTCCTCATAAGTCTTCCAATACAGACCCCACACCATTCTCTGTACTGCCTCTGTCCTGTCTCTATCCTTTTTGAGCTTCAGTCTCCAGAACTGAACACAGTACTCTAGGTGAGGCCTCATCAAGGACTTGTACAAGGACATTATCTTCTCCTTTTTCTTACTGGTAATTCCTAGAGATGTGAATCGTGTGATCGATCGTCTTAACGATCGATTTTGGCTGGGGGGGAGGGAATCGGATCGTCGGGGTTTCGTTTTTTTTAAAATCGTGTAAATCGTAAATCGGGGGAGGGCGGGAAAACCGGCACACTAAAACATCCCTAAAACCCACCCCGACCCTTTAAAATAAATCCCCCACACTCCCAAACCCCCCCAAATGTCTTAAATTACCTGGGGTCCAGTGGGGGGGTCCCGGTGTGATCTTCCACTCTCGGCGCCATTTTGGTTCTTGTCCCCTGACATCACGAGCGCAGGAGATCGCTCCCGGACCCCTGCTGGACCCCCAGGGACTTTTGGCCAGCTTGGGGGGGCCTCCTGACCCCCACAAGACTTGCCAAAAGTCCAGCGGGGGTCCGGGAGCGACCTCCTGCACTCGAATCGTATTGCCATAGTGACGTCGGGGGACAGGAACCAAAATGGCGCCGGCGCTACCTTTGCTGGGCAAAGGTAGCGCCGGCGCCATTTCTATTAACGCACCCGTGGCCCGAGAGTGGAAGATCACAACGGGACCCCCCCACTGGACCCCAGGTAATTTAAGACATTTTGGGTGGGTTCGGGAGGGTGGGGGATTTATTTTAAAGGGTCGGGGTGGGTTTTAGGGTTGTTTTAGTGTGCCGGTTTTCCTGCCCTCCCCCTCCCCCTTCCCCTCCCCCTTCCCCCGATTTATAATTTTTGATGATAAATCGGGGGAATTCCTATTGTATCGCGCCTCTAACGATTTTTGATGATTTAAAATATATCGGACGATATTTTAAATCGTCAAAAAACGATTCACATCCCTAGTAATTCCTCTCTCTATGCAGCCCAACATTCTTCTGGTTTGAGCTATCGCCTTGTCATATTGCTTTGCGCCTTCAAATTGACAGAGACTATCACTCCAAGGTCCCTCTCCCAGTCCATGCACATTAGTCTTTCATCCCCCATCACATACAGCTCTTCTGGATTACTGCTCCCCAGATCATGACTCTGCAAGTCTTTGCATCGAATCCTACCTGCCAAGTCTTCAACCACTCTTCAAGCTTTCTTTAATCACTTTTCATTCTCTCCACTCCTTCAACCATGTTCATTCTGTTAAAGATCTTAGTATTATTCAGAAGTAGTCAAAATTTACTATCTATCCCTTCCACAATGTTGCTTACAAAGATATTGAACAAAACCGATCCCAACACTGATTCCTGTGGCACTTCACTTAACATGGCACTCTCTTCAGAGTAGGTTCCATTTACCATTACATGCTATCTCCTATCGGTCAATAAACATTAAAGATAAAAAAAATCCAAACCTAATTATTTGTCAGCATCAACTGCTTCAGGGGATAAAAGTATTCATCATCAGATGCAGTAGTGATAAGATGTTTGATACCTTTGCTAAGTGAAGAGGAGGAGAAGCCAGATTGCTGTCCCATAAGAGTAGACCAAACAGACCCACATAAGTTGTAATTTTAAATAGAATCCTCAGTTCTTTGGTGATTGCCAAGAGATTTACGGGATAAACCATTGATGGAACTATGTAAATCCTCCCACGGGGGGGGGGGGGAGGGGGGGGAGATATGGTAGTTCATAATCCACCTGGGTGGTGACTGCCAATGTGTTACCTTGTATCATGTTGCTATAATTTGGGTTCCTCTTCTCTATGGGGCAGATTTTAAAACCTACGTACGTGGCCTACATTTGTGCTTGTTACCAGGCGCGCACAAATATATGCCCGATTTTATAACATGCGCACACATGTTATAAAATTCGGGATCGGCGCACGCAAGGGGGTGCACACTAGTGCATCCCGCGTGCGCCGAGCCCTAGGGGAGCCCCGATGGCTTTCCCCGTTCCCTCTGGGGCCACCACGAAATCAGAGCAATCTCGGAGGGAAGTTTCCTTCAGCCCCCCCCCCACCTTCCCCTCCCTTCCCTACCTGTCCCGTTCCCCAGCCCAAAAAAAAAATACCCTGTATCTTTATCCCCGGACCTCTCCGCGCCGCCCATTTTTTCGAGCCCCGGGACTTACACGCATCCTGAGGCTTTAAGCGCATTGCTGGGCCTTTTGAAAATATGCCCGGCACGCGTAGGCTTTTAAAATCTGCCCATATGTGCATCACTTTGCACTTGGCCACATTAAATGCCATCTGCAATTTGGATGCCCAGTCTCCCAGGTTCGCAAGGTTCTCTTGTCATTTCTCACAGTCCTCTTGCAATTTAACAACTTTGAATTATTTTGTATCATCAGCAAATTTGACCATTTCACTTGTTATTCCCATCTCTAAGTCATTTATAAATATGTTAAACAGCAGTAATCCTAGTACAGAGTCCTAGAACACTACACTAGTCACCTTTCTCTAATGAGAAAATTGACTATTTAGTCCTACTTCGCTTATGAAAATACTTGCTTGTGAGTACTTCTAAGCACCAGTTTATCCAGATTGCCACCATTTGACTTAGGGTCTTCGCCAGTTCATCCACACCCTCTACCAATTGCCCTAGATCCCATCAGCCCAAAATTGTAGAGAAAAGAGAAGTCAGATTTAATTACCATAATTTAAATAGCAAGTGTAAAAGCATTCACACATGTATAATAGGGTATCCATTTACTTTGCTTATAACATATATGAGTGCTAGCATACTTTCTGACTCTACCCCAGAATACCTTCAAGACACCCTTTTTTGTAAGTCTTTGAAAATTACCCCTTAGTTTTATATATATACTATATGTATATATCTATCTATTTATTTCTATTACTCTCTTTATATATATATATATATATATATATATATACATACATTATAATCCTTTACCCACTGATTCCTTTGGAGCTAGGGTTTACTTTGACGTTAGTTTCAGCAAATATTTAAATAAGGCAGTAATACAATTGAATTGTGGGCAATTATTTTGGCTCCTATCACTGCAAGCATGCTCAGGTAGTTTCCTCCACCAGACTCCTGGTATTGTTTACCTTCACCATTTTGGAGTATAGATGAGAGGTAGGGTGGGAGGAGCAGGATGGTGGATTTGAGTCTCTAGAAGGAGGAAGAAAGGAGCTATTTTCATTGAGTTTATTCAGGGGAGGGGGGCCAGGACGTAACACTATACATGAAACAAAATGAAATAAACCATAAAAAAAACCCCAGAAAATTCTCACAACAAACCTCCCAAATAAAACAATAAAATGAAATAAAATGAAAAATGATTCAGTGCTCATCACATCCTGAGCCAGGAAATACTTCCCATTCAGTAATTCCCAGATTTTACAGTAGGCAGAGTCACAGTTCTGAAATGCAATACTCAGGACCCTATCTGCTTATTACTATTATTTAAAAGCAAAAACGTCTGGCCTACTACACCACAAGAGGTGAAAGTGAGTCATGCAACTGGGATGAAATTCAAACATGTTCCCAGGAATTTAGTGGCTTGGACATTTATTTTGTAATTATTATGTGTCACCTGCAGGGATTATTTTTAGCAAATGAGGTCTTCTCACAATTAGTAGTTTTTCAGTGAAATAACAGTTGTAATTACATACTCCTTTTTAGGTTCAGTACCTGATAACATGCAATAATCCTGTCAGCCACAATTTCATTTTCTTAAGCTCAAAGCCTGCACTGAAGGTTAATAAGGAAGAAACAAAAAACATCCAAGGCTAATTTTAAGTTTTGAGCAAAAGTAAGACAAAAATGTGCAAACAACCTGCAAGTTAGTTTGCTTGCCAAATTATGAAATAGTGAAACTTTTCCCAAGGATTTAATTTCCTGCAACTTCTTTATGGGAAAATATTGTGCTGGAAACTACTCATGCAAGCAAACATCTTGCACAAAAAATGCTGTAGAACTTTTGTCCAAAAGTGCTTAATTTAAGGATCAGGCAAAAGTTTCACATCAAATTTTACACAACATTTTTGGTTAGATGAATTTTTTTCAGTAGGAAGGGCAATTTTCAAAAGCATTTACCCAGAGCCAGTGCAAGGATATTAGGCAGACACCCTAGGTGAAACTTACAGCCTTGGGCCCCGAAATCCCAGCCCCACCATTTTCCCCATGGCCCTTACCACGTGCAATTAAAATTTATGCATTTATAATAACATTTGACAGAGAAAAAAGACATTCAAAGTAGTCTTCTGAGGTAAAAATATCACTTACAGCAACATGTATATTTTATTTACATACTTGCACTGTCTTGGTGCCAACCAGAATTCCTGCAATAAAAGCAAAAAAGACACTTTGAACCCATATGGTATTAGGCCTATTGTGATGCATGTTGGACATGAGCTTGGACTTCAGAAAGTCATAAGGAAATTGAATTACAATTTAGTAAACCTTCCATAACAAAAGAACACTAACTACAAACACTCAAACAGTAAAAACCCTACCTCTGAAAAGGCAATACTGTAAATAGTACACCAGGACCTAAAATACCAATATACCTCCCTATTAGAAAAACAGAACAAACCAGGCTGTTATTGATCTCTACAAAGAAACTACATACTAGCAGAATATCTCACCTCAGTCCACAGGTGGCTTGCAGGAAAATATCAACCTGGGATATTTTTTCAAAACCAGCCAATGGGATATCTGTCTGACTCTCTCATGTGCTTTCTCGGCAATGCATGCTTCAACAGTTCCCAAAAGCAAACCAAAATGACCCTTGAGAGCCAAGGTACATCATGTGACCTGCAGAACTGAGTCAAAAAATCTCCAAAATAAATGTCATATTTTTTCCTAAATAACTAAGTAGTACACACCCTAGCCCAGAGGTCGCCCTTCAATCCACTCAAACATTTGGGACCCACCGCAAGTTTGGTTACATTAATTATATGTGTGTATATATATATATATATATATATATATATATATAATTATCACTGGAATTATAGTCTCTTGCTAATCAATCAGTTCTTGAATCAGTTGCCAACTAATGAGACAAACACATTGACAACCAATGCCAGACACACACACACACACACACGTACACACACACACACACACACATATATACACACACACACACGTACACACACACACACACACACACACACAGTATCTCATACACACAAACACCCACTTGTAATATCTGAGACTGTGTGTATAAAAGGAAGTCTCTCTCTCTGACCCAAACATACACACACACACAGAAAGTATGTGTATGTGTATTAGGGATGTGAATCGTTTTTTGACGATTTAAAATATCGTCCGATATATTTTAAATCGTCAAAAATCGTTAGGGCCACGATACAATACCAATTCCCCCGATTTATCGTTAAAAAATTGTAAATCGGGGGAAGGGGGAGGGCAGGAAAACCGGCACACTAAAACCCCCTAAAACCCACCCCCGACCCTTTAAATTAAATCCCCCACCCTCCCGAAACCCCCCCCCCCCAAATGCTTTAAATTACCTGGGGATCCAGCGGTGGTCCAGAACGGTGGCGGTCCGGAACGGCCCCCTCAATTGAATCCTTTTGTCTTCAGCCGGCGCCATTTTGCAAAATGGCCGCCGCAAAATGGCGGCAGCCATAGACAAAAATGATTCGACGCAGGAGGTCGTTCCGGACCCCCGCTGGACTTTTGGCAAGTCTTGTGGGGGTCAGGAGGCCCTCCCAAGCTGGCCAAAAGTTTCTGGGAGTCCAGCGGGGTTCAGGAAGCGATTTCTTGTCGCGAATCGTTTTCTGTACGGAAAATGGCGCCGGCAGGAGATCGACTGCAGGAGGTCGTTCAGCAGCGGTCCGGATTTAATTTAAAGGGTCGGGGGTGGGTTTTAGGGGGTTGGCTCACAATTTTAACGATTTTTCACAATATTTTTAAAACCCAAACGGCAACAATACGATTCCCTCCCCCTCCCAGCCGAAATCGATCGTTAAGACGATCGAGGACACGATTCACATCTCTAATGTGTATATCTCTGTTTCAGAAAGACACTCACACACACGCTCTCAGTGTTTTTTATAGAGGCCTCAACGTCATAACAGAGAAAAGAGGTACTCACTACCCCTCATCATGGAACTATTTGACTGTCTGCATTGGGCACAAATTTTCACAAAACTAGCCCTCAGAGGAGCCTATAAACTTATTCAAATATGGGATGGAGATGAATAGAAGATGGCATTTAACACCTGATATGGCAATTATTAGAGATGAGCTTCATTTTTCTGGCTCGGGTCGGGTTTCGGTTAAGGCACTTCATGGGAAAACTCGTTTTCCCACGGATCGTTTTTTGCCAAAAACGAAACTGGAACCCAAACCGGAATCCGGAAAAATGAATAAAAAACAAACATGAATTAGAAAAAAAACAGCGAATCAGAAAAAAACCCCACACCAACCCTTCACATTTACTTTCTTATAACCCCCCCCCCCACCATCCCGATCCCTCCCCAAGACTTACTAAAAGTCCCTGGTGGTCCAGCGGGGTCCTGCGAGCGATCTCTCTCTCCATGCCGTCGGGCTGTCGGGCCTGCTATGACTCAAAATGGTGCCGATAGCCTTGCCCTTACGATGTCACAGGGGCTACCGGTGCCATTGGTCAGCCCCTGTCACATGGTAGGAGCAAGGAGTAAGGGCAAGGCTATCGGCATAGCAGGCCCGACGTAAGAGCATGTTCCTACCATGTGACAGGGGCTGACCAATGGCACCGGTAGCCCCTGTGACATCGTAAGGGCAAGGCTATCGGCACCATTTTGAGTCATAGCAGGCCCGACAGCCCAACGGCATGGAGGGAGAGATCGCTCGCGGGACCCCGCTGGACCACCAGGGACTTTTAGTAAGTCTTGGGGAGGGATTGGGATGGTTGGGGGGTGTGTTAGAAAGTAAAATTGAAGGCTTGGGGTGTTTTGTTTTTGTTTTTTTTTAATAAATGTGCCCCTCCCCCAGCACTAACACGAAAAACAAATTTTCCCCAAAGCTCGGGGAAAATCCGTTTCGTGGTTCAGGTCCCCCCGAATCACAACGAATGCACATCTCTAGCAATTATGAGTATTTGGTCATGTTATTTGTCCTTTGCTGTTTTCCAGTATATGGTCAATGAGATCTTCAGGGAACTACTTATACCAAACTCAAAAAAGTACACTTTCAAGCAGGATGAACTGCCCTTCCTGGGTTATATTGTCTCTTGGCATGGTCTGCGCATGGACCTGGAAAAAGTAAAGGCAATTCAAGACTGGCATCAACTTGTCGGGCTCGAAGCTCCGCAAAGATGTATTGTCTTTGCAAATTACTATAGGTAATTTGTGCACAGAAACTCGTCCTTGGTGGCCTCTCTCACCACTCTTACTAAGAGTGGTGAGAGAAGAAGCCATTCAATCCTTCTTTCTCCTCAAGCAGGCATTTCTCCGAGACCCCTGTATCTAACATCCGGATTCCTATAGACCCTTTACTGTGGAGGTAGATGCCTCTGCCAATGGAGTAGCGGCTGTCCTCGCTCAACACAATGAGCAAAGGACCTTCATGCCATGCTTTTTCTTTTCCAAGAAGTTCACTCCTATGAAAAGGAATTATACTATTGGGGACAGAGAACTCCTGGCTATCAATTTGGCTCTGTTGGAGTTGCGCCATCTCCTGGAGGGGGCTAGACATCCAATCATGGTCTTCATGGATCATAAACATTTGGAATATCTCCTCCAGGTCCAATGCTTAAACCCACAGCAGGCAGTTTTTACTACTAAGAGCCACTGGAATGGGAGCAGGAAGTCACTCCCGGGTCCGTCACTAGACCACCACGGATATTGAATAAATCCTGGCGGGGGGGGGGGGGGAGGCTCTGCTGGTGGGGAGGCTTTGTATTTGAATACATGGGAAGGGTTGGGGAGGGGTTTTTTTTTACAAAATGTAGAAAGAAAAAAAAAGATCCTGGGTGTGAACTGATAGAGAGGTGAAAAATGTATCAAGGCTACTACACTGACGTTTAAAAGATGGGCAGTAGCCCCTCCACCTCTGATACCATTTTTCACTGCTATCATTAATGCTACTAGTACTTGTGCTTGCTTTAAATCCTTTTGCAGGAAAAATCTTTCTTCACCTTTTCCAATTATTGTTACTTCTAGTGCATCTACCTCTTGCTCCCTGTGCATGATGGCATTTGATGCAGTCACACTAGGAATGGCTAGGTATTTTTAGTCTTACAATAAATGTAGTATATTCTTTCTTTAGTACTCAGTACTCACATACACACCATACTAGCATTGAATGGAGAGTCACACACACACACACACACACACACACACACACACACACAACAGATAGAACAGTCTGTTGTTAAAAAATGTTATTATTTAGAGTTCAAATTTTTCCTGATTTGACACCTTTAACTCAGAAATGTAGGAAACAATTTTTAATATTAAAAATACAAGTCTTACAGATGGGAATGTACTTCATTCTGAAGTATCCCTGTAAGTGTATAATAAAAAGTAAAGGTCACACCTATATTTTTATGCAACCTGCACAATTATCTCAGTTTATTGAAAGTAGATTAAAACCCACTTTGAGTTCCACACCAGGACCCACATTACAGAGCTCTTTAGATGTGAAATGATCTCTTATGTATAAAAAGCAATATCCCTAAGGTTAGCAAACAATTCCACTTTGTATTATTAATAATTAGGAATTTGTGTTAGGAAGCACTAGGAGAGCGGTTCCACTTTCCAGGGGTTTGTGTGTTCTTGGACCACGACTCGACCCCAGAGGAACTCTGAAGAGGTGCCGCAGCAGGCAAGGCATGCCCGAGCATGGGCTGGACAGGAACGAGGCTAGACCAGAGACAGATTGAAGATACTGACCCTCCTCCGGACCTGCACACTTTGGGAAGACCATCAACACAATGATGGTCTTATGAACAGTCCTCCGACCATTCCAAGCCCTTTCAGACCTGCTGCTGGGTAACAGGAAGAAGTGGCGGGCCAGATGGAGGCCAGGGCAACAAAGACCGGAACATGGAGATTCAGATGAAGACTCAGGAACGAGGTACTTGGATGCACAGACGAGACTCAGGAATGAGTACTTAGATGCACAGATGAGACTCAGGAACAAGGTACTAGGATGCACAGATGAGACTCAGGAACAAGGTACTTGGATGCACAAGGTATTCAGAAGACTCAAGCTAGGTTCAAGGTATTCAGGAGAGTCAAGCAAAGTACTGGGTTGAGACTATGACGCAGAATGCCCAACACAGCCCACCCCTGGGGCTGGTCGTGGACCACGCTGGACTCGAAGAGCCTCTAGGCGAGATGTGGTGAGAAGAAGAGGAACATGTCTCAGAAGCTGTAGAGGCCTGCACCGGGGCACACCCTACACAGCCACCAGTGGCTGGTCGCAAACCACGCTGGAAAGGCACATGTACTAGCAGAGTCTTTGACATGGACGGAACAAGCACAAGGGACTCCATAGACCTGGGACAAGGATACAAGTGGAAGTCTACCAGAGGCTTGTGCTGCAGAAGTGAGGAAGGCATTATACCATGAGGCGCCCTACACAGCCCGCCCGTGGGGCTGGTTGCAGACCACAACGTGGCATGCCAGGAAGGGTGGTAATGAGGAACCAGGGGTTCGGGACATCTGGACTGGATCACAGACATCAGGAACAGGAGGACAAACATCTGAACTGGATCACGAACATCAGGAACAGCAGGTGGACATCTGGACTGGAACACGGATTACAGGATCAGGAGACAGACCTCAGGACTGGATCACGGACATCAGGAACAGCAGGCGGACATCTGGACTGGGACATGGACAACAGGAACTGGATTACGGACATCTGGACGAGACATGGAGCTCCAACGAAGAACAGGAAACATATGACCTTGAAGAAGTGCTGGAACAGGGACAACTGGAGTGAAAGACAGAAGGATCCCAGGTGTGTCTAACTCCTTGCGAAGGCAACACTGGTCTCAACGCTGGGCCCTTTTGTAGGGCTGAAGAGGCCAACGCCCGGGGAGGAGCTAGGAGAGGGCCACACCTGGCTGGCCCTTGAAACGGAGAAGAGAGGCGCGTGCTTGCGCCTAAGAAGAGCTGGAGGAAAGAAGCAGGATCATTGGTGGCATCCTCCCAGCCACGTGGAAGGCCCAAGAAGCAGGCAGGCAGTGGGAGTAGCCCTGCCAAGAAGCTGGAGGAAGGCAGGCTGCAGGAACGGCTTCCAGCCGTGAAGAAATCAAGCAGGGAGAGTAGGAGGACTGCAGGCACCAGCAGGGATGGCTTCCCTGCCAGGCAAGGACCCGGGCAGCAGCAGGCACCGGCAGGGACAGCTTCCCTGCTGGCTGAAGACCTCAGCCCGGCAAGGATGGCTTCCTTGCCTCCCGAGGACCCCGGGAGTGGCTGCAGCTTGTCAGGGAGAGCAGGAGCGGCAGCGCTGGTCCAGACTGCAAGGGAGAGCTCCCGGCGGCTCGGCCCTGCTGCACAGAGCAGGAGGCAGCCGGGAAAGAGCCCAGACACAGCGGCACGACTGCCGCTGAGGGAAAGGCGTCAGCGGCCCAACTGGGTATCTTGGACCTTTTTATAGTGGGTTTGAAAGAAAGGTCTATAGTCCTAGCTTGATAGAGTATAGAGATTTCCCTATAATGGAAAGAGATTAAGTCAGAAATGAATGAATTAATTTGAATGTATGTTTACTTATTATTGTAACCTGTATAAAATCAAGATGTTAATACTTGATGTGTAATAATGAAAAATACTATAAATAAAAAAAATGTTATTTATATATTCACATTTGATATTCTACCTGTACCAGGAAGGTCCCAAGGTGGATTCCAATCTGATTATGGTTAGAGTCTATTAAAATGATGAAAATGTATAATCTATGCAATCTAGATATAGTGACACAAATGTGGCATGACAGGGTTGAAGGTATGGCAGGATTGGTAATTAAAGGTAGTTGGAAAATGGATGCTATGGGGACTAGGTAAGTGAAAGAAGCAATAATATAATTGTATGTGTGTTGGGAGGGGAGGGAGGAGGAGCAGGAGCCTTGTGCTATGGGAGAGAAGGCCTTAAATAGAAATAATTGGTAGAGGATAATGATGGATCTCCAGACTGAGTTTCTTTGGTCAAGGGATGGCAGGAGTTTTCTCTACTGACTAGCATTGCTTTGTCATAAATTCGAGAAGGAACTAGGCTAGCTGAATAACTAGGCTTTAACTATTTTCCTGAAGGTGAGGTAGGAAGTCATTTGGCATAAGGAAAGCAGTATCTTGTTCTATAGTTTGGGGATGAAGCAGCTGAATTCACATAGTCTAGTGCAAGTTAATCTAGCAGAAGCTGGAGGGAGAGAGGAAAGAAAGGTCATTTGGGAAGAATGAGTTCTTTTGCAGGAGTACAGAACAGAAGTTGGGGGATGTAATCAGGGGCCATATTGTTAACACACCTGAAGACAAAGCAGAGCGTTTTGAATTGGATTATGTTTTCAAATGGGAGCCAGTGTAACTGTCTTAAGGTAGGGCTTATATGGTCTGAAGCTTTGGCTCCTACTAAAATTCTGGCAACTGTGCTTTGTAGGAATTGGAGGCATTTGAGGTTGTGTTGTAAGATTCCATGGCTTAGGGAATAATTCAACTGATGATTAAAGCATGCAATACAGTGGCCATGTTGTGTTTATCAAAGGATATTCCAGAGCTGGAGAATCTGGCGTAGGTGCATAAAGCATGTCCTTACCACCTTTGACATGTGGGTTTCCATTGTAAGGTTGTGGATGATCTGGGGAATCCCAGAAAACCTGACAAGGAGGGCAGAGAGTAAAGGTTGTCTTTATTAGCTTAGCCAAAGGAGTTCTTATTTGGAGGGCTTGAGTTTAAGTTTATGGGGCCATTGGGCTACTGCTGTAAGACAAAGATTAAGTTTTGCAATGGACGAGGTTTGATCTGAACCTACTTTTATGCAGATTTGAATGCCATCAAGCAAAAAGGTGACACTTAATGTTGAAAAATTGGATGAGATTGCAGATTGGCTGAAAGAAGATGGTGAAGAGACTTAAGTGATAGAATTGAACCCTGAGGTACTCCACAGGTGAGATCCTTGGATGAGGATGATTTCTGGATCCATGATATGGACTGGGTCTCTTACTGAGGAAAGATGCAAACCATTTGAGGACAACACCTTCAATGCCAATGTTACACATGCATTGTAACAGGAGCTTGTGGTTGACAGTGTCAAAGGCGGCAGAGAGATCTTCAAGAAGAGAAGGGTGACACCCCCTTGTCATCATTCATATGTATGCTATTTGTTAAGGATATGTATCTGCTTGCTGATTGCCCATGTAGACTGACTTCCACAGATGACACAATTTATGGAAAAAGTTACATGCACATTGTAGTCTAATGTCTCCTTATCTAATGTCTAATGTCTAATGTCTCCTTATCTAATGTCTAATTATCTCCTTTTTCTAACCAAAGAAAGAGTGAACAAAAAAGTTCCAGACCAGGATTCAATCTAGTCATGCAATGGTCACCGGTTAGAGACATTGAAACTGTTAAAAACAGTCAGATATCTCTCTGCAGTCTATGCATGTTCTCACTGCAAATATAAAAACACTGTCTCTTACTTTTGCCTGTTTAATGATGCTGCATAGCAATAACTATAGCATTGAACAAACTGAAAATGTACACACAGTGACACTGTATGACAAGAGGAAACAATACAACCTACTTTATTTTTTGGTTCTGCTTCCTTTCCTTTCTAAATCTTTTAGAAACATAGAAATATAGCAACATGATGGCAGAAAAAGACCATATGTCCCATCCAGTCTGCTCATCTGTTTTGCTGCTTTTCTTTTGATTCAGAGAGCTTCAGAAATGCAACTTCTTTGTCTGAGATCCAGAAAGGAAATAAGCTAAGATGGTGAATGTTTAAAGGTTTTTTTCAATTTCAGGTTGAAAAAAAAAATAAGAAATTTATTGCCCATCCATGCAGGTGCCAGCTAGGATAGACTGGTTAAAAATGTGCTTGATCTTGATTGGTTCTGCTCCTTCCTTGTCCCTTCGCATGCTGGTTCTGGTCAGTCTAGCTTCAATGACTTCACTGGCTTGCCTTGAAGACACTAAACCCTGCTGTTTGCTTGTCTCATAGACTTGAACGGGATAAAAAATAGATGAAAACAAATGTTTTGTTATTTTCAAGTACACTGTCCATTTGTTTTGCTTCAACAAAACAAAACAAAACAAAACAAAAATGCCTGATTCTGTTTGAATTACCCATTCATTTCAAACAAATGCACATCCCTGCTTGCTATCCTTGCTTTGGTCTGTCTAGTTTCAGTTGAAAAAAACTGTAGTTTTGCTTTTCACCTAGACTTTAATGGCTCCAAAAATGATTAGAAATGCAAATTTTTGTTATTTTCATAGCTTCCATTAATTCATTTAGTTTGGAAAGAAACAAACCGAATATGTTCCTTTTCAATTTGGATTACTCATTTGTTTTAAATGAATGCACATCTCTAAGGGAATATAACTAGGCTTTCCAGCAGATATCTGCCTAGGATATATGTAGGAAAGCTTAGTTATTGGAAAATAAGGCTGCTAGGGGCTGGGGAATCGAGATGCAGATACGTTTCACTTTTTTTTTTAAACAGTGTGCCACTAAACCGGCTCCATTCTTTTGAATCCGTCCAAAAGCATAGTCAGGAGAAGCAAGGGTCAAAGCCGGAAATCCGTCCAAGGTAATCAGGAACAGGTAACAGATAACAGGTAACAGGTACTAGAACTCAGGAACTGGAACAGGATCGCAGGACAGGAACAAATGAGCACATGAGCAGGAACAGGAACCAGGAATGAAGGAGTTGCAACTAAGCCAAGGCAAGGACCAAGTGACGGGGCCTGCCTTAAATAGCAGGGCCCGGCAATGTCATCATCCAGGCCGTGGGAAGGTTTCCCGCCATGGCCCCTTTAAAGTTAGAAGAGGCATGCACACGCGCGCCTAAGGCAATGACTGGCCTTACGAGGTGATGGCGTCTCCCCCACGTGCACATGGGAAAACCCGACTGGGACCGGAGGAAGCATCAGAGCAACCAGAGGAACCTGGAAAAGAGGTAGGAGTGCAGACGCGGAGGTGGCTGCCTATCACTGCTAGCTAGGAAGGGCCAGGTCTGGGACCTGAGCGCCAGGGATAAGTAGGGCCGGACACGAGCCTGCCACAGCCAGGACATGCAACATGAGCTGTATTACTATTTTCAATTGTGTAAAGAGAATTGCTGTATAGTTTTCTGGAGTTGATGATTTTATATGTATGTATGTGATGGATGGATGGTATGAATGGTTTAAATGAGATTTTACTATGGATGATATATGTTGCAATATGTAGGTTATAAATTTTGTACAAATTCTTGTAAGAATTTGTTGTAAAAATTGATATTTTATTAAAATTAAAATTGATATTCATTTTGGATTAACATTAAAATTGAAGTTAGTAAAAGTTTTCTTGCTGTATCTATGCATGACTACGCACTGTTAGCCTGCAGTTGGATGCGGGTAGAATATGCGCTAATCAATCCCCTAATGCATATTCAATGTGCGTCCAACGCGGAGGGAATCTAATAGCTCTCATCACATGCAAATACATGTGAATGAGGCTATTAGGCATTCACTCCCGATGCAAAAAAAAATGTGCGTCTCGGACGCACATTTAACTGTCATCTATTAACACCTGCCTGGAGCAGGCATTAATAGTTGTGTGCATCAAAAAAAAAGTACAGAAAAGCAGAAAAAAATGCTTTTCTGTACTGACTCCTACTTAATATCGATGTGAAAGTAGGACAAAAAATATCGATGTGTTATTAAGTAGGACGAAAAATAAAACAAACAAAAGTATAAAAAAAAAATAGTCGGCATCAGTTTTCTACCAGTGGACAGCTGAGTCACAAAAACTGATGCTGATAAACCTAGCATCATTTTCGTAACTGCCGTCTGCCAGTAAGGAAAACAAATGCCAATAAACTTGGCATCGGTTTTCCTTACTGCCATACGCCGGTCACAAAAACCGATGCCAATAACCTCGGTTTCGGTTTTCGTGACTGGCGTATGGCAATCATGAAAACTGATTGGGTTCATGTTAGCAAGGAAGTGCTAGGATCGCGCAAGCGACCCTAGCGCCTCCTTGCTAACACAACCCAGCAAGGCAAGGCAAAGCAGGGCAGAAGGCCCGAAGGCCACACACACAGCAAGGCAAGACAAGGCAGAAGGGCCGAAGACCACACACACAGCAAGGTAAGGCAGGGCAGAAGGCCCGAAGACCACACGCACAGCAAGGTAAGGCAGGGCAGAAGGCCCAAAGACCACACGCACAGCAAGGTAAGGCAGGGCAGAAGGCCCGAAGGCCACACGTACAGCAAGGCAAGGCAAGGCAGAAGGGCTGAAGACCACACGCACAGCAAGGTAAGGCAGGGCAGAAGGCCCGAAGACCACACGCACAGCAAGGTAAGGCAAGGCAGAAGGCCCAAAGACCACATGCACAGCAAGGTAAGGCAGGGCAGAAGGCCCGAAGACCACACGCAAGGAAAGGCAGGGCAGAAGGCCCGAAGGCCACACGCACAGCAAGGCAAGGAAGGCTAGAGCAGGGAGCCCAAACGAGCTCGATGCCAAAGCACCGAGGGAACTGCCAGGCAGGGTTATAAAGGGAAGTTCAGAACATAGAGTAAACAAGGAAAATGGACTGGGCCAGTCAGGAGAGCCTGCTCTTGAAGGACCCCTGGTGGTGAGGCGGTTGCACAGCAGCCATAGCCGTTACAGTTGGGTTTTCAGGATTGCCATCATAACTATGCATGAAACAGATTTGCATACATTGGGTAGTCCGGCTTCCTGTAAGCCTTGACTTAGGCACGCGCTTGTGCGCCTCTCGTACTTTTAAAGGGGCCGCGGCGGGAAACTAGCCCATGGCCCCGGATGATGACATCATCGGGCCCTGCTATTTAAGGCAGGGGCCTGCCACTAGTTCCTTGCCTTATCAACAGGTCTCCATGATTGTTTGTGTGCTCATTGCCCATCGTTCCTGGTTCCTGATCCTGACTACGTTCCTGGTTCCCTTTTCTGACCCATACCTCGGTACCTTCCTGGTCTCGCTGGACTGACTCCATGGCTTTGACCTTTGCTATGTTGGACCACGCTCAGGATTGACTCTCTGGCTTTGACCCTTGCTACTTTGGACCATGCTCAGGACTGACTCTCTGGCTTTGACCCTTGCTATGTTGGACCACGCTCAGGATTGACTCTCTGGCTTTGACCCTTGCTACCTTGGACTTTGCTCTGGACTAACTTTCTGGCTTTGACTCTTGCTCTGCTCTGACTCAGTGCCTTGTCTTGCTCAGTCACCTGCCCTAACACCAGCTTGCCTTGACTACACCTTTGGTATCCACCTGTACTTGGCCTTTAGGCTTCAGCCTCTATTACCTTGGTGCCCCCTGTCTCCGCCCTGTTCCTATTGGTGCCCGGGTCTCTGAATCCCTGCCTCATCCAGACCTACATCAGTCCCTTGATACCTCTGCTGTTTCCCGGCAACCTGTGCATCTCATCTACTGGGAGTCATCACATGGAGACCCGCCTAAGACCAGCCAGCCCCTTCAACCAAGGGCTCAACCTGCGGGGAAAGAGGGCTGGTATTGGCGAAGCTCCAGTTGGCCTCCATCTCCTAGTCAGCTCTGCCTCCCGACGGTGAGGACCAGTGGGGCTTGCCTATGGGTAGCATCAACCCCAGCTCAGGCCAAGGGTCCACCACCAGCGCAACACCACCATTGCAACTCTGTTATCGCCAGGCCTTTTAAGTGCTCACTCACATCTTATCTGGGCCCCGTGGTGGGGCATGTTGCTCCAACATTCCTGATCTTACCTTGTTTCAGTGTTCCTGATCCTGACTTGTTCCAGCATTCCTGATCCTGCCATGTTCTAGTGCTACAGCCTGCCTTGCCTTGTTCAGCCTGCCTTGCCTTGTGCAGCCTGTCCAACCTTGTCCAGTCTGCCTTGCCTTGTTCAGCCTGTCTCACCAATCCAGCCTGCCCAGCCTTGTCCAGTCTACCTTGTTCTCTCCAGTCCATTCTGCCCTTTCTTGTCTCCAGCCTTGCTTTATCTCAGAACCTCATATGCCTGCCTGGTTTTGACCTCTGGTTCAGACCCAGACCACTTTCTTGCCTACCACCTGCCACTGACCTCTGTCTAAGACTTTGACTACACCTTGCTCGCTGCCAGCCCTAACCCTTGACCTGACTCTGGATTCTCTTCTGATAACCTTGGTATTTGCCTGGCCTGACCTTGGCCTGGTTCTGGACTCTCACCTAAATCCTGCTTGCCCTTGAAACCCAAGGACTCAACCTGTGGAGAACACAGCTGATATAGGTGAAGGTCCAGCCTTGTCCCAGCCTTGGGCATGTTCATCAACTGTTGACATCAACCTAGGAGGTTTTCCTCCTTACCTGAATCAACAATGCCAATTTCATTACGGTATTCAGATAGGTTGCAACCTCTCCAGTACCTCACCAAGGAGTGCAGGGTGGAAGCAGCTTAGTCTTGAGTCGGGTTGTGGTATCAAGCACCAAGATAGCTGGGAAAATATGCAGTGGAGTTTAAACCTCTCCCGTACATGGACAGCTGCTTGAGGAGGGCAGAATAGTAGCAATTCAGGCCCAAGGTTGATAGTGATAACCAATGAGGCAGCAGGGAGAATTATGCAGCTAGGCTGTACCCTCCTTGTATCTGTCCTGATGCTGGAGGAGGGGTGGGAGCAGGTCAAGCCAATTGACGTTGTGGAAACTTCCAGAATTAACCACTGAGGCAGCTGGGAGAAGTATGCAGATGCTGCACTGTGATTTTTCTCTGGCTAGCCTCCTTGCCAACTTGTCCTGCCTTGATTCTGACAAGGCTCTGACAAGGCAATGAGACAGACAAGAGTTTGTTGCTTGCTATTGTTATCATCTTTTCTTGTTTTCAGTAGTAAACATCCATAGGCTTCAATGGGTCACAAAAATGAATGGAATCCCTCAATTCATTTTAGAGGGCCACAACTAAATATAAGGGCATATTGATATATTTTTCCCATTTCATTCAAATGAATACACATCCATATAAAGTAGTACTGGCGGCAGGGATAAGGTACTGCATTGCTGCCCTAAAAGTGCTTCATGCAGCATAGCATGCTGTAGCCTGTGACCTTGTCTTTCACACCAGACCTTGTATGGACTTTGCTTTGCTGATGGTGTTTTGTTTTGCAGGTGTTTTGATATTCTTTGTGTCTCTGGTTTAAATCTAATCTGGAGCCAAATTGACACCCTGGAACTACTACAATTACTGCTCATACTTTTATATACAAAGGACTCAGGGAATATCCTAGGATGCCAGTCAAACAATTGAGTGCTGGTTATTGGGGTGAAGGGGAGTTGGGATACAACAGTAGCATCAATTGGAGGTTGACACAGAAAGAAAATTGGGCCTGATTTAAGATTATCCAAAACTAAAACTTTCAAGCCACATGTTAAGATAAGATCAATGCTATCTACAATGTAGCTCTTAAACTCCCTGTTTAATATAGAAAATAACTATAAAAGTCCTTTTCTATGAAAGGGAATTTTTTTCTAAGTAGAAATAAACATCATAAAGATTGCTCCAGAGACTGCTATTATCTTGTGCTTCTAATAGTTTTCTCTGCTTTTTCTATTAAATAGAAATCAGTACATAAAAAACACTAATAAAATTTTGTCTTGTGACTCACTCTTTCTACTTCCCACTGGCATTAAATGTGCAATAAATGCAGGCCTCCAGACTTTTTTTTTTCATTTTTACTAAATTACATTATATGAGTAGTAAAATTGTATGTCATCTTAGAAAATTCATTAAATATGTACAAAGAAAAGACTAATTTCTTCATAAATGCAGAAGGACCCAGAAGCCTTAACTAATGGTTAGATAATCTTTTAATTTCCAGTCAGTGAAGTAAGTCATTTTTATGCTAATTTCATTTAAGGAGTTTACAATTCAAATTTAAATTTGAATGTTAAGTGAAAAATGTAGATTTTTTTTGTAAACCAAATGATTATTAATTAATATTATGCAAACTTCCAGATAATTACTGAATTCTGGAAAATTTAAGACATTTGGAGACCGATGTACTAAGTGATGCCATTTTTTGGCCCAAATGAGCAGGTACTGCTCAAAGCTTTTTTTGTTATACTAGATAATTTACATAATATTCAGATGGATACATGGGGTTAATTTCTGTGATAAAATCCAAGCAAGATCATGGAATTTATTGCAAAAAAAAAAAAAAAAGAAGAAGTACATCTCCCTGAGGTAAAGTTGTTTTGCATTTTCTGAACATTTTCATGCAATTTCACAGTAGAAAAATTTTCATTTTTCCACTGTGAAATTGCTAATGAGCTGTTTACATGATTCTTCAGCTTATTTTCAGGTTTGTATAAATTTTGTAAATGGCTTTGGAAAACTATATGCAGAAAACCAATAGAATGTGAAAAAAATGTGTAATTGCTGTTGCACTGGAGGTGGCCCCTTGGGCCGAGGTGTGGTTGACGCTACCCGTAGGAGGGATCCTATGGGTCCCCACCATTGGCAGGCAGAGAGGCGCTGATGGATGGAGGTTGGCTGGTGCTTCACCAATACCAGCCCTCGTTCCCCACATGGTTGAGCCTTTGGGTGCTGGGGCTGGCTGGACTTAGGTGGCCTTCATCAGTGGTTGTCGATGGGTGGATTGAGGTCAGCCCAGAGGCAGCAACTAGTTTTGGTATCAGTCTGTACTGGATGAGGTGGAGTCCTGGAGGCCCGTGCGCCAATAGGAACACAATCTGACAGAGGGCGCCTGAGCAAGAGCAGGCCGAAGCCTGAATGAACGAAAGGCTGAAGAGGCGTCTTTAAGCAAGCTGGGTTCAGGGCTGGCTGCAGTCTGGAAGCAGTGGCAAGCAAGGCTGAGTTCTGGGCAAGGAGAGAGTCAGAGGATGGTCAGACGAAGCAGAAGTCCAGGGCTAGAGAGAAGCAACGGCATGGTCAGGCAATGCAGAGGTCCGGGGCTGGAGAGAGGCAATGGAGGAATCAGGCAATGCAGAGGTCAAACCAGGTTAGCAAACCAATGGATAGATGAAGGAACAAGGAAGCAGGAATGAAGGCAATCAGGATCGGGAACCAGGAACTGAAGAGGCTACGAGTACTCGACTAGCAAGGGGACCTGTTGCAAAGGCAATCTGAGAGAGCGGAGCCCGGGCTTATATACCAGAGCTCTGCCGACGTCATCATCCGGGGCCATGGCCAGGTTCCCACTGCGGGCCCTATGTGAGGGCTAGCTGTGCGCACATGCTCCTAGGGAGGGGCGCGGCGCTGGTCGGGACGGCGACTCTCTGCGGACCACGCAGAGAGGCCCGATGTGGAATATCAAGAACTGCAGCAGAGCCGGAGGCCCAGGGGTGGCCCGAGGATGGAGCTGGCGGCCTACAGCTGCCAGAATCGAGGGACCAGCTGTTGAATCACTTTGAAAGAGGTGAGGGGGCCAAGCCGCAGGTCTGCCGCTCGGGAGCGCATAACAATTGCTCTTTCATACACTGCTGTTTTTTTCACATATTATCACTTTTGTGAAGCCATTCACACTTTAGTACAAAGTGGACAGCATTTCCTGGACATTTATATGCTTCCAGAGCATTTGAAGTCTCAAGGCAAATCTAAGTGTGCTTAACCTGCCAGGTCATGAATGAAATGGCCATGTCTCCCTCCCTCCTTTTTCCCTCTCCCCTTTCCAATCCTAAACCCTCCCACCCACCCATTGCCTTCAAATATCCCATCTTTATGCCAGGATCATGGCGCTCCTAAGCAATCCCAGCCACTTTCGACATGCCTGTGATAGCGTAAACTATTGTCGACTCTGGTAACTTACGCTTGCAACATTGCTGTCACAGGCATGTCGAAAGTGGCCAAGATCATGCTAGGAGCACAGCAATGCTGGCACAGGGACAGGATATTAGAAGGTACTGGGTAGGTGGAAGGGTTTGGATTGGGGTGGGGAAGTTGGAGGGAGAGAGGGAGAGGAGGGGTCACTACTGCTACTGTTTTTGGATCTAGGGAGGGGGAGGCTGCCCAGCAGACCCCACCACATTTCTTTATAAAGGTGTTTGGCGGTGTGGGAGGTAAGTTGGACCAGCAGAGTCCATTATTTAAAATATTTGCTAGGGGCTGGGGAATCGAGATGCAGATACATGTTTCACTTTTTTTTTTTAAACACTGTGCCACTAAACCGGCTACATTCTTTTGAATATAGCTGGTCAAGTCTAAAGATATCTGGCTATTTTGAGCTGGATAATTTTAAACCTAACTGGTGGCAATATTCAAAAGATAGTCGGTTAGGTTTAAAGTTATCTGGCTAAAGTTAGCCGGATAACTTTATTTGGGGATATTCAGTAGGACATGTATTCCATTGAATGTCAGGGATAAATTAGCCGGCTAACTTTAGATGAAATAGTTACCCTCTTCAGATTCTCTTATATACTGGCATTAGTGTGTCTGCAGCTCATCGCAGAAAGAGATTTGTTTTTCGCTGTGAGCAAGGGTATACGGCAGTGACTCTGACAGGCAGGCATAGGAGCTTTTACCCTCTCAGTCTTTTTGCACGTGAAAAGAAGTCAGTGTACTCTGTGTGTGTGTGTGTGTATGTCTGACTCATAGAAAAGTGTTATATAGTTAGTTAAGTCTACGTATAGTCAACAAGACTTCAACAGTATGTGATTTGTTTCTAACAGAAGTGACCGTGTCTGGTCTGCTGTCTGTGTTTGTCCAACTAGTACTGGGTGTATTCTGAAAGATTAAACATCCTCAACCACTAGTGATCTGTTTCAAATTTCATCAGGCCACTGGCATCAAAGTGTAGAGGAAAGCCTGTTCCTCCAGAGAGACCCAGGACTAACACAAGTAGCACTGATGATAGGTATGGGACCAGGATTCCTCTGACCATGATAAGGAGAGTTTTTTAATCACAGAAAACAAGCTAGAAAGACAAGGTTGAGACTGAAAACTGGAAAAGCAATTGCCTGCTCCCATCTCAAGGCTTGCTATGTGTAACCAGGGGTTAAAATATAAAATAAGGGGGTAAAGAAAATTTGTACTGACCTGAGTCCTGAGACTGTAAGAAAACATTACTTGGATGTGGCATGTTTTCCCTTCGTCACTGGGTATGTGTCTGCTTGAGGGAAGATTTGTTGTAGCTAAAATAGGAGGAGTCTCTGGAACTGAAAAGTTTCTTTAAGTGCAGGCAGTGACAGGCTACAGAAAAAAACCCAGCAGTATCCTGTTATCAGTCCTGGCAGGAACAGAGAAACTCTGGGGAAATTAAAAGCTTTAGGGGAGTAAGAAATCAGCTGTGAGAGGTTTTTTTTTTGTCTTCTTCTCTCCATCCAGTTACAGGTTGAGGTGGGACTGAAGTAGAGTGAGCTGAGAAGGAGGAGCAGGGCTTCAGATTTTGATTGTCAAATTGCTATGCCAGTGCAGCTAAAGCTAGGGCTGATGAGAATTCCACGCTGAAGTGTATGAAAATTACCAGCCCCCATTATCTGGTGAGAGCTTTAGCATGTGCAGAGGGAGACTAGACATAGTCAAGAGCAGGCTGCCTTTGCTCCTTTCATAGGACCTGTTTTTGTGTTCAATATTGTGAAATACAGAGGGAATTGAGGCAAACTTGTTAATGTCTGCATGTTTAAGAGTGAATGAAGTTGTTCTGAGCATATTTAATCCTAAGAACACTAGGTAAGGTGCAGGATAGACAGATGTTTGTAAATACAACTGGGCTGCATATTTTTTCCCAGTTTAATTGAGATAGAATGCTGAAAGAAGATATTGTGTGAAAGAAAATAATTTTAAAATCATACATTAATTTAATTGTATACTTTTATGAGTTATTTGCCATAAACTTTCTGATCTCATTCAGGGGGTTGTTTAAGCGCCTGCTTATCCTTCAGTTTCAGACAGAGGGACAAATAAACTGAGAGAGAAAAATAAATTGCAGCCAGGTAGTTGATGTTAATATTCATGTTACCAGAGTGGTTACTTTAAATGAAAGCAAAACTCTGCACAGAAGGAAAGTGCTAGATGGGATCCTGTGTCTAATCTCAAGGGAAACCTGTCTAAATTGTGAAAATACCTCAGAAAAAGTCAATGAACTCCTTAGGACAGTTTGAGAAACTGACATCAAGAACAATTGTCTTGGAGAGAGACATTAACTGCTATCTCCTTATTCCTAGCCAGAATAGCTGGAGTGATTTCTGGGCCCCACTAGGCCATGGTTTGACTACTCTGGCTTTCCACATCCTGGAGGGCCCTCAGCCTACCAGCTCTATTCTAGAAAAGAAAAACTCATGCCAAATACCCCAGAATTTATTCCTCCCCAGGACTCATCTTCCACCAATCACCTAAATTCACACTCTTAAGGGGACCAACACACTTCCCCTGAATTCCCAATATTAGAATATCATATATTCATTCTTCTTCACCACAAATGCCATCCTGTGGCTTTTCAGGGTTATTACACACTGAAACACTTAAAACATTTTAGATAAACTTTAAACAATGAGAATTCCAGGCTCTCCCCAACCTCAAATATCTTGTACGACTAGAAGTGAAAAAGTGCACAAATTTGGGGGTCTCCCCACACTGGTATATACATATGTACACCTGGCAGACAATCCCTTCTCTTTCATACATACATACACTGCCCCCACCTCCTGTTCCTTCTCTCTCACAAACAGACATGTACCATCACCCAGCCTCTCTCCTCACCTCCCTATTGATCCCCCACTCAGCCCCTTTTAACCTACCCAAAATGGTCCGTCTTTGTTCTGTCTGATCCAGGCTCTTGCCCTCTCCTCCTGTTCCTTGCATGCTGCCGAGGAAAAGGTGGGGCAGGCCTGGATTTGTCAATAGGCAAAGTTGGCCAGTGCCTAGGGCAGAAGCTATCTGGGGACAGCAAGCAGAGGAAACACATTTCCTTCCTTCTAGCAGTGGAAACAAAGAAAGAGTCTCTGCTGCTCTTCTGCTGTTTATTTGTAATGGCCAATGCAGATTTGCTGCCTTTCGAGCAGATGCAGGGCTGAAAGAGATCCATAGTCGCTTACCACTTGCCCAACAGGGTCTGCAGCAAGTAAAGCAGGAACCCCAACATACTCTGTTCCTGGTCTGTTCCTCTTCTTCCTACATCAATCAAACAGCTGATCTGACCAGCACAGATGGAGAGAAGCCAGAGGCAGCAAGAATAGTTAGAGGCACCTGACTGCCAACCCCACTGTCATTCTGGTCAAGCCACAGAGGAAGGAAAGGGATATCAAGACCCCAGAAGGCAAAAGCAGCAACCCTCCAGAGGGGGACTCAGGTATGGTGTGTGTGTGTGGGGGGGGAGGGGGAGGGGGTATTAGGAACTCAGGGATAAGGTGAGGTGGTAGAGAACTGTTGAGTAAGATTAAGCAAAGCTGAAAGACAGCAAATCTTTAGCCAACCACCTTTCCCCAGGCACAGGCCTAGTGTGCTTGTTGACAAATCCAGGAGGGCCTGCTTATAATTGGAAACTTTGACCATTAGACCATAACTTCTCCCACCCAATTCCATACTAGACTTGCTAAATATTAACAAATCTCTTTCCTTCTATAAGCTATATTTATGTTCAGCAGCAGGGTTTAATTTTTAATTAACAGCTCAGGCTAGTAAAATTTTGAACTACGCCTGATAACTACAAACCTGAACTATACCTTTTTGATGCACTAGACACAATAAATCATGCATACGTATTTGAGCCAATTTTCAAAGTCTGACGTGTCTATTTTAACTATTAGAATACTGCATATTGGTCTATATGGATTCAGCTAGCCTATTAACAATATAAAAGGGGTGGAAGACAGTGTTAAAATGAAGATTTGCATAACAAATGTTGTTTTGATTGTCAAGTTGTTGGTCTAGTTTTTGTATACCTTTATGTGATTTTTGAACTGCACAACTTCACAATAAAGATGATTTTGCAAAAAATCAAAACTACCTTAGCATACAAGATGTATAATTAACTGTACAATTAAAAATTGAGTTGAACAGTATGGTCTTTAATCCAGTGATACCTTTCGAATCGAATGTACATAAAAATCAATTAAAACTGTCATTAAGAAACTATTTTCTAATTTAGTGTAGTATAGAGTATCATCTTTATGTATTAGATGCCCTAAGATCAGGATTATATTGCATTGAAAGTTGTAATTATGATTTATGGAATCAGGCCAAGGCTTAAATGTTGACCTTTCAAAATGCCACCAGAACATGTATGAGAACCTTAATAGGAACTGTCTTGACTAAATTTGAAAAATAATGGTGTATATTTCTAGTTAATAGCCCATTAACTTCTCTCCCATGTTCAGCAAAGATTAAATGAAATGTTTATTATATTATTCAAGGTTGATGACACCTTTAGTGCTGGGAGCAAGTTTAGTGAACTAACATAAATTCAATTTACATGGAGAGCAATATACAGTAAGGTGGCGAGCGGACAAGTTATCCGGCTATAGGTAGCTGGATAATTTGTTCTGGATATTCAGTGGGATAGCTTTAAAACCCTGGTTATGTCTGAATAAAACCAGTTAAGTTTTAAAGTTATCTGGCCATGTGTAGACAGATAACAAGCCATTTAATCAGACATATCCCAGAGATATCCAGTTAATTGGAGACAAACAGGAACCTTCCTACCCCCCAAACAAACTCTAGGGACTATAGGTTTGATTTGCCAGACCCTCACCCATGAAAACAAGTTCTAATAATTTGCCGAGCAGCACCCGATCTTACCCCCTCCCGGAAACCCACCAAATGAAAAAAAAAAAAACTTACAACAGTCAGTGGTCCCAAGCTGGCTATCCCCCATTTTTTTTAAATCATGATCTTTCCTGCCTCCCACCTGCAAACTATGTTCTACCCTTTCCATTTGACACCCCCCCCCCCCCCCATGGAGCCCCAGAACCCCGACTGGGAGGGAGGGCTTGTCTTACCCACTCTCGGTGCTTCCAGTGTTGCTGTAAGGAGGTTCTCAGTCAGAAGCAACACTGGAAGTGCTGGAAGCGGGTTAGACAAGATCTCACTCCTGGGAAGGGGGGTAGTGGTCAAGTGGGGAGGGTGGAAGACATGTTGAGGGTGAGTGAGGAAGGAGGTAAAGGAGGAAGGAGGGATCATGATTCATAAAAAGAAATAGGGATGGGGGGGCGGTCTCTGACCATTGGCTGCTGGATAACTTAGCCAGATGCAGAAGAAAATCTGCAAAGTTAGCTGGATAACTTTACCCTGCCCCAGAATGCCCTCGGAATGCCTTTCTTTTATCCGGCTAAATTTTAGCCAGGCAATCACTTCTCTGGGTCAACTCGAGCCAAAAAAGTAAGGGAGTTAGCCTGCTAATTGCCTTATAATATTGACCCTTGTTGCCTTATCAGTCCTTCGCTGCTTTTCTTAAACTATGGTCCAGAATAAAATGAAACTTTCAAATTCTCATTCTGTTGCAGACCGAAAAAGAACACAGCCAGGACTTTGCGTTGCATGTCTTTTATCAGTAACCGTGTAAAATAAAAACTTTTACAGCAGAAGTAATTGCAAGAATATTTTTGAACAAATCAGTCTTTAGATCAGGATGTAGATGTAAATTGTTGTATTTACCTGAAGTTTTTGAAAACTATTCTATTTAACTAGCCATTCATGCTATTAAGGATGTAAGTAAATCCAGATACTGCTGTGCTTTTAAACATTAGAAACTAAGGGCCTCATTTACAATTCATTTATTTCTTTATTTATCAGTACTTATATTCCGCATCATCCATATTATGTCCCGCACGGATTACATAAAACATGCATGATGATAAACACCCAAAGTACATACAATTTAAACCCATGTAAAATATGCAGTGTTAAAATAGAATGCCTTAACCTGCTTCCTGAAATATTTGTATTATTATTATTTATTTATGCCATTTTTACATAATTTACAAAGAATACTTTGCAACAGAAATAAAGAAACAATTTTATATTCTGAATTTTACATCCATAATCAAAGGAAAAATAGTATAATAATTAGACCACAATCTTTTCTTGGAAGGGAGGAGAAGAAAAATTTTAGGGAGTACCAGTAGGAATTTTTAAATTAAACTTATGCTTAACAAGCTACACAGATTACCTACTGTTCTACTTGCTCCTCTATAGGGGAGATGTTAGTATTACCCTCTTCCTTGAGTCTAGGAATACTCTTAGTTGCTCCGGGGCATTGAATATATAAGTATCTTTATTGTAAGTAATGACAAATTTGCATGGGTATCTGAGAAGAAACTTTGCCCCCAATAAATTAGATTCCTGTCTCATAGAAAGAAAAACTTTCCTCCTCTCTTGCATTGCTTTCGATAAGTCTGGGAAAATTTGGATGCGTTGTCCCAAAAACCTTTCTCCCATATGTTGAAAATAGAACTTCATCTCCAAACTCACAACTGATTCTATTACTAAAGAAACTAGTAAAGTCGCTCTCTCAACTATTTCAACTAAGGATTCCAAGAATTCTGTCAGGTTATTTAAATCAAACTGTGGTACATTCCTTTCATTAGGTCTATTATAAGGCAGAAAATATGCTTTGCTTTGCCTGGAATTTTTAACACTTCTAACATATAGGGGTAGATTTTAAAAGGTGCGCGCAGGAGTAGATTAGTTCATGCAACCCAGCACGAACAAATCTACTCCCGATTTTATAACATGTGTTATAAATTACAGGGTCGGCGCGCGCAAGGCTGCGCAAAATCAGCAGCCTGCATGTGCCGAGCCGTGCAGCCATCCTCCGTTCCCTTCCCCTCCCTTCCCCTATCTAACCCACCCCCAGCCCTAACTAATTCCCCCCCTACCTTTATTTTACAAGTTATGCCTGCCCAAGGCAGGCGTAACTTGCGCGCACCGGCCAGCTGCCGGCGCGACATGTTCCGGTCCGGGGGCTGGTCCGGAGGCTGCGGCCATGCCCCTGGAACACCTCTGGGCCAAAACCATGCCTGCGGCCCTGCCCCTGGAACTCCCCCGATGACGTGCTGGCCGCGAGTGCCCCCCCCCGAGCACGCGTCTCGGGGCTTGTGCACACCGCCGATCCTATGCAAGATAGGCTCGGTGTGCGCAGGGGGTGGAAGGGCAGCTTTTCGGTGGTTACGCACGTATCTTACGCATGTAACCCATTGAAAATCTGCCCCATATTTTCTACAAAGGCTGTTCCCCTATAACCTTAGGGAAATTCAAAATTCTTATATTAAACCTTCTCAATCTGTTTTCTAAAAATTCCACTTTTCTGTTCACCACCAGTTTATCTTGGACTAACATATTGCAAATGTTCTGCGTCGACTTCACCTCCTGTTATAAAACAGAAATCTTGTTGGTGTTCTCTCGTAATAAATCATCATGCTCTTGGGACACGTTATCCAGTTTTACAGACATTGAGTTCAACTACCTCGTTAGGCCTTGAAACATGGGGCATAAGAGGCAATTTCCACAGGGAGTTAAGCATTACCATATCAGGTTTTCCAAAATCCTTATTCACCAGGTCCCCAAGCTGCCCTTGGAGGTCTTCTGCCACATTGTGGCCCACAGCTCCCTCGAGACGAGGTAACTCACCATCCCCCTCGAGGTCAGATGGAATCAATGCTGCTGCTCCTGGTGTTTCTGGGTTTTCAGGCTCCACCGCTGTTTCAGGGCCTCAGCTCACCACCACAACTCCCTCCGATCCTTGTTCAGAACTCTTTGGTACCGCTTCCAGGATCGTCATTTTTGCGGTAAGGTTTAGAGGTCCTGGGGCCACCGGATTGCGTAGGTTCGGGGGCTGAGAGATATCCCCAGATACGAACGATGCTCCCGATGCCACTTCATCAGCGGGGTTAGCTGCCCCCATTTTCTGGTAAGCCGCAGCAATCTCTGGGATTGTATGCTGTCCTGGCAGAGTTGATGGTATGGAGGGAAATACCCTTACTCAGCATTTACGTTTTGGAGGCATTTTAAATTGTTTTCAAAGAAAAATTGAAGAAGTCAAGAACATCTCCACGCTGCCGCTAGTAGCTTGCTGCCATCTTGAGTGACTCCTCTTCCTGAAATATTTTAAGCCTGAGACACATCGTAGGTCAGCAGACAAGGCTTTCCATGAAATCTGAGTCGCACTAGAGAGAGAATGCTCTTGCTCTTGTGGTTTGCATCCTACAGGACTGCAGTGATGGGATACTCAACAACTTCAAGTCTGGAGACCTGAGTGTCTGCAAGGAACAATATCTCTTCAGTTTATTTCCTAATTCACAAGGGTCATCTTCATGCAGTAATTGCATGCAGAGAAGTCCATTACCTGCTATTAATTGAGTTGACTTAGAAAATAGCCACTGCTATTACTAGCAATGGTAACATGGAATAGACTTAGTTTTTGGGTACTTGCCAGGGTCTTATGGCCTGGATTGGCCACTGTTGGAAACAGGATGCTGGGCTTGATGGACCCTTTGTCTGACCCAGTATGGCATGTTCTTAAGTTCTTATGTTCTTATGAACTTTATTTACTTAGGAGTCATAGACCGATGAAACAAGAGGGAAGGATATCTAAAAAAGCCGTGAGGGCAACAAAATAGTTAGATGCCAAAGGGTTGTCCAATATGAAGCTTTATTTGGGTGGAGACATATTCTTTATATATTGTGCCCAATTCAGGCCGAGTTTCGCCCGCAACCAGGGCTGCCTCAGGGGCTAAAACACAAATAACAGATATGACTCAACAATACAGGACATATAAAAACATAATTTAAAACTGTAATTAAATTTGCATACAAATATAATGGTAACATATACAATGAAACAGCTTATTGGGAACACATACAGTTGCAACACAAATCAGAGAACAACAGAGGTGGGGTGATATATGATTTTACCTGTGTGCTGTAAATCATATAATGTATATGAGTAAGATATCACAACGATCTTATAAACAGGTCTGTAAAGATGTACACATAAAAAATTAAAATTATTATTTAAAAATCCAAATACAGCTGAAAAAAAAAAGCAGCTTAAAAGAAAATAAAACAACTAATTTATTTACTGCGGTGTTGCTTGTATGAGGACCACTAAACTAATTCCCATTTGGTTTCTGACTTAGATTTCATGCCCACAGCATGAATTAGAGAAACACACATTTTAAGCATTATGGAATATGAGGAATCAATATCATTTAAAGGGCAAAGTAAGACACCATGGACAAAGCATCGGACACAATTTATTGACTGTGCTATTCTTTAAAAACCTAAGAGATCACATGATGTGAAATGTGTATTAAGATTTAAACTTACTTTTAGGTGCTCAGATTGAGTGTGTCCAGTCTCCACTCTAATCGCGAAAGGAAATGTAAGGACTCAGTGTTTAAAATGCCAAAAGTGCTGCCAAAGTCTGTGTCAATCAAAGATGGGGGTGTGGCCAGAAAATACCCGTATGTGACAGCTCAGACCGCCACGGTAATGAATAAGATACACAACGAATAAAAAGTCAAAAACAGAAAGGCATTATTAAAAATAAAATCGGAACATTATTAAGAAGTGGTCACTGTTGATTGAATCGGAATGACTAATGGAAAGTTAGAAACCAAATAAAAAAAGGGTATACTTAAAAAACAAGAAGTTATTAAAAATTGATCAATTACTGATCACTTTTAATTGGAATAGAAAATAGGAACCTCAATGAAAACAAAGGACATATCTTGAAAACCAGGGCATTGTTAAAACATGGGACAATGAGAGGGCGGCTAGATCTCTTCGCTATAAGCAATTTCAATGTTTTCATTTTGGCAATAAGGTGGGTTGCCTGCTAACACGTCTCTTCAAATCACAAGACCCCTCAAAAGAACTCTCATGGGGAAATTAAAACAACCTCCCAATACATAGCCCATATTTTTTCAGATTATTACTATGCCCTTTACTCTGCAGAGGACATAGATGAGACCGCTATAGACACATTTTACAGTCTATCATTCTACCCCATCTAACAGATGATCAACAAAAATGCCTAAATCATCCTATTGAGAATACAGAGGTTGTAGAGGCCATACGCTCGCTCAAGGATAATAAGACTCCTGGGCCTGATGGTATGACAGCAGTCTTCTATAAATCCTTGGCAGAAGTTATGGCCCCGGTCTTAACTGGTTTATTTGAAACTATGGCAACTGCTGGTGAAATGCCCTCTACTTTACGTTCTTCCATAATTGTAGTCCTTCCTAAACCCGGGAGGGATCCCTTACAGCCCTCTTCCTATTGCCCAATATCTTTGCTGAACTTGGATATTAAATTATATGCAAAGATTATAGCCACTAGGCTCCAACCTATAATGCGCCTGCTTATATCCCCAGATCAAGTGGGCTTTGTCTCCGGGAGGCGGTCAGCAGTAAATTTACATAAGGTTCAGGTGGCCTTGGAAAATTGTGTCATTCTCTCTTTCAGGGACTCGCTGCTTGTGACATGCGATGCAGAAAAGGCCTTTGACAGGGTGGCATGGCCCTTCCTGAGAAAAGTACTTCTTCACATGGGGTTCACTGGGAGAATCTATGAATACATTACACTTCTATACTCTAATCCGACAGCAAGAGTACTTGTCAATGGTTTACTCTCTGCGGAATTTCAATTAGGGAGAGGTACCAGACAAGGGTGCCCCTTGTCCCCACTGCTTTTTATTCTCACAGTGGAACCCTTGGTGCTCCGCTTACATGCCACTTCTGCAGAATGGGACATAGTGGTGGGCACGCAGATGTATAAATCACGCTTTTTGCTGACGACATCTTGCTCCTTCTTACTCATGCTCGTATTGCTTTACTGGCATCCTTGGAAATTTTTTCTTCCTATCAGTATATATCGGGGTTTAAACTAAACTTAGACAAAACAGAAGCATTGGATCTTACGGGAACACTACAAACCGATTGGCCAAACTTCCCAGAATGATGAATCCAGTGAAAAAGGGGGTGGGGGGGGCGAAGGGGGGCAAAGGGGGGGGGGGCGGGTCTACGAAAGGCCGCAGCCATTTGCACCCCAGCGGTGTGATTTCACTGGCCACGGTATGGCCCGGCTGCAGCCTTTCGTATGAATAGTAGGGGTGTGCATTCGTTTGCAACGTATTGGCAATCCACAACGTATATGCCATATTCGTTGTATTCGTGGGGGTCACAAAACATATAGCGAACCCCCACGAATACAACATATCACTAACGAATAAACCCCCACCCTCCTGACCCCCCCCCCCCAGACTTGCCAAAAGTCCCTGGTGGTCCAGCGGGGGTCCTGGAGTGATCTCCTGCACTCAGGCAGTCGGCTACCGGTATTCAAAATGGCGCTGATAGCCTTTGCCCTTACTATATCACAGTGCCATTTTGAATACCGGTAGCTGACAGCCCGAGTGCAGGAGATCGCTCCAGGACCACCGCTGGACCACCAGGGATTTTTGGCACGTCTTGGGGAGGTTAGGAGGGTGGGGGTTGTAGTAAATTAAATTTAAAGGGTTGAGATGGGGTTTTTTTTGGGAAACAAATTCATATGTAACTAATGAATGGATCTGGGTCCCCCGAGAACGGATGCAACGGATTTGGGTCCTGACAAATACAAACACCGAATGGGACAAATCCGTCCCTGTTGCATCCCTAACAAATAGCGCCACCTTGAAAGGTGGCGCTATTCGCCTCGCTACTGCTGGCAATAATGTTCCTCACATTATTGCCAGCAGCAGTGCCACAGCTGACTCCTCCCCCTCCCCTCCCCCTAATTTGCATTATATTGCATGCGATAGGGCCCTAATGCACGCGGTAAATCTTTAGTAAATAACCCCCTTAGATTGCAGGCACTTTGGGCAGTGACTTTGATGCCCCTGGGCACTGTTGGTGCAAATGCCCCTACCTCCCAACCTAAACAAGGGACAATAGAGCAGAAGGTCTAAGGCACAGGCTTTTTTGCACTGCTCCAGGCACACCTTCTTTCCCCATGTCCTTAAATGACCAGAAGAGAGGGGTGGGAGTAGGGAGCAGAGTGGCTTTTCTTTGTTTCCTGCAGTCTTCTCTGGCCTCAACCTTCATCTCCGGCTCTGTGTAGACACTAGAAAGAGTTTTTCTTTCCTCTGTCCCTTCCAGCCTCACCCTTTCCCTCTAGTTCTCTGCCAGGGATGGATGGGCTGCAGCAGAAATCAGAAGGCTGTTTTCTGATGTGTAAGATTCAGCACAACTGGGAGGCAGCAAATCTTAGGCTTGCCTGCTGCCCCCCCCCCCCTCCTCCCCCCCAACAGATTTTTGCCACCCTAGGCACAGGCCTAGTGTGCCTATTGGGAAATCCAGGCCTGCCTCTGGGGACAGAGAAATACCTACAGCACCTGAACGTAATCCACTTTGAAGTGTCAAAAGATGGAATATAAATTAAATAAAATAAATAAATTGAAACCAAAACGTTTGATATTTTTGGAGCTCCTGCCCATTTGTTTCATTTGGTAAAAACAAACTGAAAAAGTTCTTTTTTGATTTTGACCATCCATTTGTTCTAAACGAATGCACCTTCCTATCCTGCAATAATACAGTCCTTGCAATTATGTTTGGTTCCTGTTCCAGTATTTCCTCAGGCTCCTAGATTGTTGGATAACAAACACAATAAATTAATGCTTTATAATTGTTTTGGATTTTTTTGCTAACAGATTGCTCTCATACCAAAGATTTACATTATAGGAAATATCATTAGTTCGTGCCACAAATGCATGCCATCTACAGTATTAACCATGTATCTTTATAGCTGTATACTGTCGCGGGTTCATGCTACTGGCCACTCTCCCAGCCACAATCTGGCTGGAATTTTCTGGTTACATAAGAAACTGAAACACTGGTTAAGCCTTTGTGGAGTTATTTTCCACATTGCTGCTGCCAAACTCCTCCTAACAGCTTCCCAGGTTCCACCCTCAGAGGGTCCCTAGGCCAGGTACCTCAGTCTCTATTGTGCATACTTTACACTATTCTTCCATGGTGTTACGCTACAGATTCAAATCCTCTCACCCTAGTTGGTGAGCTGGGCTTAGGTACAAATAATTCCATGTTTTCCCAGTAATTCAAAGTCTCTATAGCTTTACTTTATCAAACCACATCAGTCTCAAACTCATAAAAATAAGAAAGCAACTCTCACCTTAATCCTCCTGCACGCTGCTCATAGATGCTTCCAGCACACCCTAAGCTTGGCTGCACTCTATGGGCCTGGTTCTTAGGGAACCAGGCCCTAGTGTCACCTCCCACCACAGCCTGCAGCTGGGGTTTGTGCTTCCCCTTTCATTATGATTGCAACTACATCCACCCCTCTTAGATCTCCTGACCTGCAGTCTCTATGAGTATGTCGTCTTCTGGAGGGGTCATCACCACTCGTCTCCCAAGTCCAATGGCTACGGTTCATCCTCAGGGTTGCTCAATACCTCCATCTCCATCTCCCCTGTTTCTTCATCTGGTTCTAGTAGAGATCCTTCATGTTCCTTCCGCACCCCTCCTTCAGACAAACTCTCACCTTTCTTCCACTATGCCCGGGCTCTCTTGTCCTCTCGATAGAGCAAAGCCAGGGAAGTTCCTCCCCTTCCAGGACCTCTGCGCCCTCTAGGAGTTGGAGTCCATCTCCTATTCTGATTTCTTTTACATACTGGATCTCCTTCCCAGGTTTTCCTTACAGCCTACCTTCTTGTTTTCACCAGGGAATATAATGCCCATCACAATACTAATATATCTTTGCTGTGTGAAATGTCTCTTTAAGATGTGTATAAACTTAAGTTTCACAATGTTAAATCTCAGCATAGCTGATATAAGTATTCACCCTTCATAGATATCCGTAAGTGAATAACAACTGTTTCTGTATGTAACACATTTGATAAGCATTCGCCTTCAAATATGAAGAACTCTATAAAATCAATATTTGAATTATTAAAAATGTTTTCTTTTGTCCAATAATGGGCTGTGGAAAAATCCCTATATAAAAATCTGAGTCTGGCATTCCTTACGGAAGCTTTTAGGGTGACTTTATGTTCAGTGGGGTTTCCAGCAAAATCGCCAGTCCTGAGCCAAAACCCCAAATTAGATCTCCAGCCCTGCCATAAAGACACATACTCTGCAACTAAATTTATATACAGTGGCTAGATGCGAAAAGGGGGGAATAAAAGAAATACTCAAGAGTCAGATATGAACCTGTTAAATAGCCTTTCTTCGATAATTGTGCTGCTGTTAATTGACTATTCAATTAAACCTTGCAGCTTTTGACAGATCCTACAGTATTGCAAGATAAAATTATGAGTACTCTAGTGACTAAAGCATTTGTGTAAACATCAGCCTTCAAGCTGACCGAGTCTGACTGCTGCATGTCTTAATGGTAATGTGTAAGTTCTTATGACTCAATTCTTGTGCAGTCAAGTTCAGAAACAGAATGCTGCCCATTGACGGTCACTCCTGGAAGGGCACAGTCAGCTCCACCTCAGCCTAATTAGTAATGATCCAGGGATCACAGAAGCACACTAAGCCTTTGATTCCCCTATTTCAGAATGCAATCCTAGGAATGTGATCACTGCACAAAGAAGGGAAGAGAAAGGAGTGGGACATGCATTACAGGTAACTGGCAAAAGAAGAGCTGTCAGTTACATCCAAATCTCCTTCCCAGCAGGGTAGCAGTTTGGGCTGTGCTTATGTCACAGCAGGACCATGCAATTCCTTCTCTGCCTTCCCTCCTGCATCACTTTCTATGTCAGTGTTGAAGGCACTGAGCCCCCTACTGCAGATTCCCTGGCTACAGTTATCTCCTGGCCTATATCAATTGCCTCTCTGCTCTGGTCACCATGGCAGTTGAGTGCATGGCTCTCAGCTCTCCAGAAATTGCAGTTGTAATGTGGGACACAGGAGGCAGTGAGTGGCCGAGACCACCCAGTCCCCTCCTTATAATCTCCTGCTGATTTACCCCCTCCCCCAACATGCTAGCATGTCCCACCGCAGACAAACGGCAGCACAACTCATGCCCAAAGTGCATCATCCATAGAAACATGCATACTGACGAACAGGCACAGTGTGGCATACTGGGAAGAAGGAAGCCAGACATAGCCCAGCTACACAGTCATCCAAAGACCCAGCCGAGGAAGTGCTCAATCAGTCCCACTGGAATTTGACGAGTTGGTGAATGCCATGGTATCAGAAACGGTATAGATGCCTTGTTAGATGTAGCATCCATATACCCAGCGCAGCACCATACACAGCACTGTACAGCCAATCATAAGTGACAGTTCATACTCCATGCTGCAATCCTTTCAATCTAGCCAAGTCACACAGGCAACACATAGTAGGTTTCAGAAAATGTATTTATTATAGTAAACATGGTTTAATTTAGCAAAGGTATGATTACAGGGTTTAAAATTTAAAGGCATTCCTAAAAAAAGATAGGTTTCTAGGTGGAACTTGAATATGACCAGAGAATGGCATGATATACCAACTCAAGAAGGCAATTCCTGGCACAAGATGCAGCAAGTTGGAAAGCATAGAGTTTGAGTTAGTGAAGGAGGAGAAGAATACAGATAAGAGCCTCTTTCCTGATGAACAGAGGTCACAAGGAGGAATATAGGGAGAAATGAAAGGAAAAGTAATGGGGAGTTGAAAAGTAAAGAAACATATAGGTGAGTAGAAGTTTGAATTATATATGGGGGTTGATAAGAATCCTATATATGAGGTTATAGTATTGTAGGAAGATAAGTCAAGCAGTTGAAATTTGGATAGAACATAGAAGAGATAGATGGCTCTGTAGGAGGCCTGTGAAGAGCAGGATGCAGCAATCCAAATGTGTGGTAATGCAAAAGTAGAAAACACTACCAATTTTGGTAGTGTTTTCAGAAAGAAGTTATTGACTTTTGTGATGTTATAGAGAAGGAAATGGCACATCTGAGCAGTTCTTTGGATATGTGCAGAAAAAGAGAAAATAATTGAAGATGATCCCAAGCTTGTGGGTTGAAGTGATTTGGAGGATTATAGTGCTGTACACAGAGATAATAGGGGGAAGTAGGAAGTGGGTTTAGGAGGAAAGATCAGAAGTTCTGTCATGACTATTAAGGTGATACTGTTGGGACATCCAGGTGGCGATGTTGGACAATAAGGTTGACATTTGGGACTGAGTGCTGGCTTAAAGTTCTAATACATAGAAACAAATCTGAAAGTCCTCAGCATAAATAAAATACTGGAAGTTGTGGGAGAAGATCAAAGCACCAAAGGAACAAACGCAAAGAGAGAAAAAGGACAAGCACAGATCTATGGAGTCCTAAAACCTAAGTGATAACAGGTTGTCATGGACTAGATGGTGATTAATTGTTCAAAGGAAGCAAAAAGGTCCAAGCAGAATGAGGATCAAATAAATGCCTCTGGTCTTAGCCATGAAAACTAACTGGAGGCTTTTTCAAGGGCTGTATCCAAAGATATAAAAAGGAGCAGCCAGACTGGAATGGATCCGGAATGACTTGACTAATAAAAGCTGCTCACAACATTCATTGTTCTATCAATGTTGCTATAGCTGCAACCCTGGGCAGTACCTTCTATTATCATTAGGGTGAAAATTGTCTAGCCTGTTTTCTCTAGTGTGATCTCCATTAATGGTTCTTTTAATACATCTAATTTGAGTTCCAGCAAATATCCATTCTCTGACATAGGTTGTGACAGGGGCAGGGGCAGGCCACATCATGAAGTCAATAAATGCCTTTTCCAAATAGGCTTCCATCCTTGTGCTATGTAGAAATAAGTCAGTCCTTAAGTGGGACCTATGAGCTGCTTGAAAAAGGTGTAATCCATATCTCTTACAAGCAATTTTATCCATGTATCAATTACATTGACTTAATCCATGATTATCTTTTCTAATAGATATGTGAAGAAGTGGATCAGGAACCAAGTTAAAGTCCCTTCTCATTACTATATCCTCTTGAAGAAAAGCACCTAGCTCAATAAAAAGTTTTCCAAGAAATTGAGTTGACCTGAATTTGGGCTATAAATTGAAGAAAGGGTAATTTCTTTTAATACTAGATATCCTTTTACCGAGATATATTTTTCTTCAGTATCCCTCTCAACCTTGAGCATCTGAAAAAGTAGTATTCCTAGCAATTAGAATTCCTACTCTATGTTTTATACCCATTGCTGAGGCCAAGAAAAGGTTGAATCCTTTGGCAATTTAATCTAATTTTCTTTTCTCACTGAAAATGTGTTTCTTGTAAGACGTAGACATTGGATTTCAGCTTGCCAAGCTCCTGATACAATCTCTTTCTCTTCACGAGAGTTCAAATCCTTGACATTCTGCACAGAGCCAGAAAAAAAATCAATTATCACTCATTCTAATTGTAGAACCCTGTTTCTCTACTTTCCCCTCAATAAAATGTAACTTTTTCTTTTCCTATCAGTACCTCTTATTACACGAGCTGAAATGTTTAACAAATAACTCAGCTAATAACTATTAAGTCTGTTAATAAACAAAAATGTAATTTATGTCAACAGCTGACGACTTCCGGATCTAGAGGGACATATGGAGGTACATATTCAAAGCCAATTAGCCAGATAACTCTAAAGTTATTTGGCTAAATGGCAATTTAATAAATATTGGGCCACTTATCTAGCTAAATTATAGCCAGATAAGTCATTATCTGGCTATAAAGTAGCCAGATAAAAAAAAAGAGGCATTCTGAGGTGGGCCTAAGTTATCCAGTTAATGTAACCAATTTTCTGTTGTAACCAGTTAAGTTAGACAGATAATTTTAGACCTACTTTAAGAGCAGGTCTAAAGTTATCCAGCATTGTGTGGCTAGATAACCTGTCATTTAACTGGATATCTTCAAAGCATAAGCTATCCCTCAATTTATGCTTCCAGCACTTCTCGCGACAGATCTGCATTGAAAGCAGTGGAAACAGTTAAGTGAATACCTCCCTCCTTGCTGGGGATTTCTTGGCCCAGGGGTGGTGGAATGTCTAGGGCAGGGGTGAGGAGTCAGAGTTTACAAAGGTTGGGGGTGGGAGGGGAGGAGAGAGACAATATTTAAATTAAAAAAAAACAACCAATGGAGGGTGCTGACCTGTGGATTTTATCTATTTTTTTTTTAACTTCAGAAGAGTTTGGAGGGTGGGGCATGTATGGCTCAGCAGGGCCACAGCATGTATGAGATCTTGGAGAATGGCAGGAATCAGGCCACAGGCCATTTAACCAGATTTCTTGGAAGATATTTGGTGAAGTGGCAGCACTAAGAGGAGAGGATCACCTTGCTTGTGGCTGAAAGGAATCAGTAAGATTTTGCTTGGAACATTGTCTTTTTTAAAAGTATTGGGTCAAAGTTAACTATTTGGGAATATTATTTAGTGTGTTTGTGCTTTTAATAGTCAGTAAGACAGCAAATAAACAGAAGTTAGATTGTATTTTTAAATAGTCAGTTAGTAAAGCAGCTAATAAGCAGTAGTTAGTGTGTTTATTTTTAATAGCCTGTAAGGTAGCTAGTAAACAGAAGTTAGAGTGTTTGTATATTAAAAAAAAAAAAAAGTAGCCAGAAGTTACAAATAAGCTAGGAGCAGTGTATATCTAAGTAAAAAGGCTGAAAAGTTCAGTTCAGTTACTCACCTTGGAAAGGTGCTAAGGTAGTGGGATTTGGTTTGATTAGGTACCAACATTTGTTAATCAAGAGAGCAGTGAGTCATTCTGGCTAAATGAAGCGGTGTGGCGCTTTATGTCTGGGATGGCATAGAGTCCAACAGGATAAACATCCTGCATGAGACTAAATATACAATTGAATCTTTACGAGTAGAAATCCCTTGTGTGTCGGGGAAGACTATAGTGATTGGAGCATACTACAGTCCACCTGGTCAAGATGGTGAGATGGACAGTGAAATGCTAAGAGAAATTAGGGAAGCTAACCAAATTGGTAGTGCAGTAATAATGGGAGACTTCAATTACCCCAATATTCAGGAACTTCATCTCTCTAGTATCAGAGCATGCTAGAGAGATGAAGTTCCTGAATGGAAAAATAACATTTTTATGGAGCAATTGGTTCAGGAACCAACAAGACAGAGAGCAATTTTAGATCTAATTCTCAGTGGAGCACAGGATTTGGTGATAGAGGTAATGGTGGTGGGGCCGCTTGGCAATAGTGATCATAATATGATCAAATTTGAATTAATGACTGGAAGGGGGACAGTAAGCAAATCCACGGCTCTCGTGCTAAACTTTCAAAAGGGAAACTTTGATAAAATGAGAAAAAGTGTTAGGAAAAAAAAGGAAAAAGTGTGCAAGAGGCATGGTCATTGTTTAAAAATACCATCCTAGAAGCACAGTCCAGATGTATTCCACATATTAAAAAAGATGGTAAGAAGGCAAATCGATTACCGGTATGGTTAAAAGGGGAGGTGAAAGAAGCTATTTTAGCCAAAAGATATTCATTCAAAAACTGGAAGAAGGATCCAACCGAAGAAAATAGGATAATGCATAAGTGTTGGCAAGTTAAATGTAAGATATTGATAAGGCAGTCTAAGAGAGAATTTGAAAAGAAGTTGGTCACAGAGGCAAAAACTCACAGTAAAAACCTTTTTTAAATATATCTGAAGCAGAAAGCCTGTGAGGGAGTCAGTTGGACCATTAGATGATCGAGTGGTTAAAGGGGTACTTAGAGAAGATAAGGCCATCATGGAAAGATTAAATTATTTCTTTGCTTCGGTGTTTACTGAAGATAATGTTGTGGAGGTACTCGTACTGGAGAAGGTTTTCATGGGTAATGATTCGGATGGATTGAACCAAATCACGGTGAACCTAGAAGATGTGGTAGACCTGATTGACAAACTGAAGAGTAGTAAATCACCTGAACCAGATGGTATACACCCCAGGGTTTTGAAGGAACTAAAAAATGAAATTTCAAACCTATTAGTAAAAATTTGTAACCTATCATTAAAATCATCCATTGTACCTGAAGACTGGAGGATAGCTAATGTAACCCCAATATTTTAAAAGGGCTCCAGAAGCGATCCGGGAAACTACAGACTGGTTAGCCTGACTTTAGTACTATGAAAAATAGTGGAAAGTGTTCTAAACATCAAAATCACAGAACATATAGAAAGACATGGTTTAATGGAACAAAGTCAACATGGCTTTACCCAAGGCAAGTCAGAGAGCAATTTTAGATCTAATTCTCAGTGGAGCACAGATCTGCTTCACCTTCATAGATCTGCTTCACCTTTTTGAAGGAGTTAATAAACATGTGGATAAAGGTGAACTGGTAGATGCAGTATACTTGGATTTTCAGAAGGCGTTTGACAAAGTTCCTTATGAGAGGCTTCTAGGAAAAGTAAAGAGTCATGGGATAGGTGGTGATGTCCTTTCATGGATTACAAACTGGCTAAAAGACAAGAAACAGAGAGTAGGATTAAATGGACAATTTTCTCAGTGGAAGGGAGTAGGCTGTGGAGTGCCTCAGGGATCTGTATTGGGATCCTTACTTTTCAATATATTTATAAATGATCTGGAAAGAAATACAACGAGTGAGGTAATCAAATTTGCAGATGATTCAAAATTGTTCAGACTAGTTAAATCACAAGCAGATTGTGATAAATTGCAGGAAGACCTTGTGAGACTGGAAAATTGGGCATCGAAATGGCAGATGAAATTTAATGTGGATAAGTGCAAGGTGATGCATATAGGGAAAACTAGCCCATGCTATAGTTACACAATGTTAGATTCCATATTAGTTGCTACCACCCAAGAAAGAGATCTAGGTGTCATAGTGGATAACAGATTGAAGTCGTCGGTTCAGTGTGCTGCGGCAGTCAAAAAAGCTAACAGAATGTTGGGAATTATTAGAAAGGGAATGGTGAATAAAATGGAAAATGTCATAATGCCTCTGTATCACTCCATGGTGAGACCGCACCTTGAATACTGTGTACAGTTCTGGTCGACACATCTTAAAAAAGATATAATTGCGATGGAGAAGGTACAGAGAAGGGTGACCAAAATGATAAGAGGAATGGAACAGCTCCCCTATGAGGAAAGACTAATGAGGTTAGGACTTCTCAGCTTGGAGAAGAGACAGCTGAGGGGGGATATGATAGAGGTGTTTAAACTCATGAGAGGTCTAGAACGGGTAGATGTGAATCGGTTATTTACTCTTTCGGATAGTAGAAAGACTAGGGGGCACTCCATGAAGTTAGCATGTGGCACATTTAAAACTAATCGGAGAAAGTTCTTTTTCACTCAACACACAATTAAACTCTGAAATTTGTTGCAGAGGATGTGGTTAGTGCAGTTAATATAGCTGTGTTTAAAAAAAGATTGGATAAGTTCTTAGTGGAGAAGTCCATTACCTGCTATTAATTAAGTTGACAGCCACTGCTATTACTAGACACAGTAACATGGAATAGATTTAGTTTTTGGGTACTTGCCAGGTTCTTATGGCCTGGACTGGCCACTGTTGGAAACAGGATGCTGGGCTTGATGGACCTTTGGTCTGACCCAGTATGGCATAGAGATGTGCATTTGTTTTGCGGAATTGGAAAATTTCAACAAAATTGTCCAATTTGGCAGGGAGCCCGAAAAAGATCGGGATTTTCCGGGTTTTTTTGCAAAAATTTGTTTTTCCGATTAGTGAGCACTAATGGGAGTCAGTGTGCGCTAACTCCCCGTTAGCGCGCACTAACAAAAACTAACAAAAAGTAACAAAATCTAACAATTTTTGTTAGTGCGCGCTAACGGGGAGTTAGTGTGCACTAACTAAAAATCGATTTTTCATGAAAAAAGACTCGAACGAAAAAAAACGACATTTTCCATGGCCAAAAAACGAAGAACGACACGAACACAAAAAAATGATGCACATCTCTAGTATGGCACGTTCTTATATTCTTAGGTTATCCAGCTGCACAAGGCCAGATAACTTAAAAACCTAACCCGTTAAAATAAAATATAGCTGGTTACATTTTTAACATCTGGCTACATGTAACCATCATACTGAAAATAGACCTCATGATGACTATATCCATGTTCTCTTCCCAGTCTTTGGGAACAATGTATCTATCCTAAAGAACGGCTTCTTCCTCTCTCCCCACCTTCCTCTAACCCCCTCCTTTCAATACACTTTGATATCCCCATCTTATATCAAACCTTTCCAAGTCAGTTCATACCATGCCAATTAAAATCCACCTCCTCCTCTCAATCAAAGTGTTCCAATGTAGAACTCCTAATTGCTCAAATAAATTGTTCCATACTAATCAGTTAGAGACAAAGGTACATCCACAAAAAAGCAGGGGAGTAGCTTGCTTGTTACGGCGGTTACTAGGGGTGTGCATTCGGATTGACCGCATTAGTAAAACGCAACTCATATTTTTTTTTTACTTAAAAAATTGATTCGACATAAACGATCGGATTTCCCACATATCGAACATAGATATGTTCGATATGTGGGAAATCGCGATTGTTGAGCCAAAATAAAAATATAAACCCCCTCACCCTCCTTAATCCCCCCCCCCCCCCTTACCACAACTCCCTGGTGATGGAGCGAGGAGTGAGGACGCCATTTCTGCAATCCTTGGCGAGAAGCATGTGACATCGGCGGCACGTCGAGTGACGCCGGTGTCACGTGATTCCCGGCTCGTTCGCGCCGGACGGCTCGTTCGGCCCAAAAAGAACTTTTGGCCAGCTTGGGGGGGCCTCCTGACCCCCCCAAGCTGGCCAAAAGTTCTTTTTGGGCCGAACGAGCCGTCCGGCGCGAACGAGCCGGGAATCATGTGGCGCCGCGTCACTCAGACGCGACGTCACGTGATTCCCGGCAAGTTCGCGCCGGACGGCTCGTTCGGCCCAAAAAGAACTTTTGGCCAGCTTGGGGGGGTCAGGAGGCCCCCCCAAGCTGGCCAAAAGTTCTTTTTGGGCCGAACGAGCCGTCCGGCGCGAACGAGCCGGGAATCACGTGACGCCGCGTCACTCGACGTGCCACCGACGTCACATGCTTCTCGCCAAGGATTGCAGAAATGACGTCCTCACTCCTCGCTCGATCACCAGGGAGTTGTGGTAAGTCTGGGGGGGGATTAAGGAGGGTGAGGGGGTTTAAATTTTTTTTTTGCACATATGTACATATACCCAACTCATTGGATTTTTTTTATGTCCATATTGGCCGCAAGTGGGACCCCCTTTCGGACATAAAAAATATGAACATAAAATTTTGCTCTGCACATCCCTAGCGGTTACTACCCCAAACCAAATAAGCCTGATACTTCACTTTCAATGCACATCCACCAGCATAGCTGTCTGCTTCAACGGCAGGGAGAATGAAGAAAAGATGATTTATATTCAGCATCAACCAACAAGGAATGAATTACATAATCTGGGTAAACAAATAAGCATGGGTGTAGCTTGCTTGTTACGGCGGGTACTACCCCGAATCAATTAAGCCTGATACTTCACTTGGAATACATATTCAGCACAGCTCACTGCTTCAACGACAGGGGGGAATGAAGTAAAGAGGATTTATATTCAGACAACCAACAAAGACTGAATTGCACAGGCAGGGTAAGCAAACATGGGAGTAGCTTTCTTATTACGGCGGTTACTACCCCAAACCAATTAGCTAGATACTTCACTTAGATGCAGCTCCAGCACTGCTATCTGCATCGATGGTGGGGGTGGAAGGGAATTGGAACCAAAAAGTTACCAATAAGGGCCCTGACCTCAGCGGTCAGAGTAACAGATAAGTATGAAAACAAATAGGTGTGAAAGTTTGCTGGGCAGACTGGATGGGCCGTTTGGTCTTCTTCTGCTGTCACTTCTATGTTTCTATATGTTTCTATTAACCTGTCTTTTAAACTGTTCTAAGAACATAGTAAGACTGTTTCATATTTTAATCTGGATGGTGCATCCATCCCAGAGATCCCCTGTCAGGTGGCTTCCAGGACCATTAGTCTTACAACCATCACCCAAAAGAATCAGTGAAGTTCCTCTTCAATGTCTGCAGTGGAGTGAGCAAAAAACAATACAAAATAACCCCTGGGGATTCTTGGGGCAGGGGGGTGAGGTCCCAGAGTTCTCTAACCTCCTGCCAGGCTAATGTTCATCCATCCCCTGATTCAAAAGGTTCTAAGATTTCACAGAGTTCCATCAGGGTTCCTCCCCACCCCACTTTCATCTGTACACATTGGTGATGTCATCTTGGGAGAATCTAATATTGTGAACTTCATTGTTGCCTTTTTTTCCCCTTTGTGATAAGATTTCATGCCAACGAGTTCCAGAATCCAGATCACTTCTCAGTATCACCTGGATGAGGCAGGGCTGGGGCTTGAATACAGAGCACAGACAAAATATGGAATTAAGGGTAGAGAAAATGGCACGGGCCATCCACTGCTCCTTCCATGTGACAGGGGCCGACCAATGGCACCGGTAGCCCCGTCACATGGTAAGGGCAAAGGTCCACTGGCGCCATTTTGATTCCTGGCAGGTCCGATGGCCCGACGGCCCGAGAGGAGGAGATTGCTTGCGGGACCCCGCTGGACCACCAGGGTTTTTATTAAGTCTTGGGGAGGGATCAGGATGGTGGGGGGGGGGGGGGGTGTTGTAATAAAGTAAATTTGAAAGGTTGGGATGGTTTTTATTCCAATTTGTTTTTTCCGCTTCGTTTTTCCCGATCCGTTTTGCCGAAAAACGAACCGTGGGAAAACAAATTTTTCCCACTAAGCGCCCGAACCGAAACCCAACCCGACACAGAAAAATGAAGCTCATCTCTACTTAAGGCTCAATTTATAAAACCTACCATGCACCAAAACGGCCAGATATGCATATGGCCAGGCTACGCATGCGCTGCGGGGATTTTCAAATCCTTGCGACCACACACGAATCTGCCCTTATGTACAGAAGAACAGGTTCGGCAAAAAGGAGGCGGGCTGGGGCGGTGTCTGAAAGGTTTGCTTAAACTGCCTTCTCTGAAGGAAATCTCTTTAGAAGGCACTTGTCAATCTGTTTTCCAATATCATGTAGCTGTATTTTGGAACTCCTTACCTCTCTATGGGGGTTATTTTCTAACCCTATCACACGCAAAAAGGGACTTTTTGCTTGCGATAGCTAGATCAGGGCGAAGTTGGGGTGGCGTCGGCACCAGAAGAGGAGTAGTTGGGGCAGCGTCAGGGTGGATGCTACAGAAACTTTGCTGGTGGCGATAAGGTAAGACCCCCTTGTCGCTGCCAGAACTGCACATAACACTATTTGATAAACCCTCTTCAGAACTTGGTGTCTGCATTGAAACAGGGTGGAGCAGGTAGGGCCAGCAGAGCCCTGGATGGTGAAGGTGAATGCTGAAGGTTGGGTTGTAGACCCCAACGTGGGTATCTAGATGAGCATGGAGGCGCTTGACGGAGGAGGCCAGCGCCTCTAAAAGCCACTGCTGTTCCTGGATCTTTAGAGTCAGTCCCGGAATGGCCTGGAGGGTGGATGGCTCTCCAAGTCCATGGCCTTGGCAACTGTTGCGCTGGTGGTGCATGGCCTGAATTGAGGTTGATGCTAACCGTAGGGCGAGTCCCACGGGTCCCAACTGTCGGGAGGCAGAGCAGACCGGGAGATGGAGTCCAGTTGGAACTTTGCCAATACCAGCCCACGTTCCCCGCAGGTTGAGCCCTTGGGTGCCAGGGCCTGCTGGTCTTAGGCGGGCCTCCGTCAGACGACTCCCAGTGGATGTTTGTAGTAGGCAGCCAGGGACCAGCAGAGGTATCGGAAGGACCTAGGCAGGTATGGATGAGGCAGGAATCTAGAGGCCCGGGCGGCAAGGAAGGACCAGAGAGCAAGGATAGGTGTCGCCCGGGCAATAGAAGGCCGAAGCCTAACAAGGCCAAATCCAAGGAGATACCTGAGGCGCGGTCAGGAACAGGCTAGAGTCGGGGCAGGCGGCAGAGCTAGGTGAGGTACAGTGGAGCAAGGGTCAAAGCCAGTAATCAGTCCAAAGCATAGTCCAACGAAGCAAGGGTCAAATCCAGTAATCAGTCCTGAGCGTGGTCCAATGAAGCAAGGGTCAAAGCCAGTAATCAATCCTGAGCGTGGTCCATCGAAGCAAGGGTCAAAGCCAGTAATGATTCCTGAGCATAGTCCAATGAAGCAAGTGTCATAACCAGTAATCAGTCCTGAGCGTGGTCCAACAAAGCGAGGGTCAAAGCCAATAATTAGTCCAAGGCAAAGGCTAGGTAGGAACCAGGAACGGAGTAAGGAAGAGAAACCAGGAATGAAGTCAGGAACAGGAACGAGCAACGAAGCACATGATTAGCGTGGAGACCTGTTGTCAAGGCAAGGAATAAGTAGCAGGGCCTGATGAAGTCATCATCCGGGGTCGCGGGTTAGTTTCTCGCCGTGGCCCCTTTAAAGGCCGACGAGGCGTGCGCGCCTAGGAGTAGGTAGAATACTGGATAGCGGCGTCTCCCTGCGGCACACGTGGGGAGACCTGCTGAGAGCTGGAGAGGTCCATAGAGGAACTGGGAACACCCAAGGAAGCAGGGGGGTGCATGAGCGCAGGTCCGGGAGCTGGGCGCTGGGCGCCGGAGGTGAGTATGCCCGGTCTATCTAATGTTTATCTGTCTAGATGTCTATGAATATATTCAGCAAAGAAAATGTTTTCAAATTCATATTTACAACTGCACTTGGTCTTAAATTTTAATTTTTGGGGTCTGAGATACATTGATAATTTCATACCTGATCTGAGACTAATTTTACATTGAGACAGCAATGAAATGGATTATAGAGGCCATGATCATGAAGATTCTAACTGATCACTTTGATAGGATTTATCAGTCTTTGTAATTTAGAATTGGATCAGTCTTATTCCATTTCATGATTAGGTGGAATTGCTATGGGCAAAATGAATTATCTTTCAAGATTACATTTTGTGTTCGAAATGGCTCCACCTGAATTCTCAGAAAAAATATTTGATGATCTAAATAAAGCAATTTTCAGCTTTGTTTGAAAGGGTAACAAACATTGGTACTTATGAGGGCTAAAAGTAAGGAGATATAGCCCTCCCTGACTTCACAGCATATTGTTATGCTTCCCAACCTCAAGATGTAGTAGGGTGATGTGAGTCCAAGTTATGGAAACATTGGTTTGTGCTTGAAAGAGAAAATGGGGCATAAAGGGGGATTTTAACAGAACTGAAGGGATTTGGATAATGAACAAACACAAATCAAATTACAGATTAAGGGGCCGATTAAAAATTTTAAGCGCGTGGGGTACGTTTGTTTGCACTACCCGGCGTGCACAAATGTACACCCGATTTTATAACATGCGCGCGGCTGCGTGCATGTTATACAATCCAGGGTCGGCGCGCGCAAGGGGGTGCACACTTGTGCACCTTGCGAGCGCCGAGCCCAAGGGGAGGCCCGATGGCTTTCCCCGTGTTATAACAAAAAGAACCAATGAAAAAATGACTTTGTTTTAACAAACAGGAGAAACATCAGTAGAAAAGTTATTTTCCCACCAATTATCTCTTGCTATAACATTGAAATTCCCAGAGAAAATAAAATAAAAACTGAAAACAATGGACCCTATGGGGCGGATTTTCACAGCCCTGCTCGCCTAAATCCGCCCAAAACCGGGCGGATTTAGGCGAGCAGGGCCCTGCACGCCGGGAAGCCTATTTTACATAGGCCTACCGGCGCGCGCAGAGCCCCGGGACTCGCGTAAGTCCCGGGGTTCTCCGAGGGGGCGTGTCAGGGGCGTGTCGGGGGGCGGGCCTGGTCGTCGCGGCGTTTTGGGGGCGTGTCGGCAGTGTTTTGGGGGCGGGTATGGGGGCGTGGCTACGGCCCGGGGCGGTCCGGGGGCGTGGCCGCGCCCTCCGTACCCGCCCCCAGGTCGCGGCCCGGCGCGCAAGAGGTCCGCTGGCGCGTGGGGATTTACGCCTCCCTCCGGGAGGCGTAAATCCCCCGACAAAGGTAAGGGGGGGGTTTAGACAGGGCCGGGTGGGTGGGTTAGGTAGGGGAAGGGAGGGGAAGGTGAGGGGAGGGCAAAGGAAAGTTCCCTCCGAGGCCGCTCCGATTTCGGAGCGGCCTTGGAGGGAACGGGGGTAGGCTGCGCGGCTCGGCGCGCGCCGGCTATACAAAATCCATAGCCTTGCGCACGCCGATCCAGGTTTTTAGCAGATACGCGCGGCTCCGCGCGTATCTACTAAAATCCAGCGTACTTTTGTTTGCGCCTGGAGCGCAAACAAAAGTAGGCTATTTGCGCTCCTTTTAAAATCCGCCCTTATATATGCCTCACAATTGGATGCTTAGGGGTAGATTTTCAAAGGGTTACACGTGTAAGAAACGCGCGTAACCCTCGAAAACCTACCCCTGTGCGCGCCGAGCCTATTTTGAATAGGCTCGGCGGCACGCACAAGACCCAGGACACGCGTATGTCCCGGAGCTTTCAAAAATGGGCGGTCTGGGGCAGGGGCTGGGGGTGGGTTTTGGGGAGGGGGGGCTGTTTTACATTGGTTTTCCTAGGGTGCAAGAGTCTTTTGATCCTTGTAACACTGCCTCCCCACAAACCCACCCTTAGTTGAAAGTGCCCCTCTTATAGTGGGAGATATATAATGTGTCGTATTGTCTCTAACAAAGACTCTCTCTCTGTATCTTTGCTCACGTGCCTAATATGCATATTTATGGATGTATATGCGCTTCTTTTAAAATGTACTTGTTTGTGTACACTCTAGATTTAAATACAGGTTACAGCATAAAAATAGCACTACATTAACTCATTTTTATCATCAGTTAACTGTAGTCGATACTTGCGACAGATACTTGCGACAGATACTGTGCTGCGGCAGCACAAGATCGACTACACACTCGCAAGTATAAGTTAAGCAGTGGCTTGCATATAAGAAAAGAATTTGATGAGCACGCAAACCAGTGGACACAAACAGTAATTTAAAACCACATTGAGGTGCCTAATGATTTTAAAGCCAGAACATGGCTTATAGACACGATAGCTGAACATCTGTTTAGCATTGTATGTAGGCACACTCAATCCACATCCTATATATAACAAGTCTTGTACGTATTGCATATTGTATCATGTTATAAAAGTTTGGGTAATAATTTCAGGCATTATTGATACCAACATAAATACCCCTAATGCTGAGGCTGAAGTTGAATAACTTTTTATCCTGGATGATGTACAGTCAGTATAGATTTGTGTTTTTGCTTCTTTTAATAGTTAAATAGTAGTTGTCACATTGCTGAGATTTGTTCTAGATCAGTTGTGTCAAACTGCAATCCTGGAGGCCATAAACCAGGTTTTTAAGATAGCATTAATGAATATTCAGTGAGCTCACCACATGAAGGTACTCAGGAATATCTGATAAAAGAAATTTGCTCTATTCAATTATTCTCTGCTCCTGAGACAGAAATAACAGCTAGGTATTCACTTTTGGACAGAATAAAATATCTCCCCCTTTTTTCATGAACTGGTGGCATTGGTTCTTCTAATCTGTGATAAAGTGATTTTTGTCTCAAATGCTTCTTCTCCTATTCATAAAGGGGTTGTGTCACCATGCACATGTTATAAAATCAGTTGTCTGCATGTGTGCATGTGCGGGAAGCCCGTGACTCGTGTGTGTAGGGGGGAATGTTCAAATTACATGTGGCAACGCAATCAGCCTTTTTTCCAGTTCCCGCCCAGTCCACTCCAATTAAGGAGCAGACTGGGAGGGAACTTCCCTAACCCCCACATAACCTGCCTCCCCTTTCCCCTCTCCACTCCAACCCCTAACCCCTACCTACCTACCCTATAGTTTTTGTTTTGTAACTTACCTGCTCTGATGAGCAGAAGTAAATTACGGCAACAGCCTGCTGCCAGCACATGCTTCCCTGGGACAGCATTAAATGGCGCTGTTCTGATCCACCCCACCCCTCCCCACGCAGATCCCACCACTCCAGCCCACCCCTTTGGAGAGGTCCAGTACTTTGGCGCATAACGGGGGTTACACAAGTGGCCGGGCCCTTCCGAAAATGTGCACAGCACGCGGAAGGCCTTGCCACATGCATAACGTCCGTTATTTACATGCGTGGCCCTTTTAAAATAGGGCTGAAAACTACTTGCCTTACCTACAAAGTGGTACAATAATGTGAAGTGAGAGGAAGCCTAGAAAAGAAAACAGAGAATCCTGATTGATGCTAGTGCCTGCTAGAAACCTGCTGCTAGCAAAAAAAGCACAGAATGAGGGAGAAAAAATCGTAACTGCTGCCACTTTTATATATGAAACCACAAACTTAAGAAGTATCTGAACTGAAGGATTGCAATCTTTCATGAATAGTGTTTGAATTTTGTGAAAAGATATCACATTTTTCTAAAATGAAAATTGAGGAAATGTATTAAATTATGTCATTCTTCATTTCACTAGAAGAACTGCCATGGTTCATAAAGTGAAGAATGAATGTATATGGCTCATTGTTTTAAGATTAATGAATGAAGAGCAAATACAAGGAATTATTTAGGGACTCCCCCCTGGAGTCAAAAGGCAAATACCCAGTGAATAAATACAACACAATACAGCTAACTGAAAGGTGCAAGCAGTGAAATGTCTGACAGCTTGTATGTTTATTTAATCTCTGCTGTGATGCACTATGGCATTCTCTTAGATATAGAGTGTCTAATCATTTATTGACAAAAAACATATTGCATGATAAATTGTGAAAATTTACAAAAAAATAAGTGCTCTAAAAGAAAAATAATGGAGTCAAATCACATTTCCATAAAGTTTGGTTGTATACAGAAATAGGAAGTATTTTGATAAGGCTGTTTAATGGTGTTTGTTTGTTCTCCTAATTACACGATTCAGTGTCTCATTTTTTAAAATATATTTATACTAGCAACTGTACCCATTCCTAGCCCAGGCGGCGAGCCTTTTATTGGCACATATGCTCTTGTATGGAAGTGTTAGCTGAAAAGTAAAAACGAAGTTGTTTTCACCCAGGGCAAGGGACGTGGAGGCACATTTGCTAAAGCCAGGGCTGGCAAAGTTTATTTACCAAGCTGTCTCTCACACTCCCCCACACCTCCTCTCCTCTCTCACACACACATTCTCTCTCACCGGCATCACCCCCCCATGCTTTCTCTCACACCCTCCTGCTCTCTCTCACCCTCCCCTCCCCGACACACATTCTCTCTCACTGGCATGCTGTGGGACCCGCGCCGTTTGCGGCGAAGATTAAGGCCCAGCGCGCCGTTCACAGCACACGGGGGCCTTCCATTTTCACCTTGAGCAGAAAATAGCAGCGGAGACGCCGGCATGCCACGAACGGAGCTCGTCCTGTGGCACACGCTCCGTTGACGGCGAAGATGAAGGCCAGGCGCGCCGATCGTGGCAGACAGGGGCCTTCCCTTTTCGCCGCGAACGCCATGCCGGGCCTTCATCTTTGCTGCGGGATGTCAACTACTCCCATCCCTGTGTTAAAATCCACTGTTTCAGTTTTCCTATCTCCAAACTAACTCTATAAATTAATCTGTATCTCTTATGCATAGTTTTCCTTGTTCATTTTAAAAATTGTTCACTTTAGTGTTATTATGTAACTTCCTTTTCACCGCTCCACTGTTTCAATGTAAACCGATGTGATGTGTACACGAATGTCGGTATATAAAAATTTATAAATAAATAAAGATGCATACCTGTTTTAAAGTTACCATCATAATACATTGAAAATGCATGCTTGTACACGTACTTATCACCAGTTCACCGATACCTCTGCCAGTTCACCTAAACCCTCTAACACTTCACCCAGAAATCCCACCAGTACACCCAGACCTCCCACCCAAAAACCTCAGACAACAGACAGGTTGTAGGAAGTAGTAGGGGTAAGGGTTAACAAGGAAAAGCTTTTATACCATGGCTGTTGGTGGGGGTGTATAGGGTTCTGGGGATGATCTGGCATGAGTGGGCGCTATGGGAAGGCTTGTTTAAACAGTCATGTTTTCAGTTTTTTTTTTTTAATGTATGTGTGTTTGACTCTAGGCTGAGATTCTGGGGCATTGCATTCCAAATCGAGGGACCGGCCAGTGATAGTGCTCGTTCTCGGGTCGAGTTGAAGTGTGTGATTTTGGGTGAGGGGATAGGTAGGGTTCCGTTGTTGGCGGATCTAGTTGACCTGCGTGGGATTTGATAGTGGAGGGAAGGGTAGAGTCTGTAGGTGTTTTGATTGTGTAGATATTTGTGTATGTATGGTTGTTAGGGTCTTGAAGTGTATTCTAAAATGAATGGGTAGCCAATGTAGGTCTTTTAGGATGGGGATGATGTGTTCTTTTTTATATGTGTTGGTATGGATTCTAGCAGTGGTGTTTTGCAGCATTTGAAGGGGTTTGAGCGTTGTTACCTGGAGTCCTAGGAGTATGGAATTGCAGTAATCTAATTTAGAGAAGATTATTGCCTGTAGGACGGTTCTGAAATCATTGTGATGAAGGAGGGGGGGGGGTCTTAAATTTTTAAGATGTAGAGTTTGTAATAGCAGTCCTTTATTGTTGTGTTTATAAATTTTTTGAGGTTGAGTTCAGGGTCTAGGGTGACACCAAGGTCTCTTACTTGGTGCATTTACATGTGTGCAGCCAGATACATGGATATTTTATATCCTACATGTACATATAAGCTCATGTGTGTGTATGTGTGTTTCAAATTTTAAACTTGTGCATGCATAGCAGCATAAGTCAGATTTGGGATGCGCAAGTGAGTGAATTTTAAAACAGACACGCATCCAGGACATGACCAGTTTTACCAGTTCATCCACTAGTTTGCCCAGCCTAGAGCTAGGACCTCCAAATTCCCTTGCCCTTCCCCATTTAACCCAGACCCCTCAAATACTTCAGAGATGGCTGGAAATAGTTTTATTAAGACTTACACCTCATCCATAGAAGAAGTAGCTTTGCACTGAAATATACCTGGGTATGCCCCCATGTGTAAAGCTACTTGTGCCCATATCTCTTGGCTCTGCCCCGGTGCCCCCATGCCATGCCCACATTCCATCCCTTTTTTTCTCTAAGTGAGATATTTGTGCTTTAGTACTTGTTTGTGCATGTGGGATAGCTTATAAAATCAGGCAGTCACATTCATTTGCTAAATGCATGCCCATCTCCCGATTTTGGCACATGACCACCTTTTAAAATTCACCATTTTTTTGCACATATTTTATCAAATACTTGCCTCTGCATATAAATCAGGGTTATTATGCATACCTGTTATATATTTTTACATGCCTATAATATGAGCGCATATGTATATAAGATAGGTAGGGAAAGTATGCAATTTCTTGCCCTGGAATTATTTGCATGTTCTGAAACATACACATGTGCTTTCAGAGCAGAAATACATGGCATTTTATAAACTACTCCTGCACACAATTTCTATAATGCTAATATTAATCTTCACATGTTCACTTACTCACGTAAATACTATAGCATGTATATGTTTGAAAGTTAGAGTCCCTGTTTGTACCTGAGGCAATGGAGGGAGAAGCAACTTTCCCAACATTCTTAATGACAAACTGTTCATGTCTCATCCCTAAGAAGAAACCTTAATGGGACAAATTATCATATCGTATATAGTTCATTAAACACATGAACCTGATTGGAAAAATGAACTCCATCAAAACTGATTCATATACAATTGTGTAACATTTAAAGAAAACATGAGTGATGAGACAAAACAAGTCTATTATTTTTAATGTGTTTCAAAGTAAACTATTATGCATCACAGAATAGCACAATTATTAAACCATAACAATAAAGGAAATAATAAAATGGTTCTGTTCAAAAGTTTGCATACCCTTAGTTCTTAATGTTGTTTATTGCCCTCTTTTGCATTAATGATGGCTTGCAACGTTTTGTGGCAGTTGTGAATTAGGCCCTTTATTTTTCTCATTTGGTAAAGCTGCCCATTCCTCTTGGCAAAAAGCCTCCAAATCCTGTAAATTATTTTGTTGTTTAGAATGAACTACATTTTTTAGTTCTCCCCAAAGTGGCTTAATGATATTGAGGGCAGGAGACTGTGATGGCCACTCCAGAACCTTCACTTTCTTCTGCTGCAGCCACTGAAGGGTCAACATAGCCTTATATTTCAGATAATGTTGCGCTGGAGGTGGACTGTTGGCCTGGTGCAGGATTGGTACGGCCCTCTGGTCGGACACAGAGAGCGCCTGCCACCAGGAGGCGGAGCACAGGAGGAGACAGAGGCTAGCTGGAGCTTCTCCAATAGGAACCCGGAGTTTCCGCAGGTTGAACCCTTGGGTACCCAGGCCGCCTGGTCTTAGGTAGGCCTTGCAGGGTTTCCTAGAGATGTAGCACAGGGGAGTGCCCACCACAAACAAGGGTGCACGGTCAATGTCCAAACAGGATGGTCCGGAGGTCATGGAAGGCCAGAAGAGAATGTATAAGCGGATAGGGAGGATCAAGGCCAGAGTATCAGTCCAGAATGGTCATCAAAAGCAAGGGTCAGTACCAGTGGTCAGTCCGGGCATAGTCAGGTCAGGCAAAGGTCAAGTTCCAGGCAGTGATCAGACGTGATGAGAGGACAGGCAGAGGTCGGTTCCAGGCAGTGGTCAGATGTGATCAAGTGCAAGCAAAGGTCAGTACCGAGAGATCAGTCTGAAGGGTAATACCACAGAACAGGGAGACGCTGGGACAAGAGACGCCGGAACAGGAGACACTAGAACAAGAGACACTAGAGCAGGCAAACTAATACACCGAAGTGTAGACCCGATTGCCAAAGCAGAGATCAGGGGATTGAGCCCTGCCTTATGTATGGGAGGCTGGTGATGTCATCAGAATGCACCCTTCGGAGATTTCCCGTGCTGGATCCTTTAAGTAGCATGATGATGGCCTCGCACGCGCCTAGGAGCGGGACCGAGTCGACCGACAATGCGGATGTTAGGGTTTGCTCCCCCAGAGGGGAGGAGTTAGCAATCTGTTAGGGTTATACTGCGAAGTTAGCAAAATGTATGAGTGAACACCCCAAGAGGGAGAAGTTAGCAATCTGTTAGAGGTTTGCTCCTCCAGAGGGGAGGAGTAGCACTCTGTTATAATCTCCGTGCTGAGTTGCAATCTGTTATGGTTCTGATGTCAGATGGGCGGAGACATAGATGAGAGCTAGCACTCTGTTATGCTCAGCTCCTGAAGTGGGAGGAGTGAGCACACTGTAGTAAATAGGTGAATCCTTGGGCCGATGGCATGTGACAGCGCCCCCAGGAGGATATCCTGAGAGGGACCACCGGCTAGGCTTGAGTATGGAGACAGACACAGATAGTTATTTTATTAGACAGGTTAGTAGAACCACCAGAGGTGGCAGGAGTGAGCTGACATGCCCGGCAGGGCTGAAGTCCCTCAGATACTGGAACTGCGATCCCAGGGTTGCTGAGCTGTAGGAAGACTATAGATAGTGAGTAGACAGGGTATGCTGTATACCTATCCAGTAGTAGATGACAATCTCACATAGAATCTTAAAGAGGCTCAGTAGCTGGAAAGAGTAAGGCCCTCGAGGAGCGAGTACCTGGTCCCAGGGAAAGATTTGAGAGAGCAATGGCAACTCATGATTGTCTGTATCTGTAATAGCTTCTAGGCAGTAGAGAATCTTCAGGGTCTTCAGGAACATAGGCCCTCGAGGAGCGAATACCAGTTCCTATCTGCAATCTGAAATAGAGAAAAGAGAGCGAGGCCCCCGAGGAGCAGGTACCCCTGGTAAGTCCGAGGAGGCAGAGTAGCGTGGACAAATCCGAAGTCTTTGTGTAGTCCGTCGAAGTCCGTAGTCCATCAAAGTCCATAGTCCTTGCTAACTCAAATCGTAAGCGCAAGTGAAGACCTTTATGTTGGAAGTGGATGACATCATTACAGGGGGACGCCCCTGAGGTACGAGCCCTTGCTGGTACATACTTCGGAGCGCGCACACCCTACATCATCAGGAACATGGCAGATCCGCAGCGTCGAGCCGGTCCGGGGATTTTGTATTGCAAAATGGCGCCGGCCGTATGGCCATTTTGCAATACAGCAATACGATTCGAGTGCAGGAGGTCGCTTCCGGACCCCCGCTGGACTTTTGGCAAGTCTTGTGGAGGTCAGGAGGCCCCCCCAAGCTGGCCAAAAGTCCCTGGGGGTCCAGCGGGGGTCCGGGAGTGATCTCCTGTGCTCGTGACGTCGGGGACAGGAACCAAAATGGCGCCGGCGCTACCTTTGCCGTCATATGACAGGGCAAAGGTAGCGCCGGCGCCATTTCTATTAACGCACCCGTGGCCCGAGAGTGGAAGATCACACCGGGACCCCCCCACTGGACCCCAGGTAATTTAAGACATTTTGGGGGGGGTTCGGGAGGGTGGGGGATTTATTTTAAAGGGTCGGGGTGGGTTTTAGGGTTGTTTTAGTGTGCCGGTTTTCCCGCCCTCCCCCTTTCCCTCCCCCTTCCCCCGATTTACGATTTTTGACGATAAATCGGGGGAATTCCTATTGCATATTGCCTTTAATGATTTTTGACGATTTAAAATATATCGGACGATATTTTAAATCGTCAAAAAAACGATTCACATCCCTAATGTTTAATAGGACACAGCCAGCATGGAGTTATCCAAGGGAAATCTTGCCTCACAAATCTATTATATTTTTTGAAGAGGTGAATAAACATATAGATAAATGTGAACTGGTAGATGTGGTATATTTGGATTCTCGGAATACATATGACAAAGTCCCACATAAGAGGCTTCTAGAAAAACTAAAAACTCATGGGATAATTGGCAATGTATTTTGTATATTACAAACTGGATAAAAACTAGGAAACAGAGTAGAATTAAATGATCTGTTTTCACAGTGGAAAAAGATTAACAGTGGAGTACCTCAGGGAATAGTACTTGGACCAATGCTTTTTAATATATTTATACTAGTCCTTATCTGTTTTTATATGTTTTGATTTTACATGGTTATTGTGTTTGGTAGGCATAATTTGCTACAGATTTTGTATAGAAGGATTTTATTTCAAAACAAGAGTCAATAAGATAGGTAACTAGGAAGATATAGATTGATTAATTGTAGTGTTTTGAGGGTCATTGCAAGACAAATATAAAATAAAACTATAGCTAAAAGTGCTTTGGGTTAGCTTTATATTCCTACTCTCACAGAAATTTTAAGTAAAAAATAAATCAACAAATTTATGATGCAGGAAGTAGTCCAGAGCGAGAGGAAGGCTTTCCAGTCTTTTGTACTGTGCCACATGCATGAGTATCTCCCAGCTGGCAAGAGGTTATGGGGTAAATTTTAAAAGATGTACGCGCATAGGTGGCCTTACGCGCGCCGGGCCTATTTTCAAAGGCCTGGCCACGCACATAAAGCCCCGGGCTGCGTATAAGTCCCGGGGCTTCGGGAAAGGGGTGGTCCGGTGGTGGGGTGGGCGGGGCTAGAGGCAACTGGCACAGCAGCCATTAGCCACTGTGTTGGGGAATTGCGTGCTGGCAGGTTTCTGGTGCTAGCAGGTTTCTTGCTCGAAGCAGGCGCAACAGGTAGGATGATGTCATTTGTCCAACTAGTAGTTATTATATTGTCCTCTATAAAGTCACAAGAGATGTGTTATCTCGTACCATTTCCATCATTATTAACTTATCTCTGGAAGAGGGTCTGGTTCCAAGTTGCCTAAAAAGAGTCACAGTCCAACCCTTTAAAACAAAAACAAAAACAAAAAACAACCTTGACAATATTAATCCAAAAAGCTACAGACCCATTTTTTCACTGTTGTTTCCAGACAAAGGTCTTGAAAATGCCGTATTAACACAATTGACCGACCATTTAGAAAAACATGAGTTATTAGATCTTCACCAGTTTCATTCTAGGCATGCAATGAGTACTGAACTTTCACTATTATTTCTTACTGACTCATTGAGGCGAGGAATTGACAATGGCCATCAATTTTACTTGTTTCTCTTGATATTTATGCTGCATTCAACACTGTCAATCACAATATCCTCATCTATCATATACAAGAATTAGGCATTGCTAGAAATGTCCTTAAATGGCTCTCTTCTTTTCTCCAAAATCGTTCACAGTTGATTAAGGTAAAAAATGAAATCTCTTCCCTCTCCAGTATTAAAACAGATGCACCTCAGATTTCTTCTCTTTCTTCAGTTCTGTTTAACATTTATCTTTTTCTGATCTGTAAAATCCTTGCAAATTTAAGCGATTGTTACAAAGTTTATTGTTGCGCTGGAGGTGAACCCTTGGCCTGGTGCAGGATTGGTAGGGCCCCCTGGTCGGACCCAGAGAGCGCCTGCCACCAGGAGGCAGAGCACACAAGGAGACAGAGGCTAACTGGAGCTTCACCAATAACAGCCCGGGGTTTCCGTAGGTTGAGCCCTTGGGTACCTGGACTGCCTGGACTTAGGTGGGCCTCTGGTGATCTCCCGGAGAGGTAGTGGATGGGTGTGCCCACCAAGAGCAAGGGTGCGCGGCAGATTCAGAATGGGTGGACTGCAGCCGAACTGGAAGCTCCGGAGACCTCAGGGAGGTAGCAGTTTAGGGAGGTTCTCAGGGAAAGACAGGCAGCGCCGTGATTAGTTTCCAAGCAGATTGGTCTGGTAATCACAGTAGGCCAGAAGAGAGTGTCCGAGTGAAGCGCAAGGGTCAGAGCCAGAATATCAGTCCAAGAATAGTCAGCCAAAGCAAGGTTCAATACCAGAGTCAGTTCCAGAGAGCAGACAGGAGAATGGTCAGGCAGGCAGTGGTCAGTTTCAGGCAACAGACAGAAGAATGGTCAGGCAGGCAGATGTCAGTACCAGAGGTCAGACTGAAGAGTACTACCTGAGAAGGATACAGTAACACACGGAAACACGGGGAACGCTGGAACAGGAGACGCAGGAACAGGAGATGTTGGAACAGGAGACACTGGAACAGGAGAACGCTGGAACACACGAGGCAAACTAACACACCAAGGGTGTCGACCCAATTGCCAAGGTGAGGTACTGGGAACAGGGCCTCGCTTTAAATAGCAGATCTACGTATCGTCATTGGGAGGAGCCCCCGTGGAATTTCCTACCTTGGACCCTTTAAAGGGCTGCATGTTGTCTGCGGGTGTACCTAGGGGCATGGCAGAGGATGTCGATGACGCAGAACCCCGACAGGAGCTCCGCCATGAGGCCTGCGAGGGGGATGGTGAGCAGAGAGCCCGAGGACGCCATGAACTGGCTGCGGCAACAAGAGAGGGGTGGCCGGAGCTGGTTGAAGGAAGCGCGAGGTGAGCAGGCCCGGTCGCGGTGCCATCGTGGCCAGGACGCGCAACATGGGGGCCATTGGTGTGTGTGCAGTATGAATGTGTTGTGTTTGATAGGTTATAAATAGAAAACAACAATCAGGTTAGCTTTTATATCAGGAAATTATTTTGTACTCAAAAATATTGGTGTTTTCATATTTGTTTTTCTATTCCTCTTCCTAATCTATGTTATTGTTATGCTGATTCTCATAAAGAGAAGTTTAAAAAAACAAAGAAATTCATGGTTCAGAATTATGTATCTTTGAAGGATAATATGAAGTAAATTTCAAGACCCACACGCAGGCGCACAAGTATGTGTTTGCCGGCGTGCACATGGACGCAGCGGGTTTATAACATATCCTCATATGTTTATTTATTTATGTATTTAAGGTTTTTCTATACCGATATTCGTTGTTGGACAGCATATCAGTTTACAGGCAACATGGAGTCAGCAACAGAGCTTTACAGTGTAACCAATATAACAACTTTTACAGAGTAACTATCATAACAGTTTAACAGAAACAGCTAAGCAGATTATAATTGTTTAGTGCAGCAGTAACAGGTTTATAATGTGACAAATAGGGGTTGCTAAATAATAAAATAATGTACATAAATATCTAAATTGAACTGAATTGTATAGTTAATGTCATAATATAATTGGGTGTGTGGACTGAACCGTTTTCAGTAGGATAAACTTGGGTAAGGTGAAGTTTAGTATTCTCCGTGAAGAGAGCTACTGTGTGGTGAGGTGTTAAGGTAAGTGAGGGGGGCGTAGGTTATTGAGAGGGCAGGGAGTAGGAATGGTATAGGATGTATGGTAATGGGATGCAGTGTAGTGTCCTTGAGATCATGAGTATGCTTGTGTGATGAGACAAGTTTTTAGTTTTTGTTTAAATTTGTGCAGGCAGTGTTCTTGGTGTATGTTAGCGGGCATAGAATTCCAGAGTAAGGGGCCGGCAATGGATAGGGCGCGTTCCCTAGTGGCATTGTAATGGGTGGGTCTGGGTGTGGGAATGATTAAGGTTGCTAGGTAGCGTGATCGGGTGGGTCTGTTTGTGCTGTGGAAGGAGAAGGTGCTATGCAGCCAGTTCATATCTGGGTTGTGTAAGGTTTTGTGTATTATTGTGAGGGTTTTGCACTGTATGCCGGCGAACCAGTGTAGTTCTTTGAGGTTTGGGGTTATGTGTTCGTTCCCCCCAAGCTGGCCAAAAGTTCTTTTTGGGCCGAACGAGCCGTCCGGCGCGAACGAGCCGGGAATCACGTGGCGCCGCGTCACTCGACGTGCCACCGACGTCACATGCTTCTCGCCAAGGATTGCAGAAATGACGTCCTCACTCCTCGCTCGATCACCAGGGAGTTGTGGTAAGTCTGGGGGGGGGGGGGGATTAAGGAGGGTGAGGGGGTTTAATTTTTTTTTTTGCACATATGTACATATACCCAACTCATTGGATTTTTTTTATGTCCATATTGGCCGCAAGTGGGACCCCCTTTCGGACATAAAAAATATGAACATAAAATTTTGCTCTGCACATCCCTACTGCATTCTGCAGCAACTGGAGGGGGGAGATGGTGTATATGGTATATATGCTGTATATGCACATGTGTTATAAAATTTTCTATACGTGCATACATGTACACATGATTTTATATTGATGTGCACATCTGCATGCAAATGATGAATGCAGCGCATAAATGGGGGTAATTTTAGTAGCTATATGTGCTGATGCAATTACCTGTTTCCCCAGTTCGTTCCCAGTTCACTCCAGTAAAGGACAGGACTTCCTAAATGCCCTAGGTAACTTGCCTCCCTTTTACCCTATTAGCTCTGACCCTTAAAATCTGGCTGGCTAGCCTAGTTTTGTTTTTCACATGACTTATACGCCATCCATAGCAGAAGAAAAGTTATGCAGTAGGGGACCCCGGTGCATGCTTGTGCATGTAAATACCAATGTGCAGACGTCATGGTGCAGTCTCGGCCCGCCCATGTCCTGGCCATGCCCTGCCCAGACCACACCACCACTCCACCCCTTTTCTGACAGTTTTTTATGCGCATACTCGCACGGTTTTTAAAATCCACATGGCGTACACTGGGCCGAGTCACACACGTATCTCCTGGATTTGGCACACATATGGGATTTAAAATCTACCAGTAAGAGGACAGGGAAATAGGGCATCCCAGTAGAGAGGTTGCAATAATTGCCAAAATGGTCCAGGTGTCTTTAAGTAAAGTGCATAAAGATTCCAAATTTCCCCTGCAACTGATGAGGAGGTTATTAATACAAACAAAAAGTATACGTTAGAATGCCTGTATACAAATGATAGAAGTTTAAAACAATAAGATGGGAGAGTTGGAGTGTATAGCATTGGATGAAGAAATTAATATATTTGACATCTCAGAGACCTAGTGGAAGGAAGATAATCAATGGGACACTGTGATATTTGGGTACAAATGATATTGAAATGATAGGATGGATCAAATTGGTGGCACCATTATTAAAGAGGTCATTGAGGCAATCAGGATAAACGTTCTTCAGGAAACAAAATGAAATGTTGAATCTTTATGAATAGAAATTCCAGGTGAAAAAGGGAATAAAATAGTAGTGGGGGTGTAAAACCAACCACCAAAATGAACAAACAGACAATGAAATGTAAAAAAAAAAATTTAGGGAAGCTAACAAAATCAGCAGCAAAGGGTGATTTCAGTTATTCCAGTGTTTATTGGGTGAATGCTAGAGAAGTAAAGTTCCTAGATAAAATAAATGACTGCTTCATGGAGAAGCTGGTACAAGAACCAACAAGAGGGGAAAATATTTTAGTCCTAGTCTTTAGTGGAACAAAGGATTTGGTGTGAGAGGTAATAGTGTTGGAGCCACTTGGCAATAGTGATCACAACATTATCAAATTCAACTTAATAACTGGAGGGAGCGCAAAAAAGAAAGCTACTATGACAACATTTAACTTTCAAAAAGGTGATTATGATAAAATGAGGAAAATGATTAAGAAAAAACTGAAAGGAGCAACCGCAAAGTTTAACAAGTAGATTTTAAAAGGCCCGCGCACGTAAAATCAGTGAGATATGTGTGTGGCTGGGCCTTGCGCACGCCAAGTGCATTTTTAAAAAGGCCCAGCTGCGCGCGCATCTCCTGATATGCGCAGATGTGCCAGGCCTGAAGAAAGGAGCGGGATGGGGGAGGGGTCTGGGCAGGGAGGGGTTGGGTGGGGCAAAGGCCGACCAGGACAGTGGCCATTAGTCCCTATCCTGGGGAAGCACGCGCCGGCAGCTGGTCGGCACGTAGAACTTACTCCTGTCCGGAGGAGTGGGTAAGTTCTTCAACAAAAAAGAACGCTAGTTAGGGTAGGTTTAGGGGTTGGGGAGGAGAAGGGAAGAGGGACGAAGGACAGGGTTATGGTTAGAGAAGTTGCCTCCCAGTCTGCCATCTGTAGATATAGTTGAAATGGAGAAAGTAAAGAGAAGGGTAACAAAAATGATAATTGGCATGGAATGGCTCCTTTATGAGGCTAAAGAGGTTAGGACTGTTCATCTTGGAGAAGAGTCGGCTGAGGGGGGATATAATAGAGTTCTACATGAAAGGATTTGAATGGGTAAATGTGAATCAGCTATTTACTCTTTTAGATAAATGCTCCATGAAATTAGCAAGAAGCACATTCAAAATAAATCAAAGAACATTTTTTTTCATTCAACGTACAGTTAAACTCTGGAATTCATTGCCAGTGGATGTCACTAAGGCAGTTAGTATAGCTGGGTTTAAAAAAGGTTTGGATAAATTCCTGGAGGAGAAGTCCATAAAATGCTATTAATCAATATCCACTGCTTTTTCTGGTATTAGTAGCAAGGGATCTATTTAATGTTTGGGTACTTGCCAGGCACTTGTGACTTGGATTGGCCACTGTTGGAAACAGGTTGCTTGGTTTGTTGGACCCTTGGTCTGACCTAGTATGGCATATCTTATGTTCTTATATGATTTGTTTAATTATTGTGCTATTCTGTGATGCAGAACAGTTTAATTTGAAACACATTAAAAATAACAAACATAGGCCTGGATTTTCTATCTTCGCACCAGTATGTGAATGCCGACGTTAATGGGGGGAAGCGGGGGGTGGGCCGGCTTTCACACCCAATAGCACCATCGTAAAAGGTGGTGCTATTGGGTGCACTACTGGCGGTGATAAGGGGCCTTACCTTTTCGCCGTCTGCGAAGTTTCTGCGGCGTTCCCCCCCCCCCCAACGCTGTCCTGACTCCTCCTCTTCCAGTGCTGACACCGCCACCACTCCGCCCCAATCTAGGTATCGCACGCGAAAAGTCCCATAGGTGATAGGGTTAGAAAATAACTCCCATATTTTGTCTGATTACTCTTGTTTTCTTAAAATGCTAATATAATATGAAAGAACACTCCATACATTTGCAAAATTCCAACCGTTATATCTAAAAAATAATGCTCTGGCAGGTAAGAGTATAAAAAGTTAATAATGTTTATTAATCTAAATAGTAACATACAGTGGTATAAAATAGCTAGAAAAGCACAAATAAGGACAAAATAATTGTACAAAGACAGTAAAACCTCTCATTAAAGTTCAATAGCTAAGTACTTCTATTTTTTCTAAATGCTATAGATAATTTGATGTTATACAGGATCCATTACAAAGCGATTTCTTTGATGAAATATTCTTGAACAATTTTAAAAGATTGATATGTTTTGTAATACTGCCTCAGGATTATTCATCTGTTCAAAACCATTGATATTCCTTTCATTTTGAATCATTTCTCTGAAGTTTTTAACTGCTATTCACAGAGATAAATCGCCAGTTGAAAATTATAGTTATTTTATATCTGCAATTTTTTTTGCTGATGTTGCAACAAGACATTTTTCGGAAAGGAGACTTCTTATAAAAAACTGTTAACTGTTGCTGAACACAGTCATAACACCAATCATGGCACAAACTGCTACTATAGATGAAAATTCTTGCTGGAGACACGTTCAGCTGTTGCTGGACACAATCGCAATATCAACCGTGGCACAAGCCACTGCTTACTTTTACGCTGCTTCTAAACACAGGAATGGTGTAACACTCTGACGCAGCATACACCATTTTTCAGCGACTCCCAAATCACCATTCATTGGCAAAAATATCCGGCATCTTTTAATAACTCTACAACAAAAGCAAAATATATAAACTTCAAATACCTACACACATTCAAGTTTCTTAAAAATATTCCATCACATTCAGTATTTAAACTTTCTTTTACACTGTTCTCAGGCGCATAATGTTGCCACACAACAGCATTTTGGGGTATGAAGCTGAGATGTGCGCATAAATATTGATGCAATCTGGTGAGCGCTGAGGCCCCTTGCCGCCTAACTTTACTTCTGCTATTGTTGCGCTGGAGGTGGACCTTTAGCTGGTGCAGGTTTGGTACGCCCCTCTGGTTGGACCCAGACAGCGCCTGTCACCAGGAGGTGGAGCACACGAGGAGACAGAGGCTAGCTGGAGCTTCGCCAATAACAGTCCGGGGTTTCCGCAGGTTGAGTCCTTGGGTATCCAGACCGCCTGGACTTAGGTGGGCCTCGGATGGTCTCCCAGAGAGGTAGCGGAGGGGTGTGCCCACCATGAGCAAGGGTGCATGGCTGATGCAGAGAGGATGGACCAGGACAAAACTGGAAGCTCCGGACACCTCAGGGAGGTAACAGTTCAGGAAGGCTCTCCGAGTGAGACAGGCAGCGCCTGAAGGCCTATTTGGGTGAACGCCGCGGTTGGAATCCGAGCAGGTTGGTCTGGTAGTCACGGTAGGCCAGAAGCGAATGTCCGAGTGAAGCACAAGGGTCAAAGCCAGAGAATCCATCCAGAAGAGGTTAGCCAAAGCAAGGGTCAATACCAAGGTCAGTCCGAGCGTAGTCAAAGCAAGCGAGGGTCAGTTCCAGGCAGCAGATGAAGAGAGTAGTCAGGCAGGCAGTGGACAGTTCCAGGCAGCAGACAAAGAGAGTAGTCAGGCAGGCAGAGGTCAGTACCAGAGATCAGTCTGAGAAGGTACTACCTGAGTAAGGACACAGGAACAAGGAAATGCTGGAACAAGGAGACACTGGAACAAGGAGACATTGGAATGCAGGATAGGCAAACTAGTACACATGGTGTCAACCCGATTGCCAAGGCGAGGTCCTGGGGACAGGGCCTCGCTATTTATAGAAAGTTCATGTGATGTCACCGGGCGGCAACCGAGACAGGTTTCCCGTGCCGATCCCTTTAAAAGGAGCAAAATTGGCCGTGCGCGCGCCTGGGGGCGGGGCTGAGGCAGTCGAAGACGTGGAGCCCCGACGGGAGCTCCGCTGTGAGGCCTGCGGCATGGAAGAAGCCAAAGAGGGCCGCGGTGAGCGTCGGGGATGCCTGGAGCTGGCAGCCGCGGCAAGTCCGGAGCTAGTGGAGGGCAGGACGAGGTGAGCAGGTCCGTCACGGCACCCATGCAGTGGGGGACGTGCAACAGTATCCCCCTTCTGGGCCTCCCACTTACCAGTTTTCATTTTTCTGGGTGTTGCTGATGGAAGTCTTGAAGGAGATTTTTATCGAGAATGCAGTGAGAAGGCGCCCATGAATTTTCTTCTCTACCAAAGCCCTCCCACGACAGGAGGTATTCCCAGTGGTGCCAACGGCATCGGACGTCTAAGACCTCTCTGACTTGTAATGTGTTTTCAGGTTCAGTTGAGTGTTGAGTTGGTTGAGGAGGCCTTCGGGAAGGCCAGGACAGGACCAAGGGCTTGAGTAGCGACACGTGGAACGTGTTGTGAATCCCATGGAGGCTGGGAGTTTCAGTTGGTAGGTGACTGCTCCTATGCGTCGAAGGACAGGGAATGGACCGATGAACTTAGGGTCTAGCCTTTGGAAAGGCAACCGTAGTCGGATGTGCTTAGTACTAAGCTAGACCTTTTGCCCAGGCAGGAACAGAGGTGCGGTCCGATGATGGGTGTCTGTGATGTGCTTGCCCTGGTCAGCTGCTTGGCAGAGCCATTCCTTCACTTGGTTCCAGAGCCGGCATCCCATGTTTGTGCTGTAGATTGGGCTGCAGGAGAGGATACACTGAGCAGAACCAGTAGGAGTATATGAGGTTGACGACCGAAGGCTACAGCAAAGGGGACACTTCTGTGGCAGAGGCGATATGGGTGTTATGGGATAGTTCTGCCCATGGCAGGAGGTCAGCCCAGTCATCTTGCTGGTTGTTGACATACGATCGCAGAAAGGTTTTCAAAGACCAATTACTCCTTTCGGTCTGGCCATTTGCTTGCAGATGATATGCTGACGTTACGTTTAACGAGATATTGAACTTTTACAGAGAGACCTCCAATATTTTGCGGCAAATTGAGGGCCACAATTGGAGATGATTTCTTGAGGTAGTCCATGTACACGAAATATGTGGGTTAGGAAGAGTTGAGCTAACTCTGGAGCTGATGGGAGTCCAGGTAAGAGGACAAAGTGGGTCTTTTTTGAGAAACGGATTATTATAACCCAGATCACAGTATTTCCTTTTGAAGGAGGCAGATCTACGATGAAGTCTGTGAAAGACTAGACCAGGGCTCGGTGGGCGCAGGAAGTGATTGAAGAAGCCCCCATGGGTGGCCAGTCAGGGTTTTTTGCTGTGCGCAAACTGGACAGGGGTCCACATATTCTCAGGAGTCCTTTGTCATACCAGGCCACCAATAGTGCCTTTGGAGAATCTCAAGAGTTCGGGCTCGGCCGGGGTGACCGGCTAACTTGGAGTTGTGAGCCCAACAAAATACACGTTCGCGGAGACGGTGGGGAACCACCGTCCTCCCGGCTGGTAATGTGGTAGAGGCGGCAATGGATATACAGGCTGGGTCAATAATATGCCTGGGAGTCTCGGGTGTGTCTTCTGGCTCTACAGAGCACAGAGTGCATTTGCATGGAGATTTTTCACCGCTGGGCGATAGCGGAGCTCGAAGTTGAAGCGTGCAAAGAATAGGGCCAGCGGGCTTGTCATGGGTTAAGGAGCTGGGCCTCTTTTAGGTGCTCCAGATTTTTATGGTCGGTGAATATCGTGAATCTGTGTTGCGCCTCTTCAATCCAGGGATGCCATTCCTGGAGGGCAAGTTTCACTGATAGGAATTCACGGTCTCCTATGGTATAGTTTTGCTCTGTGGAGGAGAATTTATGTAAGTAAAAGGAACATGGAACTAGGGTTCCCTTGGTAGAGTATTGACTCAAGACTGCTCCTGTTCCAATAGCAGATGCATCGACTTCAACTATGAAGGGGCGGTTAGGATTTGGGTGACGTAAACACGGGCCAGTACAGAAGGCCTTTTTCAAGGCATGGAATGCTGATTGAGCCTTGGGGCTCCACACTCGAGGATCACATCCTTTCCTGGTCATAGCAGTGAGTGGGGTGGCCAGCTTGGAGTAATTGGCGATGAAGTTTTGATAGTAATTTGTAAATCCAAGGAATCTTTGTAGGGCTCAGAGACCCACTGGTTGAGGCCAATCTTGAATACCCTGGAGTTTGTCAGGGTCCATGGTGAAACCTTGGTTGGAGATAATATAACCCAGAAATGGGAGACTGGGTTGCTCAAAAATACACTTCTCCAATTTAGCATAGAGATGGTGGTCTCTGAGACGCTGGAGGACTGTTTGAACATGGGAACAATGAGACTTCAGATCTTTGGAGAAGATTAATGATAGGTTACAAGATACCTGTAATAGGTCTGAAATTTCATTTTGAGTTCTTTCAGAACCCTGGGATGTATATCATCCAATTCAAGTGTTTTTCTACTCTTCAGTTTGTCAAGCTGGCCTACTACATCTTCCAGGTTCACTGTGATTTGGTTCAGTTCATCTGAATCATCACACTTGAAAACCGTCTCCAGAATGGGCATCTCCCAACATCATCCTCAGTAAACACTGAAGCAAAGAATTTCATTTAGTCTTTCTGTGATGGCCTTATCTTTCTTAAGTGCCCCTTTAACCCCTTGATTATCTGACGGTCCAAACCTCACAGGATTCCTGTTTCAGATATAATTTTAAAAGGTTATATTATGATTTTTTGCCTCTATGGCTAACTTCTTTTCAAATTCTCTTGTAGTCTGCCTCTTCAGAAAAGACTCCCCCTTCCTCAAGATGTTATCTTGTTCCTTACAAAACTGAATCCCTCTTCCTTGTGTCATCATATCATCCATGTATTGAGAATCTGGAGTTCTGCCTGCCTCTGTGGACCTGTGCCTTGAACAGACAGCATTTCAGAGAATGCTACCCTGGATGTTCTGGATTTCAGATAAGAGCCTAAATTTGGCTTCCAGAATCTCCTTCACACATTTTTCTAAGTCATTGGTGTGCACATCTACAATGACAGCTGGCTTCTCCCCAGCATCGTCTAAAATATTATGTGATGTGTGAGGTCCACCACCTTCACACCAGGGGGTATGTTACCAGGCGGTCTTCATGCCCTCCAGCCACCCAGCTCTCTGCCCTCCTAATAATTGAATTATGAATTGTGATGGCCGACCTAACCCTTCCCTCCTTGGCAGTAACTCTGGGAGACAGATCCCCAGTGCAAGAGGACAGTGCATCACCTGGAGAGCTGGTCCTTGCTATATGATCACTTCCTGCTGTACCAGGTTGATTCTCTCCAACAGGAAACCTTCTTCTTCCAAGCCAGCACCAGGGCTGCCAGACTGTAGTTGGGACTTGGCTACTAAGTTCCTGAAGGTGTCATCTATAAGCCTCTCTGTCAGCCTTAGTTCCTCCAGAGATCAGAATCGTTCTCTGAGAGCCAGGAGCTCTTTGCACCAGGTGCACACATAGAACCTATCACCAGCAGGTAAAAAATCATACATGCGAATTTTGATGCAGAAGATTGGCAGGCCCCCCCCCCCCCCCTTTTTTTTTTTTTTTTTGCTTCTGGATTGCTGCCTTCATCTTAATTTTGTTGAGTTTTTAGTTAAGTTTAGGTTGCTATGGGATTAGGAATGTATAAATAAGAGTCCTTTAAATTTATTGGTATATTCACCATGAATCTGGTAGTGACCTGCAACAGGATAATCAAACTCTTGATAAGGCCTGTGGCAATCCTGTGTTTTAGATAAAAGGCAGATTGATTTTTAATGTTAAAGTGCCTCCTGATTATAAATCAAAGGATGAGCTGGGAAGAGTGAGAGAGAGGGAAAGAAACATACACACAAACTCTAAACTTTTCCTAATTTTAGCTTGTTTTTTTTTTTTAAACAAACACACACACATATACACTAAAGAATATACTCCAATAGTTTACCTCTTCCCAAAACTTTTTAAGTTCTAAAATTTCCCTAAGCAATACTTCCTATTCCTCTTCAACTACCAGCAAGTGTTGCGCGTCCCATCCGTGCTAGGCCCGTGCACAGGATTGCTCACCTTGCTCCTGCACTAATGAGCCCCGGGCCATCCTCTATCCCTGCCGCTGCCAGTGCCTCTCATCCATGACTTCCACCTCAGGCCTAGCTCCACACCGGGGCGCAGCGTCCTCTCTGGCATCGGCCCCGCACCTAGGCACGCGTGTGCGGACTGCCCGGCTCTTTAAAGGGCCAAGGGCAGGAACCAGCTCCGCGACGCAGGCCGATGATGTCACATAGTCTCCCTTTAAAGGCGAGGCCCTGCTCCCCAGGACCTCGCCTTGGCAATCGGGTCGACACCGTGGTGTTTTGTGTTTGCCTAATCCTTGTTCCAGCGTCTCCTTATTTCAGTGTCTCCTTGTTCCAGTGTCTCCGTGTCTTCCTGATTCCCTACTCAGGTAGTACCTTTACGGACTGATCTTTGGTACTGACCTCTGCCTGCCTGACCATTCTCTTGTCTGCTGCCTGGAACTGACCTCTGCCTGCCTGACCATTCTCTCATCTGCCACCTGGAACTGATCCTCGCTTGCCTTGACTACACTCGGACTGACCTTGACATTGACCCCTGCTTTGGCTGACCACTTCTGGATGGATACTCTGACTCTTACGCTTCACTCGGACACTCTCTTCTGGCCCACTGTGACCACCAGACAAACCTGCGTGTAATCCTTCCGTGGCGTCCACTTGAGTAGACCCGCAGGCACTGCCTGTCTCACCCGGAGGACCTTCATGAACTGTTACCTCCCTGAGGTCTCCAGAGCTTCCAGTTCAGTTCTAGTCCATCCCTTCTGCATCAGCTGCACACCCTTGCTCGTGGTGGGCACTAGGGATGTGCATTCGTTTTGAACGAATGCGCAATCTGCAACGTATAACTCCCTATTCGTTGCATTCATGGGGTTCCAAAATGTATGGCGAACTCCCACGAATGCAATGTATCACTAACAAATAAAACCCCCACCCTCCTGACCCCCCCCCAAGACTTGACAAAAGTCCTGGTGGTCCAGCGGGGGTTCTGGTGTAATCTCCTGCACTTGGGCCGTCGGCTGCCGGTATTCAAAATGGTGCCGATAGCCTTTGCCTTACTATGTCACAGGAGCTACCGGTGTCATTGGTCGGCCCCTGTCACATGGTAGGAGCAATGGACTTGTGCTCCTATCATGTGACAGGGGCCGACCAATGGCATTGGTAGCCCCTGTGACATAGTAAGGGCAAAGGCTATCGGCGCCATTTTGAATACCGGCAGCCGACGGCCTGGGTGCAGGAGAATGCTTCAGGACCCCCACTGGACCACCAGGGACTTTTGACAAGTCTTGGGGGGGTTAGGAGGGTGGGGGTTTTTAGTTAATTAAATTTAAAGGGTTAGGATGGGTTTTTTTTTTTAACTTTAATGGGAAACGAATACCATATGTAACTAATGGACGAATCGGGGTCCCCCGAAAATGGATGTAACGGATTTGGGTCCCAACGAATACGAATACCGAATTGAATGTATCAGTCCCTGCTGCACATCCCTAGTGGGCACACCCATCCGCAATCTCTCCGGGAAACCATCCAAGGCCACCCTAAGTCCAGGCAGTCCGAGTACCCAAGGGCTCAACCTGCAGAAACCCCGGACTGTTATTGGCGAAGCTCCAGTCAGCCTCTGTCTCCTAGTGTGCTCCGCCTCCTGGTGGCATCCGCTCTCTGGGTCCGACCAGAGGGTCGTACCAATCCTGCACCAGGCCAAGGGTCCACCTCCAGCGCAACAGGAAGATCATCTCCACTCCTCTTTTTAAGTTTTGAAGAGAGATATAGGGATATATCTGAGATGCAGCATTTATGTGAATGTGAAATTTTGCAAAGTAAGGAGTGTGCATGAGGAATTAAATGAATGCATAGGAAAAAAGGAAAAATAAAGAGACATGGATAGAGGAGATAGAGTTATCTATGTTTAAATGTTAGCTTTAGAATACTTGAAAATATTTTTTCAAATGTTTGTCCCTGCCCTTCGTTGTACTTGGACCGGTGCTTTTTAATATATTTATAAATGATCTGGAAAGGAATACGATAAGTGAGGTGATAAAATTTGCAAATGACACAAAATTATGCAGGGTAGTAAAATCTCAAGCGGATTCTGCTAAATTGCAGGAGGACCTTGCAAAGCTGGAAGATTAGGCTTCCAAATGGCAGATGAAATTTAACGTGGACAAGTACAAAGTGATGCATATAGAGAAAAATAACCCTTGCTGTAGTTACACAATGTTAGGTTCTATCTTAGGAGTTACCAACCAGAAAAAAGATCTAGACATCATAGTGGCAAATTTATTTATATATTTATTTATTTAATTAAAACTTTTTTATACCGGCATTAGTGGGTACATCATACCGGTTCACAATCGAACCAAAGGTGGAAAATACATAAAACAGGGGCTGGGGGTGGGACAGGAGAAAAGAGGAGACTGAAAGAGAGCACACACTGTAACAAAATAATATATAAATAATATATAAATAACAGGATAAAAATCAATATAAATAACAGGATAAAAATCAATATAAATAACAGGAGAACAATATAAATAACAGGATAATACTTTGAAATCCTTGGCTCAGTGTGCTATGGTGATCAAAAAAGCAAATATAATGTAAGGAATTATTAGGAAGAGAATGGCAAATAAAATGATGGATGTCATAATGCATCTGTCTGTATTGCTCTCTGGTGAGAACGCATCTTGAATACTGTGTGCAATTCTGGTTGCCGCTTCTCAATAAATATTTAGTTGAACTGGAGAAAGTGCAGAGAAGGGAAACCAAAATGATAAGGGATAAAGAACAGATGCCCTATGAAGAAAGGCTAAGGAAGTTAGGGCTGTTCAGTTTGGAGAAGAGACGACTGAGGGGGGATATGATAGAGGTCTACAAAATCATGAAAGGAACAGTTTAATGTAAATCGGCTATTTACTCTCTCAGATTATAGAAGGATTAGGGAGCTTTCCATGATATTAGCAACTGTTAAGAATGTGGACCCTTGAACTGAGATGAAGTTGGCACTACCAGCAGGATTGAACCCTTGTTGATCTTCATCATCAGGAGGCGGTACAGGTGAAGACCCTGCTGGAGCTTCACCTATACCAGCCCTCATTCCCTGCAGGTTGAGCCCTTGGGTGCCAGGGCCGACAGTACTTAGGTGGGGGTATCCCAAGGCATGGAACCAGAGGGAGAGGCTGAAGCAGCATTGGACAGGCAGTAGTTGAGGCAGGCGGCAGACAGGCAGAACCAGGAACAGGCCAGAGGTCAGGATGGGCAGCTAACAAGCATAAATAGAGAAACAGGCTGGAGGTCAGGGCAGGCAGAAGCCAAGCAGAGTCAGGTTACCAAGCAGAGTTCAGGCAGGCAGTGTCAGGACCAGAAGATCAATCCAAAAGGACAAGGAGCAGGAACGCTGGAGTCAGGAATCAGGAACAGGGAGCAAGCTAGAACTGGATCAGGAACAGGGAGCAAGGCAGAGATGCTGGGTCAGGCAGGATTCAGGAATGCTAAACTCACACTCAAGTCTGAGCTGGACCCGTTGCTGATGCAAAGTGCTAGTGGCAGAGTAGGGTATATACACCTACCCTGTCTGATGTCATCTTTGTGGGCCGCAGGGAACTTTCCTGCCTTGGGCCCTTTAAATTTACAGCAGTGGCATGCGCACGCCTAGGGGGGCCAGATGCGAAGCTCGGTGTGGGAGCGTGGAGGAATGCTGCGAGAGTAGGCTGCTATAGTGGCGGTCGGTGTTGGCCGTGAGGAGTGGCGACTGAGGGGAGTTGGAGTGGGTCGCCTGCCAGCAGAGGTAAGGGGACCCGATCGCAGCCTTTTGCGGCCGGGATCCTAACAGTACCCCCTCCTTTACGCCCCCTCTTAGAAGGTCCAAGTTTTCCGGGATGGGTAGATTGGAACTGCTGGAGAAGTGTCTTGTCGAGAATATTGGAGGCGGGTTCCCAAGTATTCTCATCGGGCCCAAACCCCTCCCAGGCAATCAAGTATTCCCACCTTTTGTGATGGCATCTTACATCTAGGACCTCCTTCACCTGGTATATCTGCTCCTCTTCGGCCGACACATCTTGTGGTTTGGGTGGTTTTCGCTGAGGCCAGGACAAGACTAGTGGTTTCAAGAGGGATACGTGGAACGTATTGTGTATCTTCAGAGAAGGAGGTAATCTCAGATGATATGTGACCAGTCCAATACACTTGTTGATGGAGAAGGGACCAATGCACCTAGGAACCAGTCTCATTGAGGGTACCTGGAGGCAGATGTGTTGGGTACTCAGCCACACTCGGTCCTTGGTCTTGAAGAGAGGAGCAGGCCGCTGATGTTTATTGGTCCTCTTCTTAGCTTCTTCAGCCACCTGTTAAAGATTATTCTGATTACAGAGAGAATGCAGTTGTTGTGTGGTGAGTTGAGCCATGGGAGAGGGCACTGAGAGAAGAGTGGGAAGCGGCGGGACCAGTTGATGACTGTAGACCATCTGGAAGGGCGAAGAGCCCGTTGCAGAGTGAGTGCGAGAGTTGTGTGAAAATTCTGCCCTGGGGAAAAGAGATGCCCAGTCGTCTTGTCTATGTTTATGAAGGAGTGGAGAAAGCTCTTCAAGGTTCGATTGGTGCGCTCGGCCTGTCCATTGCCCTGCAGATGGTATGCAGAGGTGTAGTCGAGTTGGACCCCAAACATTTTACATAGCGATCGCCAATAGTTTGCCATGATCTGAGTCCCACGCTCAGAGTCTATGTGCTGTGGCAGCCCATGAAGACGAAAAATGTGCTGTGTAAAAACCTGGGCCAGTTCTGGGGTTGAAGGGAGTTTGGGAAGAGTGATGAAGTGTGCCATCTTTGAGAACCTATCAATGACTACCCAGATGACATGGTGGCCACTTGATGAAGGCAAGTTTACCACGAAGTCCGTTGCGAAGTGGGTCCATGACTTTAGTCACAGGCAAAGGTTGCAGGAGGCCCCAGGGACATCCAGGCAAAGGCTTCTGTTGGGCACAAGTCAGGCAGGAGTCGACGTAGGCCCTGGCATCTTGTTCTAGGGGTGTGCATTCGTTTTGAACGCATATGTAAAACGCAACTTTTTTTTTTTTAACTTAAAAAAAGTGATGATGCGCAACGCATCGCATTTTCAATTTATTCAACATAGCTACGAATACGTTGAACCTAAATAAACACTTAAACCCCCACCCTCCTGACCCCCCCAAGACTTACCAAAACTCCTTGGTGGTCCAGCGGGGAGTCAGGAAGCCATCGCTGTTTTCCTTTGCGAGGAGCACGTGACATCGGCGTCACGTCGGAGTGACGCGGACGTCACGTGTTTCTCCGCGCCTCCGCTCCGAGACCCCCGTTGGACCCAACCGGAACTTTTGGCCAGCTTGGGGGGGTCAGGAGGCCCCCCCAAGCTGGCCAAAAGTATGAAACTCTACTGCGTATTCCGCCAGGGAGCGTGATCCTTGACGGAGGTGGAGGAGGTCGAAGCTGTGGACTGTCACCCTGGCTCATCAAATACCTGCTTAAAAGTCTGTACAAAGCGTGGGAGACCCTGAAGCAGAGGGTTTCCATGTTCCCACAAGGGGGAGGCCCAGGCCAGGGCTTTACCATCCAGGAGCAACAGAATGAATGTAGTCATGACCTGGTCGCTATCAAATTGGGTTGGCTGCAGAGAAAAATGCATGAAGCAGTGGTTTAGGAACCCAGGACACTGCCTGGGGCCCCCAGCTTAATGAGGGGGTGCAGGAAGATGGAGAGCCACAGCAGAAATGGGTTGTGTCACTGGAGCAGGGGGAGGAGCGCTGGACACCGGAGCGGCATCCAGGCAGTTCACTAGTTGTTCCACCATAGCGGCCAGCATATCTAGGCATTGCTGTTGCTGATGTAGCCTCTGAGCCAATCCAAGGATAGCCTGGAGGCCGCTCAGGTCTTCTGGGTCTATGGCCTCAGCAACCTTTAGCCGAGACAAGGTTGGTGCTACAAGCAGGAGTGAACCCCTGTTGGTCCTCGTTGTCGGGAGGTGATACTGGTGGAGAAGACCCTGCTGGAACTTCACCTATACCAGCCCTCATTCCCTTGGGTGCCGGGGCCGGCTGGACTTAGGCGGGGGTCTCCTAAGGCGGGAACAAGAGGGAGAGGCTGAAGTGGCATCAGACAGGCAGAAGTTGAGGCAGGCTGCAGACAGATGGAACCAGGAACAGGCCAGACATCAGGACGGACAGCTAACAAGCAGAAACGGAGAAACAGGCTGGAGGTCAGGGCAGGCAGAAGTCAAGCAGAGTCAGTTAACCAAATAGAGGTCAGGTAAGCAGGGTCAGAACCAGAAGATCAATCCAAATGGACGAGGAGCAGGAATGCTGGAGTCAGGAATCAGAACAGGGAGCAAGGCAGGAACACTGGGTCAGGCAGGAATCAGGAACGCAGAACTCACACTCAAGACTAAGCTGGACCTGCTGCTGAAGCAAAGTGCTAATGGCAGGGTAGGGTATATTTATCCATCCTGTCTGACATCATCTTCGTGGGTCTTGGGAACCTTTCCCACCGCGGGCCCTTTAAATTCACAGCAGTGGCATGCGTGCACACCTAGGGGTGCCAGATGCGGAGCTTGTCGTGGCGGCATGGAGGATTGCCATGAGAGCAGGCTGCTGTAGTGGCAGTCGGCGTCAGCCGTGAGGAGTGGTGACGGAAGGGAGCTGGAGTGGGTTGCCTGCCAGGGGAGGTAAGGAGATCCGGCCGTGGCCTCACATGGCTGGGGATCCTAACAGCAAGCAGCTATTTTAAAACAAATCAAAGAAAATTCTTTTTCACTCAGCGCATCGTTAAGCTCTGAAATTCATTGCCAGAGTATGTGGTTACAGCAGTTAGTGTAACTGGATTAAAAAAGGTTTGGATAAGTTTCTAGAGGAAAAAAACATAAGCTGCTATTAATTAATAAGTAATAGTAGCTTGAGATTTATTTAATGATTGTCTACTTGCCAGGTACTTGTGACTTGGATTGGCCACTGTTGGAAACAGGATGCTGGGCTTGATGGACCTTTGATCTGACCCCACTATGGCATATGTTATGTTCTTATGTTGATTGCGATAGAATAAGTGAGTCTGACTGGAATCTGTTTTCTTCTGATTTCTAAAGGAAGATTAGTGTCCGATTGTGGTAAGGTGATTCATGTGTAACCGTCCTCAGAGTTGGGGGGTCCCTCTTGTAATGGTGTCCTGAGCTGATCAGGTGAATGTAAGTAGAGACTCATGATGCTTTTCCTAAGGGGTCATACTTGAAAGTCTTCTTCCTGCTGGGTTTAGTGGACCTAGATACAGGGCCGGTGCAAGGGTATTACGCACCCTAGGAAAACCTTACAGTCTGGCGTCCCCGCCCATACACAATTTTAAATTATGCATTTATAACATATTTTACATGAAAATGACATTCTGAGGTAAAATTAATATACACGTTGTGATAATTTCAAGCACTGTTGTGATGCCAACAAGAAAACTTTGCATCTTTGAATTCATATGGAATCATACCTATTGTGATATATTTCGGCATGGTCCTCCCGTATCAACACAGTACTATTTGCCAACACTCAAAGAATAACAACCCCACCTATGAAAAAGAATACCACAAATATTACACCAGAATCTAAAATATCAATACACCTCCTATCAGGAAAACAGAACAGGCCAAGCTACTACAGATCCCTATAGAGAAACCACATGTTAAAAGAATGCTTCATCTCAGTCTTTGCATGCAGAACACAAACACTCATCAAATACAGAATAAAGCCACATAAAGTATAAATAGAAATGTGCAGGCAAAAACTGAACTGTAAAACACATCATGCCAGACTCTATACAGTGCAACAATGGAAAAACAAAAATTTCACCATTCCTCATGAAACAATCAATAAAATCAAGATATATAAATCATTAATTATAATTATAAAATCATACTAATAAAATAATTTCAAAACAGCTGATGAATAGAATATCCAATAATTAAAGACTCATGCAAATTTTGAAAGCTTTACCAAACACCAATAAAATATTTGAAACAGCAGACACATCACATACTACTCAATAATTAAAATGGTAGTCAATCAAGAAAAATGAACTTAAAAAGCCACATTTACTTACCCTCTCCAGCAGTTCTCCTACTCCTTTCCCTTACAGGCCACACCAGAAGCAGCAGTAGCTGCTGAAGCTGTCCTCACAGTCCTCTTCCTTAGGGACCACAACCAGTCTCTTCTCTCTCTCTCACACACACACCAGTCAGACCCTCAGGACCAGTTTCTGTCTCTCACGCACCAATCATCTCCCCAACCAGTCTCTCTCTCAAACACACACAAGCACACACATACATCTCACTGATGAGTCTTTCTCACACATACACACTTCACCTCTCCTGCCAGTCTCTCTCAATCACACAATGCCCTCACTCTCTCTTACTTACACACAGGCTTTCAATCACACACATGCTCTCTCTATTTCACTTTCACACAAGCTCTCAATCACACACATGTTCTATCTCACTTACAAACAGGCTCAATCACACACATGCCCTCTCTCACAGCCACAAGCCAGCCAAAAACATGCTCCATCTCTCTCGCACATACACATTGACACACACAAGCACCCACCCTATCTCACATATACACCACACACATACAGAAGCACCCTCCCTGTCTCACATACACGAAGCACCCTCCCTGTCTCACATATCCCTGACAAAAACACTCGATTACTGGGAAAATTGTTTGAAATCCATAAAAAGTCTCCTTTCCAGCCTGAACCTGGTGCTCAACGCATCCAAGACAGAAATCCTGCTCATCTCCCCTGAACACTTGACTAACACCGATTCTACTTCCCCGGACACACATATTTCTCACACAAGAGATTTAGGAGTCATACTAGACAATCATCTAAACCTAAAAAAATCAATCAATAATATCACCAAAGAATGCTTCTACAAGCTTCAAGTGTTGAAAAGAATTAAACCTCTCCTCCACTTCCAGGACTTCAGAACTGTCCTCCAATCTACACTATTTTCAAAGACGGACTACTGCAATGCATTGCTCCTGGGGCTCCCCATCTCGGCAACAAAACCGCTACAAATGCTCCAGAACGTAGCAGCCAGAATCTTAACTAACACTAACCGAAGCGCCCACATTACCCCTATCCTCCGTAACCTACACTGGCTGCCAATAAAATACAGAATTCAACATAAAGCACTCACCATAATACATAAAACCATTCAGAAACAACTCACCCTAGACCTACAGGCTCCACTCAAACTCCATGCCTCAGACAGGCCCATCAGAGAGGCATATAAAGGAATGCTGCAAGTCCCACCTACCAAATCCACCCGGCTAACAACCACCAAAGAACGTTCCTTCTCTACAGCAGGACCAGTCCTCTGGAACAAACTACCGACTGATCTAAGACTGGAACCATGCCTCCAAACCTTCCGAAGGAAACTTAAGACGTGGCTTTTCCTCCAAGCCTTCCCCTAACACAAATTAACTCGTCATACCCAGATCAAGGAACTTAATATCTATTAATTTCATAACATATTAGTTGATAATTACCTAGTTAATCTCTATCGCTCTTACTCCTACTTCACTTATTCCTAGCTACACTAGCTCCCAAGTTCAATACCCCTGTTTATTGTAACTTTGATTTTTCGACCTTTCTTATTTATGTTTACTTGGTTTTATTTTTACTTCTGGTTTCCCCTGTTCCATGTAAACCGGCCTGATATGAATCCCATTCATGAAGGCCGGTATAGAAATGTTTTAAATAAATAAATAAATACACATTACACTCTCACAGAAGCACCTTGCTTTCAGACTTGCAGCATGATTTTTCACTTTTACTAAAAGTGAAAGAGATGCTCCCAACCATTAAATAAGAAAACCACATTCCTATCAGAAGGCGAAATGACACCCTTCCTTCAGGTCCTGTCCTCCCAAGGGACAGCCACCTACAACATACAGATTCTCTTGTTTTACGCTTTCAGGCAATAAAGCAAGTGTCTTTCTTCAAACTATCAGTCATATGATTATTCATGTGGGAGATATGGAACAGAAAGACATCCTTAGTCAGCTTCCCTTTTAAATGGGAAGATTCCAGTCTTAGTCATTTAAAAATATACATTTTCTAAAGGCTTAAAAAAAAAAAAGCAAAACCGTTTCAGATTGGAACTATTCTAGTCTTCATGCTTAAATTGTGCTTAAAAAAAAACAACCCCAAACCCCACCTGGCATCAGTATCTTAAATTTGTGATTTTGCTGAGATGAACATTTTAAAAACTTTAATTTTTTTTTGCTTTAGTATTTTTCTCTACCAACTTTAAGTTAAATTTTATTTTCCAGAAGAAGGATGCTTAAAATTCAGTAATTTCATCTTTCATCCAACTTTTCAAAAGTTGTGCTACCAGCACAAAAGTTGAGGTATATGTACTTTCACATTTCATTTTTTTTAAACTGGCAGAATCCCAACATAAAGGTTGTTAATACCTGTAACATACACCTAGATATTAAAAGAAAAAGTTTGATCAAATAGGCCGCATGACCAAGTTTGTTAAAAAGTATGTCTTCCTACTAGAAGGGATATGTAGATATGTACCTCGTTCCCCCCCCCCCCCCCCCCCCCCCCTTTTTTTAGATCCAACCTAGGATAAAATTTCATATTTTTTATTCCCATTGTCATTGGTCAAAACACCCTGCTGCGTAACGATGGTGAGTGCTTAAATAGCTACTGCCAAAGGTCATAGACACACAGTGTCGGGTCTCTGTTTCTATGGTGGCTTGCATGGCGACAGGCCTCTGGATAGGAAGACTCCATGCCAAAGGCTGGAGGCCAGCCTGGATGCTGGTGGTATAGGGCCCTGTCTCACACACAGAAGCACCATTCCTTTCTCACATATACACAACATATACACATACATAGAAGCACCATTCCTTTCTCACATACACACCACATATACACATACAGAAGAACCATTCCTTTCTCACATTCACACACAGAATCACCATACCTTTTCTCACATACACACCACATACACCCCACACAGAAACACACACACACACACAGAAAGAAGATCGGCGCAGCTGGTCTAGCTGATCACGCCGATCTTCTTTTCTTCGGCCACATGATCAGCTAGACCGTCCCACTGGGGGAAGCCCAATCCCCTGATAGGCCAATCCGCTCCTGGTGCCAGTGGCCTTCATCCTCTACCATGTGACGGGGCTACCGGTGCCATTGATCGGCCCCTGTCACATGGTAGGAGCACAAGATGGTGCCGGCCATTCATTGCTCCTACCATGTGACAGGGGCCGACCAATGGCACCGGTAGCCCCTGTGACATAGTAAGGGCAAAGGCTATCGGCGCCATTTTGAATACCGGCAGCCGACAGCCCGAGCGCGGGAGATCACTCCAGGACTCCCGCTGGACCACCAGGGACTTTTGGCAAGTCTTTGGAAGTCAGGAGGGTGGGAGGTTGTAGTAAATTAAATTTAAAGGGTTGGGATGGGGTTTTTTTGGGGGAAACAAATACATATGTAACTAATGAACGGATTGGGGTCCCCCGAGAATGGATGCAACGGATTTGGGTCCCGACGAATACGAATACCAAATGGGATGAATCCATCCCTGTTGCACATCCCTAGTTCCTCCGGCCCTGCCTAGATACATACAAATGGGTTTATCCACTAATTCTCCCAGGGTAGGGAGAGAAAACAGGAGTAAAGTTTAGAAACTTCCCAAGCAAGCATAATAGCTGAGAAAACCTCTGAAATAAATGACCCTGAGGTAAGTGACTTAATTTTATTGTGGTAGAAAAGAAAATTGAGAACTGGCTGTCAATAAACAATGAAACATATGAAGAAGTGTCAATGAGCAATTTCAAAGAGTATTACATGAAAAGGCATTTGAAACGTTTTACATTCAAACTTTTTTTCTTTTAGTAGCAACATTCCTTAAAATACTGTTTATACTTGTATTCTTTAATCTTAGAACAGGGCTTCCCAAGCCTGTCCTGGGGACCTCACAGCTAGTCGGGTTTTTAAGATATCCACAATGAATATGCATGAGAGAAATCTACATACACTGCCTCCATAATATGCAAATTTATCTCATGCATATTTATTGTGGATATCGTGAAAAACCAATTAGCTGTCGGGTTTGGGAAGACCTGTCTTAGGATCTTATATTGAAACCAAATGTGAACAGATAAGTATTGTGATCAGGTTCCTCTTTAAATTACCTGTGGTTGTGTTTTATTCCAAGGCTGTATTTTGAGAAATAGATTCTTTGTGTTGACCGTCTCTTTTCAAACTCTTTTCTTTTACAGAATCTCTCCAGGTCAGTACCTTTTGTGTTTTCTTCTGTATGTCTTTTTTTTTCTCTCAGACCCCTATTTTATCTGTTTTTCTATTTAATCTACAGAATACTTTATAGTCTGCTTTACTTGGGTGCACACTGAATGTTGTATAGTCTGCTAGGTATAAATCAACAAGGGTATAATATACACTAGGGATGTGCAGAAGGAAAACATTTGTTTCGATTTGGTTTTTGTTTCAATGGGACCCAAATTCATTGCATTAGTTTCATAGGGGGAAAAATTAATTTGTTGATTAGTTATATTTGTTTTCCATGTTCCCATTAAAGTAAATGGGGGAAGTATTTGCAGCCTATATTTGGCTGCAGAATTGGGGTTTTCTTATCAATTCTGATGAAAATTCTGGGGAGCAATCATCAGAACGAGACAAGAGCTCCAAGGTACTTAGACTGTGGCAAAGTGGCACCAAAGTGGCATGAATAGCCTAAGGCACTGTAAATGGGCAAAGGGGTACCAGGAGTGGCAAGAGTGCTTTAACAGAGGTGCAAAGCAGCAGCGAGAGTGTCAAAAAACACCACAGCTTCAAAAGAGAGCACCAATAACAGATGCATGAACCCTCGAAAGCAGCACGACAGGCAAAGTGGCAAGACAAGTGGCATCAACATCCTATAGTACAATGAAGGGGGAACATAGTAAGCAGAAAGAGTGTCAGAAAAAAACCACAAGGTGCTAATAAAGGGACAAAGCAGCAGAAAGACTAGCACCAACACACTGAGGAACCATGATAACGGCAAGCACACCACAAGGAGTAGAGTGAGTCATCTGGTGTATGGCAGGAAGGCAGAGTGGCAGAAAGTTGATAGGGGCAAGATAGGCTGGCAGTGCTGAGGTAGTCTGGTCACTGTGGCAAAACAGGTTGGCCCCGGGGAAAGTTCCCTTTCCTTTGCACAGGAAAGGGCTCCCTAGAATTGGTTCACCCCTAGAGTGGGGTGTTTCCGTTGGCGTCTAGTGAGCTCTCGCAGGTCTTTTAAAATCTGGTGGACGTAGCAGATATACAAATGAAAATTTTGAAGGCCGAGGTGGAGGAGGTTTCCATGTGAACAGTGGTTCAACATGGGTCAGCGGGTGTTAGGAGATAGGTTGGCTACACCCGGGGAGAGTTCCCTTTTGTTTAATCAGGAAAGGGCTCCCTAGAAAGGGTTGTTGGCCCCTAGAGTGGAGCACGAGCATTCAAGCATAGCGAGTTGACATGGAGGAGGTTTCCATGTGAACAGCGACTCAACATGGGTCAGAGGGTGCTAAGAGATAGGCAGGCTACACCCGGGGAGAGTTCCCTTTCCTTTGCGCAGAAAAGGGCTCCCTGCAATGGGTTGGCCCCTAGAGTGGAGCACGAGTCTTCAAGCGTGATGAGTCGATGTGGAGGAGGTTTCCATGTGAACAGCGGTTCTGATTCAACATGGGTCAACGGGTAGTAAGAGATAGGCTGGCTAAACCCGGGGAGAGTTCCCTTTCCTTTGCACAGGAAAGGGCTCCCTGAAATGGGTTGGCTCCTAGAGTATGGTGGCCCGTTGCCATCTAGTGAATACCCAGAAGCTATTAACTGTACTTATGCACTTCAGCTGATGACAAAGCAACTTGAAGAGCTCTCAGAAATAAGAAAACTGCTACTCAAGTCCAAATCTACAATATCAACCTATGTTGACTTTGTACCCTACAGTGCCTCTGTAAACTATCGGAACACAGAGGATGAACTAGAGTACAACTACAACCAGTTTTCTAAGCATTAGAAACATTGATGTTGGCACCTAAGAAACATCTAGGGAAAATGGCCCATATTATGAAGGTCATGAAAACTATTGAGCATATGAAATATCCAAGCTCCAAGCTGTGCAGACAGGTGCAGCATTAGAGGTCAGGCCCTTGTAGGGATGTAAGGCCTGGACGGACAGGCACAGTGTTTGAGGTCAAGCCCTTGTAGGGGCATAAGGCCTGGATGGACAGGCACAGCGTTTGAGGCCAGGCCTTTGTAGGGATATAAGGCCTGGACAGTGGATGGACAGGCACAGCGTTAGAGGTCAAGCCCTTGTAGGGATGTAAGGCCTGGACAGTGGATGGACAGGCACAGTGTTAGAGGTCAAGCCCTTGTAGGGACGTAAGGCCTGGACAGTGGATGGACAGGTACAACGTTAGAGGTCAAGCCCTTGTAGGGACGTAAGGCCTGGATGGACAGGCACAGCATTTGAGGTCGGGCCCTTATAGGGACATAAGGCCTGGGCGGACAGGCACAGTGTTAGAGATCAGGCCCTTGTAGGGATGTAAGGCCTGGATGGACAGGCACAGCATTTTAGGTCAAGCGCTTGTAGGGACGTAAGGCCTGGATGGATAGGCACAGCGTTAGAGGTCAGGCCCTTGTAGGGACATAAGGCCTGGATGGATAGGCACAGCGTTAGAGGTCAGGCCCTTGTAGGGACATAAGGCCTGGATGGATAGGCACAGCATTAGAGATCAGGCCCTTGTAGGGACATAAGGCCTGGATGGACAGGCACAGCGTTTGAGGTCAGGCCTTTGTAGTGAGGTAAGGGCTGGACAGACAGGCACAGAATTTTAGGTCAGGCCCTTGTAGGGAAGTACAGCCTGGACAGTGGACAGACTGGTACAGTGTTTCAGGTCAGGTATATGTGCTGCTATTATCTGGAGCATAGGAGGCAGTTGGAGCTGCTGCAAGGCTTTCTTTTGCTTTTATTCATCTTGCCATTCACAAGGAAAATTTGGAAACCCAAGCAAAGGCATGTTTATTTTCAAAAACACTAGCATTTCCATCAACTCTGGTGCCAGCATTGAGCGGTGAGGGCTCATGATATCCCCTGTCATTGAAAATACACGTTCACTTGGCACAGTGGTTGGTGGACATGACAGATATCACTGAGCCCCTTTGGCTAGGTGTCACCAGATAGTGGACTTGTGTGCCCAATATGCTAGTGGATCTGTCTGCATGTCCTCTTTGGGCTCTGAGAGATACCATGTCACTGACATTTCTGCTGATGTCTCCTTTGCTTGGGTGGGCTGAGAGTCCTTCACGCCAGCTGCTTTCTCTCTAGTCCATTCCAGAACCAATGGTTTTTTATGGGCAACAATGCTTTGGTGAACTGGAGGAAGTACTAGCTGTCACTGACAGAATGCTGCTCCTGCTTGGGCTAGCACTACTCTCTGAATTGCCCACTGTTTCCTCCTCTGCTTCCTGCCTAATCTATCTCTGCCGATGGCGCTTCTGTTCACGGACTTTTACTAATAGCAGGTCCTTCACAAATATGAGACAATCAGACTGTAGGGCGAGTTTCCCTTTCACATGGGGATCACAGACTGTGGTGAGCATGTATGTGTGGTCTTCCGTTAAAGGTCTTAATCTCTTTTGCACCTATTTCTACAAAAAGTCCAGACAATGCAGCACCTCTGCTGTCATTCCCTCTTCCTGTTTAAAGCCCTCCAAATTTTCCTCCAGAAAATGAACTATAGGGATGATGTCAGCCAAGGTGGCACTTCTGGAACTCAGCTCCTCCATGGCATCCTTGAAGGGCTGCAGGATTTTTACCAGCTGACTCATGACTAACCAGTCATGATGCCCTAGGGGACTATGCACACCTATCTCCATTTTCAGAGAAAGGTCATGAAGGGGTGTCTGCTGCACCACTAACCTCTGCAGCATCATATAGGTGGAATTCCACCGGGTGCCAATGTCTTGAATGAGATACTTGTGAGGCATCTCTAAATCAGTCTGCTTTTGTCAGAGAACCTGGCCCACCTTCACACTTCTGTGGAACTGTGCTGCTATGTTCCTGCACTTGTGTATTAACATATGCAGGTATTCATTCTCTTAGTGATTGGACTCCAACCCCAGAGCTGACTTCACTACCAGGTGCAGAGTGTGTGCAAAACATCAGATGTTCCGAAAGCACCCGTTGCATATTGCCTTTACCATCCTTGCACCATTGTCTGTGACAAAGAACTGAAATTTCCTGTCTCGCTGGTGTAGCTGCCAGCCCGCCAGCATCTGTCTGATGCATGCTAGAATATTGGCTGAGGTGTGGGCCTCGTCCGTCAGGTGAGTGTGCAGTAAAGCCCACCTCCACCCTGATACTTGTTCACTAATAGAGCTTCTGCCTGCCCCTGCCTCAGCCAGGTCCCACCAGTGTGCTCTCAGGGAGAGGTAAGAGTGTGCAGCATTCATGGTGGTCCAGATATCACAGGTGAAATGCACACTCCCCTGTGCCTTAGCTAGCAGCGCTTGGATGTGACTGCGACACTGGTTGTACAGGCTGGGGATGACCATTCAGCTAAATGTGGTTCTGGAGGGGACTTTGTAATTTGAAACTAAGACATTCAGCAAATGCTTGAAACCCACATTTTCCACTACCTGCAAGGGCTGGTCATCAAGGGTAATCATTTCCCCGATCCTCCTGGTTACAACTTTTGAGGCTGCCTGCCTCCTTCACCTTGATAGTGTTACCGAACACCACCCCATTTCCTCCATGGTGGATTGTCGCTTCTGACACACGGCAGGGGGCTGCTGGCCTGCCACCTGACTGCTAGAAGGTGCTGAGGGCGTGGGGTGACTGCTCCTTTTGAACCACTTTACACTGCCTGGAAAAAGCGGTCCCCTGACTGGTACTGCCACCATCCCCAGATGGCAGTACTGTTGGGTGTTGCTTCTGCATATGATGCATCATGCTAAAATAAGTTAGATGTTCCATTTGCTTGTCTCTGCTAATAGCCCTGGCACGGTAATTACACTGAGGAAATCGTGGGTCCTCTATCTCTTTAAAGTGGCTGCAGATTGCAGATTTCTTTCGTGATCCCTTCTCTCTAGCTTTTGGGGTGGATGCTGGCACTGGAGCTGAAGTAGTGGGTACACCCTGAGAAGCAATGCCAGGGGCATCAGTCATACTCTTTGCCTGTGCTTACTGCTCTTCCTCCTCATCATCATCAGTTTCATCTCTCCCCTGCAGCACTGAAGTGGAGGCTAAGACAGAACTAACTAATCCTCCTAAACCTTCTTCAGCTATTACTTCTTCCATTTCTGATGATGAGAATCCCACCCAAGATGATTCTTCATCGGAATCAAAAGCAAACAGTGCCTGCGTTACATTTTCAATGCTAAGTCGAGTCTGCTGTTGCACTGCTGCTTTTGGGTCTTGCCCTTTTGTCTTGCATGACTCAGCCTCCCCTTCCCTCACCTCCAAAATTACAGGGTCAGAAACAGGTGGTGGCAATGCATCATCTTTAAATTTCAGTTTTTTCTGGATGGAACTGCCTGCCTCTCCAGAGATTTTAGATTGGAACAGGTCCCTTTTTAACTTTAATGGGGGACTGACACTGCCTTTTAAAGTGCCTCCTCTGCCAGTCCTATTCACTTGACCACGTCTAGCTTTCCCTGACATTTTTGATTTAATGTCACTGCCTACTAAGGTTTTCAATTAAAATAAGTATTTCCAAAAGAGGCCTACTGGGGATTTGGATTCAAAGAGCACCGCTGCCCCAATATATGTGAGTCTGCAAAACTGCCCACAGATGCAGTGCCTTGATGTACACTACAACTGGGACTGCTGTAATTACAAAACAGGCCTACTGGGAATTTGGCTTCAAAGAGCACCGCTGTCCCAATATATGTGAGTCTACAAAACTGTCCACAGGCGCAGTGCCTTGATGTACACTACTGTATGAGTACACACCAAACTTGTAACTACAAAAGAGGCCTACTGGGGATTTGGCTTCAAAGGGCACCGCTGTCCCAATATATGTGAGTCTGGTAAACTGCCCACTGATGCCCAGTACACTGCCTTGTTGGCTTAAAAGAGCACTGCTGTACCAATATATGTGAGTCTGGAAAACTACCCACAGACGCCCAGTGCACTGCCTTGTTAGTTTAAAAGAGACAGAGAGACAGTCTGAGTTCAATAAAAAAAAACTGCAGTTACAAAAAAAGCCTGGCTGGCACAGCAGCAAAAACGAAGAAATATCTTTTTCAATGGAAAATTATATCAAAGTACCTGTAGCTAGCAATTGAATATATCTTCCACCCACAGCACCTGAATCCTGCTTTCAACCTACCCCAGGGGGGTAAGATCAGTAGGGATGTGAATCGTTTTTCAACGATTAAAATTATCGTCCGATAATTTTAAAATCGTCTTAAATCGTTAAAGAACACGATACAATAGGAATTCTAATGATTTAGCGTTAAAAAATCGTTAATCGGGTTAGTGCGCACTAACCATTGTATTTGTGTTAAACTTTTGTGAATATCATCACTTATATTACATTTTATGTGACAATTATTTAGTGGTGTAAATAGTGCAGCGTCATCAGGAATAGCATCACAGCACTGAGTGAGAGTGGCGATTGGCTGCATTAGAAAAATGCTTAGCTCTGATACGTTGCATTCTCGTCTCCTTGCCAACCTGTCTGACCCACTCTATGACAGGGCTGTGAAGTCACTTACACTCACAGGAAAGGGCTGGTTTTTCTTATGGATACTCCCACATGACCTTCTCCTATTTCAAATGGCCTCTAAGAAATCACTGCAAACCAAAAGAATGAAACTAATATATGTTATGTTTTATTCGTGGGGGATCGCCATGCATTTCACAAACCCACAAATACAATGAATAGGGACTTATGCGTTGCAGATTGCACATTCGTTGAAAACGAATGCACAGTGACATCTCTAATATACACCACTAAATAATTGTCACATAAAATGTAATATAAGTGATGATATTCACAAAAGTTTAACACAAATACAAAGAATCTAAATATTTTAAGAGAACTGAATTTCAGGAATACTCATAAACACTGCTATTGAGCAGAAAGATATCATGGATTATGTCTTGGTGTCCTTTAGCGAATCATCATATTTCATTCCACCAATCTTTCACCCTTCACTTGTTAAATTTGATTTTATTATAAATTAACTTATCCTTGTATATTCCCTATAAGATAACCTATTTAGTCCCCAATTAACTTATCAATGCAACTTGTATTTCTTCAAAAGATTATTAACGCTCAATCTTACTGGTATTAAGTTATAGCTAATCTAGCAGCACTATATACAAGCATTCCCTCCATAAGTAGGTGGCACTGACCTTACGCAGCGTCATCCTTAACCGCAGCATCGACCCCTCGAGGTGGATGGAGATGGGGGGAAAGGGGGCGCCTGCACGCAGTCCTTCACGGGTGCGGGCGCCCCTCCCCCCCCCCCCCCCCCCCCCCCCCCAGGTCTCCCATCCTGCAGCAAAGGTAAAAGCACCCGCATCATGGCTCCACCCAGGGCCGTGATGTGGAGGGGGAAGCGACGCCGGTGCGCGAATGTGACCTCGCAGGCCCCTTAAAGGGCTATGACACCTGGGAGGCGATCCTTTTGTGGATCCCTCCTGACGAGGAAGCAGCATCCCAGCAGCAACCCAGCCAGAGAGGGAGCAGAGCAGCGGGAGCCCGAGCAACCCGCCGAAAACACCGCAAGCTGGGCCCAACAGACGGAGTGCCCCACCCGCCGGACCTTCCAGGATCATGCAGCCATTGGCACGACCCGGAGCCTACTGATTTACTGACTCCAGAGGTAGCGTGCTGCCCGGCCCGGCCTGGCCCGCCATGTGGCTGACCACCTCATTGCAAGTGCAGCCCTGCCAATCCCAATCTCCTTCCTTCCTCCTTCAGCCACAGCAAGTATAAAAAAAAAACCTCCTTCCCCCAGTATGTATATATATCTTTATGCTTTATTGTGCCCCCTTGTTCCCCTCCCCCTTCTCAGCCCCCATGCTCCCCCGCCTATTAATTCATTAAGCTGTATCAATTTTTATTTTTTACCAAATATTTGTATGCACTTCCCGTGTTCCCCCTGCCCCCACCCCATATCCCCCCTTTGTTACCCCCCCAAACAAAAGATTATATGTATGTATTGTTACCATTATTCCAGCCCCCCAGTTAGACAGTTATGGGGCAAGGCCAAACAGAATAGGGCACGGTTTTCAGTTTCCAGACTCTGCAGGTAGTCGTCTAAGGAAAGCCCAGACGGGGGCCGGATCCAGGGTCTCAGGGGGGAGGGGGATGGTAAGACTGAAGGGTAAGCACACAAAAAAAGGATAAATAAATAAATAAAATAAATAAAAATAAATAATACCTACAATATCAAGGTGCCTCGAGGAAGGAGTATTCTAAGCAGAAGCGATAGACATAATAAATGCTTATCATATGTTCCTAACTAACAATGGCAACCAATGTGAAAAGAACAAGTGTGCTATGGTGCAAATTAAATAATAATAATTTCTAAATACATGTATAATTGTAGAGTATGTTATTAATGTTTTACATATAATTCACAGGATACAATAACTAAAACACTATTTCATCTGGTCTTGATAGCATCACCTCTGAAACAGCCAGAGGGAGTTCAGATCAGACAAGTCTGAATCTCCGAACAAGACGCTCAGCGAAGGCCGGACCGAACAGAGAGATAAGGCCAGATGCGGGGCTGGAGAGCACCAGAGGAAGAAAGAGAACACGAATTGTGAGCAGAGGAAGAAAGAGCAGAGAGGAGCAGCAATATGGCGCAAATACAGAGGCCAGAGAAACTCAGGAGAGTGAGGCTTTGCCTGCTCGCAACATGGACAGGGAGACAAGAGGAGACAGAACCATGACGTCAAGGCTGCAGCAGCATGCTTCCGGGAATGCAATGACACAAGACACCGCACACCAGAGCACTACCAGAGGCCAACAGCCGCAAGCCAACAGTATACAAGGACAAGCAGGAGGCAGGAGGCAGTAACCAAATGTGACCACCATGGCAGGTCACAGACAGCGCCAATTGGTATTCAAGTCTGCCTTGGGGACCGAGCACACAAGGCATACTTGGCATGGAACCAGGGGAGGCCATGGGAAAGCGGGCCTTATGGAGGAATGGGTAACCACCCTTTCTTCCAACTGCTGTGGTGGGCATGGTCGGTCCCACCGCAAGGGCCATACCAAAATCAAAGTGGACAGGCATAGAGTGCACCGATGCAGAACAACGAGATGGGAACATGTACACGGGATGGAGAACATGAAAGAGGGTCTGGTAAAACTCTTTCTACTGAGACTTCGGCACTAGGGAGAGGACCGGCCGGTACAGAGGTGCAGAGCGACAAAGAAGTGCGACAAGAAAAGCAAAGCTCAGAGGAGATGATAGGTGCCAACCAAGGAGAACAGACACAACAGACAGGAGTCCAAAACGCCGGTGATTGCTGGGACAAGAGTGGGGAAAAGGGGCATAAGACACCCTCGGCTGACGCCAGAGCGGTTGACAAAAGGTGCAAGGCGAGGCGCAAGGCGAAGCACAAGCGAAGGTCAAGCCCCAGCTCAGACAGCACCTCTTCTACCTCCACATCTGACTCAGACAGCAGTAGCGAAACACCAATAGCAACAAAGACAGAATTTTTTTAAATTAATGTTTTTTTATTAATGTTTGTAATAATTTTTATTGTTTTTTTTTTAATGTACACCAATATGATAATTCTTTTTGAATACTGGTATATAAAAGTGAAATAAATAAATAAATAAAGACAAAAATTCCAGAGGTCCACCCGTGCTAACCACATTATCAGAACCATGGGAGGCAGTCCCAAAATGACTAAGAAAGAAAATCAGAAAAAGAAAGTACATCGACATATTTAGCATCCTACAGGGGAGACGCAAAGTGGCCGATCGAAAGAAATCAAAAGATGGGACTGCAGCAGCGGAAAAAGAGCCAAGAATACCCAAGATCATTGTGAATTGGATGACAGCTTTCCTACACATGATAAGCGTAGTTGGATGCCGTGACCCATCGCAATACGGGCCCATGCTGACATATGCGGTAAACATCCTGCAAGCATATAAAGAACACGAGAACTGGGCATGGCTTAACTACGACGAAAAATTCAGGGACAAAATGGAGGAAAATAAGTTTATGACATGGGGCACCCAGGATGTCAGCTTATGGATGTAACAGATGACACGGAAACCTACAGACCAAGGAATCCACCCATGAAGCTCCAGAAGGTCATCACCCAACAGGTTTTCCGTATGCAGTCACAGTCGCAGGCAACACATGTTGGTGATATAACAGAACAACATGTACTTTTCAAGATTGTAAATTCAAGCATGTGTGTTCAGGGTGTGCAGCGCAACATCCATTAACCAGATGTCCCAAGAAAATGGGAGCAGGGAGTAAGGCTAAAGCAAATTGAGAAGGAACATTTCAAACGAGCATACTCGCCCATTAACTTGAAGATGAAGCCATGGCTGGAACGTTACCCGAACCGCCAAAAAGCAGAGAAGTTAGCACAGGGTTTTCGAGATGGATTTATTATACCGATACAGAGACACATAACGAATACAAAGAACAACAATGCACAATCGGCAGCAAGACATGAGGACCTTGTCCAAGAAAAAGTGGAGAATGAAGTGGCACTCAGGAGAATGGCGGGCCCATTCCAGGAACAACCTTTCAAGAAGGTTGAAAGGCAGTTGAAAGGCAGTGATCCCCAAAAAGGAAAAAGGAAAATACCATCTCATTCAAAATCTATCATACCCCCCGGGAGCTTCATTGAATGATATGCTGCCACAAGAAGAATGCACTGTTCAATGGTCATCATTCGATTTGGCTATGGCACTGCTCAGGACATGCGGAGAGGCAAAAGCTGACATTGAATCAGCTTTCAGACTTCTTCCACTGCATCCAGACAGCTTTCCTTTACTGGGGTTCACATTCAAAGGAAAAGTCTTCTTTAATAAATGTATGCCAATGGGCTGCTCCATCTTGTGTGCCTACTTCGAACTCTTCAGTTCTTTCCTACATTGGGTTACAACACAGAAGACAAATTCAGAAAATATTATACATTTATTTATTTATTTTTATTTATTTGTGTTTTTCTATACCGGCATTCACGGAAGTTCGTATCATGTCGGTTTACATAAAACAAGGGGTGAGCAATACATTATAACTTACATAACTAAAACATAAGCTTATACATTACAAAAGTATAACAAGTGCATAGAAGAAAAAGTTACAATAAAACAGGGGTTATTCTAACTGGGATTAGAGTTAGAGGAAAGATAAAAAGTTTAACAAGAAGTAAAACGTTGAGGTGATTGGTTGGTAGTGTCTGTTTCAGTTTAATAGAAGATGCTCAGTATTGCTGCATTTGATGGAAGTGAATCATTAAGGGTCCAGAAATGCTTTCATGAACAGCCATGTTTTAAGTCTCTTCCTGAAAGTTGGAAGACATGGTTCCTGTCGTAATTCTAAGGGGATTGACTTCCATAGTGGGGGACCTGCTGTGGAGAAGGCCCGATCTCTCAATGTTATATGTTGGGTGGTATTGTTGTGTGGTACCTGTAGATATTCTCTATATGCTTCTCTGATGGGTCTGTTGGAGGAGTGTTTTTTGAGAGCTATTTGTAGATGGAGTGGAGCAAGTCCATGGATATTTTTGTAGATTGTGGTGAGGGACTTATGAATTATTCTGTAGTGGATTGGTAACCAGTGAAGGTCTTTAAGGACTGGTGTAATGTGATCTCTTCTCCTTTTATTTGTTAGCATTCTTGCTGCCGTGTTCTGTATCATTTGGAGAGGTTTAGTATGGGATGATGGGAGGCCTAGTAGGATAGAGTTGCAGTAATCAATTTTCGCAAATATTATTGCTTGGAGCACTGTTTTATAATCATGGAAATGAAATAGGGGTTTTATTCTTTTTAATACGTGCAGTTTGTGGAAGCAGACTTTGGTTGTTTGGTTGATAAACAATTTTAAATTTAGCCGGTTGTCTATTTACCTGGATGACTTCTTATTCGTCGGTCCAAAAGGCACGAACACTTGCAGCAACTTACTGGAAGAATTCCAGATGATCGTGAAGGAATTCGGAGTACCGTTAGCACATGAGAAAACAGAAGGTCCGACAACAAGATTATCATTCCTGGGCATCAAGCTGGACTCCACCAGAATGATAGCAAAACTTCCGGAGGAAAAAGTGGAAAACCTGTGCATATCTATACAACAATGTCAGTAAAGAAGATAATCCTGCGGACGGCGCAATCCATGCTGGGAACTCTGAACTTTGCATGAGGGTAATCCCCATAGGAAGGGCATTTATGCGAAGATCGGCAGTGGCAACAGCAGGGATAAGACGTCCGCACCATTTCCTGAGAATATCGAAAGAAATACGCGAAGATCTAAAGATATGGAAAGAATTCCTTAAGGACTTCAATGGAGTATCCATCATGCAGGAGGCACCGCTTTCCAACAGAGACTTGAACATCCACACAGACGCATCGGGTCGCTGGGGTTTTGGTGCCATCTTTCAACAGGCATGGTGTGCGGAACCATGGCCAGCGGAGTGGATTGATAGTGGACTCACAAAGAACATAACATTTTTGGAGCTATTTCCCATACTAGTTACTCTGGTACTATGGAGCGACAGGCTTAGGAATAAGCAGGTCATTTTCTGGTGTGACAATAAAACAGTCGTGCAAGTATTGAACTCACAATCAGCAAAGTGCCCAAGATTGGTCAATCTGCTAAGGGAAGTCGTGCATTGCGAAATAACATAATGCTACAAGCTAGATATGTACCGGGGACAAGCGGACGCTCTGTCTCACGCTAAATGGCATTTGTTTTTTAAACAGGTACCAACAGCGGAAGAAACAGGGACAGTCATGCCAGCATACTTATAGAGAATTTGTCCGAAACCCCCGTGGACCTAGTGTGCAGATCCATCGCACCCTCTACATGGAAGGCATATTGAAGAGTATATGATTACATAATTGCATTCCTTGCAGAGAATGAATGGAGACAAGGACCGGTCAGTGACGACTTGATCATCAAATATGTTGCCACAGCAAAAGAAAATGGTATATCAAGGAATGCTGTAATAACCCACCTGGCCGGATTGTCATTCTTCTTTAAAGCAAGGGGCTGGGGGGACCCAACTAAGTCCTTCATTGTGAAGAAAATGATGACAGGATGGGCGAAGAAAGTTGGTCAGCAACAGAAGACATCCCATCACACATAACATATTGCAATCTCTCTGGACAATCTTATCATCCATATGTTCATCGGAATTTGAACGGAAATTATTTCGTCTGGCATTCTTTGGAGCAATGCAGGTGAGCAAACTGACAGCAGCCAACAAGGATGACTCCGGTAAGAGCGGGTTACTTCAGAAGAATGTCATATTGACAGAAGACACATTAACCATCACAATTAACAAACCAAAAATGGATCAAGAAGGAAGAGGAGCCACGCTACTATTAAAACGGGTGGCAGAATGCGATACTTGTCCAATAAACAACGCAAGGAAGTATCTGCAGTTGAGACCAGAAAAAAGAGTACATCTATTGATACACACGGATGGCACACCACTCACCAGATACCAATTTGCAACAGTTTTAAAAGCAGCAATTCAAAAAATGAATCTGGACACCAAAAAATTCACAACGCATTCATTTAGAATTGAGGCGGCAACAAGCGCAGCGCAAGCCAGGCTACAAACGTCCACAATAAAGAGAATTGGGCGGTGGCGTTCCAACGCTGTTAATACGTATGTCCACTTGGACAAGATAAGCATGGATAACCATAAGTCTTGATTGTATTTTACAGATTAGCGAGGTACACAGCGCGCAGCCTGGATCATTGGACACTCTTATGTTCATTGGGCTGCTAAGAGAGCAAAGGAAAGAACATACAGGCAGCATTTAGGACTGGCCCCGCAGGGTTGGACCATATCATGGATGGGTAAACCGGCTATGCGATGGGAACAGTTATTGCCCCTACTACGGCGCCTGAGGGATTCGAGGGCTGCTCCAGAGGTAATTGTAATACATCTGGGGGGCAATGATATGTGCTCTTCCACATTTATTTATTTATTTATTTATGTATTTATTTAAATTCTTTTAATATACCGATGCTCAAGACCAGGTCTTAACGTACCGGTTTACAATAAACTAGGGGGAACCAGTTAACAGAGCAAACAAAAGTTACATTATAACGGGGAATGTGGAACTAGGCTGTTAGAGAAGAGATAGGTTAAACAAATTCTAACTGGAGAGAGGGGCAAAAGCAGGAGAGGGTGCTTACAGGATAAGAATTATGTACAACAGGATAAGAATTATGTACATGCAAGCAACTAACAAAAGCAGCAAAAAGTGACCTCGCCAAGATTGTCGAATTATACCCAAAAACCACAATATTCTGGTCAGAAATCTTCCCACGTATTAAGTGGAAAGATACTAAGTTATGGAATCGGGGTAGAAAGAAAATCAATAGACAAATTGGATGATGGATACAAGGGAGAGGTGTCAAACAGATCCGACACCAGTGGACTGAGGTGGAGTGCCCAGGCCTGTTCAGACAGGATGGAGTACACCTGTCTGATATAGGCTATGACATCTTTAATAATGCAATACAAGAGGCCATTGAGACATGTCATAACAGATGAGGAATAAAGGGCCGCAGCTTATGATTTAACTGGGGGGACACGAGGCAAGGGTCCCCCTACCTCGTGCCTTGGCGGTGACCTGGGCAAGTTTGGGCATATGCCAAGTGGTGCCGGCAGCATCACAAGACAGCTGGGTAGCCGATTAGCACTGGGGGTAGCTCAAAAGGTGACGGAGTGGAAGGTGCTGATGGGCTGGGTCCCCCTTGCTCAAGAACAAGGCGGGGGGCCATTGATTAATGCTGCCTTGCTTGGTCCCTACGGCGGGCAGTGATGGACACATCGTACTGGCCCGGGTACCCAGGAAGGTTTTGATATGATGTATAAATAAAAGCTGCGGCCTTATTATGCCAACATCAGTTTCTGTGTGGTTATATGGTACAAAAGGAATATGTCTGATATAAGGTATAACTAAGGTAAAGGTTTAGTCGACGGACAAGTGAGTCAGAGTGGCGACTGCTAGTGTTATACATTTTGCTCCACAAGCTCCGATTTGGCTGGCTCAATATATTCAGCAATAGTTGCATAAGTATCAACTATCAATTGCGACCAAATTTCAGTCAAAGTCTTCCCAGCAAAACCAAAATTATTTTCTTCGAGTTAATTGTCAACATTGTTACCTCTTTAGTTTAAATGACTGCCGTAGTGATCATGAGGCAGGATCAGTCTATTTAATTCACTACTTAATGGTAGGGATGTGAATCGTTTATCTGACGATTGAAAATATGGGAAGATATTTTCAATCTCGTCAGATATCGGGGTGGGGGGGGGGGTCCCCGATAGCGATAGGAAACCCCACGATTAATTTTGTGGGTTTTCTTATCGTTATGGGGGGGCAGGAAGAAAGGGCACTTACAAAAACACAGCCCGACCCTTTAAAATTAGTTCTTTAGTATCCCCCCACCCTCCGGACCCCTCCAAACCCCCACCCCATCCAAATTTTTAAGTACCTGGTGGTCCAGTGGGGGTCCCGGGAGCATTCTCCCGCTCTCGGGCTGTCGGCTGCCAGTAAGAAAAATGGTGCCGATGGTCCTTTGCCCTTAGCATGTGACAGGGTATCCATGCCATTGGCTGGCCCTTGTCACATGGTAGGAGCACTGGATGGCCCACGCCATTTTTAAAGATGGCGCCGGCCATCCAGATTACACTGGCTTCCTGTCACTCAAAGAATCATATATAAAATCTGCTGCATTATTCAAAAATCAATTTATGGGCACAAAACAGATTGGTTAAATTTTTCGATCCGTATGCATACACCACAGCCCTCGCAAAGATCAGCTAATAAAGGTCTCCTCTCAGTTCCATCTTTACACACTGCACAGCTACATTTTGTTAGAGAGAGAGTTATCTCCATTGCAGGTCCTATTTGCTGGAACAATTTACCAACTGAACTGCGGCTCGAAAATGATTGTAAGAAATTTAAGAAAGGTCTAAAAACGTGGCTCTTTGAGGAAGCCTATACACTTAGGGGCGGATTTTAAAAAGCCCGCGTGCGTAAGCGTGCAGGGCGCCGGCGCGCCTATTTTACGTGCGCCGGGGCTTTACGTGCACCGGGGCACACGTAAAGCCCCGGGACGTGCGTAAGTCCTGGGGCTTTCGAAAAGGGGAGGGAGGGGGCGTGTCCGAGGATGTTCCCGAAACGCCACATCGTTTCGGGGGCGTGCCCTGGCGTTTCGGGGGCGGGCCTGGGGGCGTGGTGCCGGTCCGGGGGCGTGGTCGAGGCCTCCGGACCAGCCCCCGGGACTGGAGGACGGAGCGGGGCTGCCTGCAACGCATGCAAAGTTACGCCTGCTTTCAGCAGGCGTAACTTTGCCGAAAAAGGAAAGGGGAGGGTTTAGATAGGGCCGGGGGGGTGGGTTAGGTAGGGGAAGGTGGGGGGAGGGCGAAGAAAAGTTCCCTCCAAGGCCGCTCCGAAATCGGAGCGGCCTCGGAGGGAACATGCAGCTCGTGCTGGGCTCAGCGCGTGCAGGTTGCACAAATGTGCACCCCCTTGCGCGTGCCGACCCCGGATTTTATAAGATACGCGCGGCTACGCGCGTATCTTATAAAATCCAGCTTACTTTTGTTCCCGCCTGGTGCGCGAACAAAAGTACGCGCTCACGTATTTTTTAAAAATCTGCCCCTTAGTGCCTGAGTGTATAGCCTTTTGGGTATAAAATAGTACTCTTGATTTGTTCTCTGCGATTATCAGTTTTAATTGTTTTTATGTCATAATTGATTTATTATGTATTTATTGAAATTGCTATGCTTTTTAGATGTTAACACCATGTGAACCGTTGTGATGTAACCACGAATGACGGTATACAAAATCTTTTAAACAAACAAATAAATAAATTAAATACATAAAATAGAAGCTTAATGGCTTTCAAACAGACTTAGGGGGTTATTTTCCAAGCTGTGTTATGGGCTTTTTGCATGCGAAAAGCATATAATGCATGGTGCAATGCTAATTTAGAAAAGAGGTGGGATTTCTGGCTTCAAAAATTGCAAAATTTTAATAAGGCAAACAACTACACCTCTTTCATTAAGGTGTGCAACATGACTTCATTGCAATGTTTTCACACAGCATTTTTGAAAGAGAGAGAGAGATTGAGACTAGCTATAAGGCCCCCATAGTAGTTAAGTATTTTTACCTCTATAGGAGACCCACCTAGGGGATTAGGGGCCACTTTGACATTCAGAGCGAGATGTACGAACAGAACAGTACACTCTTGTGAAGATTTGATGTCCTTCGGAGTGAGGAAACTCTCACAAAGATGAGATTTGTACAATATTCTCTGAAACTAGCTTGATGGACTCTCTACCTGGGTAACATCAAGCTAGGTTGAGAGAACACAAGAGAGCACTGTTCTGTTCATAGGTCTACCTGTATCTCACCTCGAGTAATTAGGTGGGTCTCCTATAGAGGAATAAATACCTAACTACTATGAGGGCCTTATAGCTAGTCACTCTCCCCCCCCCAGTGGGGGAAACATTATCACACTCTGCAGTAATACCTATGTGAAGTGCTAAGATAGTATACTTTGTGATAAATAACGTATTACCATAATACACACCCCTCTTCCTATTGAATGCAATAGTTTGATGAATTTAGCCCTTAGTTCCTTAAACTATTAGTTTAGGATAATTTTTTATCTCTGCTTATAAATTTTATTTTTGCACTTCCTTTTTTATTGTAACTTAAAACAATATTTATACCTTTTTTGAGGAGACAAACTAGTTCATAAAGGCCTCTTTTGCAGTACTTCTCAAATGTTAGTGTTATTCCTCTTTATTTGTAATACTATATCTACTTAGGATTCTGTTAAGGAACAGAACCTCATCCTAGTTAGTTAAACATTTATCTATAGGCAGTTTTCAAACATATTAGAATATATAGAAAAGATGGATAATTATACTTTAAATGACAAAACCCCTTGTTGTACTGAATAAATTGTGGGGAAGCTCGGTTTATTTTAATTACATTTAAACAGTATTTCAATATAGCTGTCTGTATAATTGGTTATCTTTACAAAAGTAGGACTCACTACAAATAAAAACTTGAATTTATGCCTGAAGAAAAAGTACTATCTTCTTAATATTGCCCTTGTAAGTGAATAGTGCTATACTCTAGAGATGTGAATCGTGTGATCGATCGTCTTAACGATCGATTTCGGCTGGGAGGGGGAATCGGATCGTCGCAGTTTGGGTTTTTTAAATATCGTGTAAATCGAAAACCGGCACACTAAAACATCCCTAAAACCCACCCCGACCCTTTAAAATAAATCCCCCACCCTCCCGAACCCCCCCAAAATGCCTTAAATTACCTGGGGTCCAGTGGGGGGGGAGGGCGGGAAAATCGGCACACTAAAACAACCCTAAAACCCACCCCGACCCTTTAAAATAAATCTCCCACCCTCCCGAACCCCCCCAAAATGCCTTAAATTACCTGGGTTCCAGAGGAAGGGTCCTGCTGTGATCTTTTACTCTCGGACCTCGGACCTCCATGTGTTGTAGAAACAAAATGGCGCCGGCGCTACCTTTGACCTGTCATATGACAGGCCGGCGCCATTTTGTTTTTTGTCCCCCGACGTCAGGAGCGTAGGAGTCGCTTCCGGACCCCCGCTGGACCCCCAGGGACTTTTGGCCAGCTTGGGGGGGCCTCCTGACCCCCACAAGACTTGCCAAAAGTCCAGCGGACCCCAGGTAATTTAAGGCATTTTGGGGGGGTTCGGGAGGGTGGGGGATTTATTTTAAAGGGTCGGGGTGGGTTTTAGGGTTGTTTTAGTGTGCCGGTTTTCCCGCCCTCCCCCTTCCCCTTCCCCCGATTTACGATTTTTTTATGATAAATCGGGGGAATTGTTATTGTATCGCGGCTCTAACGATTTTTGACGATTTAAAATATATCGTACGATATTTTAAATCGTCAAAAAACGATTCACATCCCTACTATACTCCAGTAGGAACTTAAGTAGAAGATAAAGTTATTTGCCTCTATTTCTGGAGTTGCTTGTGCCACAAAATATTTCCTTTGTACTGTAAGGCTTCTGGCAGGAGGCTACTAGAAGCTCTTAATACCACCAGAAATATAGAATGGAAATAGCATGAGCATCCCCGTAGTATATATTTATGATCACAGCTGACTTTCATATCTTTGTTGGAATTTTGCATTAGCATTTTGTTTCCATGTAATTATACATGCAAGAACTTCTCAATTTTGAAGAGACGGGGTGAAAATGATTATAAATCTATTATTCAACACTGCAGGGGCATAATATACTGCAAGTCTTATTTCTAATGCAGATTAATGGAGAAATTGTTCCTGCTATTCTGAACTTTTTATTCATGAATAGATGTTCACTTTATTGCTGTCTCTTTCTAGTTCAATTTTTTTTTTAAGATTACAACTGGTTTGTAGTATGACTCTAGTTAAAAACATGTCTAAAATAAGTTGGTTGAGTGTTACATATCTTAAAGTTCTTTCAAATCAATAACTTATCTTACTGTCCATATGGATAGTTTGTGTCATTTGCTTCCTTTTTCTATATAATACATGCATTAAAATAATAATAATAATAACTGAATGATAAAGAATCTTCACAAATTTAGTCAAGCTACATTTCTCACAAGAGCAACATATCTCTAAATGGTGCAAAACTAATAACTTTGGGCATAAATGGGTCTTCATTTCTATCTTGTGACTATCTGCAAATCATTTAGTGCTAGCTTTAGTAGCATGGGATTGATTTGATGTTTGGGATCCAGCCAGGTACTTGTGCCCTGGATTGCCCACTGTTGGAAACAGGATGCTGGGCTTATTGGGCCCTCAGTCTCATCCAGTATGGCAATTCTTATGTTCGGGTCTATTGAGGGAATTCCAGGGCAGGCCCAACAGTTATGCATGTAAATCCATATTTTAAATCTGGTGGCCACAGTGTGCAGTGGGATTATTAGCCACACATGACTTATATGTGTAAGTTTGCATAAATTTATATTACGGCCTAAAATGACTGGGTGAAGGGTACATGTTAACTGGAGGGAGTGCAGGCTGAAGAACCAGAGGGGTCTGGATTAGGGGTGTGCATTCGTTTTGAACTTAAATGGAAAACGCAACTTTTTTTTTTTTTTAACTTAAAAAAAAGATGAGGCTTAAACGATCGGATTTCCAACTTATTCAACATAGCTTGGGGGGGTCAGGAGGCCCCCCCAAGCTGGCCAAAAGTTCCTTTTGAGCCCAACGAGGGGTCCGGGAGCGAACCTGAGGGGAATCACGTGACGCCGCGTCACTCTGACGTGGCGCCGACGTCACGTGCTCCTTGCAAAGGAGTTCAGGAATGGCGTCCTGACCCCGCTGGACCACCAGGGAGTTTTGGTAAGTCGGGGGGGGGGGGGGATTAAGGCGGGTGAGGGGTTTAAATTTTTATTTGCACATATGGACATAGACTCAACTTATGGAATTCTCCATATGTCCATATTGACCGCAAATGGGACCCCCTTTCGACTTATGGACTTATGAACTTAAACTTTTGGTCTGCACATCCCTAGTCTGGATGACCTTGAGACAGACTGGGCAAACAGAGGACTAATTGGTAAAACTGAGAATGTCCTTCATGCATGCATTTTTAAAAATCTGTTTACCTACGCATGTTAAAGCTGACAAAGTCCTAAGAAAGATATGCAAAGTACGTTTGCTGGAGTAACAGCTTAAAATTAGGAGCATGCGTACCCATTGTAGGTATATTTTATGTTTAAATTATTTGTAATAAGTTTTCAAACAAGAAAAACACCAAACAGTGTAAACTGAACATGCCAGGGACACTGGTGGTTTCTTCCCAGTACCCCTAATGCACCAAGATCTATACCCCTCCAACAGCACCCCTTCCCCCTCCCTCAAGACCTCCACATTCCACTTGAAGTTGAAAGTAATCCAAATGTAGGAAAGGCTCAGTTAGCTCCCTCAAAAGTCATTTATGTGGCAATGACTGTATGTATAAGTCCCAAGTTTGTAAAAAGGTCTTTCTTCTCTTCAATATGCCAGTTCATTCAATGTATTTCTCAACCATGCACATATTAAGCATCAGGTTTCTCCACTGGGTTAAGGTTTGTGGGTCTTCACTCATCCAGCATTGCAAAATAAAGTTTTTTGCAAGCATTATATTTTTCGCAACCACAATCCAACGTATTCATGGCCGGTAGCAATACTTGCCAGATTATCAAAAAGTAGCACTTTAGGTCACAGAGTTAACAATACTTTTGGCACCCTATGGGCAAGATTTTAGCACCTACAAGTGGGTGTAGATTTGTGCGTGCAACCCGGGGTCAGCACATGCAAGGGGGTGCACACTTGTGCACCTTCCGCGCGCCTAGCCCTAGGGGAGCCCCAATGGCTTTCCCTGTTCCCTCTGAGGCCATGTGACAAGGTCCGGCCAATGGCACGGATACCCTGTCACATGGTAAGGGCAAAGGGCCATCGGCACCATTTTGATTAGTGGCAGCCGACGGCCCGGGAGCAAGAGGATGGCCCGGAGTGGGAGATTGCTCCCGGGACCCCCACTGGACCACCAGGTACCTGTAAAAAGTTTTGGGGGGCATCAGGAGGGTGGGGGAAGCTAAGGGGTTAGTTTTAAAGAGTCGGGGTGGGTTTAGGGGTTATTTTTGTGTGCCGTTTTTCCCGCCCTCCCCCAAAACGATAAGGGAACCCCCACGATCAATATCTTGGGGTTTTCCTATCGTTTTGGGGGAGCCCCCGATTTCTGATGATTTTGAAAATATCGACGATATTTTCAATCGTCCGAAGCCCGATTCACATCCCTAGTCTCTTATAGTATAACAAAGAAATGGGCATTGGTGGTGGCCATTATAACCTTGGAGATGTGTTTGCACTTGGATAAACAGATATTTGAATAAAACCCCATTATGACAAATAAGACGGAGTTTTTAGCCATGCAGACTGCTTTAAATATGTTGCTACATCAGCAGGCAAAAAAGGGGACACTATATTATAAGTTTAAGCTCTATCAATTTGGGAGCAAAGTAGGTAGACCTCTGGCTAATCTGGCCAGGAACTAGGTGGGTGCTAAATTTATATCAGCAATAAGAGATACAAAAGGTAATTTGGTACACTCAGGCAAAGAGGTTGCTAGGGTATTTAAGGAAGATTATCAGACTCTATATGCGGCTAACTCAGGAGAAATGCAGAGTATCAAAGATTATTTGCAGTTCATTATTTTACCCAGAGGATCAATTGGCTATATTAAATCAACCATTTATAGAAGATTTTGGATAATATTAAGGAAGCTAAATTGTTGAAGGATCCAGGCCCAATAGCTTCACCTCTGATGCATACAAAATTGTGGCCCAACAAGTAGTACTTCCATTGGAAGGAATGTTTGAGAAACTGACTGAGTTGAGACATTTCTTGTTTGCAACAAACAAAGTGGTGAGTACGGTTTTTCCTAAAGGAGGTAGGGACTTGACATCGCCAGCTTCATATCATCCAATTTCATTGTTAAATTTTGACATTAAGCTTCTAGTTAAAATTATGGCAAACCACTTAGCTAGGGTTATTCCAACACTGATTGGAGAAGATCAGGTTGTGTTTGTGCCTGGGTGCCACAATGTAACTAATGTCCACAAGATCATTGCAGCAATAGAGTGGAGTTATAGACAGCAGATAATGTTACTGTTAAGTCTCGATGCAGAAAATGCTGTTGATAGGCAGGAATTGAATTTTATGCTACAGTCCCTACAGGCTTTTGGAATAGAGGGAAGGTTTGTCCAAGTTATCCGAGCCTAATATAGTGATGGCTATATCTTGGATAGCCTTCACCTGGGTTGGTGTACCAGACAGGTGTGATCCCTATCCATGCTGTTATTTAATTTAGTTCTGGAACCCTTGCTTTGCCATATTTGGGAGAATAAGGATATTCAGGGAATACATATAGGGACTAGGTCAATTTCAGAATTTAATTTAGCAGTCTTTGTGGACAATATACTCTTCCATGTGGCAAATCCAGTAATCTCTTTGTGAACCCTAATGGAAGAACTTGCTCAGTATGGTCAATTAGCAGGTCTGAAACTAAACTTTGAAAAATCAGAGGCTTTGCCAATTTCCCAGCAAGTAAGCTACTTATGGGGTGCAGATTTCCCCTTGCCGTGGGCAACAGAATATTTCGTGTATTTGGGGATAATACTATATAAAGACCCAAAGTTAATGAATAAATTAAACTTCCATAAATTGTTAGAACTTTAAAAGGGAATGGGATAGGCTATGTGGATCCCTAAGGAAATAATCCCAGGCATTTCCAATAGTTGGATCCTTAAGGAATTAATTCCAGAAGTTTCCAAAAGTCTGAGGAATCAGCAGTAACAATAGGGGGGAAGTAAAAGGAGAAATTGCAATGATATTAATAGGATATGACATTAATTAGGGAATGGGTTAGACTCTGTGGACCCCTAAGGAGCTTAAGCAAATTATCTTATGGTTGACAGTTTCAATTAAACCCTAGAGACAATGAAAGGGCCTGAGATTCAATTTCAAAACAAGATTGCAGCGCAGACTCAATGGATCATCTGGTCTTTTTCTGCCATCTATGTCTATGTATCTATGAGTCACAAAAGCCCAGTTGAATAATTGGAAGGACTTTCCACTATCACTGGCAGGTAGGATTACACTTTTCCAAATGATTATATTATCTAAGTGGTTATACTTCTTTCAAACACCACATTCTCACAAGGAATGATTTGAGACAAATGGAGAAATTAATGAGAGGCTACTTGTGGAAAAATGGAAAGCTGAGAATTGTGCTGAATAGATTGATGGGCAAATGGGATAACAAAAGATTAGAGTTGGCAAATTTGAAGCTGTACAGCCTTGCCTGTAATATGAGGCATGTGGCTGATTGGCTTCTTGAAACTCATTTCTATATTCCCATAACTGTAGAGAAGCACTTTCTTTATCTTATGAGTCTGGGATTTGTTCTGCACTCCTTTTATAAAGCTCTATCAGATAATATCCAACACAGTACTTTGGTCACACCATTGGTTCATACTTAGTGATATATGTGCTCCACTCTTAGGTTACAATCTTCCATCTCTCAATTCTTACCTTTCATAGGAAATACAGAATTCTTGCCAGGATTTCAAAACCAGGTATTTGCCAATTGGGCAGAGAGGGACTGTGGGTGATAGCGCAACTGATAGATAAGGAGAGTCATATAAAATCCTTTCAAGATTTGCTTACAGAATTTGATTTGGATTGAAAGCATTATTTCTCTTTTCTACAAGCTTGGCATTACATGCATTCATTGGAGAAAACAGATTGGAATTCTAAAAGAGAGTTGTCTGAATTATTTGATGTGGAAGATCCAGTCCATCACACAATTTCCTTCCTGTACCATAAATTGGTGGCAAATAAGACTCAGGTGGGTTGTGAGAATTTGGTTCTGCGATGGGCACAGGAATTTGAATTTAATCGAACTGAAGAACAATGTGCGCAGTGTTTTAGGAGACCCACTTGATGACGTGTAAGGTTACACTCAGGGAAACACAATACAAATTTCTGAAGAAGTAGTATATTCCGCAAAAGTTAGCCTACACGATGCATTTTACTAATTCCGATTTATGTAGTAAGTGCAAATCCCATTCAGGAACACTGGGGCATCAATTCTGGGAGTGTTCATGTATTGTTGCTTTCTGGGAAAAAATAATTTTGTATGTCCATAGGGACAGATTTTAAAAGCCCTACGCACACTGGGGTAGATTTTCAAACGAGCGCGAACAGCCTACTTTTGTTTGCGCTCCAGGCGCAAACAAAAGTACGCTGGATTTTAGTAGATACGCGCATAGTCGCGCGTATCGGCTAAAATCCTGGATCGGCGCGCGCAAGGCTATCGATTTCGTATAGCCTGCGCGCGCCGAGCCGCGCAGCCTACCCCCGTTCCCTCCTAGGCCGCTCCGAAATCGGAGCGGCCTAGAAGGGAACTTTCCTTTGCCCTCCCCTCACCTTCCCCTCCCTTCCCCTACCTAACCCACCCGCCCGGCCCTGTCTAAACCCCGATCCTACCTTTGTCGGGGGATTTACGCCTCCCAGAGGGAGGCGTAAATCCCCGCGCGCGAGCGGGACCCCTGCGCGCCGGGCCGCGACCTGGGGGCGGGTACGGAGGGCGAGGCCACGCCCCCGGACCGCCCCGGGGCGTAGCCACGCCCCCGTACCCGCCCCCAAAACGCTGCCGGCACGCCCCCGAAACGCCGCGCAATCCGGCCCCGCCCCCCGACACGCCTCCCGACACGCCCACTCCGAAAACCCCGGGACTTACGCGAGTCCCGGGGTTCTGCGCGCGCCGGGAGGCCTATGTAAAATAGGCTTCCCGGCGCGCAGGGCCCTGCTCGCCTAAATCCGCCCGGTTTTGGGCGGATTTAGGCGAGCAGGGCTCTGAAAATCTACCCCACTGAGCCTATTTTGCATAGGCCTGGCAATGCGCACAAGCCCCAGGATGCGCGTAAGTCACGGGGCTTGAAAAAAGGGGCGGGGGCGGTCTGGGACAGGGCGGGGATGGGCCAGAGGCCTCCGTAGGGCCCCTAGGCCCAGGAGCTCATCTTCGTGGTCTGGAGGCCACCAACATCATCTCCTCCCCTGCACGGGGAGTCTGCTTCAGTCTTTTACTTCACTGCAGGGAGCCGCCGTCCCCAAGACCTTGCTTCTCCTTTACTGAAGGACGCTGCTCCCCAAGGTCCTGCCTCCTTAGGCATTGGGCCGTGCCTCTTCAGTCTATTTAAAGGGCCATTCTTTCTGGCTCCTCCTTGTGATGTCATCGAGGCGTCTTCTCTTCAGCCCTACAAAATGGCCCAGCCTTCAGACAGTCTTCACCTTCGCAAGGAGTTGGTCATGGAGTCGGACCTCTCCTGGATCTTCAAGTTCCAACTCTGTATTCCAGGAGTCCTCCATGATCCTTCTTCACTTCTTCAAGGCACTCTGTTCTTCATTGGTCCTCTTTGTCTTCATCTATGGTTCTTGAACCTCCGTCGTCGTCTTCATTCCATGTCTTGGTCTCTCGTCGGATCCCGTCCTCTTGTCTTCTGATGTCCCGATGTCTCTGTGTCTCCAGATGTCTTCCCGTCTTCAGATGTCCTGATGTCTCTGTGTCTTTGTTGCGTCCATCAGTCTCAGACGGCTTCGACCTCTGTGCCTCCCCTTTCTTCCTTCTCTCTCCTCAAGCCTTGGGAGGATGGCTGCTGCCGCATCTTCATGCCACTCTCTCCGGTGTCCCCAGATCGGCAACGGTGATAGTGTTCGCCATGATTTCCTGAGGGCCTCCTAGGGTGCGCATGCACATGCCACCCACATCTATATCCACATCATGGCAGGAACCTCGGAGGCATCCCCTCTGAGTGATGTCATCACATCCTGGTATTTAGCCTACCCTTCGTTTGCTAACAAACTGAGTTAGCAAGGATTGGATTGCCTCCAGTCTAAGCTGCTCTGCCGCTTCCCAGCTGCCGCAGGAAGCTCTCTCTCTGCCCTTTGGGGTAATTCATTGCTAACCTGGGTATCCGCTCCTCGGGGGCCCTTCTGCTTTCTTTGAGATACCTATCTGGGAAATCGGGTACTCACTCCTCGAGGGACTGCTCTCCCTACTCTGGTGCCTGCATCTGATCTGCTTCTGCCTGCCAGGATCTTCATCATTACAGCTTACTACTCAATGAGTATTAACTTTCTCAGTCTGTCTCACCTTCAGCTTCAGCGCTCGGAGTCTCCATCCGGGACCTGCCTCTGCTACTCTGCGCTGCCTGTCATCTACTCAAGTGTGAGACTGGTCTCCTCTGCTGAGGACCCCTGGACTAATTCTACTGGGTTACCTACACTGCTGCCAGCCACAGGCAGTACCATCAAGCTGTATAATAAATACAAATTCTCTGTGCCTGTGTGTATAGAGTCTAGCCTAGTACTGCGGTTCCTTACGGGACTCCTCCCCGTGGGAGTGGCCATCACCGCAGTACCCAAGAATCCACTCCAGCACCTCAAAATGATAACAGTCTCCATGTCCAGACATCAACCTATCTCTGGATGTCCTGATGTCCCCTTGTATTTGGATGTCCAGAAGTCTCAGCCTCCTGATGTCTTCATCCATCATGTTCCAGTCGTCCCTGTGGTCCTCCTCTCTAGAATCCACATGATGTCCAGATGCCATAGACACCCTGATGTCCCGAGGTACTGGTGTCCATTCATATCCGATGTTCCAAGTCTCACTTCTGATGTCCTTTGTCAGGTTCCAATCCTGAAGTACCGTCAGTCCTTAAGTTACGGGTTCAGCTCTCTCACCCTGAACCTCGTCTTCAGCTGACCTTCCTGGGAGTAAATCTGTTTCTATCCGGTGTCTGAGTCTCTGTCTTCGTCTGAGTATCCTGAGTCCTTATCCTCGTCTGAGTTTTCCCCAGTTCCAAATCCTCATCGGAGTATCCGGATTCCTCGCCTGACTCTCCAGAATCTACTTCTGATCTTCACCTATGTCTGAATGTCTCATCTGAGTTCCAAGACACCCCACGTCCTCATCACGTCTGAGTTCCAAGTCACCCCATGTCTTCGTCTTGTCTGAATCTCTAAGTACCAAGCCTCCTCATCTCATCTGAGTCTTCAAGTGTCCTCGTCTCATCTGAGTCTTCAAGTGTCCTTGTCTCATCTGAGTCCCAAACTCCACGTGTCTTCATTTCATCTGAGCCTCCGAGCTTCCTCGCCTTCTTCAAGCAGTCAGCCTAGTCTAAGGCTGAGGTCTCATCTTGTTCCAAGCTCCAGAACCATCACCTGTCCTCAACATCTGTCCATCCTGCTGCATCTGCCGCTACCCAGTGGCAGGTCCAAAAGAGCTATCAAGTGGCCAGAGGTCTACCCCACAGACCAACATTGCATTGTTGTGTCTCTACTGGTGTGTACAGGTTCAGCAGAGTTTAGGGCAGTGGTCAGCCTGCTCCTCCCATGCTGGGACACATCTTGCCTGCCACAGCGCTTCCACGGAGCTCCTCTCTACAGATGCATCGTGGTCCATTGGCACACATCCCCCCGGAATCGGGAGCACTTCCTAGCGCTCCCTCCCATGGATTCCGACACTAGTTAAAAGACAGGAAACAGAGAGTAGAAATAAATGGTCAATTTTCTCAGTGAAAAAGGTAAACAGTGAAGTTCCAAAGGGATCTGTACTTCGACCAGTGCTTTTCAATATATATATAAATGATCTGGAAAGGAATACGACGAGTGAGGTTGTCAAATTTGCAGATGACACAATACTCTTCAGAGTAGTTAAATCACATGAGGATTATGATAAATTGCAGGAGGGATTGACCTTGTGAGACTGGAAGACTGGGCATCTAAATGGCAGATGAAATATAATGTAGTCAAGTGCAAGGTGATGCACTTAGGGAAAAATAACCCATGCTGTAGTTACACTGTTAGGTTCCACATTAGGAATTACCACCCAGAAACAAAGATTTAGGCATCATAGTGGATAATACATTGAAACTGTTGACTGAGTGGGCTGTTGCGGTCAAAAAAGCAAACAGAATATTAGGAATTATTAGGAAGAGAATGGTGAATAAAATGGAGAATGTCATAATGTCTCCATATCGCTCCATTGTGAGAACACACCTTGAATACTGTGTGCAATTTTGGTCACCTTCTTAAAAAAGATATAGTTGCACTGGAGAAGGTATAGAGATGGGTGACCAAAATGATAAAGGGGATGGAATGGCTCCTCTGTGAGGAAAGGCTAAATAGGCTAGGGCTGTTCATCTTGGAGAAGAGAAGGCTGAAGGGGGACATGATAGAGGTCTATAAAATCATGAGAGGTCTAGAATGGGTAAATGTGAATCTGTTATTTACTCTTTCAGATAATGGAAGACTAGGGGGGACACTATCTATCTATCTATTCATTTATTTATTTTAGTGGTTTTGTATACCGTCATTCAGTAGGACCATCATAATGGTTTATAATTAAATATAGCAATTGTGCATACAATCAGATCAGGTTGATAATATAATAAGTTCAAACAATAAAAATTAAAAAGATAAAAACTTGATAAAAACAAGGCATAAAATAAATATAAAAAGGAAAGTTATCCATTACAATACATCTGTTCATAAGCTAATTGGACTCCTTGAATGCTCTGGTGAATAGCCAGGTTTTCAAGTTTGTTCGGAATAATTTCAGGTTGGTTTGTGTATGTAGCGCAAGAAGTAAAGAGTTCCAGATCTTGGGCCATGCTAGGGAAATGGCTCTAGAATCAAAGTCATTAAGGAGGGCAGTTCTTATGGAAGGGATCGTTAATAGAGCCTTACCACAGATCTAAGATTTCTTTCTGGGTGTTGCGACCGTTGCTGCCAGATGTCTCCACTCTGCCCACCTTACCTCTTTGGCGACTCCCTCTTTGGTTGATGGAAGTTTGGCTGCCGCGGCGTCATCCTGCTGTTCTCTTCAGGCATCCCCAGACCGGCTAGACGCTGCCTTCTACCATGTTCTCCTGAAGCCTAAGGGCGCGCACGCAGCGCAGCCCCGACTCAAGTACCAGCTGTGGCGCGAACCTCAGGGGTGTCCACCTGAGATGACGTCATCCTTACCAGATACTTAAGGTCTCTCGTCTTGCTAGCTAATCGAGTTAGCAAAGGTTAAGGTTATGATTGAAGGTTAAGGTTGGTTTACCTAGCTTCCTCCATGTATCACTGCAGATGGGATTTGCTCTCCACATACCTTGCTACTCTGCCTCCTCGGACTTTACCAGGGGTACCTGCTCCTCTGAGGCCTCGCTCTCTCTCTTGCTTTTCAGGTCGCAGTCTGGAACTGGTACTTGCTCCTCGAGGGCCCATGTTCCTGGAGCTGCTATCGAATACAAGTTCTGCCAGGAAGTCACCACTGCCTACAACACCAGTGAGTTACCATCTTTCTCTCAGAGCTTTCCCTGGAACCAGGTACTCGCTCCTCGAGGGCCTACTTCATTCCACTCCTGGGCTGCTCAAGAGACTATTGTGTGAGTGTTACTCTGCCTACTCACTATATTCAATTTCTCTACAGCTCAGCCATCCTGGGATCGCTGTTCCAGTGCCTGAGGGACTACAGCCCAGCCGGACTTACCAGCTCACTACTGCCACCTCTGGTGGTCCACCATACTGTTTAATAAAATAATTAGTGTGTGTCTGTCTCCCCACTCTGAGCCTGACCGGTGGCCCCTCTTGGGACCTTCCCCCATGGGCATGGTCATCTGCCACTGGCCCAATGATCCACCCACAACCATCACAAATAATAACACTGGGACATGTAATCGAATCACTGTGTTAAGCCAGTCTATTTGTTTGCCGTAAATGATTTTATGTAATAGACATAGAACTTTAAATTCAATACACTGTTTATTGGTAGCCAGTGGAGGGAAACCAGTACAGGAGTAATGTGATCATATTTCTTTTTTTCAGTCAATATTCTTGCCGCTAAATTTTGTAGAACTTGTAGCGGACATAGTATTGAGTTGGGAAGGTTGAGTTTCATAGAATTACAGTAGTCAGTGTTGGAAAAGTGTTATGTCCATCGTTCACAGACAGCTACGACCGCTCTGCCTCACCTCTCTTTTACCCTTCTCCTCCTCCATTAGAAGAATGGCTGCCTTTGCTGCTGTTTGCCAAAACCCTCGGCGTCTCCGAGCCAGCATGGGCATCCCCGTCTGCCATACTTTTTCCTGAGGCCTCCTAGGCCACACGCGCGCATGCTGCCTACATTTTTTAATACATCATGGTGGGAACCTCGGGGGCAGCCCCACCGCATGACATCAGTACCTCCGGGTATTTAAACCTCCGCTCCGCTCCAATTGAACGAGTTAGCAAGGACTTTGGTTTTGCTACTCTGACCGCTTCTAAGCTGCTCGCTTGGATTCCTGACTACCCTCCAGGGTATGTCGCTACTACGGAAGCTCTGGATACCCACTCCTCGGGGGCCTCTCGCTTCTACTCATCCTCCAGGGCTAATCTGCCTAACCTTAAGGACACCCACCCCTCGGGGGTCCTGTCTGCTTTCTTTCAGGAACCCTCGGCGCTCCTAGGTACTCGCTCCTTGAGGGCCTATTCTGCTCAGGTTATCCTGCACCTTGGACCTCGGATCCCGCTCTTCATTTACCAAAGGAAGTTACCAGCACTGCTAATCTGTGAGTATCACTATGCTCCTGCTCTCCTCATTCCACCCTTCAGGTTCACGGCCTATCCCGTGCTGCGGAACACTACCGGACCTTTGCTACATCTGGGTGAGACTATCATCTACTGAGGCTGTCTGAGCTAATGTGATATCGCTGGACTACAGCACTGTCCGTTCCTTGGGCAAGATTCTACTCATCGGCTGCAGTATAATAAAGCTTTCTATCCTCAGTGTCTGCTTACTAGAGTCTAGCCAATCGTAGTGGTTCCCCACGGGGCCCCTCCCCGTGGGAGGAGTCATTGCCACTTCGACCAAGAGTCCACAATATGCCACAAACCCAACAAAAAGATTAATAGTTTTAGTACTGTTCTGAAATTGTACATGGATAATAAGGGTTTTAAACATCTGCGGGTTAAAAGTTTGAAATAATCATCCTTCACTTTTAAAGCAATGTGTTTTTTGAGATTGATTTCGGTGTCCAGGAATATGCCGAGATCTCTCGTAAAGGTTGCTAATTCAATCTCTGTGTGAGTGCCGTGAACTTTAAAAGGTGGGAGTTTGTTAGTGGGCATTTTTCTGTCCAGTAATAGCATTTCTGTCTTATTTACATTAAGTATAAGCTTCATATGGTTTAGTAGAGTTTTTATTACCGATAGGTACTTGCAGGTTATCTTGAATGCTTTTTCAATGGAATCCTGAATCGGGACTAAAAATTGTGTGGTCATCTGCATAAATGAAATAAGTCAGGCCCATGCCTGCCAGCAGATGACAAATTGGTAACATTTAGATGTTAAACAATGTGGCGGACAGAGATGACCCTTGTGGAACACTGGATTCTAAATTTATTTTCATTGAGGTGGAGTTTTGAATTTTTACTTTGAAAAACCTGTTGCTAAGATAGGAAGTGAACTATTACAATGTGGTATCTGCTATACTGATTTCTGCAAGTCTGTCGCTCAGGATGTTATGATTAGATGTTTTCTGAAGCCATACAGAGCTGGCTATAAGATGCTGTTATTCTCAAGGCGTTCGGTTAGTTGCTTTGGTACTACTTTCTCAAGGAGTTTAGCAATGAAGGGAAGATTTGAGATTGGTCTATAATTATTTAAATCAGTTGGGTCAAGGTTATGTTTCTTAAGTATTGGTCTTATTATTGCACGTTTTATAAAATCAGGTACTTTTCCTTCTTTGAGGCAAAGGTTAATTATAAGGACTAAAACTATAGACATAGTGTGAGAAATTGGTTTTAGTAACGGTATAGAAATGCTGTCTATGGGATGTGGAGCAGGGTTATGTTTTTTGAATAATGCCTCAATTTCCATGATTGTGGTTTCATCAAATACTGACCATTTAATGGTATCTTTAAGAGTAAGCCTAATTTGTTGGTTCTGAGAAGAATTGAGATTGGTAGTTAAGGTGACAATTTCTGTTTAAAATATTCCGCAATTTCATTGCATCTGCTTTCAGGTAGAGTATTGTTTTGATCAGTGCTTTTTTTTGTTAAATTTTGTACTATGGTAAATAGTTTTGGGGTTATGGTTGAAATTTTGGATTTTTTTGGAATAGAATTCTTTTTTGGTGTGATTGGTCAGGGCTTTATAATAGGCGAGATAAGATCTATATTCACCGAGGGTAAGGTCGGTGGGGTTTCTTTGCAAAGATTTTTCTTTTTTCCAAAGAATCTGTTTGCTGTTCCTGATATTACTATTATTTGTGTCTTGGGGTATTTAATTACCCCATGGTAATTAAATACCCCAAGATACATGGTTTGTGTCTTGGGGTATTTAATTACCCCAAGACACATGGTTTGTGTCTTGGGGTATTTAATTACCTTAGTTCAAATAGGATTGATTACTTCAGCAATAGAATTTGTTGTTTGATATCATGACTGTATGGCCCAGTTGCTATCTGTGAGGTCTATGTTTCTGGATCTTTTTTATGAAGTTAACAAGTAGCACATTTAAAACAAAACAGATTTTTTTTTTTTCACTCAACACACAATTAAGCTCTGGAATTTGTTACCGGAGGATGTGGTTTGGACAGTTAGTGAGCTAGGTTTATAAAAGGTTTTGATAAGTTACTGGGAGAGAAGTCCATAAACTGGTATTAATCAAGTTGACTTAGGGAATAGCCACTGCTATTACTGGCATTAGTAGCATGGGAGCTATTTAATGTTTGGGTTCTTGACAGATACTTATAACCTGAATTAGTCACTTGTAAGATTCATGGACTCTTGTTGTTGTGGTGAGATTGACTCAGCCTATGCAGACATACCCGTAGGCCCTCACTGATAACTGGTGGAGTTATGCAAGGAAGAGATGGGTAGGGAGATTCAATATACCAACCCCTTTCCTTTGGGTTGAGCCCTTGCATTCCAGGGGCCAGCAGGTCTTAGGTGAGAGTCTCTAAGGTAGAGGCATGGGCAAAGGTCCAGGACCAGGCTATGATCAGAGGTGGGCATGAAGCTAGAAGGTCAATGTCCAGGCAAGGGTCAGTGGCAGGTGGCAGACAAGAGAGGTCAGTATCCAGGCAAGGGTCAAGAGCAGGCAGTGAACAAGAGTGGTCAAACACCAGGCTAGGTTCAGAACCAGAAAACAGTCTGAAAGCAAGCTGAGGAGACAGGGAGAAGGACTGACACAGGCAGGCAGAGAGGCAAGGGCTGGATAAGATGAGATAGCCTGGGCTGGAGAGTCGAGGCAGGTTGGGCTGGAGAGATGAGGCAGGTACAGGATCAGGAAGCAGCAACTCACACTATTTATGAGATGTAAGCAACCCATTGCTGAGTCATCTGTAGGGAGTCTGTGGTGGCTTTTTATATCCAGAGCGGATGATGTGATCAGCATGCGTTGAAGCCTGGTTTCTCAACTCTGGTCCTTTAAGACGCAATAAGTGCTGCACATGCATGCCTAAGGAGACTGCTGTGCAGGGCTGGAGTGTGTTAAGGAGGAGCAGCATCGGAAGGAACATCTGAGTTGGGGCCCTCTTGTGCCATGCGGTGATGGGGGTGAGTGCTGCAGCTCATGGGGCCTGCTTGCAAACTGCAAAACGTAACATCCCTAATGGAAACAGGATGCTGAGCTAAATAGACCCTCGGTCTGATTCAGTATGGCAACTTTTTATGTTCTTATGTTCTTACTTTTGAAGAAGAAATATACAGTATTTTATAAACTATGCAGTTCTTGCCACACAGTTTATAAAATACCAGTATTTATAATGTCTGCGTGTCCACTTACGCGTGTAAATGTTCTACAGTGCAAGTTAGGCTCTATGGGGGTAATTTCTAAAGGAGTTACATAAAAGTAGCATATATCGTAGTAATTCTCCAAAGCCCATGTACATGCTTAAAAGTGAATTTTGAAAAGTTATGCACATAAAAAATGAGCATGTATGCTCATTTTATGTAAGTAGCCTCTACTTATGTTCCAAATTTTAAAAACATCTAAAATATCAGGTGAATTTTCAAAGAAGTTACATATGTAAATGTAACATACTATCTTAGTAATTTTCAAAAGCCATTTACCCACATAAGTGTACTTTAGACAGGTAAAGCTTATGGACAATTCGATGGCATATATTGTAGCAATTTTAAAAAGCCCACTTACATGGGTAAAGTGCATCTACTCATGTAAAAAACATTTTTACGCTTTTGAAAATCAGGTCCTAAGTATGTATGAGCTGAATTATGCACTCTATTGAAAACTAACCTCACACCCTCTGTGGGCTGTTTGAAAATTGCCCTCAATCAGTATTTATTGTTGGGCATAATTTATTGACCTATGATTGTAAATATATTATTAAGATCCCAGGAAACTGGGGAATATATGACAAAGATGACAAAGTGTAATTGCAGTTTAGTCAATACAGTAAAGACAAAGATTATTCTGCTTTGAGCTTGTTTGCTATTGAATCCTGAGTAATTTTATAGCATTTGTTGTTTTTCTACCTGATATTATACAGGTGATATTGCTTCTGTTTTATTTCAGCTTACCACAGCTGTTGAATTGTAGCAGTCTGTCATGACTATAGAAAATCCATTTGCAATCACCTGCATTTGCTAAAACATAAAAAAAAAGCTCTCCAAGGCAGTTAATCAAACTACAAACTTGTAATTAAAAATGGAACTGAGTAAAATTTAAAAAGAAGAACTATGTTGAACTGGAAGTATGCAGCACAGAAATGTAAATGGAAGAAGAGAAATTGAGGAGATCTTTAGAGTGTGAACCTAAAAAAAAAAAAAAAAAAGTTAGATGTCACACAATTAAAGCAAATAAAGATGACTAAATAAGAAAAACAGGATGGACAGTGTTGATGACCTGAAAAATAAAAATAACACAAGACAACTGAAACAAACAAGCACAGAAAGCAATGGATTAAAATTAAATCTGAGTGAGATGAATTTTGAGATTATGTTATAAGAATCAGAAGGTGGAATTGACTGTGAGAAGAAGGGAAATACTGATACAATGACTGCAATCAATTCTACTGTACAGTACTTTATAATAGGGAATACATATTCAAACTCTACTTAGCCGGATAAGTCGGACTTATCTAGCTAAGTGGCTGCCACAGAATATCTGGCTATACCACTTAACTGGATTTTCAGTGGGTGGGCACTGAGTGTAACTTAGCCGGATAAGTAGTGATATGGAACTTTAACCATGCCACTGAAAATCCTATGTAAGTTAGCTGGATAAGTCTTAGCCAGCTAACTTATAAAGCCAGATAGCTTTAAATATTAGCCTCTATGAGCCTAATGTTATAAACAAACAAACTGGTTCACAAGAGCCACAAAACAAACCACCAATGCAATAGTAAACTGCAGAACATAAGGAACTATTAGCATGCTAGGTCAGCATGTGTACAAAAGTAAAAAAACAAACAAAAAAAATGTGTTCATACCTACTCAATCTGTATTCTCTAAATCTGGCTAAAGGTAATGGGGTTAAATTGCCTGCTTATCTTACCTACCCAACAAATGTTTGAAAATCTACTGCTTCTTGAATAGCACGCTATTTTTAGTATGAACAAGAGGCCTTAATATGAATATTAATGTTTAGGGGTAGATTTTAATACACGCACGCACGCGCTTCCCGGCGCACACACTGTGGATCCATAAAGTCAAGAGGCCGCCAATGAAGAGTGGGTGACTCACCAGAATGACAGCTACTGCCTGGAGACAATACCCTTATTCAATAAACATACACATGCTTACTGTGACTCCAACATCGCTCTAAGCTTCAACAGCAAGAGGAAATGTGGAAAAATGGATTTACACTCACAAAGAGGGGAGTAGCTGGCTTGTTACGGCGGTTACTACCCCAAATCAAATAAGCCTGATACTTCACCTTCAATGCATATACAGCATAGTTCTCTGCTTCAACGACAGGGGAGAAGAAAAAAGGGTTCGCACTCACAAAGCGGGGAGTAGCTGGCTTGTTACGGCGGTTACTACCCCCAACCAAATGTGTCTGATACTTCACTTTCGATGCATATCCAGCATGGCTCTCTGCTTCAACGGCATGGGAGAAGACTGATACATAACGCATTTCCAGCATAGCTCCCTGCTTCAACAGCAGGGGAGAAGAAAAACAACCAATAAGGACTGTATAACATAGGCTGGGTAAAACAAATAAGCATGGGTGTAGCTTGCTTATTGCGGCGGTTACTACCCCTACTACCCCTAACTAATCAAGCTAGATATTTCAATGGAGGGGGAGGAAGGTAAATAGAACTAAGAGCTAAGAGAAACAGATAAGTATGAGAGAAAAAATGTGTGAAGATTGCTGGGCAGACTGGATGGGCCGTTTGGTCTTCTTCTGCCGTCATTTCTATGTTTCTATGTTTCTATGGACGCGTCAATTTTATAACATGTGTGTGCCGGCGCGCACATGTTATAAAATCGATGAGCCGTACGCACATGCATGCCAGATTTTGTAATCCGTGCACGCAAAGGGGGGGGGGGGATTATGCCAGTTTTGCATGGCAACACATCATGGCCTTCCCCAGTTCCATCCCAGTCCTCTCCAATTAAGGAGCGGACTGGGAGGGAATGACCCCACCCCCTACCCTAACCTCCCTTCCCCTTCCCCTCTCCTCCCTACTCCCTAAACCCTTTCCCTTACCTTTTATTTTTTTATTTTGTTGCTTACTGCTCCAACGGAACAATAGCAACTTGCGCGCGCCAGGATTCCCTTCCTCAGTACAGAGGCAAATGGCCGCTGCACTGGCCACCTCCAGCTCCACCCCACTCTGCCCCCGGACGGCTTCTTCCTGCCCCCTTTACAGGCCATGGCACTTAATCGAATACCGTGGTTTACACGCGTGGCTGGGCCTATTTTAAAATTGGCCCAGCGCGCGTAAGGCCCAGCCATGCACATAAACCCCGGGATTTACACACGGGACCAATTTAAAATCTACCCGTTATTGCATATGACTGGCGGGGGGAAGGGGGGGTAGCAGGGGGAGTGAGAATAAGTTAGGAGGCAAGAGATAAGAGACACCAACACAGACCATGTTATATATGATGGCTCAAGGGACTTCCCATCAGCCACCATACTCACCCCAGCTGCTGCCCAATGCTGCTGGAGGTATCCTGTTGCGGCAGGATGCTGCTATTGTTGCACACTACTAGCCACTGCTGATGCTGCCATTCTGGTCAGGCTGCCATCCACCTTAGGCATGTGCGCATGAGCGCGCATAATATAGGCCCCTTGACTCAAAACTCACAGCGGTGCCAACTCATGAAGTCAGCCCTATCAGGCTATTTAAGCAAAGGTCCTGCAGCATTGCCTCGCATTAGCATCAGGTCTCCTGCCTAGAGCAGTGCATGTTGTTCCTGTGTTCCTGACTCCTTCTTCCTTCCTCATCCAGCCTTTTCGGGCCCAGCCTGCCTTGTCCAGCTTTGCCATACCGAGTCTGTTTCATCCAGTCTCATCTTGCCCTACCCAGCAGTCTCATCCAGTGTCTCTTGTGTGTTTTAGTCCATCATTGGCCTGACTTCCTGATACTGACCTCTTCCTTTGGACATGACCATGATTACCTGCTGCCTGGACCTGACCTCTTGGCTTGCATCTGACTGACTAACCTTGCTTTCTGCCTGCCCTGACCCTTGGTTTGTCCTGGTACCTCCAGCTTGCTGCTTGTCCTAACCCCAGCATGCCCTTGGACAATAAATCCTGCAGGCACCCAGAACCCAAGGGTTCAACCAGCAGGGGAGGTGGCTGGTAGAGTCAAGCTCCAGACTTTCTCGCTTTTGGGCGTGTTTGCCAGCTGTTGGCGTAGGCCTCTGTTGGAGTCATATTTTGTTACTTTGGCTGAGGATATGTGTGCAGGTTGGGCTGTGTGGATTCAGAGATCTCACCCAGACACAGAATAGTTTGAAGGCCACAGGCCAACCTCTGAATGTACTCATGTTTACTGTTTTGCACTGTAAAATGTTTACAAACAGGCCAAGAGTCTATGTTAGTTATTCCAGTAGGTCTATGATGAGAAAGCAAGCGTTTTAACTTATACTATAGTCTGAGAGAGAGTGAAGGCCACACAGCTGCACCTGAGATTGATAAGAACTCAGAGGAAGGGAACATCACTGCTTTTCCCAAGCATTAAGGGGTAGATTTAAAAACCTACATGCGAGCGTCCATGTGCGCCACTACCCAGAGCGCACACATGGACGCCCGATTTTATAACATGTGCATGCAGGGGCGTGCATGTTATAAAATTGGGGGTTGGCACGTGCAAGAGGGTGCACACTAGTGCATTTTGCATGCGCCGATGCCCGCAGCCTATCCTCGTTCCCTCCCAGGCCGTTCCGAAATCGGAGCGGCCTGGAAGGGAACTTCCTAACCCCCTAACCTAACCTCTCTTCCCCTTCCCCTCCCACCCCCTAGCCCTATCCTAAACACCCCCCCCATTCTTTATTTTATCTCTTGCGCCTGCTCCTGCCGGCACATGATCCTCTAACAAAGCAGTAAATGGACGCTGTGCCGGAGGCCTCTGACCCTGCCCTGCCCCGCCTCCAGGACCACCCCTCTCCGCCCCTTTTTCAAAGCTCCAGGAGATACACGCGTCGCCAGGCCTTTCTAAAATAGGCCTGGAGTGTGTAACCCGATTTACGTGCGTAGGGCTTTTAAAATCCGGGCCTTAGTGTGTAGTTTATATGCAGGGATCTACAGCAGCTTGGCTTGTTCAGTTTTCCTAATAGGGGGTATATTACTATTTTAGGCTTGTGTAATATTTGCAGTTTGAGTACTGGCTGTTAGTGTGATTTTTTATAGAAATTCTTTCTTCTCATGGATCTCTGAGGGTCATGCCCATGCCCAAGACACATTACAGCAGGTCTAATCCCTTATAGATTCCAAGCATTTCTTGCTTCAGTGCCAGGAAAAATAGTGGAAACTATTCTCAAGATCAAAATTGTAGAGCATATAGAAAGACATGGTTTAATGGAACACAGTTAACATGGATTTACCCAAGGGAAGTCTTGCCTAACAAATCTGCTTCATTTTTTTGAAGGGGTTAATAAACATATGGATAAAGGTGAACCGGTAGATATAGTGCATTTGGATTTTCAGAAGGCGTTTGACAAAGTCCCTCATGAGAGGCTTCTAAGAAAATTAAAAAGTCATGGGATAGGAGGCGATGTCCTTTCGTGGATTAAAAGATGGTTAAAAGACAGGAAACAGAGAGTAGGAGTAAATGGTCAATTTTCTCAGTGGAAAAGGGTAAACAGTGGAGTGCCTCAGGGATCTGTATTGGGACCGGTGCTTTTCAATATATTTATAAATGATCTGGAAAGGAATACGACGAGTGAGGTTATCAAATTTGCAAATGATACAAAATTATTCAGAGTACTTAAATCACAAGCGGATTGTGATACATTACAGGAGGACCTTGCAAGACTGGAAGATTGGGCATCCAAATGGCAGATGAAATTTAATGTGGACAAGTGCAAGGTGTTGCATATAGGGAAAATAACCCTCACTGTAGTTACATGAGGTTAGATTCCATATTAGGAGCTACCATCCAGGAAAAAGATCTAGGCATCATAGTGGATAATACTTTAAAATTGTCGGCTCAGTGTGCTGCAGCAGTCAAAAAAGCAAACAGAATGTTAGGAATTATTAAGAAGGGAATGGTTAATAGAACGGAAAATGTCATAATGCCTCTGTATTACTCCATGTTGAGACCGCACCTTAGAATACTGTGTACAATTCTGGTCTCCGCATCTCAAAAAAGATATAGTTGCAATGGAGATGGTACAGAGAAGGGCAACCAAAATGATAAAGGGGATGGAATAGCTCCCCTATGAGGAAAGGCTGAAGAGATTAGGGCTGTTCAGCTTGGAGAGGAGATGGCTGAGCGGGGTATGATAGAGGTCTTTAAGATCATGAGAGGTCTTGAATGAATAGATGTGAATCGGTTATTTACACTTTAGGATAATTGAAGGACTAGGGGGCATTGCATGAAATTAGCAAGTAGCATATTTAAGACTAATCGGAGAAAATTATTTTTCTCTCAACGCACAACTAAGCTCTGGAATTTGTTGCCAGAGGATGTGGTTAGTGCAGTTAGTGTAGGTGGGTTCAAAAAATGTTTGGATAAGTTCTTGGAGGAGAAATCCATTAACTGCTATTAATCAAGTTTTCTTAGGGAATAGCCACTGCTATTTATTGCATCAGTGGCATGGGATCTTCTTAGTGTTTGGGTAATTGCCAGGTTCTTGTGGCCTGGTTTGGCCTCTGTTGGAAACAGGATGCTGGGCTTGATGGACCCTTGGTCTGACCCAGCATGGTAATTTCTTATGTTTTTAGTCTGCAAGACAGGTGTAGCAGTTAAGACAAGATGGCAGCAGTTAAGCCATAAACCTCTCACAGAAGGCAGTGAGTAGAAACTAGAAGCAATGGTCAAGAATCAGCTTCTTCCCTCCCAAGTTTGGATGCCCCTTTCCAGCCTTTCCACCTCTGGTCAGTGGTCCTCTAGGATGGCCATATCTGTGTGGCATGGAGAGAACCATGCATTTTTAAATTCTTTTCTTTCTGTGGAATATCATGGGAACTAGTCACACGGTGGTGTTTATGGTTGTCTGAACTCATTTGACTGGTATATGGTGATGGCATTGCTATCATTTCTGTGGTTTGTCTGTCCAAAGACCACTGTATGCACTCTGAGGCTTCAGTTTGAACAGTTGTCATCAAGCTATTGCTATTGCTATTGCTGCCCAACACCACAGGGTACTCACAGAGTGTAGGATAGTCAGAAGCTGGCGTTTTTTCTGACACGGGGCTGGTACATTTCCCTCTGTGGCAATAATGGAATGGAAGCACCACGGCTGGCAGAGGATCCTTCTGATTCCAGTCTTTTTCCTCTTTCGCAAACATCTGAGGTGTCTGCTTTTGGCCTGTTGTTTCCTCTCCTAGAAGTCTCATCTCTTCTTTTAGTTCTTCTCCTGTTTCTTCCCTTAGCACTGACACCATCTCCATGCGCCAGGCAAACAGGTTTGCAGCAAAGGGGTTGAGCCATGAGGAAAAGAGGACTGTGCATGTCAGCTTAGCTTATATAAAGCTATTTAATATATAGATGCTGCAATTTTATAGATTAGCAGGCATATTAATAATATATTAATGCATTATTGAGCCTATTTTTAAGCACGTGTGCTAAAAAAATATGTGGTGCGTTGACCATTAAGGGGGCAATGTTGTAACCGCCTACATTATTGCAGCCAATTACAGAGTTTTGCACCAGTTTCCAAGAAGAAAAGTATGTGCACACTTCCTTTTCCCAGAAAACTTACCCACATTCATTTACATTTGCTAATGTATACAAGTCGTTTTTCTAAGAAGAAATACAGGCATGCTTTTGCAAATTCAGGAGTATGTACATAAATGCAAACCCTTCCCCAACCTCATCCTCAGGAATTCCTCTTGCCACTAAGGGTAAAATTATGTGCAAAGAGGCTCTGTGCATTTACTTTTTCCAGAATATTGGAGGTGCAGTTTTCAAAAAGATCAATGTTCAGTAAAGTGGCAAGCAGCATAGTCATCTGGATAAAGTTGTGCACATAACTTGTATGGGATTTTCAGCAGGATAATACAAGTGCTCAAAAAAAGCTATGTGGGTAACTTTATCTACTCAGAGTTAGGCCTGCTATTTTCTGACCAGACATATGTGCATAACTTCACCTGCACGCTACTGAATATGCGCTCACAATAGGAAAAGTTAAGCCCCACCCTGGAATGCCTCCACTCATGCCCTTTTTATCTAGATACATTTTGATTGTTTAAAACGTTGCGTGTTCAAAATGTAAGCTTTTGGCAGGGGATATATTCAAAGCTCAGCTTTTGTGCACATAACTCCACTGTTAATGCACAAGAGCTTTTGGAATATCGACCTTTGCAAGCCTCTTTCCATGGATAAAGCACTGCATTAACTATAAGAAATGGCTTTGAAAATTGCCCTCTATATGCCATTCTCACATGCATGTGCATGAATGCTAAATAACAATTTGTATGAAATTTAGTGCATGGACTCCTTAAACAGCTGAAAGTATTAACAATGCACAGAATTAAAGCATTTTTCAATGGAATGGATAACTTTGAATGATTAGAAAGCGTGGGGAGGGGATGGGTGGGGAAAGACTCTGAAGCAGCATCAGTGTAACCCATGGAGTTAAAACCTTTAAGGAAGGGGGTAAACATATTTCTTTATTTAAATATATTACCAGCTAAGGACTCCTGGCTGGGGCTGCCATAGCCCCAGAGTAAAGAGAAACAAGGCTGGGGTGTTCCAAATCTGATGTGGGACTGGTAGGAGCAGCAGCTGGTTTAGGGCTGCAAGGGTTTGCCGAGAAAAGCTGCTCAGGAGAGCTGGGACCCATAGACAGGGCAGCAATTAACTGTTGTTCACAGACACGGTGCAGGAGAAGCATATAGTCAGCTGTTTGCAGCAGGGGCACCCGGGAGCGAGTGCTGGGGTCGGCGGCTATGAAAGACTGTCCTGGGGAGGCGGAAGAGACGTACTTGTAATCGCGGGAGGCCAGGACTGCATTGGGTCACGTGATCGAAGCAGCGGCAGCACTGGGGACGCTGTTGCTGCCCCAGGGGAGCCATGAATTAGCATTAGGGACCAGAAAGAAAGAAACAGACAGGCTGCACTGGAAGTGATGATAGAGGGCCCTACCAGTTTAGTAGCAGTAATGGGGAGAATTTTAAACTTTAATAAAACAAAAGTGGCAAAATGGAAAACTATACCCTGATCTGGGGTGAGGGAACCCAGCAGATGTTCCCACAGTGATTTGAAGGGTCCTGGTGACCATTACCCTGGTTTAAAAGGGTCCCAAATTCTCCTTGAAACTTTAAAATATGGCCAATTAAAGACGGGGGATCTCTTCATGTGGGTTCTTATGGTTTCAGAGATCAGACTGGACTCTAATTACCCCATTTTAAACAGGTGCCCCAAATCTGTAAATAGCCCGATTCGGACCTAATTGAAAGGGATGGTCAGGTGAGAAAGGGTTCAGCATCTCCACAATGTCTCTCTCAAAAGGTTTTGGAGAACTTTTAATGGATTAAAAATCTAAGCGTTGGAGAGAATGTGAGAAATGGCTCAAACTAGTTATAAAAACTGGAATATTCTGTGCCAAAGCCACAGTGAGCACCAGTGAGAAGCTGAGAGAACTCCTAAAATAATTCTATTCTAGAAAATCAGAGGAGAAAGTGTACATTTTATTGTGATGTCATTTGAGATAATAACATGAGAAAATACTGTGAACCACAGTTGGGATAGAAAATTTGGGTTTAAGGGACAAATTGTTGAGGAAATTGGTCTCCAGTCAATTAAAAACCAACTGGTCCAGTTCAGGATGCCCTAATAACAACAGAGTCCATTTCATAGCAGCGCTGCTGTAACTTTCTAGTCACTGTGTATACAAATGAGCTATTCTCCACCATTTTGTGTGCATGTGCTGAAGGAGTGCTGTAGAGACTGAGGGAAGTACACACTGAAGTTCTCCACTGATTGAGTAGCTCTGGTCCCATTTCGGTCCCTAATCAGGCTCTAAAGGTTTGTCCTGACTTAATATAAAGAGGGGGGTGTTTCTATGCTAAACATATTACAATTTTCCCTAAAGGATCCTGGAGAACTCTTTAAGCTCATGTCAGCAACATTGGAAGGATTCTGTCCAAGATTACGGGGAGAATTCTGGCAGAGTGACAGTTGGCAGTGACACAGAGCAGAAGGGTTTTACACCTCAGCTCTTCCACAGCCTACTCAAACGTGTTTAAGAGTGTTTAAAAAAGCACAGAGAGGAAGACACAAATTTTCAGCATGTATGAATATTGCATGTGTGTATATGAAGGGGGTATTTCAATAGCGAGGATCCAGAATCTTCCAGGTAAGAGCCAGGATAAGCCAGTTAACTTTTAATGTTAGCAAGGCTGGTGCAAGGCGATTAGGCACCCTAGGCGAGCCTTCTCCCTTGTGCCCTCCCCCCCAATTGCGCCGCCATCCCCCCCGGGCTCAGCCCCGACTCCTACCTCATTCTCGATCATGCCCGCTGACTGTGTGGCTTTCTGGGTCGCAAGCAGGTTGGGCTCTGCTCGCGGCCCGCCAAATCTCCACTCCTCTTTGCCACCGCTTGCGACCCCATATGGCTCACATCCAGTGGGTCTCCGGCGCCCGGGAGCCAATGCATTTGTGTGCCTCTCCAGCATCCCCTCATAATCCTTCTTGTACTAATGCTTAAGGTCACAGAAAATCAGTGGCATCTCTAGACAGAAGAATTTATTTTTTTTTTGGGGGGGAGCCAAAATGACATTTCTTCATCACACCCACCTCTATAGCATGGATCCTGCTTTAACATTGGTTATAAAAAAAAGTGTTAATAAAAAAGTCCAAAGGGTCTTCTGCATAATTTTAAAAAGCTGGCCAGTTTCACACTTCTAGTAAAACTACTATAAAACAATTTGATAACCTCATTCAACTAATTCTATATGGCTATGAGAGTGAAGACTGGAATATATAGGAAGGGACAGAATGTCAATACAAATCCTGCACCTCCAGTTCTGTAACTCTGTGCATCCACTGAAATTCCCCCAAACAATGGAGCTTGGATGTTTCCCTTACAGCTCATCATACTAAAAGATATTTTCAAATTCTGGTGTCACCTCACAGTAACAGCAGCACAGACACCTTCCACTGCTAGACACACTGGGGGTAATTTTCAAAAGGAGTTATATGCGTAAATGTAGCTACTATTGTAGCAATTTTCAAAAGCCATTTACTCAAGTAAAGTGCACTTATGTGAGTAAATCCTATAGAAATGTCAATGGCATATATTGTAGCAATTTTCAAAAACCCACTTACTCAAGTAAAGTGAATTTACTCCAGTAAACCTGGTTTTTACTCGAGTAAATGCTTTTTAAAATCAGGCCCATAGTGAACTAACACAATACCTCGCAAAAAAGACACTCAAAATCTATATTGCAATCCCATCATAACATAACAGTAATAACACCAAGGACTCAAACAACAATAACCCTACCTGTGAATAAGCAAGGGTAAATATTACACTGAGTCCTAGAATACTAATACACCACCTACTGAGGAAACAAAACAAACCAGATTGCTATAGATCCCTATACAGACAATACATGCTAGCAGAATCTCTCATCACAGTCACACACACAGAGCAGAGACAGACCCTCACCAAATACAGAATACAAAATAAAGGACCTCAAATTAGAAAAAACTGAAATGGAAACCCAAAGAATGGAAAAACAGAACCACCATTCCTCATAAAACAATAAAATCAAGAAACTTAAAGCATCAGTTATAATAGTAAGAACATAAGAACATGCCATACTTGGTCAGACCAAGAGTCCATCATGCCCAGCAACCTGTTTCCAACAGTGGCCAATACAGGCCATAAGAACCTGGCAAGTACCCAAAAACTAAGTCTATTCCATGTTACCGTTGCTAGTAATAGCAGTGGCTATTTTCTAAGTCAACTTAATTAATAGCAGGTAATGGGCTTCTCCTCCAAGAACTTATCCAATCCTTTTTTAAACACAGCTATACTAACTGCACTAACCACATCCTCTGGCAACAAATTCCAGAGTTTAATTGTGCATTGAGTAAAAAAGAACTTACTCCGATTAGTTTTAAATGTGTCACATGCTAACTTCATGGAGTGCCCCCTAGTCTTTCTATAATCTGAAAGACTAAAAAACCGATTCACATCTACCCATTCTAGATCTCTCATGATTTTAAACACCTCTATCATATCCCCCCTCAGTCATCTCTTTTAAAACTACTGATAAATAAAATTTCTATTAATTAAAATCATATACATTTTTTACAATTTCCCAAACACCAATAAAATATTTCAAAACAGCACATATATCAAAAACACCAAATAATTAAAACTAATAAGGATTTTAAAAAGCCCCTGCTGTCCAAACATGGGAGCTCTTGATTTCCAGTCACCCTGATATTGTTGAGGATTAGGAGGTTATCCTCTCTCTCTCACACAAACTCACATGTCCATTCTCTCTCACACATACATTGTCACATACATACACGTTCATGCTCTTATACCCATCATAACCTCTCGCTTTCACAGACACTGACACACTCTCAGGCTGTAAGACACTCTCTCCCCCTCCACACGCACACACACACCCATACATACTCTTACTCCCCTGGATTTTCTCATACACACTCATGCTCTCACTCTCACTGGCTCCCACACACCCAGGCAAGCTCCCAATCATTCTCACACAAACACACACACACAGGCAAGCTCCCAGTTATTCTCACACACACAGACCCCCAGGCAGGCACCAATTCATTCTCACACACAGACACACCCTCAGGCAGGCACCCATGCATTCACACATATACACCCCCAGGCAGACTCCCATTCATACACATGCACACACTAAAGGCACACCCCCTCTCTTTCTTTTGTCAGCAACCTCAGAGCCTCTCTCATTCCTCTGCTGCCACTGGTACTGCTGCCGCGTGGCTATTGGGGAGGTGCTGATTGCTGCTACTGGCACTGAAGCCCATTCTGCTGCCTCCTCTGTGCAGGCCCCGTGGGCTTCCACTTTCTCCATGCTGATCTCCTACATTGTGAGATCTGCATAGAGAAAGTGCTACTCTTGCACATTCCCAAAGATTACATGTGCCAATCAGTAAAAAGTAATTTTTTTTTTTTTTTTACATTTGCTTTCTGATCTTAGTTTTCTAATCGGTTGGTCACAGGCTTTTTTGTTCCACCTTCCCTTTCTTATTTTTTTGCTAATTCCTTTTATATTGTCTTTTTTTCTATTTCTTTTCTCTCCATCTATCTTCTTCCCTCAAACACAGTCAGGTTCTCATTCTCACATGCTTTCTCTCTCTCTCTCTCTCTCACACACACACACACACACACACACACTCTCACTCTCACATGCTCTCTCTCATACAATCATTCATACACACAGTCTCTCACTGGCACATGCTGTCTGATTCTCACACACACAGGCTCTCTCACTCCCGCATGCTGTCTTGCTCAAGCATAGGCTCTCACTGTCACATGCTCTCTCTCTCTCACACACAGAGGCTCTCACATGCTGTCTCTGCAAACATTCAGGCCCTCACTCCTACACACAATCTCTCAACTCATCTCATACATGCACACATACACACTCTACTGGCCCTCAGCCTCTCTCCTACCTCTGGGCCTCCACTTCATGGGTCGCCACAGACTGGGCTCTGCAGCGGCCCTGATCTTCTCAAGCCACCCGCAATGTGGGATCCGTGGCGGCGGCCCTGCTACTGGGCCTCCTCCTCTTCTCAGCCCGCTGCGACTTGGGATTAACGGCAGCCCGTAAGCGCTGCTTCTCTTCTGCATGCGGCTGATGCTCCTCCTCCTTCCTGCCCGTGCGGCTTCGGCAACATTTTTCTTCCGGGGCCGCACGGGCAGGAAGGAGGAGGAGCACCTGCTCATTTAGACACAACCTTTTTTCTTTGGGCCGTGGTGACGTGAGCTCCACCACGGCCCTGCCGATCTTCTTGCTGTGTGTATCCGGTACACAGCACAGCAGTAGTTCACTGCTCAGCCGCCAGTGGGATGAGGTCCATGAGCCTTCATGTCAGCCATCAGCGGCTCAGCGCTCCCTAATGCTCGGCACCCTAGTCCCAGGCCTAGTTCACCTAGTGCTTCCACCGGCCCTGAATGTTAGTAACAGTGGCTGTAACATATGTTTATTTATTTACACATTTTGATAGAGAGACATATGAGCTGTCTGAAACTGGGGGAAGAAATTGTGAAGTAAGTCTGTGATTACATATTGGAAGGTTACTACAACATTGTTTCTACATACCTAAAATTCCTGAGAAAATAAAAAATCATATCAGCAACCAGATTGGAAAACTGGTTAATAACCATTACACAGTAAATAACTGGCACTGGGAACAGGAACTTGAGCAAGTGTGTGTATGCAAAGAAAGAGAGAGTGTGGGACTATTCCTTTCCACACTGGAAAGAACTCTGAAGAAATTCCTCTGTGCCTTAGCCAGAATAAGGAATCAAAAATTATCTTTTTATTTATTCACTAAGCTTGCCCAGACCAACAAGGCTATAGGGATGTGCAGAGGGAAGCCATACATTGCATTCGGGATTCTGATTCGTTGGGGAGCAGATACATTGCATTCGGCTGTATGGCGCCCCGATGCGTTAATACAGCGATTTCTATTCGTGTCCCAGCTAAAATTAAAATTAACTACAACCCCCCACCCTCCTGAGCCCCCCAAGACTTACCAAAACTCCCAGGTGGTCCAGCAGGGGGTCCGGGAGCCATCCCCTGCACTCTCACACCCTCGGTGCTGGTTTCATCATGGGGCCAACCGTTGGTCCCTGTGACATAGTGAGGGCATAGGCGATCGGCGCCATTTTGAGTACTGGCATCTGATGGCCAGAGTGCAGGAGGTCACTCCCGGACCCCCGCTGGACCTTTGGCAAGTCTTGTGGGGGTCAGGAGGCCCCCCCAAGCTGGCCAAAAGTCCCTGGGGGTCCAACGGGGTCCCAGATCGATCTCCTGACCTTGGGCCATTGGCTGCCTGTAATCAAAATGGCGCCGATAGCCTTTGCCCATACTATGTCACAGGGGCTACCGGTGCCATGGGTCAGCCCCTGTCACATGGCCATCGGCGCCATCTTGTGCTCCTACCATATGACAGGGGCTGACCAATGGCACCGGTAGCCCCTGTGACATAGTAGGTCAAAGGCTATCGGCGCCATGATGAAACCGGCACTGAGGATGTGAGAGTGCAGGGGATGGCTCCCGGACCCCCCGCTGGACCACCAGGGAGTTTTGGTAAGTCTTGGGGGGGGGTCAGGAGGGAGGGGGGTTTGTTTAAATTGATTTATTTAGGCGGCCAAATAATTCGGCGAAGATTCGTGTATTCATGGGGAATCGCGATACGTTTTGCTTCCCCATGAATACAACGAATATGGCAACATCTGTTGCGGATTGCCAATACGTAGGGACCAAATGCACACCCCTACAAGGCTACAACAAGACCACCAGTAAAGGGAGCTCAAAACTTAGCACACCTTCGGAAGATAACTGGTGGCAGTGTAGTCAGAAAGACCCTATTTTTTTAATTAAAGCCTAGATAGTTTGACAAACAATCCAGGAGGCTATGCTCCCCTTACAGACCCAGGAGAAAGAGCCCCTTCAGCTATTCAAGCTGCAATCGCTACAGGTACTCTGCCAGCCACACTAGCCAACATCTGTGGAGGGGACGAAGATCAGCGAGAAATCAGCGGATCCAGCTAGGTGTACAGGTTACAAAATAAACAGCCAGTCTAGCTAGGCTACCGGAGGAAAAACTGAGACATAACCATAGCAGGAATACAAAGAATAAGAAAGAAAGATTCTGAAGAAACAGCACACAGGTGTAATAAGGAAGGGAAGAGAGAATTACATACAGAGTGATTCAAAACTCCCAAATAAAGTGAGAGAGATAGGGCATATAAGAGCAGGAAAAGTCAAGAAAAACAGAACAACAATTTTAATACTTACCATGTACCCAGGAAAGTAGCATTAATCCACAGCACCTGAAAGACCAAACATTCACACAAAAACTCCATTTTTTTTTAAAGGAGGAGTAGTCAAGCAAGTACGTTTAGAAAAAGTAAAGTTTTTTTTCAGTAACAAATACTTATCTAATTAGTTGAAAGAATCAGTTATTTTCTCAGGTTTATTGTTACCTACACAGGTAAAAGAGAAAAGTGTTAAATGTTGTTACTGACATTGATAATGCAAATGCATTGTATACTCTGCAAATTTTTCAGAGTGTTGCAAATAAAACTGAACACCTAAAGTTATTTTAATGCAATTCTATTCCATTTGATTATTGCTTGCAAGACTCTGTCTTCCCTCTCTATCCCTGGGAGACTGCCTGGGTGAGTTCAGTCTCTTGTTTCCCTTGAGAAAACCCAGCCAGAAGAATAACAATTGTTTTTCCTATCTCTCCCCTCACTTTGGGTTATATCTATCTAACAGAGATTCACCGAATACAATCAGAAACCCAATTAATTGTATAGCCACCTAAGACATCTAAGTGGGCGAATCACTACCTCGCAGTGAGATAAGGAAATATTTGTTCACAGAAAACTTGATGGCTACATGGAACAGCCTCCCGGTGGAGGTGGCAGAGGTCAGCACAGTACTGGAATCCAAAATGTCTTGGATAAGCAGAGGGAATCCTTGGAGATGATGCTAGGATGAAGCCTCAGAATGGCTAGTTCTGTGCTACTGCATCAGGCATGAGTAGACTTGTCAGGCCTTGCAGTTCTTATCTGCAATTATTTTTTGTTTCTTTGTTTCTCTGTTCACTGGTAAACCTAAGCTAAGGTACACTGGCACTGTTGCTGCTTTGTGATGACATTGAAGACTAATGCAATCAGCAGGAACTCCCATGCTCATCAATGATTGCAGCCTGACTACAGTTTCGGTATTATCTGATAAAATTAAAAAAAGAGGGTTCATTTCATTTAAAATTATTTTCATAGGAAGTAACAGGTGCTGCACAAGCACAGCAGCATTGCAGTCCAGATTTATACCAGCCTGGTGCAGAATTAAACAAATTTGGATCTGATGGCTAGTACTAAATGGGGAAAAAAGGATATCTATACATTTGGGGTAATACAGTAGGTATTTGTGGACATGTCTGTGAGTGGAATGCAGATCAAAAATTGTAAGTTCTACCTCCTTTATGAGAAATGCATCTTTTGTTTACCAGCTATCTGTTTTTATAACCGTTGCCATTTATTTTTATACTTTTTGCCCTCCAGAGGTAAAAAACAGTTGTGTGAATGGAGCTCTGAATGAATGTGAAAAGATCAAGGCAAGCCAAACCAAGGGATTTGCATTTAAATAGCAACTCAGGCACATTCCACCATTATCACAATATCAGTGATAATATTTGCAGGAGATCCCATGAGGTTTGACTTGATTGCACATAAATAATTAAGTAACTGTAATTATATGTTTTTCAGTATCTAATTAGTAAATATTTCCCATTCAGAGGTAATGAGTATTTTAAAAATGAGGTATGCTCAGTATGGGCTTATAGACTGAGACATTTCTGCTCTGATTTACCTGAATATAAACAGCAGGTCACAGGATCTTATGTGCAGGTTTCCCACAAGGGGACAGCTCGCATGCAGACAAGCCTATCTAAAAGTCAGGTATGCTGACCTTGATCAGCTTCTTCATTGTAACTCTAAGGTTTAATATAACAAGATGACTTGTGTTTTAAAATATTCAAATATGGCACACAAAGTAACTGGCCTTATTAAATAATATTGGCATATATTAACAATGCATGCTGTTTTTCCAGATGCCTCTATGTATTTATTTTAGTTTTTTAAAATTTTATTTTTATTAATGTTTTCTTAAATAATTTCAAGCACACCTTGATTTAAGTAAAAATCAGAAAAAAGGGAAAACAAGGCAAAATTCAAATATCACAGGCAAAAGAGATACATAATGAAATATATACTATAATTCCTATTTATGACACAAACCAGGAATAACTTAAACAACAACCAAATCATATTAGAGCAATTTTGTTTTGTAGGAAATTTTCCAATGGAATAGGGTCAAAGAAAATATAATTTATACCTTTGATTAGACACTAACATGGAAATTTTAATATAAAGGAAGCACCCAGGGCCAGTACTCTGGATATTTTAATAAGAAAACATTTTCTATGGGCTTGTGCCTCCTTAACTACATCAGGAAGTATATTTATTTTGTGACCAAGGAAGAAAGAATCTTTAAAACAAAACAAAAGAAAAGTTTTAAGGTCCACTGCTTGTCATATTCACATGCAAAAACTACAGGAAGAATAGCCCTATCTTTTACATCAGAGTTAGATTCTTGCAAGCACTGTGTTAAATTTAACAACTTTTCTCTAACTTCAACTCCTCTATCCACAGACTCATCTTGAACCAAGGATTTTGCATCAGTAAGATAATCTCACATATAGCCTCGTTGAAAAATTTCAGGAAGCTCATATAAAACTTTGTGATCATCTCCATGGGAGAAATCAAAGAGCAACAAGGAAAATTAAGAAATCTCTTACCCATTCTTTTAACTTTCCTATGCAAAAATTGATTATCCCTAATCAAGGATACTTTGTTAACTTACAAATTATTACAATCAGTTATAACATTTGCAATTTGGACCTCCAATTCTGTAATTTTTTGTGAATGACCATTAACTTGGCCAGATAGATTCCCAAAAGACCCCAAAACATTATCTATTCTGTAGGAAAGAACTGACTCCAGTTTAGTAACTGATGTCCAAAGAGAGTCCAAAGTTATTTCTGCAGGCTTAGCCACTGTGTCGGGTTCAGCTGGTAAAAGATCTTGATCCTGCTGGAACTACCCCTCCAGGGAAGGGACCAGTGGCCGAATAGGATTCACTGTTCCTCTCCCAGGACACAGAGGAAATGGATTAGGCACCAGCAGTGGGACTGAGCTAGAGGGACTAAGAGAGCTTGATGTCTCTAATGGAGCGGAGTTAGAAAAACCAGAAGCTCCAAACTCAGTCCATACCTAAACTAGTAAAGTTAAAGGTTTCCAAAGCTGGTTGAGTAAGCTGGGGGGTAGACTGAGATGCAGGAGGGAGCAATCTCAGGTTGCCTTTCGTTTTTTTGCTCATACCAGGTTTAGATTCCACAAAATGCAAGATGAAGAATCTTCTAAACCCATTAGAAGGGGGAGCACCCTTCTAATGGGTTCGGCGCGTGCCAGCGGCTCTGTGCCACTGCACACTACACTCTTATCAACCAGACCTGGGACACACTCTAACATCATGAAGCAGAGACAGATGGGAAACCAGGTGAGGAAACCTCCCCATGCTCTCCCAGTATTCTGGTGGATGTCACACTCTTATCAACCAGACCCTGGGACACACTCTAACATCATGAAGCAGAGGCAGATGGGTTCCCAGATGTCAAAAGGGAACCAGCCGGGGAAATCTCCTTACTCCCTCCCAGTTTTCTGGTGCACTCCACGCTCCTATCAACTAGACCCTGGGACATGCTCTAACATCAGGCAGCAGCAGCCTTTGGGTTCCCAAAGATCAGCAAGTAATGGGTCATTACCAATTCCATCTCCTAAATCAGCACATCTTAACTCTGTTAGGGAAACAGTTCTATCCATTGCTGGGCCACAATTATGGAACTCCTTACCGCAAATCTTAAGACTTGAACCTAACACTAGAACGTTTAAGAAAGGAGTCAAAACTTGGCTCTTTCAACAAGCATTCTCTTAACGCTGTAGTTCAAGTTCCTGGATTTAGTAATGTATCTTTACTGTTTTTTCGATATTTTTTTTAAAGAATTTTATGTTATTTTTCTTATTGCTTTTAGATGTTTTTTATTAAGAATTCTATGTATTTTTTGATTTAATGATTATAATTTTGTAATTCAAAGTATTTTAATTGTGCATTTGATATTTACTGTAAACAGATTTGATCTTTCCTTCGAACGTTGGTATATAAAAACGAATAAATAAATAAATAAATACATGGGGAAACTTCCTCACGCTCTCCTGGTGTTCTGGTGCATGTTGTGCTCTTATCAACCAGACCCTGGGACATGTTCTGATGTCAGGCAGCAGCAGCAGATGGGTTCCTGGAGGTCAAAGGGGAACCAGGTGGGGAAACCTCCTCATGCTCTCCCCTGCCTCTATGCATTTCTTACATGAGAGGCACCAATATTAGTGAATGATTAGCCAGCATTACTTTTGATATCGGAGGAATCATTTTTACAATCAGGTCACTATGGGTGTAGCACCCTAGCTCTGGGAAGATGGTGCAGTTATGGGATTCTACTGATTGTACAACATGGGCTGTCATATATATAATACAATGCTCCTGTCCTCAGATCTATGTTGGGAGAACCAGCCACCCTGCTAGAACACATTTGATAGAGCACAGAAGTTCTTTAAACACCAGTAAGATTAAGGTTCCAATTGTATATCATTCCCTTTCAAATGGCCATACTTATTTACATTTGAAATGGGACATCATAAAAAAAAAATTCAAGTTACCAGGAGGAGTGTTATACGCCCCACCCGCAGTTATCCTGCGCATGGAACCGTTCACCTTTGGGGTCACACAGCGGGTCCTGGTCCTGTCTCCCTCGCGGCCCTTGCAAGTCCGGCTAGGCCCCGGTGTCCCACGGGTCACTGGGCCTTCAGTCATGCGCCGGGCCGCACGCCAGGCCTCGGTGTCTCAGAAGCTAGCCACGCCCCTACACGCGTGCGGACCAGCTGCCCTGATGTAGGTTCCAGGGCGGGGCCTAGTTCCGCGGCGCATCCTGATTGAACTCATTATAAGGAAGTTCCTGGTCTCACTTCCTTGCCTTGGCAATCGGGTTGGTTTGTTCCTGAGATTGCCCTTGCTCATGTTCCTGCTTGCTTGTTCCTAGTCTCGTTCCAGGAACCTTCTGTTCCAGTTCCGTTCCTTCTAGTACCTGCTTCCTAGCCCTGCTTGTACCTATGTTCATTGTTCGTCTCCCTGGTCTTACCTCGGACTGACTTTCTGGTAAACACCTCAGCTTTTTCCTGACCTGCCTGCCACCTACCAAAGACCTCAGCCTGTTCTTGACCTGCCTGCTCGCCTGCCAAAGACCTCAGCCTGCTCTTTGACCTTGCCTGACCTCTGGATCTTGACCCTTGCTTCATTGACCACTCCTCAGACTGATTCTTGGACTTTGACCCTGCTCGCCTGACCTTGTCCTCACCAACTCTATCCTGGTTCGCACTCCTCCAACCTGTTTCCAGCTTCGAACCCGATAGTGCTCTTCCAGTGTCTGTGGGCACGCCAGACTCTGACTATCCCAGGAGACCCTGCGAGGCCTACCTAAGTCCCAGCGGCCTCCTCCTGCGGGGACCTCAGCCTTCCAGTGGTGAAGATCTACACTGCCTCTGTCTCCTCCCATGCTCCGCCCCCTGTGGCCAGTCCCTGTACTGCCACAGGACAAGGGTCCACCCCTGAGTGCAACAAGGAGGTGGTGATAATGTGATTCTCAACAAACTGGATTTTTTTCTCTAAACATTGTGATAGCTTTTGGTTTAATGAGAAGATAATTGGCACACAAAACTATTTTTAATCATTTTTAGTAATAATGTTTTGTAATGAGGGTAACATAATTGACAGATGGATTTCCCACTCTTGTCCTTTCAAAGATGGTGGCTATCAGGTTCTCTGACATTTGATCATAAGATAGCAGAAGACTAAGAAGCCCTCAGGAGATGAGTCTGTATGAACACCTGAGTTGTTTAGGTTACTCTATAAGTGCAACTTCCTATATTATTACATTTTAAGGAACAACTTTGTAGCATCTGATCTTATAAAAGTTTAAGAATTTTTTATTCTGCATATTTTGGAACACATAATTTAATTATGAGATAATAGTACCTTCAAAAATGTTTATAAAAAAATTGTAGAGCCCCCCACCATCTTCCTCCCAATCCCCCTCCCCTTCCCTTCCCTCCACCCTTCTTACCTCCCCAAAACACTCTCATCCCCTGTTGGTTGAGCAATATTTAATTTGAAAATCTGAATAATAATAAGTATTTTAAAAAATTGTAAAGCAAGGGACAAATTATGATCAATGCACACATTCTGCTTCTTTGTGCAGTCACAAAGAGTCAAAGAGATATGGGTTGTTTTTTTTTAGATATTGCATGCACCATTCAGTGGTTCCTCAAAAGCACAGCTGGACTATCATTCCTGTTAATTAAGAACATATGAATTTGCCATAGTGGATCAGACCGATGATTCATCAATTCTAGTATCCTGTTTTCAACAGTGGCCAATCCAGGTCACAAGATCCTGGCAAGATCCCAAACAGTAAATGGATCCCATGCTGCTATCTCATAGTGATAAGTAGTGGCTATTTCTTTAGTCTACTTGTTTAATAAAAGTTTATTGACTTCTCCTTCAGGAACTTGTCTAAGCCTTTTAACCATATTCCCTAATAATGAATCCAGAACATAATTGTATGTTGAGTGAAAAAGAATTTTCTCCAGTTTGTTTTGAATGTGCTACTTACTATCATCATGGAGTGTACCCTAGTCTTTTGAAAAAGGAAATAAATGAGTTACATTTTCTCATATTCCACTCATTATTTTACAGACCTCTATCACAGTGCTTCTCAACCCAGTCCTATGGGCATACCTAGCCAATCAGGTTTACAGGATACCCACAATAAATATGCATGAGATAGATTTGCATGCATTGCTTCCATTATATTGAAATCTATCTCATATGGATCATAGTGAGCCAGTGGATGTAGTGTATTTGGATTTTCAGAAGGCATTTAACAGAGACTCCAAAGAAATTATAAAGTCTTGGCATGGGGTCAATGTCTTATTGTAGTGTTCCATCTCCTTTTTCATTTTGGTTGCTGCCAGTGCTTATGCTTTTTCCAATTTTCTTCAGATGGATCCTTTTGAAAGAAGTTCTTTTGGCTAAAATAGCCTCTTTTACCTCATTTTTTAACTATGCCGGCAGTCATTTGGCCTTCCTTCACTTTTTTTTAATGTGTGGAATACATCTGGACTGGGCTTTTAAGATGGTATTTTTAAACAACTATGCCTGAAGTAAACTTTAAACTTTTGTATCTGCACCTTTTAGTTTTTTTCTATTTTCCTCATTATATTAAAATCTCCCATTGAAAGCTTAGGGGTAGATTTTATAACATGCACGCGAGGTGTACATGTGCGTGCGCTGGGTAGTGCACGCACATGTACACCCGATTTTATAACTTGCACGCGCAGGAACGTGCAAGTTATAAAATCAGGGGTCGGCGTGCACAAGGTGGTGCACAATTGTGCACCTTGTGTGCGCCGAGCTGCGCTGCCTTCTCCCGTTCCCCCTAACCTGACCTTCCCACCCCTTCCCCTAACCTTTCCCCCCCTAGCCCTACTGTAACCCCTCTCAAAGCATTTGTTTTACCTTTTGCACCTGCTGGCCAACTGCCGGCACGTGAATCCTGGCACAGCAGCAAATATGGCCGCTACGCCAGGAGCCTGCCCCTGCCCCGGATCACCCACGCCCCACCCCTTTTTGCAAGCCCCGTGTAAAGTCCCGGGGCTTTACGCGTGTCGCTGAGCCTTTTAAAAATAGGCTCGGCGCGTGCAAGGCCAGTTACGCACGTAAATCCTCCGAAAATCTGCTAAAGCTGTAGATTTACTTAATGTCCTCTCAGTCATAAAGTAAAATTTGAATTCACTATGATCACTGTTGACGATCACCACCATCTCTATGGTTCTCTGGGAGACTTTGAGAAGATTATAATAAATACTTTCGAGAAGTTTAATATCCCTGATGCAGATATAACAACTTCAAAATACTGAATTAATGTAGGGTTATTCCTTGAGTCTCTACTGTTTTTGATCAGACAAAACATTTAACATCAGACCAGACAAACAGAACTGTTTTGTGGATGTGTTTTTATTTTTATTTTATTTTTTATTTATTGAATTTTCAATTATACCATTACAATCAAATCTTGCTATTTGTAATTACAGAACATGAATATCATATTCAGAAATAACCAAAATCAATAATAAATCCTTTTGAAATAAATTCACTTACATACACATATTCTGCATCATCTATAGGAAATACTAAGAGAAGCATCACTTCATGAGCGACTTCAGGCAAATTCTATAAAAAGAAAAAAATGTAAATTATTCCCCCATAACTTTAATTAGCTGGAATTTCACTCAATAGAAATTTAAGATGTTCTGGATCTGTAAATAGGTAATTTTGCCCTTTAAATTTGACAGCACACCTACATGGATATTTAAGTAGAAAATTCCCACCCTTATTAATTACCTCTTTCCTTAAGGCTAGAAATTTCTTTCTGAGGAGTTGAGTAACCCTAATGAGGTCTGGGAATATCCAGACCCTCTGCCCATAGAATGTTTTCAATCTACCAAGGAAGAACAATTTTAAAACATTTTCTTTATCTGAGATGAAAGCAAAATTTACCAACATAATTCCTCTATTTTCAACATTTATGTCCTCTTGGGACTTCTGAAGAGAATCTGAAATGTTAATTGAAGTCTCAGCAATTGATTTTTGTACATTTCTCTCTTTGGGCCTCATTTTCCAATATTGCATTGGTAATGCATGAAGGGGTGTTTCCCATGCAAATGAGGCTTTTTTCATGCAGCAGGGAAACTTTGCCTGTGGTGATGTTTTTTTACGATTTGTGACAACATCTTTGTGGTGCATGATGAGAGAGAGAGAGAGAGAGAGAGAGAGAGAGAGAGAGAGAGAGAGAGAGAGAGAGAGAACCTTGCTATAATACCTATTCCCTAGACAGGTATTTGTATCCCTATGGGAGGCCCACCTAGTAACTCGAGGTGGGGATTAGGTATGAGTGTAGGGGGTTGGGGCCACTTTCACATTCAATGTGAGACGTACAAACAGAACAGTGGTCTCTTGTGAAGATTTGATGGCCTTCGGAGTAAGGAAACTCACTCCAAGATGAGATTTGGGCAATGTTCTCTCAAACTAGCTTGTTGTTGCCCAGGTAGAGTGTCCATCAAGCTAGGTTGAGAGAACATTGGCCAAATCTCATCTTGGACTGAGTTTCCTTACTCCGAAGGCCATCAAATCTTCACAAGAGACCACTGTTCTGTTCATACGTCTCACGTTGAATGTAAAAGTGGCCCCCAACCCCCTACACTCATACCTAATCCCCACCTCGAGTTACTAGGTGAGCCTCTCATAGGGATACAAATAGCTGTCTAGGGAAGAGACACTATAGCAAGTCTCTCTCTCTCTCTCTCAAACTTCTAGTGGTTAGTTTTGATGCAGAAAAGGTGTTTGAGAGAGTGCAATGGCAGTATCTATTTACAGTGCTTCAACATATTGATCTGGCTGGTTTTTCTCTCCAAGGGATACATTTATTATATACTAATTGGTGACGACCATTACAATCAACGGGAGATGTCTCACGCCTTTAATATTCACCATGGCACAAAGCAAGGTTGCCCCTTATCACCTTTGCTATTTTTGTTATCCATGGAACCATTATTGTTGGCCATCCAAAATTCGGTGGGAATTCAGGGATTTATGATGGGTTCCTCTGTTTTTAAATATGCAACTTTTATAGATGATCTTTTAGTTTTCCTTTGTAATCTGATCTCATCTCTGTCACAGCTTCTTCAGCTTTTTCAGGATTTGGGGAAATTCTCTGGGTTTACACTGAATAAAGACAAGTCTGAAGCTATGGCTTATCCGAATAGGCTTCAGGAGCAGTGGGGGGATGTTTTTCCGTTGAAATGGGTGGAAGGTTCTTTTTGCTATCTGGACATCAGGGTTTCCTTGAATCTGGACCATCTATACAATCTTAACATCTCTCCTTTGCCTACGCTTACTAAGAACAAATTCAGACTTTGGCATGCTCTACCTTTATCTTTGGGGGGCCGGGTAAATTTATTTATGATGTTTCTATTCCCTAAGTGGCTTTATGCTTTGCAGATTCTGCATCTTCATTTGCTGGGAAAAGATATATGTGCTCTAGATAGTCTGCTCCTGCAGTTTTTATGGGCAGGGAAAAAGCTCAAGTTGCTCTGACTCGTTTGAAGGCTGCCTCCTTGGTCACGAGGGGGCATGGGCTTCCCTAATATGAAAGGGTATAACTTGGCATGTTTCTGTGATTGGTGAGAGACTGGTTATATGGGGCTTCTCTTTGTATTGCACTTGATAGTGACAAGTCAGTAGCGCATAATCTCAACTTGTGCTATATTTGACATGCTGCCTTCCTTCCTTTCTTGCTTCTCTTTGGTTGATTTCTCCTCTTAGATGGGCATGGAAGACCTTGTTGAGAAAATTTCAGTTGTTATATTCTTGTACGCCTTTTTTACCCATAAAGGGGAACTTACAATCAGGCCGATTCAGAAAAACGTGCGGGAGAGTGGGCGAGTGCCCGCTCTCCCGGCACACGCACAGGCCACTCTCCTGGGCGCGCGATTCAGGAGGGTGGCCTATGCAAATTAGGGCCCGTGGTAAAAGGAGACGCTAGGGACACTAGCGCGTCCCTAGCGCCTCCTTTTTGACAGGAGCGGCGGCTGTCAGCAGGTTTGACAGCAGACGCTCAATTTTGCCGGCGTTGGTTCTCAAACTTGCTGACAGCCACGGGTTCGGAAAATGGATGCCGGCATAATTGAGCGTCCATCTTCCGACCCACAGGCCACGGGCCGATTTTTACTTTTTTTTTTACTTTTGGGGCCTCCGACTTAATATCGCCATGATATTAAGTCGGAGGGTGCACAGAAAAGCAGTTTTTATTTTTAAAAGTTTGGGATCTATACTTACATAGTCTTTCTAGTAGAGTTATAGGTTGTTGACTATTTGTGTTTAATTATGTGTTGAATTGCCCTTTATACAACCATGGGGATGGGGGAGGGCAGGGGGGGGAGAATTCTGAGGGATTGGGAGGGATATGCCCTAATATGTTTTGAATGGGCTTGATGTACCAGAACACGACATCAAGCTTATCATATGGGATGTTTGAGTCTTTGTAATGGGCATGGGGGGGGGGGGGGGGGTGTAAAATTGCAATTGAAAATCTTTATGCTTTCTGTATTGTGTATGTACATCTTATGGTGTTATTAAAAAAATTTCATATAAAATACAAACAAATCTGCCCAACAACATATTTGCATATCAAAAAATATACAGCATGTATTTAAACATAGCCACATAAGTTTTGACTTATCTGGCTAATTGGTGACAAATATCCAGCTAAGTAGAACTATTTTAAGATTTATCCAGCTAAGTGTTGAAGTTAGTGACAAGCACTGCTACATAGGCAGATAAGTAAGATACATGGATAACTATCATTTGAAGACTCATCCAGTTATCTTACTTATACTGCCGAGGTAGTGCTTTTTAAGACTTATCTGGCTAAGTGGCGGACATCTGCTATGTGCTCGTATTTGTTCTTCTAATTTTAATCATTTCACAAGGAAATGTAACACGTATTTTCCTTAGCACTTGGTGTTTATGTATGTAAATGAACACATTTTATACCATGCATGCATGAAGAAAATTACCAGTTTTCCCAGTCTATCTCGAGGTCATCAAGTCCCCCCTGATTTCTCAGCCTGTACTCCCTGCAGTTTATCCAGACCCTCTCCCAGTCAGTATTTACCTATAAAGAATTCTATTCTGACTTACATCAGATAATTAGCCTGTATAAATATGCGCAAGTAACAGCCATACATGCATTCACAGGTTTTAAAATAACACCTTAAATGTGTAAATGTTGGACCCCAGTCTGCCCCTAGCCTGCCCCCCCTCCCTTTTTTAAACTTTTTATTTATAAATTTCAATTACTTTTAATAGAGAAACATCTTCATTCAGGACTCCAGAACCCAAAGAAGGTAATTAAATCAGGAAACATACAATGGAAAAATTAAACATCAATTCAGTCAATTCTACTCTAGTCCTTAAACAGAAGGTGTTTCAATGTTACAACCCAAGGAAAACTGAAGAAAACCAAAAGAAGTTTTCCAGCAGTCATCAGTGACCTAACATATTCAAATAAGAACGGTAATAGAAGAACTCGATTAACTCTAAGATGGATCAGATAGCATAAAGAAGGTTCTGCTTGTTACGCGCATCGCCCGTGGCAGCCCCGCGGCATGGCCCTCTCACCTTCTCAGACAGGCTCCAGGGCCTGGCTCCACTTCTCTGGTGGTGGTGGGCCACCAGCTTCGACCTCGGGTTCCCTCCAGTGCCTCCGGTCCTGCCTCGCCACCCAGTGTTGCCAGCAGTGATGTCCCTGCTTGTCGTGCCTCTCCGCATGGCCCGCGGAGAGACACCGCTATCGGTGCTGTGCCCCTTCCTAGGCGCGTGCACGTGCGCGCATCTCTAGTTCTTTTAAAGGGCCCGTGGTGGGAACCTGGCCGCGGACCTAGATGCTGACATCAGACTCTTCAGCGTATAAAAGTTCAGGCCTCGCTCCATAGCATTGCCTTTGCAACAGGTCTCCTCATATTTCTGAGTACTCATTGCTGATTCCAGAATTGTGTCTTCGTGGTGTTCCTATCTCTTGTGGTTCCCGGTTCCTGTTCTCCTTGTTCCTGTTCATCTTTATGTTGGACTGACTCTTGGATTTGACCACTGCTATGCCTGACTACTCTTCAGCTTCTCTCCAGCCCTGGACCTCTGCTAAGCCTGACAACTCTTCAGGTTCTCTCCAGCCCCGGACCTCTGCCACGCCTGCCTACTCTTCAGCTTCTCTCCAACCCAGGACCTCCGCTATGCTTGACTCTCTCCAGCCCCAGACCTCTGGTACACCTGACCATGCCTGCCTTCTCCGTGCCCTGACCATTGCTTTGATTGACCACGCCTGCCTTTTCCGTGCTCTGACCATTGCTTTGACTACGCCTGCCTTCTCCGTTGACCCTTGCTTTGAATGACTACGCTGTAGACTCTCCTGTGTCCAGAGCCTACACTGCTTGCCACAACTTATACTTGCCACCGGCCCTGATCCTTGCTTGTCAGTGACGCCTCTCCTTGCCTATTCTCTGGATGTGGACTTACAAGGCTTAGGCCTTTCTTTGCTCAAGTGCTTTCAGCTACCTATCTTTCTTCTGGTGCCCGAGTTCCAGTTCCGAATCCTGTCCAGGATAGGACTACGCCATCTACTGGCTGCTGTCTCTGGGCTGAACCGCCTTCCATCTCTAGCTAAATCTAAGGCCCACCTAAGTCCTGCCGGCCCCGGCACCAAAGGCTCAACCCAAGGGGAACAAGGGCTGGTATAGGTGAAGCTCCAGTGGCCTCTAGCTTCAGCCCACTCCACCTGCTGATGGTGGGGACCTGTAGGTCCCTGCCTAGGGATTGTGTCAACCCCACCTCAGCCCAAGGGTCCACTTCCAACACTGCAGATTTATCACTAAGAAACTGAGGGCCAGCTTCACTAAAGCATTCTGTGTCTATGGGAAAAAGCCTTGATGAATCAGTCAGATGACTAGGCTCAGAAAAATTATATGAAGCATCTTTATATTTCTCATAACATTTTCAAGGAAATTATAAGAAAAAAGATCCACCTAATTGCATAACCCTTGGTTGCATAAGAAGAAGTTGTTCACACTTTTTCAGAGTTTGGCAACTTTAAGCTGCAAGAAGGATTCAAAACAGTGACTCAGGGCTCAGGGCTCAGAGGGAGCCACTTATAAGTCACAAGTCCCAGGGTTCACAGTCAGCTTCTGTTATGGGGAGGAGGAATAGCCTAGTGTTTAGAGCAGTGGACTATAAACTAGGAGACCAGGGTTGAAGTCCTGCTGTCTCTCCTTGTGACCTTGGGCAAGTCACTTTACCCTTCATTGCCTTAGGTACAAAAACTTAGATTATAAGCTCTCTGGGGATAGAGAAATACCTACAGCACCTGAATGTAAACTGGTGTGATATCTGTTAGTGGTTTGTTTGGGGGTATTTACTGGCCTCTGGGGTCTTCCTGTTGACTTCTCATTTACTTTTCCCAGGCATGCAGAATCTTAGGTTTATATGGGAGTTGTTGCTGTTCAGGAGTCCAGTATAGGACAGCCCATGCTTGTGGGAGAACATAAGAACACGCCATTCTGAGTCAGACTAAGGGTCCATCAAGCCCAGCATTCTGTCTCCAACAGTGGCGAATCCAGGCCATAAAAACCTGGCAAGTTCCCAAAAGTGTTGATATTCATGTTGTCTTACATCTTCTCATGGGTTGGCATTGGTTGGAGGGGTTTGGGAGTGTGCCATACCATGGCAGAGGGGTTGGCATTGGCTAGTTTTTCTAGAGTGGGGTTTTGGTTGTGTTTTGTGGGATTCAGATTTGATGTGGAGCTGCACCTCTGGTTTCGAGTTTGGGTGGGACATGAAGGCTTGGAGGGTAAGGGGGTAGGACAGGGGTTTGGGAAGTGAGGCAACTCAAATTTTTCTGGGTATAGTTTAGGGGGGAGGGGCTGAAGCAGGTTCTGATTGCCACATCCATGTCATGTTGGGGGGAATTGTGTCTGGTGATAGATCTGGGGTCTGGAAGCATGGTGGTGTTGCTGTTTTTTTTTAAATTTTATTTTCAGGGCAAAGGTGGCTTGATTCAGTGCTGCTTGATATTGGCTTCTCCTCCATATGATGATAGTTCCTGATGTGACAGACCTCTACTCCTCAGGACATGAAGCGGGATCATGATTAAGCAGCGCCTGAGCAGATCTTGATGGTGGACTACAGCAAAAAAAGGGTGATGGGGTGCTCTCCATCCTCATCCTTATTCCCTTAGTTCAGAAGAGATTTGGTGAGAGTCTGTGTTGGGGACAGTGTTCTTTGGGTAATGTGGTTTATGGGGTGGGTGGGAATTGGTGGTGGGTGGGGTATTTCATTGTGTGAATGGGTCAGGATCTGTTGCGCAATTACTGGCATCTGAGATTCGGGTATGTGTAGATGGAGTCTCTCCTAGGGATTTGCTATATGCTCAGGTTGGGGAGCAATAGTGTGGTGACCAAGCATGGACACTAGTTGCCTGAATTTTCAGAAACTGTTCACTTTGGCTGTTTTTTTTACTTACATCCATGCATTTTCTCTGTTTCAGTGGACTTTAGGGAGGGCTACAGCATATGCCATTAAGTGTTGGCAGGTTTGATACCTGCTTTGAGTACTCTTGGCGTGATTATGTGGCTTAGTGGGCTGCTTCAATAGCATGTTGTATTTGTGGGAGTGGCTCCTTTTGGACTTTGCTGATGCGTTTTTGTGCAGGGATTTTGTGGGTCCTCCCAATGGGCTCAGATACTGCTTAGTATGGGGTTCTTTATTTCTTGGCTCGAGTCTGTCCCCAGCTTGTTGGGTGGTAGGAAGCATGCTTTTGGTGCATAGTGGAAAGTTGCAAGGGAGGTTTACTCGGGTGCATGAAGGTTATTTGGGGATTATGGGTTTGAAAGGTCTGTGCGGTTGCCACGAATGAATCACAGTGTGGAGTCTCTCCGATAAGTGTAGGTCCTATCAAATTCATAGTTGTGGAGCGTGCTGGTGGTTGGATGTACATGACTTATTTGGTTTCCCTGCTTCCTCATTTACTTTAGTGTTCCATTTCAAATCCTTCCATTGGACTCTTTTCTTTTTCATTTGCTTCCTGTATTCCATGGCTTCATCACCTCATGCAGGAGGCCATTACAGGCCATTAATGTCCTCTTTCCATGATATGTCTGGATTCACTCCTGCATTTATCCTCCTGCTTACTATTTGTCCCCTGACTTCTTGTTATGGAACCTTATTTCTATGGTGGGGATTTGTTCTTTGTGCTTGTAAGCGATGATTCTTTCTCCCCATCTCATCTTTTCTTTCAGGGTATTCAGGTGCAATTTTCAGGGCTTTCTGTTGTGTCATGAGCTCCCTTTGCTCTATCTCAGTTCAGCATATTTGAGATGGTAGTGTTTTCCATGTTGTGTGGGTGCTCCAAGCACACCTTGTATTCAGGGTTGTGTTTTTTCAGTGTTGTGTTATTTCGCTTCCAGTCCTGGGTTGGATTGGGAGCGATGATGGCTAAGTTTGGTTTTGTTGCAGCCTGCGGTTAAGGGCAGTTCTTGTTCTTTCTTGTGGGTTATTGCCAAGCTCCAGTAGGGATTCATACCAGGAGAGCACAGAAGTTGGGGGGAGTTAGGTTTGTCTGCATTTCCTGGGAGGTGGCTATGGGGGTGGGGGGTGCAGAGCACTGCTGGCATTTGCATACACAGATCAATAAACTGCTTTAGTTTGGTTTGACTGGGATAGTAGGACTGCCTGTTGTGATATATACTTTTGTAGTCCTCTCTCATGCCTGTTTACCTCTATTGTAGCTTCCCTTATTACTGGGTAGAGCTGTGTTGGCACTGCACATTTCCTTTCTTATGTTTCCTGTGGGGCTGTGGTTCCCCCTCTAGCCTCAACTCCATGCATTTGGACATGTATTTTGTTACCTGCTTTCCTATCATGCCTCGTGTATTCAGTTTGGAGCAATTTGGTGGGGGAGGGTGTCCTGTAGCGAATGGTGTGGATAGTGTTGCTGGTGCGTGGGCTGATGGCAGTTGCACTTGCTTAATTGGTAGACGTCTTTTCCCATTTGGGGTTTTGCAATGGGGGGGGGTGCATTTTTTATAGTGATTTGACTGGTGAATGTGTTTTTTTGGGTTACTTGGTGATGGTGGGGGGATTTGCATTTTTCTTTATATCCTCGACAGTGTTCGGTATCGAGTAAGTCTCCTTTGGGTGGCTTCGGGATTGACAGGTTGGAGATGGGGGAGTTACAATGCTTCTCTTTTGGGAAGCATGGCTGCAGGTTGTGTTTATTGCAGGGGAGGTATGTATGTGGAGTATTGCGGTCCTTTTGGAATCGTTTTGGTCCATGGCCGCCGCCATTTTGCGGCGGCCATTTTGAAAAATGGCGCCGGCTGAAGACAACACGATCCTATTGAGGGGGCCGTTCCGGACTGCCACCGTTCTGGACCACCGCCGGATCCCCAGGTAATTTAAAGCATTTGGGGGGGGGGGGGTTCGGGAGGGTGGGGGATTTAATTTAAAGGGTCGGGGGTGGGTTTTAGGGGGTTTTAGTGTGCCGGTTTTTCTGCCCTCCCCCTTCCCCCGATTTACGATTTTTTAACGATAAATCGGGGGAATTGGTATTGTATCGTGGCCCTAACGATTTTTTGATGATTTAAAATATATCGGACGATATTTTAAATCGTCAAAAAACGATTCACATCCCTATTAAAGAAGAGTATTTGAAATCTGTGATGGAGCTCACCACATAGCCATCATGAATCCCCAAAAAACAAATGTATTTGTACACCATTACTTGATCATGAATATTTGAGGTTTATGAAATAGCAGTTGCGCAAATATGTGATGTTTGAGCATATTTGCGCATATTTGCTCAACTCTTTTAAGAACATAAGAACATAAGAAATTGCCAGGCTGGGTCAGACCAAGGGTCCATCAAGCCCAGCATCCTGTTTCCAACAGAGGCCAAAACCAGGCCACAAGAACCTGGCAACCACCCAAACACCAAGAAGATCCCATGCTACTGATGCAATTAATAGCAGTGGCTATTCCCTAAGTAAATTTGATTAATAGCCATTAATGGACTTCTCCTGCAAGAACTTATCCAAACCTTTTTTGAACCCAGCTACACTAAATGCACTAATCACATCCTCTGGCAACAAATTCCAGAGCTTTATTGTGCGTTGAGTGAAAAAGAATTTTCTCCTATTAGTCTTAAATGTGCTACTTGCTAACTTCATGGAATGTCCCCTAGTCCTTCTATTATTCGAAAGTGAAAATAACCGAGTCACATCTACTCTTTCAAGACCTCTTATGATCTTAAAGACCTCTATCATATCCCCCCTCAGCCGTCTCTTCTCCAAGCTGAACAGCCCTAACCTCTTCAGCCTTTCCTCATAGGGAAGCTGTTCCATCCCCTTTATCATTTTGGTTGCCCTTCTCTGTACCTTCTCCATCGCAACTATATCTTTTTTGAGATGCGGCGACCAGAATTGTACACAGTATTCAAGGTGTGGTCTCACCATGGAGAGATATAGAGGCAATATGACATTTTCCATTCTATTAACCATTCCCTTCCTAATAATTCCTAACATTCTATTTGCTTTTTTGACTGCTGCAGCACACTGAGCCGACGATTTTAAAGTATTATCCACTATGATGCCTAGATCTTTTTCCTGGGTGGTAGCTCCTAATATGGAATCCACCATCGTGTAACTACAGCAATGGTTATTTTTCCCTATATGCAAGACCTTGCACTTGTCCACATTAAATTTCATCTGCCATTTGTATGCCCAGTCTTCAAGTCTTGCAAGGTCCTCCTGTAATGTATCACAGTCTGCTTGTGATGTAACTACTCTGAATAATTTTATATCATCCGCAAATTTGATAACCTCACTAGTCGTATTCCTTTCCAGATCATTTATATATATATTAAAAAGCACCGGTCCAAGTACAGATCCCTGAGGCACTCCACTGTTTACCCTTTTCCACTGAGAAAATTGACCATTTAATCCTACTCTCTGTTTCCTGTCTTTTAACCAGCTTGTAATCCACAAATGGACATCGCCTCCTATCCCATGACTTTTTAGTTTTCGTAGAAGCCTCTCATGAGGGACTTTGTCAAACGCCTTCTGAAAATCCAAATACACTACATCTACTGGTTCACCTTTATCCACATGTTTATTAACCCCTTCAAAAAAATGAAGCAGATTTGTTAGGCAAGACTTCTCTTGGGTAAATCCACGTTGACTATGTTCCTTTAAATCATGTCTTTCTATATGCTCTACGATTTTGATCTTGAGAATAGTTTCTACTATTTTTCCCAGCACTGAAGTCAGGCTCACTGGTCTATAGTTACCCGGATCGCCCCTGGAGCCTTTTTTAAATATTGGGGTTACATTGGCCACACTCCAGTCTTCAGGTACAATGGATGATTTTAATGATATGTTACAAATTTTAACTAATAGATCAGAAATTTCATTTTTTTGGTTCCTTCAGAACCCTAGGATGCATACCATCCGGTCCAGGTGATTTGCTACTCTTTAGTTTGTCAATCTCGCCTACTACATCTTCCAGGTTCACAGTGATTTTGTTCAGTTCGTGTGACTCATCACCCCTGAAAACCATCTCCAGAACTGGTATCTCCCCAACATCCTCATTAGTAAACATGGAGGCAAAGAATTAATTTAGTCTTTCTGCAATGGCCTTATCTTCCCTAAGAGCCCCTTTAACCCCTCTGTCTTCTAATGGTCCAACCGACTCCCTCACAGGTTTCTTGCTTTGGATATATTTTAAAAAGTTTTTATTATGAGTTTTTGTCTCTATAGCCAATTTCATTTCAAATTCTCTCTTCGCCTGTCTTATCAATGTTTTACACTTAGCTTGACAATGCTTATGTTTTATCCTATTTTCTTCAGATGGATCCTTCTTCCAATTTTTGAAGGATTTTTTTTGGCTAAAATAGCCTCTTTCACCTCACCTTTTAACCATGACGGTAATCATTTTGCCTTCCTTCCACCTTTCTTAATGCATGGAATACATATGGACTGCGCCTCTAGGATTGTATTTTTAAACAATGTCCATGCCTGTTGAACACTTTTAACCTTTGCAGCTGCACCTTTCAGTTTTTTTCTATTTTCCTCATTTTATCAAAGTTTCCCTTTTTAAAATTTAGTGTTAGAGCTGCAGATTGACTTATTGTCCCCCTTCCAGTTATTAGTTTAAATTTGATCATGTTATGATCACTGTTGCCAAGTGGCCCCACCACCGTTACTTCTCTCACCAAATCTTGCGTTCCACCTTTATTTGTGCAGCCTGCATCTAAGTTATGATGGTAATATATAATTATATTGAATTATTGTTTTTTTGTCTCTTTAATGAAAATTACATTTTTTGTGCATTATTATTTTCCCTATTAAGGACTTTGGTATTGTTATTGCCAACATACCACAGAACTCTCAAAGGATTTAAGGGGTAACTTTTTAAAAATGTATGCAGGGCTTATAAGCCGAATATTTTGTACCCAAGGACCGAGTTCATTTTCAAAGGGAAACTTCCTGGGGACAGTAATTCCATGAACTGTTTACTTTCTGAGGATTTTGTAGGTGCTGTATAATATGAAGATTGACATTTCAAAATGAAATCCCTATATGTTCCTTGCTTTCCCCATCCCTTTGCAGTGTGGGCACTTTTAATTACAGAGGGGGAAGGCAATTTGCAGTTCCTGATTTTACCTGGTTAACTGCTTGTCTATCCAGGCAAAATCATTTGCAAATTGACCTCTAAAAACTTTGGACACTGAGTTCCATGTATCTTGCAACGGAATCAGTACTCAGTCCATGGCGGAAGACTAGTGGCCTGGTCTACATTCTAAGAAAATGCAATTGATGCAGTAAATAAAAATGCCACTGAATATTTTTTAAATACAGTTATCTTTCTTATGGAACATTTTCTCAGCTTCTACACAAAAATAACATGTAGATCAGCTTTAAACAATTAACTTACTGTTAAATGTGTTTTTCTTCCAGACAATAAGCAGAACCTGCTTAGATTCATAAACAATAGCGTAGTGTGTCAAAACTGCATCTAAAGTAGATATGAATTATATTAAAAGCAAATTAGACAGCTTCCCATTATTTACCTTCCAGAAAATGAAAAACTATTGCACATTAACTATGTTCTGTATGATTCATAGCAAAGAGGGTTAATATACCCAAAAGGTAATAAAGATGTCTGAAAACATAATAGATTTTTTTGAGACTTACTGCATTACAACAGGCATATTTAATATAGTTAACAACAGTATTGCAATTGCTGGAATGCTGTTTAAAATACAGAATACAGGCTATGAATATGGGCAGACCTGTCTCCATAATATTCAAATCAGTCAAATTTTATTCAAGACGGCTCTGTTGTTGGTTAATTCTCCAATCTAGATTTTGGGATTGTACTAGTAAGGTTAATGGTGAAACATGTTCATGAAATGAAATCCAGGAGATCAGAGGAATGACTTTCAAATCAGATGTGTCAGATTAATGCAATTCATGTAGTTGCTGCACCTGGGAATTTGCAGGCTAGTGGAAAATCTCAATATATTCATATGCATGGCTTTTCTAGGCAACATAATCCATATGAATTGAATGCTCTGGTGTATTTTCCTTACTGCCTACATTAATCAGATAGCTACAGTTTTATAAATATAAAAAGAAAGGAAATGTATTGCTTTGCAGTTGGCTATGCATACGATTTCTACTTACAGTCACATACATCTATATTCAGATATCCTATTCTCTGATTATAGTGGCAATATACAAGGGGTGGAGGGAACAATAAGGAAAGCCATTTCTCTGGCGAGAATGCTGCTTTTCCCTCAAAAAATGTACTGTATGAATATTGCCCACCCTCTATGTGGCTAAAAGTATTCACGCATATCAACACCATAGATACATTTACCCATGATTCTTCGCAGGTGTTCTCAGGTAGAGTTAGGTCAGGAGAGACAACAAAATGCATTGTTTTGCCTTAAAAGGTTCACACACAAATAGAAGCTACAAATTTGTGCAGGTAATTAGGGATAGGAAGAAGAACATTTTTATTTTCTTTTTCATTTCATTTTTGGGGGTATGATTTTCCACAAATTTTGTTTCATCTAATGTTTATTTTGCTATTTAGTTTAAAAAAAATGAAATAAACAGTTAAAAAAAAATGAAAATAAAAAGAAGAAACAGGGCTTCCTGAGACCTCCCAACCAACCCTCCCACCTGAAAAAATGCTGGGACAAGGATCTTCTCCTGGCCCCACTTACCTGGTCTGGGGGGATCCAACGTTGAGGCCTAGATCTAGGCAGAAGTCTGGGCCTTGTGTACAGCGAAGGTGGAGATTGCAGATACCTACCAAAGCCTAGGATGGTCCCAACAACTATGTCCAGGCTGAAGCATTATCTTTGCATAGGCCTAGGCCGAGATAGGTTGCTGTAACTTTGGCCTACACCCTATGACCCAGGCCATAAGGCCTGGACCCAAAGCCTGGGCCTCTACCTAAGCCAAGGCCACTGCAACCCGGTCCGGAGACCGAGTTCCAATGTGGGGCCTTGACCTACACTGAAGCCTGATGCTGGGACCCAACCCAGAAATTGGGTCCTTTTGCCTAGGCCTCAGCCTAGACCGGGGCCCGAGCCAGACCCAATGCCTTGATCCAATCTGGAAACCGGGTCTTGATGCTGGGACCTCGGCTCAGACCCAGGCCCGAAGCCAGGACCTGACCCAGAGGCTGAGTCCTAATGCCTAGGCCTCGGTTGAGAGTCAGGCCCAGGCCTTGACGTGTTCCTCTACTGTCTTCTTTTCTTCAGCTGTTGAAGCGAACTGATGCTTTTCCCTGGGATCTCACCTGAGTTAATTAACTTTGCTGCATTCACCCAAGTGGATGGCACCATTTTCATGTACAGCATTGTACGACATTCCGGTACATCACAATGGCACAACATTTTGGCCTAGTCTGTGGTTCATGCATTGAGCCATGGCCTATACCTAGGCAATACCCTGGCCTCGAGTCTAAGCATAGGCCTGGGCCCAGCATCAATCTCTGGCATAGGCTGAGGCCCTTGCTTTGGGTCTTGTCCCATTCCATAGATGGGGCCCCGGCCTTGGATCTGGGCTTAGGCTCAACGGATCAATTTTGTTTCCAAAACAAAATGTGAAAACCAACTACATTTCATTGTATTTTCAGTCATTTTGCTTTGATAAAGAAATGAAACAAAATAGAACATTGTGTCTAATGTCCTATTTCATTTCTCCCAAATACCAATCCCTACTGGTAATCTTTCTTAAGGGGAGCAATATTCAAAGCAAAACTACCTGCCTAGTTTTCTCTCTTGAAACAAGATGGAAGCCGATCCAAACTGGCAAAGTAGCAACCAAGAAGAAGCGATTGGTAAAAACAAGATTTGTTAATTATGTGGTCTAGTAAAGGTGAAAGCCCGACTCTGGCTGAGTTTCGCTCATTTGAACGAGCTACCTCAGGGGCTACAACGATTGTAAAACATATATATTAACATAAATAATTACATAAAATATAAACAATCAAATAAGCATAAAATCTAATTAAAAACATATAAAGGTAAAATATAACTTAACATACATATACATGTAGCAAAGATATAACTCAAAAAATATTTTTAGCTGTTAGCAGACAAAGTACAAAAACATCTTTTGAGAAAAGGGTGTGATACTAAGGGTTGTATTATATATCTACCTGCAAAATATTCTCAATGGTCTAATGAAATGTCACATTCAATCCTCCTTTGTTGCCATGAGACAATGTTGTTATAAAATTTCTGATTTATTCAATAAAAAGAACAGAGACATGGTGTCAAAGTTTATCTTTAATATAGTGGCAATATAGTGAAGAAAAGAAAACATTAATTTTGAGTAAGCTATATGGTGACACATATATATGATTTAAACCATGTGCTGACTGTGGCTGGCATTTTTTTAGAAAAATGTATTATATATACTAAGTGATTTTTTGTATAAAATTCATATTCAAGTCATTAACTAATTATGGCATCATTATATTTCTCACCCAAAAATAAGAGCCTAAAAAGACTGTATACAAATATGCTATTCTCTTCTATCTCGTCTTTGGTATATAACTGTTTTAGTGCCAGATTAAATTAAACTTTTTGAATTAATTTCTACTAACCATTGGCACTATAGACATTGCTTACCCACTTTAAAATATTCAGTAATGTCTATAATAAAGTCTTACATCGGCTTGGTAGGCCTGATCGACAAACTGAAGAGTAGTAAATCACCTGGACCAGATGGTATACACCCCAGGGTTCTGAAGGAACTAAAAACTGAAATTTCAGACCTATTAGTAAAAATGTGTAACCTATCATTAAAATCATCCATTATACCTGAAGACTGGAGGGTGGCTAATGTAACCCCAATATTTAAAAAGGTCTCCAGGGGTGATCCAGGAAACTACAGACCAGTTGGCCTGACTTCAGTGCCAGGAAAAATAGTGGAAAGTGTTCTAAATATCAAAATCACAGAACATATAGAAAAACATGGTTTAATAGAACTAAGGAGGTTATTTTCTAAAGCTAGCGCACGCAAAAAGTCACTTTTCGCGTGCACTAGCTAGATCGGGGAGGAGTAACCACCGGAAGGGGAGGAGTTGGGGGCGGCACCGGGGCGGACACCGCAAAGACAGTGCTGACGGCGAAAAGGTAAGGAGACTTTTCGCTTCCAATTTCGTGCCCAATAGCACCACCTTTTATGATGGCGCTATTGTGTGCGAAAGCTGGCAGCGATCGCACCGCAGAGGTGCGATCACTCACTGCCAGCTTTCGCAGGCCTGCCCCCCTGTACCGCGCAATTCATAGAGCTGTGCATCGTTATATTTTGTAAGGTTTGGGTGGACTCTTGGACACTGTGGCAGCTGATCACACCCACGGGGCCACAGGTCAGGTTCAGCTCTGGACACACAAACACAGATTATATCTTTATTTATACAGTTTGTGAAGCCACCAGAGCTGGCGGTAGTGAGTAAAAGATGGAGCCTGGCTTGGCTAGTATTCCTCAGGACACTGGAACAGTGGTTTTCTCTGGTAGCAGTGCTGAGGTGAAAAGAACTGAGAGAATGTGTACAATAAGACATTCACAGAGTCCCTAGTATGGAGAAGCCCTGTGATAGGGAGAGCTGGCCCTTGAGGAGTGAGTACCAGATCCCTGGGAGCAGATACTCATTGTCAAGTACTCACATAGCAGTTCCCTGTAGGAGATGGCACTAGTGCTGGAATGGAGGCAGGCTCTCGAGGAGCGAGTACCTGGTTCCAGGAAAAGAGCTCTGAGGAGCAGATGGTATTAGTACTCACAAATGGTGTATGTAGTGTATGTAGTGAATTCCAAGTAGAAGAGAAGATGGACACAGGCAGCGAGTCAGGGAACATGGGCCCTTGAGAACCATATACTGGTTCCTGATAGTGACCTGAAAGAAGCAGAGAGGCCCCTGAGGAGCGGGTACCCCGTTAGCAGACAAGAGTCCAATAGAAGTTCGAGGCAGAGTAGCTGGGTACGGAGAGCGAATCCCATCCATAGGAAATCCGGGCAGCATGACATCATCACAGGGGGAAGCCCTGAGGTTCGCACCATAGAGGAAATAAGAATGAGGGCCACGTGGCGCGCACGCCCTAAGGTACCTGAGGATCATGGAGGGAGGCAGCGCCCAAGCTGGTCCAGGGACGCTGGAGAGGATGGAAGACAGATGCCGCGGCAGCCAGACATCCACAAGGAGCAGGAGGAGTCACAGAAAAAGAAAGGTAGGTGGAGTGAAGTCGTCGGGCAGCGATGGTTGCAACACCAACCTAAGTCAGCATGGCTTTAACCAAGGCAAGTCTTGCCCCACAAATCTGCTTCACTTTTTTAAAGGAGTTAATAAACATGTAGATAAAGGTGAACCTGTAGATGTAGTGCATTTGGATTTTCAGAAGGCATTTGACAAAGTTCCTCATGAGAGGCTTCAAGGAAAAGTAAAAAATCATGGGATAGGTGGCGATGTCCTTTCATGGATTACAAAGTGGCTAAAAGACAGGAAACAGAGAGTAGGATTAAATGGACAATTTTCTCAGTGGAAGGGAGTGGGCAGTGGAGTACCTCAGGGATCTGTATTGGGACCCTTACTTTTCAATATATTTATAAATGATCTGGAAAGTAATACGACGAGGGAGGTAATCAAATTTGCTGATGATACAAAATTGTTCAGAGTAGTTAAATCACAAGCAGATTGTGATAAATTGCAGGAAGACCTTGTGAGACTGGAAAATTGGGCATCAAAATGGCAGATGAAATTTAATGTGGATAAGTGCAAGGTGATGCATATAGGGAAAAATAACCCATGCTATAGTTATACAATGTTAGGTTCCATATTAGGTGCTACCACCCAAGAAATAGATCTAGGCGTCATAGTGGATAGCACATTGAAATCGTCAGTTCAGTGTGCTGTGGCAGTCAAAAAAGCAAACAGAATGTTGGGAATTATTAGGAAGAGAATGGTGAATAAAACGGAAAATGTCATAATGCCTCTGTATCGCTCCATTGTGAGACCCCACCTTGAATACTGTGTACAATTCTGGTCGCCGCATCTCAAAAAAGATATAATTGCGATTGAGAAGGTACAGAGAAGGGGGACCAAAATGATAAGGGGAATGGAACAGCTCCCCTATGAGGAAAGACTAAAGAGGTTAGGACTTTTCACCTTGGAGAAGAGACGGCTGAGGGGGGATATGATAGAGGTGTTTAAAATCATGAGAGGTCTAGAATGGGAAGATGTGAATCGATTATTTAGTCTTTCAGATAATAGAAAGACTAGGGGGCACTCCATAAAGTTAGCATGTGGCACATTTAAAACTAATTGGAGAAAGTTGTTCTTCACTCAATGCACAATTAAACTCTGGAATTTGTTGCCAGAGGACATGGTTAGTTCAGTTAGTATAGCTGTGTTTAAAAAAGGATTGGATAAATTCTTGGAGGAGAAGTCCATTACCTGCCATTAATTAAGTTGATTTAGAAAATAGCCACTGCTATTACTAGCAACGGTAACATGAAATAGACTTAGTTTTTGGTACTTGCCAGGTTCTTATGGTCTGGATTGGCCACTGTTGGAAACAGGATGCTGAGCTTGATGGACCCTTGGTCTGACCCAGTATGGCATGTTCTTATGTTCTTATTCCAGCTGCTAGATGGGGGCTTTCCAGTGTTTTGCATTGAGTGTCATATGTATGACTTGTAACCCGCCGGTGAGAGATTGTATTTGTGCACTCGGTGCAAAGAGCTCCTGGCTCTCAGAGAACGAGTCCGATCTCTGGAGTGTTATGGTTTTGATGTATTGGTGAACCCCAAGCCGAGGTGAGAGGTGTCTCCACCAACAGGGAGGAGCCCCATGGGCCTCACAATTGGTGGGCATGGTCTCAGCGACGTAGGACACAGCTGTGAGAGAGACTTTATTAAGAAGAAAATATGGTAAATAACCCGAGGAGCGGGGAATGTAATAAACACATTCTTTGAGCAAATATAGTGGTCAGGATAATGACATAGACACGAAGGTCTGGTGGTGACACAGGAAGATCAACGATAAAGTCCATGGTTATGTGGGTCCACGGTTCGCTCGGAGCTGGCAAAGGTTGGAGCAGGCCCCAGGGATGACCAGCAGGTGGTTTCTGTCTGGAACACGTATCGCAAGATTCGGCTGAGGGGGGATATGATAGAGGTGAGTGGGGATATGATAGAGGTGTTTAAAATCATGAGAGGTCTAGTATGGGTAGATTTGAATCAGTTTTTTACTCTTTTGATAATAGAATGACTAGGGGGCACTCCATGAAGTTAGCATGTGGCACATTTAAAACTAATTGGAGAAAGTTCTTTTTCACTCAACGCACAATTAAACTCTGGAATTTGTTGCCAGAGGATGTGGTCAGTGCAGTTAGTATAGCTGGGTTCAAAAAAGGTTTGGATAAGTTCTTAAAGGAGAAGTCCATGAATGGCTATTAATCAATTATACTTAGGGAATAGCCACTGCTATTAATTGCATCAGTAGCATGGGTTCTTCTTAGTGTTTGGGTAATTGCCAGGTTCTTGTGGCTTGGTTTTGGCCTCTGTTGGAAACAGGATGCTGGGCTTGATGGACCCTTGGTCTGACCCAGCATGGCAATTTCTTATGTTCTTATGTTGACACCATTTTTAAAGTCCAATCGTTCTCACTCTACAACCAATGTGAAACCTCAATGAAATTATGTCATCACATACATCACGGGATAGTTCACTATCATGTTCGTCCATTCACTTGCCGTATCTGAATGTGTAACTAGTTCACTATCACGTCCAGTCATACTTCCAAACCAAAATGTTATTGCAATGTATTGTAAATTTCCCATAATTATCCTGATCAAACAAGAGCACTCCAGTCCAGTTCTTCATTAAGACCATCTGGTGCTTGTGTCACCAGAGTGAATATCCAAAAAGCTTCTCTGCGATTTAACACATCTACTCGATCGCCTCCACGAGATGACAGCTGGACCTGATCTAATATAGTCCAATGTAGTTGGGAGAAATCATGATTCAATTGAACACAATGTGATAATATGGGTGCTGTCAATGTCTCAGTGTTCAATTTAGATTTATGTTCATTGAGTCTGATCTTGATTTTACGTGTGGTTCTGCCTATATATATTTTAATGCAGGGACAGATCAGTGCATAAACCACAAAATCTGAGTTACATGTGGTTTTGAAATTATGTGTTACTCTATATTGGGAAACCAGATCAACCCAAGTTTTTCCTTCTAAAGTATTCTCACAATGACCACACTGGCCACATTTAAAATGTCCTTGATCACATTCTTGAATTCCCAATGACAACTGAGCATGGACAAGTTTGGCCCTGATGTTTACCCCTCTGGAAGTCACAATCTATGGTAGATCTTTAAAAATATCATGCAACATTAAAATGTGCCAATGATGGCGAATGGATGCTGCTAACATAGCAGTAGCTATAGTCTGTTTGAGAAAACATACCAACTGGGGATCTTGTTTCCTTGGTTTATATTGCAGGAGTGCTTGTCTGTCTGAATATTTAGCCTGCTTATAGGCCTGTCTTATCACCCTTCTGGGGTAGCCTCATTCGAGAAATCTCTCTCTCAACAACTTGGCTTCCATCTCAAAGTCAGACTTATTGGAACATATACATTTAATCCGGAAAAATTGGCTAGTGGGTAATCCACATTTGAAGGAGTACAAATGGTGACTGTGGAATTTTAAAAGATTGTTGCGGTCGGTCAACTTTCGATAAACTGTGGTACTTATTTCTCCATTTTTTAATTGGATTAATACATCCAAAAAAGGTAGCTGATCATTAGACCACTGTGCTGTGAATTGAAGATGTTCATTATTAATGTTGATCCAATCACAAAATTCTTTAAGACAATCTTCAGTGTTTTTCCATATCAAAAAAATGTCTATATAGCGACACCAAACTACAATATCCTGCCACCATTCTGAATTGTAAATAAACTCACTCTCAAAATTTGCCATGTATAAATTTGCTGTGGTAGGTGCCAATGGTGATCCCATAGGGATCCCATGTACTTGCAAATATATATCAGATTCAAACATGAAGTAATTATTGAATAAAACTGTTTCCAATAGTTGTAAGATGACACTATTTGATATTCGTTGTGCCACTGTCAAATTATGTAAGTATTGATGTATCACATTAAATGCTTGGTTTTGGGATATGTTGGTGTACAGGGATGATACATCCATTGAAACTAACCAATATTGACTATGTTGATCCAGATTTAATTGCTGAAGACATTGCAAAAAATGAATGGTATCCTTAATGTATGATCTCATTTTTGGAACATATGGTTGCAACATTCTATCTACCAATATTGCAGGTGCTTCCAAAATTGATGCATTAAGCGAAACAATCGGTCAGATCGGTGGATATATGATGTCTTTGTGGATTTTAGGTAATGAATAAATTACAGGAATACGTGGATACTCCACCACCAGAAACTTCTTCTCTTTTACTGTAAGTCCCTGAGCCTCATCAGCTATTATCTTTAAAGTGATCATTAATGCCGAAGTCGGATCCTCTGCCAATTTGCAATAGAACTTTCCATCATTCAAATGGACTAACATAGCTTCCTTGTATGTAGATCTATCTTGCAGGACAACAATATCCAAGCATCCGAGCTGCAAGGAAGATGGGGCAAAGAAGAAGCTTTATGGGCCATCCTAAAAAAAGATGATGGGGCATCCATTTTTATTAGCGTGGTTTACAGGCCTCCAAATCAAATGGAAATACTAGACAGAGATCTGGTAGAAGACATCCAAAAGATGGGTAAGAAGGGAGACGTAGTGATTGTCAGAGATTTTAATCTGCCAGATGTAAACTGGAGAATCCCTTCTGCGGAATCTAACAGCAGCAGAGAGATAGTGAATGCCCTACAAGGGGCTCTGTTCAAACAAATGGTAAAGGAGCCTATGAGGGAGGGAGCTCTACTAGATTTAGTGCTCACTAATGGAGATAATGTCTCTAATGTCTGGGTGGGTGCCCACCTCAGCACCAGTGATTATCAAACGGTGTGGTTTCATATCACTAATATGATATGGAGAAGTCACACAAAGACCCGAGTTCTGAGTTTCAAAAACACGGACTTGTTGAAATGGGGAAGTACCTGGAGGAAGAACTAGAAGGCTGGGAGAAAATGAGAGATGTGGAACAACAGTGGGCCAAACTAAAAGGAGCAATTACTGAAGCGACTAATATATATGTTAGAAAAGTAAAGAAAAGCAAGGAAAGAATGAAACCTATCTGGTTCACAAAGGAGGTGGTTGATAAAATAAAAGATAAAAGAACAGCATTTAAGAAATATAAAACATCCCAAAGGGTAGATCACAAGGAAGAATATCTGGTAAAACTGAGGGAGACGAAGAAAGAAATTAAGAATGCCAAAAGTCTAGCAGAAGAAAGGATTGCCAAAGAGGTAAAGCGAGGTGACAAAACATTTTTCAGATACATCAGTGAAAGGAGAAAAGCCCAAAGTGGTATAGTGAAATTGAAAGGTGAAAAGGATCAATGGGTGGAAACCAATGAAGAAATGGCAGAAATATTAAATGATCAGTGTTCACTAAAGAAGACCCCAGAGAAGGACCATCGCTAGTTAACAAGAAAATGGAGGGGAGTGGAATGCTTGAAACTCCATTTACAGAAGAGAATGTATGGGAAGAGCTAGGAAAACTGAAAGTGGACAAAGCCATGGGGTCTGATGAGGTTCATCCCAGGATAGTGAGGGAGTTCAGAGATGTGCTGGCAGCTCTGCTGCGTGACCTGTTCAATAGATTCCTGGAAACGGGAATGGTGCCGAGTGATTGGAGAAGAGTGGCGGTGGGCCCTCTTCACAAGAGTGGGAGCAGAGAGGAGGCTGGAAACTACAGGCCGGTTAGCCTCACTTCAGTAGTGGGAAAAGTATTGGAGTTGCTGCTGAAGGAAAGAATAGTGAACTATCTACAAGCAGCAGAATTGCTGGACCAGAAGCAGCATGGTTTCACCATGGGGAAGGTCCTGTCAGATGAATCTGATCGACTTTTTTGATTGGGTGACTAAGAAATTGGATCAAGAAAGAGCACTCGATGCCATCTACTTGGATTTTAGCAAAGCTTTTGATACGGTCCTGCACAGGAGGCTTGTGAATAAAATGAGAAGCTTGGGAGTGAGTGCCAAGGTGGTGTCCTGGAAAGCAAACTGGTTGAAGGACAGAAGACAATGTGTGATGGTAAATGGAACTTACTCAGAAGAGAGAGCGGTGATGAGCGGAGTGCCGCAAGGATCGGTGATGGGACCGGCCCTGTTCAATATCTATGTGAGTGACATTGCAGACGGGATAGAAGGTAAGATTTGTCTATTTGTGGATGATACTAAGATCTGCAACAGAGTGGACATGCCGGAAGGAGTGGAGAGAATGAGACGGGATTTAAAGAAGCTGGAAGAGTAGTTGAAGATTTGGCAGCTGAGATTCAATGCTAAGAAGTGCAGAGTCATGCATATGGGGTGTGGAAATCCAAAAGAAATGTATTCAATGGGGGGTAAAGGGCTGATGTGCATGGAGCAGGAGAGAGACCTTGGGGTGATAGTGTCTAATGATTTGAAGTCGGCAAAACAATGTGACAAGGCGATAGCTAAAGCCAGAAGAAGCCCGGGCTGCATAGAGAGAGGAATATCGAGTAAGAAAATGGAAGTGATTTTCCCCTTGTACAGGTCCTTGGTGAGGCCTCACCTGGAGTACTGTGCTCAGTTCTGAAGACCTTATCTCCAAATGGACAGAGACAGGATGTAGGCGGTCCAGAGAAGGGCAGCCAAAAAGGTGGATGGTCTTCATCAAATGACTTATGAGGAGAGACTGAAGAATCTAAATATGTATACCCGAAAGGAGAAACAGGGGTGATATGATGCAGACTTTCAGATACCCTGAAAGGTTTTAATGATCCAAAGTCAACGACAAACCTTTTCCATTGGAAAAAAATCAGCAGAACCATGGGTCATGATTTAAAACTCCAGGGAGGAAGACTCAGAACCGATGTCAGGAAGTATTTCTTCACGGAGAGGGTGGTGGATGCCTGGAACGCCCTTTCGGAGGAAGTGGTGAAGATTAAATCTGTGAAGGATTTCAAAGGGGCGTGGGATAAACACTGTGGATCCAGAAAGTCTAGAGGATGTGAATGAAGTGAAGAGGCATGGGGGTGGCTTGCAGGAATGACAGATACTACATGGTGATTAATACCCTTTTTCAACAAACATACACATGGTTAATGCAGCTCCAACATTGCTCTATGCTTCAACAGCAAGAGGAAATGTGTAAAAAAGGATTTGTCATTCACAAATAAGCGGGGGAGTAGCTTGCTTGTTATGGCGGTTACTATCCCAAATCAAATAAGCCTGATACTTCACTTTCAATGCATATCCAGCGTAGCTCTCTGCTTCAACGGCAAGGGGAATGAAGGTAAGAGGATTTACATTCAGACAACAACCAACAAGGACTGAATTGCATAGTCTGGTTAAACAAATAAGCGAGGGAGTAGCTTGCTTGTTGCGGTGGTTACTATCCCAAATCAATTAAGCCTGATACTTCATTTTGACTAGATATCCAGTACAGGGAGTAGCTTGCTTGTTGCGGCAGTTACTACCCCAAATCAATTAAGACTGATACTTCCCTTTGAATACATATCCAGCGCACCTCACTGCTTTAACGGCAGGGAGGAATGAAGAAAAGAGGATTTATATTCAGACAACAACCAACAAGGACTGAATTACACAGGCTGTGTAAACAAATAAGCGTGGGAGTAGTTTGCTTATTGTGGAGGTTACTACCCCAAACCAAATAAACTTGATACTTCACTTTGATGTAGATCCAACACTACTCTCTACATCAATGGCAAGGGTGGAAGGAAATTAGAACCATAAAGTTACCAATAGGGCCCTGAACTCAGCGGTCAGAGAAACAGATAAGTATGAGAAAAATAAGTGTGAAAGCTTGCTGGGCAGACTGGATGGGCCATTTGGTCTTTCTATGTTTCTATGTTTCTATGTAAAGAGTGATGTGTTCCGTGTGGCCCGGTGCGATGTGGCACTCCAGGGGGATTGTGTTGTTCATTATTCTCCCCGGAAGGGGATCTCAATGGAGGAGAGAGTCAAGGGTCTCGGGCATGGACAAGTGGGGATGAGCAGTTATTCTACAATGTCCCACAGGATGAAGTTTCCTCCAGCCCCAGAATACACCAGGGCCAGCGTTGGAAATTCATGACCTCCAAGAAAGAGGGTCACAGGCAAGGTAAGCGGGGGAGCAGGAGAAGTTATGTCTAGGGTCACTCCCCCAGTGGAGCCTAGGCCTTGGATTTCCCCAGCCAAATCGGGCAGTGAGCAATGAGGTGGCCAGATCCTCCACAATAGAGACAGAGGCCAGCCTTACGGCACCTTTGCCTTTCTTCTGGGAAGAGAGGTCCTTGTCCTAATTGCATCGGCTCTTCGATGGCCCTTCAGCAAAGAGGGAAGACTAAAGGCAGAAGTGCATACTGCACTGATTAAGGAACGTCTGGCACAGATGGAGTTTGCCAGAATACCGTGGAGGAGCTGGCAGCGGAATGCGGAGCGAGTGGGTTGCTGCATCTCAGGAGGAGTCGGTGCTGGTGGAGGAATCACATGAGCCGCCACCACCGAATCCAAATGGGTGTTGAGCTGCTCCATGGAGGACGCCAAGGACTCTAATATCCGCTGTTGCTCCAGAATCTTCTGGGCCAGGCCGGGAATGGCTTGCAGAGCTGAGGCTTCCGCCGGATCCATGGCCTTGGTTTACTGTTATGCTTCGGAGAGGTGGATCCCTTGTCCGAGGTAGAGTTGGTGCTACCTGTGAGAGTAAACCCCCTCAGGTCCCAACCGTTGGGAGGCGAGGCTGAACTGATGCAGGGGCCGGTTGGAGCTTCGCCAATACCAACCACGTTCCTAGGTTGAGCCCTTGGGTGCATGGGGCTGGCTGGTCTTAGGTGGGCCCCTGTGACATCGGTGGAAGCACAACTGGAAGCAGTGAAGAGAATCAGTCCAGGGTCAGAAGCCAGAGAGTCACCAATAGCCAATCCGGGGTCAGAAGACAGAAGAATCACCAAAGCCAGTCCGAGGTCAGAAGCCAGAAGAATTCATCTGAAGGAATTGGAGGATTGGAACAGGAGCAGGACTCGGAGACAGGAACAGGAAGGGAGGAACAGAACTCGAAGGCAGGAACAGGAAAACGGACCAGGAGCCAAGAAACCAAGGCAAGGTCTGAAGAGCAGACCTTGCCTTAAATAGAGAGAAGCCAGGAGGGACCCAAGGGAGGAGCCACAACAATTTCCTGTCATGGTCCCTTTAAATACAGGAGAGAGGCCATGCGTGCAGCTCTAGGAAGGCCCAGCGGGGGAGGAGCCAGCGTCAGAGAGGAAGGCAGGCCCGAGATGCGGTCGAGCTCGACGGCGACTGGAACTGCCACGAAGAGAGACGTCGGGGATGGCTGCCAGTTGCAGTCAGTGCCCCTGGAACGGCCCGTCCGCGCCAGTAAGTGGCAGGCACCGGCCATGGACCACCGCAGCCAGCGGCCATAACACATAGTTGCATAATTTTCAGTGGGCCTAATCTCCCATGTATTTTTCTTTTACTTACTGTCAGTCTCTCAATTATTTTTAAATCATTTTAGGATGCAGAACTCATATACAGCAAGGCAGTATCAAAATGGTGAACCAGACAGCCAAGAACAGCTGTTTGCAACTTTCTTCTGTATGCTCATTTCCTTTGGCAACCCTTGAAAAGAGGACTGTTTTGGGGATTTTAAAAATACCATGGGGGAGGGTCATCTGGATAAAATTGTTCTTTCTCAGATAATTAGTGGATATGGACCAGCACAAGAAGCCGATCATTTTTGTTATCTGCAAAATGCATTAATTGAGCATATGCTTTGTTAGTCACATGCTAGTACTTAAAAACTCTGCCTGCATTAATTTATTAAGGAAAGCTTTGGCAGAGTGGATAAGCATCGACCTTTTAATTTAGAATGCAGCAATCCAACTTGCAGTTAGTATTATCAAAGGAATAGCATAGCTCTTCACAAAAATTAACTATAACTATCTTATTCAGTTTTTTTTTTTTGTTAAATTAGAAGGAAACAGACACTCATAAGGGAAGACTTTCACAGTGCATCTTTTTAGCTTTTTTCTTCCCATCCCCTCTGGATTCTTCCCATCAGTAGGTACCTAGTTATGTGCTATTTTTATTGGCGTACATTATTATAATGGTGACCAATTGTATATTGTAAGGCAACAGGAATAGAAAATTAAATTCACATTTGACCTCTCTTCTTCCTCCACTGAGCTTGTTGAATGGACATTAATGTTCAGAAGTGTTGAGTACAGCTGCATGTTTTAGATGAAATTAGGAAGGCTTCAAGAATTTGACTTAGTTGTGAGTGCTTAAAAAGAGGAAGACAACTAAAAATAAAGATGACCATGAGAAAATGGATTGCTGGTACTGATTTAGTAGGCGTCGATTGACAGTGGAAGTCTTCTGTCTTTTACTATTGAGACAATGTAAAAGAAAAACATATTTTAAAACTATATTTTCTAATAGAATAGTTAGCTAATTGCCCGTGCTGTATTGTTAGATGCCCTTGCTGTTGCTCAGGTCATCTATCAGTTCAGGCAATTATCTCATGATAGTTCCCCAGGCAGCAGACATTATGCCCTAATAAACATAAAATAGAATGCGAAGAGAAAATAAAAAGGAAAAGAGATTATTTTGCTTTAGGGAAATTGATAGTGAAAAAAACAAAACAGATCAACATGAAGTGACAGATAGGAAAAACAATCACTGCTAGAGGTTTTGGAAACAAAATGACTTATTTTGCTTTGAGAGGAAAGCATGTAGCATAAAACATGTCCATTACCTTGCAATATTTTCTGATAGTACCACTGGCTAAACTTCCTCCAGTGAAATCAATGTAGCTTTTGATTAGTATTTGCCATTCCTTTATGTATAGACAGAGAAAATTGGTTGCATGGGCACAAATTTGAATTTCACAATGTCATCCCCATGTGACCAGTATTTGCTGTGAAGTGAACTTAATCTGTATATATGAATAACAAATCAACCAAATGGCTTCATAATCAAATAGGCTCCAAAAAGATCACAGCCTCCGGGGAGCTTTCCTACTTTTTCCCTACATTTATGCATGGGATATAATATTGCTGTTAATAATTGGATCCTGACATGACATCTCAGTTACAGGCAGCTCCCACATTATTATTAATATTGCTATTACTTTTATGGTTATTATTAACTAACTATAACTAGTACCATCACTTGAAGACATGCACTCCAAAGCAGCTGCACCCACTTGTTTATTTATTTTGATTTAAAATCATTTTTATCCCGCACCTTCAAAGTTTGGGGCTGGTAACAATATACATACAAGAAACAAACATAAAAATCTGGCCAAATAAAAAACAAACTGATACAAAATAAAATCATGAAAAGAAAAGCTACAGCATCCACTTTGGCAAGTTTCTCATTCCTAGCCTACTCTGCCTGCCAACCAATCAGGTATTTGCTGTTGTGAAATAGCTAATTTTTCTATCTGAAAACCATTTGATTGGTTGACAGGCAGAAAAGACCAGAAAGGCATCCCTCAGTGTGAGACCACTGGTGATTGCCAGCTGGTGGATGGCCTCTACTGGCTGCTCATGACTCCCTGCAATGACCCCAACCTACTTCAGGAAATTAGTTTGGGAAGGCTTAGTCTTCTGAAACCTATTATATGTGCTGACAGCAAAGTGATGTTATCACATGAACAAATAAAATGAAAGTCAACAAGTGCTAGAATTTTCCAAGTGAGAGTAAGACTGGGTGAATTTTCTTTGGGCTTAATTTACCCTATTGAAGACATAGATAAATTTTGGAATAATATTCAAAAGGTTTTTGATATAGAGACCCCAGTTTCTGTGAATAAATCCTTGTTTGAAAAACCAATTCATGATGTATGTGTAAAACTACATGCAAAGTACAATTTCGCCCATATGTGGAGATGAGGAGGAGAAAGGATTTATAAACATTCCGTTTTCAAAAGACTGCATGTAAATCCACACGCACAAAGTTTCACCTACTCTCGTATGGATGTAAATTTGTGCGTGTATGGTTCAAAGATTTCTGCCTACCCTTGAGCGGGTGGTGGGGGGATGAAGAGCCGGCACAGGATGCTCAAAAATGAGACTTAAGTGAGTTTGCAACACCTCCTACCCTATGGAGATCTGAGTTTTTCTCACCAAGCCCCCAGCTTGTCAGCTCTTCTGCTCCCTCACAGCTGGAAACCCGACCGGTGCAGATGACAGCCAGGGGTCTAAGCCCTGCCCCCCTCCTGACATCACCTGAGTGGGGGGTGAAGAGCCAGCATGGTATGTCTGAGGCACTGTGTGCCGGATGGGTGCATTCTTTGTTGCACATATGAAGGAGCACAACAAAAGAGCTCCTTCATGTATGATGAGTGTTGGTGAAAGGCCCTGCATTCTCTCTCTTTGCACCTGAACCCATCTATCTGACAACAAACTTTATTTAGGTAATCTGTGGAAATGGGAGATACGGCAGCTTATCAGCTCCATGGTATTCCAGGGACGGGGGGTCAGCCATCCTGCTTGAGATAAATTGAACTTACTACAACACAAACTCCTCCGACTTCAGCATGCTTATCTATCTGTTTAATGCACAATCTATCAGAAAACAAGATCCTTGTATTATATGATTTATTAATGACAGATTTACCTATTAATTTGTGCATTACCGAGTCATGACTTATATCTTCTGACTTGGTTGCACTAAATCAACTAACCCCTCCTGGTTACCATTTCATCTTCCAACCATGGCCTAAAGGACATGAAGGTGGCTTGGTTGCTGTGTATCAGGAGCAATTGCATTTTTCACATGAAAACTAGAGTGGAGACTAACCATTTGAAATGCTTATGATATCTTCAAAACTATTTAACATTTGTTTAAATTATGTACCTCCAGGTCTGATAGAATCTAATTGCTCCCCTTTTTTTGAGAACATTTTTATCATCTAAAGCCAATTTAAATACTACTATTGTTATTGGTGACTTTGAACTACATGTCAATGACACACCTTTATCACCTAATTGTGACCTTTTCTTAGATTGCATGTTAACCTTGGGCTGAGAACAATTAATTTGCTTCATAACTCACAGACGAGGAAACAATTTAGACTTTGTCTTTATTAATTCATTTGTTTAGGCTTCTTCTAATCCTCAGGTTACTATTATAGAAAACCCATGGTCCGATTATAAATTGATCACCTTTAAATATCCTCTGAATGAACAACCTGACTTAATGTCTTACTCTAAGGCAAAATGTCTGAGAAGAGGTCACATTGATATTGATTTGCTTTGTACAATGCTCACTGAGCTTCTAGAAACTGCTAACCTCTGTGATGCTAATGAGGCTTTGATTTTTGGAACAAATCCATTTTGGAAATGTTTGACAAAATCACACCGTTAAGATTGCAGCATAGGACATTTTCTGTTCCATATAAATGGCTTACACCTGAAGTTAGGAAGTATAGGCAGATGCTACATAAAACCGAACGAGTTTATTTTATTTATTTATTAAAAATGTTTTATATACCTTTTTTATACTAAAATGTAATCAAACTGTTTTACAATATAATGTACATAATAAATTCACAAATTAAGGTAGCACATTTTGGAGGAAACTGCATGTATAGGAGCTCCTAACCACTTATAAAGCTCAATTAGGTCATTACAAGTCCCAAGTTGAGAAAGCTAAGCATTCATTGTTAATTCATTGATTGAAAACAACAGTAAACACTACATGATAATTTTTGGAATTGTTAACGGTTTGACATACATATCAATTTAATGATCAGTATGCTATTTTGGAGATTAATGAATATATGGCCTTTCTCAATAATAAAATGGAAAATATTGATAGTTAATTTTGTCAAAATTCCTCAGTGGTTTGAAGCCAGTTCTGATCTTTTGAAATTAAATGGTATAATTTCCAGGAAACAAGCAAGTTTGATATAATAAATAATCATCTCAAATATGAATTCATCATTCGGTCCTCTGAATCCATGCTGTATATCTGTGCTAACAACTATAAAGACTACCATTACACATTTTTTAACGGTCCTGACAAATTTTTCACTCAAAGATGGAGATATTCCTGAAACTTTGAAATTGGCTTCACTTTGCCCATTGCTAAAGAAACCAAATCTTGATCCCACTGTATTTGCTAATTATATGCCTATCTCCTCTTCCAGTTTTATTACCAAATTAATTAAATCTGTGATACTAATACAGTTGGTAGATTTCGTGAAGAGTCATAAAATCCTTGACCAATTCCAATTTGGGTTCTGACGGTCTTTAAATACAGAAATCTTGTTGCTCTATTTATACAATGCCATTAGGAGAGGACTGGATTCTTCCCAGGGATTTGTCCTCATAATGTTGCACATATCATCTGTGTTTGATATGGTGGATCATCAAATTAACTCTATAGGTTGAGAGAGATTGGCATCTCAGGGACTGTCTTGAAATAGTTTAAACCTTATTTAATTAACAGAAAACTAAAAAGTATTTGCTGATGGTGGAGGATCCAATTGGTTTCCTGTTTGTTTAGGAGTTCCTCAAGGGTCAGTCTTGTTTGCTCTACTTTTTAATATTTTCTTGGCCCCGATTTGGCTAATTATTTCTTTGCTTTACACTGGTTATTGTATTTATCCTGATGACATTCAGTTTTTTCTTCTGCTTTCTAAAACCTGGTATAATACTTCTACCACAATTTCATTGTGCATGAATAGTATTAAGAATGGCTGAATCACAATAAATTTACTTTGAATCTTGCTGAAACTGAAGTTATAGGGATTCGATGCAGTGATTTTATTAATGTCCCAGTGAGTATTCATATTGAAGATGCAATGATACCCATCTCTCAACATGCATGTAGTCTTGGAATCATCATTGACTCCAAGATGGATTATGTTCCACAAATCAAATCTATGGTACATTCTTAGATGAATGTTATACATCTGACTCGCGCATCAATTAGGAAATGTGCAAATATGTTAGGCCGGTGTGCGCCGAGAGGATTTTAAAAGCCACCTGGGTTTACGCGTATCTCTACTGCGTACATAAATGAAAAGTTTGTAAGAAAGGGTAGAGTGTGGGTGTGGACTGGGTGGGGCATGGACATGCAAGGGCCTGGCTAAGAGATGAGCTCATAAATACTTATGCGCACAGCCATGTAATGGGGTCACCTGCTGTGTAACTTTACTTCTGCTACGGATGGTGTTCAATTTATAAAACAAAAAAACTAAACAGATCAGCGGGTTTTAAGGTTTGGGGCTAATAGGGGGAAGGAGTGCTATTAAACTATTAAGACATCACTTAGAGGGAAAAATAGTCCACAGCTTATTGCATACAAAACAAAGGTGTTATGCCTCCCGCAATAGATCTGATAACCTGTTAGCATTCAGATTGAAAAAGCTGGAGGCACAGAGACAGGTCAATTCCTTCAAGAATTCAGATACAAAAATAACATCTGATAATACTGACATATGTGGCTTATTTGCCAATTTCTATAAGACCCTTTGCACCTCAGAAAAGTCATTTCAGTTAGAAATAGTGGATGATTTTTTGTTAGGGAATCTGATGCGTGTTTTACCAGAGACTGTGATAGAGAATGGTTAGAAGCCCCAATTACTAATCAAGAGGTAAAGGAAGCAATTAAGTCATTATACTCAGGGAAAATTCCTGGAAAAGATGGTCTTACTATGACATATAAAAGATATGCCACCATACTGGCTTCTAAATTGCCAAATATTTTTAACGCAGTTCTTGAAGGGATCCCTTTGCCCAACTCCATGCGATTGGCTAATATTGTGGTGATACCTTAGGATTGGAAAGACCCTCAGTGTTGTGCTGGAGGTGGACCCTTGGCCTGGTGCAGGATTGGTACAGCCCTCCGGTCAGACCCGAAGAGCACCTGCCACAAGGAGGCTGAGCACAGGAGGAGACAGAGACTAGATGGAGCTTCGCCAATAGCAATCCGGAGTTCCCACAGGTTGAGCCCTTGGTTACCTGGGCCGCCTGGTCTTAGGTGGGCCTCGCAGGGTCTCCTAGAGAGGAAGCACAGGGGAGAGCCAACCATGAACAAGGGTGCGTGGTCGATGTCCAAGCAAGAATGTCCAGAGGTCGCAGGAGGCCAAAAGAGAGAGTCCGAGTGGATAGTGAGGATCAAGACCAGAGTATCAGTAGAGAAAGGTCAGCCGAAGCAGGGGTCAGTACCTGTAGTCAATCCGGGAGTAGTCAGGTCAGGCAGAGGTCAAGTTCCAGGTAGTGATCAGGAGTAGTCAGTGGACAAGCAGAGGTCGATTCCAAGCAGCGACCAGGAGTAATCAGTGAACAAGCAGAAGTCGGTTCCAGGCAGTGATCAGGAGTAGTCAGTGAACAGGCAGAGGTCGGATCCAGGCAGCAGTCAGATGAGGTCAAGTGCAAGCAAAGGTCTGTACCGTGAGATCAGTCCAAAGGGTACTACCAGGAAAGATGAAGGGACAGGAGATGCTGGAACAGGAAACACAGGAGACACTGGAACAGGCATACTAGAGAATACCGGAGTGTACAACCCAATTGCCAAAGCACTGAGCCAGTGCCTAAACCTACATTTAGACAGGGCTCAGGTGACGTCAGAATCAGGTGCCGCCCAAGGATTTCCTGCGCTTGGCCCTTTAAGTTTGCTCAAGTTCCGCACGCGCACGCTAGGGGGCGGGGCCGATGCCGAGGAGGATGCCGAGCCCTGGTGCGAGGAGCACTGCCAGGTAGAAGGCCATGATGGGCCTGGGGATGCTCGTGGATGCCACTGTCGAGCAGAGCTGTGATTGAGAGAGGAGCTGGTAGCCGGTTGCGCCAGGTGAGCAGGCCTGGTCGCAGCACCAGCGCGGCTGGGAAGCGCAACAGTACACCCCTCCCCCCCCCCCTTCAAGGCCTCCCTCTTACCAGCCTGGGCTTCTCAGGATGGGTCCGGTGGAATTCAGTGAGGTGATCCTTGTCGTAGATGTGGTGGGAGGGCTCCCAGGAGTTCTCCTCCGGCACGAAGCCCTCCCACGACAGGAGGTATTCCCAATGGCCTCTATGACATCAGACATCCAGCAGTTCTTTATTTGAAGGATGTCCTCAGGTTCACCTCCAGCAGCCAGTTATGTAGGCTCAGGAGGTCTTCGAGAGGGCCAGGACAATAATAATGACACATGGAATGTGTTGTGGATTCCCATGGAAGTGGGAAGTTGCAGCTGGTAAGTAACAGCACCTATGCGTCAGGTAATCGGAAATGGTCCAATGAATCTGGGAGCCAGACGTTGTTTATAATTTTTCTGGACTCAAAGCTTAGGGCAACAAGAACACTCAAAATCAGCAAGAGGTTTTTTTAATCAAATTTATTTGGCTTCTTAAAAGACAAGTGTTCTTGTGAGATGCAATATGCCCTCTATCTGTAATAAGTAGCATCTCCCTGAGTATGTGACATGCCCTGACTTATATAATCAAAATACAACACTACTGAAGTTTCCAGAATCCATGACGTGATTGCCCAAAGACTTCTTTACAAAAATACATTATGCTGTTAGTCATGACAATCTATCATGTATAGGAAATGCTTGTGATGACACCCCCTATTCAATTGTAAAAATCATTCTATACTAGTCTTCCCTGAAACCACCCTTCCATGATAAAAGTTCCTGTATCACTTTGGCTTTGATGCAATGTGTTCTCTTCTGTTCTTCTAAAGGGAGACATAGTCTGATGTGTTTAGTGCTCAGCCAGACCTTCTGGCCGGGCCGGAATAGGGGTGCTGTGCGACAATGAGCATCCGTGAAGCATTTGACTATCTCAGCAGCTTGACTCAGTCTTTCCTTGACCTGGATCCAGAGACGGTGGATCTTCTGTGTTGTAGACTGAGCTGAAAACGAGGGTATGGAAAGCAGCACTGGCAGAGGCAGGCGTGGCTGGCTACCGAATACTATGGAGAAGGGAGAAAAGTTAGTGGCAGAGGTGGCGTGGGTATTCTGGGATAACTCGGCCCAAGGCAAGAGGTTAGACCAGTTATCCTGCTGATCATTGACGTAGGATCTTAGGAACATCTTCAGGGAGCGGTTTGTCCTCTCGGTCTGGCCATTTGCTGGAGGGTGGTAGGCCGAAGTCAGATTCAGGGAAATACCAAACTTTTTACATAGGGATTTTCAGTACTTGGCAGCGAATTGTGGCCCATGATCAGAAACGATCTCTTTGGGTAATCCATGTAAGTGGAATACATTGTACAAGAAGAGTTTTGCCAATTCAGGAGCCAAAGGGAGACTCTGGAGTGGAACAAAGTGGGCCATTTTTGAAAAACGGTCGATAATAACCAAAATGACCGTGTTGCCCTTTGATGGAGGTAGATCGACGCTGAAGTCAGTAGAGATGCTTGACCAGGGTTTGGTGGGAGCCGGAAGGGGTTGGAGGAGTCTCCAAAGACGGCCAGTCGGAGGTTTTTGCTGGGCACAGATGGGGCAGGAGTCCATATAACTGTGGGAGTCTTTAACCATGCTAAGCCACCAGTAATGTCTTCTTAACATCTCAAGGATCCAAGCCCTGCCCGGATGGCCAGTCAACTTCGAGTCATGGGCCCAGCGGAGGACGCGCTCTCGGAGATGGCATGGGACCACCGTCTTCCCAGCTGGTACCGTGTTGGTAACTGCAAGGGTTATGCAAGCTGGTTCGATGATGTATCTAGGAGTTTCGGGCGTATCTTCGGGCTCAAGAGAGAGCATCCGCTCAGGTGTTCTTTGCAATTGGATGATAGCGGAGTTCAAAGTTAAAATGTTCAAAGAACAGCGCTCAGTGGGTCTGTCTGGGGTTCAAAAGCTGGGCTTCCTTTAAGTGTTTGAGGTTCTTGTGGTCTGTAAAGACCGTGAACCTATGCTGTGCTCCTTCTAACCAGGGGCACCATTCCTGAAGGGCCAACTTTACAGCTAAGAGTTCACGGTCCCCAGCCGTATAGTTCTGCTCTGCGGGAGAAACTTTGTGTGAGTAGAAGGAGCAGGGTACTAAGACCTCCTTGGAGGAATATTGGCTCAGGACCACCCCTGCTGCAATGCAGAGGTGTCAACTTCGACAACGAAGGGGTGGTAAGGATCTGGGTAACATAGACAGGGTCCGATGCAGAAGGCCTCTTTCAAGGCGTGGAGAGCAATTTGAGCCTTGGGGCTCCAAACTTGAAGGTTACTACTAGGGATGTGAATCGTTTTAGGACGATTAAAATTATCGTCCGATAATTTTAATATCGTCTTAAACCGTTATGGAACACAATACAATAGAGATTCTAACGATTTATCGTTATAAATCGTTAGAATCGTGAGCCGGCACATTAAAACCCCCTAAAACCCACCCCCGACCCTTTAAATTAAATCCCCCACCCTCCCGAACCCCCCCCCCAATGACTTAAATAACCTGCGGGTCCAGCGGCGGTCTGGAACGGCAGCGGTCCGGAACGGGCTCCTGCTACTGAATCTTGTTGTCTTCAGCCGGCGCCATTTTCCAAAATGGCGCCGAAAAATGGCGGCGGCCATAGACGAACACGATTGGACGGCAGGAGGTCCTTCCGGACCCCCGCTGGACTTTTGGCAAGTCTTGTGGGGGTCAGGAGGCCCCCCCCAAGCTGGCCAAAAGTTCCTGGAGGTCCAGCGGGGGTCAGGGAGCGATTTCCCGCCGCGAATCGTTTTCGTACGGAAAATGGCGCCGGCAGGAGATCGACTGCAGGAGGTCGTTCAGCGAGGGTTCCGGCGCCTCGCTGAATGACCTCCTGCAGTCGATCTCCTGCCGGCGCCATTTTCCGTACGAAAACGATTTGCAGCGGGAAATCGCTCCCTGACCCCCGCTGGACCTCCAGGAACTTTTGGCCAGCTTGGGGGGGGGCCTCCTGACCCCCACAAGACTTGCCAAAAGTCCAGCGGGGGTCCGGAAGGACCTCCTGCCGTCCAATCATGTTCGTCTATGGCCGCCGCCATTTTTCGGCGCCATTTTGGAAAATGGCGCCGGCTGAAGACAACAAGATTCAGTAGCAGGAGCCCGTTCCGGACCGCTGCCATTCCGGACCGCCGCTGGACCCGCAGGTTATTTAAGTCATTTGGGGGGGGGGTTCGGTAGGGTGGGGGATTTAATTTAAAGGGTCGGGGGTGGGTTTTAGGGGGTTTTAATGTGCCGGTTTTGCGATTTTACGTTTTTTTGATTTTTCACGATTTTTCACGATTTTTCACGATATTTTACCCCCCCAAACGGCAACAATACGATTCCCTCCCCCTCCCAGCCAAAATCGATCGTTAAGACGATCGAGGACACGATTCACATCCCTAGTTACTACCTTTCCTAGTTATGTCTGTGAGTTTTGCAGCTAGCGTGGAGTAGTTAGTGATGAAATTCCTCTAATAATTTGTGAATCTTTGTAAGGCGCGGAGGCCTACAGGCTGAGGCCAATCTCGAATTCCTTAAAGTTTCTCAGGGTCCATGGTAAAACCATGATTGTAGATAATATAACCCAGAAATGGAAGACGAGTCTGTTCGAAGATTCTCTTCTCTAATTTTGCATAGAGACAATTGTCTCTGAGGCATTAGAGGACATAAGAACATAAGAAAATGCCATACTGGGTCAGACCAAGGGTCCATCAAGCCCAGCATCCTGTTTCCAACAGTGGCCAATCCAGGCCATAAGAACCTGGCAAGTACCCAAAAACTATGTGAGCAGTGGGACTTCAGGTCTTTTGAAAAGATCAGTATATCGTCTAGATATACCACAACAAATGAGTATAGTAGGCCCCAGAAGATCTCATTCATCAAACACTGAAAGACCACAGGGGCGTTACAAAGTCCGAAAGGCATTATTATGTACTCGTAGTGGTCATCCTTTGTATTGAAAGCGGTCTTCCAGATATCTCTGGCTGGATCTGTATCAGATTGTATGCGCCTCGGGGATCTAACTTTGTAAAGATCTGGGCTCCTTGTAGGTGATCAAATAGTTCACTAATGAGTGGCAGAGGGTAACAATCCTTGCGAGTCCCGGCATTTAGCCCAAGTTAGTCAATGCAAGGACGTAAACTGCCATCTTTCTTCTTCACGAAGAAGAATCCGGCTCCTGCCAGAGAATCGGAGGGTCTTATGAATCCTTTTTCCAGATTCTCTTTAATGTATTCAGACGTTGCTTGGGTTTCCGGTAGCGAGAGATGGTAAGTTCTGCCCTTGGGAGGCGTGGTACCTGGTATGAGCTTAATGGGACAATTTAATTCTCAGAGTGAAGGCAGGATGTCAGCATTTTGTTTGGAAAGCACATCTTTTAAGTCAGAATACGGGGCAGGTAACCCGGTAAGAGTTGTAGAGTTCAGAACAGTAACTGCTGGAGAGAACTGACGCAGACAGCGGTTCTGGCACTGGCATCCCCACTGAATTAACTGCAGGGATTGCCAGTCAAAGTGTGGTCCGTGTACTTGGAGCCAGGGGAGTCCTAGGATTACTGGATGCGTGGAACGCTTCAAAACGTACAGTGATATTTCCTCTTCATGGAGGGTTCCCACGGTAAGGCGAAAGGTCACGGTGTGATGGGTAATGCATCCAGAGAGGCTGGATTGATTGATGCGGAGAGGTACTTCCAGAGGTTGAAGTGAGATCTGGAGTAGTGTGACGATGTTGTCCAGAATAAAATTGCCACTCGCCCCAGTGTCCACGAATGCAGTAGTGGCAAAGGAGCGTGACTCCCTAAAGATGGACACAGGGAGTAATAAATGGGGGCCAGTAACAGTAGCGCCCAAGCTTGGGACCCCTGCCGGGCTCAGGCTTTGCAGTTTCCCGGATGCATGGGGCAGGACTGCAGGAGATGTCTGGAACCTCCACAATAAAGGCAAAGGCCTTGTTTCTTACGTCGGAGATGTTCTTCAGGAAACAGGCGTCCGCGATTAATTTGCATCAGTTCCTCTGGTAATGGGGGAGGTGCCGGTAAGGCCTTCAACTGGGGGCTCACGGCACAAGCTGGGCATGAGGCAGAAGGCCGGAGGACCTTTACTTCCTGCTGTTGCTGTCATAGGCGATGGTCAATCTTGCCAACCAGGGAAATCTATTCTTCGAGAGATTTGGGAGTGCACAAGCTGAGGAACCCCGTTGGTGTACCCTGCATTGCAGGCCACTACCAAGCCATCTCTATGAGAGGACTTCATCGGTGTACCCCGCTCTGCGGACCATTACCGGATTGCTACTAGGAGGTATTCCTTCTGGGTATACCCCATCTCATGAACATTGTGCTGCTCTCTGCACTGCCCACTCCTCTAGCAGTATCTCTCTCTCTCTCCCTCTAATAAAGACGCTGTTGCACAGCTGTGTTTGAAACCTGCCTAGACCTCGCCTACCAATGGTGAGACTCACAGGGCTCCTCCCTGTGGGTGGTACCATCGCTCCTGTCGGCCCAGGGGCCCACAAACATACAAAACCCTAACAGATTACCAAGTCATGGACCTGGCACAGGACTCAGCGATACAGGATATCCCTGGCCTGACGTATTACAGAACAACAAAAGGTACTAGAGACTTTGGCTAACGCCATTAATCAGCTAAGTAATCGGCTGGATGCAGTCTCAATGCCTGCCAAGCCTACCCCTGCTTCGCAGGCACCCTCGTTCTGGCCTTCAGTGCCCTTGTCAGCACCTCCTTGTTTTGCAGGTGACCCCCTTGTCTTGTAAGGGGTTTCTGAATCTATGCAACATGCACTTCACCTTATGACATGCATGTTTTCCCAATGTAGCTGCCAAAACTCAGTACAAGGTTACCTAGATGAGTGGTCCCACAACTTTTATTTTATTTTATACTCAATAATTAAGTTAGAGAACTCCAGCTTAAGCATAACCCTTGTATGATTACCATATTAATCATATACATGGACTAGATCCATGCCACATTTATTATACATTATTTTATATGAGCATGTACTGACATCGTAAATGGCACTTTTGTAAATTTCATTTGTAACCAAACCAAATATATGTGACCATATCTAAACCGTTGTGATGGTGCAGTACTAAACGACGGTATATGAAAGATTTTAAATAAATAAATAAATAAATATTCTGTCTCTCCTGGATGGGAAGGCTTTGGCCTGGGCATCACCTCTTTGGGAATGGATGGATCTGATACTCAATGACCTGCCGGGCTTTCTTGCTCAATTTCACTCAGTATTCGATGACCTCGGTCGCAAGACCATCGCTGGATCCACACTCCTGCATTTGCAACAAGGTAACCGGTTGCTGACCGAGTATGTCATTGAGTTCAAGACTCTTTCCTCAGAATCACGCTGGGACTTGGACTGTCTGCGTGCCATATTCCTTGAGGGATTAAGTTCACGCATCAAGGATAAATTAGCAGCACGAGAACTCCCTGCAACTTTGGACTCCCTTATCGACCTCACCAGTCGCATTGATCGTCGGCTACGAGAACTATCACACGAGGTTGGGATTCCAGAAAGTCGTGTCCAATGTTTTCTGCACCCGCTCAACATCTACCATTCAGACTGTTCCTACACCTAGTGTCGAGGAGAATAAACCAATGTAATTGGGTCACAGTCATCTATCTACTAAAGGGAAGCATCGTAGACAAAAATCAGGTCTCTGCCTGTATTGTGGCCAAACAGGTCATACTGTACCCTCCTGCCCTATCTGTCCAGGAAACTCTCAGGCCTAAGATCTGCTGGAGGACTTCTCCTAGGCCTAACAGCACCATCTCCTCCACTAACCTTGCCCATCTCTATCAATTCGGACTCCCTGGAGTTTCACACATTGGTGCTTATTGATTCTGGGACAGGCGGTAACTTTATAATGAGACAACTCATGGAACACCTACGAATTCCCACCATCTAGACACCTATGCCTTTGCTCTTGTCATCTATCCATGGTGAGCCATTACCAGGCAAAGTCACCCGATCCACAGTTCCAATCCAACTTCGCAGTGGGTCAATACACACGGAAACCATCTTATTCTTGGTTCTAGACAAAGCCATACAACTCATGGTGCTTGGAATGCCTTGGTTGCAAGTGTACCACACCCCAATTCGATTGGAGTACATTACAGTTGTCTCGATGGGACGATTCTTGCCATGGGAAGTGTTTGAAGACTATTTATTCCATGCCCTGTCTCACAACTACTACCTCCCTTCTGGGCCTTCCACCACAGTACTCTTCGTTTGAAGATGTATTTCCCAAGAAAGCCGCTGACACCCTTCCGCCGCATCGCTCCTTCGACTGCGCCATAAACTTAATACCCAACACCGAGCCTCCCAGAGGAAGGGTCTACCCACTTTCTCTGACCGAGACCAAAGCCATGTCCGAGTATATAAAAGAGAACTTGGCGAAAAGCTTTATTCAACCTTCTAAGTCCCCTTCCGGGGCCGGATTCTTCTTTGTAGGAAAAAAAGATGGCTCTCTCAGGCCATGCATAGACTACCGTGGCCTTAACGAAATCACTCGGATTGTTACACGCTGCCTTTAATATCAGAACTTTTCAACAGGCTCCAAGGGGCCAAGATTTTTACTAAATTGGACCTTAGAGGAGCCTACAATTTAGTGAGGATACGCTGGGGCGATGAATTGAAAATTCATCCTCAGCTTTTAACACTTGCGATGGCCACTTTTATGTAGTCATGCTATTTGGCCTCTGCAATGCCCCAGCAGTTTTTCAAAACATGATGAACGACATCTTCAGAGACATGCTGTACACCTGCGAAGTGGTATAACTGGACAACATTTTGGTTTTCTCTCAAAACCTTCAGAGCCACCATTTAGAAGTCACAAACATCTTACAATGCTTAAGGGACATCCAGGTATATGCTAAACTGGAGAAGTGCTCCTTTCACCAGGAGTCAGTTCCCTTCTTGGGCTACGTGGTTTCTAGTCAAGGGTTCCAGATGGATCCAAAAAAGACTAACAGCATGTGAGATTGGCCCCATCCCACAGGCCTCAAGGCCCTTTGAAGATTTCTGGGGTTCACCAATTACTACAGATCGTTCATCAAGAACTACTCTATGCTAACCGTGCCACTCACAGCTATGACTCGGAAGGGAGCCAACCCTTCACAGTGGTCCCCTGAAATCGTGACAGCCTTCCAAGAGCTCAAGGAGGCATTTTTGCAAGATCTGTGCCTATGCCATCCAGATCCCCAATGACCTTTCATTGTCGAAATAGATGCAGCAGAAGTTGGGGTCGACGAAGTCCTCAGCCAATACACCGCCAATAACATGCTACACCCATGCTCCTTCTTCTCCCGGCAATTCTCTCCCGCAAAGCACAACTATGGGATAGGAGACAAAGAACTTTTGGCAGTTAAGTTGGCCTTCGAGGAGTGGAGCCCCTTGCTTGAAGGAGCACAGCACCAAATCATGGTCTACACCAACCACAAAAACCTCAAGTACCTGAACCATGCTCAACGCCTGAATCACAGACAAGCCCGGTGGTCATTATTCTTTACCTGATTCAATTTCATCTTGCGATACCGGCCAGTGAACAAAAATATCCAAGCAGATACACTCTCTCGTTCTTTCACCATGGAAGATGTTCCAGACATACCACGCCACATCACCCGGCTGGCACTGTGTGTGTGTGGCGGCAAGGAGGACCCAGCGAGGGTCCTCCTTGCCGCCACACACACACAGTGCCAGCCGGGAAGACTGTGGTTCCACGTCCACTCAGAAGGAAGATCCTTAGATGGGAAAACAACTCTCTACTTGCAGGCCACCTTGGATAGGCTAGGATGCTCTCCTCGCTACAAAGATATTACTGGTGGCTTCTCAATGAGAAAAGATGTCCAAACTTACGTAGAGTCATGTCCTACTTGTGACCATCAAAAGCCACCATCTGGCCGCCCCTGGGGACTCCTTCAACCGCTTCCTGCTCCAAGTAAATCATGGACGCATATAGCCACAGATTTCATCGTGGATTTACCTCCATCCAGTGGCAACAACATTATCTGGGTTACTGTGGACCGCTTTTCGAAGATGGCTCACTTCATGGCATTACCTGGTCTACCATCTGCCCCAGAATTAGCAAAGTTATTCATCCGTCATATTTTTTGCCTTCACTGACTCCCAAGACACATCCTATTGGATCGAGGAGTACAATTCACGGCAAAATTCTGGAGATCGTTATGCAAGAAATTCAACTTATCTCTGGACCTCACATCTGCCTACCATCCTCAGGCTAATGGTCAGACAGAGAGAATGAATCGGACCTTAAAGCAGTTTCTCCAAGCATATGTGAACACTAGGCAGAGCGATTGGTCCAATCTTCTTCCATGGGCCAAGTTTGCCATAAACTCTCACCAGTCTGCCTCTACTGGTTCATCACCCTTTCAAATCGTCTAAGGACACCAACATCTTCTACCTTTACCACTGTCAGTGTCATCTCCAGCGGCACAGGTATCTGCTCAAGAGCTGCACCAACTCTGGGAAACTACGAAGCAACTGCTGCAGCAAGCCGGTCAAAAGGCCAAGAAATTTTACGAAGCTCATTATCGTGCGGATCCTCAGTTGAGTGCTGGAGAATAGGTGTAGCTTAGCACCCGATTCTTCCACTTGAAGCTGCCCTCTGCTCACTTCGCTCCCAGGTACATCGGGCCTTTTGCAGTACTTCATCACCTAGGTCCAGTCACCTATAGTCTGCGATTATCCACTTCTTTGAAGATCCACAACGCCTTCCACATTTTGCTTTTAAAACCGCTCATCCTGTCTGAGTTTTCGAAGAAAACACCTGAAACCCAACCTCTAACTGCCGAAGAGGACATCATATATCAGGTAGAGGACATCTTAGAATCCAGGAAGTGTGGAAGCTGCTGGGAATACCTCATCGCATGGGAAGGTTTTGGTCCCGAAGAAAATAGTTGGGAGCCTGAGAGCAACATCCTCGACAAGGAATTGATCAAACAGCTCCATATCTCTCATCCTCGAAAGCCAAAACCCCCTGGGAGGGACCCTAAGAAGGAAGGTGCTGTTACACCCATCAGTCACAGATGGCTGCAACCACTTCTGCTCACCTCTCTTCTCTCTGCAGTGACTCCATTGGGGAAAGTGGCGGCCTCCGTCAGCTACCGCCGACCCACCTAGCGTTCCCGGGATGGCGTGGGCGCTGCTGACTGCCATCTTGACTCCGGGATCATATAGGCGCATGCGCGCATGCACAGGTTTGGTTAAGTACTGCTTGGCGGGAACCTCAGGGGCGTCCCCCGCAGATGACGTCTCCACTCTTGGATACTTAAGCCAACCGAACCTGACCACTTATGACATGGCATCGTGTTCCCTCATTGCTGATTCCGCACCTCACGCTACGGACTTCCGTTCCAGCTTCTACTCTAGCAAGACACCTTCTGGGTACCCGTTCCCTTGGTGGCCTTCCTTGTCTCTGGATATCTGCTCCTCAGAGGGCCTTCTACCTTGGGCTATCACTCTACCCTGCATCACAGGACTACTGTTAGAACGCACCTTGCTGTGAGTACTCTGACTCTTGGATTACTTCCTCTCTCTGGTGTACCCAGCGCTGCGGGCCACTACCCCATTCACCTACATAGGACCCTCCTATGGGCACCTTATCCTGTGGACCTCCACCATACCATCATCTCTGGAAATCCTCTGGCGTACCCCACGCTGCGGGCCACTACCATTCCTGATCTACGCGAGGAACCCTGTTGGTATGTCCTGTGCTGCAGGCCACTACCAAGTCATCTCTACTGGAGGACCTCATCAGTATACCCTGCTCTGCGGACTATTACTGGATTGCTACTAGGAGGTATTCCCTCTGGGTATACCCCATCTCATGAACATTGTGCTGCTCTCTGCACTGCCTCGCTCCTCGAGCAGTATCTCTCTCTCTCTCTAATAAAGATTCTATTCCACAGCTGTGTCTGAAACCTGCCAAGACCTCGCCTCCCAACGGTGAGACTCACAGGGCTCCTCCCTGTGGGTGGTGCCATCGCTCCTGTCAGCCCAGGGGCCCAGAACATACAAAACCTTAACATTGGCTTTAAAAAGAATAATGTGAGGATTATAATATGGTGGAAGAAAGATTATGAGATCTTGTGCTATGTTATATTTATGATATTATAATTATTGAATTGTAAATATGAGCTAATCTGGCAATCCTGTAATTTTTAATGTTTAAATTTTAATTTAAAAAAATTCTACTGACTTCCCATGGAGTTCAGAATTAAATACAAGCTGACCATGCTGCCCCCCAAAGCTTTTGGCCACAGACTCAATGCCTTGGGCAAACATGATGCTATGAGTCTATACTCCCTAAAGAACCTTAAGATCATAAAAGACAGCATTGCTGGATGTTCCTTTCATCAAACAGATTAATTTATGTGTGACAAGAGAGTGCCCATTTGCGCACCTGTTCTCTGGAACTCACTTCCAGGAGAAATTAGATCTGTAAGATGCCGAAATACATTTAAATCTGTTTTCAAAACTCATTTATTTAAGCAAGCATTTAACTTACCCTAATTTTTTGCATATTTGACAGTTTTGTGATGCTGCTATCCCTATTGTGTTTGACAATATAGTTTTATATCGGACCATGGCTATTACCTTTCAGTGGGTACACTCCATAAAGAAGAAATATCCTTCTACATGTTGAAACGCTCAACACATCCGGTAATTCTGGGGTTGCCTTGGCTCCAGACTCACGAACCCCAGTTCCTTTGGCAATCCCTGCAGCTGGTACAGTGGGGTCCAAAATGCCAAACTACTTGTCTCCAGCTGGTGTCTCCTGTGATTCCAGTTTTGAAGTCTACAATGCTTCTTGGTCTGCCTCCACAGTATATGAAATTCAGTGATATATTCTCAAAATAGAAAGCAGACACTTTGCCTCCGTTACGTAAGTTCAACTGTCCCATTGAACTGCTGCCGGGCATGACGCCTCCCAAAGGCTAAACCTATCCCTTGTCACAGCTTGAGACTCAGGCTATGTCAGAGTACATAAAAGAAAACTTGGAGAAGGGGTTTATTAGACCATCTGATTCGCCCGCAGGAGCGGGATTCTTCTTTGTGAAGAAAAAAGTTGGTGGACTTCGCCCGTGCATTGACTATAGGGGTCTCAACGCCATAACGCACAAGGACCATTACCCACTACCCCTTATCAGTGAGCTATTTGACCGCCTCGAAGGCGCCAGAGTGTTTTCCAAGTTGGATTTGAGAGGTGCGTATAATCTAGTACGCATCCAACCTGATGACTTCTGGAAGACAGCATTTAATAATAGGGATAGCCATTATGAATACGGAGTAATGCCCTTCGGGCTGTATAATACCCTTCGGGCTGTGTAATGCCCCAGCTGTCTTTCAGCATCTCATGAATGAGATCTTCAGGGATCTCCTGTACAAGTTTGTTGTCATCTACCTTGATGACATTCTGATATTTTCCAAGGACATCAAAAGTCACCATGAACATGTTTGTAGTGTCCTCCAACAATTAAGAGAGAATCATCTATACACTAAACTAGAAAAATGTTTGTTTGAACGCACTCGTCTACCTTTCCTAGGATATATAATATCTGACCGTGGCTTTTCCATGGACCCGGAGAAAGTCCAAGGAATCCATGACTGGCCCCAGCCAGTTGGGCTTCGAGCCTTGCAATGGTTCTTAGGCTTCACTAACTATTATCGAAGCTTCATTGCCAACTACTCCTCCGTGGTCGCCCCACTTACATCGATGACTAAGAAGGGGGCCAATACCCGAGTCTGGATTTCTAGAGCCATCATGGCCTTCTAGAGGCTCAAGGATGCCTTCAGCTCTGGACCGTGTCTTCATCTCCCGGATCCCAAATGTCCATTTGTAGTAGAGGTTGATGCCTCAGCTATCGGAGCCGGGGCTGTCCTAAGCCAACACTCATCCACGGGCAAGTTAGTCCCTTGTTCCTTCTATTCACACAAGTTCACCCCCACAGAACAATGCTACACAGTTGGTGATCGTGAACTACTGGCAGTGAAGTTAGCTCTTCAGGAATGGTGCCCCTGGTTGGAAGGGGCACAGTACAAATTCACTATATTCATGGATCACAAGAACTTAGAGCACCTCAAGGAAGCTCAGCTTCTAAATCCCTGGCAGGCCCACTGGGTCTTGTTTTTTGAGAGATTCAATTTTAATCTCTGTTTCCATCCAGGTTCTAAGAATCAGCGAGCTGACGCGCTGTCTCGATCCTTTGAACCCGAGGATCTTCCAGAAGTTCCTAGTTATATCATCGATCCTGCCTGCATATCAATAGCATCAACCATGACTGTTCCAGTCGGGAAAACTGTCATTCCTCGCTGACTATGAGAGCGGGTCTTAAAGTGGGCCCATGATTCTAAACTGGCAGGTCACCCTGGCCATGCCAGGACACTGGAGATACTGCGCTGACATTATTGGTGGCCCACCATGGTACAGGACTCTCGGAGTTATGTGGACTCTTGTCCCACTTGCGCACAACAAAAGCCGCCAACAGGATAGCTCTGGAGCTTGCTATAGCCACTCCCAGCGCCTACGGAACCCTGGTCCAGTATTTCAACAAATTTTATCACGGAGCTTCCCCCATCGCAAGGCAATACGGTGATTTGGGTCATAATCGACTGCTTCTCAAAGATGGGGAACTTTATCCCGTTGCCGGGTCTTCCGTCAGCCCCAGAATTAGCAAAACCTTTCTTGAGAAACATCTTTCGACTTCACGGGCTTTGCAAGGAGATTGTCTCCAATCGGGGACCACAGTTTGCCATCAAGTACTGGCGCTCCCTATGTCAGAAATTCAATATTTCCTTGAGTTATACCTCGGCCTACCACCCTCAGGCCAATGGGCAGGCCGAGAGAAGGAATCGAACCTTGAAAACGTTCCTACATTCAAACGTCAATGACCAACAGAATGATTGGTCAGACCTTCTCCCTTGGGCCGAGCTGTCACATAACACTCATCTAGCAGCAGCCACCAATTTGTCTCCCTTTTCATTGGTCTTTGGAAGGCAGCCCCGTCTGCCTCTTCCAGTTCCTGTTACAGTTCCGTCTCCTGCAGCACAATCCATGGCTCAAATCATCCGCCAAGTATGGATCAAGTAAGAGAAAGTCTCTTGCAGGCTGCTGAGCACGCTAAATGCACCTCGGATCTCCATCGACGACCTGCTCCACTCTTCCGACCTGGCCAGAAAGTTTGGCTGAGTGCCCGCCATATCCATCTCTGACTTCTGTCTCATCGGCTGGCCCCAAAGTATATCAGTCCTTTTCCAATACTCAGAAGAGTGGGAGCCATTTCCTATCAGCTCCAGTCCATGGGCATCCACGTTCCAAATGTCTTTGTTAAAGCCTCTTGTCCTGTCCTGGCACTCTCGCAAAGACCCTCCAGCTCCACGCATCTCTGCAGGTAAGAGAAGTCCTTGATGTTCGACGACGTCGAGGCAAATGGGAGTATCTCCTAGCTTTGGAAGGCTATGGGGCTGAGGAGAACTCGTGGGAACCTTCTCAGAATATCCTTGACAAGGACCTCTTGAAAACCTTCCATAGACAGAATCCTAAGAAACCCCAGCTGCGTACGGGGAGGCTTGGAGGGGGGGTACTGTTACGTGCCCCACCTGCGGTCGTCCCGTGCATGGGACCACTCACCTTCGGGGTCACACAGCGGGTCCCTGTCCTGTCTCCCTCGCAGCCCTTGAAAGTCCAGTTAGGCCCTGGCATCCCGCGGCGGTGGTTGCCGGGCCTGCGGTTGCATGCCAGGCCTCACGCTGGGCCTCAGTGTCTCAGCAGCTAGCCACGCCACTAAGCGCGTGCGGACCAGCCGCCCTGATGTAGTTTCCAGGGCTGGGCCTAGTTCCGCAGCGCACCCTGATTGAACTCATGTTAAAAGGAAGTTCCTGGCCTCACTTCCTTGCATTGACAATTGGGTCGGTTTGTTCCTGAGATTGCCCTTGCTTGTATTCCTGCTTGCTTGTTCCTAGTCTCGTTCCAGGAACCTTCTGTTCCAGTTCCATTCCTGCTTGTACCTGCTTCCTTCCTCTGCTTGTTCCAGTGTTCATTGTTCGTCTCCCTGGTCTTACCCCGGACTGACTTACTGGTAAAGACCTCAGCTTGTTCCTAACCTACCTGCCTGCCTGCCACCTTCCAAAGACCTCAGTTTGTTCCTGACCTGCCTGCCTGCTGCCTGCAAAGACCTCAGCTTGTTCCTGACCTGCCTGCCTGCCTGCCGCCTGCCCAAGACCTCTGCCTGCTCTTCGACCTTGCCTGACCTCTGGATCTTGACCCTTGCTTCATTGACCACTCCTCGGACTGATTCCTGGACTTTGACCTTCCTTGCCTGACCTTGCTTGATTCTGGCTCTGTCCCTAGCTTTGTCCTCACCATCTCTATATTGGTTCACTCTCCTCCAACCTGTTTCCAGCTTCGAACCCGATAGTGCTCCTCTAGTGTCTGTGGGCATGCCGGACTTATACTCTCCCAGGAGACTCTGCGAGGCCCACCTAAGTCCAAGCGGCCTGGGCTCCTCCCGGGGGGACCTCGGGCTTCCAATGGTGAAGCTCTACACTGCCTCTGTCTCCTTCCATGCTCCACCCCCTGTGGACAATCCCTGTACTGCCACAGGACATGGGTCCACCCCTGAGCGCAACACCTTTCAGATCTGTCTTCTCTTTACTTAAAGGCATTAGGTCTACTTTAGCATTTATTGCAACCTCTCTACTGGTATGCCTTGTTAATATTTTTCAAAGATACATCATTCCTAACCATGTCCTCCTGAGTGATTGTCAGCTTTTCCCCCTTCATCTAGTTTAAAAGCTTCTTTATCTCCTTTTTAAAAGTTAGAGCCAGCAGTCTGATTCCACCTTCGTTAAGTTAGAGCCCATCCTTTTGGAAAGGCCCCTCTTCCCCAAAATGATGCCCAGTTCTTAACAAACCTAAATTCTTCTTCCCTGCACCATCATCTCATCCATGATTTGAGACTCTGGAGCTCTGCCTGCCTCTGGGGTCCTGTACATGGAATGAGGAGGCATTTCTGAAAATGCTACCCTGGAAGTTCTGAATTTCATCTTTCCACTTAAAATCCTAAATTTGGCTCCCAGAACCTCCTTCATCTAGTTTACTATATTATTGATACCCACATTTACCATGACAAGCGGCTCCTTCCCAGAACTATCTAAATTCCTTTCTATGCAACACATGAGTTTTGTCACCTTCTCAACAATCAGACAAGTTACCAAGTGATCCTCATGCCCACCAGTATCTCAGCTATATACATTCCTAATAATCGATTCAGCAACTACAATGGCTGTCCTCACCCTTCCTTCCTGAGTACATATCCCTGGAGACATATCCTTGGTGTGAGAGGATACTACTTCACTTTGAAGGCAAGACCTAGTGACAGGACTGCTTCCTGCCTTACTAAGATAATGATATCCTTTCAGGTGACCTTTCTCCTCCAAGGCAGCACAGTGGTTGCCATTTTGAAGGTGGGACGGCTCTACTACTTCCCTGAAGGTCTCCTTTATATACCTCTCTGTGTCCTTAGCTACTTCAGGTCAGGAGCTCTTTGCACTTAGTGCACACATACAACTTCTGTTATGCTTGTGGACCCTTGGACCAAGGGGGAGTTGGCCCTGCCTCTGGGGAGGAGCCCCACAGGCCCCCACTGTTGGTAGCCAAGGCTCAAGAGGAGCAGAGACCCTGCTGGAGCTTCACCACTACCAGCCCATGTTCCCCTTAGGTTGAGCCCTCAGGTGCTGGGGCCAGCTGGACTTACATAGGGTTTCCCCAGAGGAGGAAATCCAGACGAAGGAGGAGACTATAGCGCAGGCCAAGTTTGGGACAGAAGATGAAGCCCCAAGGGGAGATTCACTCAAGCATTGAGACAGGTGGCATATCTCATAGTCAATGTCCAGGCAAGGGTCATGGCAGGCAGCATAGCTCATAGTCAAGGTCCAGTCAGATGTCAAGCCGAGTCAAGCAAGGAGTGAAGAGGAAAGTTGGGATGATGAAGGAACTCAGGAATGGCAAAGCACAATGCAAAGAGGGTGGAGACCTATTGCTAAGGCAAGGCCTGTAGGCAGAGATGCCTTATATAGTGGTAAGGTCATCAGTAAGGGCCACAGGACTTTTCCTGCTGCAGGCCCTTTAAATTGTGCAGAGAGATGCTGCACATGCACCTAGGGGTTGGGCTGCAGAGGAAGTCTGCAGCAATGGCGGCCCAAGCTGCGAAGAGTGATGGCGGCGTTCAGAGCCACAAAGCAGGAGTGTTGCATCAACAGTGGTTCCCCAGTGCTGCCAGGGAACCCAGGCTTGCCTCCACTACGGTGGCACGGCGTTGGGTAAGCGAGGCCAGCCATGGAGCTTTGTGGCTGGCAAACGCATCAACTTCTTGCCAACTCGGAGATAATTATACATGTTGTACTCAGTGCAAAAGACTGGAAGGCTCCCTCTTGCTGCTGCTCTACTGTCTGCTTCTTAATTTTCTTGATTTGTTATCACGTTAAAATTTCTAAGGGAGTAGGGATGTAAAGCTAATCTAAAGTACTTTTAACTTATTGATTCATTTTATATTTGACTGTCAATGACCAGCAAAATGCTACAATTAAGTTAGTTACAACTACCTAGTTACCCACCTTATTGACTCTTATTTTGAATTAAATTCCTTCTGTATCAAATCTGTAGTAAATTTATATTAAGGGGTTTTGGGGTTCACTTGTACCATTAGGTATGTGCTTTCCAGTCCTTTTCTGCTGCAAGAAGTGTGGGGCCTCTGGAACTGTGGAGTCTGAAGCCTGGATAGCTCACGATGACCTCTGAAGTTCTCTCCCTGAGGCTGCTAGGTAAGGTATACAGATAAGCCTTCCAGTCTTCTTCTGCTGCCTAGACTTGGAATTCAGCTGAGGTTACAGTAACGGTACAGAAGTTTGTGAGCTGTAGCTTATAATAAGAGGATAGTGCAAGGAAAGTACTGTGGCCATGGAGGGAGGAAGGAAAGAATGCTATAGTCATCCTTGGAGGGGTGGGGGAAGTGGTGGTGGTGGTGGTAGAGAGAGATAGTGTGAATTAACAATAGGAAATATTTCTATACAGAAAGAGTGGTGGGTGAATGGAACAGTCTTTCAGTGGAGGTAGTGGAGGCAAAAACAGTATCTGAATTTAAGAAAGCATGGGATTAGCACAAGGAGTCTCTCAGGGAGTAGTAGAGATTGTACAGCTGAGTAGTTGGTGTCGATGGGCAGACTGGATAGGCTGTCATGTTTATATGTTTTTATGATACACATTATTCCTTTCTCTTATCCTCCCCCCCACCCCAACTACCAATCAACAGCAATCTCAGAGTGACCACAATTCAAAGATTCCCAGATAGGAATATGTTAATGATAGGAAGAAGTGCCAAAGGTCCATTCTGAGATTCAGAAGTGAAGGGGAGTAATATGTAGAGACTAACGAGGAAAAAAACCGGAATTGCTTAATAAATATTGCTGTTTGGTGTTCACTAATATTGGGCCAGGAGTCAGACCACAGAAAATGTACACAAACTGGACTGGATATGAGAAAAACTTCAAACAATTTTCAGAAGACTATGGTTGTGAAGAGCTGGGTGACCAGAGAGTTGGATCAGGGGAGAGCACTAGATATAGTTACTAAGATTTCAGTAAGTTCTTCATCAGCAACTTATAAATAAGCTTAGTGCCCATGGTATGAGTCCTAAAGTGACTGACTGGGTTAGACACTGGTTGAATAGGAGGCAACAAAGGGTAGTGGTAAATGTATTTCATGCCAAGGAAAATGGTGTTACTAGTAATGTGCCACAGGGATCAGTCCTTGGACTGTTGTCTTCAACATTTTTGTAAATGATATTGTGGAAAGACTATAAGGAAAGATTTATCTTTTTATGGATGATACCAAAATCTGAAACAGGATAGACACCTAGGAAGAAATGGAAAACATAATGAAGGCTCTAGTAAAGCTTGAGGAAGGATCTAGATTCTAGCAGGTAAGATTTAATGCTAAAAAATGCAGGGTCATTCATTTGGGCTGCAGAAACCAAAGGGAGTGGAACAGTATTTTGTGTTTTTAAAATATGTATGTTTTCATGTACATCGCCTTGAGCTTAGGCAGAAACGATTCATAAATTATTTATAAAGATAAAGTAAAGGGGTGAAATTATTTTAAGTATAGAAAAAGAGCGGGATCTGGAGGAGACCAAACAAATGGATAAGGTGATGGAATAAGTCAGAAAGATACTTAAGAGCAGAGAAAGAAGGAGGTCATATTGCCCCTGTAGAAGTCCCTATTGAGACCTTATTTGGAATATTGTATACAATTCTGGAGACTGTACCTTTGAAAGGTTATAAACCACATGGAATCAGTCCAGAGCCTGGCTACTAAAATGGTCAATAGTCTTCATTCTAAAGCATATGTGGACACACTTAAAGATCTAAACATGTATTCCATAGGGAAAAGGTAGTGTTGAGGAGCAACAGCATTTTGCAGTATGCATTCACTCTCAAATTGCCATCAGCAAAGGAAAGGCATTGGGCCTTCTTTTAAACAGTATTATGCAGCATCGTTTACAAAACTAACACTCATTTGCATTGATTTATGGAAGGCCATGTGTACTAGTGTGGGGATCCCATCTTCCACACAAAACAGCAGCAGCATGAAAGTAGGAGAAAAAGGGGAAGACCATCTCCGAAGCTGACTCTGACCCTTCCCCCACAGACATGACAATCAAACAGCCCCTTACCCCATGTCAATAGCAAACCACCATGGAGAAGATAGCATAGTCAGTGTTCCAGGTATGAGATAGGCAGCATTGAAGAAGATGATGGTGCATAAGAGAAATGATTGCCCTTGATGCTAGCCCCTGTAGATGGTGAAAAATATGGGGTTTGAGAGTGACGTGTGAGAGAGAGAGAGCATGGCTGTGAGTAAGAGGGTTTGTGAGTGAAATAGAGTGTCTGTAAACAGCTGATTGCAGCAGGGCCAACAAAAGAAATATGTTATGTCACTCTCTCCTTTCCTCACTCCCCACCCCACCCTTCAAACACCAGATGGTCCAAGTTTTTTTTTTAAAGTAACTAACCGCTCTATAGCATCATATTGTTCAAGAATCACTGAGCTGGAGGAAGGAAAAGCTATACTGCAGAGGCAAGAAAAAATACTGTGGCAGAGATCTGAGGAGTGAGAGAGATGAACTCCAAACCTACACTCTCTCAACCGACTTAAATAGGAGGCACTTAAAGAAAGTTCAGGGAGAAGGAAGAGGAACCTGGGGTGCTAAATTCCCTACCTTCCTGGCTGGAGAAGAAAACCCTTTATTCCTGGCTTATAAAGAGGAAGCCCTGTTTAAGCCCGACAAAGATCCTCTAATCAAGCTATAGACACCTATTTTAAGACTTATGTAAAGTTGATACCAGACATGTAGGAGTAATCAAACTGCCTACATTTTGGCAAACCTTGCAAGCTGTTTATATCTGAGGGGTTTGTGAAAATAAGGCCAAATAACACGGGTAGTTTTGTCTTGGTTATTTCCTTTTAAAAAGCACCACACAAAATGTGCCTGTTTTTGGTTTGGGTACTTTAAGAAAAACATATGTGGATAATTTTGATAGTTTAAAGAGACCATGTAAGTGCCTTCTCCAACCAAACCCCACACCTGGAACACCTTTGAAGATGCATGAGTGAAAGTATCTGCATCACTGAGATACACAGGCATTTTTATTCTCATTCAGTGTGGGTAAAATAGTGTTTTAGCTACGGAAAGAGTTTTCATTATTGCCCTCATAAAATCTGTCTCCAAATGGCTAAGCTGGAGCTAGGCCGCTGCTGGTGTAATGGATCCCGGGGAAGGGGATGGGGGATACCTTATTTCATGGTCAGAATAACCTGGAGGAACTGAGGGGAGGCAGTTCTGCAGAAATGATGGACTTGTAGAAGCTGAAGTTGAGCTCAGATTCTGGAGCAGGTTCTGAACTCTTAAAGAAGCAATGCACCCAAACTTAGAGAATGAGGTAAATAATGATATGTGGATTGGAAGGTAAAAGAGCATTAAGCAGGGAAGACCTAAGGAACTGTGGATTATTACATGCAGCTGAGGGTCCCATGATACCTATTTTAGATACAATTTCAATCTATTCATTTTTTGTCTACTAAAATCAGGAGGACCTCATAGCAAAACTAAGTCCAAACTCCAAAATAAGGTTTTGTTTATGTTTCACAGATTTTTTTTTTCTCTGTAGCATTTCTAATTATCTAAGTAACAAACCATTATTATTCCCTTATTATATAATTTTTCATCTGAGAAATTGTAGCAATTATATAGTTCTACTGAATCTATTTGATTTACCATGAAAAATGCTTTAATTATCAAAAAGCCCTATGTCTCACCCCAGTAATTGACCTAGTATGGTATAAATCATTATTGTATATATTTAGCTACTCTATTAAAAATTATTATTTTTTTAAAGGATTTTATAAATTTTGATGTACTTTTAACATTTTGTGTCTTTTAATTATTTTTGGGAGAGTTTAGCAGACTGTTTCATGGACTGAAATTTAAATTTCTATTATATGTTCTCATAGGAACTAGTGATCTTGTAATAATAAACTTATGCATATCAATTTAAAAATAACACATTACTTTAATTGTATTTTCAATTTGGCTGAAAAAAATAATAATGTGATTATTAATGGTATATATTTCAATTCATTAATTAGAGTATTCATAATTTAGCAGCTTATACTTTTATATTTGCACTTTCCAAACTCATAGGATTTTTTTTCCTATTTTAAAACAAGTACAATCCAATTAAAGAAACAGTGCTTAAAAATTAACATATGATTTGTAAATTGTTTTTTTTTTACCTGTATAAAGAATCTTTGCTAGTAATGGCTTTAGCACCAATTAAAGCTGCCTGATTTATTTCCTGTTAACTGAGAACATGAAAGCTATATTTCAAAGTATCAATAAAATGGAAGGATTAGTTGAGCTCATTAAAATCAGGTAATTTAATTTTCACTTCAGTTATCAACTCCCTATCATTTTCTAATAACCCTCCTGGGGAACAAAACACCTTGATAAAATGCAATGCTTCTAAATACAGATCATTGCTCTTGTTTGAACGCTAGGATGCAGTATAAAATGACTTTTGTTATTGATAAATGTAACAAAAAAACGATAAAGGATGTGCAAAATCCTCTTCACTACTTTTTCTGTTATTTAAATACTTTTAAACATAATTTTAGCATCTATGTAGAAACATTATTTTCAAGATTGGAATAATTATAAATAATATTAATACGCTGCACACGAACTTGGCTTCCATCAACATTTCCCTTCCACCTTTCACCCTTCCACCCTTCCACTACTTTCAAGGTCACTGTAATGGCCATACTATCAATTTGGCATGAATTGAGAGGGTATTTTTTAGCAAAGTGCTAAATGATCATAATTGCATTATTACAATTATATTCTGGGTAGTTAAGGAAGTAGAAAATCATCACTGGTCTAAACATTTCATTAATTGCCAAGCAGCCTTTGAGGTATAATTATTACTTGCAACATTTATAATATAATAATGATAATAATAATTGTAATTTATTATATACAGTGCCATATATCTGATCATCTACATCTTCATTTTCTGAGTTATAACATGGGAAAAGCATAGTAAAATGAAATTAGAATCTTACCTGCTAATTTCCTTTTCTTGAGTGCTGTCAGACCAGTCCACACTTGTGGATTTGTCCTTCCTACCAGCAGATGGAGGCAGAAAGCAAAGCATTTGCACTGTTGACCCTCTTCCCTATATAGTCTGTAACAGCATGAGAAGTTATCAGTAGACTCTTGTCCAAACTAGTGACTGAGTTCCCCTGGAGTAACTTAAAAAAAAATCTTCATCAAAACCCCCCAGTCTCCCTGGTCTTCTTTACATTTTTTCTTTACTTTTCTTTTTTTTTTCTAATGCTTTCTTCTTCCCAAGTACCTCATCTCATTATATTTGGTGTGGGCTCTGGCAGGACTCAAAGAAAATGATGGAATAGTAGAAGCTGAAATCAAGCTCAGACCCTGGAGTAGATTCTGAATTCCATATTCTTCATCATCCTACCAGACCAAACCAGATTTGTGCGATTGTCAGGCAGTGACTATTCTCGGTAAGGGTAGGCCAGGGCTGCTTGGAGAACCCCTGTTCTGAAGGCCATGTCCCCTATTTGCCTGCAAGTCTATCCTATAGTGAATGAGTTCAATGAAGCACACATCGCTATCTAACATATGTCTACCAGAAAGACCAGTCTGCACTCTGTTGCACTGGAGGTGGACCCTTGGGCCGAGGTGGAGTTGACGCTACCTGTAGGAGGGATCCTATGGGTCCCCACTGTCGGCAGACAGAGAGGGCTGATGGCACTTCACCAATACCAGCCCTCATTCTCTGCGGGTTGAGCCTTTGGGTGCTGGAGCCGGCTGGACTTAGGTGGCCTCCGTCAGTGGTTGTCTATGGGTAAATCGAGGTCATCCCAGAGGCAGCAACTGGTATAGGTATCAGTCTGTACTGGAAGAGGCAGAGTCCCAGAGACCCGGGCACCAGTAGGAACATAGTCTGACAGAGGGCACCCGAGCAAGAGCAGGCCGAAGCCTGAATAAACCACGTCCAGGAGAAAAGGCTGAAGAGGCATCTTTAAGCAAGCTGGGATCAGGGCTGGTGGCAATCTGGAAGCAGTGGCAAGCAAGGCTGAGGTCTAGCCGAGGAGAGAGTCAAAGGATGGTTAGACGAAGCAGAGGTCCAGGGCTGGAGAGAAGCAAAGGCATATTCAAGAGATGCAGAGGTCCGGGGCTGTAGAGAGGCAATGGAGTAGTCAGGCAATGCAGAGGTCCGGGGCTGGAGAGAGGCAACGGAGTAGTCAGGTGATGCAGAGGTCCGGGGCTAGAGAGGGGCAACAGAGTAGAGCGGCGATGCAGAGGTCCGGGGCTGGAGAAAGGCAACAGGGTAGTCAGGCAATGCAGAGGTCAAACCAGGTCAGCAATCCAAAGGAGAGACGAAGAAACAGGAACACAGGAACAAGGAAACAGGAATGAAAGCAATCAGGATCAGGAATCAGAAACTGAAGAGACAACAAGTACTCGACTAGCGAGGGGACCTGTTGCAAAGGCAATTTGAGAGAGAGGAGCCCGGGCTTATATACCGGAGCTCTGCCGACGTCATCATCCGGGGCTGCAGCCAGGTTCCCGCCGCGGGCCCTATTTAAAGACTAGCTGTGCGCGCGCGCGTGCCGAGGGAGGGGCACAGCGCTAGTTTTGATGGCGTCTCTCCATGGGCCATGTGGAGCATCAGAAACTAGCAGGAGGCATCAGGGGTGGCCTGAGGATGGAGCTGATGGCCCACAGCCGCCAGAGACAAGGGAACAGATGCTGGAGTACTTTGAAAGAGGTGAGAGGGCCGAGTTGCGGGTCTGCTGCAGCCAGTGTGCGTAACAGTATCCCCCCCCACCTACCTGCTTAACCCTCTCTCCCAGAGCCATGAAGTCACTTTTGATATGACATGTGTGGTACCTAGCAGTATCATTCATGCCAACATGGATGAGCAGCATCAGATAATGATCAGCATCAGTAGGTATGAGGATTTTCGGTAATCTTTCTGTAATGTCTTGGATTTTGGCCCCCAGCAGACAGCACACTTCCCGAGATAACATGTCTAGTCAGCAGATGGATTCCTCTGTCTCCCTCAGAAGAGAGTCACCAACAACCACTACCCTATCTATCGTCCTTGCTATTAGTAGAGTTAATATCATCTGTCATGAATATCCTCATTTCTATATTCTCACTCTCTCAGCAGCCAGATTGTAAGAGAATGGAGCAGGATTTGTCATGGTGACTGGGCCCTGGTGTAGCAAACCCCTTATCTTGATGAAACTGAGTGGCTTCCCTTCCCTAATTCTGACCAGATCGACATACCATGGATGCCTCGCCCAGTCTGGGGTTATTAACTGACCTTTCCAGAATGGTCCGTGAATATTCAACTAAAGTTATCCCGTTAACTATATCTGAATACATTTCTTTCTCACCAGTTTATTCAATAGGAACCTCTCTAATCTTAAAAAATATGGCATAGAATTTGTATTTGTTTTAGAGTATATAAATGATAATAAAATGCCTTATCTGATGTCTCAGCATCTCCAGATGTTCAGCAGTTCAGCATATCCTTTGTACAGAAATTCCACATCAGCAAAGCGATACCGAAAACTGAATGAAAAAAAGTCTTAAGAACATAAGAATTGCCATATTGGGTCAAGCTGAGAGATCATCAAGCTTAGTATCCTGTTTCCAACAGTGACCAATCCAAGTTGCATGTACCTGGAAAGCTCCCAAGCAGCAAACAGATGGTTTACTGATACTCTATAAATCCAAAGAAGCCTTCAAAATGAAAATGCTTGAAAATTTCACCCATATGCACAAAAAATAAGGCATAAATAAATAATAATGGGTGATAGGCATGTGCAGATTGAAAAAATTTGTTTCAGTTCATTCATTCATTTAATAAGTCACAGTCATTCATTAGGATTATTTCAAACAAAAATGTCATTTGTCCATATTATTCATTCACTCGTTTACCATTATAGTCAATAAGGGAATCAATGCAAGATATTTTTGGTTTCCAAATTGGTATTTTGTAATTATTTCTAATGAAACTGGTGGGTAGACATCATCAGAAGGGTGAAGGCATGGCAAAGCATCAGAACCATGTCAATGTGGCACCAAAATAGGTATGAAGAGCCCAAGCAACTGCAATGGGGCAAAACAGTACCAACAATGGCAGGAGTTCTCCAAAGTACCATCATAAGAACATGAGTTGCCATACTGGGTCAGACTGAGGGTCATCAAGCCCAACATCCTGTTTCCAACCTTGGCCAATCAAGGATACAAGTACCTGGCAAGAATCCAAATATTAATTAGATCCCAAGCTACTTATGATGGTAATAAACACTGGTTATTCCCTAGGTCAACTTGACTAAAAGCAATGTATGGACTTCTCCTTCAGAAACTTTTTCAAACCTTTTTTAAACTCAGTTAAGCAAATTGCCTTAATCACATCCATTGGCAATGAATTCCAGAGCTTAATTGTACATTGAGAGAAAAATAATTTTTCTTTGATTTGTTTTAAATGTGCTACTTACTAACTTCATGGAGTGCCCCCTAATCCGTCTATTATCTGAGACAGTAAACAACTGATTCATATATACCATAAGAACATAAGAACATAAGAAAATGCCATACTCGGTCAGACCAAGGGTTCATCAAGCCCAGCATCCTGTTTCCAGGATGCTGGGCCATAAGAACCTGGCAAGTACCCAAAAACTAAGTCTATTCCATGTAACCATTGCTATTGGCAGTGGCTATTCTCTAAGTGAACTTAATAGCAGGTAATGGACTTCTCCTCCAAGAACTTATCCAATCCTTTTTTAAACACAGCTATACTAACTGCACTAACCACATCCTCTGGCAACAAATTCCAGAGTTTAATTGTGCGTTGAGTAAAAAAGAACTTTCTCCGATTAGTTTTAAATGTGCCCCATGCTAACTTCATGGAGTGCCCCCTAGTCTTTCTACTATCCGAAAGAGTAAATAACCGATTCACATCTACCCGTTCTAGACCTCTCATGATTTTAAACACCTCTATCATATCCCCCTCAGTCGTCTCTTCTCCAAGCTGAAAAGTCCTAACCTCTTTAGTCTTTCCTCATAGGGGAGTTGTTCCATTCCCCTTATCATTTTGGTAACCCTTCTCTGTACCTTCTCCATCGCAATTATATCTTTTTTGAGATGCGGCGACCAGAACTGTACACAATATTCAAGGTGCGGTCTCACCATGGAGCGATACAGAGGCATTATGACATTTTCCGTTTTATTCACCATTCCCTTTCTAATAATTCCCAATATTCTGTTTGCTTTTTTGACTGCTGCAGCACACTGTACCGACGATTTCAATGTGTTATCCACTATGACACCTAGATCTCTTTCTTGGGTTGTAGCACCTAATATGGAACCCAACATTGTGTAATTATAGCATGGGTTATTTTTCCCTATATGCATCACCTTGCACTTATCCACATTAAATTTCATCTGCCATTTGGATGCCCAATTTTCCAGTCTCACAAGGTCTTCCTGCAATTTATCAGAATCTGCTTGTGATTTAACTACTCTGAACAATTTTGTGTCATCTGCAAATTTGATTATCTCACTCGTCGTATTTCTTTCCAGATCATTTATAAATATTTTGAAAAGTAAGGGTCCCAATACAGATCCCTGAGGCACTCCACTGTCCACTCCCTTCCACTGAGAAAATTGCCCATTTAATCCTACTCTCTGTTTCCTGTCTTTTAGCCAGTTTGCAATCCACGAAAGGACATCGCCACCTATCCCATGACTTTTTACTTTTCCTAGAAGCTTCTCATGAGGAACTTTGTCAAACGCCTTCTGAAAATCCAAGTATACTATATCTACCGGTTCACCTTTATCCACATGTTTATTAACTCCTTCAAAAAAGTGAAGCAGATTTGTGAGGCAAGACTTGCCCTGGGTAAAGCCATGCTGACTTTGTTCCCTCGATCATCTAACGGGGGCCGTTCAGTAATCCGCCTGCCTACACCACAACGTTTCTCTGGGGAACCCCAGGCCTGCAGGGGTTTCACTAACCAGTGCAACATGCACTTCCGCCTGCAGTCAGCCCTTTTTCCCGACGACGCTACCAAGACCACCTTCATTCTCTCTCTCTTCGAAGGGAAGGCCCTAGAGTGGGCTTCCCCCCTGTGGGAACGGAATGACCCCATTCTGAGTAATTTGAGAGCATTCTGGGAGCGCCGGGCCCAAACTGCTTCAACTACGCCAAGGTTCAAGGACGCTGGCTGAATACGCCATTGATTTCCGGACCCTTTCTTCAGAGCTCGGCTGGGGCCCTGACTGTCTACGAAGCATATTTCTTCAGGGGCTTAGCCCCAGAATCAAGGACGAGCTCATGGGCCGGGAACTACCTATGTCCTTGAACGCCCTTATCGACCTGGCAGGGCATATCGATAGGCGCCACCAAGAACGCCGCCAAGAGGACCAGATGACACAGAAAGCAGCAATTCCTTCGAGATGTCCTCGACGCTCGCCTTTTCCCAAGGGTGACTCGGGAGTCCTCCGAACACCGGTCGATGAGCTCATGCAATTGGGCCGTGGGAGACTCTCCATACAAGAGCACCGACGGTGAATTAGAGAAGGACTTTGCTTCTACTGCAGCGTGGTGGGCCATCGAGTGGCCGCACGCCCCCAGTGGAGGCAACCCTCCCACCCCTCACCCACCTACCCCTAGCTCATCCCTTAATTTATAGGCAGTTGCCACTTTCACAAAAAAAAAAAAAAAAAAATCAACAAAAACTTTATTGAGAATTCGATCAGACCCCGGTAGGCCACTACCAGACACATAGTGAATTCACTAATACATTTAAAGGACGTTAGACACATTCCTACTCCCATAGCAACCTAAAACTTAACTAGGAACTGATCAAAATTGAGATGAAGGCAGCAGTCCAGCAGCAAGAGGAGTAATGTATGGCCAGCACCATCTTTAAAAATGGCGTGGGCCATCCAGTGCTCGTACCATGTGACAGGGGCCGGCCAATGGCACGGATACCCTGTCACATGGTAAGGGCAAAGGGCCATCGGCGCCATTTTTATTTGTGGCAGCCGATGGCCCGAGAGTGGGAGATCGCTCCCGGGACCACCACTGGACCACCAGGTGATTTAAAACTTTTTTGTGGGGGGGTCGGGAGGGTGGGGGAAGCTAAGGGAGCTGTTTTGAAGTGTCAGGGTGGGTTTAGGGATTGTTTTTTGTGTGCCGTTTTTCCCACCCTTCCCCAAAACGATAAGAGAACCCCATGAACAATTTTGTGGGGTTTTCCTATTGGTTTCGGGGAGCCCCCGATTTCTGATGACTTTGAAAATATCGTATGATATTTTCAATCATCAGAAATACGATTCACATCCCTAGTTTCTTCCCCTACCCCCTAGCGGACTCCTTTCTTGAATATAATCTGCTATGAAGTGTTGAGAAGCAGAATATAAATCAAATAAAAAATAAGTTAAACACCAAGAAGAGGGAAGAGGCAGAATATAAATCAAATAAAAAATAAATTAAACACCAAGAAGAGGGAGACTGAGCCAGAAACACCAAGTTTGCAATCTTGGTGTTTCTGGCTCAGTCTCCCTCTTCTCATTCTCTCCTTTGTCTGTCTCTCTTTTTTGGTTTTTGTTTTCTCTCTGGTGTCCTTGCTCCTTTTCTATTCTCTTTCAGTTCTTTCTCTTTCCTGCAGCTCAGATATTTTATATTTTCTCTTCCTTTTCCTAGCCTCTCCTCCTGTTTTCCCCTTTTCCTCTTCTTATTCTTCCTGATAATAGAAGAGCAAACAGTCCACTTGGTTAATGCCACCTTTGTTAGACTAAGGCAAATTCATCAGCTGAAGTTAGTTCTTAATAAGAAGGATTTGGTGACCAATCTCCACTCCCAAAATATGAGTAGAATATGCTACTGTTATTTGCTCTACCAAGACCTACCAGGAGCAAGACATAAACATTTGCAACTTTTGCAAAACACAGCTGCAAAGCTCATTGTAGGGATGTGCAGAGGAACGCCATACATTGTATTCGGGATTTGTATTCGTCGGGGGGCAGATACGTTGCATTTGGCAAGGGGGGCCCCCGATTCGTACATGCATTAATTCTTATTCGTTTCCCAGCTAAAACTGAATTAAGTACAACCCCCCCACCCTCCTGACCCCCCAAAGACTTACCAAAACTCCCTGGTGGTCCAGCGGGGGGTCCGGGAGCCATCTCCTGCACTCACACCCTTGGCTGCCGGTATTCAAAATGGTGCCAATAGCCTTTGACCTTCTATGTCACAGGGGCTACCGGTGCCATTGGTCAGCCCCTGTCACATGGTAGGAGCAATGGATGGCCGGCCATCCATTGCTCCTACCATGTGCAGGAGATGGCTCCCAGACCCCCCGCTGGATCACCAGGGAGTTTTGGTAAGTCTTGGGGGGGTCAGGAGGGTGGGGAGTTTGTTTAAATTGGCTCCTTTAGATGGCCGAATAATTCAGCGAAGATTTGTTGTATTCGTGGGGAATCACGATACGTTTCACTTCTCCACAAATACAACGAATATGGCCCTATACATTGCAGATTACAAATATGTAGGAAACGAATGCACACCCCTAGCTCATTGCATGACAAAAGAAATTTGAACTTGTCATGCCTATTCTATATGACATACATTGATTTCCTATCAAACATAGTGTTCAATTCAAAATCCGGTATCTGGTTTTTAGATGACTCAGTCTATCCATTCCAAGGAAACTATTGGGTTTACTTACCCACTATCAATCATCCAAAATATTGTGATCATCCCAGCAGACACTATTAGAAGTTTCATTGTACCTGGCTGAGAAATTGACAGTGGCAAAGCCAAATACTTTCTAATTTGTAATGATAGTGGACCCTTGTGCTGTGATGTGGTTGAAGTTGCCTAGTAGGCAAACCTACTAGATCCATGCCAACAGTTGGTGAAGGCGCCCTGGACTGGGACATTGGGACAAGCCTGGACCTTCACCTAAACCAGCCCCATTTCCCGCCGGTTGAGCCTTTGGATTCTAATGGCCAGGAGGACTTCAGCGAGAGTACCGCAGTCAGGATGAGAGACTCTGGGACCAGGCCAATGTCAGGGCAGGCAGCGGTCAGACAATTCTCAGGTACAAGAAAAGGATGGAGGTAGGCAGCAAGCAAGGCATAGTCGAGGTCCATAGCAGACGTCAGTGGCATGTGGAAGGCAAAAGAGTAGTCTGGCTCTATTGCAGAGGTCAGGAGCAGGTGGCAGGCAAGAGAGTAGTACAGGTCCTTAGCAGGGGTCAATACCAGGCATACAAGCGAAGTGTGATAAAAAGCTTGAAATTGAGCCCTTAGTGCTGTTGTGTAGTTGATGCAGCCTTGTAGGTGAATCTATGAGGCCTATGCTGACAGAAGCAAACTGAAGCTTCATCTATACCAGCCACTTCTCCTGCAGGTTGAGACCTTGGGTTCTGGTAGTCAGCAGTACTTAAGCAAGTCCCTAGGTTAGAAGTGAGAGCAAGAGTTTAAGGCATGCCAGGGTCAGCACAGGCAGCAGACTGGAGATATTGAGAACAGGCCAAGGGTTGGGACAGGTGGCTATCAGTGTAATCAGATCCAATGCAAGAGGTCAGGACCAGGTGGTAAGCAGGCATAGTCAGATCCAAAGCAAGAGGTCAGTACCAGGAGATCAGGCAAGGATGGATGACAACACACAAAGAGACACTGGACAAGACTGGGAGTAGGAGGTGAGGCTGAACGAGACAGGCTGGGCAAGGTAAGACTGGACGAGGCAGAAACACCAGAACACAGGAACAGCAAACAAGGAAGCACAGGAATAGCAGAGCGTAGGGGCAACATGCACTACACTAGGCAGGAGACCCATTGCTGAGGCATCAGTAAAATGTCCAGGCCCACCTTATATAGGGAGAATCTGCTGATGTCATCAAAGGGCGCCCTGAGAACTTTCCCGTTGCGGGCCCTTTACGAATTGATGTGCATGTGAAGAGGCCTTGAAGAGGATCCAGGTCATGGTGGCATCCAAGCGTCGTGTGCTGCTATTGGTGGCATTTATCAGTCGCGACATTGGCTGTGAGGAGGCTGGCTGTGTCTGGGGTGAGTGTGGCGCCTCACGAGAGTATTTCATGGGCCACCGAATATAACATGAAGGACTGGGATAAGGCAAGGCTGGAAGCAGGATAGGATAGAATGGACTGGGCAAGGCAGGGCAGGCTGGACATGTTGGTTTTTCTGCTTGCTGGAGGAACTATGCTGCCTAGAAGACTTCACCAGGGCTACAGACTGGACCATATTATGTGCCTTATTCTGGAACAACCTTTAACTGGAGGAACAAAATGAGAAGAATTATTTCAGCTTCAAAAGTATTTGAGTTACTTTTATTTCAGATTGTATTTTATGCCATAAACTTACTTGAACCTCTAGAAGGATATCACTCAAATAGGTAAAATGCAATAACATAAACACAGAACAACTTAAATTCAGATTTAAAAACAAACATCATGATATTCCCAAATCTACAGTAAAGCAACAATCCTAAGGTTAAGGCAGTGTTAATTAAAAACTTGCTCAAATGGCCTGGTATATACGCTTTTCCAAAATGTTAGATAAGTTTTCTCAAGGCAGATTTCTAATGCAGGGCTTCCCAAACCTGTCCTGGGGACCCCACTGCCAGTCAGATTTGTAGGATATCCACAATGAAAATGCATGAGATGCATTTGCATATGCTCAGTATCCGTGATATGTAAATCTATGTCATGCGTATTCCTGTGGATATTCTGAAAACCCGACTGGCAGTGGGGTCCCCAGGACAGGTTTGGGAAGCGCTGCTCTAATGGGAATGAGTTCTATATAATTGTAGTGTAACACTGTGTAATGTTTGCCAGTCGTGGGGTCGTCCCGCAATCAGCAGCACTCACCCAGGATGCTGAGAAGTAGCTTCACGGCTCCCACACCAACCAGGCTGTTCGCAGTATTCGCCACAATCACAAGGCCGCTGCCACCAACCCTCTTAGGCACACTCATGTGCACACACTCACAGCATATTTAGGCCTCATTTAGCAGGAAATAACTCACAGTGCCTGGTAAATTCTGGTCCTCAAAAACCACAAGTCAGTTTGTAAGGATGTACGTGGAAAATGTTTTCATTTTCTTTTGTTTCTTTTTTTTTTCATTTTGATTGTTGTTTGTTTCATTTATTTAAAATAAAAAACAAACAAAATATAAAAAAATGAAATGAAAAACAAAATAAAAATATTGAAATGCCAGGCCCCTTCACTAACTTTTTTTTAAAGAAGCTCCCCCACCTTTCTCGATCCCACAATCTCTTTCCAAAGTCCCTCTAGATCTCCCCTCCCAGTATCTTATCATATTCATGGGACAAACAGGGTATGAGAGACCCCCAGTCACTACGACCCCCACAGATGCTGTACTTCAAAAAGCTGACTTGAGGCTGGTGCCATTTGAGACACACCTGTACTCCGAAATTGTATCAATCTGGGGTCAACCGATGATATTTTGAAGAAAGACACTGTTGGGAAAGGAGCAACTAGGGATCGCTCCTGCCACTTTTTCACTCACAAATGAGGTAAGGTATGGAGCGAGAGGGAAATGATGTCAGGGGTGAGGGAAAGGGGTGGAGGGAGAGCTTGAAGGAGTGTCTACTTTGTGAGGGGTAATCAGGAAAGGGCTTGAGGGAACTGAAGCAAGCTGGGGAGAGGGATCTTTTTTATTATTTTCAGGACATGGCTTTTTCCAGTGGGGTGGGGAGCCAGAGCTGTTTACCTTTATAATTTGCTTACAGATCCATGTGTAAGAAATACCTACAAACCTGCAGTCTCGCCAGCTGCATTCAGAATTTTCCCTCCAAGTCAATGGTTCCAAACATTTTTTGTTTCGTGGCACACCTGGCACACCTGGCACAGGGGTCACTTTGTTGTGACACACCACCCACTTCCCCATCATTACTTTCTCGTCTTTTCTCTTCCCTCTCCCCCCATCCCATTGTCATCATCGCCTTCCCTCTTCCCCCAGCATCATTATCACACTTCTCCCCTGGCATCATCATATTCTTCCCTTCCCTCTCCCCTACCCCCTGGCATCATCATCACCACCATCTCTTCCTCCTCCCTTGCATTATCATCACTTTCCATCTCCCTCAACCTCTCTCCCTCACTCCCTGGCATCAATAATACCTTCTCTCTCCACCACCTCTACCCTGGCATCATCATCACCACCACCGTCACATTCCTTCTATCCCTCTCCATGACCCCCTGGCATCAATACCTTCCCTCTTCCACCACCTCTTTCACCACCCTTGCATCATCATCATCTTCCCTGTCCTTCCACCAGTCTCCTGCATCCCTTGACATCACCTTCTCTCTCCACCTCCTCACCCCTGGCATCATCATCGTCATCATTACCATCATCACTTTCCCTTTCCTTCTACCCCTCTCCTCCAACTCCTGGCATCATCATTATAATCTTCTCTCTCCCTCCTCCTCCTCCTCACCTCAGGCATTATCATTATCACTTCACCTCTCCCTCCATTCCTCTCCCCCACCCCCAGGCATCATAACCACCTTCCACCACCTCTACCCTATCCCCTCATCATCACCACCTTCTCTTTCCCTTCACCACCACCCCCATCATCATCACCTTCACTCTCCCCCGGCATCATCACCTTCCCTTTGCCTCTATACCTCCCCCTTCCATTCCCTGGCATCATCTCTTTCCCTCTTCCTCCATCCCTCTCTCTCACCACCTGGCATCATCAATTTTCCTCTGCCTGCACTCCCTAGTATTATCATCTTCCATATCCCTCCACCCCTTCCCTCACCCCTAACATAATTTCCCTCTCTCTCCATCCAGTGGGATCATTACTTTCTCTTCACTGTTCCTCCACTCCCCATACCAATCACCTTCTCTTCCCTTTCCCTTCACCCCCTGGTATCACTTGTACTCTCCCTCACTTCCTGGCATCATCATCATCCCTCTTCCCCATGCCTGGCATCATCATCTTCCCTCTCTCTTGACTCCTCTCCCCTACTGACATTATCATCAATCTTTCATCTCCCCCACCTCCTGGCATCACCTTTCCTTCACATTCTGTTTACCTCCCCAGCAACCCTCAACCTCACTTCCTGGCATCATCATCATCATCATCATCACCTTCCCTCTCTCTCCACCTTTCCTGCCCACCCCTTGAATCATCATCTTTATTCTCCCTCCACCCTTCTCCCCCAATCCCTGGCATCATCAACTTCCCTGTCCCCCATCTCTTGGCATCATTAACTTCCCTTCCCTCTCCCCCCCACACCATATGGCGCATTCAGGTGTCCCTTTCCCATTCTCACCCCCAGTCCTTGAACAGCAGAATTCCGGGAGAAGACTTACCCAGTGCTGCTTCTTCTTCCTTTGCCAGTTTCCTTCTGTAATCTGAACTGCACAGGCCAGCAGGTTTCATGAGTTTACAGGAACCTGTGCAGTTTCTGTTGCAGAGAAGAGCCAGCAAATGGGAAAGCAGGAGCAGCTGCTAATAAGCGCTCCTCTCCAATGCCCCTGCTGGTAGGAGGATATCCTGCAGGCCCTGAGGCAAAGAGAAAAGGAGATTGCAGATGCAGCACACCGCACTTCAGCCACAGCACACCGGTTGGAAAATGCTGCTCCAAATATTACTTGCAGTATTTGTATTTATGATGCATACAAAAGTTATATTGTTTAAGAGATGAGACCTACCCTATACTCTTCCTCTACTGTTCTCTTGCTGGTAAGTTGGAATTCAGAGTCTGTAACTAATTAAAATATCATCCATAGTCTAGTATTGTAAAACTCCTTGTTTGCTTTACATTTATTGGGCTTCTTAATTATCAGAGTATTGTGATACTAAAATCCTAATATAATTGTTAGCATTATATTTAGTCTTTATTTTTCCTAGGAGACCAAGCTCTTACTGCCGTGCATACTGCACATTATCATGAACGGTAGCCTTGTGTGAAGATCTGAATCCTGCTATACTAACCGAGGTATCTAGTACATGGTGTACGTGTGCATTATTTCTATGGGTTCTTTCCGATTTGATAGTGGGTGTGGACACTGGTGGCATCATTATTGTACTTGTAGCTGAACAGTTTGTGCTATTGTACATAGACATGTTTTGCTGGTCCTTCATGGTTACAGTCAGAGAGGACAGAGTCTCACCGTCAGCACAGCTGCTGTTGGCCAACTAAACATGGGCAAGTATCTGGCTGTTGTACTTTGGATTCAACAGATTTCATAATGTTGATGATTAGCCTTTCTATTAAAGATGGAGCTCAGCTACCTTGAGGCTTCACCATGGGGTTTCTTTGGAGCTCCCCAGCATAGTTGTGAGAGTGGGAAGCTCTCATGAGTCCAGTAATTGCCCAAGCTGCTCAGCGCAGGTTATGACTGTCCATCATCATCTTTGCAAGCACCACAGAGCTGCAGAAAACAAACCTCAATGCAGTCTCAAAATCAGGTTTTGTTAATCCTGGGATCCCTGGATTATAAAAAAAATCCAACCACAGAAGTCCTGGATTGAAAACCATGCAAGGGATTGGATGCACTACTTAAATCTGTTAAGTTGCATATGGCTGAAATTCTTATTAAATAAATTCTGTATGGGGCAACTGCATTCAATCTTGAATAGATAAGCTCTTAAGACTTGATGCTTGCCTCTTGCATTCACCACCACTGCTTGAAAGCACAGGACTATTATTGGTTAAGGAGGTATAGAAGATTTGTAGTGGGAAGATATATTTCAAACATTTTTGGGGTAATGTGTGTGTTAAACAAAGATTGCAGATAGGTTCTATAATGCTAAATTTGTTATTTGCAGAATATTTATATCTTGTTCTCAAGCTTTTTATCCTCTGTAGAAACAAAATGGGAAAACTGTTTTAATGAATCAAGCCCTTTGATACTCTTCCATTTGCACAAATGACTAGCAGTAAAAGCAATACACTGATACACTTTAGTTAGCTGACAGAAGTTCCATGTATGATAAGGACAAAATGTACAATAAAGCAGAAGAACTAGGAAGCGTAAAACATGTTTGTAAAGTGGTTTAGCATTCAAAGTGTTTCTTATCTACATTATTCAAAAGGACTCACATGTATTCTGCTCCAATAAATAAATGTAGCAATATTATACCTTGCCTGTCTATTGTCCTTCCTCTGATAGCATTACCTACAACGTCATAATGGACAAAAGAAGGATGAGAGAAGGCTGGTCTGACTCATTATGACATAACATCACCAAGTACTGGAAAACTCTTTTAAAAAAGGCAGTAAAACAATGTCCTTTGCACTCTGATGTAAATAAAACAATAAACCTGAAAATGGAAGTGCAAGGAATTGCACCTCTATAGCAAGAACTCTGGATAAAATAAGCAAATTTTGTTTTTCAATATTGGTATTGGTAGTTTTGGAATATAGAAAGTGATTTTACATTCTTTCAAGAAATTAATATTGTAAAGGTAATAAAATGAAAGGAATATGTAAATGTATTTTCCTCTATGTTGTCTTATGGATTGGTTAAGATTTATTTAGTAATCACAAGTATGATTTATATCATCAAACTCTGCATGCAGAAATTCTGGAATTTGCTAGCTCAAAAATAGCTACATTTTTGTACAATTTTGTACCAGAAATATATGCTATTAACAGGAGCCAGTTAAGTAATGATACTTTCTTGTTTTCTTACTGAACAGTTTTCTCTTGCATATTTGGACTTTCAGCTCAACTGGAACCAGGACTGGGATTTGGCTACATGAGCCTTCATTTGCAGCTGTCTGGGGATTTCTCCCCTACTTCATATCCACTTCCAACTTGCTTTGATCTAATCATTGTGGCATTCCCAGCCCTATTGCAAAGCTGTCAGACTCCAGAAGCTCTTCGGGTTTGCTCAGCAAGAGCTCAAACTACTTTCGGGGTGGAGCTAACAACTGTTTCCCCGACTGGTTGGGGGACGGGAGGCAGAGAATGGGATTGAATGGACAATTTTCTCAGTGGAAGGGAGTGGGAAGTGGAGGGCCTCAGGGATCTGGGTTGGGACCCGTGCTTTTCAATATATTTATAAATGATCTGGAAAGGAATGCAACGAGTGGGGTGGTCAATTCAGAATTGTTCAGAGTGGTTGAATCACAGGCAGATTGTGATGAAATGCAGGAGGACCTTGTGAGACTGGGAGGTTGGGCATCCAAATGGCAGATGAAATTTGATGTGGATAAGTACAAGGTGATGCATGTAGGGAAAGATAGCCTATGCTGTGATTACACGATCTTGGGTTCCATGTTGGGAGATCTGGGCGTCATGGTGGATGGCGCATTGAAGTCATCGGCTCGGTGTGCTGCAGCAGTCAGAAAAGCAGACAGAATGTTAGGAATTATTAGGAAGGGAATGGTGAATAGAACAGAGGATGTCATAATGCCTCTATGTTGCTCCATGGTGGGACTGCACCTTGAATACTGTGTATAGTTCTGGTTGGCACATCTCAAGAATGATGTGGTTGTGATTAAGAGGGTGCAGAGAGGGGTGATCAAGGTGATGTAGGAGATGGAATGACTCCCCTATGGGGAAAGATAGAGAGGTTGGGGCTGTTCAGCTTGGAGAGGAGAAGGCTGAGGGGGGATATGATAGAGGAGTTTAAGATAGTGAGAGGACTAGAATGAGTAGATGTGAATTGGTTATTTGCTCTTTTGGATAGTAGGACTATGGGACACTCCATGAATTTAGCATGTAACGCATTTGAAACTAATCAGAGAGGGTTCTTTTTCACTCAACGCGCAATTAAACTCTGGAATTTATTGCCAGGGGATATGGTTAGTGCAGATAGTATAGCTGGGTTAAAAAGGGTTTGGATAAGTTCTTGGAGGAGAAGTCCATTACCTACTATTAATAAAGTTGAGTTAGAAAATAGCCACTGCTATTGCTGGCATCAGTAGCATGGGATATATTTGGTTTTTGGGTAATTGCCAGGTATTTGTGGCCTGGATTGGTCATTGTTGGAGGCGGGATGCTGGGCTTGGTCTGACCCAGTATGGGAATTTCTTATGTTCTTGTTACGTTTGCTGCCCATGGCATCCCCACGGTGTGGCTCTCTCACCTTTCTAAGCAACTTCCAGGCTCCAGCTCCCCATCACTTGCAGCAGTGGACCATCAGCTCCGACCTCGGGCTCCTGCCAGTGCCTCCAGCCCTGCTCCACTTCCCAGGACTTCCAGCCAGGATACCTCCATCCATTGGGCCTCTCCGCGGAGTTCGCGGAGAGACGCCGCCAGCAGTGCCACGCCCCTCCCTAGGTCCTCGTGTGTACATCACTAAACCTTTTAAAGGGCCCGTGGCGGGAACCTGGCTGCAGACCCAGATGCTGACGTCAGATTCTTCAGCGTATAAACGCTCAGGCCTCGCACCATAGCGTTGCCTTTGCAACAGGTCTCCTCGGTTCCCTGTTGGTTCTGAGTACTCGTTGCCTCCGTGCTTCCTTGTTCCATGTTCCTGATTGTCTCCAAGTTCCTGATTCCTTGTTCATCTCGTCTGTACTTTGATTGACCTCCTGGTGCCGACCTCTGCTACGTCCGACCTTGTCTGCCTTCTCCAAGCCTCGATCATTGCTATGCCTGATCTTGTCTGCCTTCTCCAAGCCTGACCTCCGCTACATCTGACCTTGCCTGCCTTCTTCAAGCCTGACCACTGCTATGTCCGACCTCACTTGCTTTCTCTGTGCCTTGACCATTGCTACAGATTACCATGCTATAGACTCCTTTGTGTCCAGAGTTCTACGTTGCTTCTACACCTTCCAGTTGCTGCCAGCTCTCATTCAAGTTCGACAGTGATGCCTCCGTCTCTGTCTTCTGGACTTGGACTCCTAAGGCTCCGGCCTTTCTCTACTCAAGCACCTTCAGTCAATCTTTGTTCCTTGGTGCTTGGTTTCCTGTACTGGGACAAGTCCAGGATAATACTATGCCACCTGCTGGCTGCTGTGTCTGGGCTCAACGACCTGCCTTTGACGTCCAATCTCGAGACCCACCTAAGTCCTGTCGGCCCCGGCACCCAAAGCTCAACCCGAGGGGAACGTGGGCTGGTAAAGGTGAAGCTCCAGTGGCCTCTAGCTTCAGCCCACTCCACCTGCTGACAGTGGGGACCCATAGGCCCTTGCCTGCAGGTTGCATCAACCCATGTAGCCACATACTACTGCTTGTATATTTGTAGATATGTTTTACTTTTTGCATACTGTATTCTCTTTAGTTTTCATTTTTCATTTTGCTAAATTTTGCCTCTCTGTGCTTCCTTTTGTATTTATCAGTTGCCCTGTTCCCCCTTTCCCTGTTTATTGTAATTTCCACCTTTTTTACGTTAAAATGTAAACCGATATGATGTGTATTTTAATGCCGGTATAGAAAAGCTGTTAAATAATTAAAATAAATAAATAAATAAAATTAACCCCAACTCAGCCCAAGAATCCACCTCCAGCGCAACAGTTCTTATATTAGCAAAGTATCCATTTGGTCATCTTTGTATACATACACTAAGTGTTACAGACTGGATGTATGTGCAAGGGAGGATGCAGCCTTTGGAACTTCATTGTCAAGAGACTCTAGCTTCTTTCCTACCAAAATAATTGGGCTTGGGTATTTCCAAAATGTCTGGACTGGTATAGTAGGATGGGGAGAAATTTAACTTACCTGGTAATTTCCTTTCCTTGAATCCTGCTGCACTAGTACGGAACCTCCTGAGAATTTTGGCCTATGCATTTTTTTTTTTTTATTTCTATGTACCCTAGATTATAGATATTGATTATTTTCCATTTCCATACAACCAAATGTTCACTTGCTCTTTTAGTTTTTCTTGCTCCTTTTTATTAACCTAAAATAATTTTGGATGACATTTTCATGAAGGAGGATCTTTTATAAGTGTTATATTTCTTGTTACTGACAGGTTAATTATGAGTCAGGTGTTAGGTTTTTTTTATCCTTCATGGCTGTGACATACAAATACTGGTTTTTGCTAGAGTTGCATCATGGTAACAACTAGCGATGATGTCACAGAAAAAGGTGTGTCCTCTGTCTCCATCTGCTGGTGTGCAGCCCAGCCAAAGCCAGTATTCATATAACAAAGTAATATATTTAGGAATGACCTATCATGATAAAATTTGTAACTAACAATAATACAGATTTAACAAAGGATCCTTCAGAAGAATCAATTCTTTTCAACACTCCCAAGAAAGAGAAGGTAATTACCAAGGAGGCAAAGATATATTGAAACAACAGGAGGTATCAGTGCAAGCCCCAAATTCCTGGATAGGTTCTAGACTGGTATAGCAGAATTCATGACAAGGAAATTATCAAGTAAGTATATATTTTTCTCCTTCCTTTCATCCTGCTACCCCAGTCCACATACTAGAAGAAGAAGTAAGGCCTGCCTTGAATTAAGGACTGTATTACTTACTTCTTTACAAATTTATAGAAGACATCATAATTTCTAAGTTGTTTACAATAATATATTCATAATAATAAAAAGTAACAATATAAAACAAACATTGGCTCATAAAACAAAATAAAAGCCATAAAACCATAAAACATTTGACAAAGTCCCTCATGAGAGGCTTCTACGAAAACTAAAAAGTAATGGGATAGGAGGCAATGTCCTTTCGTGGATTACAAACTGGTTAAAAGACAGGAAACAGAGAGTATGATTAAATGGTCAATTTTCTCAGTGGAAAAGAGTAAACAGTGGAGTGCCTCAGGGATCTGTACTTGGACCAGTGCTTTTCAATATATATATATAAATGATCTGGAAAGGAATACGATGAGTGAGGTTATCAAATATGCGGATGATACAAAATTATTCAGAGTAGTTAAATCACAAGCAGACTGTGATACAATACAGGACGACCTTGCAAGACTGGAAGATTGGGCATCCAAATGGCAGAAGAAATTTAATGTGGACAAGTGCAAGGTGTTGCATATAGGGAAAAATAACCCTTGCTGTAGTTACACGATGTTAGGTTCCATATTAGGAGCTACCACCCAGGAAAAAGATCTAGGCATCATAGTGGATAATACTTTAAAATCGTCGGCTCAATGTGCTGCAGCAGTCAAAAAAGCAAATAGAATGTTAGGAATTATTAGGAAGGGAATGGTTAATAGAACGGAAAATGTCATAATGCCTCTGTATCGCTCCATGGTGAGACCACACCTTGAATACTGTGTACAATTCTGGTCGCCGCATCTCAAAAAAGATATAGTTGCGATGGAGAAGGTACAGAGAAGGGCAACCAAAATGATAAAGGGGATGGAACAGCTCCCCTATGAGGAAAGGCTGAAGAGGTTAGGGCTGTTCAGCTTGGAGAAGAGACAGCTGAGAGGGGATATGATAGAGGTCTTTAAGATCATGAGAGGTCTTGAACAAGTAGATGTGACTCGGTTATTTACACTTTCAAATAATAGAAGGACTAGGGGGAATTCCATGAAGTTAGCAAGTAGCACATTTAAGACTAAGCAGAGAAAATTCTTTTTCACTCAACGCACAATAAAGCTCTGGAATTTGTTGCCAGAGGATGTGGTTAGTGCAGTTAGTGTAGCTGGGTTCAAAAAAGGTTTGGATAAGTTCTTGGAGGAGAAGTCCATTAATGGCTATTAATCAATTATACTTAGGGAATAGCCACTGCTATGCATCAGTAGCATGGGTTCTTCTTAGTGTTTGGGTAATTGCCAGGTTCTTATGGCTAGGTTTTGGCCTCTGTTGGAAACAGGATGCTGGGCTTGATGGACCCATGGTCTGACCCAGTATGGCAATTTCTTATGTTCTTACCTCCGCAGTATTCTGACTTCAGTTATGTGTTTTCTAAGCAGAAAGCGGATACCTTGCCTCCATTGAATAACTTGCCTCCATTGAAATCAGATACCTTGCCTCCATTGAACTTCTGCTGGGCACCATGCCTCCCAAAGACAGAACCTACCCGTTGTCTCAGCCTGAAACCCAGGCCATGTCGGAATATATTAAGAAGAATCTTGAAAAAGGGTTCATTCATCCGTCTGATTCCCCCTTAGGAGCAGGGTTCTTCTTTATGAAGAAAAAGGATAGTGGTCTCCTTCCCTATATTGATTACAGGGGTCTCAACACAATAACCCGTACAGACCATTATCCATTACCCCTGATCAGTGAGTTATTCGATCGTCTTGAAGGGGCACAAATCTTCTCCAAACTGGATCTGAGAGGTGCGCAAAACTTGGTAATCATCCAACCCCACGATATCTGGAAGACGGCGTTTAATACCAGAGATGGCCACTACGAATATGTGGTGATGCCCTTTGGGCTATGCAATGTGCCAGCTGTCTTTCAGCGCCTCATGAATGAAATCTTCTGAGATCTCATTTTCAATTTTGTAGTCGTCTACCTCGACGACAACCTGATCGTTCTCCAACGTTTGAGGGAGAATCACCTGTACACAAAGCTAGAAAAATGTTTATTTGAGTGGAACCACTTACCTTTCCTGGGATACATCATCTCCGATCGAGGATTCATGATGGACCCAGAGAAGCTTCAGGGAATCCATGACTGGCCTCAGCCAATAGGCCTCCGGGCGTTACAATGCTTCTTAGGATTCACTAATTATTACTGGAGTTTCATTGTGAACTACTCTTTGATAGTTGCCCCACTCACAGCTAGACTAGGAAGGGGGCAAACACCCGAGTTTGGACGCCGAAAGCTATTGCCGCCTTCCAGAGAATTAAAGAGGCCTTCAGCTTCAGCTCATGTCTGTACCACCCCGATCCCAGACATCCATTCATTGTGGAAGTTGATGCTTACGTGGTCGGTGCCGGAGCCGTCCTGAGTCAACATTCTCCTACCGGCAAGCTAGTACCCTGCTCGTTTTACTCTCATAAGTTTCCCCCCACGGAACAAAGTTACACCGTGGGCGACTGCAAACTCCTTGCAGTCAAACTGGTGCTTCAGGTGTGGCGCCCCTGGTTGGAAGGGGCGCAACATAAGTTTACTATCTACATGGACCACAAGAACCTCGAACATCTCAAAGAAGCCCAACGTCTGAACCCCCATCAGGCCCGGTGGGCCGTATTCTTCGAGAGATTTAATTTCAACCTCTGCTTCCATCCAGGTTCAAAGAACCTGCGTGCTGATGCGCTCTCTAGATCTTTTGAGCCAGAGGACTTTCCAGAGGCTCCCAGTTTCATTATTGATCCTGCTTGTATTACCTTGGTGGCTACAACTATAGTTCCAGTTGGGAAGACTTCGTTCCCCACCGGTTATGTGAGTGTGTGTTAAGGTGGGCTCATGATTCCAAAATGGCAGGCCACCCTGGTTGTGCTCGGACCTTGGAGATGCTAAGAAGGCATTATTGGTGGCCTACTATGGTACAAAATTCCCGAAACTACGTGGACTCATGTCCCACTTGTGCTCAGCAAAAACCACCTATGGGGAGGTCTTGGGGCTTGCTTCAGCCTCTCACAGCACCTACTGAACCGTGGTCCAGCATTTCTACAGATTTTATTACAGATTTGCTGGTTTCCCAGAACAACACGGTGATATGGGTTGTTATCGACTGCTTCTCGAAAATGGGACACTTTATCCCTCTACCGGGTCTCCCTTCAGCTCCATAACTTCCTAAATTTTTTCTGTAGAATATTTTCCGTCTTCACGTACTCCCCAAGGAGATTGTGTCCGACCGGGGATCACAGTTTGCCGCCAAGTATTGTGCTGAAAATTCAATATTACTCTGAACTATACATCGGCCTACCATCCTCAGGTGAATGGGCAGGCCGAGAGAACTAATCGGACTTTGAAGACATTACTACGTTCCTACGTTAATGATCTACAAGACAATTGGTCGGAGTTCATCCCCTGGGCTGAGCTGTCGCATAACACTCATGACACAGCAGCCACTGACACATCTCCATTTGTAGTAGTCTTCGGAAGGCAGCCCCATCTGCCTCTTCCTGTACCCTTGATGGTTCCATCTCCAGAGGGTCAATCCATGGCTCAAACCATTCCCCACGTGTGGACCTGAGTAAGGGAATGACTGGCACAAGCTTCATAGACGATCTGCCCCACTCTTTCGTCCAGGCCAGAAGGTATGGTTAAGTGCTCGACACATCCGCCTAAGACTACCCACGCATCGCCTGGCTCCTAAATACATAGGACCATTTCCGATAATCAGAAGAGTAGGAGCTGTTTCCTATCAACTGCAGTTACCTCGTTGATTGGGTATCCACAATACGTTCCACGTGTCCCTGTTGAAGCCATTGGTTCTCTCCTGGCCCTCTCGTAAAAACCCTACTGCTCCGCGTGTCTCTGCAGAACCAGACACATCTCTCCAGGTAAGAGAAGCCCTCAACGTCCAATGATGCAGAGGCAAGTGGGAATATCTCCTAGCCTGGGAGGGCTATGGGGTCGAGCAGAATTTGTGGGAACCATCGCAAAATATTCTCGATAAGGATCTTTTGAAGACTTTCCATTGAATGCACCCTGAGAAACCACGACTGCGTAGGGGGAGGCCTAGAAGCGGGGGTACTATTACGTGCCCCGCCCGCAGCTATCCTGCGCCCGGGACCGCTCACCTGCATAGTTCCTCAGTGGGCCTTGGGACTACCTCCCTCGTGGTGGTGGCTAGTCCAGCTAGGCCCTGGTGGTTCGAGGCTGCAGCTGCCAGGCCTTCCTCTGCACGCCAAGCCTCATGCCAAGGTTCGGTGTCTTCCTCTATGCTAGCCAGGCCCATTCATGTGCGTGTGCGGCCTGCCCCGAGAATTGTAGGGCCGAGGGCGGGACCGGGTTCTGTGGCTCGACCTGATTGAGGAAGTTTCTGACTGCACTTCCTTGCCTTAGTTCTCTGCTAGATTATCTTCGCGTTTGCTCATGCTTGTCCCTAGTCTCGTTCCAGGATCCTTCTGTTCCAGTTCTGTTTCTGACTTGTTCCTGCATCCTCGTTCCTGAGTCCTGCCTGTTCCTGTGTTCGTCTATCTGCCTTCCCAGGTAGTACCCTTGGACTGTCTTAATGGTACTGACCTCTGCTTGTTCCTGACCTGCCTGCCTACCCCCTGTCTACGATCCCAGCCTGTTCCTGACTCATCCGTCTGTCTGCCGCCTGCCTCAAAGACCTCAGCCTGTTCCTGACCTGCTTGCCTGTCTGCCATCTGCCTCAAGGACCCCAGCCTGTTCCAGACCTGCTCGCCTGTATGCCGCCTGCCTCTAGACCTCTGCTTGCCCTTGACTACATCTGATCTCCGGTATCTACTTGCTTTGGTGACCACTCCTCAGACTGATCTATGGACACTGACCTTTCGCCAGCCTGACCACACTTCCAGATTCTGCCTCTGTTCCTCGCCTTGTCGTCATCAACTCTGTTCTGGTTCTCCTTGCTCCAGCTCGATCCTGATCGCGCTCCTTCTGTGACTGTAGGCACGCCGGACTATCTTTCTCCCAGGAAACCCTGCGAGGCCCAACTAAGTCCAAGCGGCCCGGGTCCCTATGGGCTCCTCCCGGGGGGACCTCAGGCTTCCAGTGGTGAAGCTCTACCTAGCCTCTGTCTCCTTCAGTGCTGCGCCCAGGGGCCAGTTACCTCCTGTTTCCTTTCAGGAGCCATTCCACCCTTGCCCCAGGCCAAGGTCCACCCCCAAGCACAACAATTAAATCCTTTGAAAACTAACATTAAGGTTAAATTTGATGTCCCATTTAATTGGTAACCAATGCAGCTTCACCAAGGTTGGAGTAATATGCTGACATATTGGAATACCAGAGACTATCCGAGCTGCTGAATTTTGTATACAGTGGGAACTCGGACAGTTGACTGCAGAAGCCCTAAATATAAGACATTGCAATAGTCTAAGTACAAGAGTTAACATTCTCACATAGGTATGGGCACAGTCTCTGCAAAAAGATGTAATTTATAGTATGTGCTCTTCACTACTTGACTAATATGGGACTTCAAGGTAAGCTTTGTGTGCAAGATGACTACTAAATTATGAACTTGATGAACAATAGGAACAGATGTTTCCTCAATGGAAATTGAACAAGGTGTTGTGCGTCCCAGCCACGCTAGGGCCACACCCGGGCCTGCTCACCTCGCTCACGCACCAGCGGTCCTCAGTCTGACCTCTCCCGCAGCTGCACTCTCCTTCCTTCCCCCTCCCCCCACAATATCTTATGAGGATCTTGTCAGGTCGCTCTCTTGTAACCCCCAAAAAACGTTTCTGAGAGCAAAGGCTCCCTGTGCTGATTTTTTCCCCTATTTTTATGAATTGAATGTCCCTTCCATTCCCTCCCATCCTCCTGCTAACAAGACAAATGGCCACAGATACCCCCCCTTAACCGACCCTCCTATTCCCCCAGTACCTTCTTTTTCTTTGCCTGGACATTACCTCCAACACTGCTCTAAGACTAACTAGTTACCCAGCTAGAATTTAGCCAGATAAGGGTGATTGTAGCCAGCTATGAAATTTAGATGGATAACCTAATGGCTTTTGAGTATTGATCTCTGAACAAACAGGCCAAGAGAGTCAAACTCTGGAGGACTCTTATCTTAGAGTTAAAAATATTTGATTTAACACCAGCCATCACAATCTGTTGTGTTCGGCCTTTGTAAGATCTAATAAAATTAAAAGATATTCTGTACCATTATCAAATTCACAGTGAAAAGTATTAGAGAGAGAAGAAGATTCTCAGTGCTGTGATTGTCTCTAAGGGGGCCACAATGATTCAGAGATTAGGTATGAGCGTCGGGGGTTGAGGGCCACTTTCGCATTCCACATGAGACGTACGGAAAGAACAGTGGTCTCTAGTGAAGATTTGCTGGCCGTACCTGTACTGACACCTGTGTTTTTCAATATATTTATAAATGATCTGGAAAGGAATACGATGAGTGAGGTAATCAAATTTGCAGATGATATAAAATTATTCAGAGTAGTTAAATCACAAGCGGATTGTGAAAAATTGCAGGACGACCTTCTGAGACTGGAAAATTGGGCATCCAAATGGCAGATGAAATTTTATGTCGATGAGTGCAAGGTGATGCATATAGGGAAAAATAACTCATGCTATAGTTATACAATGTTAGGTTCCATATTAGGAGCTACCGCCCAGGAAACAGATCTAGGCTTCATAGTGGATAATACTTTGAAATTGGCTCAGTGTGCTGCTGCAGTCAAAAAAGCAAACAGAATGTTAGGAATTATTAGGAAGGGAATGGTGAATAAAATGGAAAATGTCATAATGCCTCTGGCCTCTGTATTGCTCCATGGTGAGACCGCACCTTGAATAGTGTGTACAATCCGGGTTGCCGAATCTCAAAAAAGATATAGTTGTGATGGAGTAGTTATAGAGAAGGAGATTATCCTGGAGCCTAGTCCTTCTATTATCCGAAAGAGAATCTCTGATAAAACATTATGTAATCAGTGAAAATACAATATCCACATCTAGGTTGGCAAGAACATGACATATGGGAGCAATGTAAACATTGAGAGGCTCATATTCAGTATTGCAGTCATATACTCAGCGGGATAAATGCCCCACTGAATATTCTTGCTTAAAGTTATCCGGCTTCATGTAGCCAGATAACTTAAAAACATAAATGGCTATATTTGAATATAACAAGGAAAATGGCTTTCTCCGAGTCATAAGAAGCGATTTCTTGATGTTTGGACTGTTTACTTGCAGTCTCTCTCACACCGTGTCCGAAGCTCTATCTTAAATGAGTGATCCCATGTGGGCGTTCCGAATCTAAATTTGCCTTGGTTGGGCTTGCTGGATGTACCTTGTATACTTTTATGTGTGACTCCTGAGTTTCCTTTGGATCTGGGGGGGTGGGGGGGGGGGGAGTAGGTGTTTGCTGTATTCTTGTATGGGCTGTTGGTGGATGAGAGTCAGAACCAACCTCTCTCCCCCTGTTTGTTAAGTGTTCATTGTTATTATGTTTTTTTTTTTTTAAAAAGCTAATAAAAACCGTTAAACAGTAAAGGGCCAGTAGCAGGAAGTGCTCCTGGCCCCACCAGAATCCAGCTGGTCTTCATTTCCTGGTTCAGCCCTATATAAGGACCTCTCTTCAATCACTCCTGGCCTTTGGATCGGGCTTCACAGGCATCTTTGTCCTCTTCTCCGGTCCTGGTCTTTCATGGTCTCCTTTGCTATGATGATTTTGTGTTCTTCTTGTTCCTGATCCTGATGTTCCTGGTCTCCTCGTCCTGATGTCCTGGTCTCCTCCTTCCTCAGAGCTCCTTCCTTTGTCCGTATATCCAGAAGTCTCCATGTTCCTGAAGTCCGCTGTTTCTTCCTGACGCCTTGCCTTCACCTCTGCCTCCATGCCACAGGCAGGCTGTGTAGGACATCTCACAGTTCAAGGCCATCTTCTCCTGTGCAGTGCAAGCCTCCAGAAGACTTTTGCTTGAATCCTTAGTCTTGAATCCTGAGTTGTCTTTGAATCCTTGAGAATCTTGAATCCTGTGCTTGAATCTTGTCCCGGTCTTCGGAGCTCCTTGCATTTGCGTCCGTCCATGCCAAAGACTCTGTTCGAACCTGTTCCACTCCAGTGTGGTCCGCGACCAGTCCCACGGGTGGACTGTGTAGGGCGCGCCCCGGTGCAGGCCTCTTCAGTATCTTCGCCATGTTCCAGTATCAGCTTCTATTATCGCTCCTAGAGTCTGCTTCAAGCCCAGTGTGGTCCGAGAGTAGCCCCTTGGGTAGACTGTGTAGGGCACGCTGTGTCACAGTCTCGACCCAGCACTTTGATCCTATGCCTTGACGCTTCGCCTACAGCGCCTTGATCCTTCGCCTACAGTACCTTGATCCTTTGCCTTCGTCTACAGTGTCCTCGCCTGAGTCTTCATCTACAGTGTCCTCACTTGAGTCTCCATCTACAGTGTCCTTGCCTGAGTCTTGGTCCAAAGTCTTCCATGTTTCAAGGACTCCATCTTCCTTCGTCCTCTGTTGGGCCTGCCGCCTTTTGCCATTACCCAGCGGCAGGTCAAAAGGGCTTGGAATGGTCAGAGGACTGTTCATTGATTATCATTGCGTTGATGGTCTTCCTGGGCATGCAGGTCCGGTAGACATCGCCTTGTCTTCGCTCCAGCCTTGTCTTGCTCCTTGATTAATTGTGCTTTAACCAGCTCACCTCCCGTGGTGTGTCTTGGGGCTCTTCCCTGAGTCGTGCCATGGTCCAAGGGCTCACATCTCCAGTTCCAGAAACGACCACGCCTCCGTGCTCATAACACTGACTTTGTTCCATTAAACCATGCCTTTCTATATATTTTGTGATTTGATCTTTAGAACACTTTCCACTATTTTTCCTGGCACTGAAGTCAGGCTAACTAGTTGTAGTTTCCCAGATCGCCCTTGGAGCCCTTTTTAAATATTGGGGTTATATTAGCCACCTTCTAGACTTCAGGTACAATGGATGATTTTAATGATAGGTTACAAATGTTTGCTAATATATCTGAAATTTCATTTTTTTAGTTCCTTCAGAACCCTGGGGTGTATTCCATCTGGTCCAGGTAATTTACTACTCTTCAGTTTGTCAATCAGGCCTACCACATCTTCTAGGTTTACCGTGATTTGGTTCAGTCCAACTGAATTATTACCCATGAAAACCTTCTCTGGAATGGGTATCTCCCCAACATCCTCTTCAGTAAACACTGAAGCAAAGAAATTGTTTAATCTTTCCACGATGGCCTTATTTTCTTTTGGTGCTCCTTTAACACCTTGATCATTTAACGATCAACTGACTCCCTCACAGGCTTTCTGCTTTGGATATATTTTAAACAGCTTTTACTGTGAGTTTTGGCTCTATGGTCAACTTATTTTCAAATTCTCTCTTAGCCTGTCTTAATAATGTCTAACATTTAGCTTGCCAACACTTATGCTTTATCCTATTTTCTTCTGTTGGATCCTTCTTCCATCAATTCTGCCTCTTTGACTGGCATCGAAGAGCTCCAATGCCAGGAATCAAGAGAAGGCAATCATTGTAATATTCTCAATTGGTGCTGGAAACAGGAACAGTGCAGCTGCAGCCAAGAATCCCCCAAAGCTGTAGAACATATCCACCTTATACCAAGCTTCAAAATGATAGGGTGTTTCTGTGCACATATCCTAAGTTTCTGTTTAAGGTGGTGTCAGAATTCCATCTTACCCAGTCAATCATTCTTCCAGCATTTTTTCCCAGGCCACATGTCCACCAAGGTGAACAAGAAGTAACTAGTTTGGACTGCAAAAGAGTCTTGGCCTTTTACCTGGAGTGGGCTGAAGCCCATATAAAGTTCTCCTAGCTTTTTGTTTCTTTTGATGTCAACAAACTGGGGATTGCTGTTGCTAAACACACTTTATCTAATTGGATAGCAGATCACATCTCCTTCTGTTATACCCAGGCAGAACTGAATCTGGTGGGTCATTTCAAGACTCACTCTGCCTCAACCATGGCAGCATCAATGGCCCACCTAAGATCTGTCTCTATGGAGAAGATCTACAAGGCTGTGACGTGGAGTTCTCTGTACAGATTTAATCACACTACTGTTTGGACAAGGATTCCCAGCATGACATAGGTTTGGCTAATCTGTCCTGTGAATTCTGAGGTTTAGATCCCAATTCCACTCCCTCCTAGGGCCTGTTATTTTTGTTTCAGGTTATTGCCAACAAAATATTTTGTTGTGCCTGTTGACACTTTTGTTATTTTTTACCTGTTTTCTTGTTTGTGTCAGTCTGTAGCTAGGGATTCCATACATGTGAGGACTGCCATTCAGCTTGTCTTTTGAGAAAGCAGAGTTGCTTACCTGTTAACAGGTGTTCTCCAAGAGCAGCAGGATATCAGTCCTCATGAAACCCGCCCACCTCCTTTTGGAGCTACCTGCATCTTATAATGACAATGAACAAGACTGAATGGGCAACCGTGTGGGCATGTGGTATGGTGGCATGCTGGGTATAATCAGTGAGGCACAGTGAAAGTTCTAGAAATTTTGACATAAAAGTTCAGGACCTGGCTCCATTGGATGATGTCTCCCACTTCCATCCTGCTCTCTTCAGAGAAAACCTTTTACAGGTCAGCAACTCTGCTGTATTGTCTGTACCAGCTGCAAGACTACAGACCTTATTTGATTGCAAATATTATCTTTCATACCCTACTGCTAGGAAAAATCAAATGCCTTTTTTATTTCTGACACCATTTATTACCCCCAACAACCACCGCTGTAAGGCTGTTCCATGCATGCACAACCTGTTCTTTAAAGAGATAGTTTGTTATGTTGTTCTTGAGTCTACTGCCACCATCCTGAAATCATGACCCGCTTCTTCTTGAGCTCCATTTTCATTAAAATATGCTTGCCTCGTATCCTTGACATAGTTGTTCAAATATCCTCCTATCCCTCAGAATATTGTGTGTTTGAATTCATAATGTATTTCCTTGGTCTGAGAGATATTGCAGACTGAACATGGGTAAAATAAAATTTAAAAAAATCAATAAAACCATTCCTTTTTCTTTTGGGGTTTAATTCTTAACTGAATTAAACTGCCAGTTTCAATGAAAATCACTTGACAGACAATGTGCTGGTGATCCAAAAGTAAAAGTCACTTTATTGGAGAGAAATCCATTCCAAATTAAATTTTACTAATTTATGTACCTTCAGCATTATAATCCAAACAACGATGACCACTATTTCTTGCTGTTAAGAATGGAGTCCATTTTCAGCCACTGTGCAGCTAAGTAGCAGGGTGTATTCAGTGACACAATTGCACCACTGAATATACTCAGCTATCTTAAAGTTAGCTGATTATGTCTAACTGGCTAACTTTAGGACAGACCTACAGCCTGAGAAGAGTTAGCCGCATACGTTAAGCGGCTAACTCCGAATATTGGCTGCTCACGGAACACCCCCTTCTTATCCAGCTAAATTCTAGAGTTTAGCCAGATAAGGGCTGGATATAGCCGGGTAAGCCATTTAAATGGATAACTATTACATTAACTCTCTAAATGGCTTTTGAATATGGATCTCAATTTGGGATGTATTAATCTGATTTGAACTTCTCTTGCAGAACACTGATTCCATTTCTTGCTAGGTCATTCCCATGTGCAATATGGCATCAGCTTCATAATCCCTTTTTTCTTTACCTAAAATCCTAAAAAACTATTTTGTATTCTTCCTAGCTGACCTTTCTGTTTCCCTTCAAATTGTATCCTAATTAAAAGACAAAGTAGTGGAACAGTGGGCTAAACTTAAGGACATATAGAAACAGCAACAAATCTTTAAGAAAGTAAATAAAAGTAAGAAGGGAAAAAAAGACCAATATGTTTTCTATAGCAGTGGGTGAGAAACGAAAGGAAATAAAAATAGTATTGAAAACACGGGGAGGACAATTTTTTCTGGGTACCTAAGCTGCTGCCCGGGTAAAGACCCTGGGCTAAGCCTTGCATTATTTTAGTGACTAAAAGTATGTGTACTTTTGTGCAACCCCCCTCCTTTGGGGAAAAGGGGTGGGACTGGGAACAGGATGAAGGTGGGAAATGAAATCCCCAAGAACACTTTTACTGAAAGTCCTTTGCACCTGCAATAAAGCAGCGGCAAAATATGCAGGGACTTATGAACTCATAGTTCATGTTTCCCACATCTTCAAAGGGAAGCTGCACAGGGAGGGAGTTTCCCTTCTAAAATGAATTTGCAGGTCTATGGGTACAAAGTATCCATGTATAGCACCCCAGTACTACCACAACAGTGTAAAACCCTTCAGCTGTCACTGAAGGCTATCAGAGTTTACAAGAATACCTTCTCTTCAGAAAGGGCTCTAGTGCAGGGGTTCCTAACTTTTTTAGAAGTATAGACCTATTTTCAACCTCCAAAGTTTTAGTGGACCCCCATATGTTTCTTTTTCATTTTTACCTGCAGTAATATGCTGTATATAGAAACGTTATTAAGGTAAAACAACAAAGAAATAATTATATGCACCCCAGACTCATTCATCATACATAAAACTTATTAAGTAATATTTACTGATGTAAATGGAACACATATAATTGCAAAGCATAGCAGTAAATGTGCAAGAATGTAGTCATATTCATTAACTTATGGTATAGCTAGCTACAGGCAACCACGCAGTTGGATCTGTCTAGATCTGGACTGACTCAGGGGATTGGACTGGTGGAGAGACAGAGAAAGACAGACTGACAAGAAAGGGATGGGTGGAGGGACAGTGCAAGACTGGTGGAAATGGATTGGTGGAGAGTGACTGATGGGGATTGACTGGGGAAGGGAGAGAGAGAGAGAGAGAGAGAGACTGGCAGGGATGAGAAAGAGAGAGAGATATTGACTGGTAAGGATACATTGGTGGAAGGAAACACAGGCAGGGATAAACTTGTGGAGGGAGAGAGTTCCACTGGCAGGACTGGACTGGTGGAGTGAGAGAGGGGTCTGGCTGGGATGGACTGTGGAGCAAAGACAGAGAGTGAGAGACTGGTGGGGAAAGGGGAAGGAGACATGTTTGAGACAGGTCGATAGGGAGATGTGGAGAAAGGTTTAGTGCACATATTTCCCTCTCAGCCATCCTGTTAGTTTGATCTTGTCGGGGCCCAATGGCTCTCTCCACAGCTGCCTGTTACCAAATTCCATATATGCAGACAGGACACCGCACTACAAACATTTTACAGCAAGGTACTAGGCATGCATGTCAGTGGCCTTTTTAGACAGAAGAACCCTCTAAGTAACACAAAAAAAAACAAAAACCAAACCCTGGCCAGTTTCAACTATCTAGTAAAACTACCACTAAAATTATTCAAGAGCATAAATAAAAAATTATTCTAGATAGGAGTGGGACAAATCCCAATATAAAACCTGCACCTCACATTCTACAATCCCCTGTGTTCAAAGAAACTCCCCCCAACAAAGGATGCAGAGCAGGACAAGGTCATGTCCCCTTATCAATCACCACAAAAATATAATATTCAAATTCTGATGTCACCTCAGTAGCAGCAACACAAACTTCCTCCACTACCAGGAAGATTGTATAATACAAAATCCTGCAAAAAAAAAAAAAAATACTTAGAGCCTATAGAAACCCTACCATACCATATCCATCTTTCTCAATTGAGTCATGGCAGATTTAATCAGCGTATCCTGAACCTGTTGGTGGTAAATTACTGACTTTTCATAAGGAAGCCTAGCGCGCCTGGTAGGAGAAAGTTTATGTTGCTGTTACAGAGATGACATCAGAAATATCTTTTTTGTATGATGATTTGACTCTGCACCCATTGTTGGGGGGGGGGGGGCAGGGCAGTTCCTGAAAATGCAGAGTATAGGTTTACATTTAGCCCCGTGACGATCATGTGTTCAGTATGTGATGCATGTGAGAACCATCTGTCAGGTGTGTCCCAACAGAAAAAAGGTTGAGAACCACTGTACTGGAAAATAACTCACATAAAGCATATGTAACCCTTTCTTGTGGCTGGCATAAGTGCAGGGGCACATAGGATTCTTGGGGCCTTTCTCCAAATCCCACCACTCTCACACAGTTCTCTTAGAACCCAGAACAGGGTTCTTGTTCAGCAGGGAGAGGAATCTCTTGTCCAAGGTCCTGGGTGGCAGGAGTGAAACTGTATCTCAAACCTGCAAGAGGCATCATTTCTCTTTGACTGTCAAGGAATGTGAATACCAACAATCAACTCTGAAGTGTCCAGAAGTAATTTTTATTGTAAAAGTTATTTAATGGATAGTTGGCACTGTTCACATCAATTCTTAGCAGGATATGAAATTCCCAGGTCTCACTTGTTTTCTATATCTGTGCAAGGGATTCTCACTACCAGGGCAAGGGAACCTCAAACTCTCCAAGTCTTGGAAAAAGAGAGGCACTCAAGTGGACAGGAGTATCCTTGTTTGGGCAGAAAAACCCCTTCCAAAATCAAGATACTTCACTTTCGATGCACATCCAGCATGGCTCTCTGCTTCAACAGCATGGGAGAAGACTGATACTTCACGCATATCCAGCATAGCTCCCTGCTTCAACGGCAGGGGAGAAGAAAAACAACCAATAAGGGCTTTATAACATAGTCTGGGTAAAACAAATAAGCATGGGTGTAGCTTGCTTATTGCGGCGGCTACTACCCCTAACGAATCAAGCTAGATATTTCACTTGGATGCAGCTCCATCACTGCTCTCTTCATTAAAGGAGGGGGTGGAAGGGAAATAGAACCAAGAGCTAAGAGAAACAGATAAGTATGAGAGAAAAAATGTGTGAAGCTTGCTGGGCAGACTGTATGGGCCATTTGGTCTTCTTCTGCCGTCATTTCTATGTTTCTATGTTTCTATATAAGTGGAAAAATGTACAACTCAGTCTTTCCATAGTCTCCCCACAATCTCTCTCTCTCCCAGAATGAAGATTCCTGATGGGGGTCCTCAGAATGCTTTAAACAGTCTTACTCATAGTTTTCCTCTTTAGACGTATCAACAAATCTCCAGATGTTTCAACTTTGGGACAGGAAAGTTGGCAGCAAAATCCTTCCTCCCAGATCTCCTCAAAACCAAACTTTGCTTTAACTGAATCCAAACCCAGGAATTTACTGCAGCAGATCACCACCATACTACCTCCCTCAAGTCTGAGGAATGAAGAGGTAAAGTCTTCCCTATCCTGGTCCCATTAGGAAAAAGATTTCCCTGTAGTCTTCTCCCAAGCCCAAAACTAGGGGTCTCACAAAAAATTCCAAAACCTATCAAAAGTCCAAAATATACTTTGGAGGACATCCAGCCAGACAGTGACTGAAAGGGTGAATTCCTCACACCCTTTCAGGGATTCCAGACAGGTTTGCTTGGTCCCAAAGTAGGCCCAAAAATAACAAGGCAAAAATATCCTGCTTCCACTAACTTCAAAATCAAAACTGTTTTCCCCACTTTTACATTGTCGCAAGTCGCTTTTATAAACAAAATAAACAAACAAATAAATAAATAAGCTGGAAATACAAAATATAATAAAAAAAATGAATCCAGCAAACCATCCCATCGATAGTATCCCCATTCAGACAATTAAACTAATTGAAAACACAATTACCAAAACAGTAATAGACATAGTTAACCTCTCCCTCACTGAAGGAAAATATCCTGAATGCCTAAAATCAGCAATCATTAAACCATTAATAAAACAGAACAACCTAGACCCTGAGAACATTCAAAACTACTGACCCATATCAAACCTCCATTTCATTGCAAAAATCATTGAGAAAATCATCCACTCACAACTTTCTGAATACCTTGACACGAACAACATACTTCACCCCTCGCAATTCGGATTCAGGAAAAACTTAAGCACAGAATCCCTACTTCTCTCACTTAATGACACAGTAGTCAGAGGATTTGACAAAGGACAAAGCTGCCTATTAATACTCCTAGATCTATCAGCCGCATTTGACACAGTAAACCATGCAATTTTACTCAACAGATTAGCTGAAATAGGAGTCATGGATACCACATTAAAATGGTTTTCCTCCTATCACAAAGAAATTTCCAAGTAATATTCAACAACAGTCTCTCTAATAAAGTAAACCTCATCACAGGAGTGCCACAAGGATCTGCCCTATCAGCTACATTCTTAAACATATACCTTCTACCTATTTGTCACGTACTAGAATGCCTTGGTTTGACCCATTTTCTATACACTGACGATATACAAATATTGGGCCCTATACAGAATACACTGGAAGATACATACGAGAAAACAACTATCTCTCAGAAATCAAACAGCATCTAACTGACCTGAAACTCATAATAAACATAGAAAAAACTGAGTTAATCATCCTCGACAAAAAAAACACACCACCACCCCAATTTTACCACTCAAAACAGAAAACCCAAATACCTTAATCATACCTGTAACTCATACGCGAAATCTAGGAATCACCATAGACAAAGAACTTTCATTCAAAACTCACATAACCAACAAAATTAAGGAAAGATACCACAAACTACTAATGCTCAGATGTCTCAAACCTTTCCATGCACAGGATGACTTCAGAACAGTACTTCAACTACTCATCTTCTCCAACCTGGACTACTGCAATGCTCTACTACTTGGCCTACCACTTACCACCATCCACTCTCTACAGATCCTACAGAACACCGCCACCAGAATTCTAACCGGATCAAAAAAACATGAGCACATTACACCAACCCTCATCTCTTTACATGGGCCCCCAATAAAATATTGTATAGAATACAAAGTACTTACAATCCTGCACAAAATAATCCAAGGACATCAAAACAACTGGCTAAGCAAATCCATCGTAATCCACGCTCCAAATTGGAACCTACGCTCAAGGAACAAAAGCCTCCTCAAAATCCCTCATGACAGAACCACAAAACTAAATACAACCCGTAAGAGAACCATATCCATTGCCAGCACCAAGATATGGAACGCAATACCTATGGAAATAAGAAATCAATCATACATCAAAATTTTCAAAAAGGACCTGAAAACCTGGCTTTTCACCAAAGCCTACTCAAACTCACTCATTCATCAAGACCACCAATCAACCACACAACCCAACACCAAGAAAAAAAACTCTCCATCCCTCAATCAATTAAATAACTCTCACCATTTGAACACCTAAGACAATGTGCAACTGACTTTACCTTCTACCTCTAGCCTATATGTAACAACAATCCTTTTGTATTATATATCAACTTGAACACATGTATGAACATCGCTGTGATAGTAAATTGTTAATATGTAATAATTATTGCATACGTTTTTCAACAAACAATCAAACCCCAAAACCTTGTCTTTCAGATGATTTTTTGCCGCCCTGATTGTTGTAACCAAGATTATTTCACGAGCAATGTAAACTGTTCTGATGGCGAAACCAAATGACAGTATACAAAACAAGTTAAATAAATAAAATAAATACATAAATAAGCTACCAAGCAAATAAATAAATAAATAAATAAAGACCCAGGGACCAGCTATTCCATCAACCTCAAGGGAGGAGCTGTTCAGAATGGTAACTCCCCTTTCACTACTGCTACCTCTTCTTTCCTATCTCAACAAGGGTTAGAACTAGAGCCAAATGGTGACAATCGCAAAGGTTTGTCATATGTAATTAGTCTCTCTTTTTTGGATTTTGTTAAAATTCAAGATAGTAGGTGCTGTATTGTGGCTGGATGTAGACCACAGAAACTGAGGACAAAAGAGTTCAAGAAGAAGAAAGCGTGGCAATGCACATCAGCATCACCAGCATAGGTGCAGAACTATGAACTATATCTTGCGTCCCTGACAGTACATTTCAGAGCAGACAGAGAATTATACAAATAAACACAAAACTTGGTGCACAGAGTGAGGCACAAGGAAAGACTGGCAGAAATGTAGAGTCCTCACCTCTTGAGTATTGAAGATAATTTATATTTACATGGTGATATTCTGAGTAAGAAATGAAATCTGCAAGAAATAGAGTGAAAATATTTGGAGAAAAGAATCATATTCTTAGTTTAAGAAATTTTTACTACAAGTTTGTGTTAATTATTTGAACTGAAACATATCTCATATTTTTTTCTGTTGGTGAATCTTTGTACCTGCAAGGTAAAGGAATAAAAAAGGAAAGTTAATATTTGATGTTCTTTGAAAAACCTATAAAGGGAAAAAAAAGTAGTTAATAGTGAAAGACAAACAGTTAAAGGAAATATATAGTACTTACCTGTTGAATATTTCACTTGAAGCTGTTAAAAGTGTTCTTGGAAAGATTTAAATAAGTTTTACTTGTTACCAAAATAGGTTTCTTTAACTTGTGTTCTTTTAAAAATAAATTATATTGAATTTGAGAATTTGAGTCAAAGTATTTATTACTGTGAATTAGCACCTAATGTATTTCAGAATTTTATCACTGATTATTCTTTCTACAACCAAATCTTATGGCACTTATTTCTCTCCCCTAATGCCAGGGAAATCAATGGTATTATTAATAATCACAATACAGAGAAGATGAATTATTTTATGTTTGACTGCATTGGAGAAAAAGTGAGGGAGAGAAGTTATTCACTTTGGCCTCATGATAGTTTAAAAGCTCTCCCTTTCCTGTTCTGTCCTTGGGGTTACATTACATGGTTCTTGAGAGACAGAGAGCGAGAGAGAGAGAAATGTCTTGATGCTAGGAAGGAGCGATCTTATCAGGGAGAGGAGGCCAATTAAGAACATAAGAACAAAAAAAATTGTCATACTGGGTCAGACCAAGGGTCCATCAAGTCCAGCATCCTGTTTCCAACAACGGCCAATCCAAACTACAAGTACCTGGCAAGTACCCAAATATCAAGAAGATCACATGTTACTGATGCCAGTAATAGCAGAGGCCATTCTCTAAGTCAACTTGATTAATAGCAGTTAATGGACTTCTCCTCCAAGAACATATCCAAACCTTTTTTAAACCCAGCTACACTAACAGCACTAACTGTGGCTGTTACTGTGGCTATGAGATAAAGAAAAAATGGGATTCTATCATATATAAAACTGTATATGATAAGTAGAATCCTATATAACAAACATCTACTGTATTAGTGAGCATTCAAAGCACAATTCATTTTTATTTGTATTATTGGTATGTTCATTGTAATACAGATATTTGTTCTTTCATTTTGCAATGTTGGAACTCAATTAGAATTTGTTAAAATAGGTGAATAATACATAATTTTTAATAAATACTTGATTTTTCTTTTTAATTTTTTTTCTTATTATTTCCCCTCCACTCCATGTTAGAATTACTTGTTCAGCCTTTTCTGGATTAGAGCTTAAAGAAAAGTCTCCTTGTGAATGCAAATATTGAGCAAGGGGGGTGGGGTGACATTGCCACATTAGTAGTCATCCTCTCTTTTCTTACATCCCTCCAGGTTGATTAGCATCATCATTTCTATGATGCATCAGAACCTGGACAGCCCTAATCAAGGGAAGATTTGAGCATAAATCCCCTTTGCCATAGATCAGAGTGCAGCATGGCTCAGGGACAATGTTCTATGCATACAGTCATTTATACCCTATGTGCTGTGCATTAATTTTCTGACTTTGAATACCATCAGTGTATGCCAAAATATGCCTTCTTATTAGCTTGTAAGTACAGTACCCAAAATGGTCCATTACTTAATATAATTCAGGCTATTATGGAAAATTTTTAGCTACAACTATGCTAATGGAATTAATGTTTTGAATCCCCCCATACAAACAATAACTACAACATAGTATTAAAATTAGAGACATTAAGCATGGATCACATGTTTTAGAAAGAGTGCATTGTTTTAACATAGCTTTAATGCATCTGAAGAATACAAAAATACAACATAATGTTAAAGAATTGCATTTTAGTTATCTTAAACATTAGTACGTATTGCACAATATTCATAACAGGGGAAGCTAAAAATAATTTATGAACATTAGTGGTTGTACTCCTGTTCACTTCACCCACCAGCAGGCTCTCCGTTCTGGAATCTATGACTTTGTGCTTAGGTGTCGCAGCAAGGAATGGGGCAACCAACTAATCATGTCGTGACAGGCTGCATAGTAATGTAATTTATTTTAGTGGGGTTATTTTTATATACCTATAAAGGAAGGGCACGAAAAGAGCTATATAATTCCTGATATTGCCCTGTTTTTCCCCCTTGACTCATTGTAGGTGGACATTAAATGAAACCCCCAAAAAAGAGTTATTTAGGATTGTATGCCAACTTCAAAAAGCACATTTTAATATGACTCTATGACCTGGATGTGAATGTTACAGGGCAGTGTTTCCCAACCCTCTTCTGAAAGCACTCATAACCAGTCTGGTTTTCAGGATAATTGTAAAGAGATAGATTTACATGCACTGGAGAATACACAGATCCATGGAGTATAGGAAAATCCATCTCATGGATATTTATTGTGGTAGTCCTGAAAACTTGACTGACTATGACAGCCTCCAGCAGAGGGCAAGAGCTTTGCACTTGCTATGTTGTAATGGAGGAATGGGGTAGGCATGAGTGTTCGGGGTCCAGTGGGGTAAGTGTGGCAGGTATGGATTGGTAGGCTTACAGGGGTTGGGAGGGTGTGGTGTATGAGGTGGTAGTGTAAGAGAGATGAGTTGGGACATAGATGGGGTTGTAAGTGGAGATGAGGGTGAATATGTATTATAGGGCTGATGTGAGTGGTGCAGGGGTGAATGAGTGGGTGTCAGAAGGGTGTACACATCAAGGGGTGAGTGGGTGGATATCAGGGGCATTTTTTCTTTTTGCACTCTTAATTTTGGACCTTTCTTCACTTCCCCCTTCTCTCTTCGCCTACTCTCTCGCTTCTCGCTCACCCTACCCCCCCCCCCCCCCACACACACTCAGCTTTCCATCCCCTCCCTCTCCTCCCAGTGCAGACCTTGTCTTCCTGCTACTGGTGGGGCCTGGGAAATGCCACCAGCCTTTTCAAACATATTACTTCTATGACAAATATACCATCTATCATATTCAAGTGCTCACATATGCATGTAACCCTACCCCGGTGTGCAGGTCTAGCACAGGTGAGACCATAAAGCTATTTATTCTCTTTGGAACAGGAACCCTGACTAGCTCTTGTACCTCCTCTACTTCTCAAGGTCTGGATTTGCTGGAATGGGGGAAGAAAGAAGTCCCCTCAGGTCTCAATGTGACAGGGATGGTTTCTTTATACATTTTCTTGTGTCTCATCTGGGGAGGATGTTTGTCTCTGATGTGGGTACAGTGAATGCAGAAATAAATTCTCTGGAGTTACTTGGTTAGTGTCCAAAATAAAAGTCTTTACTGTCAAGCACTGATGGTGAATGTCACAAAACTCAAACTGCAGCCCCAAAGAAATCTCTCTTCAATTCCTTTACAGTCTGTTCCCTCTATCTGTGCACAGCTCACTTATATTATGTCAGGAGAAACATCTACTCTCTTCGTTTAAAGTGAAGTGGAGCTCCCAGATGTGCAGGGTCTTTAGGATGGTCAAAACTCCTTCCGAGCTGATAAAAATAGCAAAGTCTATGGCACAGAGAATACATCCTCTCTTTCTCTCTCCCAGAGTGGTGAACACTGGATGGGTGTCCCCAGTGATGTTATTTTCCTTTACTTATGGTTAGCAGATCTTCAGGATCTCCTTGATCTTACACAATCTCTTTAGTACTCTCTCTGGGCCCTTGATGTGAGGGACCCTCTTTGAAACAAGCAGTTATCTTGCTTCTAGCAGGAAGGAAAGAGCAGCCAAAACCCTCTTCCTGGATCTTCTAACAAAAGTGTTCTTTCCTGAAACATGAACAGAAACTAACAGCGAAGTCCCCTCCTTACAGCAGGTCGCCACCACATCAGGGGTGTATCTTCCCTATCCCTGAGCGGTTCACGCATAGGTTTCCCCAGTCTCTATGTGTAAGACAGGCCCTGGTGTCCAGTGAGGCTCCTAAATAAAAATATCAAAACTCCCTTAAGTTAGACCCAGAGGGAATTCAACCAGACAGGTTGTTTACTGGACCCTGGTCAGGACCAACAGCCTGGGTTAGCCTGCCTTTACTGACTAGGCCTGAAAAGTTAACTCCTGACACCTCTGCACTCTGTGCTAACCTAAATGCCTCCCAAGCTGTAGCAAGGGCTCGGATATACATTGTTTCAAGTGGAATGGTCATTCCAGACCCCACAGAAGGAGGGGCTGTATTTGATTGGATCCTCCTTTCACTCTAACCTATTCTCTCTCTCACTCACTCTCTCTCTCTCTCTCTCTCTCTCTCTCTCTCTCTCTAGCTGAACAAAGGGCTCATCTGGGTCCTACTGGTGACGCGATCAGAGAGTCCATCTCACACACACATACACACATATGCATTTAAACATAGGGCCTGATTTACTAAGGCTTTTCACCCATTCTGTGTCTATGGGAAAAATGCTTATTAAATAAAGCTCATAGTTTTCTATCTCCCTTCCTATGCCCCACAGCCCTGAGAGATGAATTCCCTCCTTTCCTTCTTCCCCTATTCTCTCATGTTTTCATTTGGCCTGTGTCCCCCTCTATCCTTTCATTCATTAGTTTCCCATCTCTGCTCTCCTTAAGTACCCTATCCACTTTTTTCCATCACCCCATCTTTCCTTGATCTCATTTATCCCCCTTCAGACTCATCTTCCTTTCATTTCCCTAATCCACAGTATCTAATCTCATCTTTATCTCTCTTGCTTCTCCCTAGCTCCCATCCCTATTCTGTCCCTCCTCTCCTTGACTCCTATCCATCATCCATCTTTCTTTAATTTTACTTCCCCTCATATCATTTCCTTCCTACCTACCTGAATATGGAACAAGCCACAATGGAAGACCGGGCCTTACAATTCAAGTCCCATTTATGTCATATCAATGGTGTGGGCCTTTATCTCATGAGACTAGACCCCACATGTATCCTATACTACAGCAGTGGCAGTAACACAACTTTCTTCTTTTGTGGCTTTATACCAACTGAGCAAAAGTTGCATGAAGTTTTCTTTTCTAAATGGTTGGGTTGGGCCCCAAATCCTAGCACCCACCTATAAAAAAGGCACCAGTTCAAGTCCTTGGGGGGTGGGGGGTTCATAGATTTGTTAATGTGGTGAAGAGAATAAAAAATAAAATAATGAATTTGAAGGGGCTGTGTAAGTGCCAGTGATGCCTGCATTGAGTAAAGTGCTTGGGAACCATAGCAACGGGTATCCAGGGAAGCTATTACCTTAACAGAGCACTGGTCACCTGCTCACCTGTAACAAAGTTTAAAGTAATGGCACAAATTATAGCCAAATTACTATTTTGTTTAAGGAATTTGGTATAATTGGGAATGCATTTAAATTAGTTAATAAGTTTCCTTTTTACTAGTCTCTTGAACAAAGGGGTTTTTTTTATTTTGATTTCTGTTAATTACTAATCTATCCCAAGTGAGACAGATACTTTTCTTCTTTATGACATCAGCAATATTACTTTAGTTTGTCTGCATGACAGCTGGTCAGTGAGGGTGTTGAGCTGGGAAAGGTGACAGAGAGAGAGCCTGCGCTGCTGAGCTCTGCTATTTAGGCCTTTATACTGTGTAAAACACCTTATTAGAACCAGACAAATATTGCTGCTTACATACCGTATATTTTGCTGTACACCTGAAGATAAGGGTGACTGCTGCTGAATTCCAAAGGAAAATTAAAAGCACTTTTGGCAAAAGTGTAAAAGATTTTAATTTTGGGCTTCAAGACTTCTTATTTTCAAAACCTCATTTCCATTTAAATACAGTTATCTGAGGATTGTTTGTGGAAAGAGTGAATGGGTGTAATGATCGCGTAAAGAGTGTCTGATATAAAAACATTCATTTATTCTTATCCACCTTTCCTAGACTTAGATAGGGAATTGAATTAACCTTTTATTTTGAAGCTAGTAAACAAAGTACACTAAGATAACAACCTACACATAGCTAGTAACATTCAAGGAAAGAAATTGTTCCAGAGACAATGTGGTCAAGCATAAGAGATGTCCATCCAGAAAGAACTGTAGTTTCCAAAACTTCTCTTCTTTGTCCAAAGACAGCATACGCAACTCATCATGGGAGTTATAGATAAGTGCACCAATGATTACACATGTAAAAGTAATAGTATTAAAGACTTTAAAACCGTGGAATCTGCAAACACTATTTAATAGGGGTGTGCATTCGTTTTGAACTTAAATGTAAAACACAACTTATTTTTTTTTTTTAACTTAAAAAAGTAATGAGGCAAAAACGATCGGATTTCCAACTTATTCAACATAGCTATGTTGAATACGTTGGAAATCGCGATTGTTGATCCTAAATAAAAATTTAAACCCCTCACCCTCCTTAATCCCCCCCCCCCCAAGACTTACCAAAACTCCCTGGTGGTCCAGCGGGGAGTCAGGAGGCCATTTCTGAACTCCTTTGTGAGGAGCACGTGATGTCGGCATCACGTCGGAGTGACGCGGCGTCACGTGATTCCCCGCGCGTTAGCTCCGGGACCCTCGTTCGACCCAAAAGGAACTTTTGGCCAGCTTGGGGGGGCCTCCTGACACCGCGTCAGAGTGACGCCGCGTCAGTGATGTGGCGTCACGTGATTCCCCACGCGTTCGCGCGGGGAATCACGCTTGGGGGGGAATCACGCGTGGGGAATCACGCTTGGTTTGGCCAGCTTGGGGGGGCTTCCTGACCCCCCCAAGCTGGCCAAAAGTTCCTTTTGGGTCGAACGAGGGTCCCGGAGCGAACGCCCGGGGAATCACGTGACGCCGCGTCACTCCGAGGTGACGCCGACGTCACGTGCTCCTCGCAAAGGAGTTCAGAAATGGCCTCCTGACTCCCCGCTGGACCACCAGGGAGTTTTGGTAAGTCTTGGGGGGGGGGGGATTAAGGAGGGTGAGGGGTTTAAATTTTTATTTGCACATATGGACTTAGACTCAACTTATGGGATTCTCCATATGTCCATATTGACCGCAAATGACCCCCCCTTGCGACTTATGGACTTATGAACATAAACTTTTGGTCTGCACATCCCTACAAACAGAGAACTGATATTAGTAACATTAGTGGTATTAGTATTATTCTAGTAATATATCATTTTTACTTGAGGACCCTGAAAGTTGATAACCTCTGTTAAAAACATTAAAATATTTAATAGCATGGTAAATATTTTATAAAATATATATAATTTGAAATATTGCTAAACTTATCTGAAAGTAACTTGTTTGGAATGTTTTAAAACCTGGTACCTGTTGTGCTGGGGGAGGATCCTTGGCCTGGCGCAGGATTGGTACAGCTCTCTGAGGGTTTGAGGGGCGGGGCCAAGGATGTGGAGCCCCAACGGGAGCTCCACTGTGAGGCCTGCAATGACGGAGGTGAGCGGGGAAGGCATAGAGGATGCCATAAGCTAGCTGCAGTAGTGAGAGAGGAATGCCCAGAGCTCATGGAGAGAAGTGCGAGGTGAGCAGGCCCGGGCGTGGTACCAGCAAGGCCGGGATGTGCTACAGTACCAAGGTTAAAATATATTTGTATCATAATTCATGTTTATACTTCTTTCCCAATAAACCATATTCTCAATTGCCAGTTTAATAAATGTAACCTTTTTAATGCAAAGTGTCAAAATAATCATTTTTCTTTTGTTGTTGAAATTTCATTGAGGAAAATTGTAAACTGTTAACTTTCAACAACTTTAGTTAATGAAGCAAACCGTAAAGCCTGAACCACACAGCTACCTAAGTGGCCATGTATAAAAGCAGTTTACAATTTCCGAAGTGGTTTACAGATGTACATTTTTCAGGATGCTTACAATGAATATTCATCGGGCTGGCATATTTACAAAAATGTGTTCAGAGAAGCTAGTTAATTTGCATAGGTAGGAGATCTGGGAACCCAAAACTGTTTGTGGTCTTCATACTGTATAGCAGGGTTATGCACCTCTGATCTTCAAGCAGCAATAGCATCTTGGCAAATGTAGTTTGGAATGCTTCTTTTCCCGTGATAGCTACAGCTTTCTGAGTTATATTCCCAAGCTGTTCAGCAGCATGCACAGTGTTCTAAAAACGAAGACATAATTTTTTTATTCTGCATCCCATCATGGAACCTATATCTTCTTTCATATTTTCAATAACAAGTTTAGGTACCATTGTATTAAAGTGCATTAACATTGGCCATTAACAAATATTAACGTAGTGTTCATTTGCATGTGTTAATGGCTGATGCTAATGATATGCAAAAGAGATGTGCGTTAACACTGGCATTAATATACCTGTAATGATATGGGTGTAATACAAACAGTTAACCATACTTCTCCAAGCTGCTGTAAAGTGTTTTTGCATTAATAGTTGAGCATTAAATTTTGTGCATTTTTTTATAATTATATCTTTATTACGTTTTCATTTATTTACATTGAAACACAAGGAAAACTAATCTTGTACAAATAATGCACAAAGCAATAACAGCAGAAACTTACTACAAGTCATCGTATAATTCAAATATAATAGGGTGAGTATACCCTTCAGGAAATAATTAAAAGGAAAAGAAAAATATCCCATACCAGCTAAGACTCCAATCTCAACTCTGCATTTTTATTAATTATAAAGGTCTCCAGATGTAAAGGATCATAAAAAACAAACTTGTTAGTCTGATAAGTAAAGGAAATTGTAAGAAAAAAGAGGCCCCTAAGGACAGAACCTTATTTTTCAAAGACAGAAAAAGTCTTCTACGAGCCTGGGTGGTTCTTCGGGAAACATCAAGAAATATCAAAATCCTTTGACTCAAAAGGAAAAATCCCTATTTTTCAAATACTTAGAAAAAAGAATATCCCTATCTTGTTGAGTACAGAATGACACAACCATGGTAGCCCTAGTTGGTAAATTATCAATTGACGCCTCTAAAAATGAAGAGACTCCAGGGCTATCCACAGGAGAAATTAGATTACATAGAACATTACTCATATTCCTTTGTTTACACACATAGGGGCAGATTTTAAAAGCCTTACGCACGTAGGGGGGTTATGCACACTGGGCCTATTTTCAAAAGGCCCGGCAGTGCACGTAAAGTCCCAGGACGCGCACATGTCCTGGAGGTTTTCTGAATGGGCGGGCAGGGGGCAGGACTGGGGTGGGAAGGGTGTGGGGCAGATGGTCCGGGGGTGTGGCGGGTGGTCTGGGGGCCTGGCTGGGCAGTCCGGGGACGGTCCGGGAGGTGTTGCTGAGGACTCTGGCACAGGGGGATCACTCGCCGGCAGTTGGCCGGCACGCATAACTTCCAAAACAAAAGTACGGGGGGGGGGGGGTTCTTTAGGGCTGGGGGGCGGGACACAAAGGGGAAGGGAGGGGAAGGTAGGGAGGGGGATGGGGAAAGCCAGCTGGTCTCCCCGAGGGATCGGCGCACACAAGATGCACTAGTGTGCAACCCCTTGTGCCTGCCAACCCCTGATTTTATAACATGCGCGTGCTGTACGTACATGTTATAAAATAGGGCGTACATTTGTGCGCGCCGGGTAGCATGCACAAATGTACGCCGCTCGCGTACCTATAAAATCTGCCCCATAATATATTTTAGAAATAGCTGGTATTTTTCTTTATCAAAAGCCAGGATCTCAGAGAGATATTTTTTAAGTAGTTCGTTTGGTGACAATAACTTTATATAAGGAAATTAATAAATTGCAAATTCTTGGCCCTAAATTGATTGTCTATAGACTCCAAATTGTTGTGAAAACTTAAATTGTCCTTTATATGAGCCAGTCCGGCATACTGTAGTAAGGAAACTTGTGAATTAAGCACAGTTACAGAGTTTTCAAGATCTTTCACACATGTTTCATGTGCTTCCAAGATAGTTCTTGATTCCCCAGTAAAATTTACAGAGCTATAGGACTGAGTCAAGTTGTTACCTAGTTTGACTATCAACCTCCAAACGTCTGATAATGTCACATTAATTGGCTCAGGATTATCCCCTATTCCAAACTCTATGGGGGTATAATCGATGGCAGTTGAGCCTGATCACAACAGGGGTGAATATGCCATCTGTAGATGAAATGACCCCCCACATTAGCTCTTTCCAAATCTTGTGACCTTCCTGTTTCCTCCCGGGGGTTGTAGTCATTCTAGGAACTTTCTCCTCACTGAAAGCCACATCTGTTGGTTGGGGGGGGGGGGGGGGGAGAAGGGCGCGGCTAATGCCAGGACTAAGGAAAACCCCAGATAAAGATCCTCCATCACAGTCCTTCTGTGGCAAGTCACCTAGACTCTGTAAATGGCTGACCATACGGCCATGAACCACACCAGAAGCTGGGGAAGAGGTGAAGAATTTAGATTTCCTTTTCCTTCCCATCCACTCAAAGCCATGTGCCCCTTTGGTGCATGGCTTAAGCAGCACACTGGCGGCTGTGCGCCGCAGCACCCAGGTTTTATAGAGTTTCCTGTCTACTCTTGATGATGTCACTGTTGGTGTCAGTAGGGAGAAGGAAAACCATCTGAAGATCTTCCCAGCTGAACCGGGCAGGCAGCGCTTCATCAAAGATAGAAAGCTTGGTGCACTCGATCTTACACAGCACTCTCCAGCTTATTAGCACAGCACCCAGGTTTTATAGAGTTTCCTGTCTCCTCTTGATGATGTCACTGTCGGTGTCAGTAGGGGGAAGTAACACCACCTGAAGATCTTCCCAGCTGAATCGGGTAAGCATAAGCAATGCTTCACCAAAGATGGAAAGCTTGCACTTTATCTCACACAGCATGCCACCAAATTTTGAGCATTTTAATGTGTTCTTTTTCACTGCGATTGAAGATAATGAGCTATTTTGTATAATTTTGTTTCCCATTGCTTCATTAACCCAGCTTTTGTGTTTACATTAATAGACGTTAGTAAACACACATTAACAACACTGTTAATATGTGTTAAACACCTGTGTTAGATAACATAGGCATTTAATGCACATTGGGCCCGATATTCAGATGCCAGACAGATGGATACATAGGACCTATCCAGCTATCTAGCAGCTGCTGAATATTCAGTTATGTTCAGTGGCCACTAGAAAGCCGGATAAGTCACTTATGTAGCTATCTGACTAGCTGGCTGACATGGGGTTGAGTAAAGGGTAGATCAGGGTGGCACTTTTTAGCTGGATAACTTATCTGGCAAAGTAGTGATATTAAGACTTAGCCAGATATGTTGTCCATCTAAATTAGATCTGTTCAATAGCAGGTGTAACCTTAGATGGATACAACTTATCTGACTAAGTAGCAACTTCTATGCAGATATTTACGTGTTATCAAGCTAAGGCCTGGATTTATCAAAATGTGATAAGTATCACATTGGATCGCAAAAGGGGCATGGTTTATGCTAATATACAGTTTATCACAATTTGCCTATGTGAAGAGCTAAGTTAGCACAAATTGTGATAACTTCCAGACCTGTTGTAGTTCATGGATCCAACCACTAGGAAACCATTGTGAGAGAGAGAGAGAGAGAGAGAGAGAGTGAGAGAGATCTGAGGACCGACAGAGAGAGATCTGAGGACCGACGGAGGACCGACAGAGAGTTGCAGGACTCGATGGAGACTCGACGGAGAGAGGAAACTCACCCAAAGTTGAGATTTGTGCAATGTTCTCTCAACCTAGCTTGATGTTACCCAGGTAGCGAGTCCTTCAAGCAAGGTTGAGTGAACATTGCACAAATCTCATCTTTGGGTGAGATTCCTCTCTCCGTCGGTCCTCAGATCTTCACAAGAGACCACTGTTCTGTTCGTACGTCTCACACTGAATGTCAAAGTGGCCCCTAACTCCCTACACCAATACCTAACCCTCACCTTGAGTTACTAGGTGGGCCTACCATAGGGATACAAAAACCTATCTAGGGAGAGGATATTTTGATTAGTCTCTCTTTCTCTCTTGTCTGTGCAATGGCATTCCCTAATTCCTCCTCTTTTTCAAATTTGCATCACACCATAAGATGTGGTGCTATCGCATGCGTTACAGACGTCTTCACATGCGGTAAAGACCTATTGCATGCGTTAATGGGGCTTTTCCGCATGCAATAAGCCCTTAACGCATGCAAAACCATCTTAGCGCATTTTGATAAATGACCCCCTAAGATACTTAGTTGTGTAGGCTATGAATATCTACTTGTGTAACAATTAACATGCTTTAGTGCATTGGCCCCCTTAGATTGCAGGTCTGGGAATTTATAAAACTGTGAGGACTCATTCTTTTTCATACTTTTAATTACTATTGTTTGCACTAGCATTTCCCCCAGATCCAAAAATGTAAGCATTTCAATAAACCTGCAATGGTTCAATTAGTTTAATAAAGTCATCTATGGGTCTACTGTGGCTGACACTGGAAACCACAGCATTAGGCTGGCAATATAAGTTCTAGAACTGCATTTTCCAATAATGTTTTGCCTGAACAACAATAAGAATGCTTGGTCCTGCCTATACCCCTGATGCCAATAGATTTATTTTAAAAAGTTGGCTGGCCACAAATTAACTGTCAGTAACACATTTGTTATCACAATTTAGAGATTGTTCTTTTACACAGACATCTGAGTCAATAAGCCATAGCCAGTGAGCATTAATCCAATAGGATATTGCAAAGTGTATATTACTTCCATAAAGAGTGAAGCTTGTATGTTTCGGTATGAAAGCATATAATTAGTCCTAAGTTATATTAATACATTAATTTTTTATACAATACTAGTTTCTTTGTACAGGATTTGTTGCTTTTATGCTGGCATTTTATCTGACTTTAAATAAATCAGTAATTCTCTTTTACTGTTCAGGTAAGTCTTTTGAAATAATTAGAACAATATTGCCAATTTTTTCTCACATTTAGGAAGTTATCAAGCAACATAGAAGTCATTTTTCATGATTATCTGCCCTAGAAATAGTTGTATGACTGAGGTGCAATGATTGTAAAGCACACAACTGCAATTACTACCTGTCTGCAACATGTTGTGAGTTGTTCTTTGCAACAAAAAGGAATTAGGCTCTGAAAATGAAACATACAAACAAAAGACCATTGAAATGTGGTAGCAGAAAAATACTCAATGGCCTAGCGATCCTGCCCATCCTCACCAAGTAGCTATTCAGCTCTACAATGCTTACCTCAGAGGTCTCCTGTGCTTATCCCATGCTTTCTTGAATTCAGACTCTGTCCTTGTTTCCACTACCTCCACAGGGAGGCTGTTCATGCATCTATTACCCTCCTTGTAAAAAAAATATTTCCTTAGATTACTCCTGAGCCTACCCCCTTTCATCTTCATTCTTGACCCCTCACTCCAGAACCTCCTTTCCACTGAAAAAGGCCCACCTCCTGTTCATTGATACCCTAGAAGTATTTAAATGCCTTTATCAAATCTCCCCTATCCCACTTTTTCTCTAGGGTATACCTGTTTATGTTTTAAAGCCTATTTCCATATACTTAGAATAAAGACTACTGACCATTTTAGTAGAGAGGAGGCTGAAAACTACAGGCTGGTTAGCCTCAAGTTGGAGGACATTCTTTTTCACTCAAATCATAATTAAGCTCTGTGTTCATTGCCAGAGGATGTGGTTACGGCAGTTAGTGTTACTAGTTTTTTAAAAAAAGCTTTGAATAAGTTCCTAGAGCAGAAGTCAATAAACTGCTATTTTTCAATAAGGAAAAGTAGCTTGGGATCTATTCATTTAATGTTCGGGTACTTGCCAGGCACTTGTGACTTGGATTGGCCACTGTTGGAAACAGGATGCTGGGCTTGATGGACCCTTGGTCTGACCCAGTATGGAACGTTCTTATGTTCTTATGCTATCACCTCAGTGATGGGAAAATTAATGGAGACTCTGCTGAAGGAAAGGATAGGGAACTATTTACAATCTGGTGGGTTGATGGACACAAGGCAGCATGGATTCACCAGGGGAAAGTCCTGCCAAACAAATCTGATTGGCCTTTTTGATTGGGTGATGAGAAAACTGGATCAAGGAAGAGAAGTCGATGCAATTTACTTGGATTTCAGCAAAGCTTTCGATACAGTCCAGCATGGCACGTGAATAAAATCAGAAGCTTGGGTGTGGGTAGGGGTGTGCATTCGTTTTGACCGCATATGTAAAACGCAACTGTTTTTTTTTTTAACTTAAAAAAGTGATGAGGCGAAAACGATCGGATTTCCAACTTATTCAACATAGCTATGTTGAATAAGTTGGAAATCGCGATCGTTGATCCTAAATAAAAATTTAAACCCCTCACCCTCCTTAATCCCCCCCCCAAGACTTACCAAAACTCCCGGGGAGTCAGGACGCCATTCCTGTATTCCTTTGCAAGGAGCACGTGACGTCGGCGTCACGTCGGAGTGACGCGGACGTCACGTGATTCACCACGCGTCTGCTGCGGGACCCTCGTTGGACCCAAACGGAACTTTTGGCCAGCTTGGGGGGGCCTCCAGACCCCCCCCCAAGCTGGCCAAAAGTTCCGGTTGGGTCCAATGGGGGTCCGGGAGCGGAGGCGCAGAGGAGCACGTCACGCTGACTTCACGTGCTCCTCCGCGCCTCCGCTCCTGGACCCCCACTGGACCGAACTGGAACTTTTGGCCAGCTTGGGGGAGATCAGGAGCCCCCCCAAGCTGGCCAGAAGTTCCGGTTCGGTCCAACAGGGGTCCCGGAGCGACCTCCTGCCACATGACCTACCTGTCACGTGGTAGGAGCACAAGATGGCGCCGTGACCATGTGACAGGGGCAGACCAATGGCACGGGCAGCCCCTGTGACACAGGCTATCGGCGCCGTGAGGAAATCACAAAGGAGTGCAGGGATGGCTTCCTGACTCCCCGCTGGACCACCAGGGAGTTTTGGTAAGTCTTGGGGGGGTCAGGAGGGTGGGGGGTTTAAGTGTTTATTTAGGTTCAACGTATTCAACATAGCTATGTTGAATAAGTTGGAACTCGCGATGTGTTTCTCCTCAAACCTTTTTTTTCTCTTTTAAAAATTTAAGTTGTGTTTTACATATGCGTTCAAAACGAATGCACACCCCTAGTAGAGGAGGAACAGGGGAGATATGATAAAAACCTTCATATACCTGATAGATATCAATGATGCACAATTTCAAACCTTTTCTGCTGGAAATGAATGAGTAGAACTAGGGGTCATGATTTAAAACTCTGGGGGGATGACTAAGAACCAATATCAGGAAATATTTCTTCACAGAGAGGGTGGTGGATACCTGGAATGCCCTCTCAGAAGAGGTGGTGAAGACAAGAAAGGTTAATGAATTAAAAAGAGTATAGTACAAATAGTGTGGATCCATAAAGACTTAAAGAAAGGGATGGTATAATATTTCTGCATGGGGGTAACTTGCATGGAGTGACATGTACTACCCTTGACAGAATGCATGGGGGTAATCTAAATGGCATGGCAGTTACTACCTTAAACAAATTGCTGGCAGACTAGATGGACCATTTGGTGTTTTTCTGCCGTCATTACTATTTACGTATTAGCAACCCTTTGGATCGGCTTTTAAGTGGTAATATGTCTTCAGAAACCTGTCTGTTAGTGGGCACCTCATTTCCCCCTCCCCACACATATCAGAGCCAACAGTGCTACAGACAGTTCTCTTTATTATCTCCCATACTTACACAATCCAAATAGCTCAGAAAAGACCACATGTTTTATCCACAGAAAGTCACTTTTATTTGTCAGACTTTACAGGATTAGAATTTAGAAGAAAATAAATAGTACATGTCTCTAAATTCCTTGCTACTTAGCTATCAGTTTATACTAAATAAAGCTCTGCATCATTAGTGGATTGAAATGTGCCAGAAACCTTTGCCTGCTTATAGTACTAATAAAGGTAACTAGCTGGCTAGCCCCACCCAACTTTGGGAGGTTCCCTTCTATTTACCTCTAGAGCAGTCTGTGGATAGAGATCTTGGGGACAGTCTCAAGGGAAAGAGCCTGCTTCCTTGGTTCTGGTACTGGCCGGGCTGAAGAGGTGTCTCTCAACTCTGGGGCCATCTTTGGATTCATGGACAGTGGCCAAATAGGCAGGGCTTTCCTCTCTCCAGTCTCCCTGGACACTCATGGTCCTCTACCTCCTCTCCACAAAGAGGGGCAGGGTTGATGCCTCTGTATTGTCAGGTCATCCTCCTTTTTTTCTTGTTTGCCATTTCTTATAATAGTCAGCTGATGAATATGCAAAAAGTTCATGCATAGTCAAGAAGTGGGCAGATGGTGTCATCTCTGAATTTCAGATCTTTCACCCAGTCATTTTCATGGAGGGGGGTCACTGCTCCTGCCACATGGAGACTCTGGACTCTCTTCATTTGATTTCTGCCCCCCTCTCTCCCATCAGAGGTCATGGCTCCTGTCTCAGGCTGTCCTTGGATAGGCTGTTTTCCTGTTCTAGGGGATTATGTTGTTTTTGAGTTTGGTTCCTGGTTATCCTAGGGCCACTTACCTTTTATTTAGAAAGGAGATTATAGTCCTTCAATCAACAAGCCAGTCTGATAAGCTGGGTAGCATTGTCATGCTGGTCAAAGTTCTTATCTTATTTCTTTCTGCTGAGACTGTTTCTTTGCTGGAACATACATGCCAGCATCCATCTTTTAAAGTCTGTGTTCCTCTGAGGTCAGTATTCATAGAAGGTAGTATTCATATTGGGGCGGATTTTAAGAGCCCTGCTCGCCTAAATCCGCCCAAATCCGGGCGGATTTAGGCGAGCAGGGCCCTGCGCGCCGGTGAGCCTATTTTACATAGGCCTACCGGCGCGCGCAGAGCCCCGGGACTCGCGTAAGTCCCGGGGTTTTCGGAGGGGGGCGTGTCGGGGGCGGGACCGAGCGCACCGGCGTTTTTGGGGCGTGTCGGGAACGTTCCGGGGGTGGGCTCGGGGGCATGGCTATGGCCCGGGGCGGTCCGGGGGCGTGGCCACGCCCTCCGGACCCGCCCCCAGGTCGTGTCCCGGCACGCTAGCGGCCCGCTGGCGCGCGAGGATTTACTTCTCCCTCCGGGAGGCGTAAATCCCCCGACAAAGGTAAGTGAGGGGGATTTACGCGCGTATCTACTAAAATCCAGCATACTTTTGTTTGCGCCTGGAGCGCCAACAAAAGTACGCCTATTCGCGGTATTTGAAAATCTACCCCATTGTGTTGCATATAGTGGTAGAACACTGGTTTCTCTCTTATAGGCTCCATCTGGTTCATCTTTTGAAGGTGCGGTCTCTAGAATTGTGTACAGTATTCTTAATGAGATCTCACCAGAGACCTATACAGGGACAATATCACCTCTTTTTTTTTTCTGCTGATCATGCTTCTCTCTGTGCAACCAGTATCTTTCTAGCTTTTGCTGTCACCTTATCTACCTGTTTGGCCACCTTGAGATCATCAGATATGATTGATCATCCCCTGATTCCACTCTTATTTCATGCATAGAAGAATTTCACTCTCTGCTCTTGGGTTTTTGTGGCCCAAGTGCTTGACTCTGCATTTTTTTGGCATTAAATCTTAGCTGCCATTCTATAGACCATTCCTTAAGTTTCATTGGATCCCTTCTTATGATTTTCACATCTTCTTGAGGGTCTACCCTGTTGCAGATTTTGGTATCATTTGCAAAAAGTAGTTCTTCCAAAATATTGCTTACAAAAATGTTGAAAAGAATCTGTCCAAGGCCTGAATCCAGTGGCATTCCCTAGTAGTGTTCCTTTCCTCCAAGTGAACTCCATTAAATACTACCCTTTGACACCTTCTACTCAACCAGTTTCTAACCCAGCCAATAACATTAGGACCCTTACCAAGGGCTCTCAGTTTAGGGCATTATATCAGGGTGACCTTGCCATTTCAGAGGCATTTACCTTATGATGGATATCTGAATTAATAAATCAAATACCCTGGTGCTAGATTTATATTTCATGCTATAGTAGAACATAAAGAAATTAAAAAAAAAAAACCTGCCTGAAAGTTCAATTTCATAATTTTGAAAAAATAGAGCTTTTACTTTCATGCAACTTCTGTTTTCTCCAGTGTGCTAAAGTTAAGAATCAAGCAAAGATCCCACAGTAATTGACATACTGCTGTTTGCAGACTTTTCTGTAGGTTTTGCAGGAACTGTAGAACATTACATCCTTGATCAAACTATGCCAGCAAACTGACTTGTAGGCTTTTGCACTTTTTATTTGACCACTTTCTTTTTCCCTGAAAAATATCTGGCTCTCACTTTGCTCTTTTCAGGAAAAAAACATGAGTTCTGATTAGTGCAAGAGCTGAAGAAGGAACAAGTTAGCAGCAGCACTATGGTTTGCACACGTGACAATATCAGTGTCAGAAGTCTAGGGATCATGAGAGCCGATAACAGATATTTTATTGTTCATTTTTTTATGTTTCCAGCTTCAGATTGTTCTGTTTATTTGAAGTTGGAAATAAACTAGAATGAGAGGGATTCTGTAAATGTCATAAAATAACTCATGAGTAAGCAAACCAAACATAAAAATGACTGTGTCTCTTGACAATATACTTGCCATTCTCAACCCCTGTATGAAATCTCGATTTCAAAGAAATGCCTGCACTCTTTGAACACGTGCAGGATGGATGCAGAAAATGCCACACTCAGAAACAGACTCACATGAAAGCTCTCAGGAGGCGCTCCTTCCATCTCTGTTTTATTTTTTAGTTTAAAAATCAGCTTTTACCAAAAAATAAGTGTTATGGGGTCACTTCATTCATTTGGAGGGCAGAAAAGGAAGATGGAGCAAAAAGTGATCCAGGTTGTATAATCCATGCTATTATCTATTTAATAGGTTGCTGAACAGGAGACCAAATAGTGGCCAAAAGGCTGTTAATGAGGATAGTAGACAGTATACTCTGAACCTGAAAATGATTTTCTCACTCTTCTGAAATGAGTGGAAGAAGAACAATGTAATGAGAATTAGTGGCTGTGAAGTTCTGATATGTGTATAACAAACAGACTTACATTTCCAAATCTAGTTCATAACATTAGGGATGCTATTAAGTGACTTCATTTGAGACTGAAAACCAGAGACAGTATGATTTCTTTTAAATAAAATACTGGCTTTATTACTGTGTTTCAAATCATAAATTGTGTTGTACGAGAGCAGAAATAAGTCCAATTTGAAAAATGTCTTAGAGACATACCAGAAACATTTCTAGCAGTAATGCATTCTGGGATTGATTTAAACCTTCTAGGTGCTTATGTGCATATAATCCGGTTTTATGTGGGCAAGTGCCTCTTTGAAAAGAGCATCAACAAGTATGTGCGTTACGTCCATGCTTAGTCCAATAACCTATCTCTACACTGGTAGGCCTGCAACTCGCGCGCGGGAGAGGGAATATTCAAATTACGTGCGGTGACATGATCGGCCTTTTTTTCCAGTTCCCTACCTCCGTACCTAACCTTTCTCCCCTTTCCCCTCTCCACTCTCCATCCCACCTCCTAACCCCTACCTAGCTATCCCAAATTTTTTATTTCAATACTTAATGCGTCTCGAGAGCAGAAGTATCTTTTGTGCACCAACCAGCTGCCAGCGTGTGCTTCCCCAGGACAGAGCCTAATGATGCTGTCCCAGCCCGTGCCCCCACCCTGCCCAGACCACACCCCCAGGCCTGCCCCTTTTGAGAGGTCCAGCACTTTGGCATGTAACGGGGCTTACACGCGTGGCTGGACCCTTCGAGAAAATGTGCGCAGAGTGCACAAGGCCTGGTCACGCACGTAACCTCCAAAATGTACATGTGTGGGCCTTTATAAATTTGGACATATGTGCATAAGATGCTTTGAAAATACTGGGTAAAGTCTGTGAAGGTAATTTTCAAAAGAATTTATACACTTTAAACTTTTTTACACATCTAAATGCACTTTTGTTATTGTTTGTAAGGTTTTGGGTGGATCCTTGGACACTGTGGCAGCTGACCACACCCACGGGGGGAAGTCCCGGGAGGGGCCACAGGTCAGGCTCAGCTTTGGGACACACAACACAGAGTTATATCTTTTATTAGACAGAGTTGAGAAGCCACCAGAGGTGGCAGTAGTGAGTAGAGATGAAGCCTTGCTGGGCTAGGGTTCCTCAGGATAATGGAACAGCGATTCCCTCTATGGCTGTGCTGTAGTGGAGAAAACTGAGATAGTGAGTACAGTGGCACATACACAGAGTTTTGGTATAGAGCCTCGTTAGTAAAGTTACTCACACAGCAGTTTCTCCTGGAAGGTGACACAGAAGCTGGAATAGAGGCAGGCCCTCGAGGAGCGAGTACCTGGTTCCAGGGAACAGCTCTGAAGAAATAAAGTTGGTAACTCACTGATGATGTAGGCAGCGGTTTCTTCCAAGCAGAAGAGATAGGTTCAAGCAGCGAGTCAGGGAACATGGGCCCTCAAGGAGCGAGTATCGGTTCCTGATAGCGACCTGCAAGAAATGAGAGAGGCCCCCAAGGAGCAGGTACCCCGTTGGGATAAAGTCCAAACGTTGGAGAGGCAGAGTAGCTAGGTACGGAGAGCGAATCCCATCCGTAAGGATTCCCTTGCTAACTCGATTAGCTAGCATAAAGTGTCGGCTTTTGTATTCAGGATGCGTGACGTCATCACAGGGGACGCCCCTGAGGTTCATGCCAAAGAGAGAAAAAGAAGCAGGGCCGCACAGCTCGCGCACCCTATGGTACCTGGGCAACATGGTGGGATGCAGTGCCCAAGCCGGACTAGGGACGCCGGAGAGGACGGCAGGCAGATGCCGCGGCAGCCAGATGTCCATCAACCGCGGAAGGAGTCGCAAAAAAGGTAAGGTGGGCGGAGTGGAGACGTCGGGCAGCGACAGTCGTAACAGTACCCCCCTTCAAAGGGTGGTCCCCTCTGCGGGTACCAGGTTTTGGCTTCAAAGGATGTGCAAGATGAAATTGATGGAGCATCTCTTTATCAAGGATATTATCCTGAAGCTCCCAAGAGTTTTCTTTGGGGGTGAAACCTTCCCAAGAAAGAAGGCATTCAAATGTTTTGCCTCATCTTCGGACATCAAGAATAGCTTTGACCTTATATTCTAGGTCATCTTCTGCATTGATGGCAGGTGGTTCCTGAGTCCTGGAAGATAATTCACTGAGTATGAGAGGTTTCAAGAGTGAGACGTGAAATGTGTTGTGGATGTTTAGTCCAGGTGATAGCTTCAGACTGTAAGTGATGTTGTCAAAATGTCGGAAGATTGGAAATGGTCCAACGTAGTGAGGAGCAAATCAAGTGGAGGGTAACTTCAGTCTGAGATGTCTGGTGGATAACCAGACTTTGTCACCAGGTTTGAAGACAGGTGCTTGAGAATGGTGAGCATCATAAAACTTCTTAGCATGGTCACTCACTTTAATTAGCATGTCTTTCATCTGAGTCCACAGATTTTGGATTTCATCAGCAGTAGATTGAGCTGCTGGGGATGTCACTGACAGCTTCATTGGAAGTGGCGGTGTTGGTGAACGTCCATATACCACTTCAAAAGGTGTTGATCCAGTTGATGTTGCTAGATGGGAATTGATGGCGAATTCAGCCCAAGGTAACAGTTCAGCCCAGTTGTGCTGATGGCAACTCACGTAGGCTCAAATGAACTGTTTTAAGGTTCTATTCATCCGTTCTGTTTGGCCATTTGATTGCGGATGATAGGCTGAAGTGTAGTCTAGAGAGATGTTGAATAGCTTGCACAAGGCCCTCCAGAATCTTGCCGTGAATTGGGATCCTCGGTCTGAGACCATGTGTTTTGGTAGGCCGTGAAGGCGGAAAATGTGCGATATGAAGAGCTTCGCAAGCTCCAAGGCTGAAGGTAAGCCAGGCAGCGCCACCTTCAGCCATCTTGCTGAAGCAATCGACTGTTACCCAGATGGCATTCATTCCTTCAGAAAGGGGTAAATCGACCACAAAGTCAGTAGCGATGTGTGACCAGGGCTGTTCCGGAGCTGGCAGCGGTTGCAGCAATCCCCACGGTTGGCCAGAAGCAGGTTTGTCTTTGGCACAGTTGGTACAAGATGCCACGTAGGATAGTGTATCTTTTTTGATAGCAGGCCTTCAATAGAATTTCTGAATCTTGTGCAGGGTGTGGCGTTGACCAGGATGGCCAGCCAGCTTGGAATCGTGTGCCCAAAAGAGCACTTTCTTCCTGAGGTGTTTAGGCACGATGGTTTTACCAGCGGGCACAGAATGTGTAGTCACCAAGATGACTTTCTTCGGGTCAATTATGTGCTCAGGTTCTTCAGGCACATCCTCCGAGAGAAAGGAGTGTGACAAAGCATTGGCTCTGGTATTCCTGTCTTCGGGGCGATATTTAAGCACAAAGTCAAAGCAATTGAAGAATAAGGACCATCTAGCTTGTCTGTGGTTAAGACATTGCACATGCCGGAGATACTCTAGATTTTTATGTCCGTGAATACGGTTATTTGATGTTGAGCACCTTCAAGCCAAGGCCGCCATTCCTTGAATGCTAGCTTAATAGCCAAGAACTCTTTATCCCTGATCCCATAGTTCTTCTCTGCCGGGGAGAAATGTCGTGAGAAGAAAGAGCAGGGATGTAGGGATTTGGAGTCTCCAGTTTGGCTCAATACAGCCCCCACACCGACATCCGAAGCGTCAACTTCTATGATGAATGGCTTGTTGGGGTCAGAATGACGCAAGCATGGTTTCGTGGAAAAGGCAGTCTTTAATTTCTCAAAAGCAGAAATGGCCTCCGCAGACCATTTTGAAGCGTTGGCACCCTTGCGGGTCACTGCGGTCAAGGGTACTGTTGTTAAAGAAGAGTAGTTCTTTATAAAGCTTCTATAATAGTTGGTAAACCGAAAAATTGTCTCAGGGCCTTCAGGCTGGTAGGTTGGGACCAATTTTTAATACTCTCTAGTTTTTGAGGGTCCATCTGGAAGCCATCTTTAGACACGATATAGCCAAGAAAAGGCACAGAGTCTTTATGAAATTCGCACTTGGATAGTTTGGCGTAGAGCCGGTGTTCACGGAGTCGGTGAAGTACTTGCTTGACATCCTCTAGATGAGTGAGCAAATCCTGAGAAAATATCAGGATATCATCCAGGTATACCACAACACTCTTGTACAACAGATCCCGCAAGATGTCGTTCATCATGTTCTGAAATACAGCGGGTGCGTTGCACAGGCCGAAGGGCATTACTAAGTACTCAAAATGGCCGTCTCGAGTGTTGAAGGCTGTTTTCCATTAGTCGCCACTGCGAATGTGAACTAAGTTGTAGGCCCCCTCAGGTCATGTTTTGAGAATATTTTGGCCCCCTGAAGCCGGTCAAACAGCTCTGAGATTAAATGCAGGGGGTAGCGGTCTTTAATCATGATCTTGTTCAGACCTCGGTAATTGATACAACGACGTAAGGTAACGTCCTTCTTCCCCACAAAGAAGAAGCCTGTGCCAGCTGGAGACTTCGATGGTCTAATAAACCCCTTCTGTAAATTCTCCTCGATGTATTCAGACATAGCCTTGTTCTCAATCACTGAGAGTGGATAGACACATCCTTTAGGAGCTTCAGTATTGGGTTTCAGTCTTATGGCACAGTCATAGGATCTATGTGAAGGAAGAATGTCAGCAACTTCTTTGGGAAACACATCACTAAAAGATGCGTATTGAGGCGGCAGTCCCGGCATCGCTGGAGTTATAGGCATGCAGATGATAGGAGCAATCTCCTTAAGGCACTTTCCATGACAACCTGGGCCCCAGCGGGAGAGTTCCAAGGAAGCCCAGTCGAATTGGGGTTGGTGCAACTGCAACCAGGGTAACCTCAGGATGATAGGGTGCATGGCCTTCTCTAACACAAAGAAGGGAATTGACTCTGTATGGAGAGCTCCGGTGCGAAGAGTTACCGGTTCGGTTTGGCAAGTCACGTCATCTGGTAGTGCTCCCCATGGATGGAAGATAGGAGTAGTGGAACCTTCAAAGTGATGAGGGGAATCCTCAAATGTTCCACTAGGCATTGAAGAATAAAGTTGCCTCCTGCCCCTGAATCCACCAGGGCAAGAGTTTAAGAACATAAGAACATAAGAAAATGCCATACTGGGTCAGACCAAGGGTCCATCAAGCCCAGCATCCTGTTTCCAACAGTGGCCAATCCAGGCCATAAGAACCTGGCAAGTACCCAAAAACTAAGTCTATTCCATGTAACCATTGCTAATGGCAGTGGCTATTCTCTAAGTGAACTAAATAGCAGGTAATGGACTTCTCCTCCAAGAACTTATCCAATCCTTTTTTAAACACAGCTATACTAACTGCACGAACCACATTCTCTGGCAACAAATTCCAGAGTTTAATTGTGCGTTGAGTAAAAAAGAACTTTCTCCGATTAGTTTTAAATGTGCCCCATGCTAACTTCATGGAGTGTCCCCTAGTCTTTCTACTATCCGAAAGAGTAAATAACTGATTCACATCTACCCGTTCTAGACCTCTCATGATTTTAAACACCTCTATCATATCCCCCCTCAGTCGTCTCTTCTCCAAGCTGAAAAGTCCTAACCTCTTTAGTCTTTCCTCATAGGGGAGTTGTTCCATTCCCCTTATCATTTTGGTAGCCCTTCTCTGTTCCTTCTCCATCGCAATTATATCTTTTTTGAGATGCGGCGACCAGAATTGTGCACTGTATTCAAGGTGCGGTCTCACCATGGAGCGATACAGAGGCAATATGACATTTTCCGTTTTATTCATCATTCCTTTTCCCTTTGAAACTCAGACGGTCCGCAGATCAAGGAGACTGGGAGAGAGAGTGGAGGAGAGGGCGTAGAAAGACCTAAGAACAGTCCTCCTGCAGGACTTAGGCCCGTCCGTTTCCCAGATGAATTGGGCATGTTGGGACATCGTGACCAGTCTGTCCACAATACATACACAGACCATGCTTCTTCCGAAGTCTTCTCTCTTTAGAAGTCAAATGACTGCGACCAAGTTGCATTGGTTCATCTCCACTGGCAACAGGAATTACTGGAACCATCCGAGGTGCAGGTTTAGCACCAGCCTCCTTCTGATCTGGTCCTCTGTTAGGCTGGAGTTGTTTCACGTTATCACGAAGCCGGTGGTCGATTCTAGTAGCCAAAGCCACTAGTTCATCCAGCGAGTCAGGTGTTTCACGAGCGGCCAGCTCGTCTTTCAAGCGAGTATCCAGGCCTCTGAAGAAGAGAGTTTTCAGGCATTTGGGGTCCCGGCAGAATTCTGTAGCAAGAGTCTTGAACTCTATCGCAAAATCAGCCAGTGGTCGGTTGCCTTGCTTCAGGTCCACCAGAAAAGAACCGGCAACGGTCACTCGGGCAGGATTGCCAAAAACAGATTTAAATAAGTCAAAAAATTTGTCAGTATCCTGCAAAATAGGATCCTTGTGATCCCACAGTGTTGAGGCCCAACACAAGGCCCTTCCATCAAGATAAGAAAGATTGTAAGTAGTCTTGGCAAAAGCTGTGGGGAAGTGAGAAGGCTGTAATACAAAATGCATGCAGCACTGGTTTAGAAAGCCCCTGGTTCTCTGAATCTCTCCTGAGAAACGAACTGGAGCAGCCAGCGGTACAGTAGTCTTTAAAGTTACTTCAGGTAACTGACGTTCATTACTGGAAGTAGTGCCTTGAGTCTTCTGTGCATGCAGCTGATAGAACGCTGAAGTGAGTTTTTCCAATGCGTCTTGCTGTTCAGAAATGTGCAGGGCCAGGCCCGGAATGGCATGCAGGGCAATGAGCTGTGCCGGATCCATGGAGTTAGCAATCTATTATTGTTTGTAAGGTTTTGGGTGGACCCTTGGACACTGTGGCAGCTGACCACGCCCACGGGGGGAAGTCTCATGAGGGGCCACAGGTCAGGCTCAGCTTTGGGACACACAATACAGAGTTATATCTTTTATTAGACAGAGTTGAGAAGCCACCAGAGGTGGCAGTAGTGAGTAGAGACGAAGCCTTGCTGGGCTAGGGCTCCTCAGGATACTGGAGCAGTGATTCCCTCTAGGTCTGTGCTGTAATGGAGAAAACTGAGATAGTGAATACAGTGGAGCATACACAGAGTTCTGGATTAGAGCCTCGTTGGTAAAGTTACTCACACAGCGGTTTCTCCCGGAAGGTGACACAGAAGCTGGAACAGAGGCAGACCCTCGAGGAGCGAGTACCTGGTTCCAGCTAACAGCTCTGAGGAAATAAAGTTAGTAACTCACTGATGATGTAGGCAGAGGTTTCTTCCAAGCAGAAGAGATAGGTTCAAGCAGCGAGTCAGGGAACATGGGCGCTCGAGGAGCGAGTACCGGTTCCTGATAGCGACCTGCAAGAAATGAGAGAGGCCCCCGAGGAGCAGGTACCCCATTGGGATAAAGTCCAAAAGTTGGAGAGGCAGAGTAGCTAGATACGGAGAGCGAATCCCATCCGTAAGGATTCCCTTGCTAACTCGATTAGCTAGCAAAAAGTGTAGGCTTTTGTATCCGGGATGCGTGACATCATCACAGGGGGACGCCCCTGAGGTTCGTGCCAAAGAGAGAATAGAAGCAGGGCCGTGCAGTGCACGCGCCCTATGGTACCTGGACAACATGGCGGGATGCAGCGCCCAAGCCGGACTGGGGATGCTGGAGAGGACGGCAGGCAGACGCCGTGGCAGCTAGATGTCCATCAACCGCGGGAGGAGTCGCAAAAAAGGTAAGGTGGGCGGAGTGGAGACGTCGGGCAGCGACAGTCATAACAACTTTAAGTACATAAATGGGTTTTTGAAAATTGCTATGATATTATGTAATATTTACAAGTATAATTCCTTTGAAAATTATATTCTGTGCATGCATTGTACACACATATTTTACCTCCATGCTGTCTGTTATAAAATTACCCTCCTAATGACTGAATATAGGGTTTTCCCAAATGTCTACGGCTGTACAAAGGGATATTCAGCTGCTACTCAACTTGTTTTGAAATACTCTAAAATGTTCTTGAAGGTCCTGAAAAAAAAATGGAGCTGGCAGGAGGAAGATCATTCCTATAGTTTTCATTATTAGGCTCTTCTCCACCTTTGGCACAATCCCTAAAAATCTATTTACCCTCCTAGATACATGACCTTTTATTCAACTTCCAGGGGCCTCTATCCCAAATGTACTGTATTCACTCCTGTTCAAGGTAGCCTCCATTTTCTTTTCTTTCTATTAGAAAATCATGAGAGCTGATCCATGCCACCTTTTTTCCCTTATCTGTATCTGACTCCATTGGAATGACATCAGAAAAATGTCTCAGCAAAATGTTAGAAATACAATTCCATTTGGGTGTCCTTTCTCATTACTTTTAAAAAGAAAGTATCATGATCACCAAAATGCACGTCACTCACTAACACGTATTGCCTAACCTATACACCTGGGACTTTTGCAGCACACATGCACTCACATTACAACACTCAGACCCATCGTTCATGTTCATATATCACTAAATCTATTGATTAACACATTCAGGATTCCTTGTTCTTTCTAAAAGGCATTGGCTTTTAACATCCACATTTTGAATGGAATTTTAAAAGCTGGGCCTGCCAACATTGGAAGATGCACAAGCAAGTAGGACATGCTCGTGTCCACCCTATTTTATAAAGTGGGGGGATGTGCACGTATGTGCAATGCACACACATTGGAGTAAAAAGAGGCCTGGTATGGGCGGGGCATGGACATTCTGGGACAGGGCCAAGAGAAGTGCATGCAAGTACCTGTGCGCCTGGGTGCATGCCCAGGTCCAGTGCTGCATAACTTTACTTCTGCTTTAGAAGAGGTGTAAGCTTTAAAAAAGCCAACAGCATCCCTAAGGGGTTTAAGGGGTCTAGGTTACTGAGGGGAGTGTAGGCTAAAGAACCAGGGGAGTTTGGAGAACCTATCTCTACATTGGGAAAACTGGTAGACGAACTGGTGAAACTGGTCATGGCGTGGATGTACGCCTGTTATAAAATCCCCCCACTTGCGTGGCTCATACCTGATTTTAAGCGACTGTGCCTGCCAACTTGATGTGCATATGTTATAAAATTTCCACATCTCTGGGTGTGTGCGGACATGTGTCAATGTGCACCCACGTGCTTCCTTGAAAGTTACCAGCCCTATGTGTTTTCTTGCAGCCATTAGCAGGTCACCTGTTTCCAGGGACTCATATATTTATGTGCATGTTATGACTGTCAGTCGCAGATGACTGCGACTGCTCTTGATCACCTCTTTCTATACAGCATTGACTCCGTTGGGTAGACTTGCGGCCTCTGCCAGCTATCACCAGCCTGCCTACCACTCCCAGGCTTCCCTGGATGGCATGGACGCTGACGACCGCCATCTTGCCCTCGGAATCCCTTAGGCACGTGCACGCATGGTCCAGCCTTAAGCACATCATGGCAGGAACCTCAGGGGCATCCCCTCTGGATGATGTCATTACACCAGGATACTTAAGCCTGCTGGCCCTGCCTACCGACGACTTGGCAACGAGCTCCCTCATTGCTGAATCCGCTTCATTCACTACGGACTTCCCGTTCCTGTTGCTGACTCTTTGGAGTGAGACGCTCTGGGTACCTGCTCCTCCGGGGCCCTTTCCTCATCTCTGGCTATCTGCTCCTTGGAAGGCCTAATGCCTTGGACTGCTACCTGCCGTGTTCCCCGGGGTTTCTCTTGGAACCTTCGCTACTGTGAGTACCTCCACTCTGCGGACTATTACTGTACCATCTCTAGTGTGGAACTCTCATCAGTGTACCCCGCGCTGCGGACCACTACCCATCACCTCTACTGTGGAACCTTCACCGGCATACCCTGCTCCACAGACCTCTACTGTTCATCTCTACTGAGGAACCTCATCGGTGTGCCCTGCTCTGTGGACCATTGCCATATCTTCATTACAGAGGTATTCACTTTGGGTATACCTCACCACACAGACTCTTTCTCCTGCACTCCCCGTTCCACGTACAGTGCATTTCTATATCTTAATAAAGACTCTAATCTATAGCTGTGTCAGACATCACTGAGACCTCACCTCCCGATGGTAAGTCTCACAGGGCTCCTCCCTGTGGGTGGTTCCATCCTTCACCTCAGCCCAGGGGCCCACATATGTACAAATCCCAACAGTACATTTATTTATCACCCTTTCTTAGAGCAACTCTAGGCATTTTACATAGCAAACATAAATTAAAATCAATAAAAGCAAACAGTCATAACATTTACACTTTAAAGCAATTCCCTCCTCATTTCAATTTACTAACCTCTTCACCCCTAAACATAATACCATGCTTAAACAGAATATCATATCATATCACTAGGCATATAATACTTGCAGTTAATTCTTATTTTCTGACTATTAACTGAGTTATCATAGTTCAAGGAAAGAACGTCTTAAATAGCCAGATTTAACACTCTTCCTGAATGATAAATCTTACATGGAGAGAATTGGGTCCTGCAGTCTCTGTTCCATGGTGCAGAGATTTCTGGTTCTCACCATCTTTAGCACAAAGTGATCCATAGAATCTCACTGTTTCACCACAGTGAGGGCTCATGAAGTGGTTGGTTAAGAACATAAGAACATGCCATACTGGGTCAGACCAAGAGTTCATCAAGCCCAGCATCCTTTCTCCAACAATGGCCAATCCAGACCATAAGAACCTGTAGATTTGGTCAAGCTGGAGACAAGATCTACTTTTTAAGGTGGCTTGGTTTCAGCTTACATAAGCTGTCTGTCCCAATATAGAAGGTGCTGAGTCAGGTTATTGCCCGTAAATAACAAAATTTAATCTACCTGTACTTGCAGCACTCATCATTACATAAGAAAGAAACTTCCAAGCTTTCTTCAAGGTTAAACAATTCTCTTCTAGCACTGGCTTTTTAAAATGTCACCTCCTCTTCCTGCCTTGAAGAATAAAAGGTCCCTCCTAAATCCTACAGAGCTACATGCCTTAATCTCTTTACTTAGCCTGCAGTCATTCCTCTCTCTAGCTTTGGCTGCTTCCTTTATCCCAACTGGATATAGGTAATAATATTTACAGGCACATCCCATTCTGCCCAGGAAACCCTTCACTAAACTAACTGATTCCATACCAACAAAACTGCTGGGATAATTGTTTCTTCTCTATTTTCCTGGGGATTTTCTAGTTTACAGCCTTTGACTGTTATACCTGTTTTGCTTTGTGTCAGGAAAAAGATTGTCCTGCAGTCTCTGAGAGATATATTTATTTTATTTATTTTTTATTTATTTGTTTTTATATACCGACATTCGAAATGAGTATCACATCGGTTTACATGGTAACTTGAGGGATAGTTTGACAACAGGTCATCTTATCCTTTTACACTGAATGTCTTATCTTAACAGTACAACATGATTTTAACTAGTTAACAGTATAACATGAATTTTCATAGATTATCTTAACGGTATAGCATGACATTTAATGAATTATCTTAATATAATAGTGTGACTTTTAAGGAATTATCTTAACAGTACATCATTGCATTTAGTGCTACAACATTATGAAGTGAGCTTGATTGTAACAGATTGGATATTCGCACCGAGTGTTATGTTGATGGACTCTCTACCTGGGTAACATCAAGCTAGGTTGAGAGAACATTGTACAAATCTCATCTTTGGGTGAGTTTCCTCACTCCAAAGGACATCAAATCTTCACAAGAATGAACTGTTCTGTTTGTACGTCTCACTCTGAATGTCAAAGTGGCCCCTACACTAATACCTAAACCTCACCTCGAGTAACTAGGTGGGCATCCTATAGAGGTATAAATACCTAACTACTATGCGGGCCCTATACTCACAATGATAGCAATGTAAGATATCATAAATAAAAATACATTAGCTATGAAAGTATTTAAACTGAATATGGCAGCACAGAAATATGTCACACAACATGTTGTTTCCACTGCAAGAATGCCTTCCATTGCTTGAGAAAAGGAAACTTTTTCTATTATAGTAATATCTGCTACCCTGACTTCCAGTGATTAGTCAAATGAGTCGACAAGCAATAGTGATGCAGGCAGCATGCAATAAGTGAAGAACAAGGAGTTTAGCAGGTTTATTCAAATCGGAATCATCTCATCTAGACAGCAAACACAAAGAGGCAGGAAATGACGAGGCTGACCCAAGATTTCTCTGGTCAGGGACTCAACCCATTGCCAAAAACTACTAATGATGAGACAGTCCTACCAGAGCCATCACATGTGAGTGATGTTGATGGTAATGAGACCAGGAGGTGGGGGAGAAAGAAGAGAAGGGAAGGTGATGATGTTGATGCCAGAAAGTGGTAGAGGGAAGGGAAGAGAAGAGAAAATGATGATGGTGAAAGCGATGGTGTGTCATGAGGAAGGGAATTATGTGCTGGGTGTGCCACTACACAAGGTTTAGAACTACAGCTTTATGATATGGTGCTCAGTTTACAATCAAACTTTACATGCACAGTATTTGCTTAGCATATCTCCCTTATCAATTCCATGCTTGTATCAGTCACACAACAACATGATGCTCCTGTGAGTAAGAGGAATAGGTATTAGGTTTAAAGCAAGAAGAAATAAGCACGTCTTCATTCTGTTCATTGTTAATGTGAGGAACTCATTGCCACCAGACATTATGGAGGCAAATAATATAACTGAGTTCAAAAAGAGATTAGGCCAATTTATGGAAAATAGATTAATCATTTCAGGGCTCCACAATTGCCTATAACAGTCAGGAGTGTAGCTAGAGATTCAGTGGAGCCCTAAATCATGACTATGACAACCTAGACATGATTGATAGAGTATGTAGGTGCCATATGTGTGTGTGGGAGGGGGCACTGTAAGGGGAGGGTAAGTTGGATGGATGTGAAGGGCTGCATGGGCTGTGTGTCTGGTGGAGGGGGTATTTTGAGGAAGCATGTGATAGGGTTGTATGAGAACATAAGAACATGCCATACTGTGTCAGACCAAGGGTCCATCAAGCCCAGCATCCTGTTTCCAACAGTTGCGAATCCTGGCAAGTACCCAAAAACTAAGTCTATTCCATGCTATTGTTGCTAGTAATAGCAGTGGCTATTTTCTAAGTCAACTTAATTAATAGCAGGTAATGGACTTCTCCTCCAAGAACTTATCCAATCCTTTTTATACACTGCTACACTAACTGCACTAACCACATCCTCTGGCAACAAATTCCAGAGTTTATGGAGCTATGTAAGTATGTGGATATAATGTGTGGGTATGTGTGTGGGGTGGAAGCATATGGGGTATGTTTACAGTCCTTCATTTTCAGTTTAAACCAATTTTCACCCATAAATTCCCAGATTTTTCCAAAAGTGACAATTTGTTTAAACTGATTTTCAACCTAATGTTTAGGCTGATTGAAGAGTAGATCCAGAACTGCAGATGGAGTGTCCCAAGGCCTCCAGAAACTCCTGGAAGCCATTGCGGGCCAAAGTATATGCAGCGTTTCAAATCCTGCCCCCCCCCCCCCCCACACACATCAGTGAAAGTATTTGCCCTCCAGTACCACTGATGTGTTATTTCAAGTCTCTTCTCTCCCTCCCCCCAGGCATCCAAAGTGCTTTCTACTTGGTACTGCCAATGCAGCATTTGAAATGGGCCAAGTTGCGAGTGACATTGAGCATGAGCCTCTCTTGCCATGGCACAATTGCTGCCACCTTGTGGACTGGTCCCTAAGGTTGTGTTGATGGGGGGTGAGTGAGTCTTGGCACAGGCCCAGTCTAAGAAAGAGTCCAAGGGCTAAGACGAATGTGGGGTTGAGGCTGAAGGCTTGAGCTGAGCAAGGCTGAAGCTGGAGCTGAAGACTTGAAAGAATCAAATTGAAGCCGAAGAAATGACAACCGTCTTGCTGAGGCAATGGTGAGTAGAGATGTGAATCGGAACCAGAATTGGTTTGGATTCTGGTTCCGATTCACATCGTGTTTTTTTTTTTCGTCTGGCCCGATCGCGGTTTTGTTTATCGGCTGCGCCCGAGCCGATAAACAAAAAACCTACCCCGACCCTTTAAAACTAATCCCTTAGCTTCCCCCAACCTCCCGACCCTCCCAAAAACATTTTACAGGTACCTGGTGGTCCAGTGGGGGTCCCGGGAGTGATCTCCCGCTCTCGGGCCGTCGGCTGCCACTAATAAAAATGGCACCGATGGCCTTTGCCCTTACCATGTGACAGGGTATCCGTGCCATTGGCCATCCCCTGTCACATGGAGGGAGCACTGGATGCCCAGCACCATCTTTAAAAATGGCGTGGGCCATCAAGTGCTCCTACCATGTGACAGGGGCCGGCCAATGGCACGGATACCTTGTCACATGGAAGGAGCAAAGGGCCATCGGTGCCATTTTGATTAGTGGCAGCCGATGGCCCGGGAGTCGGAGATCGCTCCCGGGACCCCCACTGGACCACCAGGTACCTGTAAAAAGTTTTTTGGGGGGTCAGGAGGGTGGGGAAAGCTAAGGGATTAGTTTTAAAGGGTCAGGGTGGGTTTAGGGGTTATTTTTGTGTGCTGTTTTTCCTGCCCTCCCCCAAAATGATGAGAACCCCCACGAACAATATCGTGGGGTTTTCCTATCGTTTTGGGGTAGCCTCCGATTTCTGACAATTTTGAAAATATCGTACGATATTTTCAATCGTCCGAAGCCCGATTCACATCCCTAATGGTGAGTTGCAGAGCTGGGGTTTAAATATCTGGCCGTGTGACATCAGGAGCGATGTTTCCATGCCACAAGGAGTGGCAGTATCAGACCAGTGGCGTCTGGGCAAACATTTCAGGAAATGTTTACCAGGACATTTTTATCATGATTCTTGGCCCTGCACAAAAGCAGGAGTATAGCAGTCAGTAAACAGACTGCCAAAGGAGAGAGGAGAAACTGGATCCAACACTAGTAAGGATGAATTCTGTTGCAATTGGGAGGGAGAGGGGAGGGGACAGAGGGAGAGAAAGGCACATGCTAGATAGGAGATGGGGTAGAGATTGGAATGCTGCTGAATAGGTGAGTGGGAGAATCTGCTTAATATTGTTTTATCATCCTGGCTTCTGTCCACCAAAATAAACTCTGATATTTACCCAGAAAAATAATGAGTTGCATTTTCCACTGATTTTGTGCTGGTTTTGTTCTTGTCATAATAAACCCTGATAAATTCCATGGAAAAAATAAAAACTGTAAATGAAGGTCCCTGGCTTTGTTGGAGTGTGTGTGTATATGGGGGCTGAGGGATGGAGGTGCATATGTCTACAAATGATCCGCTTCTCATATATTTCTTCTAAGCACTCACTAATTGCCAATTGCCACTGTTAGAGAGAAATTACTGAGCTTTATAGACCCTTTAGTCTGACCCCGTTTGGCAATTATGTTTATGTGCTAATTGTGAGTAGTAAATCTTTTGATCGGTGTCTCTTTACATTTAACTAATTGTCTATCAATCTTTCCAGCCTTTGCATGATAGTCCAATGCACTTGATTGCCCAACAAGATAACTCATCGCATCAAATTTCATCCTGAAAAACAGAGAAAAAAAGAGGAGCATTAGTAATTTGTGCTCTTAACGAATGACATGTCATTCTAGAATTTAATAACTTAATATTGGAATAGTTGCTTTAAGCTTTAGTGAAGGAACTCTGATTTTCTTATTTGATATCTATATATCAAATAACACATGATTTCATGTTTTCAAGCCTTTTCCTGGAGTTTTCAAATCTTGAGTTTTACTAATTCTGTTACAGCCTCAAGCCCATGCACAGGAGTTGTTACTTTTTGTACATGTACATGGGCATTGTTACATTGTTTTTTCCTGCTGGTTATTCTTCTGTCTATGCAGCCTAGCATCCCTCTGACCTTAGCCACCGACTTGTCACATTGTATCGCTGCCTTCAGATCATATGACACTATCACCTTGAGGTCTCTCTCCCAGTAGGTGCACAGCAAATGTTTGCCCTCCTGGTACCAACTTAGGTGGTCATTTATCATTTTACGATAGGCCGTTATTGTGCGCGTTATGGCCCATGAAACACCTTCATAAGAAACGCGATAAACAGTGCATCATATGAAAATGTACAATTAATTTAAAAGTAGGCGGAGTTTGGGCAGGATTATTGTAAAGAAGGGCTTGGTAGTGCCGTGTGCAATAGGTGTCACATGTTATTGCGGGTGTTTAACGTGGGTAATCCCTACATCTTTTTTCTTGGTGGTATGGGCTGAAAAGTTTTTTTTCGCGGCTGGTATCGAGGACCATGCTATTATCGTGGTGCGTATCACGCACAATAAAAACTGCAAACATTACCAACATACCTACCAAACATTCCTGGGCCAATAAAAATACCTGTTTTTACCAGTTCAACCTTCCTAAAAACATTTTGAGTGTCAAGTGTGGTTGTACATTCATAAATCATGCCTCGTCAGGCTCGCCGCACATGACAACATGTGGAGGAAGAACACTTGGAACAGTCAAGGCCACTTCTAAGACGTCCGAGGGAAGTACCAAAAATGCAGGCAGAGGCTCCGCTGCTGAGAACTCAAGCTCCAGCCAAGCTGCCAGCACGCAGGTGACCATGTCTTGGGAGATACAGGGAGCATATCTTTCCTCCACAAACATTGATGCTGGGCATGCCAGAGGACTTTGTGGTTAGCAGGTATCATCTCAGTTCTCGGGCAATCCTGGAATTATTTGAAAACATCCAAGGGGATCTGGATCCAGTCACTGAAAGGTCCCACACTGTCCCAGCCTCAACAAACTCTTGGTCACCCTCCATTTCATGGCAAGCGGCTCCTTCCAAACCACAGTTGGGGTCTTGGGGGGAATGTTCCAGACCACTTTCTCATGCTGTCTGGATCAGGACATTGGAACAGTCACTGACCACATTAGTTGATACATAAAATTTTCTCGTGACAGGCAGGACTTGATGGACTTGATGAGAGGTTTTTATGCCTTCACATACTTTCCCAATGTTGTTGGAACTATCAACTGCACTCATGTGGAGATATACCATGACAGAAAGCTCTTTGACAATTTTAAGGCCGGCCTGTACAGTGATGCTTGACTTATAGGTAAGATGCACTTTTCTTTTTCGGTTCCATCTCTGCCAATGGGTATGTGGATAATGGCACCCAAATTTGGGGGGGGGGGGGGGGGGCTGTGGGGGAGTACACGATCAGGGGTATGGGTATGACAATTGCATTTTGCAGTCATGTATGTAAGTACTTGGTGAAAGCCATACCTTTTTTTGTCCATGTTTCAGAGGCCAGCCAAATAAGTGCATTCAAACCATGCAAGGGACCTAAAGATTGCTGAGTGAGGAGCCATAATATGCATTGTATGTCTTTATTACTTAAAAGGCCCCATTCATACTCTCCTGTTACAATGTCTTAGGTGATTGTTAAGCTTGTACTGTCCACACTGCTGGCACAGCTTTGTCACATGTGAGCCATTACTGAAACGTCAGAAACATTGTCACGTACAGCAACACACCTGTACCATGAGCAATCTAAACTGCATGTTGGTGGCCTGCTATATTGCCTGTGTGTGGGCTCACTAATGGGTTTCTATGGAGGAAAGACTGCACAGCTGCCATGGACATTTGCCTGTACAGCATGAGGTATGGCATATGCTGCTAGCACAGGTGTGTCACCTTTTAAGTATGTTTTCAAGGTTTGCAGGCAGCTACACACCAGTATCCTTTGCTGGATAGCAAGGGCCTGTCATGCAATACTTCCAATAGCCACATCAGATGTAATAGTCATGAACAGATTAGCTACTTTTGTCAACAGCTTGCCTGCACATAGAGTGGCCAACAACAATGTTAAACACTCTTAGGCAATGCTTATCAGGCTTTACAGCTCAGCAAAGGTACAGGCTACCTTATACAGTGTTACTGGATGCTGTGGTGAGCCAATCACATCTGCAAGTGGCAATGCTAACAATCATGCCTTTCTTCTGTCCTTGCCGTGGGAGATTCAGGGTACAGTTGCAGGCCCTGGCTTCTCACCCTCATACACATGCCAAAAACGCCAGCAGAGATGAGATACAACGAGGCCTTATGTGCTATCCATTGTGTCATAGAATGCACCTTTGGCCTTCTGAAAAGTCACTTTCACTGTCTGGACAAGATGGGTGGAGCTTTAATGTATGTCCTATCCAAAGTAGCAAAGATTGTGTTGCTGTGCTATGTTTTCCATAATGTGGCTATATGCCACAGACTACCAATGGAGCTACGACCCGATCCACCACTGGATCCCCCATGTCTCCCTGCACGAGCCCAGGAGACCACGCTGAATGGCAACCAGATTCGGCCAAACCTTATACAAACTAAAGATGTGCATTTGTTTTAAATGAATTAGACAAGTGTCTAATTCGTCATGGTTCAGGAGTGCCCAAAAATGTAAGAAATTTTTCCAAAATTTTGGAAAAATTCATATTTTGTCTTAGTGCGCGCTAACGGGAGTTAGCGCGCACTAACTTTAAAATGTTAGAACGCACTAACTATGGTTAGTGTATACTAACATGAAATTCTGGAACTGCGGAAAAAACGAAATTACCCCGGGGGACCCGAACCGAACCATGAAACAAACAAAAAAAAAAGAAACATATCTCCAATTCACACTTTGCCTTTTAGGCCTGATGTACCAATTCCCCTTCCAGGGGAGGTCTAGCTCAAGCCTGTTAGCTGCTGCTCTACTCGCTATCCCTTTTCTTTCTCTAACTTCTTGTCTGTGTAGGTCACTGTGTACCATAAAACACATATAGCTGCTCTGAAATTGTTTTGGCAATGCGCCAATACAGTGTACTTGAAATAAAGTTTTCACAGTAAACATGACATGATAGACATATTGCTGTCACCACATGTTCTTCCTGATAGTGAGAGTAAAAGAGGCACATGTAGTATTACACTTAGTGACCTATCTAACATGGTGGGGCCTGCGAGCCCTCACCAGCAATGAGCATACCTCATTCTCCCACTCACATGTGGATGACATAGTGGCATAAGTTTGATGGTGCCCCACATGGTCCTCAAACCTGGAGAGCTACACCTATACAAATGCTGTAAATCTCAAATAGCACTGAAGGTGCAACATGCATGGCAAAGTAACAAGTAGACACTTAAATGTTGGACTGCCAGATTGCAAATATTAGACCCTTATTCGGAAGTGCTTAAAGGTGTGCAGCTGAAGTAATACCTCTGTAATAGGTGCGCTTATAGTCACATGGGCACTCATGTGACATCTCCCAGCGGGTTCCCCCAAACCCAGAGTGTTCGACGTTGTCCTAGTGGGATCTCCCATAGAGTTAGTTCTGAAATAGTTCCCAATGTTTTTCTTTCAGCATTAATTCATTGCGTGTTTGGAGATGCCGTGCTTTGTAGTGCCATTTTGGTACAGTGCCATTAATCGGTGTCTTGGGATGCCAAATGTTGTAATGCCTACTTTTGGCTTCTGTCCTTCATGGCCAGCTGGAGTGGCGAAACACGGTCCATGTCGGGGGACCAAAATCTATTTCACCCTTATATCACTCTAAATAAAAGATAGAATTCTGATTACTGATTGAACTTTTCATTTGAACTTTAAGGATCCTTACATCTCTATCTCTATTCCATGCTTATATGGTTGTTGTGTTTTAGTATGGATGTGAACCCTGGGCCAAGGTGAGAGATGACTCCGCCCACAGGGAGGTGATACCTCCAAGGTGATACCTCAGAAGTAGATATCTAGTAGTGGTCTGCGGAGTAATGTATGCCAGGCAGACGTCTCAGGAATGAAGCAATACCTCAGATGTGCATATCTGGTAGTGGCCCGCAGAGCGGGGTATGCCGAGGGTGACTGTACAAGGTGGTGATACCGAGGTAGTTAGAGGTCTGAGGCTCAGAAGGTACCTGATGAAGTCGAGGCAGTAATCTACAGTGCATGGTATGGTGAAGTGAATCCTGCTGAGGAGAAGACGGTAGTGGCCCAAGGCACAGGATACACCGCACGTAATCCCAGCAAGGCTTGGTAGAGTAGATGTACTCATGAGACTTGGTTCCAGAGGAAGTCCTGAGGATAAGAACAAACAGGAGTTCAAAGGTAGGCAGGCCCTCCGAGGAGCGGATAGCCTAGGAACATGGAAGGGCCCCCGAGGAGCGGGTACTCAGAACGTTCACACAGCGAGTCAGAAACTGGAACCAGAAGTCCAATGAAGAGGATTCAGCAATGAGGAAACTCCTTGCTAACTCGTCTAAGCGTAGGGCCAGTCAGCTTAAATGCAGTGAGGCGGTGATGTCATGCTGAGGGGACGCCCCCGAGGTTCCCGCCATGACGTGTATTAAAGATGGCGCGTGCGCGCTTAGGTAACTACAGGAAGAAGATGGTGGTCGGCATCGCCCACGCCGTCCCGGGGACGCCAGGGAGATCGGCATTCACTAGCGGAGGCTGCTACTCTTCCCAGAATTGATGGTGCAGCAAAAAAAGAGGTGAGCATGACAGGTTGCAGCCGTCTGCGACTGACGGGTGCAGCAATGGTTATTTACCATTGTGTGTACTGCTCATCTTCTCCATTTCTTGATTTGTAATAAATAATAGAAAACACTTGCACATGTAGCTTTGAATAATCAAAACTACCCGCATAGATTTTCCTAAAAAAACCCCACAAAAAACAGGCACACATTTATGCAGGTCATTTTCAGGGGCAAATAATCAAAGCAAAACTACCTGCATCGTTATACTTTGTTTATGTTGGCAAACACTGTGGGTAAAAAAAACTACTGCTTACTACAAGAGTGCTAAATTCACCACAAAAGAGGAAACATTTTTATTTAAGGATTCTTTGGGAGCAATATTGTCATTTTATTGTCCAAGAAGTACAATTATTGAAGTAAAACATGCTGCTCCCCCCCCCCCCCCCCCCAAGAATTCAAAGGTTTGTAGCCTCAAGCAAGATTTTAAAAAAAGTTGGAAGGTTTGTGAATCCTTATTTACTGAAATAACAATTTTGTTTTTCTAAACATAGACTTACATAAAGACAGTAGGCTCTCTTTTATTGAGATCATTGCAGAATGTATTTCAAATATTATTTTGACACAAGAAAATAAGAAGTAGGTTCATGTTTAGAAAGGTAAACTTATATTCATTACAACTTACTCTGGCTCATATCCATGCTCCCAACATAGATCAAGTGAAATTCTTTAATAAGATATTCCCTTTATTGGCTGCTTTTTCCTCTGGCCACTTAATGCCAGCCACAGCCAGAGACTTCAATGAAAAACAATTCAATCAAAGCTGAATGTGTCTAACTTTTAAGGGCAAAAATAATACAAAATTGATTGCCTCTGAAACATCAGATCGATTCACTAAGGCTGACTTGATATATGGCAGTCAGTCCATCCATAGCTTAGGTACTACTTCTTCTTTATTCACATGCCCAATATACCTACTCCCATTGCATCTTCCCTTATTAAGTCAGTTAGGGGTAGGGGTGTGCATTCGGATTGACCGCATTAGTAAAACGCAACTCATATTTTTTTTTAACTTAAAAAATTGATTCGACATAAACGATCGGATTTCCCACATATCGAACATAGATATGTTCGATATGTGGGAAATCGCGATTGTTGAGCCAAAATAAAAATATAAACCCCCCCACCCTCCTTAATCCCCCCCCCCCCCCCGACTTACCACAACTCCCTGGTGATGGAGCGAGGAGTGAGGACGCCATTTCTGCAATCCCTTGGCGAGAAGCATGTGACGTCGGCGGCACGTCGAGTGACGCCGGCGTCACGTGATTCCCGGCGAGTTCGCGCCGGACGGCTCGTTCGGCCCAAAAAGAACTTTTGGCCAGCTTGGGGGGGTCAGGAGGCCCCCCCAAGCTGGCCAAAAGTTCTTTTTGGGCCGAACGAGCCGTCCGGCACGAACTCGCCGGGAATCACGTGACGCCGACGTCACGAGATTCCCGGCAAGTTCGCGCCGGACGGCTCGTTCGGCCCAAAAAGAACTTTTGGCCAGCTTGAGGGGGTCAGGACCCCTCAAGCTGGCCAAAAGTTCTTTTTGGGCCGAACGAGCCGTCCGGCGCGAACTCGCCGGGAATCACGTGACGCCGCGTCACTCGACGTGCCGCCGACGTCACATGCTTCTCGCCAAGGATTGCAGAAATGACGTCCTCACTCCTCGCTCGATCACCAGGGAGTTGTGGTAAGTCTGGGGGGGGGGATTAAGGAGGGTGAGGGGGTTTAAATTTTTTTTTGCACATATGTACATATACCCAACTCATTGGATTTTTTTTATGTCCATATTGGCCGCAAGTGGGACCCCCTTTCGGACATAAGAAATATGAACATAAAATTTTGCTCTGCACATCCCTGGTTAGGGGGTCCTCAATATGCAATATTATCTGGTCTGATAATGCTTCAGCAAAGCACTTGGATTCCTTTAGGGAAGGTAAAGTTAAATGCTTTTGGAATTTCAATAACTGCATTCTTAAAAACAAAGGGGACGATTCACCTATTAATTGAATGGAGAAGATGTAGACAGAGAACCAGGGAAGCCAGGGTTCAAATCCTGCTCCTCCCACAGAGGCCCCTTGTGACCTTAGGCAAGCCAATCCACCCACCATTGCCTCAGGCACCAACTTAGATTCTAAGCCCTCTTGGGCATGGACCTATCTACTGTACCCCAACTGTAACTCACCTTGAGCAAGGATTTAGAAAGACTTACATTCAAAATCCTATTTCACAGCTGGAAAGCAGCTAGAGATGAATAGTTATTTTGGCAGGTCAAAGAATAAAAAGTGTTTGCTGTTCAAATCTTGTTCTGGAGGCAGCACATGGAGGAGGCTCCCTGCAGGATGAAGGAAGACCCCCTTCAACCAGCCTAAGTCATAGAAAGTGCATTGCCCCAGTTTTCAGCCTTTTCCTGGGCGGGGTCGACAAAGTTTACACCTAATTTTCCCATTGTGTTTGGAATAAGAATGCCTTTTTGTTTCACATATGACATCCTTAGTGTCCCTATAGGGTAGGGACCTTTTCAATGCCTACACTCCTGGGTGACTGAAAGTGAGCTTCTGGCAAAGGGCCAGGACTCAGTCTCTCTGACGGCAACTTAACTCCTGGAACCCTGAAGGGCAAAGTGCAAAAAAAAACCCAACAATGCAACTAAACTGCTTCTCTCAAACACTTTTCTTCTTTCAAACAGATGCAAAATCCACCCCACTTCAATTGGATGTAGGGCAAGCTCAGCACCCAGATTCTCCCTCAGGCAGGCCATGTCTGGGAACTCTCAGGATTTCCCCCTGAGACTCAGGGAATTTGCATCAGTTGCAGAGTCCCAGGGGCAACACTAGAAATTTCAGGGTCTCACTAGATACAGCTCAGCCCCTCCCCTTAATAAACCTTCAGAAAACAGAAGAGGGATGAGCCTGGAGCAGACATTGCGAACAGCATGTGGGGAGAAACTGGAGAGGGGCTGCAACACATACAAAACTCAGTCTGCAGCTGTGAGTCCAGAACTTGGGACTCACTCACCTAAGGGCAGAATGAGGATGCTTAAGACATGGAGCTGTAACTTATAGGGGTCGGAGCAAAGAGAGTGCTGGAAGAGGAAGGAGAAGTATGGTAGAATCTCTGGAGGGGGGACAGGTGATAATGATGGGTGGAAGAAAGAAAGAGAAACTGTGGTGGTGGGGGGTTGAAGAGAAAGCTGGTTGGGGGTGGGGGATGCAGTGGAAGAGAGAAAACTGATACATATTATTCAATCACTTCCCCCTCTATTTTCATCTGCTAATCAACAGCAACCTCAGGGTAACCACAACTCAAAATCTCCCAGGTATGGGCAGGGGGAATCAAGTCCAAAAAAACTTGAAAAACTTCTCTTCACCAAAATCAGTCTCAGTTTATTAAATGGAAGTTAATTGGCACCAAATACATTTTCCATTCCTCCGTAAGCCAGTGACCTCAGCTAAATGTCTCCCACCACAGCACAATTCCAATCCAGCCCCAAACCCTCTGCCTTTTGCACATGCTCAGCCTTGATATATAGGGCCAAGCTGAATAATCCCAGGCTTGGGAGAAGGAAACATTTAGGGATAGCCTAAAACTACAAGTCCCTTAGGAGTGGACAAAAGGGTAAAACTTATTAGTAAGGGATCAGAGTATACCTTTACAACGTTTTCAGCCTGGGGACTCCATTCCATCCTGGGAGCCTTGCTTCCATACCTTGAAGAGAGGATATCTGAGTAAGCAGTACTAAGGGGTACTGTGAAAGAGTACAAAGAAGAGGCCCTCAGAAAACCTGTTAGGAGCATGGAGATGCGGTCCTATCTCAAGGGGAGAAGTGAGCCCTTGGATTATGGCGCGGCTCAGGGAGGAGCCCTAAGACACACCGTGAAAGGTGAGCAGGTATGAGCATGGGTGGAACAGGAACAAGGCTGGATCATCCCTCAACTGGACCTACACACACCAATGAGACCAGTCAACGCAATGCTGGTCTCGAGAGTAGCCCTCTGGCCACTCGATAGTCCTTCCGGAACCGCTGCTTGGGAGCGACGAGTGCGTGAGGCCAGTTGGAGGCTGAGGATAAGAACTAGATGAGACATGGATTCTTGGAACTTGGACGAGACGAGGATACTTGGAACATGGAACTTGGAAGACGAGGACACTTGGAACTTGGAACTTGGAAGACAAAGACACTAGGAACTTGGAACTCAGAAGGCACTACCCCTCAGGGCGCCCTATACAGCCCAATGTGGGCTGGTCACGGACCACCCTGTCCCACTGCGCGCCCTACATAACCTTTAAAGGCTAGTCACGGACCACGTGGAGAGCAGGACATGTGAAGGACTGAGACTCAGGATGAAGGGGAATCCAGGCAGTGCTTGAAGAAGGATCCAGCCAGAAGAGAGCTCCAATGACTGGAAATGGACACCGGATCAATATGGCACATCTGGACTTCTGGACATTAGGCCCTTAAACTACAGCTAAGAACCAAAGAACAGAAATGGTGCAAGAACCCATCCCCTTCCTTCCTATCCGACTACAAAATCACCCTCAGCTCCTACAGAACATCAATCTTACGAACAAAAAAAAGACTATTACTCTCAAAAAATCCATCACTACCAATATGACGCCAAAGCCCTCTTTGCTTATGTCTCACTTCTCACAAAATCATCCCCCACTCCATTCTCCGATCAGGAGGCAAAAAACAAATGCAATGAACTAGCAACCTTTTTCCATACCAAAATAAGCAACATCATTGCAAAATTCTCCCCCCCCCCCCCCCCCCCCGAACACGAAAATACCTGCATCCCCCTATTCTCCCTTGACACCACCTCCATCTCAGAGATATCTAACGTACTAAAGAAAATGAAACCCTCTACACACCCTGAGGACTTCATTCCTTCTAAAGCCCTTCTTACCATTCCTGATACAATTGCCAAGTAGGGATGTGCATCCGTTTTCCACGTATTTTTAATCCGCAACTTATTTTGTCCTATCTGTTAAATACGTGGGGAGGCGAAACGCATCGCAACCCCCCACGTATTTAACAGATATCTGTTTTATTCGGCCTCCTAAATAAAAATTTAAACCCCCCACCCTCCTGATCACCCCAGACTTACCAAATCTCCCTGGTGGTCCAGCGGGGAATCCAGAAGCCATCACTGCACTCGTTTGCCGGGTTCTTCACGGCGCCGATAGCCTGTGTCACAGGGGCTACCGGTGCCATTGGTCAGCCCCTGTCACATGGTCACCGGCGCCATCTTGTGCTCCTACCATGTGACAGGGGCTGACCAATGGCACTGGTAGCCCCTGTGACATAGTATGGGCAAAGGCTATCGGCTCCTGGACCCCCGTTGGACCCACAGGGACTTTTGGCCAGCTTGGGGGGTCCTCCTGACCCCCACAAGACTTGCCAAAAGTCCAGCGGGGGTTCGGGAGCAACCTCCTTCATGCTGGCCGTCCAATGCCAATACTCAAAATGGCGCCGATCGCCTTTGCCCTCACTATGACACACATAGTGAGGGCAAAGGCAATTGGCGCCATTTTGAGACTCAAAATCGCCGTCTGCACTCGGACCATCGCTGCCAGTATTCAAAATGGCGCTGATAGCCTTTGCCCTTATTATGTAACAGGGGCTACTGGTGCCATTGGTCAGCCCCTGTCACATGGTAGGAGCACAAGATGGCGCCGGCCATCCAGTGCTCCTACCATGTGACAGGGCCCGGCCAATGGCACGGATACCCTGTCACATGGTAAGGGCAAAGGGCCATCGGTGCCATTTTGATTAGTGGCAGCCAATGGCCCGGGAGCGGGAGGATGGCCCGGAGCGGGAGATCGCTCCCAGGACCCCCACTGGACCACCAGTTACCTGTAAAATGTTTTTTGGGGGGTCGGGAGGGTGGGGGAAGCTAAGGGGTTAGTTTTAAAGGGTCGGGGTGGGTTTTTTGTTTATCGGCTTGGGCGCAGCCGATAAACAAAACCGCGATCAGGCCCGATGGAAAAAAACCCACATGTGAATCAGAAGCGGAATCCGAACCGATTCCGGTTCCAATTCACATCTCTACAAATCAGTAAATGACAAACATTCTCATATTGGGGTAAATTTTCAAATAGCGCGAATTGGCCTACTTTTGCTGGCGCATCAGGCGCAAGCAAAAGTAAGCTGGATTTTAGTAGATACGCGCGGAGCCGCGAGTATCTGCTAAATACCTGGATCGGCGCGCGCAAGGCTATTGATTTTGTATAGCCGGCGCGTGCCGAGCCGCGCAGCCTACCCCCGTTCCCTCCGAGGCCGCTCCGAAATCGGAGCGGCCTCGGAGGGAACTTCCTTTTGCCCTCCCCTCACCTTCCCCTCCCTTCCCCTAACTAACCCACCCACCCGACCCTGTCTAAGCCCCCCCCTTACCTTTGTCGGGGGATTTTCTCTTGTTGTTCAGTTCCTAATTCCTTTTCAGTGTCTCTCTTCTCCTACAGTCTTCTTTTCTTCCTCCCTCACACATACACACGCTTTCTCTCACAGACTCCCTCACATACACAAGTTCTCACTTTCAAATGCTCTCCCCCCACAAGCTCTCATTCTCTACACACACACACACACACACAAACTCTCACATTCTCGAACCCCCCCCCCCCCAGGCTCCAATTCTTATGTACATACAGACGTTTACCCAGGCTCCCACTCTCCACCATATACACACATTCAAGCTCCCATTCTCACCCACACACATGCAGGGCCTTCTAATTAGAAACAGCCAAAGTCCTACTTCCGCTGCTGCAGGGATGGGATCACATGACAGTCTTGCTGCTCCGGCCCTCCTCTTCGCCATTGCGGGGATGTGCTATGTCACTGCTTTATGCCAGGAGGTGAGGGCTCTTGGAGCCTGCTTCCTCATGTGGTATCCTTGCAAATGCGTTGTTAAGCTTAGGGCAGATTGCTTTCTATTCTTTCTTCCAAAACAATTCCGTATCTTTTTAGATTCACGACAGTCTATTAGGCCCTCAATGAACTAGCTAGAACACCTGATTTGTGGTAGTAGCAGCAGAGATACTCATGTTAATTGTTGTTTCTTATTGTATTTTTTCTTTTGCTCCATTTATCATCTCTTCCCCCTCCTTATATATTTGTGGTGTATAATCGTGTTTTTCCTTCTTCTTAGTGATGTCGATCTTCTTGTTTTATTAATACTTATTATATCTCCTAATTTTCTGCGCAAAGTGAATCTTTGTATTATTTTGAAAAAAATCAATAAATATTTATTTACTTACTTCTTTTTACTATACCGATATTCAGGACAAATGTCTTATCACACCGGTTTACATCAAAACAAGGGAAAACAAGAGAAACATGAGAAAGTTACATATAACAAGGGAGATGAATTCAGGACAACTTAGCATGAAGATAACTTAGAGTTAACACAGAACTTAACTCAAATCTTAAAGGAGGACAGGGCTTTCAGGGGGGAGGAGCTATTGGGGGGAGCTTGGCACGGTAGGGAGAGGGAGTGAAATGTGGCTAAGTGGCAATGGTAGTAGAAAGGCGTACTTAGGCGCAAGATGACTTAGAGAGGGAGGGTGACTGGGGCTGAAGGAGAGAGAGGGAGGAGGGGTGGGGGGGTTGGGTCCGGGGGCTAGGGAACGGGAGAGTGGTGGAGAAATATAATGTAAAAAATATAATGTATAAAAAATATAATGTAAAAAAAAAAGAAATATAATGTAAAAAAAAAAAAAAGATGTATTGAAGGATTTTTCCCCCAGTGTTGGATGTCAATTCCATGGTTGCTGGATGAGGACATTGGCTGCTAAGCCTGTTTTAGGAAAAGGGAGAATTTCACCAGCGGTGCCTGCTGGTGGGTGCCTGAGGTAAGGATACTGAAAAGTTTGGAAGCACACCAGGAGCCTCAAGGACATAGGTTTCAGCTCAGTTTCAGGACTGCAGGAGGTCGTTCAGCGGCGGTCCGGAACCCCCGCTGAACGACCTCCTGCAGTCGATCTCCTGCCGGCGCCATTTTCCATACGGAAAACGATTCGCGGCAGGAGATCGTTTTCCGGAGCCCCGCTGGACCCCCAGGGACTTTTGGCCAGCTTGGGGGGGCCTCCTGACCCCCACAAGACTTGCCAAAAGTCCAGCGGGGGTCCGGAACGACCTCCTGCAGTCGAATCGTGTTGGTCTATGGCCGCCGCCATTTTGAAAAATGGCGCCGGCTGAAGACAACACTATTCAATTGCAGGAGGCCGTTCCGGACCGCTGCCGTTCCGGACCGCCACTGGACCCCCAGGTAATTTAAGGCATTTGGGGGGGGGTTCGGGAGGGTGGGGGATTTAATTTAAAGGGTCGGGGGTGGGTTTTAGGGGGTTTTAGTGTGCCGGTTTTCCTGCCCTCCCCCTTCCCCTGATTTACGATTTTTTGACGATAAATCGGGGGAATTGGTATTGTATCGTGGCCCTAACGATTTTTGACAATTTAAAATATATCGGACGATATTTTAAATCGTCAAAAAACAATTCACATCCCTAGTCTAGAATGGTAAAATTCTGGGGCAGCAAACTGGTTTAAGATTTAGAGACTTCTAGCAGTTAATCCTGGGGAAATTCTATGCAACTATTTAGAAATTCTGTAAAATTCTGCATACTTTGTCATAATACCACATTATAATAACTGATTTTCAATATACTTAATTTAAAATACAATACAGATAAAATATATGTGAGGGAGTGTACAGAAAACTCCCTCAGACTATCTTAAAGTACTGGGCACAGCTGTCTTGCCTGGTTCTCCTTAAGGTTAAGATCCGCAGGGAATCCTGGGTGAAGGGAGGAGCCAATCTTCAGTGTATAAGACCTCAGGGTATAGAAGGATTAGAGAAGCCCCGGGAAGCAGAGAGAGACATACTATATGCCAGAACCTGTTATGTCTAAAGATGAGCTGCACTACATATTTTGACCTGGAGTTAAGGTGAGCTGCACTGAGCTATGATAATTGATTTTGACCTCAAGCTAAGATGAATTGCACTATATGTTTTGAGACTTGGAATTCAGTTGTGCTGCTCTTTTTGCTTCTGTGTTTGTTTTTCCACTATAAATAAAATGCACTGAAGGAACAGCCAGAGACTATATCCTTTTTCCTCTGACTTTTTTCACCCACTAAGCTCGAGTTACAACATATGGGGGTAGATTTTATAATTTTGCGCAAGCGCGTACTTTTGTTCGCGCACCAGGCACTCTTTTCAAACGTGAAGTAGATGTCATTTCCGGATGGTGAATTCCCCTCCGGGATATGATGTGGTATGAATAATATTAACTGATCGTGTAATCATTCAGCTGAAGAATTCTTGAAGATGGTGAATTCCCTGTCGGGACTTGGTATGAATAATCGTGATCGGTCGTGTAAGCATTCAGCTGAAGATTTTTGAAGATTTGTATGAAGTTTATGATGATATTAAAGACATCTATTGGAAAGGATTAATCAGGAAAAAATGTAAAGGATTTACCAGGAAGAAACACAATATTGTCTGGGAATTTATTTCGGTTGTCCTTCGATGGTTAAGTCCATCCCTGAAGAAGCCTTTGAGACAAAACTGGCGAAACAAAGATCTTTGTTGGACTTTTTGGACTAACATCAGCACTTTATATAAATTGGACTTTTAGGATTAACATCAGCACTTTATATAAATTATTAAATATTTAAAAATTAAAAAATCAGATTCAAATATTATATACATTGTATAATTATAAAATTATATACATTGTATACAGAATATTTCATGTTTAATGATGAACATTGATTTTATATGTGGGTGTATGTGTGATGGATGAGTGTGTTAGAGAGATTTTAATGTTAGATAGGTTATTGGTATACATGAATAAATGAATTTATTTGTTGAATAGGTCCTCTTCTTGTGTATATTTAGCATTACTGTGACGAAGAGGTAGTTTGTCTTTTGACCCTTGTGTGACTATACAAGATATCTGGAGGCAGTCTCACTATGGAACATGAAGACTCTGATGGTGGTAAACACCTTGATGGAGATTTTCTTGCAACTTGGGCTGCTCAAGGAGATTCTGGTGGATCAGGATACCCCTTTTGTCTCCAAGGTTATGAAACAACTCTGCACCTTGCTCAAGGTAAAACTCTGTGGACTTCGGTGTATCACCCTCAGACCAATGGCCTCATCAAGCTCTTCAATCAGAAGCTCAAACAAATGTTGAGGAAATTTGTGGATAAAGACAGCAAGAACTGGGATGCATTATTACCCCATGTGCTATTTGCAATCTGTGAAGTACCACAGAGGTCGATGGGGTTCTCCGCATTGGAGTTGCTATATGAGAAGAAACCGAGAGGAATCTTAGACATAGCTCGTGAGTTCTGGGAAGATGAAGCAAACCCTGGGCAGAACCTTGTCAATGTCATCCTCCGAATGCAGGATCACCTAAAAAAAACTGAGGAGGCAGCTCGCCTATGTCTGGAAAAAGCTCAGAGTTCTCAAGCTTGAGCTTCAGTTGTCTCACGGTCCCACGTCCTTGTGCGCCTTCTATCATCAGAAAATAAGCTGTTAGCCCATTGGCCAGGACCCTATGAAGTTCTGGAGAAGACAGGGCTCGTGGATTACAAAATAGCTCAGTCAGATAAATGAAAGTAAACTCAAAACTACCACAAAAACCTCCTGAAGGAGAAGAGTGGCATGGTACAGGAAGGAGAGTTTGGCTCAGAGGTCGGCCTGAAGTGGACTGAGTTCAAGTTCCTTTTGAAGAACAGCTGTCTACTACACAGACCGCTGACTTAAAGCAGCTGATAGAGAAAGGCAAGGAGATTGTCTCGAACCTGCCCGGTCATACTCACCTGGTGCAACATGACAATCCTGAGGCCAGGCACTGCATCATTGAGACAGAAGTAAAGGAGATGCTCCAACTCAAGGTAATAGAGCAGTCTAACAGTAACTATAGTATTGATACCAAAGCCAGATGGGAGCTTCAGGTTCTGTATTGACTTTAAAAAGGTCATCAATATCTCAAAACTCAATGCCTTTCTGATGCCATGAGAGGATCAACTGAGTGTCTGGTAGGCCCAGTTCATCTCTACCATCATCTTACCAGAGGATGTTGGCAGGTGCCTCTCACACCCTCAGCAAAAGAGAAGACAGCATTCTTGATGTCTAGTGGGCTTTTCCAGTTCATCAAATTCTTGTTTGGCCTTCATGGTGCCCTTGCAATGTTTCAATGATTGGTCAAACTCTTGCTCTGCCCACACCAAGGGTATGCAGCCGCCTACTTGGATGACATTGTGGTCTACAGTTCTGACTGAAAGACACATCTTAGCAAACTCTAAGCTGTGCTAACCAGTCTGAAGAAAGCAGGGCTAACAGCTAACCCTAAGAAGTACTTGCTGGGAGAGCAAGAGGTCCAGTATCTTGGCTACACCCTCAGGAAGGGCAAGGTCCATTCATAGACCAGGAAGATCGAGATGATCACTTGAGTGCCAGTCCCGCAAACAAAAGTGAAAGTGAGAGCATTCCTAGGCCTTACAGGATACTACAGAAGGTTTATTGCCAACTATTCAGAGAAGGCGGAGCTTCTCATAAGGCTGTTGCTAAAAAAAAAGCACCAGAGAAGTTCCACTGGTCAAAGGAAGCAGAGAAGGCCTTCAGAGCCTTAAAAGAGGTGATTTACTTTGAGCTAGTTCTAATAAGCTCGGACTTCACCAAACTCTTCATGATGCAGACCGATGCCTCAGAAGAAGTCTTGGGAGCCATCTTAGTCCAGGAGAAGGATGGTTAAGTACATCCTGGGCATACATTAGCTGGAAGCTGATGCCACATGAGAGATGTTACTGAACACTCGAGAAGGAGACCATGGCAGTCAAGTGGGCTTTGGAGAACTTGCGCTATTACATGCTGGGACGGCAGTTCACTCTCATAACGGACCACCAACCACACCTTTGGATAAATAGGAACAAGGAGTCCAATGCAAGAGTGATGAGATGGTACCTGGCCTTACAGCCCTTCAACTATAAGATCTGACATAGGACAGGATGGGAAAATGCCAGTGCAAATTTCATTTCAAGAGAGGTGTTCTTGTACAGGCAGACGCTCATCCTGGCAAGGCTAAGCTGAGGGGGAAGGTATGTGAGTGAGTGTACAGAAAACTCCATCACACTACCTTAAAGGACCTGGCACAGCTGTCCTGTCTGGTCCTCCTTAAGGTTGAGACTCACAGGGAATCCTGGGCAAAAGGGAGGAGCCCATTACCAGAGTATAAAACCTTAGGGCCTGGAAGGGTTTGAGAAGCCCCGGGAAGCAGAGAGATACATACCATACATAAGAACATAAGAACATAAGAAAATGCCATACTGGGTCAGACCAAGGGTCCATCAAGCCCAGCATCCTGCTTCCAACAGTGGCCAATCCAGGCCACAAGAACCTGGCAAGTACCCAAAAACTAAGTCTATTCCATGTTACCATTGCTAATGGCAGTGGCTATTCTCTAGGTGAACTTAATAGCAGGTAATGGACTTCTCCTCCAAGAACTTATCCAATCCTTTTTTAAACACAGCTATACTAACTGCACTAACCACATCCTCTGGCAACAAATTCCAGAGTTTAATTGTGCGTTGAGTAAAAAAGAACTTTCTCCGATTAGTTTTAAATGTGCCCCATGCTAACTTCATGGAGTGCCCCCTAGTCTTTCTACTATCCGAAAGAGTAAATAACCGATTCACATCTAGACCTCTCATGATTTTAAACACCTCTATCATATCCCCCCTCAGTCATCTCTTCTCCAAGCTAAAAAGTCATAAGAACATAAGAACATAAGAAAATGCCATACTGGGTCAGACCAAGGGTCCATCAAGCCCAGCATCCTGTTTCCAACAGTGGCCAATCCAGGCCATAAGAACCTGGCAAGTACCCAAAAACTAAGTCTATTCCATGTAACCATTGTTAATGGCAGTGGCTATTCTCTAAGTGAACTTAATAGCAGGTAATGGACTTCTCCTCCAAGAACTTATCCAATCCTTTTTTAAACACAGCTATACTAACTGCACAAACCAAATTCTCTGGCAACAAATTCCAGAGTTTAATTGTGCGTTGAGTAAAAAAGAACTTTCTCCGATTAGTTTTAAATGTGCCCCATGCTAACTTCATGGAGTGTCCCCTAGTCCTTCTACTGTCCTAACCTCTTTAGTCTTTCCTCATAGGGGAGCTGTTCCATTCCCCTTATCATTTTGGTAGCCCTTCTCTGTACCTTCTCCATTGCAATTATATCTTTTTTGAGATGCGGCGACCAGAATTGTACACAGTATTCAAGGTGCGGTCTTACCATGGAGCGATACAGAGGCATTATGACATTTTCCGTTTTTTTCACCATTCCCTTTCTAATAATTCCCAACATTCTGTTTGCTTTTTTGACTGCCGCAGCACACTGAACCGACGATTTCAATGTGTTATCCACTATGACACCTAGATCTCTTTCTTGGGTTGTAGCACCTAATATGGAACCCAACATTGTGTAATTATAGCATGGGTTATTTTTCCCTATATGCATCACCTTGCACTTATCCACATTAAATTTCATCTGCCATTTGGATGACCAATTTTCCAGTCTCACAAGGTCTTCCTGCAATTTATCACAATCTGCTTGTGATTTAACTACTCTGAATAATTTTGTGTCATCTGCAAATTTGATTATCTCACTCGTATTTCTTTCCAGATCATTTATAAATATATTGAAAAGTAAGGGTCCCAATACAGATCCCTGAAGCACTCCACTGTCCACTCCCTTCCACTGAGAAAATTGTCCATTTAATCCTACTCTCTGTTTCCTGTCTTTTAGCCAGTTTGCAATCCATGAAAGGACATCGCCACCTATCCCATGACTTTTTACTTTTCCTAGAAGCCTCTCATGAGGAACTTTGTCAAACGCCTTCTGAAAATCCAAGTATACTATATCTACCGGTTCACCTTTATCCACATGTTTATTAACTCCTTCAAAAAAGTGAAGCAGATTTGTGAGGCAAGAACCTGTTATGTCTAAATGTGAGCAGCACTAAATATTTCGACCTAGAGTTAAAGTGAACTGCACTGAGCTACGGTAATTGATTTTGACCTGAATCTAATGTGAATTGCACTATATATTTTGAGACCTGGAGTTAAGTTGTGCTATCCTTTTTGTTTCTGTGTGTGTGTTTCCACTGTAAATAAAGTGCACTGAAGAAACAGCCAGTCTGTATGCTATTTCCTCTGACTGTTATCATTCACTACACTCAAGTTATCACAATGTACCATTCCAAATTGAATATATTTTATTAATTAATTTTTGTGAAGGCTTCCCGCAGGACAACTGTAATAGTACATCATAAGATCTGGCTCCCTGGTTTGACACCCCCCCCCTCCCATTTTCTCCCCATTCCAGATTTCTCCTCCTGCTCAGACTCAACCCCACAGCTTACTCCTTTCCTCCCCATCCCACTAGGCTTGACCCAAATCTAGTTCTCACTTCTCACAGCTCTTTCATCCCCAACCCAAGGTCTCTCGCTCCTCATCTTCAACTTACCTCCTCCATTTCTCTTTCCCGCAAAACTATAACCCTCCAGTTCTTTTACTATATCTCCTCTCCTCAAAGCCTCAAATTCACTGTGCCCCCAACTCCTGACTTGACCCCCCACTATTCATGCTAGCTCTGTCTCTCTCATGGGTTCCACCCCATTGCACTCACTCTCTCTTCTCACTCCCACAGAGTCAGCACCCCCTCCCCAGACCGGATACTCAACAGCTCCAAATCTGACCCCATCTTCTGGCTAATGGTGTTTGGGTGGATCCTTGGACACTATGGCAGCTGACCACGCTCTCGGGGGGCAGTCCCGTGAGGGACCATGGTGTCACGCTAGACTCTGGATACACAAACACAGAACATAAGAACATAAGAAAATGCCATACTGGGTCAGACCAAGGATCCATCAAGCCCAGCATCCTGTTTCCAACAGTGGCCAATCCAGGCCATAAGAACCTGGCAAGTACCCAAAAACTAAGTCTATTCCATGTTACTATTGCTAATGGCAGTGGCTCTTCTCTAAGTGAACTTAATAGCAGGTAATGGACTTCTCCTCCAAGAACTTATCCAATCCTTTTTTAAACACAGCTATACTAACTGCACTAACCACATCCTCTGGCAACAAATTCCAGAGTTTAATTGTGCGTTGAGTAAAAAAGAACTTTCTCCGATTAGTTTTAAATGTGCCCCATGCTAACTTCATGGAGTGCCCCCTAGTCTTTCTACTATCCGAAAGAGTAAATAACCGATTCACATCTACCCGTTCTAGACCTCTCATGATTTTAAACACCTCTATCATATCCCCCCTCAGTCGTCTGTTCTCCAAGCTGAGAAGTCCTAACCTCTTTAGTCTTTCCTCATAGGGGAGTTGTTCCATTCCCCTTATCATTTTGGTAGCCCTTCTCTGTACCTTCTCCATTGCAATTATATCTTTTTTGAGATGCGGCAACCAGAATTATACACAGTATTCAAGGTGCGGTCTCACCATGGAGCGATACAGAGGCATTATGACATTTTCCATTTTATTCACCATTCCCTTTCTAATAATTCCCAACATTTGAATCTTTTATTAAACAATTTGTTTGACCACCAGAGGTGGCAGTAGTGAGTAATGGTGTAGATCCCGGCTGGCCGTGTCTCACATAGAACGCTGGAAGAGCAGATCCTCTGCAAGGCAGTGCTGTAGTGGAAAGAGACTGAGAGTAATGAGCACACAATAAGAATAACATTCAGAGTCCCAATGTAGAAATAGGAGAAGCTCCGAGGCAGGGAGAGCAGGCCCTCGAGGAGTGAGTACCTGATCCCTTAGAGCAGAGAGACTTGGTAGCGTTGTACTCACTTAGCAGTAACAGAGATTCCACTAGACGAGAGGTCTGGCACCGGAACAGAGGGCAGGCCCTCGAGAAGTGAGTACCTGGTTCCATTGAAGCAGTACTGTTAAAAAAGATGGTTTCTGTACTCACTGATGGTATCTGTAAGTTAGTTCTTCCAAGTAGAAGGGTAAAGGTTGCAGGCAGCGACACAGGGAACATGGGCCCTCGAGGAGCGAGTACCGGTTTCCTGATAGCACCTGAAAGAAGCAAAGAGGCCCTTGAGGAGTGGGTATCCCATTAGAGACCCCGAAGGGCAGTAAGAGTTCCAGATAGCGCTGGAGTGGCAGAGTAGCTTAGGAACAGAGAGCGAATCCCATCCATAAGAATCCTGTTGCTAACTCAACGAGCTAGCAAGTACTGTAGGCAGATATACCCGGAAGTCATGATGTGAGAACAGGTTGACGCCACTGAGGTTCGCGCCAACGTAGAGTTAAAGATGAGGGCGGCATGTGCGTGTGCGCCCTAGAGGTACCTTGAAGAAGGAGAATGACGGGAGGCAGCACCAAAGCCGGTCTGAGGATGCCGGAGAGAAGGGCAAGCAGACGCCACGGCGGCCATCAATCCAAGGTGAGTGGGAGGAGCCAAAAGTAGAGAGAGGTAGGCGGGGCGAAGCCGTTGAAGATCGACGGACACAACACCCCACCACAGTTAACTCTCTTCCTCCTCCCCTCCCCCCAATTTCTACCCCACTGTACTTACTCGCTTGCCCTGACCCCATCACATAGCACTAGCTTTCTTTCTTCTGGAATCCAATTCTCAACTTCTTTGCATTAGCGAGTACTCTCACTTCTGGAAGACAGATCTCAACTTGTCTGTAGTAATGAATTCTCTTCCTCCTGGCAGGCTGGACTTCATTGTACTGCCTCACATCAGGTAACACTGCTGTTTCTTCTGGCCCATTCAGGCCGAATCCTACAACATCTTCCCTCCAAGCCATGCAGATCTCAGTTAATTTTCCTTTCACAGGTCTGTGCAGTCAGTCAAAGCCAAGTATAGAAATTATACACCAATTTTAGAAATTCTGTGCTAAAGGGAAATTCTGCATAAATTCTGCACTGTACAGATACGCAGAATTCTCCCCAAGAGTATGCAGTGCTGAATCTCACTAAGCAGAAAATAGCTCTTTGTTTCTTGATCCAACCTCTTCACTCTCAGGCAGCCTACAGGGAATAGGAGGTGGGAGAGGTGAGCCTGGAACAGAGAAAAGGGGGGAAGAAGAGTCATTTTGGAAAGGTTAGTAAGGGCTGGATGGGAACATTGGGGGGGGTGAGGAGAGAAGATCAGCTGGGGAATATGTGAGTAAAAAAGAAGGGGAGACTGGAAAGGAACATTGATTGTGGGAATGGGAGAGAAGGATTGGTGCCACCTGTATGAATTGTGGGTATGAATGTATGTGTGTGTGTGTGTGTGTGTGTGTGTGTGTGTGTGTATGTCAGATTGGGTGAGAAGTTAAAGAGAGGATATAGGAGGAGCAGGACTAAAGCATACTAGGGACATGCCTCCAGCCCCATTCCCATCAATGCAATTCAGATCCTCCCTTTCTTGACTTCTGTTTTTTTCTTTCTATATCTTGGAACCTTCCTTCCTTCCTACCTCTTCCTTCTCCCCAGATCCTGCAACCCAACTCCCCAATTCTTCCTACTCCCTTCTCCAATTACTCAGTCTCATATCTTCCCTCCTGTTCTCTCTCCCTCCTCCTCCTCCTCATCCCAAATTCCTGACTTTCTCATATAAAACTCTCTTCATTTAAATTAAGGTTCTCATAATTCTATATTATACAAAAGCCTTCACAATAAAAATCCAATTAAACAATTAAATAGTAGTGAATATACTCTCCCTTATTAATTACAACACTCTTATATACTCATTGTATTATTAAAGTTCAATCCCAAATTGTCCTGGACAAAGATATTGTCCTGGATAATATCAGTGCTCCAAAGATATTGGAGCACTGATATATCTGTATATACAACCCCTCAACTTCTTAGTTCAACTGTAACTCTATTGTAATCCATCTTTAACCGCATCTCCATTGTAATCCACTGCCAGCAAGTTTCCTAACCTTATTGTAATCTGCTTTGAAGTGGCTGTCATAAAAGATATAATAGAAATTTTAAAAAATCAAATTAAATTAAAATAAATCTAGTAACGTATTCAGAAGTAAAAATGAACAACAGTTATTACATACAATCTTTCGCTTTTTGAGTGATGGCAATATATTGTCCACTAAGTGTCACTGTTGTTTACATGTTCACTTATACTAGTCAACTGCAACTGGCTTGATCTGATTAACTTATAGTGTAGAACTTTGGACAAATCCAACTTTTGGAATATGAAATTAGTATAAAAAATGTATTTATGAAAACCTACTGTGCTTGTTATTTATAAAAATCTAATCCATTTTGTGAAAACCATTACACTGCAGATTTTGCCAAAGGTTGTATCCAGTACTAATAGCACAGGTATAAATTATTTCAGATGGAGAGAATGACTAATTATGCAATACAAGGTATGTCAGTTACTTACAATGAAAAACAAGGCAGCTATTTTTTCTTTCAAAGAATCCTTAATGGTGATTGAAGAGCCCAATTAGTGGAGTTCTTAAGAAAATATATGCAAAGGTTGTTGAAAATATTGTATAGCCTCTTACATAACTATTCATTGTTGTAGTGCCAAAATCAATTCCTTCTTTTAAGTCTTTGCTCATAAGTGTTGTTATCATATGAAAAAGAAGTACTAGTATCTGGTTTGCACATGCTACTTTTAAATCTGGTTTCTCAAACCTCTCTTCAACAGAAAATGACCAAGGTTAGATTCAAAATGGAAACTGCGTGGTTTTAATATACTTTCTTCAATAGCTTGCCTTGTTTGTACAGCTTAATTTAGATATTATAGCATTATCCCTGCAGCAGGGTTATATGGCTGTTTCAATATTTCCATGTTATGGACCTTTTTTTGGCACAGTTAATGACAGCACCATAAAAATTCACTTTACGTTTAAACTTAAAGCAATTTGTTTCAGCTTTACACGATCTGAGAAAAAGATAAAGACAAAATGATACGGCCAGGGATTCTAACTTTCAAACAACTCCACAGTATAGCATTTACATGTGCAAGTGGATGCATGGAGATTAATGCTTGAATTTTATAAACGGTGAGGCGGGAGCTGCAGTTTATAAAATATCATGTGTTTCTGCTTTAAAAGTATGCACATATGTTTAAGTACGTGCCGATATTCCCAATGCAAGAAAATGCTTACTTTATCTGTTGTACAAACATACATGTGTATAATTTAAGCATGTAAAAAATGACATGTATGTGTAATATCCATGATATATATGTGGAGGCAGGTATTTTATAAAGTATGCGTACATACCATTTTGAAAATAATTGTGTGTGCACTTGAAATCAGTTTCCTGATACCTCCATCAGTTCACCTGGTCCTTCTTCAATTCACCTCGACCCTCTAGCAATTCTCTCTGAACTCCTATTAGTTTACCCAGATCTCCTACCAAAAAATTGCAGATAACAGACAAATCCAATTTCACTTGTGCCAGTCAATTAGCAGATATAAAGGTTACAAATAAGTTTAGTAATGTATATGCATATACTGTATCTCTTACAAAATACTAACTACTGTTTCTGTACCCTGCCCTAAAATGCCCTTAGTTAAGTGCTTTTTTCCTCCCTAGTAAAATATGGGGCGGATTTTCAGAGCCCTGCTCGCGTAAATCCGCCCAAAACCGGGCGGATTTACGCGAGCAGGGCCCTGCGCGCCGGGAAGCCTATTTTACATAGGCCTCCCGGCGCGCGCAGAGCCCCGGGACTCGCGTAAGTCCCAGGGTTCTCCGAGGGGGGCGTGTCGGGGGGCGGGCCCGGTCGTTGCGGCGTTTCGGGGGCGTGTCGGCAGCGTTTTGGGGGTGGGTATGGGGGCGTGGCTACGGCCCGGGGCGGTCTGGGGGGCATGGCCGCGCCCTCCGTACCCGCCCCCAGGTCGCGGCCCGGTGCGCAGGAGGCCCGCTGGCGCGCGGGGATTTACGCCTCCCTCTGGGAGGCGTAAATCCCCCGACAAAGGTAAGGGGGGGTTTAGACAGGGCCGGGAGGGTGGGTTAGGTAGGGGAAGGGAGGGGAAGGTGAGGGGAGGGCAAAGGAAAGTTCCCTCCGAGGCCGCTCCGATTTCGGAGCGGCCTTGGAGGGAACGGGGGTAGGCTGCGCGGCTCGGCGCGCGCCGGCTATACAAAATCCATAGCCTTGCGCGCGCCGATCCAGGTTTTTAGCAGATACGCGCGGCTCCGCGCGTATCTACTAAAATCCAGCGTACTTTTGTTTGCGCCTGGAGCGCAAACAAAAGTAGGCTATTCGCGCGCCTTTTAAAATCCGCCCCTATATGTGCGAAATGGAAAATATATGTGTTCTTAACATGTACATATGGTAATATTACGCACACTTCTTTGAAAATTCACTCCTCAATCTGATGGCTAGTTTACACATCTTGCATTTTCTTTTAATTACAGCAGACCCTCATAAACTATTACATGGGCAATATCCACAGTATAGCATTTACATGTGCATGTGGATGCATGGAGATTAATGCTTGTATTTTATAAACGGTGTGGCGGGAGCTGCAGAAAAGGATAGAGTGGTATTTCAAGAAAATAGTTTGACCTAATACAGAGCCTGATTTAGTAAGTTTTTTTTTTCCTGATTATATATGTGTATTTGGAGAAAAAACTTAGTAAATCAGGCCCTTAATGTTATTTATGTAAAAAAAAAAGTATCTACTGAACATGCTAGGCGCTAAAGATTATTAAAGAATACTTACTGCACTAACTGTTGGACTGATGTAATAAGATGGACTATACTGTGTGCAATATTAACACATGGTTGTACACATAGTTTTTTAAAGTAAACTTTACTACTGATCTAACGAGGAGTTTTACGCACAACAACTGTGTGCCTTAAAATGTCCATACACATTTGCCTTGCATGCAAGTGTGTTAATGTTAATGAAGGCATGAGCTATTACTCCCCAGTGCAGGGAAGTGCTTTAAAGCTCTGAAGGCTTAACAAATGTTTGTTTTTGTTTTTTTTTTAACACTGTCCATTTAACACTTGGTCTGAGGTGGAGTAAAATTGGCACACCTTTGTGGGGCAAGTGTTAGTCTATGGTGCCATAAATGTTGGTCCCAGATCCAGAGCTCTTGGGCCCAGAGGTGCTGGACTCAAGTTTAACCGATCCAGAGTGGACCACTGCACTTGGGAACCCCGGGAAGAGAGGCGGAAGGAAATGAAAAGCAGAGGTGACATAAAAAACAGCGAGGAGTTAAACTCTGAGATGGAAATTCAATGAGGCAAAAATATAAAGGTTATGCAAAATGTTTTCTTTGGGACTCAATGGACCATAGAGCCTTAAATAACATACTATATATTCATCAATGTTTGCTTATGTGATTGCACTGTGGCTCTTAGTCATACAGTGCTTGATTCAGAATTTTCAAACAGGGATAAAAGATCAGAAATATTTGCAAATCAAGATGTCACCAATGGATGAGATTCAAACCAATCATGTTGCAGGTCAACAGTTATAAAGTGCTAGCAATCTACAGTTAGCTCATTAATAAATGCAGTAGGATTTTTATTGAGCTAATAAAACAAAGATGTTGTAGTACATGGAATTTTCAAGTACTGTTAGTCTAAAAAAAGGTATCTGATCCTACCAAGATCCCAGTTTCCATTAGGACCAACATAAATCCTAGAGAATGCTTCACTGCATGCATAACTGCTGACACTGTAGTGTGTACATATAGGATTTTCACTCTGTATGCAGTTCTCTGAATGTAACCAGTAGAGGGACAGCAGTCAAAATACAAGAAGCTACCCCTCCTTCCTATTATAAAGGATTCAGACTCTAAAAAGAGTCACATATTAACCCCATAAGTAGGCCTGGATTTCTCAATAGGCACGCTAGGCCTGTGCCCAGGGCAACAAAAATATGGGGATGAGGGGGGTGGGGAGGCAGCAGGCTGCCTGAAGATTTACTGCCTTCCAGCTGTGCTAAATTTCACTCAGCTAGAGAATAACCCTCTGCTTCCTGATTCAGACCCTTCCTTTCCAGGCAGCATACAGGGAACAAAATTGGAGGAGAGTGAATCTAGAGCACAGAGAGCACACAAGGATCATTTTGGTAAGATTACCAGGGGTTGAATGGGGATAATTGGGGTAAGAAAAGAGGCTGAGGGATGAGAATGGATCACATGGGGGAAAGGGGAAAGTGTGCTTGTGTGTGTGTGAGAGAGAGAGAGAAGTGATTGATGCTGGTGTGTGTGTGTGTGTGCTAGATTGAGAGGATAGAGAGTAGGGATGTGCAGCAGGGACAAATTAGTCCCATTCGGTTTTCGTATTCGTTGGGACCCAAATCCATTGCATCCGTTCTTGGGGGACCCCGATCCGTTCATTAGTTACATATGTATTATTTCCCAAAAATAACCCCATCCCAACCCTTTAAATTTAATTAACTACAACTCCCCACACTCCTGACCCCCCCCCCCCCCAAGACTTGCCAAAAGTCCCTGGTGGTCCAGCGGGGTCCTGGAGCGATCTCCTGCACTCGGGCTGTCAGCTGCCGGTATTCAAAATGGCGCCGATAGCCTTTGCCCTTACTATGTCACAGTGCCATTGGTCGGCCCCTGTCACATGGTAGGAGCAATGGACGGCCAGCGCCATCTTGTGCTCCTACCATGTGGCAGGGGCCGACCAATGGCACTGTGACATAGTAAGGGCAAAGGCTATCGGCGCCATTTTGAATACCGGCAGCCGACAACCCGAGTGCAGGAGATCGCTCCAGGACCCCGCTGGACCACCAGGGACTTTTGGCAAGTCTTGTGGGGGGGAGGTCAGGAGTGTGGGGGTTTATTTGTTAGTGATACATTGTATTCATGGGGGTTCGCCATATGTTTCGTGACCCCCACGAATACAACGAATATGGCATATATGTTGCGGATTGCCAATACGTTACAAACGAATGCACACCCCTAATAGAGAGGAGTTGTAAGAGGAAGTCGGACCAGAGCACAGTAGGAATATCTTCCCCTCCCCTCCCTCATCTACTGCAATTCTCTCCCTTGATTTCAGATTTTATCACCCAGATCCTGGAATCTCCCTTCTTTTCTCCCCCTTCTCTCCAGATCTTGGAACCCACCCTCCAAAATTTCCTACTCCTTTTCCCCCTTTATCAATCCCATAACCTCCTTCCCTCTCCTTTTTCTCCCATCCCAGATTCCTGATTTTCCCTCTTTCTTCGATCTTTCCCATCTCTTATCCTACCCATCCCCAGTCCTTTCTACCTCTCCTCCACCCTTCCCCATCCTTTTTCCTTCTCATACTCCCCCCTCCTATCTCCAGTCCTTTCACCTCTCCACACCCCATTCCTAGTTCTACTCGTTTCTGCTCCCCATCCGTGGACCTCTCACCCTCCCCTTCTCTTCTGCCCATCCCTGAGATCTCCTTCCTGTTCTGATACTTAAGAAACCTTTTTCTCACCCAATAAAAATAAGTAAATTATGCAGACACAAACAAGGTTGGAAAATTACTTAATTTTTATAATATGAAAGATGGAAATGTTTGCCAGTGTGCGTCAGATTTTTCCAGTTTTTACCACAGAATCTCTGCCTGAGCTGCTGCAGCAAACTGTGGGGCTCTGCCTTACACCTCCTGCTCGCTGTTGTCTGATCTTACCTGGGGGGGGGGGGGGGGATGCACAACAGCAGCAGCAGTGCATTGGGGTAGCAAACTCCTCAATCTGTCTCCGACCATAAGTCTTTATGTAGTATCCTTGGTTGCTCCCTTCCAATCTCTAACCAAATCAGGCTTTTTGCCATTTAGCCTTGATAGAGTCAGAGACCAAGGTAGCGAGACTGAATAGCTTCCGTCGGCTTGCTGCTGACCGCTGTCTTATTCTCCATCAGTACTATCAGAAAATAGTAAAGCGCAGGCTATTTTTGCACAACAGTAATAACATTTCAAATGGGTCATGATTGCTCCCATGGGAAGCAAAGGGAATTGCAAAGCTCTGGGAGGCTCTCTGGGCAGAAGTTTCTAGGGCCTCAAACAGCTCTACATCTATTCAGGTCTTATGGATGCAAAGCAGAAAGCATTATTAGGACATCTGTAGTGATGCCTTCTTCAATTCCTCCTCCCATACCCTCACACCGTTTCTGAATATCTTTTTTCATGCATTGATGAACATGTCCCCCAAATATCTGCTTTTGCTATCCTCCATCTTTTTGTTTATGGAATCTTTCCATTAGGTTAGAAATAAAAAAAGAACAAAGGAAATAATGAGAAAAAATGAGTGTAAAATAAAGAAATAATAGAGAACAGAGAGAAACCAACAGGGTCATTTTTCAGTTCGAGTTAGGGCCCTAACATGCATGATAAGGCCCTAACACATGCACTAAATATTGCAACGCACATTAGTATGAAAATTTTACATTTAGTATGCAAGTGGGTGGAGTTGGGGAGGAGATAATGGAAATGAGGGTCTGCTAGCGCAGAATGCAGTAGAGTAATGCACACTAACACGGGGCTTAACATCAGAAATAGCTATACCTTTTTTCTGTAAATTTTACCTTCGTTAGCCTTGTGTTACCAGGGAAAATGTTTTTGTTACACATAGCAGAAATAGCACCCACAAATTATAAAGGGGTGTGGCTAGGCTAATTTCCCTGCTCTTGCATCACAAGGTGCGATAAATGTATCACATCTGCAAATTTTCACTTCGTGCACTGTATAATCTACCACCACAGAGGCGATACAGAGTGAGCCTCTGTAGAGACCAATATGTCAGTTTATTGTTTATAACACTGTAAGAGGGGGCACTTTTAACTCTGGTTTCGGGGGACACTTTTAACTCTGTTTGGTTTCGGAGGACAGTTTTACGTACAGTAGGAGGTACGACTAGCAAAGTTGACATCACTGAAGATTTTCTGCTGTTTGAATCGATGAAAGGTAGAAGAGTAATGGATTTGTGCAATGCACTCTCTACCTAGCTTGTTTGAAATTGTCTTGTCTTGAAATTGTTTTGTGGGAAGAAAATCTGGATTTATCCAGATGTAACTAAATCCATTCGAGGTATGAGAAAAATGTTTCTTGTAATGCATCAGGAAGTTTTGGCTCTTGGAGCTTCATTTCTTTAGATATCCATGTAAATGTATAATGAAATATTTGGGATTTAGATATCAATGCTTTTCCCCTGAGCAATTATGTTTCTTTTCATAGACCAAAAGACATTTGTCAGACTCCCTCTGAGTCTTAATTGACATTATATGAATAGGACGACTAAGACCTTTCTTAGAGCTCCCATTCTTCATTGTTTTCTCCCCCCCAGGATTTAGATTGTAGACTGAGAATGTTGTTTATGTTTTCTTGATATTGGATAAATGTTCCTATTTTATGATGTTTTCTATTGTTTCTTATACATGAGAGAACCCGTATGGTGAATAATCAATTAGTATACCCAGTCTCAAATTCACCTAAATGTCAGTAGACAGAATACATATGTTGCGCTGGAAGTGGACCCTTGGCCTGGCGCAGGAGAGGTTTGGCCCTCTGAGGGATCCCAGAGGGCGCCTGCCGCCAGGAGGCGGAGCACACAAGGAGACAGAGGCAATCAGGAGCTTCACCATTAATGGCCCGGGGGCTCTGCGGGATGAGCCTTTGGATTCCCGGGCTGCCTGGGCTTAAGTGGGCCTCTAGGGGTCTCCTGGAGAGATGGTGGAGAGGTGTGCCCACCACAAGTAGAGGTGCGCAGCTGTAGTTGAACAGGTGAGCTAGACCGGAACAGAGTGTACTGGAGACCAAGGGTACAAGACAGGAACTGAAGGCCCTCCGGACAGGAAAGGCAGCGCCTATTGGTCTAGTTCGCGGGAGGCCGCAGACAGCGTCGAGGCAGGTGGACCTGGTGGTCTCGGGAGGAGCAAAGAGAGTGTCCAAGTGGAGCTCAAGGGTCAAAGCCAGGGTATCAGTCCAAGGATGGTCAGCCAAAGCAAGGGTCAGTTCCAGGTATCAGTCCAAGCATAGTCAGAGATGAGCAATGGTCAGTTCCAGGTATTAGTCCAATCGTAGTCAGAGGCAAGCAAAGGTCAGTTCCAAGTATCAGTCTGAGAAGATACAACTTGGGTAGTGGAACAGGATACAGGAACAGACATAGGAACACTGGAACAAGCACAGGAACAAGGAACACAGGAACACTGGAGCAGGCACAGGAACGAGAACGGCAAACCAGCTTACACAGAGGTTATGACCCAATTGCCAAGGCGAGGAACTGTGGGAAGGGCCTCGCCTTATATACAGGAACTAGGTGACATCAGTGGGAGGCATCCAGGCTGAGGTTCCCGCCCTGGGCCCTTTAAAAGAGGCAGCATCACCCGTGTGCGAGCCTAGGGGCAGGGCCGAGGACATAGAGAAAGTGGAGCCCCTATTGGAGCTTCGCTGACAGGCCTGCGACTCAGGATGCGTAAGGGATGAGCACTGGGGATGCTGAGAGCTAGCTGCTACTGCTAGGGAGGACAAACTGGAGCCCGCGGAGGGGAGCCCGAGGTAAGCAGGCCCGGTCGCGGTGCCAGCGCGACCGGGGCACGCAACATGCACAAAGTGTATATAATTATATGATCATAAAAAAGACGTTGTAATCCACTTGTTTTTGAAATCAATGTTCAGGTCTATCCTAAGACCACATCCTAGACTTTAATCATTGGTCATGTATATATTATTTTTTTCAGAAGTTTTTTTTTTTAAATTTGCAAGTAAAAATGTAGCTTAAAATGACAATCATAGACTTGAGATGAGTCACGATAGTCCAAAATTTCTCTGTCAAATGCCGCCCAGCACTATCACCGCTGTTTCAGTGTTTCTGCATCAGGGGCAAAGAATCACAATGCCAAAAGAATGTCTATCAAAGGGCAACAAAACCAAGCATAAATACATCGGGATGAGAGTGAGTATAAATGCATATACTCTTACTCAGTTATTAAAAGTCCATTTCAAAATGACATTTCAAAATGATAGTAGTGCAGGAGAAAAGAGAAAAATAAGATAAACTGATGTATAAGTACTTACAAAATAACTGCGGTTATTTTGTTTAAATGTCATCTTGTCTTCCTAGAATGACAACATTTCTGACTGGTTAAATCTGGCTGACTTAAAAACTGAAAGTGGCGGGAAAAGCAGATGATGCTGTCAATCACCACATACGATTCGCTACAGAATACCTGAAAAGTGCCTAATTCAAAACCATAAAAAAATCAATGAAAAGAAATATCTTAAACTGTGCCAATTGATCTGTTCATTCAAACCATATGATACCATAGAATGTAGGTCAAACATACATTTTTGTTCATGATAATTAAGAAAAGTTCAAGTATCACCCACTCTAGGTGGGAATCAAACAACCTGGAGGACAGACAATCTGAGCTGTTTGAAAACTATATTGATGTGCATTACAGTGTTGTACCATCAGGGAGGTGAGTGTGCAACATTTGATTTTACTGTGATGTTCTCTGTCACACATAAACACTACGGCTAGTTTTGCCTATATAAATGAGTGGGCAGGGGCATTGGATGATGTAAATCACATTCTTAGTGGCACAGTCTGAATAGAAGTGCCTTGAAGTCTCCACTTTGGATGACAGATGAGTCCAAAAGGTACCTGTAATAGTCAATGGGCACATGTCACAATGTCCATATTGAAAATGTCCAATCTGCTCCCTGGATATTGCAGATTCTGATGGTATTGCTGCTTTAATCATATGTTCTTTCAGGTTGCATTCTCTACTAAATGCAAACCTAGGCAGATGAGGTAGAGCAGGATGAAGAGATAATACGTGTCATTGGCATTGGATGATGGATCTGACTTCTTATGCTTGACTGGTGAATCACAATATGCTTGTTTCTCCTCTGTACTCCCATCAGAATCATCAGTTGGTGTTTGTTTGATTCTATAATCCAGTAGGCTTGATCTGTCTGAATATTTGGCCCATTTGTATGCCTGTTTGATGGCTCTGAGAGGGTATCCCTGTTCAAGAAATCTACTTGAGAGCTGTTGTGATTGTTGTTTTAAACGTGCCCAAATTGGTGCAGATACATCTTGCTCGTAAGAATTGGCTCACTGGTAAGTGCCACTTAAAAGACCTGGGATGGTAAGTCTGAAATCTTGCAAATTATTCCTCTTGCATGGCTTATGATACAAGTCTGTAGTAATGAAGGCTCCTTGTTGTGAACTGATATACCTAAGAAGGATGTTAACTGTACTGCATGGTGAATTTAAGATGAGGATCACAACTGTTCAACCACTGATGGAAATAATGCAAATCCTGCTCAGAACCATTGAGAATGGCTATCCTATTGTTTCTTGACAAGGTTATCCTTGTTGTAATAAAAATGTATAAGTAAATAAATTTAAAAAGGTAGAAAAACAAGAGAATTCACACAGAAAAAGAAGAAAAGTAGAATTCTGTGAAGTTACTGAAGAAAAAAGGCTTACATTTTGGGTTTGTCCTTCCATCCATCCATACAAGGAGATGCTGGCCAAAGGTCAGGAGAGTTAAGAAGAAATTGCCATGCTGGGTCAGACCAAGGGTCCATCAAGCCCAGCATCCTGTTTCCAACAGAGGCCAAACCAAGCCACAAGAACCTGGCAATAACCCAAACACTAAGAAGATCCCATGCTACTGATGCAATTAATAGCAGTGGCTATTCCCTAAGTAAACTTGATTAATAGCCGTTAATGGACTTCTCCTCCAAGAACTTATCCAAACCTTTTTTGAACCCAGCTACACTAACTGCACTAACCACATCCTCTGGCAACAAATTCCAGAGCTTTATTGTGCGTTGAGTGAAAAAGAATTTTCTCCGATCAGTCTTAAATGTGCTACTTGCTAACTTCATGGAATGCCCCCTAGTCCTTCTATTATTCGAAAGTGAAAATAACTGAGTCACATCTACTCGTTCAAGACCACTCATGATCTTAAAGACCTCTATCATATCCCCCCTCAGCCGTCTCTTCTCCAAGCTGAACAGCCCTAACCTCTTCAGCCTTTCCTCATAGGGAAGCTGTTCCATCCCCTTTATCATTTTGGTTGCCCTTCTCTGTACCTTCTCCATCGCAACTATATCTTTTTTGAGATGCAGCGACCAGAATTGTACACAGTATTCAAGGTGTGGTCTCACCATGGAGCGATATAGAGGCATTATGACATTTTCCGTTCTATTAACCATTCCCTTCCTAATAATTCCTAACATTCTATTTGCTTTTTTGACTGCTGCAGCACACTGAGCTGACGATTTTAACCTGAGCTGAGCTGACGAGTTAACCTGAGCTGATGAGTTAACCTGAGCTGACGAGTTAACCTGGCGAGTGCATACAAGGACAAGAAACATCCTGAAGTGCAGTTGGGCCACATCATACTCAAAGTACATAACCTGCAATACCATGCTATAATGTACACATATTGCTTAAAATTATAAATACTTTTTCTTCTTCAGGTAAAATAAAGTTTATCTAATCTGAATGTAACTCAGATCCAGCTGAAAAAAAATTGGGGACTGTAAAGATCTTCAGTGAGACACCTAGATATGGTGAAACACCTAGAGAACACATATACAGTACCTTAGAGCTGATAGAATTCTGATGGGAGTACAGAGGAGAAACATCTTTTAGTGCCTGCTCCTGATAACACTGCACTCACCCAGCACCTAGGTTTTCTGGGCCTACAAACAAAGTCCTAAGGCTTAACAGGGCTTCCCAAACCTGTCCTGGAGACTCCAACTGCCAGTCAGGTTTTCAGGATATCCACAATTTGCATTCATGAGATAAATGTTCAAATCATGGAGACTCAGTATATGCAAATGCATCTCATGCAAATTCATTGTGGCTTGATGGACTCTCTACCTGGGTAACATCAAGCTAGGTTGAGAGAACATTGTACAAATCTCATCATTATGTGAGTTTCCTCACTCCGAAGGACATCAAATCTTCACAACAGTGTACTGTTCTGTTCGTAAATCTCACTCTGCATGTCAAAGTGGTCCCTAACCCCTACCCCACTACCTAAATGTCACCTTGAGTTATGAGGTGGGCCTCCTATAGTAGTATAAATAGCTGCTTACTAGGGTGTCACTCCCAGAAGTTCTCTCTCTTTCTCTCTCTCTCTTATAGCTCAGGCCCTTCCCACCCTAAAAATGCCCAAAACACAATTTGCAAAAAAGAATTGCAGCTTGCATTATGGGCATATTGCACAGCTTAATGCAAATTAAAAAGGTGTAATTATTTTCGGCGCCTTAAAACTGTGTAATATGGCTTTGTGAAGCCAGCCCACTTTTCCAAAAATGCCACCCCAACTCTTCCCCTTTAAAAATTAGCATTGCACCATGCGTTATGGTGCTTTTCGCATGCAAAAACGCCTTAATGCATGTGAAAAGGCCATAATGTGAGTTGGAAAATAACCCCCAATATTAGCATGGGCATTGTACAAACATCCATCCTCCTAGATCCCTTGAATAGTTTGCCAGACAGACCTAGCAATGAGTGCCTGCATTTATTTTAGGATTTCTAGCTATTATAGATCTTGCATCCTTCCAGACAGATCCAGATGGTAATTGATTCTAGCATTGTAACCTGCCAGACAAATATAGCCAACATTGTTGCTTCTGTATCCACTAGGGCTTCTAATATTTCGTATTATCAATTTTGGCATTCATTCTGGCAGCATAAAAGGAATTCCCATACAAGGAGTCAAATATAAACTATCTGGGTGAAAACCAGGAATCCTAACCATGAGACCAGGGTCGGTCAAGTCCTGTCCTCAAGATCCACAAATAGGACTAGTATTCAGGATTTCCATAATTAATATGAATGAGAGGTGCAAACATTCAGTGAAGGCAATGCATGCAAAACTGTCTCATGAATATTCATTGTGAATATCCTGAAAACTAGCCCTATTTGTGGCTCTTGAGGACCAGAGATGGTCACACCTGCCTACACCATATGGGAAAGGTAATTTAAAATTTTGGTAGCTTTGTTTCCATTGCCCTGTCTGGCTGATTTTGAGCTAGTCACTGTGGTTTCCCAGTTTGGAACCCTGTGGGCTGAACTAGTCCCTTACTTAACTATAGAAAATGTTAAAAATACTACAGCACAGCTAAGACAAATAATACCATCTCAAAGACATTGAATCACCACATCACATCTCCTCTATTATTTTATTTTATTTTTGCCTGTTAGTTTTTCTTCTTTTTCTTTTGGAGCAATGGAAAAATGAGTATTAACAACTGTTTTCCCTCTATTTGATGCCCCTCTAGTCCAGCTAATGCAAATATAGTCCTTGGGCAGGGATCATAAACCATAGTTCTCTCTGTAACCTGGTACTTATTCATCCTGCATTAGACAAGTGGTGGTGTTATGTAGGGATGTGAATCGGGTGCCTGATCGTTCCCGCTTTCGGGTTAGCACGCGCTAACAAAAATAGCAAAAAGTAACAAAACCCCCCAAAAATAAATGTTTTTTTGTTAGCACGCGCTAACCTGAAAAATGATTTTTATGAAAATTCAGGGGGAAAAATGATCGTTTCTTTTTTTACCCTATATATTAACAAATTTAGAAATATTGTACGATATTTCAATTCATTAGAAAACGATTCACATTCCTAGTGTTGTGTCCAAAGGCAGGGACTCACTCTCTCCTCCCACCAGAGGTTATGAACATTGCCTTCTCAGTATCCCCAACTGGTCCAAGAAACAGATATTTGGCTTGAAAATCAAGCCCTGGTGTTCCAAATGACAGAATTCAGTGCCTTCACTTAGTCATCAGGCACGTCCTGTCTGTGATATTTTCTCTAGATTGCTTGCAATCTGATAGTATCAATTTAGCATTAAGGATATGCATTTATTTGAAACAAATGGGTAAAATGAAATGAATGAGATCATTTTTGTTTCATTCATGGACCCCTGAAAAGAATAGAGGATAGCTATGAATTTAAACAAAAATTTTACTTTCATTTGAGTTTTCCATTCAAGTTTATGGTGTATTGAAAAGTGCTTCAGTGAGACTAGTAAATATAGCAATCAATAAATTACTGAGTGAGCTAGTAGCCAGGGCAGAGCAAAAGAGGAAGAAGGCAAGTAGACAGGACAGATGACCAATCAAGATGAAGCTACCCTGTTCCTCATGGTACATCTTGGGGATCTTGCTACCACTGAGCCTTGATGCTATACCCAGAATTTATATATTAGGGGTTTTATGCCACTCTGCCTAGTTGCCATGCCCCTGATGCTATATTTGGGGATCTTGCTGATAATCTGCCTTGGTGCCATACCACTTATGCTACTCTTTGGTGGTTTTGCTGCCACCCTTACTGCTATATCCCTCATGCTATATCTTTTGAAGGTCTTTCTGACATTATATCTTGCTGCCATACTCCTGATATACTTCCTTGGGTGTCTCATAAACAGTTGTCCTTGTTGCCATAGCCCATACTCTACACCAGTTGTTCTCAACTTTTTTTCTGTCGGGACACACCTGACAGATGGTTATCACATGCATGACACACTGAACATATAACTATCATAGGGCTAAATGTAAAAGTACAGTTTGCATCCACAGGACCCCCCCCCCCCCCCCCCCCGACCCACAATTATGGATGTAAAGCAGAATTATGACATTCCCCGTACAACTCACCTTACAAAAAATATATTCTGGTTCTGGTGTCATCTCAGTTACAGCAACACAAACTCCAACTACCAAGCTCAATAGCACTACTTATGAAAAGACAGCAGTTTATCACTAATGCATGTCCTCTTGAGAAAATACAACAAATAAGATTGATACAGTAAAATACCTCACCTAGGTCACATACACAGAACTGACCTAACATACCCCAGGATCTGCAGTAATGCACATAAACTAATCCACACACAGTTACACTTGTATTTGGAATGCACTCAAACAGTAACAACCCTACCTATGAAAAGGCAACACTAAAAATATTAAATCAGGCCCTAAACACCAATACACTTTCTATTAGGAAAACAGAACTAGCCAAGCAGCTACAGATCCCAACACAGAAATAATTGTATATCTATACTAATAAGCAGAATAAATGTTTTATAACAACTATGAACAGAACAACATCTAACAATTAAAAACTCATAAAAATTATTTAAAATTCTCCAAACACCAATAAAATATTTCAAAACAGCAAACACATCACATAATATTCAGCAATTAAAATGGCAGTCAATCAAGAAAAATAAACTTAAAAGCCACCTTTACTAACCCCCTCTAGCAGCTCTCCTACTCCTCTTCCATGTAGGCCAGTAGCACACATCAGAAGCAGTAGTGGCTGAAGCTCTGTCCTCATGGTCCTCTTCCTTAGTGCCCATGACCAGTCTCTCTCTCACACACACACACATACCATGACCAGTTTTTGTCTTTCACACACCAATCATCTCCTGACCAATCTTTCTCTTACACACACACACACACACACACACACACACACACACACACACACCAGCCACCTTCCTGATCAGACTCTCATGCACACACACCCACAGGCTTCCCACTTCCATGTTCTATCTTACATATACGGCTTCTCACTCCCATGCTGTGTCTCACACACACCTAGTTTTCTTACTCCTATGCTAGCTCTCACCACATGCACGGGCTTCTCATTTTCATAATCACTGTCTCTCTCTCTCTCTCACACACACATACTAGTCACACTCACATACCAGTTTCTGTCTCTCACACACCAAACATCTCCTGACCAGTCTTTCTCTTACACACACACCAGTCACCTTCCCAAACAGTCTCTCTCTCTTATGCACACACACACACACACACACACACACACAGGCTTCTCACTCCCATGCTGTGTCTCACACACACCCATGTTTCTCACTCCTAAGCTAGCTCTCTCCACATGCACAGGCTTCTCATTCCCATAATCACTTTCTCCCTCACACACACATTCCAGTCATCTCCCCGACCAGTCCCTTCCATTGTCTCTGCTATATACACACACATCACCTCTCTGACTAGTTTCTCTCAATCACACACATGCTCTCTCTTGCACACTTTACATAGATGATCTCAATCAAATGCTCTCACTTACACACAGGCTCTCGGTCACAGTTACACATACACACTCTCAATCACACATACATTCTCTCACTTACAGACAGGCTGGCTGGCTGTCTCTCTCTCTCTCTCTCTAATTTCCTGCTCCCCCTCCCCCCCATGCACAAATGGTAGCTGCAGCAGCCTCCTCCTCTAACCCCCACAGGCCAAGAAAGAAGAATCCCATCGGCCATGGAGGACAATTCCGCTGTCTCCTGTGCCGATTTCTGGCTGCTTCTGATTTTGCTCCGGGGCTGCCACTGCCGCCGCTACTTTTTCGTGCAGCATGGCTCTTTCTTCTTCCTGCGCACCTCACTGCACATCACTTCCTGTTCCAGGACAGGTGCGGGAAGAAGAAAAGGCCCAGCTGCAGTTGCCAGTCTCCACCAACACTGCTGCCATTCCCATCCAGGCTTAAGAACATAAGAAATTGCCATGCTGGGTCAGACCAAGTGTCCATCAAGCACAGCATCCTGTTTTCAACAGAGGCCAAACCAGGCCACAAGAATCTGGCAATTACCCAAACACTAAGAAGATCCCATGCTACTGATGCAATTAATAGCAGTGGCTATTCCCTAAGTAAACTTGATTACTAGCTGTTATTAGCCGTTAATGGACTTCTCCTCCAAGAATTTATCCAAACCTTTTTTGAACCAAGCTACACTAACTGTACTAACCACATCCTCTGGCAACAAATTCCAGAGCTTTGTGCGTTGAGTGAAAAAGAATTTCCTCCGATTAGTCTTAAATGTGCTTACTTGCTAACTTCATGGAATGCCCCCTAGACCTATTATTCGAAAGTGTAAATAACTGATTCACATCTACTCGTTCAAGACCTCTCATGATCTTAAAGACCTCTATCATATCCCCCCTCAGCCATCTCTTCTCCAAGCTGAACAGCCCTAACCTCTGCCGGCGCCATTTTCCAATACGGCAATACGGCCGGCGCCATTTTGCAATACGGCCCCAGTGCAGTAGGTCGCTCCCGGACCCCCGCTGGACTTTTGGCAAGTCTTTTGGGGGTCAGGAGGCCCCCCAAGCTGGCCAAAAGTCCCTGGAGGTCCAGCGGGGGTCCGGGAGCGATCTCCTGCGCTCGTGACGTCGGGGGACAGGAACCAAAATGGCGCCGGCGCTACCTTTGCCCTGTCATATGACTGGACAAAGGTAGCGCCGGCGCCATTTGTATTAACACAGCCGTGGCCCGAGAGTGGAAGATCACACCGGGACCCCCCCACTGGACCCCAGGTAATTTAAAACATTTTGGGGGGTTCGGGAGGGTGGGGGATTTATTTTAAAGGGTCGGGGTGGGTTTTAGGGTGCCGGTTTTCCCGCCCTCCCCCGATTTATGATTTAAACGATTTAAAAAAAAAACAAAACAAAACCGCGATGATCAGATTCCCTCCCCCCCCAGCCAAAATCGATCGTTAAGACGATCGATGACACGATTCACATCTCTAGCATATTTTATAAAACATGCACATATTATAAAATACTATAGCAAATATGTGCGGCCACATACACGTGTATATGTCCCAGGTGCAGTTGTTTGAAAGTTATCTTCTTAGTATGTAAAAAGTATTTTAACCAATAAACTGAACACAAATAACCTGGGCAACAGTGTACAGGCAACTAAATATTTCACTTTTATCACCAAAGAAACAGTTTAAAATGTAGGCATTGGTCTTATATGGCATAAGGCACCACTATATGCTTTGTGTTATAGTATTTGATATATAGCAAAATTTTATATTATATAATAAACTGTTACAAATATTCAAAATGAAGAATTCATTACTGGGTTGGATTTTATTCATTTGTCTTTTCAGTGAAATAATATGCAATACACTCTCTACATTGTACTGTTGATGCATAAATATAAAAACACAGGTGAAGTCCATATGATGTCACTGATTGGACCTGATAACATGGCTAAGATTATTTTTTAGATTACAGGATTTCCCTTCCAACTTACCCCTGAGCCAAGAACAAGGGGTATCCCAGCCCCAAACCCTCCAACCCCCTAGCACTAAGAACAAGGAGATCAAGGAGGTATAGCTACATTTAGCAGCCATAGTGGGCTCTACATTTCAAATCAGAATATGTGGCACATCCAGGACCTCTCCCCCTATTGATTCCTACTCTTGAAAAATTAATAGACCTTATAGAGCCTTTCCTAATAGCTCTCCAACCACCCAAAACACCACGGGCCCTTTCAAGCCATCAACATCCCCCCCCCCCCATTTAAAACCCAGTTTGTAACATCCACCTCACCATCATGAAATACCATTGAGCCTCAAGAGTACCCTCACACTGAAATCACCTCCATCCCTTACAAGATAAAACAAGGTCCTTGCCTCTCCTGCCACCCTGGCCATTTCATCCTTGGAAAAGAGCTCCTAATTCTTCTCTATCAGGAGAGAGACAGTTTTCCTCCTATCCGCATTGGTGCCAAAATAAAAATGGTACAATTGACACTTTGACCGAAATGTCAGAGTGTGTGTGTGCTGGGGGGGGGGAAGAGGGGAGATGCTAGAGATCCCCCATGAGACCCATTTTGCTCCAAGGGTAGGGGACTAGGTTCAGTGAAGGGTTTAGAGGCCTGATGTTTCAAGGGGCATGGAGGATTGGTTCTGTGAGGCCTGACGTTCCAATAGTGTTTATTTGGAGTGGGTAATATCAAAGGTCCAGAAGCCCGATTGTTTCTGGGTGAGGTGGGAGAAAGTTTCCTTCACTAACCAGCTTTTTCACTTTGGACTACTTAGCAGATGGATATCTCAATTGCAAAATGTGGCAGCATTACAATGCCTTTAATGCAACTAAGGTTACTTTGTCGCATTCCTCATCTCATTATTTTTTATACATCAGGAGTTAAAGTCTAATGTAATGATCAGATTCCAATTGTCAGGTAACTTATATTACCATACTGATTTTAACATAGCATGATATAGGGCCTTATTTTCCAATATCACATTAGGGGGTGTTACCAATGCAAATGAGGCTTCTTTCGTGCAGTGGGGAAACATCATGTGCAGCGATGTTTTTGCCATTCGTGCCGCACACAATGTTTTCCCACTGCATGATATTTGCCAGTTGGAGAGAGGGAGAGAGAGAGAGAGAGAGAGAGAGAGAGAGAGAGAGAGAGAGAGAGAGAGAGAGAGAGAGAGAGAGAGAGAGAGAGAGAGAGAGAGAGAGAGAGAGAGACTTACTATAGTGCCTATGCCCTACATAGGTATTTCAATCCCTATGGGAGGGCTACCTACTAACTCGGGGTGGGGATTAGGTATGAGCGTCGGGGGTTGGGGGCCACTTTCGCATTCCACATGAGACCTACGGACAGAACAGTGGTCTCTAGTGCAGATTTGCTGGCTGTCGGAGTGAGGACGCTCACTCCAAGAAGTGGTTTGGGCAACGTTCTCTCTACCTAGCTTGATGGACACTCTACCTGGGCAACAACATGCTAGGTGGAGAGAATGTTGGCCAAATCTCCGCTTGGAGTGAGCGTCCTCACTCCAACGGCCAGCAAATCTACACTAGAGACCACTGTTCTGTCCGTAGGTCTCATGTGGAATGCGAAAGTGGCCCCCAACCCCCGACGCTCATACCTAATCCCCACCCCGAGTTAGTAGGTAGTCCTCCCATAGGGATTGAAATACCTATGTAGGGCATAGGCACTATAGTAACTCTCTCTCTCTCTCTCTCTCTCTCTCTCTCTCTCTCTCTCTCTCTCTCTCTCTCTCTCTCTCTCTCTCTGTAATACTCCTTTTCTGGCCTGTAGCGCAGTCCATAACGCGAGGTTGGAGTTGTAGTTATTAGCCACGCTAACACTGCGGCTGTTTTGCCACACAGGTTCCCGCTTTACATATGCTCCGCCCCCTGAATACCAAATGACTAATTTGCATTTGCACGCGGTAAAGTGCTTGGAAAATGAGGCCCATAGTCAGGTAAATTTTCATAAGATGCCTAACTGACAATGTATGTGTGCTTTCCAGCACACAGAAGCCAACCTCATATGCACCTTTATTGTTTGAAGATCTGGTTCTTATATGGATAAATGAAGGTGTAAAGTATGCAAGCTAATTACGTGTACACATTTTGGAAAATGTACATTCAAAATTTCTAACCATACCTCTAAGACACCTCTAGAAAAAAAAAGCCCCCTCTTTTCAATGTGACTAAAAATATGCACATCGAGAAAGTCTGCACATATTTGTATGCAACTGAAAAAATACAAAAAGTGACTGCAGTGAAAGCAGATATTCAGCCCTAATTGATAATAATAAAAGAAACCATTTAGAAAGTCACAAAAATATATATATTTGGATCATGCAGGTGTCATGGAATAAAGTCCCATGACTAGAACATTAATAGACATTTGAACGTGTATCATTCCAGTTTGAATTTTTAGGTAAAGAGGTCCATTTCCCTCATTGCCCAAAATTTAAATGTAGAAACTGTAGAAACAGTAATACTGAATATGAAGATAGAAAATTGCATTAGCTATGCACATCAAATCTACAATTTTGCTATTTTCAGAAACCTCGCAATAGATAGGATGTTATCTATCTCTTAGGCATCTTTGATTAATTTGTATAAATGAAAAAAATATTGATTTAGTGGTATGGATTATGAAATTATACTTTCCAACATCAATATCGGTAAATTGGCATCTTGCCAATTCCTCATCTATAGTTTTCATTTAATAAGAGGATTTCAGTCCAGAAAATCCAGTGTTCAAGCCTGTCCATATATAATCTATATCATTCATCATTTATGGTATCCAAATCTGAACAAACAGTGTAATTCCCCAAAGCAAGTGACTAGCCACCCGAAGCACAACTACCATCGCAGAACATCCCAAGCAGCATTCTGAAAAATCAACTATGAAATTCTGTTTAGTTGGCAGACATCCATGGTCACTGATGGGACACTTGTCTATTTCTTTTCTCTAGTATAGCTAATTCAGTCTGTTTTCCTGCTCACTGCTGAGACAGTGGTTCAAAGCTCTAAAGCATCCTGATTTATAACATTGCTTTCTGCTCCACTGTACCATGAATTTCTGTCTTACTAACAAACATAAAGTCATACAAAGATTAGGAAAAGTTGCAGTATCTCAGTCACTTTATAAGAAGATGAACGCCTTTCTTGGGTAACAAGAAAGCAGTTGATGTGATGGAAAGGTAGAAACGGAGTTAATAGAAATGGGTAAATATTAATGATTTGAGCATCTTACTTTCACAAGATATATTCTATGCAAGAAGGTGCTTAACACACTTACAGATTGTTATGCGCCAAATTAAAATTTGGGGCAAAAGAAGTGAATAGTTTTGAAGTGGCATATCTTTTGCCAAAAGATTTGATTTCCTGGAACCTTTCAAAAGGAAAAGATTTCACATAAAATATCTCCAAAGAGCAGGGTGGTAGCTAACCTAATTCTTAAATTATACACTTTCAGGCAATTTACACAACCATCAGATGATTAAATCGTGTCTGTTTTTCAGGCTGAGAGTGCCAGTGCACAGTCAGGAGTAGATTTTAAAAAGGTGCGCGCCGGGTAGTGCGTGCACCTTTTTAAAATCTACCCCTGACTGTGCACTGGCAGGCGCATGCAAGTTATAAAATCAGGGGTCGGTGTGCTGCCTTCCCCCGTTCCCTCACTGGCCACTCCAAAATCGGAGCGTCCTGGAAGGGAACTTCCCTTCCCCCTAACCTTTCCTCCTCCTAGCCCTACTCTAACCTCCCCTCCCCAAATTTTTATTTTACCTTTTGCGCCTGCCTCCGGGCAACACGACTGCACATACCCCCAAAAAATCTGCGGTCAGCAAACAAGGGCTTATTAACAATTCCAACAATAAAATCAGCCTGGCTGAGTCAGGTACGAGAATGAGCAATATCAATAGCTGGCCCTAAATTTTGGAATACATTACCTGAGAATTTACGGCTACAGGCAGACACCAAGAAATTCAAATCAGACCTCAAAACATAAGAACATAAGAACATGCCATACTGGGTCAGTCAAAGGGTCCATCAAGCCCAGCATCCTGTTTCCAACAGTGGCCAATCCAGGCCATAAGAACCTGGCAAGTACCCAAAAACTAAGTCTATTCCATGTTACCATTGCTAATGGCAGTGGCTATTCTCTAAGTGAACTTAATAGCAGGTAATGGACTTCTCCTCCAAGAACTTATCCAATCCTTTTTTAAACACAGCTACACTAACTGCACTAACCACATCCTCTGGCAACAAATTCCAGAGTTTAATTGTGCATTTAGAAAAAAAGAACTTTCTCTGATTAGTTTTAAATGTGCCCCATGCCAAACGTTCACCTAAACGGTGAAGACACCACAAGATAGAAAGATTTCTAGCACATCTTCAGAAGAGAGGGGGCACAGTAGAATAATTCAGGGTCACCTGCTTTTCTGTTAATTAAAGCTAGTTAAGCCAGCAGCAAGAGACCAGAAGAGATGATGGTGAGAGGAGAACTACAGACAGTGCACTCAAGGAACCCGAGCTCAGAGAAGATTTTTCAGTGTACATTCCTTTCCCAGTACTCTGCCTGAAAAAGAGGGAATAAAAAAGATTTTGACCTGAAAAAGAGAGAATAAATAAGATTTCGGCCTGAAACAGAGGGAATAAATAAGATTTCTTTCATCTCAAATAATATTTTCATTCACAGTCACAAATCACTCATCTGTGCACCCTTTGCTATCACTCCATCCCTGGATGCTCAGAATAGGTGTCTATTTGCTCTTTTCACCATAGAAAATGGATGCTCAGAATGTTGTTTCCCTTCTGTCCACACTCACACTTGCCTGGCTTGGCCTCTGACACAATTGTTCCTTGTTGATCCAGTTTTATCTTTTCTAATAATGATTTTGACAGGGAGCATAGAAAATGTATCCATCATAGAAATACCTCTGCTGTCAGTATCTCAGACAGGCACAGCCTTTTCTATGCAACTTTTCCTCTTACTTCTTGCAGAAGTTTTTATTTTAAACACAATTAGGACATGAGCACTTAGACAGAATAATAAATGGGGTAACTTGGCTATGCTCACCTTTCTCCCTCTCTTTCTTGTGCTTGGCGGTGGACCCTTGTCTTGGAGCAGTGGAAAACGGCTCCCTGATAGGGACCTGGAAGCACCTGCCCTCAGGGGGCGGAGCACAGGAGGAGACAGAGGCTAGGATGAGCTTCACCACTGGAAGCCCACAGTTCCCCCGGGTGGAGCCCGTAGGAACCCGGGCCACTTGGACTTAGGTGGGCCTCGCAGGGTCTCCTGGAGAGATGATAGACAGGCGTGCCCACAGATAGGAGAGGAGCGCCATCGGGTTCGAGACTGGAGGTCAGATGGAGCAAGGAAGACCAGAACAGCATAGGCGATGACAAGGCTAGGGACAGAGCCAGATTGAGGAGACGTAGTCAATCAGGCAGAGGTCAGAATCTGAGAATCAGTCCGAGGAGTGGTCAACAAAGCAGAGGGCAGGTTCCAGAGTTCAGATGAGGTCACAGGCAGGCCTAGGTCAGAAGGAAGGTAGCAGGCAGAGTAGTCAAGGAGCAAGCTGAGGTCAGAAGGCAGGCAGCAGGCAGAATAGTCAAGGAGCAAGCTGAGGTCAGAAGGCAGGCAGCAAGCAGGAGGGTCAAGGAACAAGCCGAGGTCAGTACCAGTAAGACAGTCCGGAGGTACTACCTGGGGAGACGACAGACGAACACAGGAACAGGAGAACACTGGAACGGAAGGATGCAGGAACAAGGCTGGAACAGAAGGATCCTGGAACGAGACTGGAACAAGACTGAAACAAGTCTGGAACAAGGCTCAGAACGCAGTGACAATCTAGCACAATACTATCCCGATTGCCAAGGCAAGGAAGTGCAGGCAGGGATTTCCTTATATCAGGCAATCAATCAGGATGCGCTGCGGAGCTAAGACCCGCCCCTGGCCCTACAAGAGGCCGGGCAGTCTGCGCGCGTGCGTAGGGGCGTGGCCAATAGCATGGAAGGCGCCGAACTCCGATGTGAGGCCTGGTGCGCAGTGGAAAGCCCGGCGACTGCCGCTGTGGGACGCCGAGACCTGGAAGAGCTCGCAGCTGCCGCTAGGGAGGCCGACCTGGGAGCCACCGTGGAACCAGAGAGGTGAGCAGGCCCATGCACGGGCCAGACGCGGACAGGGTGCGCAACATTTCTGACTACTTATCTTCCTGCATATATTTAAAATTACAGCAGGCTTATACTTTAACTCTATACTACAGGAGCTAAAAGAATATTTGGCCACAGTGTGATTTTTAAATGATTAAACTTGCACACAATGTCTTTCTTCAGCCTTACTTTCTAGTTTTGATGAGAAAAATTCACGGCCCAGCAATTTTTTGCCAGTAACTCCCTATTCTGAATTTTACTTGAGATGACCAGGACTGGACCAATTAAAATTATCTAAAGTCACACCACATTCACTTATTCACATTCAAACTGTGATTATATGTATCTAGATTCCATCAGTTTCACTTTAGATGACACAAAATAGGCCCTGTGGCAGAATGCTGTAAAATCAAGTCTGCTCTGGTCGGTGTCTAGCCTCTCTCTGCAAGTGCTGAACTTTCACAAATTGTGGAACTGCCAATTTGCATAACAACACAGTATGGTATCATCCCAGAAGCACTAGCATTAGCAAGGCTGCAGTGCCAAAATGAAAGTAAAGATCTGCAGCCCTATTCCTCCCTTTTCAAAGCTTACTCTTTTCAGTCACGCCCCCCTTCTTAACTGCACAGGGAGGGGAAATAGCTCCAGTACCTGCTTCCACATCAGCTGATCATCTTTTTACCTCTCTCCTGGAGATTTTTCTTTTCCTGACAGCACTGATAACACAATGCTGTTGGTTTTTTTCCTATGTCTGTACTCAAAGAAATTTGTCATATACCTCCAAGTGAAGGAGTTCGATTCCATGAACCCCTGAAGACTGCACAGCTGAGACGCCTCTCGTCTCATCATGCCCGCAGTGAAACGCACAGCCATCTTGATTTACTAACATTTGCAACGCAAACGGAACCTCATACGTAGTGACGTACTTACGCACTAACATTTAGTGAAACGTAACTCCATTTTGGAATAATAATTTGTATTGTATTAATACGAGCGCCGCTGCAAATGTCTAACCCGTCAATTAAATGACAAAACAATAGTCTGATCGTAAGCTACACCTACTAGAGACCACGCTAGCTATTGCTTGTTCAGCAGTTTGTAAATTGTTTGTTCAGCAAAAACCAGAACGCATGTGTGAAAGATAAGAACTGTAAAGTGTATAAAGGTTTGCGCCTAAGGGGGCGGGGCATGCAGTTGTACTGAGCCTTTGTCTTAGCTGCATCTTGCTGGCAATAAAAGTCTATCTTTACGGATCAGTTGTCTGGACCTCCTTACTGACTAAAAAGAGACGGTTACACAAGGTCTCCTCCAATTTGGGCTACAACAGCTACCCCCAACCCCCCCAAAATAGCAAACATACTCAGTGAGTGAAAAGGAAAACACGCCACATTACAGTAATGCTTTTTTATAGCTCCAGAACTCAGGTCAATTAAAAAAAAAATTATTTACCCGATTATTTATATATTTTAACCCTTGGTTACAACTGCAACAGTAGTTTAAGAGCATCAGTTTAAATTAATTATCCAGACTTGGTCCATTTTCAGCATAGGCTCAGGAAGGCAACTTTGGGAACCTGGTCAAATATGTATTTACCTTTATATTAAATATGATAAACATTTTTCATGAGATCAACCTAGTGTTCATCCTTATTTTTAATATTATCCAATAGAAATGTGATTCGGCTGAACCTTTTGTTATTGGCCCGCCGCGGGAAATTTTGTTTTTCCGTGGTTTGGGCCGATTTTTTCAGCCGTCCAGAAAAATGAATTTTCCCATAATTTCAGGAAAATCCACTTCACACATCCCTATTTAACTATAATCTCCCCCCCCCCCCTCCCCACAAGACTTGCCGAAAGTCCCTGGTGGTCCAGCAAGGGTCCCGGGAGTGATCTCCCCCTCTCGGGCTGTTGGCTGGCAGTAATCTGGCAGCCGACAGCCCAAGAGGGTGTGATCACTCCCGGGACCCTTGCTGGACCACCACGACTTTCGGCAAGTCTTGGGGGGATAGGGCAAGTCTTGGGGAATCGAGATGGTGGGGATTTATAATTTATTAAATTTGAAGGGTTGGGGTGGGTTTGGGGTTGTTTTTTTTTTTTATGTTCCCTTTCCCCCCCCCCCCAACAAAAATGATAGGAAAACCACATGACATTTCGTGGGTTTTCCTTTCGTTTTGTCAGCCCCTCGAAATGCAACAAAATAGGAAATATCATTTATTCCCTATTTTGTTGCAAACGAATGCACATTCTTATTATCAAATAGTTTTATCTTTGTACTATTAATAAGGATAAATGCCAACATATAGTCAATATTGATTCAATAACAGAATATGAAAGAACCAGTTCATTAAGAATCACTTCACATGATGAGCCTTATCTCTTTCCCCAGTTCACTCAGTACCCCTCCCCATGATCTACTTAGTGCCTCCTTTGTAATCCCCATTCTGTTTGTTCACTCCTTTTCCCCGCAAACCCATCATTCACCTGGTTCTCCCCTCACAACATCTCACACCCCAGTTCACTCCATCCCTCCTACAAACCCCTTATTTACCCCATTCACTCCTCTCCCCAAGAAACCTATCACTCACCCCAGTTCTCACCCTCCTCCCTCCTCCCACCTCACAAACCACTCACTGATCCTGGCCATCCTCCCCACCAACAAACCTCTCACTCACCCCATTTGACTCATTCCCCTACTCCACAAACCCATCACTTTTTCTAGTTCACTCACTCTCTTCCCATGATCCCCAATCTGTGCATTCACTTCCCCAGCTAGCAGTCCCCAGTTCACTCCCTTCTTACTCACCTATGTCTCCTTGTTAATCAGTTCCAATGACAGTGAAACAGGAAAAGGAGGAAGGAAGCATTTTAGTGCCTCTGGCACATTCTCCCTGCTCTCCTGCCCAAGTTCAAGTGTCACTTTTTGAACCATGTTGTTTAAAGTTCCCCATGACATTCAGGCCCCAGGAGGGGAGGATGGAGGACCTGCTGGAGGCATTACAAGGCTGCCTTTCTCCTCCTCTTGTTTTGCTGTTATCAGAGCCAGTGAGCAAGGTGATATGATTGGGGCAGGGAGGAAGTGAACTTGGGAATCATGGGGGTTGGGAGGGGAGAGTAGCTTGTACCTTTCATTGCCACCAATGTTTTCCAGGATGGGCAAGAGATAAATAATGTTCCATCCACTACCAATATAGTCTTTCAGGGTGGGTGGGAGATGGGAAATACTTCATCTACTGCCACCAATGTTAGTCTTCTGGAGTGAGCAACCAGGAGCACTGACATAAAAATATATATATTAATTTAAATTATTATAAATACACTAGTAAAAAGTGCTTGGCAGTGTTAGTGTTGTTGAGTTTATAACAATTATAAATTTAAAATTGAACAAAAGTAAAATGATAAATATTGTTTCATTTTGTTAAGCCAGTCTGAGTGTGTGTGCCTGTGCCTGTGTATGTGTGTGTGTGTGTGTGTGTGTGGGGGGGGGGACTATGCCAGTATGTGTGTGTGTGTGTGTGTATGTGTCTCTGCCTATGTAAGTGTGGGTGCCTGTATGTGCGTGGGTGCCTGTGCCCACGTAGGTGTGTGTATCTGTGTGTGCGTGTGCGCCTTTATCTATGTGTTTGCCTCTGTGTGTGTGTGTGTAGATTACTTTCCAGCAGGCAGGAGAGAGTTTGAGACTGTTACATTGATGGGACTGGCCTGTATGTTCTGTGAAAGCTGTGGTTATTAGGGATGTGCATTCGGATTGACCGCATATGGAAAACGCAACTCAATATTTTTTTTTAACTTAAAAAAAAGATGGGGCGTATACGAGCAGATTTCCGACATAAATGAACATAGATATGTCGGATACGGCGAATCGCCATGCGCGCGCTTTCTCGCTGCCATTACCTGCGACTCGAGCTCGGAGCCCCGGATTACCTGAAAATGGCGGCGCCCCTGCGGTAACCATGCCAACCTGTCTGACCCTGTCCTGTGAGTCTCAGTGACTCACAGGAAAGGGTGGGACAGGTCGGCATGGATACCGGAACGCAGCGAATCTGCGTTCACCTTTTCAGAGAAGCACTGAATGCAGCGAATCGCGCTGTCATTCCGTGCTTCTCTGAGGATTTCCTGACGAGCCAGCAGCACTATAAAAGCAGCAGCAGCACGAGGACTGACGGACATTGTCAGCGATTCAGTGGGGAGGTGGGATCGGGATCGGGATCGTGCAGGGTGGGCTTAGGCAGGCTGAGGCAGAGAAGATAGCAGAACCCGATTTGATAGACAACACAGAACAGAACCAGATTTGATAGACAACACAGAACAGATTCTTTGTTAGGGAAAAAAAAAAAGAACATTCTTATTGAGTGAGTCTGTACATTTTATCCTGGGCAGTGCCAGGCAGGGCTGGCAGTACTCTGCCTCATATTTGCTATTTTTAAACAGACTTAAAAGCATTCTCCTTGAGTGGTTCAGAGCTGGCTGGGCAGCAGTTCCAGGGCTGGGAGTACTCTGCCTCATATCTACTTTAGTTCTATGTGCACTGCAGTGCACACAGACAGACACATTCCGTGCATTGCCAGGCAGACAGTGAGGCAGTGGGCATTGTAAACAGAGTGAACATTGCCCTTCAGCGAGTCTGTTACATTTGCTATTTTTAAACAGACTTAAAAGCATTCTCCTTGAGTGGTTCAGTGCTGGGTGGGCACTGGGCAGCAGTTCCAGGGCTGGGAATACCCTGCCTCATATCTACTTTAGTTCTATGTGCACTGCAGTGCACACAGACAGACACATTCCGTGCATTGCCAGGCAGACAGTGAGGCAGTGGGCATTGTAAACAGAGTGAACATTGCCCTTCAGCGAGTCTGTTACATTTGCTATTTTTAAACAGACTTAAAAGCATTCTCCTTGAGTGGTTCAGTGCTGGGTGGGCACTGGGCAGCAGTTCCAGGGCTGGGAGTACCCTGCCTCATATCTACTTTAGTTCTATATGCACTGAAGTGCACACAGACAGACACGTTCCGTGCATTGCCAGGCAGGCAGTGAGGCAGTGGGCATTGTAAACAGAGTGAACATTGCCCTTCAGCGAGTCTGTTACATTTGCTATTTTTAAACAGACTTAAAAGCATTCTCCTTGAGTGGTTCAGTGCTAGGTGGGCAGCAGTTCCAGGGCTGGGAGTACTCTGCCTCATATCTACTTTAGTTCTATGTGCACTGCAGTGCACACAGACAGACACATTCCGTGCATTGCCAGGCAGGCAGTGAGGCAGTGGGCATTGTAAACAGAGTGAACATTGCCCTTCAGCGAGTCTGTTACATTTGCTATTTTTAAACAGACTTAAAAGCATTCTCCTTGAGTGGTTCAGTGCTGGGTGGGCAGTGCCAGGGCTGGCACTGGCAGTACTCTGCCTCATATCTACTGAAAAGGAAGCTTGTTCTCTGTGCACTCACTGCACACACACAGACAGACACATTCCGTGCATTGGCAGGCAGGCAGTGGGCATAAACAGAGTGAAGATTGGCCTTAAGCGAGTCTGTTCAATTTGTTATTTTTAAACAGACTTAACTGCATTGTCCTTGAGTGGTTCAGTGCTGGGTGGGCAGCAGTTCCAGGGCTGGGAGTACCCTGCCTCATATCTACTGAAAAGGAAGCTTGTTCTCTGTGCACTCACTGCACACACACAGACAGACACATTCCGTGCATTGCCAGGCAGGCAGTGAGGCAGTGGGCATTGTAAACAGAGTGAACATTGCCCTTCAGCGAGTCTGTTACATTTGCTATTTTTAAACAGACTTAAAAGCATTCTCCTTGAGTTGTTCAGTGCTGGGTGGGCACTGGGCAGCAGTTCCAGGGCTGGGAATACCCTGCCTCATATCTACTTTAGTTCTATGTGCACTGCAGTGCACACAGACAGACACATTCCGAGCATTGCCAGGCAGACAGTGAGGCAGTGGGCATTGTAAACAGAGTGAACATTGCCCTTCAGCGAGTCTGTTACATTTGCTATTTTTAAACAGACTTAAACGCATTCTCCTTGAGTGGTTCAGTGCTGGGTGGGCACTGGGCAGCAGTTCCAGGGCTGGGAGTACCCTGCCTCATATCTACTTTAGTTCTATGTGCACTGCAGTGCACACAGACAGACACATTCCGAGCATTGCCAGGCAGACAGTGAGGCAGTGGGCATTGTAAACAGAGTGAACATTGCCCTTCAGCGAGTCTGTTACATTTGCTATTTTTAAACAGACTTAAACGCATTCTCCTTGAGTGGTTCAGTGCTGGGTGGGCACTGGGCAGCAGTTCCAGGGCTGGGAGTACCCTGCCTCATATCTACTTTAGTTCTATGTGCACTGCAGTGCACACAGACAGACACATTCCGTGCATTGCCAGGCAGGCAGTGAGGCAGTGGGCATTGTAAACAGAGTGAACATTGCCCTTCAGCGAGTCTGTTACATTTGCTATTTTTAAACAGACTTAAAAGCATTCTCCTTGAGTGGTTCAGTGCTGGATGGGCAGCAGTTCCAGGGCTGGGAGTACCCTGCCTCATATCTACTGAAAAGGAAGCTGGTTCTCTGTGCACTCACTGCACTCACACAGACAGACACATTCCGTGCATTGCCAGGCAGGCAGTGAGGCAGTGGGCATTGTAAACAGAGTGAAGATTGGCCTTCAGCGAGTCTGTTCAATCTGCTATTTTTAAACAGACTTAACCGCATTGTCCTTGACTGGTTCAGTGCTGGGTGGGCAGTGCCAGGGCTGGCACTGGCAGTACTCTGCCTCATATCTACTGAAAAGGAAGCTGGTTCTCTGTGCACTCACTGCACACACACAGACAGACACATTCCGTGCATTGCCAGGCAGGCAGTGAGGCAGTGGGCATTGTAAACAGAGTGAAGATTGCCCTTCAGCGAGTCTGTTCAATCTGCTATTTTTAAACAGACTTAACCGCATTGTCCTTTACTGGTTCAGTGCTGGGTGGGCAGTGCCAGGGCTGGCACTGGCAGTACTCTGCCTCATATCTACTGAAAAGGAAGCTTGTTCTCTGTGCACTCACTGCACACACACAGACAGACACATTCCGTGCATTGCCAGGCAGGCAGTGGGCATAAACAGAGTGAAGATTGGCCTTACGCGAGTCTGTTCAATTTGTTATTTTTAAACAGACTTAACCGCATTGTCCTTGAGTGGTTCAGTGCTGGGTGGGCAGCAGTTCCAGGGCTGGGAGTACCCTGCCTCATATCTACTGAAAAGGAAGCTGGTTCTCTGTTCACTCACTGCACTCACACAGACAGACACATTCCGTGCATTGCCAGGCAGGCAGTGAGGCAGTGGGCATTGTAAACAGAGTGAACATTGCCCTTCAGCGAGTCTGTTACATTTGCTATTTTTAAACAGACTTAAAAGCATTCTCCTTGAGTGGTTCAGTGCTGGGTGGGCACTGGGCAGCAGTTCCAGGGCTGGGAATACCCTGCCTCATATCTACTTTAGTTCTATGTGCACTGCAGTGCACACAGACAGACACATTCCGTGCATTGCCAGGCAGACAGTGAGGCAGTGGGCATTGTAAACAGAGTGAACATTGCCCTTCAGCGAGTCTGTTACATTTGCTATTTTTAAACAGACTTAAAAGCATTCTCCTTGAGTGGTTCAGTGCTGGGTGGGCACTGGGCAGCAGTTCCAGGGCTGGGAGTACCCTGCCTCATATCTACTTTAGTTCTATGTGCACTGCAGTGCACACAGACAGACACATTCCGTGCATTGCCAGGCAGGCAGTGAGGCAGTGGGCATTGTAAACAGAGTGAACATTGCCCTTCAGCGAGTCTGTTACATTTGCTATTTTTAAACAGACTTAAAAGCATTCTCCTTGAGTGGTTCAGTGCTGGATGGGCAGCAGTTCCAGGGCTGGGAGTACCCTGCCTCATATCTACTGAAAAGGAAGCTGGTTCTCTGTGCACTCACTGCACTCACACAGACAGACACATTCCGTGCATTGCCAGGCAGGCAGTGAGGCAGTGGGCATTGTAAACAGAGTGAAGATTGGCCTTCAGCGAGTCTGTTCAATCTGCTATTTTTAAACAGACTTAACCGCATTGTCCTTGACTGGTTCAGTGCTGGGTGGGCAGTGCCAGGGCTGGCACTGGCAGTACTCTGCCTCATATCTACTGAAAAGGAAGCTGGTTCTCTGTGCACTCACTGCACACACACAGACAGACACATTCCGTGCATTGCCAGGCAGGCAGTGAGGCAGTGGGCATTGTAAACAGAGTGAAGATTGCCCTTCAGCGAGTCTGTTCAATCTGCTATTTTTAAACAGACTTAACCGCATTGTCCTTGACTGGTTCAGTGCTGGGTGGGCAGTGCCAGGGCTGGCACTGGCAGTTCTCTGCCTCATATCTACTGAAAAGGAAGCTTGTTCTCTGTGCACTCACTGCACACACACAGACAGACACATTCCGTGCATTGCCATGCAGGCAGTGGGCATAAACAGAGTGAAGATTGGCCTTAAGCGAGTCTGTTCAATTTGTTATTTTTAAACAGACTTAACCGCATTGTCCTTGAGTGGTTCAGTGCTGGGTGGGCAGCAGTTCCAGGGCTGGGAGTACCCTGCCTCATATCTACTGAAAAGGAAGCTGGTTCTCTGTGCACTCACTGCACTCACACAGACAGACACATTCCGTGCATTGCCAGACAGGCAGTGAGGCAGTGGGCATTGTAAACAGAGTGAAGATTGCCCTTCAGCGAGTCTGTTCAATCTGCTATTTTTAAACAGACTTAACCGCATTGTCCTTGACTTGGTCCGTTCATTTTGTTATTTTAAACAGACTGAGCTTTCTTCTTGAGTGGGTCTGTTAATTTAGTTATTTTAAACTGACCGAACATTATTATTGTGGGACAGTGGGCAGTGTTACCACTAGTACTCATTGACATTAAATCCATAATGTCAGGGAAAGGGAGATGCAAGCGACTTAGTGGGAATGGCAGCGGAGGCACCGCAAAAGACACCAGCGCAACACCACCAGTACAGGTAAAAAGGCAACTGTCGCAATCAAACGTCTTTGTAGGGGATGGCAGTTCCATGGCAAAAAAAAAGAAATCAGACCATGAAACTTTGCAATCGCCAGCACGTGTTTCTGGCACTGTAGTTTTGGAGGAGAGTGAAGAGGAGGCAGAGTCTAGCCAGACAAAAGTTACACACCCAAGAGCAGCCAGGGGACAGAAGTGTCCTGCAAAACTTCGCGGTGAGAAGGTAGCGCTGGCACTGTTAGCTTCTGATTCAGAAGAAGAATCTTCTTGGATGGGATTCTCATCAGAAACGGAAGATGTAATACCTGAGCAATCTTCGGTAGAATTGTCAGTTAGTCCTGTTTTAGCCTCCACCTCCAGAAATCTGCGGCAGGGGAGACATTCCACTGATATCGAGGAGGAGGAAGAGCTGTCAGAAGGGAGACAGAGGGTGACTGTTGCCCCCGCTGGCATTGCTTCGCCGGGTGCAGTGGGTGCACCACCCACACCCAGTAGTACCTCAACTCCAGTGCCACCATCCACCCCCAGGGCGGGAAAGAGAGGAGGATCACAAAAGAAATCTGCGATCTGGGCACATTTTAAAGTGACAGAAGACCCGCGTTATGCTCGGTGTAATTACTGTGCCAGGGATATTAGCAGAGGCAAGCAACTGGGACATCTGTCAAATTTTGGCATGGAGTATCATATTAAGAGGCAACACCCAACAAGATTACTGCCATCTGGGGATGGTAGCATTTTCCGTCAGGGGACCCCTTCCCCTTCCAACCAGGGTGCAGTGGTAGGAAAGCAGCAGAGTCAGCCCACGCCCTCATACCCTTCTAGCAGTCAGGCGGCAGGCCAGAAACCCACTGACATGTGGGAGAAGCGACAATGCACCATGGAGGAAATGGGGTGGAGTGCGGTAACGCTATCCCGGGGTAGGAGGCAGGCAGCCGCAAAAGTAGTAACCAGGAGCATTGGGGAAATGATTGCCCTTGATGACCAGCCCCTGCAGTTAGTTGAGAATGTGGGTTTCAAACGTTTCTTGAAGGTCGTACTTCCAAATTACAAAGTCCCCTCCAGAACCACATTTAGTAGAAAGGTCATCCCCAGCCTGTACAAGCACTGTGTCAGTCGCGTGCAAGCACTGCTAGGTAAGGCAGACGGAAGAGTGCATTTCACCTGCGATATCTGGACCGCCATGAATGCTGCACACTCTTACCTCTCTCTGACAGCACACTGGTGGGACATGGCAGAGGCAGGGGCAGCCAGCAGCTCTATTACTGAACAAGCATCAAGGTGGAGGTGGGCTTTACTGAACACCCACCTGACGGACCATTCCCATACCGCTGCCAATATTCTAGCATGCATCAGAAAGATGCTGGCGAGCTGGAAAGTACACCAGCGAGACAGTAAAACGCGGGCAGGCTTTTTTGTCACAGACAACGGTGCAAACATGGTTAAGGCAATAAGCGATGGGCGGTTTAAGAACATCCGATGTTTTGCACACACTCTGCATCTGGTAGTGAAGTCAGGTTTGGGCTTGGAGTCCAAGGACAAGGAGACTGAATACCTGCGTCGGTTAATACACAAGTGCAGGAACATAGCAGCACACTTCCACTGAAGTGTCAGGGCGGGGCAGGTTCTCCGAGAAAAGCAGACTGATTTGGATATGCCTCAGAAGCGTCTCATTCAAGACGTTGCCACCCGGTGGAATTCAACCTTTATGTTGCTGGAGAGGTTACTGGAGCTGCAGACACCCCTTCATGAACTTTCTGGTACAATAGACATAGGTGTGCAGAATCCCCTAGGGCATCACGATTGGTTAGTCATGAGTCAGCTGGTAAAAATCCTGCAGCCCTTCAAGGACGTCACGGAGGAGCTGAGTTCCAGAAGTTCCACCTTGGCTGACATCATCCCTACAGTGAAATTCCTGGATGACCATTTGGAAGGCATTAAACGGCAAGAGGGAATGACTGCTGAGGTGCTGCAGTGTGTGGATGTTTTGCAGCAGCAGGTGAAAGACAGATTAAGGCCTTTAACAGAGGACAGCACATACATGCTCGCCTCTGTCTGTGATCCCCGTGTGAAAGGTAAACTCGCCCTACAGACCAATTGTCTGTCATTTGTGAAGGAGCTGTTGTTAGCACAGGTCCGTGAACAGGAGCACCATAGGCGGAGACAGATTAGGCTTGAAGCACAGGTGGAAACAGCAGGCACGTCACAGAGTTGTGCTGCTGCTAGCCCTGGCAGGAGAAGGACTGTGTCAGTGACAGATACTATTATTAGTGCGTCCACCTCAACGTCAGAACGCCCAAGGCATGTTGGCCATAAAGATACATCAGTTGTGCAACGGGCGAGAGAGAAAGTAACTGGATTGAGTGACTCTCAGCCCTCCCAAGCACAGGAGGAGACAGCAGCAGAGCTGTCAGTGACACGGTATCTCTCAGAGCCGATAGAGAACACGCAGACAGATCCGCTGGCATATTGGGCACACAAGTCCACTGTCTGGCCACACCTAGCCAAAGTGGCTGAAGGATATCTGTCATGTCCACCAACCAGTGTGCCCAGTGAACGTGTTTTTTCAATGACAGGGGATATCATGAGCCCTCACCGCTCAAGGCTGTCACCGGTCTTGATGGAAATGCTAGTGTTTTTGAAAGTAAACCTGCCATTGCTTGGCTTTCCCGATTTTCCTTGTGAATGGCAAGATGAATAAAAGCTATTGAAAGGAGCCTTGCAGCAGTTCCAATTGCCTCCTATGCTCAAGATAATGTAAGCACTGCAGCACATGTTCTTGACATGAATCGCTGTGCCTGACCGGCATCTACTGTGCAGCCCTTGTGTTCCCACAAGTGTTTTAACTCCGTTGCTGTTCCTGCCTGTACCTCCAGGCATTGTGTTCCTACTGGTGTTTTAACTCCATTGCTGTGCTTGCCTGTCCCTCCAGGCCTTGTGTCCCTAGCCGGGATTGACCTCTGTCCTCCAATGATGTGCCTGTTCCTCCAGGCCTTGTGTCCCTAGCTGGGCAGTTCCGTTTTGTTATTTTAAACAGGCTGAGCATTGTCCTTCAGAGTGGGTCTGTTGATATTGCTATTTTAAACAGACTGAGCATTGACCTTCAGAGTGGGTCCGTTAATTTTGTTCTTTTAAACAGACTGAGCATAGTCCTTGAGTGGGTCCGTTAATTTTGTTCTTTTAAACAGACTGAGCATGGTCCTTCAGAGTGGGTCCGTTCATTTTCTTATTTTAAACAGACTGAGCATTCTTCTTCAAGGCCGAAGTGGAGAAGGGTTCCATGTGAACAGCAGTTCAACATGGGTCAGTCGGTCCTAAGAGATAGGCGAGAGCCGTTCCGAAGGGACGGGCGAAGGCCTCCGTCGCTCTGGGCCAATCGAAAGGGAGTCGGGTTCAGATCCCCGAACCCGGAGTGGCGGAGATTCGGCGCTGGGCTCTTCCCTCTTCACTCGCCGTTACTGAGGGAATCCTGGTTAGTTTCTTTTCCTACGCGACTTGTGTCCCTAGCTGGGATTGACCTCTGTCCTCCAAGGATGTGCCTGTTCCTCCAGGCCTTGTGTTCCCACAAGTGTTTTTTTTTTTTTATTAACCCTTTTTATTAAGAACAAATATATACATAAACATGTCAATGCGTGAGTAGCTGTCGTGCGGGTGAGAGTAGAACGTATAGTTTCTTGAACATGGATATCTAGAGCGCCATACATCCACGAGGCCCAGGCTATTCATAAGGGTCCTCAGGGATTTCCTGGCCTGTTTAGAATCAGTTCTTCACCCAGCTGAGTTGTCCAGGTTGGGCTGAAGAGTAATATTGGAATCTCCCCCTATAATGCATAAGCCTTCCTGCACATTAGTTAAACGTGTGTTTAACGAGGAATAAAACTACTCTTTATGCAACTTGGGTCCATAAACTGATACAAGGGTGAGCAATTCCCCTCCCACCGAGATGAGCAGCATAAGATAACGCCCCTCCGGGTCTGGCACACACTGTTTAAGTTCAAAATGGAAATCTTAATGTATCAACATACCCACCCCGGAATATAACTAATAATAATGACTAAGCCGCGACGAGTAGGAGGGCTGCCGCGGTGGGCACGGAAGCCCGGGCCAAAGGCCCGGGTGGAGCTGCCGCGGGTGCAGATCTTGGTGGTAGTAGCAAATATTCAAACGAGAACTTTGAAGGCCGAAGTGGAGAAGGGTTACATGTGAACAGCAGTTCAACATGGGTCAGCCGGTCCTAAGAGATAGGCGAGCGCCGTTCGGAAGGGACGGGCGATGGCCTCCGTCGTCCTCGGCTGATCGAAAGGGAGTCGGGTTCAGATCCCCGAACCCGGAGTGGCGGAGATTCGGCGCTGGGCTCTTCCCTCTTCACTCGCCGTTACTGAGGGAATCCTGGTTAGTTTCTTTTCCTACGCGGCTTGTGTCCCTAGCTGGGATTGACCTCTGTCCTCCAATGATGTGCCTGTTCATCCAGACCTTGTGTTCCCACGCGTATTCTTATTTCTGAGAGATTTTCCGATTCCTTTGTCATCAGCTAAAGTGCATAAGATGCGTTGATGAATAGTTTTGAAGATGACACATCTGGCTTTATAGATGATACGGAAGTGGACGGGTAGCCAATGTAACTCTTTCAGAATGGGAGATATGTGGTCTCTCTTTCTTGCGCCTGTTAGTAATCGGGCTGCTGAATTTTGAACCATCTGTAGTGGTTTGGAATAGGATGAGGGCAGACCTAGCAATAGGGAACTGCAGTAGTCTAATTTCGCAAAAATGACTGCTTCGATGATCGTTCTGAAGTCTTGAGCATGGAAAAGAGGTCTTATCCTCTTCCGAACCTGGAGTTTATAGAAGCAGTCTTTGGTTGTTTTGTTGATATGTGCCTTGAAGTTTAGCCGGTTGTCTATTATCACTCCTAACTCTCTAACTTGTGTGGTAGGTAGGTTGGTGGGAAGAGTAGTGTTGGAGATATTGTTTTCAGGAGAGATGAGTAGGATTTCTGTCTTGGATGAGTTTAAGATGAGGTGTAGGTTGTTTACTACTTGTTTGATTTTCTGGTGGCATGTTTCCCAGTACTCAAGAGTTTTACAGTATGTGTCTTTGATAGGGATGATGATTTCAATATCATCTGCGTAAAGGAAGTACTTTAGATTGAGGTTGGTAAGAAGTTGGCAGAGAGGAAGAAGATAGATATTAAATAGGGTCGGAGACAATGAAGAACCTTGAGGGACTCCTATGACAGAGTCAAATCTTGAGGATTCCTTGTTTTGGAGTTTAACTTTGTAACCTCTGTAATTGAGAAACGTTTTGAACCAGGATAGGACGGTGCCGCTGATTCCTATGGACGAAAGCTGGTTTAGGAGGATGGCGTGGTTGACCGTGTCGAACGCTGCGGAAAGATCTAACAAGATCAATAGGAAAGAGTTTCCTTTGTCGAGGCCCATTAAGATATAATATTATATCTTATAGTTGTGGTTTGGATCATATTCTTTAGGTGAAGACGGTTGTCTATAATTACTCCCAGGTCTCTCACATGGTTGTGGGTGAGAAGGTGTTTGTGATGGATCTGAGATGGGAGGTTTTCTTGCTTGTAGGAAATGAAGAGGAGTTTAGTTTTAGAGGCATTGAGGACCAGGTTTACACTGTTGAGGAGATTAGTGGTGGCTTGTAAGCTGTTGTTCCAAAGTGCGATGGCTTTGTTAATAGATTCTGTTATGGGAATAAGAATCTGAACATCGTCTGCATAGATGTAGTGAATGAGGTTAAGACTACTTAACAGTTGGCAAAGGGGAAGGAGGAAACGGCGGGGGAAACGGCAAAGCTGCTGCCAGGGGGGGCTATAACACGCGCCGCCGGAGTGGCGGGCCACCTGCCTCCCCTGGGCCTTCCCAGCCGACACGGAGCCGGTTGCGGCGCTCCGCCGCGGAGGAAATGCGCCCTGCGGCCGTCCGGGAGGCGTTCCCCGCCCCCCCGCGAAAGGGGTGGGGGATCCGCCGAAACCCCAGTCCCACCGAACCCGCCGGGTTCAATCCTCCAGGCGGACTGCACGCACCCCACCCGTTTAACTCTTAACGGTTTCCCGCCATTTTGAACTCGGTCTTGAAAGTTGTTTTCAACTTTCCCTTACGTACTTATTGATTTTATTGCTTTACTTTATTTTTTTTATTCCTGGACGGGGCCGGGGCCGCGGACTGCACGCACCCCACCCGTTTAACTCTTAACGGTTTCCCGCCCTTTTGAACTCGCTCTTGAAAGTTGTTTTCAACTTTCCCTTACGTACTTATTGATTTTATTGATTTACTTTATTTTTTTTATTCCTGGACGGGGCCGGGGCCGCGGACTGCACGCACCCCACCCGTTTAACTCTTAACGGTTTCCCGCCCTTTTGAACTCGGTCTTGAAAGTTGTTTTCAACTTTCCCTTACGTACTTATTGATTTTATTGCTTTACTTTATTTTTTTTATTCCTGGACGGGGCTGGGGCCGTCCGGGAGGCGTTCCCCGCCCCCCCGCGAAAGGGGTGGGGGATCCGCCGAAACCCCGGTCCCACCGAACCCGCCGGGTTGAATCCTCCAGGCGGACTGCACGCACCCCACCCGTTTAACTCTTAACGGTTTCCCGCCCTTTTGAACTCGCTCTTGAAAGTTGTTTTCAACTTTCCCTTACGTACTTATTGATTTTATTGCTTTACTTTATTTTTTTTATTCCTGGACAGGGCCGGGGCCGTCCGGGAGGCGTTCCCCGCCCCCCCGCGAAAGGGGTGGGGGATCCGCCGAAACCCCGGTCCCACCGAACCCGCCGGGTTGAATCCTCCAGGCGGACTGCACGCACCCCACCCGTTTAACTCTTAACGGTTTCCCGCCCTTTTGAACTCGGTCTTGAAAGTTGTTTTCAACTTTCCCTTACGTACTTATTGATTTTATTGATTTACTTTATTTTTTTTATTCCTGGCCGGGGCCGGGGCCGCGGACTGCACGCACCCCACCCGTTTAACTCTTAACGGTTTCCCGCCCTTTTGAACTCGGTCTTGAAAGTTGTTTTCAACTTTCCCTTACGTACTTATTGATTTTATTGCTTTACTTTATTTTTTTTATTCCTGGACGGGGCCGGGGCCGTCCGGGAGGCGTTCCCCGCCCCCCCGCAAAAGGGGTGGGGGATCCGCCGAAACCCCGGTCCCACCGAACCCGCCGGGTTCAATCCTCCAGGCGGACTGCACGCACCCCACCCGTTTAACTCTTAACGGTTTCCCGCCCTTTTGAACTCGCTCTTGAAAGTTTTTTTCCACTTTCCCTTACGTACTTATTGATTTTATTTATTTATACCGGCATTGCATCCTCTGTAGGCTTCCCTGGTGGGTCTTGTGCATTTGAATAAATGAAGAGGAATTTGTAGGTCGATTATGGTGTGTTGGTGAATGATTTCTTATATCAAGGTGATGGATTTGTAAATGACTCTGAACTGAATTGGTAACCAGTGGAGGTCTTTTAGGACTGGGGAAATGTGGCCTCCTTTCCTAGTGTTTGTTAGTAGACGGGCTGCTGCGTTTTCAACCATTTGGAGTGGTTTTGTGTATGAGGAAGGGAGTCCAAGTAATAGAGTTGCAGTAGTAGAAAATGAGGGCTTGGAGGATGGTTCTGAAGTCTTTGGCGTGGAAGAGTGGTCTTATCCTTTTTTAAACTTGCAGTTTATAGAAGCAGTCTTTGGTGGTTTTATTGATATGGGATTTCAAGTTTAGTTAATTGTCGATTAGCACACCTAGATCCCTCACATGAGTAGTTTGTAGGTTGGTTGGGAGACAAGCTGTGAGATTGTTGTCAGGAGTTATGAGTAATACTTCAGTTTTAGAGGAGTTTAGTACCAGATTTAGGTTTTTGAGGAGGCTTTTGATTTCTAGGTGACAGGAATCCCAGTATTCGAGGGTTTTTGTGTATGATTCTTTGATGGGGATCAGGATCTGGATGTCGTCAGCATAGAGAAAGTGTATTAAATTGAGGTTGGTAAGGAGTCGGCAGAGTGGTAGGAGGTAAATATTAAAGAGTTTAGGGGATAAAGAGGAACCTTGTGGGACTCCGATGGCCGAGTCGTGGCGTGGTGATTCTTTGTTCTGGATTTTTACCTTATAACCTCTGTTGGTTAGCAACAATTTGAACCAGGCGAGCGCCAATCCAGAGATTCCGATTGCTACTAGCTGTTTCATCGGTCTCGTGCCAGTATTCAGCCTTACACGGAGTTTACCACCCGCTTTGGGCTGATTTCCCAAAGAACCCGACTCAGAGAAGACCCGGTCCCGGCGCGCCGGGGGCCACTACCGGCCTAACACCGTCCGCGGGCTGATCCTCCATCAGAAGGACTTGGGCCCCCGAGCGGCGCTGGGGAGGCGGTCTTCCGTATGCCACATTTCCCGCGCCCGCCGGACAGGCGGGGATTCGGCGCTGGACTCTTCCCTCTTCACTCGCCGTTACTGAGGGAATCCTGGTTAGTTTCTTTTCCTCCACAGCTTGTGTCCCTAGGTGGTCCCTGCGGGTCGGTACGGCAAGAGCGGTATTCAAACAGCAAGCACTGGGGTATGAAAATACAGACCCCTGTGTACTTACTTGGTAGAGGTTTTGCTAGGAGTAAGAATTTGTTGAGGATAATGTCAGTTTCTTAATAAGATCTCATGCTTTGACTGTTGAGGAGATTAGTGATGGCTTGTAAGCTGTTGTTCCAAAGTGCGATGGCTTTGTTAATAGATTCTGTTATGGGAATAAGAATCTGAACATCGTCTGCATAGATGTAGTGAATGAGGTTAAGACTAGTTAACAGTTGGCAAAGGGGAAGGAGGAAACGGCGGGGGAAACGGCGAAGCTGCTGCCAGGGGGGGCTATAACACGCGCCGCCGGAGCGGTGGGCCACCTGTATATACAATATATACAGCTTCTGAGCAGAGAATTTATTGATGGTGCGTGTTAGGTGGAGTTCGAGAAGGCTTGCCTGAAAAGCCATGTCTTGAGTCTTTCCAGAAAGGTTAGGAGGCGAGGTTCATTTCTAAGATCTCCCCGTGTACAACATTTTGAATTAAACATGCCACTTTATATTGTATGCGATATTGGATGGACATGCACAGCATTCCAGGTCAAACCCTTTTAGAGACGTCAAGCCTCGACAGACAAAGTAAAGAGTAAGAAATTGTTGAACTTGGAGGTGGACCCTTGTCCGGGGGAAACGGCAAAGCTGCTGCCGGGGGGGGGGGGGGGGCAATAACACGCGCCGGAGACGGTATTTAACCTTAGATGGAGTTTACCACCCACTTTGGCCTGCATTCCCAAACAAACAGACTATGAGAAAACCCGGTCCCGGAGCGCCGGGGGCCGCTACCGGCCTAACACCGTCCGCCGGCTGAGGCTTGATGAGAAGGACTTGGGCCCCCGAGCGGCGCCAGAGAGGCGATCTTCCGTACGCCACATTTCCCGCGCCCGCCGGACGAGCGGGGATTCGGCGCTGGGCTCTTTCCTCTTCACTCGCCGTTACGGAGGGAATCCTGGTTAGTTTCTTTTCCTCCGCGGCTTGTGTCCATAGGTGGGATTGACCTCTGTCCTAGAATGATGTGCCTCTTCATCCAGGCCTAGTGTTCCTACTGGTGTTTTAAGTCCATTGCTGTGCCTGCCTGTTCATCCAGACCTTGTGTTCCCACACGTATTATTATTTCTGAGAGATCTTCCAAATCCTTTGTCATTTTCTGAAGTGCATAAGTAGGGTAGCTAAATGAGGAGAATATTGGAGGGGCGAAGTTCCATATTCAAAGCTGAGTAGCTGTACTTATCTAGTGAAAGTTTGAAGGATCAGGGAAGGCTTGTAAGAATAGCCAAGTTTGTTAATAGATTCTGTTATGGGAATAAGAATCTGAACATCGTCTGCATAGATGTAGTGAATGAGGTTAAGACAAGTTAACAGTTGCCAAAGGGGAAGGAGGAAATGCCGGGAGGGGGGGCTATAACATGCGCCGCCGGAGCAGCGGGCCACCTGCCCCCCCTGGGCCTTCCCAGCCGACCTGTTGCCGGTCGCGGCGCACCGCCGCGGAGGAAATGCGCCCTGCGGGGGCCGGGGCCGTCCGGGAGGCGTTCCCCGCCCCTCCCCCACCCCCCGCGAAAGGGGTGGGGGTGGGGGATCCGCCGAAACCCCGGTCCGACCGAACCCGCCGGGTTGAATCCTGCGGGCGGACTGCACGGACCCCACCCATTTACCTCTTTACAATTTCACGCCCTCTTGAACTCCCTCTTCAAAGTTGTTTTCAACTTTCCCTTGCAGTACTTACTTATTTATTTTATTTATTTAAGGTTTTTTTATACCGGCATTCATGAAATCGTTCACATGATGTCGCTTTACAGAAAACAGGGGTGCAAAGAAAACAACCTATAACATAAATACACGTGGTGAAGAGATGCAGTTACAATTAACTGGGGCTATGAACTGGGAGTGTAAGAAATAAAGAGGGATAGAGGAGGTTAATTATATACATGTGTAGAATATAAAAATATACAAGAGTACATTACAAATATGGCGTCCAATATATACAGCTTCTGAGCTGAGAATTTATTGATGGTGTGTGTTAGGTGCAGTTCGGGAAGGCTTGCCTGAAAAGCCATGTCTTGAGTCTTTTCCGAAAGGTTAGGAGGCAAGGTTCATTTCTGAGATCTGGGGGGATGGAGTTCCATAACGGTGGACCTGCTGTGGAAAGGGCTCAATCTCTAAAGGTGCTGTGATAAGTGGTTTTGGAGGGTGGAACAAGGAGGCATCCTCTGTAGGCTTCCCTGGTCGGTCTTGTGCATTTGTATAAACGGAGAGGAATTTGTAGGTCGATTATGGTGTGTTGGTGAAAGATTTTGTATATCAAGGTGATGGATTTGTAAATGACTCTGAACTGAATTGGTAACCAGTGGAGGTCTTTTAGGACTGGGGAAATGTGGTCTCTTTTCCTAGTGTTTGTTAGTAGACGGGCTGCTGCGTTTTGAACCATTTGGAGTGGTTTTGTGTATGAGGAAGGGAGTCCAAGAAATGTAGAGTTGCAGTAGTCTAATTTGGAGAAAATGAGGGCTTGGAGGATCCTGGTTAGTGTCTTTTCCTCCGCGGCTTGTGTCCCTAGCTGTGATTGAACTCTGTCCTCGAATGATGTGCCTCTTCATCCAGGCCTTGTGTCCCTAGCTGGGATCGACCTCTGTGCTCGACTGCTGCGCCTCTTCATCCCGGCCTTGTGTTCCCACAAGTGTTTTAACTCCGTTGCTGTGCCCGTTCCTGCAGGCCTTGTGTTCCTCTGGGGATAGGGAAATACATACAGTAACTGAGTGTAAGCAAGTATGATTTGCATTGAATACAAGAATGTCAGTATATAAAAATGACAAATAAATATAAAAATAAATGAAGTGCTATAAACTTTTTAAAAAAAGAATATAAATCCATAAAAAAAAAATTGTACTATCCGAGTATCAGTGTTCATCCATGTTCCTACTGGTGTTTTAACTCCATTGCTGTGCCTGCCTGTTCATCCAGGCCTTGTGTTCCCACAGGTGTTTTAACTCAGTGGCGGTGCCTGTTCATCCAGGCCTTGTGTTCCTCTGGGGATAGGGAAATACCTACAGTACCTGAGTGTAATCAAGTATGACGTGCTAGAAACGTTTTCGAATAAGAATATAAATACATTAAAAAAACACATAATTACTATCCGAGTATCCGTGTTCATCCAGGCCTTGTGTTCCCACAGGTGTTTTAACTCAGTGGCGGTGCCTGTTCATCCAGGCCTTGTGTTCCCACAGGTGTTTTAACTCAGTGGCTGTGCCTGTTCATCCAGGCCTTGTGTTCCCACAAGTGTTTTAACCTGGTTGCTGTGCCTGTTCATGCAGGCCTTTTGTCCCTAGCTGGAATTGACCTCTGTCCTCGAATGATGTACCTGTTCATCCAGGCCTTGTGTTCCCACACGTATTCTTATTTGTGAGAGATCCTAGGCTCCAATTAGTTTGTCATCAGCTGAAGTGCGTAAGTACAGTCTGAATTCACTAGACGCCAACGGAATTCACTAGACGCCAACAATATTCACTGGACGCCAATGTAAACACCGGGTACACACAACTCTAGGGGTGGACCCGTTCCAGGGAGTCCTTCCCTGAACAAGCATGAGGGTGGAGGTGGGCTTTACTGCACACCCACCTGACGGACCATGCCCATACCGCTGCCAATATTCTAGCATGCATCAGAAAGATGCTGGCGAGCTACCAGTGTTTTAACCTAGTTCCTGTGCCTGTTCATGCAGGCCTTGTGTCCCTAGCTGGGATTGACCTCTGTCCTCGAAGGAAGTGCCTGTTCATCCAGGCCTTGTGTTCCTACTGCTGTTTTAACTCCATTGCTGTGCCTGCCTGTTCATCCAGACCTTGTGTTCCCACACGTATTCTTATTTCTGAGAGATCCTCCAATTCCTTTGTCATCTGCTGAAGTGCGTAAGTACCATCTGAATTCACTAGACGCCAACGGAATTCACTAGACGCCAACGATATTCACTGGACGCCAATGTAAACACCGGGTACACCCAACTCTAGGGGTGGACCCTTTCCAGGGAGTACTTCCCTGCACAAAGGAAAGGGAACTCTCTCCTGGGCCAATTGATAAGAAAACCACAATTCTGCAGCCAAAAATAGGCTGGAAATCCTTCCCCCATTGACTTTAATGGGCGACATATGTACATATACCCAACTCATTAGATTTTTTTTATGTCCATATTGGCCGCAAGTGGGACCCCCTTTCGGACATAAGAAATATGAACATAAAATTTTGCTCTGCACATCCCTAGTGGTTATAACTATTCACAAAAGCCTGTAGCACATCTTCATATCGAAAAGAGTTGGGTGATGAAAAATATTGCCACATTTTGGATTTTATGATCCTGTTAAATCTTTCCACACACAACAACTGCCTTAATATTATTGTTGGTCACAAAATGATGAACACCTCTGAGTTTTAACAAATTCTTCACAGAGCTATTTAAAAACTCTTTACCTTTGTCTGTTTACTTTTTACTGGGAATATGACACCATTATATACAGGGTGGCCCATTGAAAAGTAGCCCGCATCCAATATCAGTTATTGGAGGCAGGCTACTTTTCCATGGGCCACCTGTACATTTTCTAATGCCTTGGCCACTTCATGGCCTGTCTTTGTTTTTAGGCTTACAAACCATGCATATTTTGACAAGATATCTATCACCGTCAATATGTATTTGTAGCTGCTATTATAACCGGACAAGGCTGTCAGGTTGACTAGATCAGCTTGTCTGTGCATCCATATCTAACACGATGACTTTTTTTCTTTAAAATGTGTCATAGCAGGTCTGTGTAATGAATAAGCATCTTGATCTGTAAGCCATTCAGTTACTTGTTTTCTGGTCACTGTTTCATTATATGCTTTAGCAGCCTGAAAAAGAGGATGTATTCCACCAAAACTTCCTACAGAGCCAAGGTCATAATAAATTTTATTTAATAGCTGCTTGTGCATGGTTGTTTTGTATGGCTATAAACACAGAGATCTGTATTTAAAATAAAAACTCAAGTCCTTGTTTTTATTCACGTTTGCAGTCCCCTACAACCCCCAAAACCAACACCCTGCTGTTAATGATCCTTTTAGTACTACTACAAAAGGTTCTGCTAACATTTCACATTGTATGTCTGCCTGGTAGGGACACTGGGCATGCGTATCTACAATGAGGGGAGGAGCAAAGGGGGAAATTCTCTTTGTTACAATGCACAGAATGAGAGAGATCTTTCTGCTATGTCACAGCTAGTAAAGTTTAAAATTGAATGGTTAGAAAAACCTGTTTCCATTCTGTCATCATTAAAAGTGACAGGGACATTTCTGATAATGCTCTAGGGGGCTCTATTTTTTTGTGGAGGGTTGTGATTGGGTTGGACTTTCAGTGAGGTCATCAAAAAGCAGACAAGTCCATTAATTCTGTTGTCATTAAAAAGCGACAGGGCCATTTCTGATGCTGTCTTGGGGGGCATATATTTTGAGGTGAGGGTTGGACCTGGTGGTTTGGGGCATCGGAGGGACCTCTCCATTCACCTCTATTGTTGCAGTTCTCAGTCTGTCACAACTCTGTTTTAATAGCAACACGCTGGCTGCCTTTCTAAATGGCCCAGTGCAGATCCAGGATGCCTCGTGCTGTAACTGCCATGTGTGATGGGTGTGGGGGTGAGTAAGTGATACAGAGAGAGTGAGCCAGCATATGTGTAAGTTTGTGAGAGAATATGTGTGATTGAGACTGTGTGTAAGAGCGAGAAAGCATGTGTGAGAGAGAGAGACTGATTAGGGAGGTGACTGTTGTATGTGACAGAGCAAGAGACCGGTAGGGAAGTAACCTGTGTGTGTGAGAGCAAGAGACTGCTCAGGAAAGTGACTGGTATGTGTGTGTGTGTGTGTGTGTGTGTGTGTGTGTGTGTGTGTGAGCGAGAGAGAGAGAGATTAGTCAGAGAAGTGACTGATATGAGAAAGAAACTTGTCAGGTAAATGATTGGGGTGTGCGAAAGATAGAGAGAGACTGATTGGGGAGATGACTGGTATGTGAAAGACAGAAAGTATGTGAGAGACAGACTAGTCATGGGCCCTAAGGAAGGGGAGCATGAGGACAAACCTTCAGTAGCCATTGCTGCTTCTGGTGTGTGCTATTGGCTTGCAAGGAAAGGAGTAGGAGAGCTGCTGGAGATGGTAAGTAAAGATGGCTTTTTAAGTTTATCATTCTTGATTGACTGCCATTTTAATTATTGGGTATTATGTGATGTGTCTCTGTTTGAAATATGTTATTGGTGTTTGGAGAATTTTTAATAATTTTGTAAGTTTTTAATGACTGGATGTTATTCTATTAGTTGTTTTGAAACATTTATTATATTTATTAATTCTAGATTTAGAATTATTATTTTATGTTTCTTGATGAATGTATAAATAGAAATGTGTAGACAAAAACAACTAGAAACAGCAAGAAGCCAGACTGAATGTATGCAGTGCAACAGTAGAAAAACAAAAATATTAAATTGATGGTCTTTATTCTGTATTTGGTGAGGGTCTGTCAGCGTTCTGTGTGTTTGACCCAAGTAAGGATATTCTGCAAGCTTGTAATTTCTGTGTAGGGATCTATTGCAACTTGGCTTGTTCTGTTTTTCTAATAGGAGGAGCCAAAAGATCTTCATTCAAAAATTGGAAGAAGGATTCAACAGAAGAAAATAGGATAATGCATAAACATTGGCAAGTTAAATGTAAGGCATTGATAAGACAGGCTAAGAGAGAATTTGAAAAGAAGTTGGCCGTAGAGGCAAAAACTCACAGTAAAAACGTTTTTAAATATATCCAAAGCAGAAAGCCTGTGAGCGAGTCAGTTGAACCGTTAGGTGATCGAGGGGTTAAAGGGGCACATAGAGAAGATAAGGCCATCGCGGAAAGATTAAATGACTTCTTTTCTTCGGTGTTTACTGAAGAGGATGTTGGGGAGGTACCCGTACTGGAGAAGATTTTCATGTGTAATGATTCAGATGGACTGAACCAAATCACAATGAACCTAGAAAATGTGGTAGACCTGATTGACAAACTTAAGAGTAGTAAATCACCTGGACCGGATGGTATACACCCCAGAGTTCTGAAGGAACTAAAAAATGAAATTTCACACCTATTAGTACAAATTTGTAACATATCATTAAAATCATCCATTGTACCTGAAGACTGGAGGGTTGTTAATCTAACCCCAATATTTAAAAAGGGGCTCCAGGGGCGATCTGGGAAACTACAGACCAGTAAGCCTGACTTCAGTGCCAGGAAAAATAGTGGAAAGTGTTCTAAAAATCAAAATCACAGAACATATAGAAAGACATGGTTTAATGGAACAAAGTCAGCATGGCTCTCCGCAAGGCAAGTCTTGCCTCACAAATCTGCTTCACTTTTTTGAAGGAGTTAATAAACATGTGGATAAAGGTGAACTTATAGATGTAGTGTACTTGGATTTTCAGAAGGCATTTGACAAAGTTCCTCATGAGAGGCTTCTAGGAAAAATAAAAAGTCATGGGATAGGTGGCGATGTCCTTTCATGGATTACCAACTGGCTAAAAGACAGGAAACAGAGAGTAGGACTAAATGGACAATTTTCTCAGTGGAAGGGTGTGGGCAGTGGAGTGCCTCAGGGATCTGTATTGGGACCCTTACTTTTCAATATATTTATAAATGATTTGGAAAGAAATACGACGAGTGAGGTAATCAAATTTGCAGATGATACAAAATTGTTCAGAGTAGTTAAATCACAAGCAGATTGTGATAAATTGCAGGAAGACTTTGTGAGACTGGAAAATTGGGCATCAAAATGGCAGATGAAATTTAATGTGGACAAGTGCAAGGTGATGCATATAGGGAAAAATAACCCATGCTATAGTTGCACAATGTTAGGTTCCATATTAGGTGCTACTACCCAAGAAAGAGATCTAGGCATTAGAGTATATAACGCATTGAAATCGTCGGTTCAGTGTGCTGCAGCTGTCAAAAAAGCAAACAGAATGTTGGGAATTATTAGAAAGGGAATGGTGAATAAAACGGAAAATGTCATAATGCCTCTGTATCGCTCCATGGTGAGACCTCACCTTGAATACTGTGTACAATTCTCGTCGCCGCATCTCAAAAAAGATATAATTGTGATGGAGAATGTGCAGAGAAGGGTGACCAAAATGATAATGGGAATGGAACAGCTCCCGTATGACGAAAGATTAAAGAGGTTAGGACTTTTCAGCTTGGAGAAGAGACGGCTGAGGGGGGATATGATAGAAGTGTTTAAAATCATGAGAAGTCTAGAACGGGTAGATGTGAATAGGTTTTTTACTCTTTCGGATAATAGAAAGACTAGGGGACACTCCATGAAGTTAGCATGTGACACATTTAAAACTAATTGGAAAAAAGTTCTTTTTCACTCAACGCACAATGAAACTCTGGAATTTGTTGCCAGAGGATGAGGTTAGTGCAGTTAGTATAGCTGTGTTTAAAAAAGGATTGGATAAGATCTTGGAGGAGAAGTCCATTACCTGCTATTAATTAAGTTGACTTAGATAATAACCACCGCTATTACTAGCAACGGTAACATGGAATAGACTTAGTTTTTGGGTACTTGCCCGGTTCTTATGGCCTGGATTGGCCACTGTTGGAAACAGGATGCTGGGCGTGATGGACCCTTGGTCTGACCCAGGATGGCATGTTCTTATGTTCTTATGTTCTTAGGGTCTGGTTAAATATTTGTAGCGTTGCCTTTTCATAGGTAGGGTTGTTACTATTTGAGTGCATTCCATAATGCAGGTGTAACTTTGTGCAGATTACTTTGTGTGCATTTTTACAGATGCTGGGACTATGTTGTGCTATATTTCAGTTTCCATTTCTCCTGTTTTGTACCATGCAGACTGGCTTTTTTGGATTTCCATTCCAGTTTCTGTCTTCATATTTGTTATTTGCGGTCTTTCTTTACTTGGTGAAGGTCGATTCTATGTATGTAACCCAGGTGAGGTATTTTACTAGCATGTAGACATTTGTATCAATCTTATTTGTTGTGTTTCTCAAAAGGACATGCAGTGGTGGTAAATTACTGTATTTTCATAAGGAGAGCTATTGCGCCTGGTAGGAGAGAGAGTTTATGTTGCTTTACTGAGATCACACTAGAAATATATTTTTGCATGCTGAATTGAACGGGGAATGTATTAGCTCTGCTCTGCACCCTTTTTTTTTTTTGGGTGGGGGGCGGTTCCTGAAGATGCAGAGTATAGGTTAACATTCAGCCTCGTGACGATCATGTGTTCAGTGTGTGATGCATGTTAGAACCATCTGTCAGGTGTATTCCAACAGAAAAGAGGTTGAGAACCACAGCCATAGACTGCTGACAACATATATCTTTCAGATATATTCTGGCTCCTCTATATGTTTCCTATGCACAACTTCAACAGATAGCTGAACTCAGTCTTTAATTCATAAAGGAGTGGATTTTCAAAGGGTCATGCACATAACTTACGTGCATAACCCCGAAAACCTGCCCCTGCGCGCGCCAAGCCTAATTTGCATAGGTTCGGTGACATGTGCAAGCCCCAGGACACGCGTATGTCCCAAGGCTTTGAAAAAGGGATGGGAAGGGGGCAGGATCATGGGCGGGGTGCTGGTCCGGGGGCGGTCCGGGGCGGGACCGAGACCTCCAGCACAGTGGCTGTGCTGGGGGATGGCATGCCAGCAGCTGGCCGATGCACACAAGTTATGCCTGCCAGAGGGAGGCGTAACTACGGAAAACAAGGTAGGGAGGGGATTTAGATAGGGCTGGGGGGTGGGCTAAATAGGGGAAGGGAGGGGAAGGTGGGAGGAGCGGAGGGAATGGGGAAAGCTATTGGGGCTCCCCTAGGGCGCGTGCAAGGAGCACAAGTGTGCACCCCCTTGTGCGCGCCGACCCCGGATTTTATAACATGCGTGCGGCAGTGCACATATGTTATAAAATTGGGTGTACATTTGTGTGCACCAAGTAGCGCGCACAAATGTACCCCATGAGCGCCAATTCGAAAATCTGCCCCAAAGAGAGGAGGCTGCTTCTTCAACTCCAAACTTTATTAACAGGTAAACATGTAAAGAGAGACATTGTAAATAAATGGGAGAAAATAGCAACCAAAGCAGTCTGTGTCACCACAATTAAAAACAGGTAAAAAGAGGATTGTTCTGCAGGGCTAAGTCAAATTAGCTGCTGAATCACACAGTCCAGACAGAGCTAACTAAAGATAGGAGAAAAGGCACCCATCATCCCCTGCTTCCACTCAGAAGTTAACCCTTCAAAGCCAGCTGTACTGAATGCAGCAGAAACAATAAACATACAGGTTGATCCACCAGCTGACACCAAAGAATTTTATAGAGAGTATAGGGTATTAGCAGGCCACTGTAACAGCAGGACAACAATGAACAAAGATAAAAGATCTATGGACACAAGACAAGGTATTCATTACACTTTTCAAAAAATGTTAAATACATGATAGGATTTTCATATTAGGTTTTGTAAAATAGAGCTTATAGTAAACTGTTTAGATTGGATGAGAACTCTTTGAAACCTGATTGTTTAGCATCTCATTCTTGAATGGTAATTTTTATCACCATGTCATGCTACTCACAGTTTAAAATTTCTGTTGCTGAAAATGTTTTGTTTAGAAAATCAATAACTTTTTATTTTGAGCCTGCTTTTTCAACTAATGCCTTATTAGTATTCAGGTACAATAAATCCCTGACCTAAAGAGCTTATAATTTAAGTGGGTATTCAATGTCCCAAGCAGTCTCAGTTGGGTAAGTGGGTTATAAATGTTGGTCTCTCTGGGTCTCCACCAATTACTTTACCTATTCGGTTATCCATTCTCCTTCCCTCTTTTCTTGCATAATGAAATGGCATTAAGGCTTCAACTATCTTGAATGCCTGAGACATCTATGAGATTTATGAAAACATTAAATGAGAGATTAGGGATTCTCTATGTAGAAGTTTGGCAATTGAGATGCATGTTTATAAATATAATCTTTGTGCAGTATATGCTTTTAGTACATTTTTCACAATTTAAGTCAATGCAGACTAACAGCACATAAAATAGTTATGAGTTTGTAAGAACATTTCTTGGGCTTAAATAAAAATTTAGTATTAGTATATGTAATTTAGCCATGCTTGCTTACTAGATTTTTTTTGCTGTTAGATCAAGGGTAGGATTAAGAATTTGGCAGAGAATGTTTGTGAGCAAGTAGCAGCCATGCAAAATTCTCCCTAGATGCAACCTTTGGATGAACTCATATCTGTGTTGGAGACTCATTCATAAGATTTATATTTACAGCTCTTTTAGCTTCTGTCTGAAGTAGAGATCCATTATGGACCCTAGCAGTGGCTTGCTAAAGTGCTTTAACTAAGGTGATTTTCATTTGATTTTTTAAATAGTTTTGAACAGTTACAAAATCTAACACTTTTTCACGCTTTGATCATCATTAGAATTGTGACTTAACATTTTTGAAGAGTGCAGGAGTTTTGGATTCTTTTTTGTATTTTTTTTAAATGTTACTTTAACTGTGACCATGTATAGCATTTAACAATTCCTTTGAATTTGGTTGAACTTTCCAGCTTTTGGTATTGAAAGTACAACCATATTAATTCTGTCATTGTTTCATGTGGAAAATAAATCAAATAAAAAAACCTAAATTAATGTAAATGACATTATTTAAATTATTTGATTATATAGTTAGATTTTGGTCTGTGTGCATACAATTCATGCTATTGAAATGGTTATTTGAATTTTTGATTAGAGATGTTTGTATATATGTGAAGTATAAAAGCTTGTTAATTCAGTTTCTATTAAATATTCAATATTTTGTGGTAAATTTGTTTGCCTTTCATTTGATATATCGAGTCAATAGTAACTGTTCCATTCCAAGCAAAGCATTAATTAGGGATGTGCTGAAGGAAAAAATTTGTTTTGATTCGGTTTTCGTTTTGCCGGGACCCAAATTTGTTGCATTAGTTTCATAGGGGGAAAAACCAATTTGTTGATTAGTTTTATTCATTTTCCGTTTTCCCATTAAAGTCAATGGGGGAAGTATTTGCAGCCTATTTTTGGCTGCAGAATTGGGGTTTTCTTATCAATTCTGATGAAACTTCTGGGGAATAATCATCAGAACAAGAAAAGAGTTCCAAGGTACTTACACTATGGCAAAGTGGCACCAAAGTGGCATGAATAGCCTAAGGCAGTGTAAAGGGGCAAAGGGGTACCAGGAGTGGCAAGAGTGCTTTAACAGAGCTGAAAAGCAGCAGCGAGAGTGTCAAAAACACACCACAACTTCAAAAGAGAGCACCGATAACAGTTGCATGAACCCTCGAAGGCAGCACGACAGGCAAAGTGGCAAGACAAGTGGTATCAACATCCTACAGCACAATGAAGGGGGAAAACAGCAAGCAGAAAGAGTGTCAGAAAAAACCACAAGGCACCAATAAAGGGACAAAGCAGCAGAAAGACTAGCACCAACACACTGAGGAACCATAATAGTGACAAGAACACCACAAAGAGTAGAGTGAGTCATCTGGTGTATGGCAGCAAGGCAGAGAGGCAGAAAGTTGATAGGGGCAAGACAGGCTGGCAGAGTGGAGGTAGTCTGCTTCTTGTGGTTTTGATAGGGGCAGGATAGGCTGGCAGAGCAGAGGTAGTCAGGTCCCAGTGGTTTGGATAGGGGCAAGACAGGCTGGCCTCAGGGAGAGTTCCCGTTCCTTTGTGCAGGAAAGGGCTCCCTAGAATGGGTTCACCCCTAGAGTGGGGTGTTTCTGTTGGCGTCTAGTGAGCTCTCGCTGGTCTTTTAAAATCTGGTGGACATGGCAGATATACAAATGAGAATTTTGAAGGCCGAGGCAGAGGAGGTTTCCATGTGAACAGCGGTTCAACATGGGTCAGCAGGTTTTAAGAGATAAGCTGGCTACACCTGGGGAGAGTTCCCTTTCCTTTGCACAGGAAAGGGCTCCCTAGAATGGGTTGTTGGCCGCTAGAGTGGAGCACAAGTCTTCAAGCATGGTGTGTTGATGTGAAGGAGGTTTCCATGTGAACAGCAGATCAACATGGGTCAGAGGGTGCTAAGAGATAGGCTGGTTACACATGGGGAGAGTTCCCTTTCCTTTGCGCAGGAAAGGGCTCCCTGAAATGGGTTAGCCCCTAGAGTGAAGCATGAACCTTCAAGCATGGCAAGTCGACATGGAGGAGGTTTCCATGTGAACAGCGAGTCTGGTTCAACATGGGTCGGCGGGCACTAAGAGATAGGCTGACTACACCCGGGGAGAGTTCCCTTTCCTTTGCACAGGAAAGAGCTCACTAGAATGGGTTAGCCCCTAGAGAGTGGTGGTTCCGTTGGCGTCTAGTGAATACCCAGAAGCTATTAACTGTACTTATGCACTTCAGCTGATGACAAAGGAACTTGAAGAGCTCTCAGAAATAAGAAAACTGCTACTCAAATCCAAATCTACAATATCAACCTATGTTGACTTTGTACCTTAACGTGCCTCTGTAAACTATGGGAACACAGAGGATGAACTAGAGTACAACTACCACCAGTTTTCTATAGTACTAGAAACATTAATGTTGGCACCTAAGAAATATTTAGGGAAAATGGCCCATATTATGAAGGTCAAGAAAACTATTGCGCATATGAAATATCCAAGCTCCAAGCTGGACAGACAGGCACAGCATTTGAGGTCAAGCCCTTGTAGGGATGTAAGGCCTAGATGGACAGGCACAGTGTTTTAGGTCAAGCCCTTGTAGGGATGTAAGCCTTGATGGACAGGCACAGCATTTGAGGTGAGGCCCATTTAGGAATGTAATACCTAGACGGACAGGCACAGCGTTTGAGGTCAGGCCTTTGTAGGGACATACAATCTGGATAGTGGATGGACAGGCACAGCATTTCAGGTCAGGCCCTTGTAGGGACGTAAGGCCTGGACGGAAAGGCACAGTGTTTGAGGTCAAGTCTTTTTAGGGATGTAAGGCCTGGACGGACAGGCATAGCATTTGAGGTCAAATGGAATAGGTAGAATTCTACTGGGTGGCAATGTCTTGAATGAGATGCTTGTGAGGCATCTCCAAATCAGTCTGCTTTTGTCAGAGAACCTGCCTCGCCTTCACAAATCTGTGGAAGTGCGCTGCTATGTTCCTGTACTTGTGTATTAATGTATGCAGGTATTCATTCTCTTGGTGAATGGACTCCAACCCCAGAGCTGACTTCACTACCAGGTGCAGAGTGTGTGCAAAACATCTGATCTTCTAAAAGGCCCCTTCGGATATTGCCTTTACCATGTTTGCATCATTGTCTGTGACAAAGAACCCTGCTTGAAGATTCCTGTCTTGCTGGTGTAGCTCCAGACATATACTTATTAATGAATGTACATAAAATTATTACTCCATTAATTTTCAAAAAGATCTAACCCCATTCATTAATTCAGAATCCATTATTCAATGAGTCCAAATGAGTCCAAATGAGTGAAAGCATAAGCATATAATAAGTCGAGAGACGTATGCCACAGGAACAGCATTTTGAATTGTCGAGCCCAGTTGATGATACTCTTTGAAGACATGTTGTAACATTTGGACGCCCGAGTGTGGTTACAGTGAATGTAATATAATAATGTGAGTGACTCATTTTTTTAAGTTGGTTTGAGTTGCGCATTTGGGGTCGTTGCGAGTGTAGAGTGTGGGTTTTAGGTTAGTTGTATAGGTGGGGTTATTTTGTGTGTAGAATGTGAAGCCTTTTTGAAATCAGAGCAGTTTTGTAGGGCGAGTTGAGTTGGGAAAGTAGAGGAGCTTTGTAGGGCCAGTTCAGTGTAGAGGTTTGTTTATAATTTTCATTAACAATGAGATTTTTGAACATTGTTGGGAAATACCATATTGATATTTGATTGAAGACTATGTATGAGTTGAATGCATTTGGTATAGGATCACAGATGTGAGTCATGATCAGTTGCACATCGGTGTATCAAGATTTATAACAAAATTATTATCTTTTGTAGTGCATGACTGCAAGTAAAAAGTTATAAATACAGTCCCTGAGGAAGCCTCTAAACAACAGAGGCGAAACGAAGATATCTTTTGTTGGACTCATTGAATAATGGATTCTGAATTAATGAATGGGGTTAGATCTTTTTGAAAATTAATGGAGTAATAATTTTATGTACATTCATTAATAAGTATATGTCTGTATCATTGAAAAAGAACCAAGTGTATAATCACATTTATAACTAAAAATATTGGTTTATTAACATCTCAAACTTCATGCAATATTTTATTGTGGTGTGAGTATGAATGTGCTAGCATCGTTTTAAATTGTCTATGTAGGGATATGTGGGGTTTTCTACATAAATAAATATAATATTGATAGAATTTATTGTCTCTCTATTTTGTTATATGTTGATGACAGTGATATAGGGAGTAGTACTTTAAAATTGCCCTTTGTGTTGTAATACCTTGCTGGTGTAGCTGCCAGCCCACCAGCTTTTTTCTGATGCATGCTAGAATATTGGCTGAGGTATGGGCCTTGTCCGACAGGTGGGTGTGCAGTAAAGCCCACCTCCACCCTGATATTTGTTCACTAATAGCGCTGCTGCCTGCCCCTGCCTCAGCCATGTCCCTCCAGTGTGCTGTCATTGAGAGGTAAGACTATGCAACATTCAGTGCAGTCCGAAATGCACACTCCCCTCTGCCTTAGCTAGCAGTTCTTGGATGCGACTACGACACTGGTTGTACAGGCTGGGGATGACCTTTCTGCTAAATGTGGTTCTGGAGGGGACTTTGTAATTTGGAACTAAGACCTTCATCAAATGCTTGAAACCCACATTCTCCACTACCTGCAAGGGCTGGTCATCAAGGACAATCATTTCCCCAATGTTCCTGGTTACAACTTTTGAGGCTTCCTGCCTCCTTCCCCGGGATAGAGTTACTGAACACCACCCCATTTCCTCCATGGTGGGTTGTCACTTCTGACTCATGGCAGGGGGCTGCTGGCCTGCCACCTGACTGCTAGAAGGGGCTGAGGGCATGGGATGACTCTGCTCCTTTTCAACTACTTTTCGCTGCCTGGAGAAAGGGGTCCCCTGACTGGTACTGCCACCATCCCCAGATGGCAGTACTGTTGGGTGTTGCTTCTGCATATGATGCATCATGCCAAAATTAGTTAGATGCCCCATTTGCTTGCCTCTGCTAATAGCCCTGCCACAGTAATTACACTGAGCAAAATGCAGGTCCTCTATCACTTTAAAGTGGCTCCAGAATGCAGATTTCTTTCATGATCCCTTCTCTATAGCCTTCGGGGTGGATACTGGCACTGGACCTGAAGTAGTGGGTGCACCCTGAGAAGCAATGCAGGGGATCAGTCACATTCTGTGCCTGCGCTGACTGCTCGTCCTCCTCCTCATCCTCAGTTTCATCTCTCCCCTGCAGCACTGAAGTGGAGACTATGACAGAACTAACTAATCCTCCTAAACCTTCTTCAGCTATTACTTCTTCAATTTCTGATGAAGAGAAACCCACCCAAGATGATTCTTCATCGGAATCAGAAGCAAACAGTGCCTGCACTACATTTTCTGCGCTAAGTCAATTCTGCTGTCGCACTGCTGCTTTTGGGTCTCGGCCTTTTGTCTTGCATGACTCAGCCTCCCCTTCCCTCACCTCTAAAACTACAGGGTCAGAAACAGGTGGTGGCGATGCATCATCTTTAAATTTCATTTTTTTCCGGATGGAACTGCCTGCCCCTCCAGAGATTTTAGATTGGAACACTCCCTTTTTAACTTTAATGGGGGACTGGCACTGCCTTTTGAAGTGCCTCCTCTGCCAGTGCCTCCTCTGCCAGTCCCAATCACTCGACCATGTCTAGCTTTCCCCTAACAGCATGGATTTAATGTCACTGCCTACTAGGGATTTCAGTTAAAAGAATTATTTCCAGAAGAGGCCTACTGGGGATTTGGCTTCAAAGAGCACTGCTTCCCAATATATGTGAGTCTGAAAAGCTGCCCACAGACGCACGATGCAGTGCCTTGATGTACACTACAATTGGGACTGCTGTATCTGCACACACCAATTTTGTACTAACTTCAAAAGAGGCCTACTGGGGATTTGGCTTCAAAGAGCACCGCTGTCCCAATATATGTGAGTCTGAAAAAGTGCCCACAATCGCCTGATGCAGTGCCTTGATATACACTACAACTGGGACCGTTGTATGTGCACCCAAAAACTTGTACTAACTACAAAAGAGGCCTACTGGGGATTTGGCTTCAAAGAGCACCACTGTCCCAATATATGTGAGTCTGCAAAACTGCCCACAGATGCACGATGCAGTACCTTGATGTATACTACAACTGGGGCCACTGTTTGTGCGCACACCAAACTTGTAACTGCAAAAGGGGCCTACTGGGGATTTGGCTTCAAAGAGCACCGCTGTCCCAACATATGTGAGTCTGCAAAACTGCCCACAGATGCACGATGCAGTGCCTTGATGTACACTACAACTGGGCCCGCTGTATGTGCACCCACTAAACTTGTAACTACAAAAGAGGCCTACTGGGGATTTGTCTTCAAAGAGCACCACTGTCCCAATGTATGTGGGTCTGCAAAACTGCCCACAGATGCATGATGCAGTACCTTAATGTACACTACAACTGAGACTGCTCTGTGTGCACAAAACAATGAAACAGCAGAGAAAAGACTTGACTGGAACCTAAGATAGAACAATTCCTAGTGATGCTGCTTCTTGTTTGGAAATACCAACTCACACTATCTCTCACCCACACCCTGCCTGTGCCTGCAACTATCTACTCCAGGGGGGTAAGATAAGATGCAAAATGCCACTGCTAGCAGCTTGTCTCAATGGGAGAGACAGAGAGACCATCTGAGTTCAATAAAAAAAAGTGTGGTCAAAAAAAGCCTGTCTGGCTGGCACTGCAGCAAAAATGAACAAATATCTTTTTCAATGGAAAATTCTATCAAAGTAGCTAGCAATTGAATGCAGATTTGGGATACTCAGACTAGCTCTGAGTAAAGCCACTATCCCCAGACCACCTCCCCGGACCACCACCGCAAAGAAAGAGCGTGGCACGCCGCGTGCTTAAGGTATAAATAGTACAGCATCACAGAGCACTGAGTGAGCGTGGCGATTGGCTGCATTAGAAAAATGGTTAGCTCTCATAGGTTGCATTCTCATCTCCTTGCCATCCTGTCTGACCCACTCTATGACAGGGCTGTGAGGTCACTTATGACTCACAGGAAAGGGCTGTTTTTTCTTATGGATACTGCCACATGGTCTTCTCCTATTTCAAATGGCCACTAAGAAATCACTGCGAATCAAAAGAATGAAACTAATATATGTTTTATTCTTGAGGGATCGTCATGCATTTCGTGAACCCACAAATAAAACCAACAGGGACTTATGCGTTGCAGATTGGACATTAGTTGAAAATGAATGCACATCCCTAGCATTAATAGATAGAGTAATTCTTTAGAGAAAACCTCAGAAACGATAAAACTCTTGATAGCAATTTCTGGCCTAAAGCCAACAAAAGTAATTGCAATAAAAGGCCCCATGACATCTAATATGCCTGCAATGGAGAATCTGATAGTGTATCTCAACCTGGAAACAATAGAAGTAACCACAGTGAAGCTCATTGCAATACCTTTTGTGCTTTGGCTAGAACAAGGGCTCTCAATGCTGTCCTTAGAACACAGCCAACCAGTCAAGAGTTTCAGGATACCCACATTGAATATGCAAGAGATAGATTTGCATTTAATGGAACCAGTGCATGTAAATTTGCCTCTTGCATATTCATTGTAAAAATCCTGAAAATATGACTGGGTAGGTGTATCCCAAGGACTGAGTTGAAAGTTACTGGCCTAGAACACTTAGCAAAATATAATTTTGTAAAATGTCATGAAATAGAATAGGGGTGTCAAACTGCAATCCTCAAGAATTGCAAACCAGTCTGGTTTTTTAGGATATCGCTAATGAATGTTTAAGAAATGTATTTGTATGCACTGCCTAAATACTATTCAAATACTGGGGGGGGAATGCATAGAAAAAAAATTCAGTTTGGTTTGGTATTTTTGGTTCAGTTTCTTGTTTTATATGGTTTATTCAGTTCAGACCAGAAGCTCATTCATTTAGTCAGCTACTTCATTTCAATTGTTTCCATTACAATAATTGAAAGAAGCAATATATCCTCAGCAGCAAAAGAGGATCAAAGATCACCAACCTTGGAATCAATAGCCAAAGCCCCGTGAGAAGGTCATAGTGGTACATATAGTGGCATTTACACCCCAAAGTAGAAAAAGAGAAGCAAGCTAGAAATAACAGAAAAATGAACACCCAAAGGCACCAAAAGAGCACTAACAATGGCATGAATACTCCCAGGCATAGTGAAGGGTATGGCAACAAGCATAATGGCATCAACACCACAAGGCATAGAGAAGATATCTTTCAAATAGGAAAGACTAAAGAGGTTAGGACTTTTCAGCTTGGAGAAAAGACGGCTGAGGGGGGATATGATAGAGGTGTTTAAAATCATGAGAGGTCTAGAACGGGTAGATGTGAATCGTTTTTTTACTCTTTTGGATAATAGAAAGACTAGGGGGCACTCCATGAAGTTAGCTTGTGGCACATTTAAAACTAATCGGAGACAGTTCTTTTTCACTCAACGCACAATTAAACTCTGGAATTTGTTGCCAGAGGATGTGGTTAGTGAAGTTAGTATAACTGTGCTTAAAAAAGGATTGGGTAAGTTCTTGGAGAAGTCCATTACCTGCTATTAATTAAGTTGACTTAGATAATAACCACCGCTATTACTAGCAATGGCAACATGGAATAGACTTCTTTTTTGGGTACTTGCCAGGTTCTTATGGCCTGGATTGGCCACTGTTGGAAACAGGATGCTGGGCTTGATGGGCACTTGGTCTGACCCAGTATGGCATGTTTTTAAATGTATTGATTTTACTGGATTTGGGCATGAAAGTGGATACACAGATATTTATCTTAGTATTTTATAAATGGCAGCAGCTTCTGACGCAGTGCTGACTGGCTGCTTGACTAGCATAGTGATGGGCAGCAGTGAAAAGTTGTTTGGGAAAAGTTAACCTAGAACTCAGAGAGAGCTCAAATAGTGTATTCCCTCATAGACAGTCTTCAGAAGGCATGCACAGCAAATCTCTGACACACTCAGTCTTTAAGATCAGTGTCACTGTACCTAGTATGCAGCAGTAGGTTGGATTGGAAAATTGCTTCACTGTAATACATCGTCCCTGTTGTCTTCTTGACAACATGTCAGTCCTACCTATGTCTGCTGGATGACTGCTCTATATTTTGTATTAATTCCTAACTGTATGCCTGTTATTCTCCTATTGATTTCTATGAGCCATTGACCTTAATGGCTTTACAGAAATCATTCTATTCAAAACAAATGAAACAAATAGGATTTGTTTAATTTGGAGTCCTCTTCTTACCCATTGATTCCTACTTTGTAGTAGTCTATAAAATTGGGTTGATTTATGGGGGTGGTATATAACATTTCCATGTTCCTGCTGCAATGTATAGTTAGAAGTGATTGAATGTTGTTTGATTGACGCCATATTTTAAATCATTCATTGTACAAATGGAGTAACATACTTGGAAAAAGATTCTGCATGAACTCTTAGTGAAGAAAGTCTTCTAAATAGAGTAGCTAGGTCAGGTGATTCCTACAAATTTGTTTCAAGTTCAGAAGACCTGGTCTTGTGAAAATATTGAGATAAATAAAAAGTGGCATCTATTAAGATCTAGCCTGCTATGCGGCTTCCCTGCCACCAGAGGTTCCTGTGGAACCACACTTGCTCTCGCTCCAATCATAGTCTCCATGGACTCATGACTCAGCAGGGCCTGGCCTATTTAGCCCTGCCTCTTGCAATACCTGATGCCCTACCATCGAGTTTACTCAGCTCCATGCTTGGCCCTGTTCTACTGTGTATTACTCTGTGTCCTTTGGGATTTACAGCCTTCCCTTACCTAGTCCTGTGGCCTCTGAGCCTTCCCGATCTGTCTTGCCTAGTCCTCTGTCCTCCAGGCCTTCCATCTCTATTTTGCCAAATCCTGTGGCCTCTGGGCCTTCTAGCTCTGCCTTGTCTAGTCTGCAGCCTTCAGGCCTACTAGTATCTCCTTTCTTGGCATCTGGACCATATTCTTAGTGGCCTACAGGCCTTCTGAACTGCTGCCTTCAGGCCACTGTGTTCTTTTTTCTGTTCTGTATTGTCCTTGTTCTGTTCTGTCCATGGCTGTCTTATCTAGTCTTGCCCTACCCTGCCTAGTCCTTTCCCTGGTATATGTTTACTGTATTGCCAGTGGCCTTGTCAAAATCTGCCCAACCTGTCCAGCCTAGTTCCACGTGTGCTCAGCCCTTGACTCCAGCCCTTCACTGTCTCAGTATCCAGTCCTGCCAGCCCAGAACCCAAGGGCTCAACTTGCAGAGGAAGTGGGTGGTACAGGCAGAAGATCCTCTCTGCCCTGCCTTGAAGCCCTCTGCTGTTCCTGTGGGGGTTCCCTAGCTCTAGCCAGACTCTCAGTTGTGATAGCATCACTGTTTATTGGGGTTACATTTTTATATTTAAAATTTCAAAAAAGAGGTCTAACAAACTTTTAGGACTGATGATTATAATAGATACTTTTGGCTTTAAAAAAGGCTGTGAGGTCTATATTCAAAAGCCATTTAGACAGACAACTCAAAAGTTATTCATTTTAATGCAAAATAGACATACTCGGCCACTTATCTGGCTAAATTATAGCTGGTATGTAGTTATTTGGCTATAATTTAGCCAGATAAAAAAGAGGCATTCCTGGGTGATCTGGGAAGGGGAGTCCATCCTTAATCTTTGAGGAGATGCCCTCTAGGAAGATTGTGATAAGAGTCAACCCACCAATTGAGCTTTGTAGCTATGGTCCTAAATTCAATGACATATTTTGTCAAGGTTCTGGAGCCTTGGTGGAGGTAGAGTAAGTCAGAACCCATGGTGGTATTATGGCCAGGCTCCTCAAAAACTGTATTAAACAGGTCAGTGAACTGTTGCAAGTTGTGCAGTAGTGGGTTTGTAGGCTCCCAGAGAGGGGAGGCCCATTCTAGGGTTGTTCTGTCCAATAGGGAGAGAATACAGACTGTCTTTGTCAAGTCATCTGAAAATACTGTCCTTGTAAAGAAAAGTGCATGCGGCAATGATTCAAAAACCCCCAGCATTGCTTGAGGTCTCTGGTGACCGAAGAAGAGCTGGCATTGCAGTATGAGACAGCTGTGGCTATGGATGGAGGAGGATGCAGGAGGTGGTGGAGCCACTGAGGTAGTGAATGTGTCCAGTCATGTGGAGATCCAGTCCATAGAAGCCGCCAGGATCTCTTGGATCCTCTGCTAGTCTTATAGCTTATAAGCGAGGTCCAGGATGGCCTGCAGGGATTTCAAGTCTGTGGGGCCCATGGCCTTGACAACCTGTTGCATTCGTGGACCATTGGGCCAAAGTGGAGTTGGTGCAATTTGCAGGGTGGAGCCCTGCAAGTCTCCTCCATTGGCAGGCAGATAAGGATGAGGTAGAGGCCCAACTGGAGCTTTGCCTTTATCAGCCCATGTTCTTCTTGGGTTGAGCCTTTGGGTGCCAGGGCTGGCAAGTCTTAGATGGGGCCTTTGCTGATGACGATAGGGGTCTATTGAGGTAACTGGGTCGGTGTGGGTGTATGAGGCTTGTATGATGGCAGGTAACAGTCGTTGGCAGGTGTCAGTATCCAGGAATCGAGCTGAGGTCAATGGCAACTGACAGTCAACAGTTTCCAGGAGTCAAGCAATGGTCAATACTGGGTGTCCGTCTGAAAGGAAAAGTGGGATGGATAGGCAGGGCACGAAGGCATTTATTTATTTATTTGTTTGTTTATTTATTTATTTATTTGCTTTTATATACCGACATTCATTGGGGTACATCACATCGGTTTACATTAAAACAACTGGAACAGTATGACGAGGTCATATTATTTTACATTTTAACATTAACTGAGAATGAGGAACTTATACATTTTAACATTAACTGTGAATGAGAAACATATACAAAAGTCATTTAACATATACATATACAGAGGTCTTTTAACAAAATTGTTTGATACTGACTGGGTCTGTGAGGCTGGGATTGGGAAGCAGGGGGGAGCATGGAGAAGAACAGGCAGGCAGCAAGGAAGGCAAGACATACTGAAGAACTGAAGAACGAAGACAAGGATTACTGGAACTGGAGATGAGAAATGCAAGAGCAACATGCTCTACTGGAAAGTAGGGAGACCTGTTGCTGAGGCAAGGAAGTGGAGGTCTGGAGGGCCTTTTATAGGCCTAGCTGCATGATGTCATCAGAGCACCATGGGACCTTTCCCATTGTGGGTTCTTTAAAATGGGCAGTATCAGCTGTGGGAAGGTGCGGCAGCATGGAGTCAGTGGCATCCTGCTGCAAGGCAAGCTGGCAATGTATTGCTGTGAAGGAGAACAGGTGGCATCCTCCTGCTGGGTCAGTTGTGACCGGGGCCAGTCCCGAGAGGTGAGGGCAGCAGTTCGCGGGGTTAGCTCGCGAACCACTGAATTCACAACAGTGTTCTTCCCCTCTTCTGTTGATTTCTTCCCACAAGTTTTAAGAGAATTGATTAGAAAACCTGAATTCTAGAGCCTAATATCAACTCTAATGCTTCCCTCATTGACTTTAATGGCAAACATAAAACAAATTAAACTAAAAAATGTTTTTTAATTTTTCATTTTGAAACTAAAGAAATTAATTAGGGTCCTCAGAAAATGATTTGTGAAATGAAACATTTTTTTCTGTTGTACACCCTATTACAAAGTTTCTTTAAATGCTGTGTCACTGGATATTGCACCTCCAGATATTGCTCTTCTTTTGATGTTAAGAATTCTTTACTAAAAGCATCCAGAACAAGTTCTAAGATTACACTTTGAATCTCCTGCATATTATTACATGATCCTATGCTGGAGATCCAGTAATGCTAATTATCTATGGGATACCGAAGATTCATAAATCGTTATAATCGCCTCCATTTCATCTTATTGTATTGGTGAAAGGCTTTTTTTTGGAACCTTTGGCAGTATTTGTGGACTATTATTTTTAGAAGTACCTGTTAAGCAGATACAGTATTATGTTATTCCTGGGGGAATTCTGCGCTACTGCGGAGCACAGAATTTGCGTAGAATTCCCCCCTGCGCAGAATTGCCAAATTCTACACAGAAAATGGCAGAGGAGACCCCATATGCCGCAAACGGAGCACACACTGTTTGCAGTAAAGATGAAGGCCCCCGGTGCACCATTTGTAGTGAAGATGAAGACTCCGGCGTGCCTTGGGACACGCTCCACTGGTGGCAAAAATGAAGGACCCGATGAGAGTGAATATGTGTAGAGAGGTATGTGTGTGTGAGGAGGGGAGGGGGTGTGAAAGGGGGGAGGGGGAGGACATGTGAGAGGGGAAGAGAGGGGGAGGGGATGTCAGAGAGGGGAAGGGAGGAGGTGTGTGACAGAGAGATTGAGCGGCGGGAGGGGGTGAGAGAGAGAGAGAGCAGGGGGATGAGCAGGACGGTATGAGAGAGCAGGGCAGGTGAGAGAGCAGGGATATGCTTGAGTGTGGGTGCCAGAGAGAGGGAGCCAATATGAGGAGATTGTGAAGGAGTGTGTATGTGAGTGAGAGATTGGGAGCTAGTGTGTATGAAAAAAGGGATCATGTGTATGAAAAAGGAATTCTGTGTATGTGAGGGTGCTAGCCTGTATGAAGGGATTGTGTATGTGTGAGAGAGAGCCTGTGTGAAGGGGTGTGTGAAAGAGAGACGTAGGTAGCCTGTGTGAGGGTGAATGTGTGAGAGAGAAAGGGAGCTTGAGTGGGTGTGTTTGCAAGAGAGAGGGATCCTGTATGAGGGGATGTGTATGTGTGAGAGAGTGAGGGAGTCTGTATGAGGGTGTGTGTGTATGTGCATTGGAGAGAAGGAGCATGTGTATCAGAGAGAGACGGACAGAGGGAGCCTGTGTGAGGGGAACTACTGAGAATAGGATCAAACTCTGGGAGTGGTGATAGAGTGGAAGGGGTTGAGCTTAGACATGGAGGAGAGATACTGGCAGGTGGAGGAGTTGTGGTTTGAGAGAGCAAAGTAACAGGGGAGTAGGGAGGCGAGTGGAAGGGACACTCAGTGAATTTTTAGGGAAATTTTGCTCAAAATATTTAAAATTCTGCATCTTTGAGTAATAACTTTTTTCTGTATTAATTTAAAATGTACTAAAAGACTGTCATGTAAATTGTGTTATTTTGACCAATACAAAGTTTGCAGAATTTAACATTTTTTTGCATAGAATTTTAAGTTTTTGTGCATAGAATTTTAAAAATTTTTGCACAGAATTCCCCCAGGAGTATTATGTGCATGATATTTCACCCATGTTACAAATTTTGAGTTGAGTAAATAGTGTATTGTCTGATAAAAGTTTGGTGATTATGGATGTGGAGTCACATTATATTAATATCCTTCAAGATGCAGCAATCAAGATGGTTGATATAGTTCTATAAAATGTGTCTAATCCTCAGTGTATATCTGGTGAATGTATTGCATAAAATATTTTTTGCATTTCAACAGAATATTCACCAATAGCAATGGGAGTCACCAATGGCTCCACAATTAGCCAATCTGTATATGGCATAGTTTAAGGACAAATATATGTTTTCTTTGTGTTGGATTTCACATATGTTGGTTTGGAGAAGATTTATAGATATTTTGTTTTATTAATGATATCTTCAATAACAGAACTTAGATTGGTATCTACAGTGGATTAATAATTTGGATCCCATCGTAAGATCGCTTTGCAAATATCATAAAGATCACGTGACTTTTTTGGATATAAATATTTGTAAAGCTATGTGTGGGTTAGTAATATCTAACTATAGGAAACTCATGGAGCATAATAATTTCGTCAAATTTGAAAGATATCATCTAAGATCATTGAAATAAGGTTTGCCTGTGTGTCAATTTTTTCGGATATGCCAGCTTCGTGCAGATCTTCAAGATTTTAAGTTTCAAGTGCAAGTGTTAGCATAGTGGTTTTTGGCCCAAGTTTATCCTAAATCTGTGATCAAAGAAACAAATTATTGGCTACATTTTTCAGATAGTGACAGTTTGCTTCAATATATGGTTAATCATGATAGACCAGAAGCTGTGTTCTCTGGTTTTCTAATAAGTCTTCAGCAATTGCATGTTCTATACAACATTGGAATTTCCTCATTTTGCATGCTTTATATTCCAGATATTCTCATGGAAAGAACATTAAGGAACAAGTAATTCAATCTGCTCTCCCTAATGAGGATGTAGAGTCTTCCCATGGGGTTCATAGTGCCTGTAGGTTGTGTGATTTGTGTGCTCAAACTATTCAGGGTCATGTTTGAATACATCCAGTTTCAAAGTTCCATGTTTGTCAGAAACAAGACACCAAATGTCAATCAATTTTTGTCAATTATGCTATAATGTGTCCATGTCCCCTAGTGAATGTTGGCTTAATGACCTCTACCATTCATGCTAAACTGATAGAACATCGGAGTTGTGTTAGGAATGATAAAGTTTAGGCACCTATTGTGGCATATTGCATGTCACAAAAACATAGTTTCCAGAAACTACAATGGACAGTCATTGAATAGGTTCTAAGAATATAAGAAAATGCCATACTGGGTGAGACCAAGGGTCCATCAAGCCCAGCATCCTATTTCCAACAGTGGTCAATGCAGGCAAGTACCCAAAAACTAAGTATATCCCATGCTACTGATGCTAGTAATAGCAGTGGCTATTTTCTAGTCAACTTAATTAATAGCAGGTAATGGACTTCTCCTCCAAGAACTTATCCAAACCTTTTTTAAACCCAGCTACACTAACTGCACTAACCACATCCCCTAGAAACAAATTCCAGAGTTTAATTGTGCACTGAGTGAAAAAGAACTTTCTCTGCTAAATTCATGGAGTGCCCCTTAGTCCTTCTATTATCTGAAAGACTAAATAACCAATTCACTTTTACCCGTTCAAGACCTCTCATGATTTTAAACACCTCTGTCATATACCCCACTCGGCTGTCTCTTCTCTAAGCTGAACAGTCCTAACCTCTTTAGTCTTTCCTCATAGGGAGTTGTCCCATTCCCTTTATCATTTTGGTCGCCCGTTTCTGTACCTTCTCCATCACATATCTTTTTTGAGATGCGACGAACAGAATTGTACACAGTAATCAAGGTACGGTCTCAGCATGGAGCGATATAGAGACATTATGATGTTTTCCATTTTATTCACCATTCCCTTTTAATAATTCCCAACATTCTACTTGCTTTTTTGACTGCCACAGCAAACTGAACTGATGATTTCAATGTATTATCCACTATGATGCATAGATCTCTTTCCTGGGTGGTCGATCCTAATATGAAACCTAACATTGCGTAAATATAGCATGGGTTATTTTTCCCTATATGCATCACCTTGCACTTATCTGTTGAGAGCGCGGCCTTGGCAGGCCTTGCAATCTGTTGTGAGTGAACTGTTTAGTGGACCCTTGGGCCGACCTGTGAGAGACTGGGGAGAGGTGTATTATAGTCTCTGGTGAGTGACAGGTCGGGAGGCGGATACCAGGCAGGAGCTGGACGTGAGCTTCACCCTGGAAGCTGGTACTCCCCCAGGAGGAGCCCGTAGGAGTCCAGCTGCTGGGACTTAGGTGATTCACCCTGGAAGCCGGTACTCCCCCGGGAGGAGCCCGTAGGAGCCCGGCCGCTGGGACTTAGGAGATCACGGAAGCTGGAGCTGGAGCAGGCAGGCAGGGATCAGGAGACAGGCTGGAACTGAAGCAGGCTAGGACTGAAGCAAGCAGGAACTGAAGCAGGACTGGCTACTGGAACCAGATAGGAATTGAAGCAGGACTGGCTACTGGAACCAAGCTGGAACTGAAGCAGAATAGATTACTGCAAGCAAGCCAGACAGAAACAAGACTTGGGCATGGAGTGAAACAAGTCTCAGGCAGGAACAGAGTCGCTAACGCAATAGCACACTCCAGAGCACGGAGCAACAGAGGACCGCAAGGAACCCCGTTGCAAGGCAAAGTCCTGGGCTCCGCGGCGGCCTTACATAGGCCGTGGCGTCTGATGTCATGGATAGGGCGGAGCTTCCAGTGGTGGGAAATGGCCTTCATAAGTGCGGATTGCGCGCGCGCGCACCTAGGGAGAAGGCATCCAGGCAGAGCTTCTCAGCGGCGTCCCCCCCTCGGGGATGCCACGAAACAGGCCGCAGACCCTCGGAGACGGGCCGGGACCAAGGAGATAAGGTCCTAGTCGCGGCTGCCGCAACTGGGACTGCAACACTTATCCACATTAAATTTCATCTGCCATTTGGATGCCCAATTTTCCAGTCTCACAAGGTCTTCCTGCAATTTATCACACTGCACTTGTGATTTACCACTCTGAATAATGTTGTATCATCTGCAAATTTGATTATCTCACTCATCCTATTCCTTTCCAGATCATTTATAAAATATGTTGAAAAGCACGGGTCCCAGTACAAATCCCCAAGGCACTCCACTGCCAACTCCCCTCCACTGAGAAAATTGTCCATTTAATCCTACTCTCTGTTTCCTGTCTTTTAACCAGTTTATAATCCATGAAAGGACATCGCCACCTATCCCATGACTTTTTACTTTTCCTAGAAGCCTCTCATGAGGAAATTTGTCAAATGCCTTCTGAAAATCCCAACACACTATATCTCCCAGTTCACCTTTATCTAAATGTTTATTAACCCCTTCAAAAAAGTGAAGCAGATTTGTGAGGCAAGACTTGACTTGGGTAAAACCATGCTGACTTTGTTCCATTAAATCATGCCTTTCTATATGTTCTGTGATTTTGATATTTAGAACACATTCCACTATTTTCCTGGCACTGAACTGTAGTTTCCCGGATTGCCCCTGGATCCCCTTTTTAAATATTGGGGTTAGATTAGCCACCCTCCAGTCTTCAGGTACAATGGATGATTTTAATGATATGTTAGATTACTGCAATTCTCTTCTGCTAGGTCTTCCGTTATCAGCCATAAAACCCTTACAGATGGTACAAAATGCAGCGGCGAGGTTACTCACCAACACCAACAAAAGAGCCCACATCACTCCAATTCTGCTCTACCTCCACTGGCTTCCCATAAAAGCTAGAATCACCTTCAAGACATTATCAATGATCCACAAGGATATTATGGGCAGCGCCCACTTAAATCTTACCTCGCAATTCCGCCTTCACACATCAAAAAGACCTATCAGATATAATTATAAAGGTTCTTTATATGCTCCCCTGATTAAAACTTCGCTAGCTAAAAGGGCACTCTCCACAGCCGGACCCACCCTTTGGAACTCATTACCACCTGATCTGCGACTTGAAACCTGCCATCTAATATTCAAGAAAAACCTAAAAACGTGGCTCTTCCGGCAAGCCTACCCGGAATCGCAGGATCACTTCGACTCCGATCAAAAAGCAAAATAGCTCCATACAAAGCCCAATACCGACTTTTTACCTATCATTTATTCATGTTATTTGACAATATTATTGTCATATATTGTATATCTATCATATCTAATTTTTAATATTTATTGATTTTCGTTCTTTTGTTCAATATGTGGATTGTTTAATGTAAAGCCGCACATTACCTGTTCAATACTATATCTATTGTTTAATGTAACGCCTTACGGCGAAAGTTTTGTTCTTTGGAAACCGTCTTGATTTGATTTGTATATCGAGAAAGTCGGTATATAAAAACCCTAAATAAATAAATAAATAAATGTTCTGAAATTTCATTTTTTAGTGCCTTCAGAACCCTGGGGTGTATACCATCAGGTCCAGGTAATTTACAACTCTTCAGTTTGTCAATCAGTCCTATCACATCCTCTAGGTTCATCGTGATGTGGTTCAGTCCATCTGAATCATTACCCATGAAAACCTTCTCCGGAACAGGTATCTCCCCAACATCCTCTTCAGTAAACCCTGAAGCAAAGAAATTGTTTAATCTTTCCGCAATGGCCTAATCTTCTCTAAGTGCCCCTTTAACCCCTTGATCATCTAACGGTCCAACTCCCAGGCTTTCTGCTTTGGATATATTTTAAAACATTTTTACTATGAGTTTTTGCCTCTACGGCCAGCATTTTTTCAAATTCTCTCTTAGCCTGTCTTATCAATGTCTTACATTTCACTTGCCAACGCTTATCCTTTATCCTATTTTCTTCTGTTGGATCCTTCTTCCAATTTTTGAATGAAGATCTTTTGGCTAAAATAACCTCTTTCACCTCACCTTTTAACCATGCCAGTAATCTTTTACCTTCCTTCCACCTTTCTTAATGTGTGGAATACATCTGGACTGTGCTTCTAGGATGGAATTTTTAACAATGTCCATGCCTCTTGCACATTTTTCACCTTTGTAGCTGCTCCTTAATTTTTTTCTAACTATTTTTCTCATTTTATCAAAGTTTCCCTTTTTAAAGTTTAGCACTAGAGCTGTGGATTTCCTTACTGTCCCCCTTCCAGTCATTAATTCAAATTTGATCATATTATGATCACTATTGCCAAGTGGCCCCACCACATTACCTCTCTCACCAAATCCTGTGCTCCACTGCAAATTAGATCTAAAATTGTTCCCTCTCTCATCGGTTTCTGAACCAATTGCTTCACAAATCTGTCATTTATTCCATCTAGGAACTTTATCTCTCTAGCATGTCCCGATGATACATTTACCCAGTCAATATTGAGGTAATTGAAATCTCCCATTATTACTGCAGTACTAATTTGGTTAGCTTACCTAATTTCTCTTAGCATTTCACTTTCCATCTCACCATCTTGGCCAGGTGGATGGTAGTATACTCCTATCACTATACTCTTCCACAACACACAAGAGATTTCTACTAGGGGTGTGCATTCGTTTGTAACGTATTGGCAATCCGCAATGTATAGGGCCATATTCGTTGTATTCGTGGGGAAGCGAAACGTATCGTGATTCCCACGAATACAACAAATCTTCACCGAATTATTTGGCCGTCTAAAGGAGCGAATTTAAACAAAACTCCCACCCTCCTGACCCCAGCGGGGGTCCAGGAACGATCTCCTGCACTCGGGCCATTGGCTGCCAGTAATCAAAATGGCGCCGATAGCCTTTGCCCTTACTATGTCACAGGGGCTATCGGTGCCATTTTGAATACCGGCAGCCAACGGCATGAGTGCAGTAGATGGCTCCCGGACCCCCGCTGGACCACCAGGGACTTTTGGCAAGTCTTAGGGGGACCCTCCTGACCCCCAAAAGACTTGCCAAAAGTCTAGCGGGGGTCCAGGAGCGATCTTCTGCACTTAGGCCATCGACTGTCAGTCAGTATTGCCCTTATTATGTCACAGGGGCCGACCAATGGCACCGGTAGCCCCTGTGACATAGTAAGGTCAAAGGCTATCGGCGCCATTTTGAATAAGGGCAGCTGATGGTGTGAGTGCAATAGATGGCTCCTGGACCCCCACTGGACCACCAGGGAGTTTTGGTAAGTCTTGTGGGGGTCAGGAGGGTGAAGTGTTGTAGTTAATTAAATTTTAGCCAGGAAACGAATAAGAATGGAACGCATGAATGGATCGGGCTCCCCCCCCTTGCCTAATGCAACGTATCTGCACCCCCACAAATACGAATACCAAATGTAACGTATGCGGTCCCTCTGCACATCCCTAATTTCTACCCATAAAGATTTGATTGTGGATTTACTCTTAAGCAGGATGTTATCCTGTTGGACTCTATGCCATCCTGGACATAAAGTGCCACACTGCATACCCGGATGTTCCTCTCTGTCATTGTGATATAATTTGTACCTCGGTATAGCACTGTCCCATTAGTTATCCTCCTTCCACCATGTCTCTAAGATGCCAATTAAGTCTATGTCATCATTAACTGCTATACATTCTAATTCTCCCATCTTACTTCTTAGACATCTGGCATTAGCATACAAACATTTCAAAGTGTGTTTTTTGTTTGTATTTTCATTCTTCTTTTTAATTGATAGGGAAAAATTAGAATTTTTTTAGCTCAGGTGATTTTTTACTTACAGGCACTTAGATTATTTTTCTTATTATTGGAACCTCACTGTCAGGATGCCCTAATTCTAATTTTATCGGCTTGGGCGCAGCCGATAAAAAAGATCGGGCCGGACGAAAAAAAAATCACGATGTGAATCGGAACCAGAATCAGAACCAAATCTGGTTCTGATTCACATCTCTACCAGACGATTCTCATGCCCACCAGCCACCCGGCTGTCTACATTCCTAATAATCGAATCACCAACTATGACGGCCAACCTAACCCTTCCCTCCTAGGCAGTAGCCCTGGGAGACACATCCTCGGTGTGAAAGGACAATGCACCACTTGGAGAGCAGGTCCTTACTACAGGATCATTTCCTGTTGCACCAGGTTGAAGCTCTCTGATCATGAGACCTTCTTCCTCCAAGGCAGCACCAGGTCTTCCGGTCTGAAGTTGGGATATGGCTACTATTTCCCTGAAAGTCTCATCTCTATACTTCTCTGTCTGCCTCAGCTCCTCCAGGTCTGCCATTCTAGCCTCCAGAGATCGGACTTGTTCTTTGCATGAGATGCACATGTACAACTTCTCACCAGTGGGTAAAAAATCATGCATGTGACACTTGATGCAAAAGACTGGGAGGCCCCCCTCTTGCTGCTGGGCTGCTGCCTTCATCTCATATTTGTTCAGTTCCTTGTTAAGTTTTAGGTTGCTATGGGAGTATAAATGTGTCTAATTAGTGTCCTTTAAATTAACTATATGTCTGGTAGTGGCCTACAGGGGAATGATCAAACTCTCAATAAGGTGTGGGAAATTCGTGACGTTAAAAGGCTGATTTTTTTTTTTTTTTTTAGTGTGAAAGTGGCACCTGCCTCTAAATTAAAGGATGAGCTAGGGGTGGGTGGGTTTGGAAATACAAACGCACTAACTTCTGTTTATTAGCTGTCTTACTGACTATTAAAAGCACAACACATTAAATAATATACCAGAATAGTTTACTTCTCCCCAATACTTAAAAAAATATATTTCCTAAGCAAAACTTACTGATTCCTTTTAGCCACCAGCAAGGTGATCCTCTCCTCTCAATGCTCCCACTAGATGATGGAGTGGTGACCATGAAGCCCGCCTGAACAGGAAAGAGCAATTTTGAATACATTTACTATGAACACCATTCAACCTTATGGTTTGAACAAGAGAAAGCTTGGCACAGCATTTAAATAAACTTTGTAGTAATCAATAAAGTTGAGTTGATTTATTGGGGCAACATATAACATTTCTGTATTCCTGCTGCAATGTGGAGTGAGAAGTGATTGAATGATATTTGATTGATATCATGTTTTAAATCATTCATTGTGCAGTTGTAGTAATGTACCATGAAAGAGACTCTGAGTGAACTCATGATGAAGAGAATGTTAGAAATGTGATAGCCATGTCAGGTGATTCCTATGAATTTGTTCAAGTTAAGATGACTTACTAGTGTTATAATATTGATGTAGGTACACATGGCATCACTGTTTTTTGGAGTTACATCTTTATATTTAAAATCAACATTTTCTTTTAAAAAGCACTAACAAACTTTTAGAGCTGATGATTATAACATAGATACCACAGAATTAAAAAGACAATGTACATTACACTGTTATTGGAAATATGATGGCCCACTAGGTTACATCTCTAGATATTGTTTTAAGTCCATGTTAAGTGGGGAAGTTGGTTCTGTGAGTTTATAGTGATATTTCTAGCCTGGTGGTTTTTTGTTTTATTTCCACTAAGAACTTAGTACAAGAGCCAAAGACAGAAAAAACAGTTAAGTGTCACAATGTCACTGACTCTTCTGCAGAGAGAAAGCAAGCTACTTCTTGGCAGAGGCTACTTTGCACATACTGAAAGAGAAAATCAGTCTCTTTGTATATTTCTTACAGACACTGACACATACTGCTTGCCTGCTGTAGAAGAGATGTGCAGTGTTACCCTGCTGATTTACAGTTACAATGTAACCCTCTGATAGAGAGAAAATTGGCAAAAGCATGAATGCAGTGGAAAATACAGAGAGTTACTTCAGAAACCTCACATGGATCAAAATCTGACACAAATATTGCTAAGGAGTGAACTTAAACTTTCAATCCCCTCTTTCAACCCCCTCTGCACCTTTTGATAAAAATTGGTACCTCATCCCTGCTACCCCATCCCTGCACCTTTCCCCTCCCCCGACTGCCTTAGTTAATGTACATATCTCTCGCTAAAATGTATGACATATGAATACATCAAATGAATGTAATCGGCTACCTATAATATTTATGTCATGATGTAAACCATTGTGATCAGTGAGCCGTGCAGAGGAGGTGAACACCCTGGACATGATCAAAAAGGAAGGGAGAAAATAAAAAATAAAAAAGAAAGAATCAACAGAAAAGAAGGGGTGGAAACCTCGCAGTGAGTTAACCGCACCCTCTGAAAGGCACCAGGCCTATCAGAAGGCAGCTAGAGTCTCTTTAAATTTCCACGAGTCCTGACGGCGTTGCGCGCCGGGCGTCACACGTCTGAAGGAGCGCGACCTAAGAGGCCTGCCCCTTAGTGCGCCCCTTTGTGAGACCCAGGACCCAAAATAAAGGAAACTCTGAATATACAACCATTTCCTACTTCCTGCCAACATAACATAGAGTTCCACCTTAAGTTTTCCATCCACCAGACTACAACATTAATTCAACCTTCTTCTGAACACCCCTGTACCCGCCCAGCACTCATCCTCATCTCTGCAACCAGCCTCCAGCACTCACCCTCATCTCAGCGAGCAGCCTCCTGCACTCATCCTCCAGCACTCATCCATCATCTCAGAAAGCAGCCTTCCAGCACTCATCCTCATCTCAGCGAGCAGCCTCCTGCACTCATCCTCACCTCAGCAAGCAGCCTCCAGCACTCACCCTCATCTCAGCAAGCAGCCTCCAGCACTGATCCTCACCTTGGCAAGCATCATCCAGCACTCATCCTCATCCTCATCTCAACAAGCATCCTCCAGCACCCATCCTCATCTCAGCGAGCAGCCTCCTGCACTCACCCTCATCTCAGCAAGCAGCCTCCAGCACTCATCCTCCAGCACTCATCCTCACCTTGGCAAGCATCATCCAGCACCTTGGCAAGCATCATCCAGCACTCATCCTGATCACTCTACAACGCTTCCTGCTCTCACACAGCATCTGCCAGCAAAACCCTAAAACATCAACAAAAATCATCAACAACACCAAAGATGGCTACCTTGACTAACACGCCTCATCAGAAAAGACACAGATACCTAATAAACATCCCACTAATGAAAAATATCAAAAACATACTCAGTCTCACCTTCCTTCTCATCAACGCTCAATCCTTAACCATAATACATGTTAATATCTGACATACTTCAAGAATAAAACCCTGATTTCATCGCCATAACAGAAACTTGGTTCAAAAATACTGATCACGTCTTAATGAACCAACTAGACAACTGTGCATACGACACGTTTTCAATCCCTCGCAAGAATCGTAGAGGAGGAGGACTACTCCTTATTATAAAAAAAACACAAAGAGACTCCAAGATGGCGTCAGAGTGCTAGTGTGTGAGCGTGGGCTGCTTACCTCTGGATAATTTTCCTGAAATTTTCTTGCTAATTATGCCCCATTCGGCCAGGAATCGGTGGGCGAAGGAGAGAGCCATCCCTGGGGAGCCCCCCGAGACGCCGAAAACAGGCCCAATGGATGCCCACGTCCTAAGAGGTGCTTTGACTTCAGGGATTGAGCCGCAGGAGCTGGGAACCGAGTTGGAGGATATGCGTTCCCTGCCGGACTCAGAAACCACCCTGTCCCCGATGGTGAGGGAGGCTCCGAGGAATCCTGCTTCGCTGCGCGATCTGGAGTGAGACACGGTAATCCCCCAAGCCGAAGCTGCTGGAGGATATATCCGGGCAGGGAGTCTCAATTTGGAAGATGCCAGCTACGAAGAACGCCCTGTTGGGCTTGGCACAGTTATCGGCACTAGGGGTGTGCATTCGTTTTGAACTTAAATGGAAAAAGCAACTTATTTTTTTTTTTTAACTTAAAAAAAAGATGAGGCTTAAACGATCGGATTTCCAACTTATTCAACATAGCTATGTTGAATACGTTGGAAATCGCGATTGTTGATCTAAATAAAAATTTAAACCCCTCACCCTCCTTAATCCCCCCCCCCCCCAAGACTTACCAAAGCTGGCCAAAAGTTCCGTGAGGGTCCGGGAGCAGACGCGTGGGGAATCACGTGACGTCCGCGTCACGTCGGAGTGACTCGGCGTCACATGATTCCCCTCGGGTTCGCTCCCGGACCCCTCGTTGGGCTCAAAAGGAACTTTTGGCCAGCTTGGGGGGTCAGGAGGGGGTCAGGAGGCCCCCCCGAGGTGGCCAAAAGTTCCTTTTGAGCCCAACGAGGGGTCCGGGAGCGAACCCGAGGGGAATCACGTGACGCCGACGTCACGTGCTCCTTGCAAAGGAGTATAGGAATGGCGTCCTGACCCCGCTGGACCACCAGGGAGTTTTGGTAAGTCTTGGGGGGGGGGATTAAGGCGGGTGAGGGGTTTAAATTTTTATTTGCACATATGGACATAGACTCAACTTATGGAATTCTCCATATGTCCATATTGACCGCAAATGGGACCCCCTTTCGACTTATGGACTTATGAACTTAAACTTTTGGTCTGCACATCCCTAATCGGCACTCCAGATAGAGGCTTAGAAGGTCCGTGTACTCTGGGAAGCTCATCAACCCCGCAACAGATAAGTTTAAAAATTCCTCCCTTTTCTTTACCAAAACCTGCTTTGATATTGCTGGAAACAATATGGAAAGCTATGGAGAGACTTGGAAATTTGGTAATTGAATGAACTGAACCTATTGTGTCAACTGTACAGGATCATGAGCTTCGTGTTAAAATCTTAGAGAATACAGTTAAAGTTCTACACCAACATCATGTAGAGAAAACACCTTTATTAGAGTCTATTAAAGCTAGACATGACCTGATGGTTAAAGATAACTTGGCATTGCTAAGTAAAATTGAAAATTTGGAAAATACCTTAAAAAATAAAAACTTGCATTTGGTGAACTTTCCAAAAGTTCCACATACTCTACCCAGAGATATGTTTAATAGATATCGCCAAGAAATACTAAAAGTGAGACAAGAGCAGATTCCACCATTAGTACGGGTGTTTTACATCACAGCGAAAGAAATAAGAAAAAGTGAAGCTGATAGACTATCTATGAGGGTTACTATGAAACCCTTGGGAGCAATAGGAGGAGAAAAAGAAACAGGAATTGGACTTTATCTTACAGATTTTCTGGAAACTTCTGACCAGGCTCTAGCTGAGCCTGCGACATTGATAGTAACATTTGCGATGGAAATGGATAAAGAATGGGTGCTGAAGTTATTTTTCAAATATCATCTTGAAAAATTTTTGGGAATGCAAGTCAGAGTGTATCCTGATGTTTCCAAAACTACCCAAAAGAAAAGAAGGCAACTCCTGGTGTTAAGGCCTCAAGTATTACAAATAGGAGCAAGATTTGTGTTGAAATTTCCATGCAAGTGTTATGTTAAATTTAAAGATAAATCCTTCCTGTTTTATACACCCTCACAATTAACACAGTTCCTGAGTGATAAGTTAGTAGAGCGTTCTTGAGGGGCTTCCCTTGTACTCGGTGGTAGATGCCTCATTTGTCTGAGAATGTAACCCCTCATAATTAATATAGTTTCACCTCTCTAGCTAGTTCAAAGTTAAATTTTTCCTCCTTTATTGTGAAATATTATTAGTAAAAAGGTCATTCTTGGAGTCATTGGTGGACTTAACAATGTATGCAAGTAATTATATTTTTCCTGTAACTATTAACATGGTGTAAGTATTTGTTGTATACATAATAATATGTTGAGATGGTTTCTTGATGTAAATTTTGAAAACTGAATAAAGAGATAATTAAAAAAAAAATTCTCAATGAAGGTGATTCCTCACAAGATACAAAAACAATATGAAATAGCTCTCTTTGATTCACAAAACCTACAAATACGTCTAGTATACTGCCCGCCCAAACTCCTAGATAACGACATCTCTCCACGCTTAGAATTCCTAATAACAAACATTAGTATGAAAAAACCTACTATCATTCTTGGCAACTTCAATCTTCACACCGACACCAGTCCCAGATCACAAAATTGCCAAACCCTGCTTGACATGCTAGCTAGTCTAAATTACAACCTCCAAGTAAACAACCCCACACATAAAGCGGGTCATACACTGGACCTGATTTTCACTAATCACTATTTCTCAAATACATCTATTTCATTCAAACCAGTCCCCTGGTCCGATCACTACCTCCTACAATGCAAAACGCAAGCAAAAACCAACAACATGACAAAAACAAACGAATCTCAATGATCCTTCAAGTACCGTCCACCTTTTCAAACCGAACTCCTGCAACAAGAGCTTGGAAAATAACTAGCTAATCTAGACCTCTCAAACATAAATAACACTATCCAATCATGGTTCCAAATCACAGAAGACACAGCAAATAATATAAACCCGGAGAAATTTAAACAGCTGAAGAATCCCAGAGAACAATGGAACCCATGGTTCAACTCTCAACTAAGAAGCATGAAATCCAACCTCAGGAAAATTGAAAAAGAATGGCAAAAAGACAGGTGTCCCTTGAAAATACAAAGATACTGCAGGCAACTGGCCACCTATAAAAAAATGATACTGAATACTAAACATGACTACTACAGTCAAAAGACCAAAAACTCCACCAATAACTCCAAATCCCTATTCAAGATAGTAAACAACCTCATTTCTGAAAACATCAACTCCGACACAACCAAAACCAAAAATGTAAGCCAAGACCTAGCTTCATTCTTCAAGAACAAAATAACCAAAATAAATGATGCCTTCAACAACCCCTCGATCAAAGAAAACCAAATTAACACAACGAATATAGCATCATGGTTGTATTTCGAACCTATCTCCACAACAGAAACTGAAAGAATGCTAAGAAAAATAACCCAGCTCACCATGACATAGACACCATCCCAACTAGAGAGCTAAGGGAAATTGCTCATTCTATAGCCCCTACAGTAGCAGCAATTATCAATAAATCTCTCGAAGAAGGTGAGCTACCAGTCAAGCTAAAAACCGCAACAATCAAACCAATACTAAAAAGAAAGAACCTGAACCCAGACGATTTGAACAACTACCATCCAATATCAAATCTACCCCTACTTGCAAAAATGACAGAGAAAGCGGTCCTGAAACAACTCAATGAACACCTTGACAACTACAAAATACTTCATCCCATACAACACGGCTTTAGGAAAAACCTCTGTACTGAAACTCTACTGCTCAACCTATCAAACAATATACTTAGAGGCTTTGATAACAAAATAGGCCATCTGCTAATCCTCCTCGACCTTTTTGCAGCATTTGATACAGTCAACCACAAAAGGTTAATATCAAGTCTAGCAAACAAACAGTTGTTGTTCATGGAGACCTTGAAGACAGATTCTTCAAGGTCTCCATGAACAACAACTCATCTGAAGCAATCCCCCTTGAAACAGGAGTACCACAAGGATCTGCTCTCTCGGCCACACTTTTCAATATTTATCTACTCCCCCTATGTCAACTCCTATCAAGCCTAGGATTAACTTACTATATGTATGGTGATGACATACAACTCCTCATTCCAATTTCTACCACAATCGAAGATGCACTGATACTAGCAGCCTTTTACCTTGATTTGATTAGAAATATGCTAAACCACCTAAAATTATGTCTAAACATGAGCAAAACCGAATGCATTCTAATAGAAAGAAAAAACTCAGGATCAAAGACCACCCCATCCCTTCAAATAGATAACATCTCCATACAACTTAAAGAAAATGTTAGGGGTGTGAATCGTGTGATCGATCGTCTTAACGATTGATTTTGGCTGAGAGGGGAGGGAAATCTGATCGTCATGTTTTTATTTTATTTTTTTTTTTTTTAAATCGTTAAAAATCGTAAATCGGGGGAGTGCGGGAAAACCGGCACACCAAAAAAACCCTAAAACCCACCCCGAACCTTTAAAACAAATCCCCCACCCTCCCGAACCCCCCCAAAATGTTTTAAATTACCTGAGGTCCAGTGGGGGGGTCCTGGCACGATCTCCCTCTCTCTGGCCACAACTGCGTTAAGAGAAATGGCGCCGGTGGCCCTTTGCCCTTATCATGTGACAGGGCAAAGGTAGCGCCGGCGCCATTTTGGTTCCTGACTTCCGACGTCACGCGTGCAGGAGATCGCCCCCGGACCCCCGCTGAACCCCCAGGAACTTTTGGCCAGCTTGGGGGGGCCTCCTGACCCCCACAAGACTTGCCAAAAGTCCAGCGGGGGTCCGGGAGCGACCTCCTGCACGCGGGCCGTATTGCCAATCTTCAAAATGGCGCCGGCGCTACCTTTGCCCTCACTATGTCATACAGGCGACGGTAAACTAAACTACAAACTACAAAACTACAAAAAGCACATCACCACAAAAACTAAAGAAGGATTCCATAATCTCCAAATACTTAAACATCTAAAACCGATGCTACACCACCAAGAATTCAGGACTGTCCTACAATCTCTGATTTTCACCAGCCTTGACTATTTCAACTCACTCCTGATAGGTCTGCCTAAAGTGGCCTTAAAACCACTTCAATTATTAAAGAATGCTGCAGCTAGAGTCCTAACTAGCAAAAAGAAAACAGACCACATCACCCCCGTCCTCAAGAGCCTACACTGGCTTCTAGGGGTGTGCATTCGGATTGACCGCATTAGTAAAACGCAACTCATATTTTTTTTTTACTTAAAAAATTGATTCGACATAAACGATCGGATTTCCCACATATCGAACATAGATATGTTCGATATGTGGGAAATCGCGATTGTTGAGCCAAAATAAAAATTTAAACCCCCTCACCCTCCTTAATCCCCCCCCCCCCAGACTTACCACAACTCCCTGGTGATCGAGCGAGGAGTGAGGACGCCATTTCTGCAATCCTTGGCGAGAAGCATGTGACGTCGGCGGCACGTCGAGTGACGCCGGCGTCACGTGATTCCCGGCTCGTTCGCGCCGGACGGCTCGTTCGGCCCAAAAAGAACTTTTGGCCAGCTTGGGGGGGTCAGGAGGCCCCCCCAAGCTGGCCAAAAGTTATTTTTCGGCCGAACGAGCCGTCCGGCGCAAACGAGCCGGGAATCACGTGGCGCCGCGTCACTCAGACGCGACGTCACGTGATTCCCGGCAAGTTCGCGCCGGACGGCTCGTTCGGCCCAAAAAGAACTTTTGGCCAGCTTGAGGGGGTCAGGAGGCCCCCCCAAGCTGGCCAAAAGTTCTTTTTGGGCCGAACGAGCCGTCCGGCGCGAACTTGCCGGGAATCACGTGACGTCGGCGTCACGTGATTCCCGGCTCGTTCGCGCCGGACGGCTCGTTCGGCCCAAAAAGAACTTTTGGCCAGCTTGGGGGGGTCAGGAGGCCCCCCCAAGCTGGCCAAAAGTTCTTTTTGGGCCGAACGAGCCGTCCGGCGCAAACTTGCCGGGAATCACGTGACGCCGCGTCTGAGTGACGCGGCGCCACGTGATTCCCGGCAAGTTCGCGCCGGACGGCTCGTTCGGCCCAAAAAGAACTTTTGGCCAGCTTGAGGGGGTCAGGAGGCCCCCCCAAGCTGGCCAAAAGTTCTTTTTGGGCCGAACGAGCCGTCCGGCGCGAACTCGCCGGGAATCACGTGACGCCGCGTCACTCGACGTGCCACCGACGTCAAATGCTTCTCGCCAAGGATTGCAGAAATGACGTCCTCACTCCTCGCTCGATCACCAGGGAGTTGTGGTAAGTCTGGGGGGGGGATTAAGGAGGGTGAGGGGGTTTAAATTTTTTTTTTGCACATATGTACATATACCCAACTCATTGGATTTTTTTTATGTCCATATTGGCCGCAAGTGGGACCCCCTTTCGGACATAAAAAATATGAACATAAAATTTTGCTCTGCACATCCCTACTGGCTTCCGGTTGAAATAAGAATTGAATTCAAGATCCTAACAATTTTACACAATGCAATATACAAATCAGATAACACGGCCCTTGACAATATCATACATATACAGAGATCACAATGTAAGACCAGAACAGCAAGTAAATTAAATCTAGTCATACTATCACTCCCATTAGTCAAGTTATCCACCACAAGAAACAGAGCCATATCTATCGCTGGTCCAAACTTATGGAACTCACTACCAGAACACCTGAGCTCACAAAGCAACATTAAATGTTTTAAAAAAAGAGCTCAAAACATGAATATTCAGTCAAACATTCAAGGATGGTATCGGTTAACATCACATAACGTATCTAAAATATCTAACACACCTGGTACTTAACCTTACCTTATTAGGTTTACAATGTCACCCCTAAGACTATGACACCAAACATTTTAAGCTAGACTGTTCGAAAAAACTTATTGATATTTTCCCAGAGTTACCCTCCCCTTTTACCTGGTTGGCTCACTGACATACCCTGTTAAATGTTACTATTAATTGTAATAAGTATTTTTCTGACTCACTGTTAAATGCTTATTGTTAAATGTAATTGGTTGTTGTATATGTAAACCGGGGTGAAGGCATCTAGCTATACCTTGGTATAAAAAAACCTTTTAAATAAAATAAATAAATACAATTTAGAATAACAATATATAAAATGGCTAAATAAATATTAATAATTGCAGCACTGGACGGTGGGCTATGGACAAGAAGGCTCATAGCCAACAAAATGGTAGAACAAATAAATGCAGATTCTATAAAATAGAACTGGACATATTTACAAATCTTTTCGTTGGAATTGACATGCTGATGACAGAAGGCCTGAATAGAGAAAGACATAATAAGATGGTACAATTGTTACGCTTCTCCAGCTTACCTCCTGGATTGGTCAATTCAGGCTTTGGCCTGCTCTTGCTCGGGCGCCCCCTGTCTGCCTTCATTCCTTTGGCGCCTGAGTCTCCAGGACACTACCTTGTCCAGTGTAAGACTGTACCATCTCTTACCTGCTGTCTCTGGGCTAAACCAATCTCTACATCGACTACATACAGAGGTCCACCTAAGTCCAGTTGGCCCCGGCACCCAAAGGCTCAACCCGCGGGGAACGAGGGCTGGTACTGGTGAAGCTCCAGCTGGCCTCTGTTCATCAGCCCACTCTGCCTGCTGACAGTGGGGACCAATAGGTCCCTACCTATGGGTTGCATCAACCCCACCTTGGCCAAAGGGTCCACCTCCGGCGTAACAGGTTGCAAAGGCCATGGACTCGGTGAAGCTGCATGCCCTCCAGGCCATTCCTGGCCTGGCATCCAAGGTACAAGAACAGCAGCAGTTTCTTGAGGCACTGACCTCCTCCATTGACCATCTCCACGCCCAGCTTGATTCCCTCACCAGCAATCCTGTTCCTACACCGACTCCTCCTCATCCACAGCCATCATTGTTGATGCCTCGAGCCCTACTGGCTCTACCAGCGCCCCCATGCTTCAACAGTTACTCCAAGCTCTGGAGAGGGTTCATCAACCAATGCTATATGCAATTTTCTCTGCAGCCTTCCATCTTCCAGGACGAATTAACCAAGGTCGCCTTTATCCCGTCTCGTCTTGAAGGGAAGGTGCTGGCCTGGGCTTCGCCCCTATGGGAATGATCAGACTCACTCCTAAGGGAGTTGTCTCAGTTCATGGCCATGTTTTAACGGACATTTGATGAACCCGGGTGGCATGCTGTGGCAAGCACCAACTTGTTACATCTTCATCAAGGTCAAAGAAGTCTTTTCGACTATACCATTGAGTTTTGGACTTTGGCTTCTGAGATTGCCTGGTAGGAAGACTGCCTATGAGCTATCTACCTGGATGGACTTTCCTTGCAGCTGAAGGATGCTTTGGCTGCAAGGGAGCTCCCTTCCTCTCTCGAGGACCTTATAGACTTGACAGGCCGAATCGATCATCATCTCCAAGAGCATCACCGGGAGAGTCGGATGCCAAGAAGCCCTCTCGGGTTCCATCCTGTTTGCCACCAACCACCAGCCCTGCCTCGGGTAGGGCCTCCATTGTGGCCAAGATGGAAGAGCCCATGCATTTGGGCCATGGGAGGATGACCCTGGAAGAGCACCTCCGGTGGAGACAAACCTGTCTGTGTCTGTATTGCAGAGCACCTGGCCACCATCTGCAGACTTGCCCTGTCCATCTGGGAAACTTTCCAGCCTAAGATCAGTAGGGGTCCTGCACTTTGGTGCAAATTCTCCAGCCCCTCAATTATCTGTACCGGTCACCCTGATCTGGGACTCCCAGTCCTTCCCAGTTCTTGCTCTGGTAGATTCCGGAGCAGGAGGTAATTTCATCCTCAAGGATCTAGTTCAACTCCTGGGTATAAAAACCCGACCTCTGGAGACCTCCTTGTGCATTGATTCTATTTACGGGGAAACGTTACCTGGTCAAATATTCCTCACTACTGAGCCAGTTTAATTATGCACTACCACCCTCCATACGGAAGAACTTGAACTGTTGGTATTGGAAAAATCCATCCACCCGGTAGTCTTAGGACTATCCTGGCTCCAACGTCACTCTCCCCAATTTCATTGGGGTCACCACAACTGGTGAAGTGGGGCCCTGCCTGCCACCAGTCCTGTCTAAAGAAAGTGGTACCGCCATCTGTGGTTCCCCTGGCTGCCACTTCTTCAGGTATATCCATTCCTTACGCGGATTTCGAAGATGTATTTTCCAAGCAAAAAGCAGACCTTCTCCCACCATTCAGGAGGTTTGATTGTTCCATAGACCTCCTACCTGGGACCACACATCCCCGAGGGTGCACCTATCCTCTGTCTCTCCCAGAGACAAAAGCTATGACGGAGTACATTCAAGAAAATCTTGCGAAGGGATTCATCCGCCCCTCTACCTCTCCTGCCGGGGCAGGATTCTTTTTTGTGACCAAATAGGATGGATTACTCAGGCTGTGTATTGACTATCATGGCCTAAACTCCATTACTCGTAAAGATAAGTACCCTCTGCCGCTGATCTCAGAATTATTCGATCGCTTACATGGAGCATCTATATTCACTAAGTTGGATTTACGCGGAGCGTATAACTTGGTACGGATCCGTCCCTACAACATTTGGAAGACCACCTTTAACACCCAAGATGGGCATTCTGAATACCTGGTGATGCCCTTTAGTCTCTGTAACGCGCCCACAGTTTTCCAACGAATGATGAACGAGATTTTTTGAGATTTACTCTATATCAAGGTTGTGGCGTTCTTGGATGATATCCTTATCTTTTCTAAGGATATGGCCCCACATCACACTGATGTCCATACCGTCCTCCAACACCTTCATGAGAATCACTTATTTGTGAAGTTGGAGAAGTGCTTATTCGAGAATCCAGTCTGCCTTTCCTCGGATACATTATTTCCCAATGAGGATTCTCTATGGACCCTGCTAAGTTGAAAGGAACCTGTGATTGGCTGCAACCCATGGGTCTTAAAGCTTTCCAGCATTTCCTGTGATTCCTAATTATTGCCATATTATTCCACACTATTCCACTTTGGCTGCCCCTCTGACTGCATTGACTTGCAAGGGCCAAGACACTCAAAATTGGACACCGGAAGCCATCATGGCCTTCCACCACCTTAAAGAAGCTTTCCAGGTGGGGTCTTCATCACCCAGACCTGAACTTCCCATTTCAAGTTGAAGTGGATGCCTCCGCGATTGCTGCTGGGGCAATCCCATGTTCAATCTACTCTCGCTAGTTCTCATCTGCAGAACAGAGCTATAGTATCAGAGAACGCGAGTTATTTGCCATCAAATTAGCCCTTGAAGAATGGCACCTGTGGTTAGAGGGCGCACAACACAAGTTCATCATATTCACTGACCACAAGAACCTGGAACATCTGAGCCATGCCCAGCATCTCAATGCTTGTCAAGCCCGATGGGCCTCATTCTTTTCTATGTTCAACTTTGAGCTTTGCTACCATCCAGCTGAGAAAATCCTCCGGGCAAATGCCCTATTATGCTCTTTCAAGCCTGAAGATACTCCGAAAGAACCTGGTCATATAATAGACCCAACTTGTATTTGCCTATCCGCTACTCACCCAGTCCCTTCTGGGAAGACTGTCATTCCCAGACAACTCTGAGAAAGAGTCCTATGGTGGGCACATGATTCTAAGTTTGCTGGTCACCCAGGGCAAACACGAACATTGGCGCTGCTTCAGCAGTACTTCTGGTGGCCCACTATGATCTCTGATGCTAATGCATACGTCAAATCCTGTAACACTTGAATGCAACAAAAACCCCCAGTCGGTCAACCTTGGGGCCTACTTCAACCACTTCCAGCTCCCAAGGAACCATGGACCCTCCTGTCTACGGATTTCATCGTGGACTTGCCTCCATCAAAGGGCAATACCGTTATATGGGTAACCATAGACCAATTTTCAAACATGGCCCATTTTGTCCCGCTATCGGGCCTACCATCTGCTCCTGAACTGGCATGCCTATTCTTCCATCACATCTTCAGATTACACGGCCTACCCAAGGACATTGTCTCTGATAGAGGTCCAAATTTGTTGCTAGATATTGGCGCGCCCTTTGCTGAAAATTTGGCATTAACATCAGTATAACAACAGCTTACCACCCTCAAGCAATGGGCAAGCTGAGTGAATGAATCGCTCTTTAAAAGCCTTCTTACGTGCTTACATTAATGACCGCCAAGACAATTGGTCTGAACTTCTCCCTTGGGCAGAGTTTTCTCACAACTCCCATATCGCCACAGCTACAGGCATATCACCGTTCTCCATCGTCTATGGAAAGCAACCACAACCACCACTGCCCATGCCATTGTCAGTACCTTCCCCTGCAGCGCAGGCTACTGAGGATGCCCTCAAGGCTTTATGGGAACAGATGAACCTTTGCTTACGTCAAGCTGCTTCCTGGGCCAGGAGAACTGCTGACAGTCACCGACGCTCAGCTCCTGAATTCCTTCCTGGCCAGAAAGTCTGGTTGATCACTCGGTATATCCAACTCAAAATATCTTCTCAAAGGTTCACTCCAACGTACATTGGATCTTTTATGGTAACCCGACACATTGGACCAGTTTCATACCAGCTTCGGCTGCCTCCTACGCTGAGAATACATAATACATTTCACGTATCTCTTCTTAAACTAGTGGTCTTGTCCTGGCCTTCTTGAAAGGCTCCTGAACCACCTCCTTTGTTGGATGAGACTGATATGTTCTGCAAGGTACATGAAGTCCTCAACATCCGCTGTAGGGGCTGCCGGTGGGAATACCTCATTTTTTGGGAGGGTTATGGACCCAAAGAAAATTCATGGGAATCATTTTGAAACATCCTGGACAAATCCTCCTCCTGAACTTTCATCATGCCCATCCGGGCAAGGCCCAATCTCCAAGGGGGAGCGAAAAGGGGAGGGTAATGTTACACATGCAATCTTCAGCAGACCCGCAGCACAGCCCCCTCTCCTTTCTACAGTGACTCCAGCTCCTGTTTCTTCCTCGCTGGTGGCGGTGGGCCGTCAGATCTGTCCTCGGGCCTCCCTCGGTGCCTCTGGCCCTGCTGCAGTCCCTGGCGTTCTTGGTCCAGCCACCATGTCCATTGCTTCTCGTCGGGCCTCTCTGCATGGCCCACAGAGAGACGCTCCTTCTTGGCACCACAACCCTCCCTAGGTACATGTGTGCGCAGCATTGATGTTTAAGAAGGGACCACGGCGAGAACGTAGGTGCAGCCCCTGGATGATGACGTCGATGGATCTTCAGTATTTAAGCACAGGCTCCACTCCCTAGCTTTGCCTTTGCAACAGGTCTCTTTGCTGGTCGAGTACTCGTTGTCTCCTAGAGATTTGTCTCACTCCTATGTTCCTGTTCTTTGTTTGTTACTGGTTCCTGTCTCTTTGTTCCTGTCTTGCTCCATATCTTGGATTGCCTACACGGACTTTGACTCTGCTTCGCCTGACCAGGCCATTGACTCTCTCTCCAAGCCCGGACCTCTGCTTCACCTGACCACACCATTGCCTATCTCCATACCCAGACTTCTGCTTTGCCCGACTACGCTATTGTCTTTCTCCAGACCCAGATCTCCGCATCGTTTGACTACATTTGACTATCTCCGTCATCAGAACTCAGTCTTGCTTGCCACTGCCTTTGGATTGCCGCCAGTCCTGACTCAAGCCTGTTCCTCGATGCTCCTCCAGCTTACCTCCTGGACTTGGTCAATTCAGGCTTCGGGCTGTTCTTGCTCGGGTGCCCCCTGTCTGCCTTCATTCCTTTGGTGCTCGAGCCTCCAGGACACTTCCTTGTCCAGTGTAAGACTGTACCATCTCTCACCTGCTGTCTCTGGGCTGAACCGATCTCTACATCAACTACATACAGAGGCCCACCTAAGTTCAGCCGGCCCCAGCACCCAAAGGCTCAACCCGTGGGGAACGAGGGCTGGTATTGGTGAAGCTCCAGCTGGCCTCTGTTCATCAGCCCACTCTGCTTGCCAATGGTGGGGACCCATAAGTCCCTACTTACGGGTTGCACCAACCCCACCTCGGCCCAAGGGTCTACCTCTGGCGCAACAACAGTTCATCCACTGTACCAGAGAAGAACTAATATCATGACCCTGAATGGATTTTAGAGAATGAAGAAGTTTTGATCACCTAGGGCATTTCTTTTCCAACAAATAAAAAGCTTGATAAAAGAAAACATGATATTGTGGTGAAGGAGAAAAGCACAAGAACCAGAAAGGTAATAGATGTGTCACTGCCAAGCACCTGTTCTATGGATTGTATGGAGAAATAGAATATCCTCAGGTACTAAGATATGCAATCAGAGACCAAAAAAATATGGCAGAGAAATACAGAAATAGTTCCAATTGTATTATGTGCCACTGGCCTGATTAAAAAGAAAAAGTTCCACATATACCATGATATGTGTCCTAGACATATTACATCCTATGAACTTCAGAAAGATATTCTCTTTGGCACAATGCAAGTATTAAGAAGGGAATTAGCAATGCATTCCAGAGACTGAGATCATATCTAGCATATCCTGATTTATAATTGGGGTTTATTCCTGTTATAGTATGCAAAAAAAAAAAAAAAAATTCTAACCCAGTTGGAGATATTACCCCCAAGAGAGATTACAGTATCCTCTATTGCTTTCAGCACAATTAAGACACAGTGACAGTTACTGTAAAAGCACATTTTACTTTCTTCTCTAAATCTAAACCTTTTTTCCTAAACTTTTCTTTAGCTTTAGAACTTTGAATTATGAAGCTTCAAAATCTCTGCTTTCTTTCTCTGAGATGCAGAGGAAAACTGAGTGCTGTTAGTTTCATTTTCACCTAAAAAAAATGAAGTTAAATTTGTACAGCTGCCAGCTGTGATAGGCTGGTTGAAAAATGATACAACAAAGGAGCAGTTATTTTAGATCTAGTTCTCAGTGGCACATACAATCTGGTGCAAGAGGTTACTGTGGTGGGGCCACTAAGCAACAGTGATCATAATGCAATCAAGTTAAAACTATTGCAGCAGCATATATCTTTAAAAAGTAGAGCAATAGTGGATGCCATGCAAGTATCTTTGTTGAAACAAATGGTATTGGAACCCACGAGAGAAGGAACTATACTCGACTTAGTGCTCACTAATGGAGATAATGTCTCCGATGTCCAGGTGGGCACCCACCTCAGCACCAGTGATCATCAAACGGTATGGTTTAATATCACTAAAAGAATAGGGAAAAGAACCACAAAGACCCGAGTTTTACAGTTCAAAAACACGGACTTTGAGGAAATGGGTAAGTACCTGGAGGAAGAACTAAAAGGATGGGAGAACGAGAGAGATGTGGAGCAGCAGTGGACCAATCTAAAATGAGCAATCACCAAGGCAACTACTCTATATGTTAGAAATGTAAAGAAAAGCAAAATAAAATTGAAACCTATCTGGTTCTCAAAGGAGGTGGCTGACAAAATTAAAGCTAAAAGAACAGCATTCAAGAAATATAAAAGATCCCAAAGGGAGGAACACAAAGAAGAATATTTGATTCAACTGAGGGAGACAAAGAAATTAATCAAGTTGGCAAAAAGTCAAGCGGAAGAGAGGATTGCCAAAGAGATAAAAAATGGTGACAAAACATTTTTCAGATACATCAGCGAAAAGAGAAAGGTCCAAAGTGGTATAGTGAAATTGAAAGGTGATAATGATCAATGTGTGGAGAGAGACGAAGAAATGGCAGAAATATAAAACGAATACTTCAGCTCTGTGTTCACTAAAGAAGACCCTGGAGAAGGACCATCTCTACACAACAAGAAACTGGAAGGAAATGGAATAGATGAAAATCCTTTTACAGTAGAAAATGTGTGGGAAGAGCTAAAGAACCTGAAAGTGGACAAAGCCATGGGGCCTGATGGGATTCATCCAAGGATATTGAGGGAGCTCAGAGATGTTCTGGCGGGTCCGCTGTGTGACCTGTTCAATAGATCCCTTGAAACGGGAGTGGTGCCGAGTGATTGGAGAAGAGTGGTGGTGGTCCCGCTTCACAAGAGTGGGAACAGGGAGGAGGCTGGCAACTACAGACCGGTTAGCCTCACTTCGGTGGTGGGAAAAGTAATGGAGTCACTGCTGAAAGAGAGAATAGTGAACTATCTACAGTCCGGAGAATTGATGGACCAGAGGCAACATGGATTCACCAGGGGAAGATCCTGTCAAACAAATCTGATTGACTTTTTTGACTGGGTAACCAAGGAATTGGATCAAGGAAGAGCACTCGATATCATATACTTGGATTTCAGCAAAGCTTTTGATACGGTTCCGCACAGGAGACTGGTGAATAAAACGAGAAGCTTAGGAGTGAGTGCCAAGGTGGTGACCTGGATTGCAAATTGGTTGACGGACAGAAGACAATGTGTGATGGTAAATGGAACCTTCTCTGAAGAGAGAGTGGTTTTAAGTGGTGTACCGCAAGGATCGGTGTTGGGACCGGTCCTGTTCAATATCTTTGTGAGCGACATTGCGGATGGGATAGAAGGTAAGGTTTGTCTTTTTGCGGATGACACTAAGATCTGCAACAGAGTGGACACGCCGGAAGGAGTGGAGAGAATGAGACGGGATCTAAGGAAACTGGAAGAGTGGTCGAAGATATGGCAGCTGAGATTCAATGCCAAGAAGTGCAAAGTCATGCATATGGGGAGTGGAAATCCGAATGAACTGTACTCGATGAGGGGGAAAGGCTGATGTGCACGGAGCAGGAGAGGGACCTTGGGGTGATAGTGTCTAATGATATGAAGTCTGCAAAACAATGCGACAAGGCGATAGCAAAAGCCAGAAGAATGCTGGGCTGCATAGAGAGAGGAATATCGAGTAAGAAAAGGGAAGTGATTATTCCCTTGTACAGGTCCTTGGTGAGGCCTCACCTGGAGTACTGTGTTCAGTTCTGGAGACCGTATCTACAAAAAGACAAAGACAAGATGGAAGCGGTACAGAGAAGGGTGACCAGAAAGATGGAGGATCTTCATCGGATGACGTACGAGGAGAGATTGAAGAATCTAAATATGTACACCCTGGAGGAAAGGAGGAGCAGAGGAGATATGATACAGACTTTCAGATACTTGAAAGGTTTTAATGATCCAAAGGCAACGACAAACCTTTACCATAAGAAAAAAATCAGCAGAACCAGGGGTAACAATTTGAAGCTCCAGGGAGGAAGATTCAGAACCAATGTCAGGAAGTATTTCTTCACGGAGAGGGTGGTGGATGCCTGGAATGCCCTTCCGGAGGAAGTGGTGAAGACCAGAACTGTGAAGGACTTCAAAGGGGCGTGGGATAAACACTGTGGATCCATAAAGTCAAGAGGCCGCCAATGAAGAGTGGGTGACTCGCCAGAATGATGGCTACTGCCTGGATACAATACCCTTATTCAATAAACATACACATGGTTACTGTGACTCCAACATCACTCTAAGCTTCAACAGCAAGAAGAAATGTGGAAAAAAGGATTTGCACTCACAAAGCCGGGAGTAGCTGGCTTGTTACGGCGGTTACTACCCCAAACCAAATGTGCCTGATACTTCACTTTCGATGCACATCCAGCATAGCTCTCTGCTCCAACGGCAGGGGAGAAGAAAAACTGATACTTCACGCATATCCAGCATAGCTCTCTGCTTCAACGGCAGGGGAAAAGAAAAACTGATACTTCACGCATATCCAGCATAGCTTCAACGGCAGGGGAGAAGAAAAAAGGATTCATACTCACAAAGCGGGGAGTAGCTGGCTTGTTACGGCGGTTACTACCCCAAACCAAATGTGCCTGATACTTCACTTTCGATGCATATCCAGCATAGCTCTCTGCTTCAACGGCAGGGGAGAAGACTGATACTTCACACACATCCAGCATAGCTCTCTGCTTCAACGGCAGGGGAGAAGAAAAACAACCAATAAGGGCTGTATAACATAGTCTGGGTTAAAACAAATAAGCATGGGTGTAGCTTGCTTATTGCGGCGGTTACTACCCCTACTACCCCTAACTAATCAAGCTAGATATTTCACTTGGATGCAGCTCCATCACTGCTCTCTACATTAATGGTGGGGGAGGAAGGGAAATAGAACCAAGAGCTAAAAGAAACAGATAAGTATGAGAGAAAAAATGTGTGAAGCTTGCTGGGCAGACTGGATGGGCCATTTGGTCTTCTTCTGCCGTCATTTCTATGTTTCTATGTTTCTATGTTTCTATGACTATAGAGATTAGTTTAGAAAAAAGCTAAAGGAGTGTTTGAAAAGGTTAAAAGTTTGCATAAAGCATGTGCATTGTTTAAACATATCATTTTGGAAGCCCAGATAAAATGAATTCCATGCATTAAAAAAGGTTGAAGGAAAACCAAACGAATATCAGAATGGTTTAATGGTGAGATTAACAAGGGAATTAAAACTATAAGGGCATCATTCAAAAATAGAAAGAAGACCCAAGTGATTAAAATAGGCAAGAGAAGAAACACCAGTAAATTAGATGTTAAATAGTAGTAAGACAAGCCAAGAGAGAATTTGAGAAGAAGCTTGTAAGAAAGGCAAAAACTAAAACTAAAAACTTTTTCAAATACATTTGAAAGCAAAATTCCTGAGAGGCAATAAGATAGGCTACTAGATAACTGAGGGGTAAAAGGGCTGCTCAAGGAGAAAAAGGAAATAACAGAAAAACTAAATGGTTTGCTTTGTCTTTCCTGAGGATGATATTGGGTACATATCCACATGTTCTTTAGTGGTGGAGATTCCGAGCAACTAAACAAATCTCTATGATAACAGAAAATGTAATAGATCAGATTGTCAAACTAAAAAGTAACAAATCACCAGAACTGGGTGCATCCATCCCAGCAATGTAAAAGAACTAAAACATGAAATTTCTAACCTCCTGTTAGTAATCTGTAACCTTTCATTTAAAATAGCCACATACCTGAAGACTGGAAGGTGGCCATTGTGGTGCTGATTTTTAAAAAGGCCTCCAGTGGTGATGCAGGAAACTATAGACTGATGAGCCTATTGATGGTGCACGCGGCAAACGAGCGGGCGCCGGTGGGGCTGCTGGAAGCTGCTTTCGCCGCCGGCTGCCCCCGGGAGGCGGAGGAGCCACGGTGGGCGCCTCAGGAGGAGAGGAGATGCATGAACGCATGTCCAATTTGGGCGCTCAAGCAGCGAAGGCGCATGAGCGCATGCCGTGACCTTGGACGTCCATCCGGGCGCTCAGGTCACGGTGTGCGCTCATGCGCCTTCGCTGCTTGAGCGCCCAAATTGGAGGTGCGTTCATGCACCTTCGCCGGTGGGGCTGCTGGAAGCCGCTTTCGCCGCCGGCTGCCCCCGGGAGGCAGGGGAGCCGTGGTGGGCACCTCGGGAGGAGGGGAGAGAGGACTGGGGCTGCTGGAAGCATGCAATAAGTTTACTTTTGTTACAATTTCTATTTGCTTTAATAACATGTCGAGTCGATTTTCGCCCTGCGCCTTGCTTCGGGAGGGGGGGAGAGAGGACTGGCAATCTCCGATGCCCAAGCGTAGGAGAACCAGGCCACACCATGTTACTCGCTTGCTCCAACCCACCCACTTATTTGACCGGAGCCTGCCTATTGCTGTCACATCCCTCTAACACCAGGGTCAGGGTAGGCGGTAAATTAGCGGGTTAAAGATGAGGCAAAACAGTTGGTTAAAAAGGCGATAATTGAGCCGCACGTTACTGTATGGGGTGTGGGAGGGAATAGCTAATCCGATCGTTTACATATCATATACATGCCGCGGGCAGAAAGGAATACGAGTCAATTTAAAGAAGTGGTAAAGATTGGTAAAAACGGATAGTGAATCGCGGGTTAGACTTACGCGACCAAATTGTGGGTAGAAAGCAGGTTAGAAACAGGGTAACCGCGGCCGCGCTTTACTGTATCGGCCTGTAAGGTAGGCGTTCAGTGGTTAAAGTGGAGATTCATAGATAAAATTATATTTCAACTGGGGAATGTTTTAAGCAGCTCTGTCAGATATTAATATGTATAGTTTGCTTTTGCATATCTTTTTGTTCTTCATCTAGGCATCTAGGATTAAAGATTGATGGCTTAGAAATATACACAAATACTTAAACCACAAAACCCCACTTTCTCATCAATTACAATGTTTACTTTTATTGACATATATTTTTACATACACACATAGTCTCTTCTCTAAATGCATTAAAATAATATTTATCTTTTTGACTTTTGTTTGGTTTTGCATATTTGCATCAGTTGTGAACCAGACACCCCAAACAATTCTGGGTACTATTTGCTAATATGCTCTATCTGCAAAGCCCTATCTTTCATACTCCAAAACACAGGGACAGGCAGGTACAGGCACACACACATACACATACCCAGGCTCATACTCATACTTACATATATGTATAGGACCTATTCTTTAACCACTGGAAGACCCTTTCTTCATCTGATATGGGATGGAGACCCATGGCAGACCAATCCTTCTTTGACTGCCAGGGCTGAGATCTGTGGCAGCCACCCTGCACTGCAGGCCTCTTCAGCCACCATGGAATGGAGTCCTATGGTATCCAATAATGGGACGTCTAATATACTCTCAATATAGTTTATAGAGATCTCTAAGCTTCTATATACTTTCTATAAAATATTTAATAAAATACAACAATATATCTTGTTGTCACTTTTGTGCGATTTTAAAATTTATATCTGTTATGGACCAGACAACCTGAGCAATGCCAGGCACTTTTCACTAAAATATATATATAAACCCAGATCTGGATTTGGGATATAGCGTTACGATAAGAAATGATTAGAATTTGGGTTGAATAGACAGATGACTCAGAACAGGACTCGTTAATGTTTACAAAAGCTTTTGTGAACAAAGACTCATTAATGTTTAGATAAGCTATTGAGAGCAAAGATTCAGTAATATGTATTAACTAATTGGGATGAGAGATTTATATAGATGACAAAAACAGAGTCTATATATGTTGTGTGCAATATTGGGATTAGGGAATTCAGCAAAATCACAGTGGCTCCACTGTTTTAGCCTTGTATTGAAAGAAATATCATAAGAGGGTATTCTTATTGCAATTTATGTAATGTGGATTTGTGAGTTTTTTTTATGGATGAGTTGTTAGTATGAATGAGAATGTATGGGGTGTGAGTGTTTGAAATTTTTTATGAAGATGCTTAAAAATGCTGACTGTTGAAATGACCACAGATTCAAAGAATATGACCTTTAATGTAGTTTGTATTTATTAGAATTTGATAAACAATAAAATTATTTGTAGTATAGTGAACTTTTGAAATTATTGATATGTGCTTGTATCCCACTCTATTGAGTGTTTTTTTCTTATATATATTGTAGACAGAAATACACCCTTTTTGGAATAGACCAGGGACAATTAAAAAATATTTTACACTCCTGGAACTGTGTCTATTGCTGCAATTTTCCTCACTGTATTCTCTGGTGAAGGCTTATACAATCTTACAGATGTTATATTACAAACCCAGTCTCACACTTAGCAGGAAAGGACAGGTAAACTAGAAAAGGGTCACTATGATCCTCTGAACAAGTGGATGCTCCTTGCCTCTGCTGGATTACCTTTTCTGCTCCATGTCTTCCTCTTCTTCTACCTCCTTCTCTCATGCTATCTCTCTTTTTCCTCTTCTGCCAGATTATCCTTGCTGCCCTATACTTCTGCCAGATTATCACTTGCTGCCCTATACTTTTCTCTCTTCCAGCAATCAACTGAAGTTCTCCATCTCAGTTTCAAATGCCTCTACCTCCTCTACCCCAGTATCATATACAACAGCTACAACCTCTCACAGCATTGCTTCTTCCACCATAAACCCAGTCTATTCTGCCTCCTTTTCCACCACCTTCTTCTCTAACATATCCATTTTTTTCCCATGGACACTGATTGTGCTTGACTCTGCCAACTACTTTCTTGCAGCTTCCTAGGATAGATCAAGCAATAGACCTGCACCAAGGAAATATACAGTGCCTCAGTAAAAAAAAAAACCAACAAAAAAAACAGCACAGAATTATTAACCATACATAGTTTCACATGCTTTCATGACAATCACTCTACAATGCAAAGACCTACATAATAGCCTTTCCTCAAAAATCAACCTTCATTTTCTTTCAACAATTTCTTGCCTGTTTTTCACCAGCAGCAAGCTTTCCAAACCTCAGTATCAATTTGAATTAATCTGTATCATTTACAAATTTGTGCATTTGTAGAAGACCAAAATCAGTTCCAGTAAATCTGAATTGAAAAAGATCAGGCCCACATTTAATCCATGTTGAAGCTGTCTCTGATTACCAGAGTACACTGGAGACAAACTGAAAAAATCAGAGCCTGTACTGAATAAAGTTGAAGGAGTTTCATTCAGCCCTATAATTTCTTTCCCTTTCTGTATAGTTTTGAATTAATGATAGACTCCCAGACTTTACTCCCATATAAGAGGATAGGTTCAACAATACTATCAAATAATTTTAATATTAGTCTCACTGGAGATTTGAAACTGGCTTGTGGTTGCTGTTGGTATATAGAACCTTTAGAGTGTCTTCTGATAGTGTCTTTATAGCCATTTTGAAATTCCAAAACATATTTGGTTTCAGACCAAGGTGTGCATAGTCCAGAGTATTCTTATTCTTGGTTGTTTTGGTACAATTTGAATTTATATTGGGTTTTTGTTTTTGTTTTTTGCTTTTTCTGGAAAATTATAATTTTTGTGTTTTCCAGACTCACCTACAGGGTCCATTAGTTGCAATAAGTATCTAGCAGGTTTAAGTGGTTTTGTAAACCTTTTTTGAGTTTGAGGATCTAATGACCAGACTCCAGAGAGTGTTTTTTTTTACATATTGTAATCAGTGTCTCTAAGGTAAAGAAGTGATTTGGTGCTAAGGGTGTTACGCTTGCCGCCCGCTGCAGCCCCACAGTGCGGCCCTCTCACCTTTCTAAACCAGCTTCAGGCTCCATCTCCTCATCACTGGCAGCGGTGGGCTGCCGGTCCCAACCTCAGATTCCTGCCAGCACCTCCATCCCTGCTCCGCTTCCCGGAACCTCCAGCCAGGATGCCTCCATCCACTGGGCCTCTCCGCGGGGTTCGCGGAGAGACGCTACCGGCAGCGCCACGCTCCTCCCTAGGCGCTCGCATCAGTGAAAACTTTGATGGGCCTGCGGCAGGAACCTGGACGCGGACCTGGATGCTGATGTCAGATCCTTCAGTGTATAAATGCTTAGGCCTCACACTGAAGCATTGCCTTTCCGATAGGTCTCCTTGGTCTCCTGTTCCAGGTTTCCTTGTACTCGTTGCTTCTCCGTGAGCCTTGCCTTGTCTTCCTGTGTCTCCAAGTTCCTGGTTCCTGTTTCGTGTTCATCTCGTCTTCGTGCTGATTGACTTCCTGGTTCTGACCATTGCTACTTCTGACCTCGCCTGCCTTCTCCAAGCCTGACCACCGCTATGTCCGACCTCGCCTGCCTTCTCCAAGCCTGACCACTGCTACGTCCGACCACAGCTGCCTTCTCCGTGCCTTGACCATTGCTATGTCCAACCACGCCTGCCTTCTCCGTGCCTGACCACTGCTACGTCTGACCATGCCTGACTTCTCTGTGCCTTGACCATTGGTACGTCTGACCACACCTGCCTTCTCCGTGCCTTGACCATTGCTACGAACGATCATGCCTCAGACTTTCTTGAGACCAGATTTCCATGTTGCTTGCTACACCTTCCAAGTGCTGCCAGCTTTCATTCAAGCTTGACAGTGACGCCTCTCTCCCTATCCTCTGGACAAGGACTTTTAAGGCTTCAGCTTCTCTTTTCTCAAGCACCTTTAGTTCCCACTTGTTCCTTGGTGCTTGGGTTCCTGCCGCATCCTGTCCGGGATAGGACTACGCCACCTGCTGGCTGCTGTCTCTGGCTGAACCAGCTACCACCAGTAATTAACCTTGAGGCCCGCCTAAGTCCTGCCAGCCCTGGCACCCAAAGTCTCAACCAGAGGGGAACGTGGGCTGGTATAGGTGAAGCTCCAGTGGCCTCCAGCTTCAGCCCACTCCACCTGCTGATGGTGGGGACCCTTAGGCCCTCGCCTACGGGTTGTGTCAACTCCACCTCAGCCCAAGGATCCACCTCCTATGCAACAAAGGGAAGAACTCAATGTGACTTCTGTGAATTATATTTCTGTTTTCTAGAAACTATAGTACTCTTTTGTTGAGGACAATACAGATCACTTAACCAATGTTACTGTTATCACAGATCCCTCTATAATTATCAGTAATAATATCAGTGGCATCCCCATGTGTATAGACTGGCATAATTAACCCCACCAGAATTTTGAATCAGGTTAAATAGTTTCACTGGTCTATATTTGATCATTTGGTTTAGTACCCTAGGTCACTTACTAACATATCTGTAAGGTATCCTAGGCTTAGGAGGTAATTTTCAAAGGAGGTCCTCATATAAATTAGCAATTTTCAAAAGTTCTTTTATGAGCTTAAAGTATACCTACATGCATAAAACCTATTTAAAATTCAATAACATGGGACAAGATGGCACCTTAGCAGAAGCACGGTGCACTTGGACCTCCCACCTTATTCCTTTTTTCACTTTCCACGATGCCTCATACTAAGAGGAAGGTGAAGGTTTGGGAGGTCTTTTCAGTTACCTCCCCTTCTGACCTTTCCCAGCTGTAAGGGAAATTGCAGAATCAGCCAGACTCAGCATGTTTACAGTACTGACATGCACATACAGAGACAGGCTGACCTGAGTCTGGAAGTGCATGGTTTAGGCTGGTACTGCTGGCCGAGGTCTGATTCTGAGAATATAAACAGATAGGTGAGTAATCCTGTCCTAACATAAACACAGATTACTTCGGCACGCACACTTGTTTACATTAGGCTATAAAGACAGGTAGCTGTGGCTGACAAACTGAGAGAGTTCCTTTGCAGAAATGCAAAGTGATGCTTTTCCTTTGCTGACATGCAAAGTGATGTTTGTCCTTTGTAGACGTACAAAGTGAAGACCCCTTTTTTCGCCTGTGATGCGCTCTCTCCTTGCCAGGCTGATGATGAAAAGGGTGTAGTGAGTATTGGCCGAAATACTGTGCACGAATACAGATGTATATGCTTAGAACTGTATATTTTAGTGTTTAGATACTTAGAATCGTTAAGATTGTATATCAATAAACATATTATTTTACTTTTACCTTATTCTCGCCTACCTGATTCCTTACACCAGCCTAAGATTTCGGGGTTCCTGACCCCTGTTGGCTTGTCTTTCCTGGTAGATGGATCCTTGGGGCATTAGCCAATGAGTAGGTGGCTCTTCTTATGAATGTCAATGTGCTACGAATCCAGATAGGATTATGGACCCTTGGCCTGAGGCAGAGTTGGTGCTACCTGAAGGGGTAAAACCCAAGCAGGTCTCCACAGTCGGGAGGTAAGGCTGTTGAGACGCTGGGGCTAACTGGAGCTTCGCCACTACCAGCCCACGTTCCCCGTGGGTTGAGCCCTTGGGTGCCGGGGCCTGCTGGTCTTAGGTGGGGCCCCTGTGATGATGGGTGGTGAAAGCATAAGCATTAAGAGGTGAGGCGGAACCCTGACAGGTCCAAGGAAGGAGTCCAGAGAATGCCACAGACCAATCCCATGATCGAGGCAGGCAGAGAGAGGTGAGGAGAATCCGATCCGAGGTCAGGGGCTGACGGCAAGAATCAAGATGAGAGCCGGTCCGAGGTCAGGAAGTCAGGAGATCCATCTGAGGGCAGAGTAGATCCAGAAGCAGAGAAGCTGGAACAGGAACAGGCAAGCAGAATCAGGAACAGGCAAGCTGGATTCCAGAAGCAAGGACGCAGAAAGGAGGAATCCTGATAGCCAAGTCACCTGATGGAGGTTTGTTACTGGTTTATATACCTCCTGGGCCCTGATGTCATTCGGGGGGAGGGGGGGCTGGCAGTGATTTCCCGCTGCAGGCCCTTTAAAATTTTCAGGTGGCGCACGCGCTCGCCTAACGAGGAAGCCAGGCCCAGCGTACTGTGAGCTGGGAGCAGGACGGCCCTGGCAGCATGGGAGACCTGCTGCCCACATCAGAAGAAGCCAGGAGGTGCGGCCCATGCTGGAAGAGGGTCGGCGCCTTGAAGCAGTGGAAAGGCAGGCCGGGATGGCTGTGGCAGGTAAGCCTTCTAAGTCCCCCTCCTGGGGATTCAGGCTTGTTGAGATGAGAGGCATGACATTTCTGCAACAGGTTCTTGTCCACGATGTTGGTGGCAGGTTCCCAGGAATTTTCTTCTGAACAAAAACCCTCCCAGGTGAGGAGATATTCCCAGCTCCGGCCTCTCTTCCTTATGTTCAACACGTCCCGCACTTGGTAAGTTGTGTCGTCCTCCAACGCTACTGACTGTGGTTCACGTGGTTTCTTAGTTGGTCATGAGAGCACCAATGGCTTCAGGAGCAAGATATGGAAAGAGTTGTGAACTTTCAGCAATGATGGTAACTGGAGCTGGTAAGTCACTGGAACTAGCTGACAGAGCACCAGGAAGGGGCCGATGTAGCGTGGAGCCTGTAGCATGGATGGAAGCTTCAATACTTTGTCACCAGGCTGGAGTTTAGAAGCGGGTCTCCGATGGATATCAGCATTCTGCTTGGCTAGTTGATCAGCCTCTTGTAACAAGTGCTGTGTGTTTTTCCAGAGTCGATGCAACTCCTGCGCTGTTAACTGTGCTGCTGGTGAGGGGACTGTCAGCGATAATGGTAGCGGTGGAAGCGGTTGCCTTCCGTAGACTATTTAGAAGGACGAAGGCTTAATGCTGGCTGAGACGTAGGAGATGAGAATGAACTCAGCCCAAGGCAACAATGCAGCCCAATCATTCAGTTGGCTGTTAACATAAGCACGGAGGAACTGTTTCAAGGTGCGGTTGGTTCTCTCCGCTTGGCCATTTGCCTGAGGATGGTAATCGGTAGTGAAATCCAGTGAGATGTCAAACCTTTTGCAGAGCACTCTCCAAAACTTAGCTGTGAATTGAGTACCATGATCAGATACTAGATGCTTGGGAAGACCATGGAGGCGGAAGATGTTTTGGACAAAAAGTTGTACTAGCTGCGGAGAACAGCCCCTACCCCTTCGGAAGAGGCATCCACCTCCACGATAAAGGTTTTTGGGGGTCTGGCACCGGAGGCAGGGCTTACCGAGGAACACAGCTTTTAGATGGTGGAAAGCTGTATGGGCTACAGGTCAGGGCCATCAGAGGTGTAGTCAAGGTAGAGTAGCTGTGAATGAAGCTGCGATAGTAATTGGCAAAGCCAAGGAATCTTTGTAGGGCCTTGAGGCCGACCGGCTGAGGCCACTTCAGAATACTAGAGTTTCTCCGAGTCCAATTGGAATCCAAAATGCAGCTAACGAGCTTTACAGAGAAAGCTAGGTGAACTAGCTTTAAAGAGAACAAGCAATAATAGGGACTTTGTTTTACAGAGGACTATAAACAAACAATAAAAGGGGGAACAAACGGGGTAGGGAAGGGGATGAAGAGATGATGACGCCCAGGAAGGGTAGACTTTCCCTTTCAAAAGAGCTCTTCTCCAACTTGGCAAATAACTGGTGGTCCCAGAGGCATTGAAGGACCCGAAGGACATCCCAGCGATGAGTTTGCAGATCCCGGGAGAAGATCAAGATATTGTCAGATAGATAACCACACAGTAGTAGAGCATGTCCCAAAACACCTCATTCATCATGTTTTGAAAGACGGCTGGCATATCAGAGTCCAAAGGGCATGACTAGGTACTTGTAAAGGCCATCTCTGGTGTTAAAGGCCATCTTCCATTCATCACCCTTCTTGATGTGGATCAAATTATATGCCCCTCAGAGGTCCAGCATGGAGAAGATATGGGCTCCTTGAAGGTGGTCAAAGAATTCCATGATGAGAGGCAGAGGTAGCAATCCTTTTGGGTGATAGCATTTAGCCCTCGGTAATCGATACATGGATGTAGCGTCCCATCATTCTTTGCTCAAAGAAGAATCCCACACCTGTGGGGGAAGTGGAAGGCCATATAAAGCCTTTGGACAAGTTTTTCTCGGTCAAGGGTAAGGGGTAGACCCACCCAGGGGCAGTTCTGTACCAGGCAGTAATTTTATGGCACAGTTATATTGGCGATGTGGCAGCAAGGTATCCATGCCCTCTTTGGAGAAAACATCTGTGTAAGACGCATATTGAGGCAGAAGCCTCGGAGGAAGGAGTATAGTGGCTAGGCAGGATCGCTGGGGTAAGAACTTCAAGCAGGAATCACGGCAGGAAAACCCCCAGTGGGAGAGTTGTAATGACATCCAATCAATTTGGGGAAAATGCCGTTGGAGCCAGGGAAGGCCCAAGACTATGGGATGAATGGCCTTATCAATAATGTGGAAGCTCAGACATTCTTCATGAACAGCGCCCGTATGAAGTCTAACTGGCCTGGTGGTATGGGTGATTCTACCTGGTAAGGGGTCACCTTGGATGAAGGATAGTATGAGAGGAACCAGAGAAGTACAGGTAGGTATCCGGAGGTGCTCCACCAGGTGCTTCATGATGAAGTTGCCCCCAGCGCCGGAATCTACGAGGGTCAGAGTGTGGAAGTCCTGGTTGGGCATCCGGATAGTCACAGGAAGCGTGAGTGGGGGAGTTGAAAGATTCAGGCCTAGAGCAATTCCCCGGTGCGACCTAAGCCCGGGAGTTTACCGGACTCACAGGACATTGAGACAGGGCATGTCCAGCTTTCCACAATAGAGGAACAGTCTCAAGCAGCGGCACCGAATGCATTACTCAGGTGACAACCTGCCTCGACCCAACTGGATGGGTTCTTCCAGTTGGGTCGAGGTTGGAGAATGGAGGCGAATTCAGCCCGGGAGACAGCAACCATAAAGGGTGCTGGGAAGTAGAGGGAAGCCTCTTCGCTGAATGTTATTCTCGGGACCGCTCCTGAAATTGGCGGTCGATGTGGCCAGTCAAGTCAATGAGGGCTTTGAGAGTGGAAGGCAGCTCTCTGGCAACCAGCTCATCTTTCAGACAGGCCGTGAGACCATCCAGGAATATGGAGCATAGGCAATCTTCGCCCCAATGGAGCTCCATGGCCAAAGTCTGAAACTTGATGATGTAATCGGCTAGTGGGCTGGAGCCCTGATGAAGATGAAGAAGAGAAGAGCCCGAGGTAGCCTGTCATCCTGGGTAATCAAAAACAGTGTGGAAGATGACCAGGAAGCCAGACAGGTCCCTTCATATCGGATCCGCACGCTCCCACAGACCAGAGGCCCAAACCAAGGCCTTGCTATCCAGGAGAGAGAGAGAATGTATATGGATTTAGTGAGCTCATCGGGGAAGAGTGCGGATTGCAGGCAAAAGTGCATATTGCAGTGGTTCAAGAAGCCGCAACAATGTGCTGGATCCCTAGAAAAGCGTGGCAGAGCTGGAAGTGGAATAACTGGGTGGGTTGCCGGTGTAGGAGCGTGGAATCGCGGCGCTGAGATGGGCGAAGAAGCCGCAGGAACTGAAGAGTCCAGACGAGTGCTGAGCCATTCCACAGTCAAGGCCAGGGTTTCCAAACATGTTCTGTTGCTCGAGTATTTTTTGAGCCTGGCCTGGGATGGCCTATAGGGCGGAGGCCTCTGCTGGGTCCATGGACTTGGCTATCAGTTATGAATCTGGATAGGTTTGTGGACCCTTGTCCCGAGGCAGAGTTGGTGCTACCTGAGGGGGTAAAATCCCAGCAGATCTCCATCATCGGGAGGCGAGGCTGATGAGATGCTGGGGCCAACTGGAGCTTCGCCACTACCATCCCACATTCCCCACGGGTTGAGCCCTTGGGTGCTGGGGCCGGCTGGTCTTGGGTGGGCCCCTGTGATGATTGGGGGGTGAAGGCATGAGAATCAGGAGGTGAGGCAGAACCCAGAGAGGTCCAAGGAAGGAATCCAGAGAATGCCACAGACCAGTCCCACGATCGAGGCAGGTGGAGAGAGGCGAGAAGAATCCGATCCGAGCTCAGAGTCTGGTGGCGAGAATCAAGATGAGAGCCAGTCCGAGGTCAGGAAGCCAGGAGATCCATCCGAGGGCAGGAAGGCCTGGATGACGGACAGGCAGAATGGATCCGGAAGCAGGGAAGCTGGAACAGGAACAGGCAAGCAGAATCAGGAACAGGTAAGCTGAATCAGGAATAGGCAAGCCAAATCAGGAACAGGCAAGCTGGATTCCAGAAGCAAGGATGCAGAAAGGAGGAGACCTGATGGAGGTTTGTTGCTAGTTTATATACCTCCTGGGCCCTGACGTCATTCAGGGGGCCAGCGGCGAGTTCCCGCTGTAGGGCCTTTAAAAGTTCCCAAGTGATGCGCCCGCGCACCTAAGGAGGAAGCCAGGGATGGACGGCACCGGCAGCGTCCTGTGAGCTGGGAGGCCCGCTGCTTGCATTGGAAGGGGCCAGGTGGCATGGCCTGTGCCGGAGGAGGGTCAGCACCTTGAAGTGGCAGAAAGGCCGGCTGGGTCAGGCCCCAGCCGGTAAGCCTAACACAATGTCACCTTGAGTCCCAGCGCGTCAAACACTCCATCCCCGCTGCGATTGTTGGTATTGTAGGGAGCAGTCTCCGCCGTGTGGGCAATCTTTTAGCCCTAGATTGGCGGTGTCTGAGGGAATCCCTCCTTGTCAAGTGTGTCCTCTGGTTGAGTCTGTCCCTATGAAATCTGTGGACCCCTTGGGAGCAACTGGAGGAACTGGGCTTGCTGAGGAGAATATAGAACTCCCGCATTTACAATATTCCACGCCATTGAAGGGACCAGTGGATATTGGAGCTTTTTCACCGTTTGCTCCTAGACATGTTTTGAGCATTTCTATTTCTTCTCCTGCATTGGTTAAAACCCCTGTGATAACTTTGGATTCCATTTGGTCAGCTTTGGTGACCCTAGAAAAATCTATTTCTTCTTTGGTAACAGTTACCTCTGATATATCCAACAGTCTTCAAGGAATTCAATCATTAGTTTCTCAATATAAAGGGAAAATTCCTGACATGGCAAACCAAATTGTTTCCTGTCAAAATGTTCAAGCAAATTTAATTCAATCTGAGCTAACTCATTCTAAGAGGTTAGAGAATATTGAAAACTCCCTTCATTATCTTAACTTTAAGAGTGCTGAGTTTTCCAATGTGTGATCTGATTTCTCCTTTGGTTACCTTTAAGAAATATGCTTTGGAAGTTTTAGAGATTCCACAAGAGTGTATGCCTACTATTGCTAACCTTTACTTCATGAAGAAATCACAATTGCAGAATAGAGCTTCCATCAATCAGCCTAATTTGAATTTAACAGAATTTTTGGAATCATCTACTGATCCTGTGATCACCAACTAGGGACTTTAATTGTTTCCTTTGTTTTTGCCAAAGAATGAGATTATGTTTTTAAAATGTTTTTTTGTCATTATTCTTTGGTCAGTGTGTTTGGATATATCCAGATATTACAAGGGACACTCAGGAGAGAAGAAAAAAAATGAATTTTGATAAAACAAGAAGTAATTTCTCTTGGTGCTAAATTCCTTTTGCTTTATCCCTGTAGATGAATTTTTACACATTTGAATTCCAAATTTATTTTTTTGATCCTGTGCAGTTAAGATCATATCTTGATGCTCACCCTGTTTCTAATTGATATCGCTCATTGGCAAGTTATTTAACCTCTGCTGTTTCCTGTTTTGTTTTATTCCTTTTGTATACTGCTTCCTTTATCGTCTCCTCCCTCTTCAAATTTTATGAGACTTATGGATAAATAATGTTTTTCTTTGTTTCCTGCAGTCACATATTTCTGTCACAAGTGTAATCTTGTGTAATTATTTAGTAAAAATGCATAAATAAATAATAATTTAAAAAATTCAATAACATATATTGTAGCAATTTTTAAAAGCCCACTTATACATGTAAAGTTCATTTACTTGTATAAAACCTAGTTTTAATCATATAAATCTTTTTGAAAATTACCCCCATTGTTGCCTGGAGGCATTCCTTGATTTTTATGTATTATGGTAGGGGGTGTATATTGATGTTTGATTATCTTTGATTAATGATTACACTTTCCAGCAGGTTTAATTTGCTTGAGTGCACTTTTTAATCTTGTGTGAGATCTTCAGGTTTGATCACTTTATATATATGTTGATGGTGCTATATCCCAACATTAGTATTCTGAATTGCTAAATCAGGTTTGGTTTTGGATATAAGACCCTTCCACGTGTCCCAGAAAAAATTGTTATCAATGGGGTTCTCAATTTCCATTAGATTTTTAAAAATATATATATATTAGGGATGTGAATCGTGTGCCCGATCGTTTTAATGATCGAGTTCGGCTGGGTGGGGGGGGGGAAATCTGATCGTTAGAGATGTGAATTAGGATCGGTTCCGATTCCAATTCACATCACTATTTTTTTTTAGTGAGGCCCGCACCGATAAAAAAAAACCCACCCCGACCCTTTAAAATTACCCCATTAGCCTCCCCACTCTCCCAACCCCCCCAAAAAAAACTTTTTACACATACCTGGTGGTCCAGGGGGGCCACGGGGAATGATCTCCTGTTCCTGTTTTGGTGTGCCGGTTTTCCCGCCCTCCCCCCAAATAATTCCCGTGCCTGATTTAACAATTTTTGACAATAAATCGGGGGAATTTGTATTGTATCGTGCACTCTAACGATTTTTGACGATTTAAAAAATATAAACAATTTTTTTAAATCGTCAAAAAACGATTCACATCCCTAATATATATTCAGCTTTTTTCTATTTCAAGTAGTTAAGGGGTAGATTTTAAAATCCCGGTGTGCATAAATCCTGGGGTTTATGCGTGTGGCCGGACCCTTTTGAAAATTAGCCTGGCACACATAAGGCCCGGCCATATACATAAACCCTGGGATGCATGTAAGTGCCGGGTCTTTAAAAGGGGGTGTACCGGGGACAGGGCAGGGTGGTCCGGGGTGGGGTGGGGCTAGAGTCACCCAGTACAGCGGCCATTTGCTCCTGCTCCTTTGCAGGAGCAAACGGTGAATTAAAGAAATGGGGGGACTAGGATAGGGATATGCGATTTTATAACATGCGCGCATGTTATAAAATCACACATCCATGTGTGCACGCTGGGTAGCGTGCACACATGGATGCACGTGCGTATTTTTTAAAAATCTACCCCTAAGATTATAAAAATCTGTCTAAATCTGTTCTTTAGGTTAGAAAATTTTCTCATCTTTTGCCTTAAGTTTTTTAATTTCTTATCAAACTAGACTGCTGTCTTTTTCTCTTTCTTTTTACCCCTTTCTCCTTTGCTCTTTCTCCTCCCCTTCTACTCAATGGGGTAGATTTTCAAAAAGCGCGATTTGGTGTACTTTTGTTGGCGCATCAGGCGCAAACAAAAGTACGCTGGATTTTAGTAGATACGTGCGTAGCCGCGCGTATCCGCTAAAATCCTGGATCGGCGCGCGCAAGGCTACCGATTCCGTATAGCCGGCGCGCGCCGAGCCGCGCAGCCTACCTCCATTCCCTCCGAGGCCACTCCAAAATCGGAGCGGCCTCGGAGGGAACTTTCTTTTGCCTTCCCCTCCCCTTCCCCTACCTAACCCTGTTAGGTAGGGGAAGGGGCGTAAATCCCCCTTACCTTTGTCGGGGGATTTACGCCTCCCAGAGGGAGACGTAAATCCCCGCGCGCCAGCGGGCCGCTAGCGCGCCGGGACGCAAGCTGGGGCGGGTCCGGAGGGCGCGGCCATGCCCCCGGACTGCGCCGGGCCGTAACCACGCCCCCAGGCCCGCCCCGAAACGCTACATCCCGCCCCGAAAACGCCACGTGGATCGGGCCCGCCCCCGACATACCCCCGACACGCCCCCCTCGGAAAACCCCGGGACTTACGCGAGTCCCGGGGCTCTGCGCTCGCCGGTAGGCCTATGTAAAATAGGCGCACCGGCGAGCAGGGCTCTTAAAATCCGCCCCAGTGTGGGCTACATTTTCAAAACTTACATGTGTAAAAGCCTGGGGTTTACGTGCATAACTGGGTCTTACTTGCGCCGGGCCAATTTTCAAAGGTCCCGCCATGCGCGTAAACCCCCGGGATGCGTGTAAGTCCCAGGTCAGAAAAAGGGGCGTTCTTTGGGCGGGGTGGCAGGGCTAGAGGTGCCTGGCACAGCAGCCATTTGCTGCTGTGCCGGCGCACACAACTTGCTCCTGCTCCGAGGCAGGAGCAAAAGGTGAGAGAAAAAAAATCGGCTTAGTTATGATACGGATAGGGGGAGGGCAGGATAGGGGAAGGAGAAGGGAGGTTAGGCTTGGGGTTTGGGAAGTTCCCTCCCAGTCCGCTCCTTAATTGTAGCAGACTGGGAGGGAACTGGGGAAGGCCCCGATGCATTGCCTTGTATAATTGCATAACTCTTCCCCCCTTTGAGTGCGCCAACCCAAAATTTTATAACATGCACGCCAGCGTGCACATATTATAAATTCGTGTATCCATGTGTATGCACTGGGTAGAGCGAATGTACGTTTTGAAAATCTACCCCTGAGTTTGCAGACTAAGAATAAAGATATAGAGGAAATATTGTCTTTATCTCATATTTCTACTTCTTCCTTCTTCTCCTTCACCTCCAGTGGTATATTGGTCCTATGTACTCAATGCAAAAGCATGAGAGCCACTAGGCCAAGGAATGCCAATTCCAGTTCTCAAGAACCACAAAGAGGTCTGGTTTTCAGTACATCCACAATGAATATGCATGAGCTAGATTTGCATGCATTATTTCAATTGTCTGCAAATGTAGCTCATGCATTTGCATTGTGGATAATATGAAAACTAGGCCTGCTTGTGGCTCTTGAGGACCAGAGATTGCCACCTCTGCACTAGGCTATGAGAAAGTGAAAAACGCAACACGAGAGAGTGAAATCCTCGCTCCCTGATCTTGCACTCACTCTGACTGTGCACTCTGCCTTGCACTCACTCTGACTGTGCACTCTAACTTGCACTCACTCTGACTGTGTACTCTGCCTTGCACTCACTCTGACTGTGCACTCTGACTGGCTGCCACTTTAGTTCTGTTTGTGAACCTATCACTGGGGGGGGAAATGAATTTTCTGTATCTGGGTCTCATACCCCCACAACTCCAGGTAAAACCCAGAGATCTCAGCTACTTTGTAAGAGCCAAAATATGATGGGTCCAGTGCAAGAATTGACAAACCCCAAAAGGTCTAACTCTGTATCTGGAACTTTAAATTTTTGTTATATTGTTTACAACAGGGAGGTCTGAAAATCTTTTAAATTTATGAATTATATGTATCACATTCATTATGGTTACAAATTAAATGTGTCCAATTCAACGCTTGTAATGTTTCTTGTAATTATGAATCATTTATGTTGCATTGCAGGAGGAAATCAAGCAAGATAATTCATGAACATTAAAAACAAGTAGTTCCAGATTGAGTTTTCATATAAGCTCAGTCAGTAATTATTTCAAACCAATGTTCTGTATCTCAAATATTTTACAGTGCATGTTATTAATATAGAAGACAAAATTATTTACAGACACTGAAGATTTAAATAAATAAGACCAATATTGAATAAAACAACAAAACTTAGTTAAAGATAAAAATCAATTCTTTTTCCTACACACACACATACAAGAAATAAATGCTCATAACATATGGAAGAAATTTTCATGTGATGAGATGATTCAGGAATCAGTGATCTCCAATACAACATTTTTAAGAGGATGTCACAAAAGTTTTGGGAGATGGAGCTGATGTCACTAATTTAATTCTTGGACCAAGATGTCTCTGGAGAGACCTGTGACCTAACGAGAATGTTCCATAATTACTATCTCTGGCTCTGAGATGTTGCTCTGCAATTATGTGTGTTAAATAAAAGATTATCATTTGTGTTTTCAAAAATGTTGGACTTGTTTAATATCCAAATATTCTTAGCTAGGTTTTATTGAAATTTCCAATTGAAATGACTTTTTTTCATCTGTTGTGCTGCCCTCAGCTCTCGCTCTCTTACCTTGAGTGCTTATACAGTTAGTCAAACCTTTTCCTATTTTTTTTAATTCTTTATTTATAGAATTTTTTAATGTTACAAACAAAACAATTAGATTGTGACAGAAATATGTGGATCTTTAAATATATTAAACATTACAAAGTAATATAAAAAAATTACAATAAATTAAAATATTTACTCCTAGCAGAAAAAAGAAAAGAAAAATGAAGGGTAGAGGAGAAATATTAAAGGGAACACACTCTAGTAACCATTACTAAAAGTAAAGGCATTGACATAGTTAAATCAGCATTAAATTACTAATAGCTCAGGAAGGATGAAGCACAGGGGAAGAAGATAAAGGCCTGGGGGACTCAGTAAATGATTTTAATTGTTCAGGAAGAACAAAAATAAGACACTTCATCCCCTTTGTTCCTTACATTTTTACATGGAAAACAGAGAACAAAGGAGACACCTACAGTAATAACTTCCTGATGAAAAGATAAAACAGCTTTTTGCCTAATTTGAGTCACAGAAGCAAGATCAGGAAAAATTCTAACAGGTTGAACAAAAAAAAGTAACAGGATATTTCCAAAAATAATTCCGATTTACATTATTTAAATCTAAAGAAGAAATAAAGGAGACTAATAAAGTGCCCTGATCAATAACATCCAAAGAGGAATTTTCAAGAAAATTTGACAGATCATTTTGAAAAGGAGCATTAGCTACAGGTCCTGAAGATTTCATTTTGGGAAGAAAATAGCATGTATTAATAGATGGCATGTTTTCAGGTGAAAAACCCAGAACATCTTGAAAAAACTTCTTCAGAGTTGCATAGGGTATTTCTCCAACAACTTTGGGGAAGTTTAAAAAATGTAAGGTAAGATGTCTAACATTGTTCTCCAGAAATTCAATTCATCTGGAAAGAGCCACTCGATCTTTAACAGTGGCTACATTAAATTCCTGTACAGTCTGTAGGTTATCTTCGACTGTGGAAACTCTGGAAGACACAGAATTGACCTGAGTCTGCAAATCAATCATGTTTTGTTGGAAATTTGAAGAAAAATGATCCATCTTTGAGTTAAGCAATTTAAGTGAAGACCTGAAGCCAGCAACTAGATCCCACAGGGCTTCAAGTGTCACTGCTTCAGGATGAGGTGGAACAGCAAAGAACTCATTGTGTTCAATGTTTAGTACTGCCCGTGGAGGAGAAGATGGAAGCAACCCCGACCCGGGAACCAGGCTCAAACCTGAAGCCGATGCTCCAACCACCAGAGTAGCTTCAATTAGGAGTGTGCATTCTTTTGCAATGTATTGGCAATCTGCAATGTACAGGTCCATATTCGTTGCATTCGTGGGTTCGCGAAACGTATCGCGATCCCCCACAAATAAAACATATCATACATTTCATTATTTTGGTGCGCTCGCAGTGATTTCTAAGTGGCTGTTTGAAATAGGAGAACACCATTTGGGTGTATCCATAGCTGTCAAAAAACAGCCCTTTCCAGTGAGTCATCAGTGACCTCAAAGCCCTATCATAGAGTGGGTCAGACAGGTTGGCAAGGAGACTAGAATGCAACGTATCAGCGGTAAAACGTTTGGCAATGCAGCCATCGCGCTCTACCTCAATGATCGGTGACGCTTTTGCTGATGACCCAGCACTATATATACTTAAGCACGTGGCGTGCCACGCAATTTCTTTGCAGGGGTGGTCTGGGGAGGTGGACTGCGGAAGGTGGCTGCACTCAGAGCTAGTCTGAGTTCTCAGATCTGTATTCAATTGCTAGCTAGGCTAGCTACTTCAATAGAAAAACATTTATTCTGTATTTGACTGCATTTGGCTGCAGTGCCAGCTACTAGCCCTGTTTTTTTTTTTTACTGCAAATTTTATTGATCTGAGTCGGTTTATCTGTGCCACTGAGAGAAGCTGCTAGCAACAGCAGTGGAATTTTGCTGCTTATTTTACCCCCTGGGGTCAGTTGCAAGCAGCATTTGGGTGTTATGGGTGGGAGATATCTTCAATTTCTAGCTAGTTTGACAGAACTGCTATTAGAAAAGATATTTCATTGATTTTGTTGCTGTGCCAAGCAAGGGTTTTTTGTTAACTGCAGTTTTTTTTTTTATTGAACTCACTGTCTCTCTGTGTTCTTTTAATCCAAGAAGGCAGTGCACTGGGCATCAGTGACAGTGGGCACTGGGCATTGGGCAGTTGTGCAGACTCACGTATATTGGGACGGCGGTGCACTGTGAAGCCAAATCCCCAGTGGGCCTCTTTTGTAGTTACAAGCTTGGTGTGCACACATTAGGGGCGTGCATTTGTTTGCAACATATTGGCAATCTGCAACATATAGGGCCATATTTGTTATTTATTTATTTATTTATTTTAGTTTTTTTCTATACCGGCATTCGTGAGAATATCACATCATGCCGGTTTACAATAAACAGTGGGGTGATAAACGGAACAGTGAACGAAATAAGTAATAGGTGCTAAACATAAAATAGTTACAGTTACAATAAAACAGTTGTATTCATGGGGAAGCAAAACGTTTCGCGATTCCCACAAATACAACAAATCTTCACTGAATTATTCGGCCATCTAAAGGAGCAAATTTAAACAAAACCCCCACCCTCCTGACCCCACCCAAGACTTTCCAAAACTCCCTGGTGGTCCAGTGGGGGTCCAGGAGCCATCTACTGCACTCACTGCATCAGCTGTTGGTATTCCAAATGGCGCCAATAGCCTTTGCCCTTACTATGTCACAGGGACTACCAGTGCCATTGGTCGGCCCCTGTCGCATGGTAGGAGCAATGGATGGCCGGCGCCATCTTGTGCTCCTACCATGTGACAGGGGCCGACCAATGGCACCAGTAGCCCCTGTGACATAATAAGGGCAAAGGCTATCAGCACCATTTTGATTACTGGCAGCCGACGGCCCAAGTGCAGGAGATCGATCCCGGACCCCGCTGGACCACCAGGGACTTTTGGCAAGTCTTGGGGGACCCTCCTGACCCCCCACCCTCTCTCTCTCTCTCTCTAATGCTATGTGTGAAAACCTTGTGCAACTTTTGTGTTTCACTGTAAACCGATATGATATGTAAATTTTCTACATGAATGTCAGTATATAAAAGTCCAAAATAAATAAATAAATAAATAAATAAATAAATAAATAAATAAATGATAGAGCCATATCACACAGCTTAATGAAAAAGGTGTAGTTATTAGTGGTGTTAAAACTGTGTGATATGGCTTTGCCCCCCAAACTCCACCCCTTTTCTAAATTAGTACTGTGTTATGGTGCTTTTCGCATGCGAAAAGCCCATAACTGAATATTGGGCTCTATGTGATTTTCTTGTGCTTTCAGAGCCCTATTTTCAATAATCCACATGTCACTAAATATGTGTGTAAGTGGGCATGTGAAGAATTATGCTAGTATTTTATAAATTGTGTTGCCCTGAAAGTATGTGCATACCTCTTACAATGTGTGTACATTTGTAATTTCAGTAAAATGCACATGTTCTCTATTCAGTTTATAAAATTACATGCAAATATTTTACATGCAAAATAATTATAACATATGGACACAAAATCCCAGTGCTATAGATGAAGGTATCTATCTTATAGGGAATGCTCATACTCCCCAAAAAAATGTCCAAAATTGTTTTTGTTGCTGTTATCTCTGGTCTGATTATATTTGAATGCCACATATGAGAAATGATCTACTCTTGATCTCATTGCATGAAAGTCCATGTAATTAATGTTTAAATTGTGCCTGAATGCAGTTTTTTTGATTGATGATTTGTGCATTCTAGGTTTTAACTTTGTTGAGTGGTCCTGTTTTGTCTCCATAGGTCCCCCGAAGCAGGCAGATGCTGAAACACTGATGTCAGGATTTTAGGGCTTTACTTCTTATATTTCACAATAATTATTCATTTGAAAGCTAAGACCAATAATCATTAACAAGCAATTTATTTTTTGAAGCTAAGTACCAATTAGTGAGTGATTTAGAAACCGCTTGATCATTGCTATTTATTCATACATTAAAATATTTACAAATATTCAGTGACTCAGGCTGCATTTTAAGCATTATTTTGAAATTGTTTTTAAAAGAATGCACTAAAGTTAAAAGCTAAAAAATAGAATATAGGACTTTCAATTGGTACTACATTTATTGAAAGCATATCTATGCTCAAGGTGTATGTGTGATCCCATTCCTGGGTGCAGATTGCACTCTACTGGGGCCATAAAATAATTTATAAGTTCTTTGGGGCAGGAACACTGGCTAGCTCTTCAACCTCCTTTCCTTCCCAGGGTGTAGGTTCTTTCGACTAGGGGATGAAAAGAGTCCTCTCAGTTCCTAGTGTGGGGTGACTAACTCTCCCTCTGGAATTCCCCGGATTAGGGAAATTCTGTGTTATGTGCTGTGCGCTGCGTGCCAAAAAGTCAAAGGAGCTACTATGTTAGTGTCCAAATAAATCTTTACTGTTGCAAATAGTTGAAAAATGGCACACTGCTGGTCCACAGCACCATAAATATGTTCTTTATAGGTTTTTCCTCAATCTGTGCAGGAATATCTGATGCCAGAGCCAGGGGAACATCAACCCTCCAGGACTTGGGAAAATAGAGTCCCCAGGTGGGCAGGGTGTCCTTTGGATGGGCAGATCATCCCTTCCAGATGGCCAGAATACTAAGCTACTGCACAGAGAGTTAAAATTCTCTCTCTCCCCAGGGTCTGAAGAATCACCAGATGGGTGTCCTGGGAATGGAAGGCTTTGCCTGTACTCATTGTTAGGTGATTCAGACCTTTCCTGTTCTTATGCAGTCCTTGTTCTTTCCGAGCAGGATTCACAGTGTTCCCGACAGGAAGGAAGGACACTCAGAACTTCCAACCTGGATATTGAAATTAGGCTTACAAACTGAGGATATCTCCAGGGTGGCTCACAACAGGTCACTGACACCTCTTCCTCACCTAGGTAATAGGGAGAAGGTCTTCTCTAACCTGCCCAGGCCCAGGCCCAGACCCAGGGTTCCCTGTGCCCTGAGCTCAGGAGCTGAACAGACTCCAGCGAGGCCCCTGTACTTACAAGATAAAAGTCCATCAAATGCACCCAGAGGGATCTCCCACCATACAGGTTATGTACTGGCTGGGCAGAAATCCTCCAGACGCTGGCCAGGGCTTGCTTGGTTAAAACTGGCTGGGCCTGTAAAACAACAAAAAGCTTAATTCTCTATCTCTGAACATTGTTCTAAACTCAAAGCCTGCCTAGCTGTGGCAAAGGAGCAATTATATACTGTTATAAGAGGGATGACCATTCCAGACCCCGCAAAGGGAGGAGCTGTATTTGAATGGATCCTCCCCACCAAATCCTACACTAGCTAGCTGATACCTGACACCCAGGCCTTAATGGTAACAGTATAATGGGTCTGTTACAAATATAAAATACTTTTCATTTGCATAAGATTCACACGGATCTGTGTCTGGTAGTTGAATATAAAAGTAATTGCATTACTGGGATAATTTCAACAACATTAACCCAATAACCACTTATGATGATGATATATTACCATTTATTATAACATTGTTTTTGCCCTATTCACCCATTTTTATCATCTGCTCTACTTCTGTTCGTTTTGAATAGCAAATATTTTTATTCACCGATTTCCCTAAATAACTATTTACTTCACATCCTTTCTTTGACCTGTTGAATATTGTGCCAAGATGTTGCCACATGCTCTTCTCTAATGTAGTGAGACCAAGCAGAGGGATAATCTCTGTACACTTATTTGATACATTACATAAAGTGGTCTTTGCAAGAACTGTATTTGGCATAATAAAAATGGTTATTAAACTGGTTTGGTTTGGTCATCTGCAATATTCTAGGAAAATGTAAACATTTCTGCAGGAATGTTGCTATAAGTCAATAATATAAGAATAATAATTACAATTCTTAAGAATCCCCTATTATTTTATAGTTATCCTAATTTAGATTCTGGATATATTATTCAGTAGAGAGGTCACTTCTCATAGGTTCAGAGGCTTTCCCTGCTTTTCATTTTGCCCTTTAGGTAGGCAATAGAAGGTGATAGAAAGTTCCAGAAGGAGAAACAACAGAGAATTTGAAAGAGCAAAATGCTATCAAGATTTCTTATAGAGTGAGATTTTAATTTACCTCTAAGGAGATTAAATTTATTTTATATCAGTTTAGCCTTCTTCTGTGGACATATCTTCATAAAATATTCAGGACAAGATTATGTTAAATATCTAAGAAGACAAAAAGGTGAGCCCATCTAGTTCATCCCACATGCTCTCATTAGAATGAAAAATATCTTCCTTCTAAGTCCTTGGATCAAGTCACCCACAGCCATATACTCTATATGCTAATAATAATATTTATAAAAACAATATGAACTAAATCTTATTGTCTTTTTTATAATCAATCCAGGATTGTCATTTGAAGACTAGATAAACTGTGGCCTCCAGATATTGGAGGAAGTGTGTCTGTTGGTGTCAGAGGACTGGAAGGCTCATCTGCATACTTCTTTAAGCAGCCCCAGCAAAGTACACCGGAGCACACTGTGAGCTGTCTAGGCTCCAGCTTCCATAGCCCTACACTCTTTCCAACAGCAGAAGAATGAAAAGATCATCTTTATACTTCTCCCAGCAGCTCTAGTACAGGACTCCAGAGGATAATACAAGCCATCTAGGCTTCAGTTTCCATAGCCCCACATTCTTTCCAGCAGCAGAGAATTAAAAAATGAATCTGCATGTTTCTTCCAGCAGCCCCAGCAGAGGATTCCAGAGGAAACTGTTAATCAGCTAGGCTTCATCTTCTATAACTCCTTCACTATAACAGCAGAGGACTGGAATTCTTATCTGAAAACCTGCCCCAGCAAATGACTCTAGAGGGCATCATGAGCCATCTAGATTACATTTCCCAATGCTTCTATACTTTTTCCAGATGCAGAGGACCAGAATGCATTGCCCATCTGCATCCTTCTCTCAGCAGCCCCAACAGATACCATGAGTCATCTTGCCTCAGCTTCTCCTGCCCTCTTTCCAGCAATAGGGGATCAAATGATATGTGCCACAACACCATTTACTATACATTTTCAACAACAGATTTATTTGATAGAATAACATGGAATTACTTCAAAAAAAGAATCAATAAAATGTGTAAACAGGTAGTTATAAGTAAATGCAGTCTCTGGAGGATCACTGACAGAAGAATATAAAATAAACTAATAGATTCAAAGTACTTTAGTTTGAACATCCCTACTCCCTTTGCAATTTTAAATCAACTAAACAGGGGCTGCACATGGTAGGAGCACAATATGGTGCCGGCCATCCATTGCTCCTACCATATGATAGCCAACCAATGGCACCGGTAGCCCCTGTGACATAGTAAGGTCAAAGACTATCGGCGCCATTTTGAATACCGGCAGCCAACAGAGTGAGTGCAATAGATGGCTCCCGGACCCCCGTTGGACCACCAGGGAGTTTTGGCAAGTCTTGGGGGGTCAGGAGGGTGGGGCTTTTGTTTAAATTCACTCCTTTAGATGGCTGAATAATTTGGTGAAGATTTGTTGTATTCGTAGGAATCACAATACGTTTCTCTTCCCCACAAATACAACAATTATGGCCCTATACTTTGCGGATTGACAATACGTTGCAAACAAATTCACACCCCTAGTGAGCACTAGTTCGAATATCAACCCTCCCTCATGAGTTCCATTACCATGTGTTTGAGCAGAGCTCCTTGAAGGGCATCTACTATCTCTCCGCTTGCAGATTCCACGGAAGAGATAATGCAATCCACATCCAGCAGATTAAAATCTCCAATGATCAATACTTCTCCCTTCTTTCCCACCTTTTGAATGTCTTTCACCAGATCTTGATCCAAGTCTTGAGTTTCAGTTGGAGGTCCTTAGATCACGCCAGTATAAATGGAAGAACCATCATCTTGGTTTTGGATAGCTCATAATGCTTCCTCCCTACCCCAAGTCCCTTGCATTTTGGTTGCATTTATATTATTTTTGACATAAAGTGCTACTCCTCCCCCTTTTCTGTCCTTTCTGTTCTTCCTTAATAAGTTATAGCCCAAGTTAGCCATATCTCAGTCATGAGACTCCATGAACCATGTCTCCAGAACGGCAACACTGTCCAAGTCCACCTCCACCATTAGAGCCCACAGATCTGAGACTTTATTGCCCAGGCTATGAGCTTTTGTTGTCAACTTTTCAGCTATCCTCCTTTGGTTTGCTGATCTTCATAGTCACTTTTTCTATTCATTTCCTTAAGTTTGGAGTGTAGAGCTGATTGGTTTAATTATCATCTCTCACTTCCTGAATTGCTATTGCTTAGGGGTGGCATTCCAATTTCATTGGCCACCTTCTGCCACCCCCATCCTGTAATTTAAATGTCTGATGATGTATGACCGGAATTTCTAACATAGGGTCTTCTTTCCTGCCACTGTCAAATGTAGACCATTCTTATTATAAAGACTTTTACTTCTCCATACATGACCCCAGCTTCCAATGTATCCAAATCTACTTACTTTATACCATGTTTTGAGCAATATGTTGAAATTTTCTATATGAACTTATCCTTTCCTTTCCCTCAACAGGTAATATTTCAGAAAAGGAAATATTCTTTTTCATGGATTTAATCTCTTTCCCCAAATACTAGAAATCTTTCTGTAATGCTTATATACTGTTTCTAGCATGGTCATTGGTCTCCAGATAGATGATATCATTGATATTAGAGTCTCTACTTTCTTCTATAATTCCACCTATTACCTGGTTTGCATTTCTACTAGCTGTAGATCCTAGAAGGCATATAATTTTTGTGTCGCTTCTGTAAAAAGATCCCTAATTAGTTCTTCTAATGAATGAGTCTCCTTATCAGATGGCACTTTCTTCTATGAGGTTTGATAATGTTAAAGGGTGTTCAGTTGCATTGGGTGGATTCATCCTTTACAGACAACCAGTTATTGTCTATTGGAGGAGCAGCTTCAGTTTCCAATGCGGAAAAAGCATTATGAAAGAGTATCAATGTGGACAGAGGATTTCTCTTCACTCCAGGCCCTAATCTACCAGAGCCCATATTTCAGTCCTCTGTAGGTGTAGGGGCAGATACCCTAAATGTTTCTCAGTTGAGACTGAGTGTCTCTGGGTCACAGGTCTTGTTCTGCCTGAGCCCACTGTAATCCATTTTTACCTGGGTTTTAGAATCCACAAGCCTAGATAGTTCTTCTTCCAGATGAGTCAGCTCCTTTTTCATTGCAGACAGCCGGAGGCAAATTGGATAACCTAGTTATAGGAATGTTGATAATAGAAAGAATGGTTAAAATGAAATATCTATTGATAGTCCCAGAATCTCCACTTTTATAGAAAACTAACTTGATTTAATTACTACTAGGTTAACAATTAGTGTCTTTTTTGTGCTGAAAAAGATAAAGATTTAGTATTTCAGAGATATTTTAGAAATAAGGATATGCACTTTTGTGGGCAGAAAGTGTATATTTTTCCAGATGTCTCTCGAGTTACTCAGGCACATAGAAGGTACTTTCTTTCCTTGAAGAATAAAGTTTTGGCTCTTGGAGCCTCTTTCTTTATGAAATTCCCTTATAAATGCCTTATTTCTTATCAGTCTAACAAGTTTATTTTTATAGACCCTGCTCATCTGGAGAACTTTATTTTAGATAAAAATGCTGAACAGGAGTTGGTAAATTAGTAACTTAGTATTCTTTTGATGTAAACAACTTAGGCTAGAAACATATTTGTATACACTCCTTGTGTTGCGCCGGGAGGTGGACCCTTGGCCTAGTGCTGGATTGGTAGGCTCCCTGGTCAGACCCAGAGAGCGCCTGTCACCAGGAGGTGGAGCACAAGAAGAGACAGAAGCTAGCTGGAGCTTCACCACTAGCAACCCTAGGTACCCGCGGGTACCCGGGCTGCCTAGTCTTAGGTGGGCCTCGCAGGATCTCCTTGACAAGAAGTTCAGGGGTGTGCCCACCACGATCAAGGGTGCACAGTCCACACTTAGGCCGGAAATCCTGGGTGCCTGAGAAGGCCAGAAGAGTGTCTCTGAAAGTATAGTGAGGGTCAGGGACAGGTTCAATGAAGCGTGTCAGCTAATGCAAGGGTCAGAGGTAATAATCAGTCTGTGGATAGTCAGGCAAAGTAGAGGTCAAGTTCCAGGAGACCGTCAGACGTGGTTGAGTTCAGGCAGAGGTCAGTTCCAGGCAGTGTGCAGACGTGGTCGTAGAAGCAGGCAGAGGGTCAGAGGTAGGCAGCGGTCAGACGTGGTTGTAGAAGCAGAAGGTCAGAGGCAGGCAGCAGTCAAACATAGTCTAGGAAAGCCGAGGTCAGTACCGAGAAGACAGTCCGAAGGTTCTACCTGGGGAGACGAGGAGACAAGGGACAATGGAACAGGAGGACGCTGGAACAGAAGGACGCTGGAACAGGACTGGAACGAGACTGGAACAGGACTGGAACGAGACTGGAACAAAGGCTGGAACGAGACTGGAACACAGACTGGAATGCAGAAGCAAACTAGAAACACTCACAGTGTTGACCCAATTGCCAAGGCAGGGATCAAGGGAATGAGCTCTGCCTTATATACTGCAAGGTAGTGACATCGGGGAGGGTCAGACCTGGGTCTCCTGTGCTTGGGTCTTTAAATGGCATGACGTTGGCCACGCGCGCACCTAGGGGCGTGGCCAAGGAGCAGGAAGACGCGGAGCCCCGGTGGAAGCTGCACTGTGAGGCCTGGTCGGACGAAGGCAAGCGGGGAACCCGGGGATGCCGCGAATTGGCTGAGGTCGCAGAGGAGGTGAGCCCGGTGCTGGTGGATGGAGTAGCGAGGTGAGCGAGGCTGGCTGTGCTGCGAAAGCGGCCAGGGAGAGCAACATCTTGTGCCTATATTTTGTATTTTTCCTTATGTTGCTATTGTTTCTTTTTAAATACTCTCTCAATTATTTGTTATATAATACAAGTCAGTAATATGTGATTTTTCCTTATAATTACATATGCATTTTTCTTTTTTACTGAAGTGTAAATTTCTTTAGTTTTCAATGTAATAATTTGAAAATGTAATAAAGAGAAAATGGTAAAAAACCAGAAAGATGCTTGGCTGTATAGGGAGAGGAATGATCAGAAGAAAAAGGGAGCTGATATTGCCCCTGTATAGAACCCTGGTGAGACCTTACTTAGAATACTGTGTACAATTCTCAAGACCACATCTTCAAAAGGATATAGACAGGATGGAGTCGGTCCAGAGGGTGGCTACTAAAATGGTCAGTGGTCTTTGTTCTAAAGCATATGGGGATAGACTTAAAGGTCTAAGCATGTACACCCTAAAGGAAAGGCAAGATAGGGAAGACATGATAAAAACTTTTAACTACCTCCAAGGTTTCCATACATAGGAGATGAGCCTCTTTCAATGGAAAGGAGGCTCTAGAACAAAGGATCATGGGATGAAAGTGAAAGGGGCTAGACTCAGAAGTAATCTTTGGAAAAGTTTTGTTATAGAACAGGCAGTGGATTCATAAAACAGCCTCCCAGTGGAGGTAGTGGAGACAAAACCAATATATGAATTCAAGAAAGCATGGGATAAACGCAATGGATCTCTGAGGGAGCAATGAGAACTGTAAAGCTAAATTAAGAACATAAGAATATAATGGGCCAGATCAAGGGTCCATGAAGCCCAGTATCCTGTTTCCAACAATAGTCAAGCCAGGTCACAAGTACCTGGCAGGATCCCAAGGGGTAGAGAGATTCCAAGATTCTTATCCCAAGAATAAGCAGTGGATTTCTGTAACTCTCCCTTAATAAGTCTTAATGGACTTTTCCTCCAGAAAATTGTCTAAATTGTTTAAATGCAGCTATACTAATAGCTTTTACCACATCCTCTGGCAACAAATATGTTGAGTTAAAAAATATTTTCTCTTACTAGTAATTTCATTGTGTGTCCCCTGGTCTTTGTACTTTTTGACAGATTAAACAATTGATTAATGTTTACTTGACCCATTCCACTCATTATTTTATAGACCTCTATCATATCTCCCCTCAGCCGTCTCTTCTCCAGGCTGAAGAGTCCTACCTTTTTAACCTTTCTTCATAGGGAAATTGTTCTATCTCCTTTATCATGTTGGTTGCCCTTCTCTGTACCTTTTCTATTTCTGCTATATCTTCCTTGAGATGTAGTGACCAGAATTGAACACAATACTGAAGAAGAGGTCACACCATGGAACAATACAGAGGCATTATGATATTTATTTATTTATTATTTTTATATACCGACATTCAATCTCAATCGAGATATCACACCGGTGTACATTCAGGTACTGTAGGTATTTCTCTATCCCCAGAGGGCTTACAATCTAAGTTTTTGTACCTGAAGCAATGGAGGGTAAAGTGACTTGCCCAAGGTCTCTGTTTTATTCTCCATTACTTTCCCAACAATCCCTAGCATTCTATTTGCTTTCTAGGCTGCTGCTGCACATGAGCAGAAGATGTCAACGTATTTTCAACGATGACATCTAGTTCCTTTCCCTGAGTGGTTGCTCCTAATGCGGAACCTTGCATTTGGTAGCTATAATTTAGGTTTCTCTTCCCTAAGTGAAACACTTTGCACTTGTCTACATTAAATTTAATTTGCCATTTGCATGCCCAGTCTACCAGTTTTGCAATGCCCTCTTGGAATTTCTCACAATCCTCTTGTGATTTCACAACTTTTAATAATTTTGTGTCAGTGGCAAATTTGATCACCTCACTGCGGCCAAATTTTCAAAGGCCTATGTGCATAAGAAATGAAGTTTATATGTGTGGCCGGGCCTTGCGCACACAGTGGCCACATGCATAAACCCTGGTATGCACATAAGTGCTAGAACCTGAAAAAGGGGCAGGCCGGGGGCATGGTCAGGGCAGGGAGGGGCGCGGCAGGGCAGGGCAGAAGCCGACCTGGTCAGCAGCCATTAGCTGCTGTCCTGGGGAAGCATGCGCCGGCAGCTAGCTAGCACACAGAAACTGCTTCTACTCCAGGGGAGCAGTAAGTTGTAATATAAAAAAATTTGGGGTAGCTAGGTAGGGGTTAGGGGTCAGGGTGGAGAGTGGAAAGGGAAGGAAGATTAGGCAGGGAGGTAGGGAAGTTCCTTCCCAGTCCACTCCTTAATTGGAGCAGACTGGGAGGGAACTGGGGGAGGCCTGATTGCATCGCCACACGTAATACTAAAAAATTCTCCCCCCCCCCGTGCACGACGCCCACCCATATGCACGTGGATTTTAAAATCTGGTGCACATGTGCATGTGGCCAACACATTTTATAACATGTGTGTGCCAGTGCATGAATGTTATAAAATCAGCGCATCCATGTGTGCGTGCCGGGAACTGCATGCACATGGACACTTCCACGGTCATTTTAAAATCGACCCTTTATTCCCATTTCTAGGTCATTTATCAATATATAAAAAGCATTGGTCCCAGAACAGATCCCTGGGGCACTCCACTATTTACCTTTTCCATTGGGAAAATTTACCATTTAGCCCTGCTCTCTGTTTTCTATCTTTTAGCAAGTTGGCAATCCACAATAGGACACTGCCTCTTAACCCATGACTTTCTAAATTCCTAAGAAGTCTCTCTTGAGGGACTTTGTCAAATGCTTTCTGAAATCCAAATACACTATATCAACTGGCTCACCTTTATCCACGTTTCAAAAAATTGTAGCAAATTTGTGAGGCAAGACTTTCCTTGGCTAAATCCATGTTGACTTTGTCCCATTAAACTATGCTTATCTATATGTCAGGAATTTTGTTCTTTATGATAGTTTCTACCATTTTGCCTGGCACAGACATCAGACTCACTGGTCTATAATTTTCTGGATCACCCTTTGATCCCTTTTTAAAAATTGGCGTTACATTGGCAACATTCCAGTATTCAGATACCATAGATGATGTTATTGATAGTTTAAAAATTTCAAAAGAAGATAAGCAATTTAATTTAATTTCACCAACTATAAATGCCATCTTAACCCTTCCCTGCTGGGCACAAGCCCCTGGAAATAGCCTAGTGGTTAGAGCAGTGGGCTATGAACCAGGAGACCAGGGTTTGAGTCCTGCTGTCCCTCCTTGTGACCTTGGGCAAGTCACTTTACCTTCCATTGCCTCAGTTACAAACTTAGGGGGTCATTTATCAAAATGCGATAAGGTGTTTTCGCATGCGGTAAGGGCCTATCGCATGTGAAAACATGTTTAATGCATGCGATAGCACCATATCGTATGGTGAGATACAAATTCAGAAAATAGGAGGAGATAGGGGCGGAGAGTGGGCTGGGTTAGCCTGTGAAAGAGAGGGAGAGAGGGTGCCTGGCCATAATGTCATCCCCATAGGTAGGAAACTCACTCCAAGATGAGATTTGTGCAGTGTTCTCTCAACCTAGCTTGATGGACTCTCTACCTGGGTAACATCAAGCTAGGTGGAGAGAACAATGCCCAAATCTCATCTTGGAGTGAGTTTCCCCACCCCGAAGGTCATCAAATCGTCACAAGAGACCACTGTTCTGTTTGTATGTGTCACGTAGAATGTCAAAATGGCCCCTAACCCCCTACACTCATACCTAAACCCCACTTCGAGTTACTAGGTGGGCCTACCATAGGGATACAAATACCTACCTATGGGGATGGCATTATGGCTAGTCTCTCTCTCTCTCTCTCTCCTTCAATAGGCCTTATGGGACACATCACAAAAGGCGATGAAACCTTACCACATGGTCACAGCAGCTATCGCACAACCTAACGCAATTCAAAGAGGTGTTGTTAAAATCGGTGTTACGGCTGTGCAATAGCTCTTCGCAGACAGGCTAACCCAGCCCACTCTCCACCCCTATCTCCTCCTATTTTCTGAATTTGCATCGTACCATACGATATGGTGCTTTCGCATGCAGTAAGGGCCTATCGCATGTGTTAACGGGGCTTTTCGCATGCAATAAGCCCTTAACGCATGCGAAAATGCCTTATCGCATTTTGATAAATGACCCCCAAAGAGCATGTCCTAGCTACAGGATTGCTTCCTGCCTCATCAATCTGATGCTTTCCTTCCAAGTGAACCTTTTCCTCCAAAGCAGCACAGGGGCTACAACATTGGAGGTGGGACTTTGCTACTAAGTCCCGGAAGGTCTCCTGTATGTACCTCTCTGTCTCCCTTAGCTCCTCCAGGTCTTCCACTCTAGCTTCCAAAGATCAGACTTGTTCTTTGAGGGCTTGGAGGTCTTTGAATTTAGTGCACAGACATGACCTCTCGCCAACTGGGAGATAATCATTCATGCGGCACTCAGTGCAATGACTGGAAAACCTCCCTCTCACTGCTGGACTACTTCCTGTGTCATAAATTTGTTGATTTGTTATTGATTTAAAATTTCTAAGGGAGCAGGGAAGTTAAGCTAACCTAAAATACTTTTAGTCTATGGATTTATTTTATATGTGTCTGGCAATGATCCTCAAAACACTACAATTAATCTACCTCTCTTCCTAGTTACCCAACTTATTAACTTTTGTTTTGAATTAAATTCCTTATGTATAAAATCTACAACCAATTACTCCTACCAAACACAATTACAATGTAAAATAAAAACATATAAAACCAAATAAAAACAGAAAAGGTATAGCAAGGTAAATGGATAGAGTATAGTAAAGACGTTTGAGGTGCATGCGCCATTAGGCATGCACTTCTGGTCAAGTCCTCTCCCGGGGGCTGCTGGCTACAATATGCAGATGGAACCTTCCAGTCCTCTTCTGCTGCAAGTTGATGGATGGTTAGTCTAGATAGACCATACATTCTTTTTCTATGTACACATTTATATGTTTCTATGATCTTCTGTATCGTGAGATCATCATTCAGAACATCAGACTGTTTTCAAAATGTTTGCAGTTGAGGCACTGTGCCACTGGCAGAGCTCATCTCGCCAGCAGCCAAAGACTACCCCTACACGCCCCCTCCCTCCCCCAGGGCCACCTATGGTGCCCATCCCATCAGCATCAAAGACTACAGCAAAAGACTCAGGATAACTTATGGAGCTTAATCTACCAGTGAACGAAAACTGCAAGAGGAGGCCCAGGGCTGCAGGAGTTGTCACTGGTAGATAAATCTGTGATTGGAGGGGTAGAGGGTGCTCAAGGCTGAAGGCTCATCTAGATTGCCTAATACTCTTACACCTGTCCTGATCATGGCCCATACATAATGGGGCGGATTTTCAAAGGGTTATGCTCGTTTGCATAGGCCCAGCGACGCACACAAGCCTCGGGATGCGCGTATGTCCTGGGGCTTGAAACAATGGGTGGGAAGTGGGCGGGCCAGGGGCGGGGCGAGGGTGGGACTGAGGTCTCTGGCACAGTGGTTGTGCTGGGGGCTCGCGTGCTGGCACTCGGCCAGTACGCACAACCTACGTCTGCCCGGAGGCAGGTGCAACTTCGCCAACAAAGATCAGGGGGGTTTTTAGATAGGGCTAGGGGACAGGTTAGGTAGGGGAAGGGAGGGGAAGGTGGGGGGAGGCGGAAAGAAAGTTCTGATTTTGGAGCAGCCTCGGAGGGAACAGGGAAAGTCATCGGGGCTCCCCTAGGGCTCAGTGCGCGCAAGGTACACAAGTGTTCACCCCCTCGCGCGCGCCGACCCCTTATTTTATTACATTTGTGCGGCTACGTGCGCATGTTATAAAATCAGGCATAGATTTGTGCGTGCCAGGTTGCACGCACAAATCTACGCCCGCGCGTAAATCTTAAAATCCAGCCCAATGTGTTTTTCTTGCATTTTCCTATAGAGCAACTTTGAATTTCTGAAAAGATTTAAACATACTCATGCCATGGGAAATGAGGCAGCTAATATATTATATGGCTCAGAGTAGGGTAGTCCTGAAATGCTTCACTCAATGCCCATCTTATTCCTAGTCACCTCATTTGGCCTCCTGCTCAGCCTCTGCTCCATCTTTCAAGAACAAATATATTTATTCCTTGGCCTGCTTGAATAGGCATTTCCCTCTGGCTGTGGCTGCTTTCATGCCTCAAATTTGCAAATCATCCATTAGATTGTACTGTATGTATTATGGAATATTGTTACAATATGTTTTATCTTTTTTAGGTTTACCACAAATAGTAAAAACTATCATTAATGCAAGTGAAAACTAAAGAAAATCTGTTCAATTAATGTTGAAGAGATCACAGGGATGGCAACTTTCAAATGGGCAAGTGACACACATATACATATGTGTGTGAGAACGCACCCAGAGACGCTACAATTTTATAACATGTGCGCACATACGCACACATGTAATAAAATAGCCTAGGTGTGTGTATATGTGCACCTAATTTTAACCTTGTGCACACCCAGCAGCTTAAGTCGGCTTATGGGCACAGAACTGAGGGTATTTTATAACAGACGTGCATCCAGCCGATGACCAGTTCCATCAGTTCATCTACCAGTTTACCCAGTGTTCAGCTAGCTCCTCCCAACTCCCCTAGTTCTTTAGTCTGCACCTTCCCCCAGTTACCCCAGACACCCCTCAAGCACCTCACAGATGCCTATAAATTTTTTTACACTTCCTCCATAGCAAATGTAAAGTTATGGGGCATTGGACTTGGGCGAGCGCCCAGGCACGTAGGTAGTTGCGAGGACATCTCTAGGCCGGAATGCCCATACCCCAGCCACACCACGCTCCTTTTTTCTCCGATGCAAGATATTCGTGCATTGGGAATTGTGGTGGACATGGGCATATCATACATGGGCGCCCATCTCCCTATTTTGGAGCGTGTCCAGCTTTTCAAATTCACCTTTCAAATTCTATATGAGTAAGAAGATAAAGAAAATTATTACATTCTAAAAACTGTGCTAGGGTTGGGAAGGATTTTTTTTTCTTTTTCTGAGGAATGAATTTGTTTCAAGGAAAGATTTTGCCTTCCTCTGGATCACTACAAATAACTGGGCAAAAGCTGGTACTGGAATTTTTTTTTTAACTCAATGAACCTGTGTTTTTATCCATTGTCACCTTCATTTTTCATTTACTGTCACATATCCTGAATTTTCCACAGCACACACTAGTTTAAGATGCTTTGCAAAATAATCTCAGCTGGATATAGGCATAATGTCAGCCTCTTATTAAAAATACATGCTAAGGATAATAACTCACTAGATGGGCCCTCTGAGCTTAAGTGTAATATGTTCATCTTCCTTATTAAATTTGGTTTATATATTTTTTAAAGTCTACCAGTATTAAATCTGTGTACAAATTAGGAAAGCACAATCAGGAATGTGCTTTATTTTGTTTGTCATGTTATGTGCAACATTCTTTTACAATTCACCCATAATACACTTTGCATGGTTCTGCAGATACTAAAGCTAATTTCAATAATTCATGGCAGCTATTCAAATGCTCATTTGTAGACATGAAACCCCTGACTGCAAGCCATGGGATTCCACATAAAATTATTATTGTAGCTCATTTAGTTTCAGAACTAGCTGGAGAAGATAATATTCTCTTTTTTTTCTCTGAGAATTTAAACCAAGGTATTATTGCAGGAGGAGCAGAGCAGCACACCTCCTGTTAATCCTGACCTGATTACAGTCTTGATTCAAAGGAACACTTCATGAACCACATGCTGTGGAGAAGAGGATCTATAAGACAGAACAAGTAACAGACATGTTAAAACGGATTTACTTCCAGAGATGTAGGTTAGGGGCCAGACAGAAATAAAAATAACTGAACTTGGTCAAGAGTACAATCAAAACATATACAGAGCCAACATTAACAGCCCTTGAAAACTCACCATGTATTAGATAGATTCCACACTTTTTTCCAGACGCTCCCCTTCTGTTCTCCTCCTTCCTACAAAAAAAAGCAAATCTGGATCTTCCAAAACCCAGGAGAGGCTAAAGCCTGATGGAAGGAAAGACATTACTTGTACTGTGCTCATGGGGTCCCTCCCAGCTTGCAAACAGCACAGGTCCAGTGGCAGATATATATGAAGGACGTGGACACAGTGTCTACTCTGGGGCTTGAGCTGTCAGTAGTCCCATGAACAGGACCAGACCAGAGCCTTCCGAATAATACCAGCAGTAGTGCTGTTGCCTAATAAAATGCAGGCAGAAATTGACCTAAGTCCTTCCGGGGGGGGGGGGGGGGGAAGAGTCAGTTCCCATCAAAGTATTTGCTAGGTCTTTTTATCACTCTTGCCTCTGGCTGCCAACTTTCAATCATGAAAATTCCGAAGACTTGGATGCACCGAGTAAAGTTTTCGCCGATGGTGTCCTTCTACTTCCACACATAATTATTATTCTCTCCCCACGCCCCATTTTGGAAAACATGCATTTGTTTAGAGGGGAGTGAAAAATATTAATCATTTATCAAGTGACACATATTTTATAAAAACTCAATGTGAATGTAGCGATTTAAAAATATATTCTTTGGTCTGGATGGGTGTTCTCTCTATTTATTGAACTTCCAAACTGTGTGCAAATACATAACATCTTCTGAAGAAAACATTTAGCAAAATGTATTTGCAAAAGTCTGCACAGCCTTGAGTTTTTTTCACATTCTGCTGTCTAAAAGAAAACCTGAAAATGTTTCAATATCCTTTGTGGCATTGTTAGGTTCACCATTACAAAGACCCTGTCAATAAAATCTCTGTGGGGGATGAAAACAAGGAGATGCCGAGGTCCTCAAAAGTCTTTACAAATATTCAAGCGCCGTGCGCTTGACTATTTCCAAGATCGTAGTCCTCGAGGCTTTACAATTGGTTTAATATTGACTTCCTGCTGTGATTGCATGCAAACCTATTCAAGACGTGTTTTGGAGTCACTCCATCTGTTTGAACTTGATGTGTGCATATTGTTGCGAACCTAAGAGCCCGTTTATGGATTTTATGATATGAGCACACCAACAAGATAGTTAAAGACTGGCTACCAATGTTTTGACGTTCATTGCCCCTTCGTGCAGACACAAAGTGCAACCAGAAGTAGAAGACCCAAAGTGCAACCAGACATAGCATTATAACCCCCCAGAGGTCATAGAAGTAGCATACTAAATTCCTGGAAAACCACCCATCCGACCTCTCCACAACAGAACGACCTCAACTCACAACTTACTATCACTTCTCACAACTACTTCAAAGATGCACCCACTTCCTATTCCCACAATCAGGAACAAAGCTAGAATAACTACAACACCGATCTCCCAACATGCTACAAGACAACAAAGACTAATCTCAATAAAGACATCCCCTCTCACTCAACTCTTAGGTCTCTCACTGTTCACATTAACCCTATTCAACGCACAGTCACTCTCTAAAAAAATGCATATCCTCAATGATTATCTCATAGAAACCAACCCAGACGTATGTGCAATCACGGAAACATGGTTAAAACCTTCAGACATAGCACTAACAAACCAACTACCTACACAAGCTTACGATCTTATTTCAATACCCAGACCTAAAAAAAAAAGGAGGAGGCCTACTACTGGCCGCCAAAAAACAACTAGGCCTCACGCTTCAACAAACAAACTCCACCACTAAACTCGAATTCTCCCTCTTTAAATCAGAACATCTACAAATATGCCTCATCTATGCCACACCAGGAACGCTAGATTCGAACCCATCACCTCTTATAGAGCTGATAGTCAAATACATCAACTCAGATAAACCCACCATTATCCTGGGAGACTTCAACCTGCACGTTGACACACACCCTCAATCCACAAACTGCGAAACAGTGCTTACTGCACTCAGTCATCTAGGTTTCACACAAATAGTCAACGGTCCGACACACAAGGGCGGACACACGCTGGACCTCATATTCATAAATGACAGACTGTCCATACACACCAATCCTTCCTGCACACCAGTCCCCTGGTCAGACCACAGAGTTATCTCCACGACCCTCAAGAAAGAAATGTAGCACCCACAATCCTCCATCAAAACCACAATTCAATTTAGAAAACCATGCCCACTGGACCTACTCAACGATTTCTGCTCCAAAGAACTAAACCACCTAGACCTCTCCGACGCCACCACAGCCACCACGTCATGGATCAAAGTCACAAAAAAAATCGCAGACCAAATCTGCCCAATCAGCACCAAAACTTTACATCCTGAACTTGACAACAGAAAACCTTGGTTTACCCCGGAGCTTAAATCTCTAAAACAAAACCTACGCAATAAAGAACAAAGCTGGAGAAAAAACCCCTCCACAGCTCTACACACAGCCTACAAAACTAGGGATGTGAATCGTTTTTCAACGATTAAAATTATCGTCCGATAATTTTAATATCGTCTTAAATCGTTATAGAACACAATACAATAGAAATTCTAACGATTTATCGTTAAAAATCGTTAAATCGTGTTAGTGCGCACTAACTCGGGTTAGTGCGCACTAACTGAAAATGATACAAATTGACACTTTCCAGGTCAGTAAAGGTCAGTTAGGAATGAATATGTGTTCCTATTGGCTAGCTGCCCTCTTATCTATTGATGTTAACCAGGTTCCCACTGAGGTGATGGTTGGGGGGATGGGAAATGGAAATGGAAACTCAGGAACACTAACAGAAAATGATACAAATTATTGACACTATCCAGGTCAGTAAAGGTCAGTTAGGAATGAATATGTATTCCTATTGGCTGGCTGCCCTCTTATCTATTGATGTTACCAAGGTTCCAACTGAGGTGATGGTTGGGGGGATGGGAAATGAAAACTGTTGGTAGTTGACAAAAAAAGTAATGTGATCAGTCAATATGACTAGAACCTGTGCCCTATTCCTGATACCAGGGGTGTTGTGATCTTCCTGCACTCAGTGCCCTATCCCTGATACCAGTCTGAGACAGCTCCCTCCCTGCATTACTAGTGAGAGGCTGGCTTCACAGACAGGGGGGAGCTGCCTGACCCTCACTCCTGACTTCCCCTATGTCCCAGCTAGTGAATGGTGTGTGGGTGAGGGGGGGGGGGGAGGGTGGTGAAGTCTGAGACAGCTCCCTCCCTGCATTACTAGTGAGAGGCTGGCTTCACAGACAGGGGGGAGCTGCCTGACCCTCCCTCCTGACTTCCCCCATGTCCCAGCTAGTGAATGGTGTGTGGGTGAGGGGGGGGGGGGGGGAGGATGGTGAAGTCTGAGACAGCTCCCTCCCTGCATTACTAGTGAGAGGCTGGCTTCACAGACAGGGGGGAGCTGCCTGACCCTCACTCCTGACTTCCCCCATGTCCCAGCTAGTGAATGGTGTGTGGGTGAGGGGGGGGGGAGGGGGAGGATGGTGAAGTCTGAGACAGTTCCCTCCCTGCATTACTAGTGAGAGGCTGGCTTCACAGACAGGGGGGAGCTGCCTGACCCTCACTCCTGACTTCCCCCATGTCCCAGCTAGTGAATGGTGTGTGGGTGAGGGGGGGGGGGGGAGGATGGTGAAGACTGAGACAGCTCCCTCCCTGCATTACTAGTGAGAGGCTGGCTTCAAAGACAGGGGGGAGCTGCCTGTCCCTCACTCCTGACTTCCCCCATGTCCCAGCTAGTGAATGGTGTGTGGGTGAGGGGGGGGGGGGGAGGATGATGAAGTCTGAGACAGCTCCCTCCCTGCATTACTAGTGAGAGGCTGGCTTCACAGACAGGGGGGAGCTGCCTGACCCTCACTCCTGACTTCTCCCATGTCCCAGCTAGTGAATGGTGTGTGGGTGAGGGGGGGGAGGATGGTGAAGTCTGAGACAGCTCCCTCCCTGCATTACTAGTGAGAGGCTGGCTTCACAGACAGGGGGGAGCTGCCTGACCCTCACTCCTGACTTCCCCCATGTCCCAGCTAGTGAATGGTGGGTGGGGGAGGGGGGGGGGGGAGGATGGTGAAGTCTGAGACAGCTCCCTCCCTGCATTACTAGTGAGAGGCTGGCTTCACAGACAGGGGGGAGCTGCCTGACCCTCACTCCTGACTTCCCCCATGTCCCAGCTAGTGAATGGTGTGTGGGTGAGGGGGGGGGGAGGATGGTGAAGTCTGAGACAGCTCCCTCCCTGCATTACTAGTGAGAGGCTGGCTTCACAGACAGGGGGGAGCTGCCTGACCCTCACTCCTGACTTCCCCCATGTCCCAGCTAGTGAATGGTGTGTGGGTGAGGGGGGGGGGGGAGGATGGTGAAGTCTGAGACAGCTCCCTCCCTGCATTACTAGTGAGAGGCTGGCTTCACAGACAGGTGGGAGCTGCCTGACCCTCACTCCTGACTTCCCCCATGTCCCAGCTAGTGAATGGTGTGTGGGTGAGGGGGGGGGGGGAGGATGGTGAAGTCTGAGTCAGCTCCCTCCCTGCATTACTAGTGAGAGGCTGGCTTCACAGACAGGGGGGAGCTGCCTGACCCTCACTCCTGACTTCCCCCATGTCCCAGCTAGTGAATGGTGTGTGGGTGAGGAGGGGGGGATGGTGAAGATCACAACACTCCTGGTATTAATAGGGATAGGGCACTGTGTGCAGGAAGATCACAACACCACTGGTGCCAGGGTTAGGGCACTGTGTGCAGGAAGATCACAACACTCCTGGTATTAATAGGGATAGGGCACTGTGTGCAGGAAGATCACAACACTCCTGGTATTAATAGGGATAGGGCACTGTGTGCAGGAAGATCACAACACCCCTGTTGCCAGGGTTAGGGCACTGTGTGCAGGAAGATCACAACACTCCTGGTATTAATAGGGATAGGGCACTGTGTGCAGGAAGATCACAATACCCCTGGTATCAGGGTTAGGGCACAAGTTCTAGTCACATTGACTGATCACATTACTTGTTTTGTCAAGCTACCAACTGTTTCCATTTCCCATCCCCCATATACTGTCAGTGGGAACTTTGGTAACATGAATAAATAAGAGGGCAGCCAATAGGAATACATATTCATTCCTAAACTGACCTTAACTGACCTGAAAAGTGTCAAATTATATCATTTTCAGTTAGTGCGCACTAACTCCCAGTTAGTGCGCACTAATCGGAAAAAACGATTTTTAACGATTTTTTAACTAAAAAATCGTGCCTAACACGATTTTCTTGCCCTGCCACACGATTTCTATCGTTAAGACGATATGGAAAACGATTCACATCCCTATACAAAACCACTCTTAATACTTACAGGAATGCTATCCACAAAGCCAAGAAAGATTTCTATGCCAAAATAATCCATAACTTCATCTTTGACTCAAAGGCACTTTTCTCATATGTCTCTTCACTCACCAAACCACCTCAACTGTCAATTCCAGATCACCAAGCTCTCGACAAAGCCAACGAACTAGCCAACTACTTCAAGACAAAAATCACCAATCTCACCCGCTCCATTACAACCATTAACTACGCACCCAACCCACCCAGCAAATCACAGCCTCAACAGAAGTACAGCCTTGAATGCTTCGAACCCACCTCCACCCTGGAGATTGAAAACACCCTCAAGAAAATAAAACCCTCTTCCCACCCATCAGACCCAATTCCCACAAACCTACTCACCTCCATACCAAACACCATCGCACAACCAATTACAAAAATCATTAATTCCTCACTAACTCAAGGCATAGTTCCCAATCAACTAAAACTAGCAATTCTCAAACCCTTACTCAAAAAACCGAACGCATCACCGACAGACCCAGCAAACTTCCAGCCCATCTCAAACCTCCCCTTGATAGCCAAAGTGATGGAAAAAGCGGTAAACAAACAACTGGCAGAATACCTCGAAGAACATAAGATTCTCTCTCCAGCTCAGTACGGCTTTCGCAAAACTCGAAACACCGAGTCACTGCTGCTCTCTCTCACAGACACCATCCTACTAAATCTGGAAAAAAAACAATCGCACCTACTGATACTGCTAGACTTATCTTCAACTTTCGATACTGTAAACCACACTATACTCATAAACCAATTAGCAAACATAGGTATCAAAGGTACAGCTCTCAACTGGTTCAAGTCCTTCTTATGTAACAGATTCTACAAGTCAGGATAAACAACAATGAATCTCAGCCAGTCCTTGCAGACCAAGGGGTACCCCAAGGCTCATCACTCTCACCAACGCTCTTCAATATCTACCTCCTCCCTCTTTGCCAACTTCTCTCCAACCTCAATCTCACCTATTACCTTTTTGCGGACGACATACAGATACTCATTCCTGTTACCGAATCACTTAAAAAAACCATCACCCACTGGAAGGAATGCCTACAATCAATCAAACAACTACTTTCCAGCCTAAACCTAGTCCTGAATGACAACAAAACAGAGATGCTAATCATTTCTCATGACCCCAAGATCAACACAAAAATCCCCACACTATCCTCTGTGCTAAACATGGATTTCACCCCAGATGTCATAGACCTAGAAATTTGGATGGACAACCAACTAAACCTAAAAAAAATTATAAACAACACCACCAAAGACTGCTTTTATAAACTTCAAGTCCTCAAAAAGTTAAAACCGCTACTACATTTCAGCGACTTCCGCCTAGTTCTACAATCAATCATCCTAACAAAACTCGACTACTGCAACTCAATCCTTCTCGGTCTCCCCGCTAACACTATCAAACATCTACAGATGGTTCAAAACGCATCTGCTAGAATCCTCACAAACACCAAGAAAAGAGACCATATCACCCCTATTCTCTGCAATTTACACTGGCTACCCATCAAATACAGAATTCTGTTCAAAACACTCACCATCATCTACAAAGCAATACACAACATCGCCCCCATCACACTACAGACACAACTGCGAGCACACACATCATCTAGACCCATCAGAAGCGCGTACAAAGGCTCATTGTATGCACCTCCAGCAAAATCACTGTTAAGAAAGAGAGCACTATCAACAGCAGGTCCCCACCAATGGAACACGCTCCCACCAGACCTACGCCTTGAACCAAGCCTACCTGAGTTTAAAAAAAGGCTGAAGACTTGGCTCTTCAGACAAGCGTTCCCAGACTCATAAAGTAGCCTAGCCTTCCCACCCCTTCCATTACCCCCTACCCCTACCCTATGCCCTTGCTCCCAGACAATACACCAACGAGCTCTTCTACCCCAGATAAGTCTATCAATGCGTCTATCACGATAATCTCTCCAAGACCCACGGTGGTAAACATTATCACTGTTTAACAGTATGCTGCCTTTTAACTATTTATCTGTTTAACGTTTAGTTTATTTTATTTTATCTTACTGTTTATGTTTATTGTAATTAACTGTTTTAATGTATTTAAGCCGTAATTAATATATTTAAAGCCGTATTTTATGTATTTAAAGCCGTAATTAAGCCATGTTTATCTGTTTAATGTATAAAGCCCTGGCCAATCAAGCCCCGGGCAAGTTACCGTTATTTGTAAACCGGAGTGATTTGTATCTCATACAGGAATTTCGGTATAGAAAAATTATAAATAAATAAATAAATAAATGTTGTTTAAATGAGGCATGACAGCTTCAAATTGCATAGCCCCAAATGAGACAATTTGTTTTTAACAGCCCCCGAAGCAGACCTTCACTGGGCGAAACTCAAGCCTAGAATCGGGCATTCACGGATTAATTGTTTTAATAAACTTCTTTTGAGGACCTCGGCATCTCCTTGTTTTCATCCCTCATGGCTTTGCTAGAACGACTTCCTTCTTGTTTTCTGGGCCCAATAAAACCTCCTGTAACATACAATATCTCTTATATAGCCTTGCCACAACAAAATGTTAACTAAATATGCATATTTGAAACTATTTTTGAACCTCGCATACTTTAGAACTTATTTGTCATGTCTCATCGGCTAAAGATTTTTCACTTTTCCTTCATTTAGTTCATAGTTTAAGCATTGGTCCTAAACATTTTTTAATGCATGCAAATAAAGTGCTGAGCACGAAGACATCTTTAGCTGGATCAAGCCCTGGGATAAGCAAACTGTTGCAAAAGGCTACTTGAGATCTAACATTAATCAGAGAAAATTCTTTTTCACTCAATGCACAATTAAGCTCTGGAATTTGTTGCCAGGGGATGTGGTTAGTGCACTTAGTGTAGCTGGGTTCAAAAAAGGATTGGATAAGTTCTTGGAGAAATTCATTACCTGCTATTAATCAAGTTGACTTAGAAAATAGCCACTGCTATTACTAGCATCAGTAGTGTGAGATAGACTTCGTTTTTGAGTACTTGCCAGGTTCTTATGGCCTGGATTGGCCATTGTTGGATACTGGACTTGACGGACCCTTGGTCTGACCCAGCATGGCAATATCTTGTGTTCTTATGTTCTTAAGATTACTTTAAAAGAACTACAGAAGTCTATCTAGCTGAGACTGGGGAAAATGTTTCCTTTTCAACAAATTCAAGAAATATAATTCCATAAAAGTTAGCCATACTAATTAAAAACAATATTTCAAAACAAATCACTAACAGAGCATCTAATAAATAAAAGGATAAACATTCTAAACATTTACAAAAAGCAATTAAATATTTCAAAATAGCAGACATATCAAATAACACCTGATAGTAAGGATTAAAAAAAGTTTCCCTCTTTATATCTGGGAACTTTTGATTTTCAGTCATCCTGAGATTGTTCTGGATTAATGGAGGGGAGGTGGAGACAGAAGAGGGAAGACAGAAAAATTCTTTCTCTTAATCCCATATATACATATACATATTCATTCACACACAGGTACCCTTCTACCCTTTCCTTCCCTTTCACTCACTTATCAGTCATTTACCCCTCCCCTTCCCTCCCCTTCCCTCCCAGTCACTCATTCCATCCTTCTCATTCACCCCCTCCCTCTCCCTCCCCTCCCCTCTCAGTCACTCAATACTCTACCTCCCCTCTCACCACTCTCACCCATCCCTCTCCCTCCTTCCCGTCCCTCATTCTGAGTCCCTTTTCTTCCCTCATATCCCTTCCCTCTCTTCACAAACTGCCATATGACTCCCCCCTGCCTCCCTCATAGTGGTCTTCATCTTCTTCCCCCTGTTGGCCAGGTGCAGAAAGTCCATCAGCAAGTAGCAGGTCCTCATTTGGCCTGCCGTTAGGCATCTAGTGCCTAGCTCCCTCTTTCTCATGTTCACATGGGCTCACAAATGCTCTCTCTCTCTCTCATACACACAGGCTCACACACACACACCCCTTCTCTCTCATATATACAAGCCCACGTACACACACACACTTCCTCTCTCTCATATGCATGGACTCTCATACACATACACGCTCCCTCTCTCTCTTACAGTCTCTCACACAAATGTACTCTCCCTCCTCTTATACACAAAGGCACATGCTCCCTCTATCTCATATATATGCTCATGCAAACACTCTCTCTTTCTCTCTTGTACAGGCCTCTCCCTCTCATGGAATCTAAGAAGGAAAGGGGGAGGGTCCCATGGCCTCTTCTTGGTTTCTGTGTGCTGGGTGACCAAAAGTCCTCTTGTTCAGCCACTGCACGATGGACCACTCCTTCTTCTCAGCCCAATAGCTGCCAGAGGTCCCATGTGCACAGGCTAAGGATGCCCCTGCTCTGCCTTCTTAGGCATGTGGTCCTACGCGATGGCATACTTCCGTTTTCTTTCCACAGAGGCCCAGGTGACATTTTAGTTCCCAGTTATGCACTGAATTATAAAAAATACCAACATAGGCCCCCTCCCCTGATACATCACTGATTACTATTTATTTACTTTTTAGTGCAGTAGTACTGTTTATTCCTCAATGATGCCATTGAGAAGCCCTGGCTAGCCCTGGCACTGGTGGCCGTGCAGCATCTGCAGGTCAGACTCAGCAGAGCAGAATAGGAGCAAGCCTGAAAGCAAGACAGGACAGGAGCTGTGCTGCTTTGCTCATCAAGGAAGTGGATGGATGCAGGCAGCAGTGTCAGGCCAAGCCAGCAGCAGTAGTCTCCTGCAGACACGGGTTCCTGCAATTCGCGTCCAGAAGCTGTTTTGCTTGGGGGGGGGGGGGGAACCAGTTGAGGCTAAATGAAGTGTTAACAGCTGGGCAGCAGGGCTGGGGGAGAGGGAGTGACAGGAGCTAATTGAACTTGTGGGATGTGTGAGCAAATGAGCACAGACTGCTGTGCAGAGCCAGATGCCTAGTGCTAAGTCACGCAGGACAGAGAAAAGGGGGCGACAAGGGCAAGGCTCAAGGCTGGATCGGTGGGGGCTGGGAGGAAGGCTTTTGCTTACTATCAGGTCGATACAGTAAGGCCGCGGTAGAAACAGTGCGGCAGTGTCAGGCGCACCCTTCCTCCCCGCACGCACAGTTCTCTTCACTTAGTCCCCGATACTCTCTTCTAATCGCATGCAAATGCATGCCGCGGCTTTAAAGCGTTAGGGAAGGCACCAGGAAGTGTAAAAAAAAAAAAAATATATGTAAAAACCTGAGTGTTAAAATTTTTTTTTTTTTAAATACCTGTCACTTTCATGCGGTCATCCAGGCAGCGGCGTGGGTCCAGGCGGCCAGCTGGCGGCGGCGGGAGCCGGGTGTTCGATCGAGGCCGCGGGCGGGTAGGCGTGTGTTCGATTGGGCGGGCGCGGCAGCGGGATCCGGGGGGCGGGTGGGCGCGTGTTCAAACGAGGCCGGGTCGCACAGGCGCGCATTAATTCAGGCGGAGGGAGCCGGCGGCGAAAGCGGCCTCCGGCAACCCCCACCGGCAGGCGCGCATTCACTGCCGGTGGGGGTTGCCGGAGGCCGCTTTCGCCGCCGGCTCCCTCCGCCTGAATTAATGCGTGCCTGTGCGACCTGGGTCTCACAGGCGCGCATTAATTCAGGCGGAGGGAGCCGAGTGGTCGTGCATTCATCCAGGCAGAGGGAACCGTGGGCTGTTTTTGCCACCGGTTCCCTCTGCCTGGATGAATGGCCATGCGATTTCAGCGCTGAAGGCAGTCACATGCCGTGGTCACGGCATGTGACTGCCTTCAGCTCTGAAATCGCACGGCCATTCCTTCACTGCCGGTGGCCGTGCATTCATCCAGGCAGAGGGAACCGTGGGCCGTTTTCGCCACCGGTTCCCTCTGCCTGGATGAATGGCCGTGCGAAATCGGGAGGAAGGGAGAAGGGACTGCCGTAGCAGGCCCGAGCCTTGCTACTTTTTCGTTTTTTGTTTTTTTTTTGCTTCGGGAGGAGGGGACCGGACGGGCTGCAGGAGACCGGACTGGGGCTTCACCGGAGACCGGACGGGCTGGACCGGAGACCGGACGGGATCAGGGCGGGTAAGCAATGTTTTTTACACTACACTACACTAACTCCTACTAGGGGAGGTGGTAAACTAACACGTTAAGGCCGCGGCAAAACAGCGGGTTACTGAGGAGATAGTATCAGCGCCCGTTACAGTATCGGAGGGGAATAGCTAATTCCTTCATTATACAGCTTTTTCGTTCATTTACATGCTGGGTGCGGAAAGGGTTATGAGTCTATTTTAGGAAGCGCTAAGGACGCGTGAAACTGGAGACTGTATCACTGGATCGCCTTACTCGTCTGTATTGTGCACTCCCAGCACGTTACAGACGGGCAATCTTTAACTGCACGTTACTGTATCGACCTGTATGCAAACTGCTGCATAATGCGCAGTCAGCCAGAGAGCACCTCCAGTCAGCCTGAAGGAAAACATGCTCTGTGCGGCTGGCATGCACAAGAGGCGTACACAATGCTACCCCAACCTATCGGCACTTCACACATATCAGCAGCTGCGGTGGTGACAAGTGATTGGTTACGCTGTTTCAGGAAGGCAGGAAAAGCCAGGGAGGATTGGTTAAGTGCACGCTGCAGTCAGAGTGGGACTCCTTGGAGTTCAAAATTTTGGACAATTTCCGGTTTTTCAGCGTTGCCCCTGGCTTCTGGACGCAAAAGCCTGAATCAGGACAGTCCAGAGAAAATCCAGACAGTTGGCTTGGCAACCCTACTCTTGACTGATTTTATACCTACAGGGAATGAAGCGTCATTTTAGGGAACAGAGTAAGTGAGTGCATGCTTCCTGTTGCTGGGTTGTTTCCCTCACAAACTTCCATTTGAAAGAAGAACTGTGGGGGTAGAAGGAAAATAATAAACCAGCTGGACAGGGGCCATGTACAATGCCGCCATCACCCCATAGGCCTCCAATGAAATTATCCTCTCTCACCCCATCAGGAACAGTGTGGTTAAACTGCAAACTATAAACAAAAAATATAAAATATATCACATAAAGTCTAACAAGTTAGAGATCTGCAATATGTTACAGACTTCAACTGTGAAATTCTCCTTTGTTTTGGATTAAAACACAGTGGGGCCATTCTTTTTCTATTTTCTTGGGGAAAATTCTCATCTGGTTTCTGATTCCAAAAGTATATATATATATATATATATATATCCTAAAATTGTGTTCAGCCTCAACATGTCAGTTTCCAGTTGAGATTTCTCAGACAGGCAGCGATTACTAGAGACCAGAATGCTGTAATAATTGAGTTACAGAAGACAGAAACATTAGGCTGTTTAGAAGCAATTCAGATTCCATGGAAATGTTGGCTGATAAGCCTAAGCCTTCCTGTTATTTGCAACAACTTTTTTTGGCATGGTTTGACCTCATATATCTTACCTGGGCCAATCCACTAGTTCAGAACATGGGCAATCTGATAGTACTGTGGGGTGGCTCAATAGCTAGGGTACTAGTTGCTGCTTCATACAGACCCTATTTCTAGGGATGGGCGGAGGGACCGCATACATTACATTCGGTATTCGTGGGGGGGGGGGGGGTGGCAGATACGTTGCATTCGTCAAGGGGGGGCCCCGATCCGTTCATGTGTTCCATTCTTATTCATTTCCCGGCTAAAATTTAATTACATTCAACCCCCCACCCTCAAGACTTGCCAAAACTCCCTGGTGGTCCGGGAGCCATCTACTGCACTCACGCCGTTGGCTGCCGGTATTCAAAATGGCGCCGATAGCTTTTGACCTTACTATGTCACAGGGGCTACCAGTTCCTTTGGTCGGCCACTGTCACAAGGTAGGAGCAATGGACAGCCGGCGCCATCTTGTGTTCCTACCATGTGACAGGGGCCGACCAATGGCACCGGTAGCCCCTGTGACATAGTAAGGGCAAAAGCTATCGGTGCCATTTTGAGTACTGGCAGCCGACGGCCCAAGTGCAGAAGATGGCTCCAGGACATCCGCTGGACCACAAGGGACTTTTGACAAGTTTTGGGGAAGTCCCCCCCAAGACTTGCCAAAAGTCCCTGGTGGTCCAGCGAGGGTCCTGAAGCCATCTCCTGCACTCAGGCCTTCAGCTGGCAGTATTCAAAATGGTGCCGATAGCCTTTGTTCTTACTATGTCACAGGGGCTACCGGTACCATTGGTCGGCCCCTGTGACATAGTGAGGGCAAAGGCTATCGGCGCCATTTCGATTACTGGCAGCCGACGGAGCACAAGATGGCACCGGCCATTCCATTGCTCCTACCATGTGACGGGGCCGACCAATGGCACCGGTAGCCCCTGTGACATAGTGAGGGCAAAGGCTATCAGCGCCATTTTGAATACCGGCAGCCGATGGCCCGAGTACAGGAGATCGCGCCAGGACCCCTGCTGGACCACCAGGGACTTTTTGTAAATCTTGGGGGGGTCAGGAGGGTGGGAGTTTGTAGTTAATTTCATTTAAAGGGTTGGGATGGGGGGTTTTTTTTGGGAAACAAATACATACTTAACTAATGAACGGATCGGGGTCCCCCGAGAACGGATACAACGGATCTGGCTCCCTACAAATACGAATACCGAATGGGATGAATCTGTCCCTGCTGCACATCCCTACTATATATAACCAGCTAACTTTAAGATAGCTGGGTATATTCAGTGGCACAACCTCTGGATATATCCAGCTATCTTAAAGTTGCTTTGAAATTTCTGGCTCAAGTTTGCAGGTACTTTATGACCGTAGATTTTATCCTTATGCAGTGTGCTGAAAATTACCTTCCTTGTGGCCTGTCTTGCAGTCATGGAATTATGAGAGACTTGGGGCTATGATTATAATATAAGAAAGTGCAGTAATTCTCACTACACAATGCCACACTACTTCTTAATTCTTGTGATACAAAACATCAAAAAAAAAAAAATCAATGTAAAGGCATTTTGCAACATCCATAAGTACTATCAGCTTCTCTAGGAAGTATGGTTTTAGTGCATTTCAATTTAACTTGAACAGTATTATCCAATGTATCCTTCCCTCAAATGAGTTTTAGTTTCACACACATTTACTGATGAAATATATTTCAAGTTCATTTCATGGAAAGAGAAACATAAACTAAACTGTATTCCTCACTTTACTTTTTTTGCTTTGCTATCCAGAGGATATCTAATTTATTGCCAAAATTGTGACTGTTTTACCTGTTTTCCAACACCACTTCCATAATGGAGGATATAGCAATGTGCAGAGAGAGGTCTTTGGAAGCAGTGATTACTGTGGGCTTCACAAGTTATAAGCTCATGCTATTTGTTAGCATGAATTAATGCAATAGGGAAGGCATAATTCAGTACATTCTTTAATTCACCTAAATAAAGTATAGGACATGAATAAAGGACTTCCAAAATAAATCTGGCCTCTGAAAACCAAGTATTGGAAAAATGCAAAATAGTAACTGTCATAACATAGGCACCCCTTGACCAAAATATACAATATTTATTCCTATTTGAGGCAAAAATAATTCTAGACTGCAATATTGATTTAGCTGTATAGTTCACATTCATTACTTTGGGAGCAATTTTGACACTTTAAAACTTAAAACCTGTAATGCTTGTTGAAAAATAAAAAAATATAAACCCTTCTCTTGAGCACCATTAGAAAGCACCACAAAAATGTAACAATCTGTCAATATATTTAAAGACCAGCTAAGGTTTCCCATGCATAAATCACTTTTATAGGTCCAGTGCTGCTTTTTCCAATTGAGATTGCAGTGCTTACCTTTAAATATGAATTTGGCTTCTCTAATTCCTATATTAGCCTACACAACATTTATACTATCCTTTCCATTTTAAGTCAAGCTTCCATTTCCTTGCATTTATACCTTTATACCCACTTTCAGACTCATTCAGCCATATTTCTCACTCCCAATTTCATTCTACATCCTTCCTATATATGTAAACACTTTCCTCATATACACCTCTAATCTTCTCTTAAAACACAGCACTATGAATCCACCAGATTAGAATACATTAACATAATTGTCATATAGCAATATTACATTAGCAAGCATGAATCACTTGTAATACTTATATTCATTGTTGTGCTAGTGGTGGACCCTTGGCCCGAGGTGGGGTTGACACTATCCGTAGGGTAAGCCACATGGGTCCCCACTGTTGGGAGGCGGAGCTGACTAGGAGACGGAGGCCAACTGGAGCTTCGCCAATACCAGCCCTCATTCCCTGCAGGTTGAGCCCTTGGATGCTGGGGCCGGCAAGTCTTAGGCAGGCCTTCTGTGATGACTCCCAGTAGATGAGGTGCAAGGGTTGCTGGGAACCAGCAGAGGTATCACGGAGCTGACATAGGTCTGGATGAGGCAGGGATCCAGAGACCCGAGCGCCAATAGGAACAGGGTGTAGACAGAGGGTGCCCAGATAGTAGAGGCTGAAGCCTAAAGGTCAAGTCCAGGTAGAGATCAAGGCTTAATCAAGGCAAGCTGGTGTCAGGGCAGGCGGCTGAGCAAGACTAGGTACTGAGTCAGAGCAGAGCAAGGGTCAAAGCCAAGGAATCAGTCCAGAGCATAGTCCAACGTAGCAAGGGTCAGAGCCGGAGAATCAGTCCTGAGCATAGTCCAACATAACAAAGGCCAAAGCCAGAGAATCAATCCTGAGCAAGGCCCAACGTAGCAAGGATCAAAGCCAGAGAATTGATCCTGAGTGTGGTCCAACATAGCAAGGGTCAAAGCCAGAGACTCAATCCAACGAGACAAGAAGAGACCATGTTATGGGTCAGGAGCAGGAACCAGGAATGGAGTCAGGATCAGGAATCAGGAACAAAATCCGGATCAGGATCCAGGAATGATGGGCAACTAGCACACGAACAAACATGGAGACCTGTTGTCAAGGCAAGGAACTAATGGTGGGGCCCTGCCTTAATAGCAGGGCCCAATGATGTCATCATCCGGGGCCGTGGGCTAGTTTTCCACCGTGTCCCATTTAAAGTTATGGGAAGTGCACGCGCGCCTAATCCAGGGCCTGCAGGAGGCTGGGCGATGACGTCTCCCCGCAGCCCACGTGGGGAGACCTGCTGGGAGCTGAGGGGGGTCTGTGGAGAAGTCAGGAACAGCGGAGGAGGCAGTAGGTGCTCATGGTCGTAGGCGGCTGCTCACAGCCACGAGTGAAGATGGTCTGTGAACGGGAGCAGAGCTGCAAGAGTGAGCAGGCCTGGTCGTGGGCCTACCACAAGCGGTATACACAACAGTACCCCCCTTAACACCCCTCTCTTGAAGGCTTGGGTTTGCCTGGATGGGCACGATGGAAGCGGAGGAGCAGTCCCTTGTCCAAGATGTTGCTTGCAGGCTCCAAGGAGTTCTCCTAGGGGCCATAACCTTCCCAAGAGAGAAGATACTCCCAATGGCGGTCTCTTCTTCGGCAGTCTAGGACTTCATGTAAACAGTACGTGCTATCGGTTTCCGTGGTAAGCTGGGAAAGTTCAGGAGCCTTACGAGAAAGCCACGAGAGTACCACCAGTTTCAGTAGGGATACGTGACAAAAATTGTAGATACCTAATGTCGGTGGTAACCTGAGCTGTTAAGTAACCGGCCGAATTCACCGGGTGACAGCGAATGGGCCAATAAACATGGGTGCAAACCTCTGAGAAGGAAGTTTGAGTCAAATGAATCAAGTGCTTAGCCAGACCTTTTGGCCTGGCTGGAACTCGGGAGCCGGTCGATGGTGGGCGTCAGCAGATTTCTTAGCACATGCCGCAGCCTGGAGAAGGTGTTGATTCATCTGGGTCCAAAGCACTTGGAAAGCATCTGCTGTAGCCTGAGCTGCCGGCAAGGGCACAGACAGCAGAATTGGCAATGGTAACCGAGGTTGTCTGCCAAACACAATGGAGAAAGGAGAAACTCCAGTGGCTGCTGCAATGTGGGAATTGTGGGAAAATTCTGCCCAGGGTAACAATTCCGCCCAGTTGTCCTGCTGGTCATTCATGTAGGTGAGTAGGAAGTTCTTAAGTGAGCGGTTTGTGTGCTTAGCCTGGCTATTGGCTTGAGGGTGGTAAGCTGTAGTCAAATTAATGGTAATTCCAAACTTCTTACATAGAGAGCGCCAGTAGCGGGCGATGAACTGGGGACCCCTGTCCAAGACAATATCTGTGGGCAGACCATGAAGGCAAAAGAAGAGATGTGCTAGTTCCAGGGCTGATGGTAAGGCAGACAAAGGGACAAAACGAGCCATTTTGGAGAATAAGTCTACGATGACCCAGAATTATTAGGAAGGGAATGGTTAATAGAACGGAAAATGTCATAATGCCTCTGTATCGCTCCATGGTGAGACCACACCTTGAATACTGTGTACAATTCTGGTCGCCGCATCTCAAAAAAGATATAGTTGTGATGGAGAAGGTACAGAGAAGGACAACCAAAATGATAAAGAGGATGGAACAGCTACCCTATGAGGAAAGGCTGAAGAGATTAGGGCTGTTCAGCTTGGAGAAGAGACGGCTGAGGGGGGATATGATAGAGATCTTTAAGATCATGAGAGGTCTTGAACGAGTAGATGTGACTTGGTTATTTATACTTTCGAATAATAGAAGGACTAGGGGCATTCCATGAAGTTAGCAAGTAGCACATTTAAGACTAATCGGAGAAAATTCTTTTTCACTCAACGCACAATAAAGCTCTGGAATTTGTTGCCAGAGGATGTGGTTAGTGCAGTTAGTGTAGCTGGGTTCAAAAAAGGTTTGGATAAGTTCTTGGAGGAGAAGTCCATTAATGGCTATTAATCAATTATACTTAGGGAATAGCCACTGCTATTAATTGCATCAGTAGCATGGGTTCTTCTTAGTGTTTGGGTAATTGCCAGGTTCTTGTGGCCTAGTTTTGGCCTCTGTTGGAAACAGGATGCTGGGCTTGATGGACCCTTGGTCTGACCCAGAATAGCAATTTCTTATGTTCTTATGTTCTTAGATGACCGTATTCCCCTTGGATGGTGGAAGGTCCACCACAAAGTCTATGGATAAGTGAGTCCACGGCTCTTCTGGTGCAGTTAATGGCTGGAGGAGGCCCCAAGGTCAACCTACCAATGGCTTCTGCTGGGCACAGGTTAGACATGAGTCCACATAGGCACGAATATCAGATATCATAGTGGGCCACCAGTAGTAGCGTTGGAGTAGGCATAGTGTTCGGGGGCATCCCAGATGGCCGGCCAGCTTGGAGTCGTGCGCCCAATGCAGGACCCTTTCTCAGAACCGGCAAGGCATGACATTATTCCCAGCTGGAACCATAATGGTGGTTGACAAGCAGATACAGGCAGGGTCTATAATGTGACTCAGATCATCTTGAACATCTTCAGGGTCGAAGGAACTATCAGAGGTTCTTCTCCGCCAGATGGTAATGGAGCTCGAAATTAAAGCAAGAGAGGAATAATGCCCAGCGGGCCTGGCGAGCATTCAGACCCTGGGCATGTCTGAGGTGCTCGAGGTTCTTATGATGCGTAAAGATGGTGAACTTAAACTGAGCGCCTTCCAACCAGGGGCACCATTCTTTGAGGGCGAGCTTGATCACTAATAACTCCCTGTCCCCTACGCTATAATTTTGTTTGGCATGAGAGAACTTATGGAAGTATAACAAGCATGAAGGAGAACTCCTTGGATCGAGTACAGGCTCAGAACCACCCCAGCCCCTATAGCCGAGGCGTCCACCTCTACAATGAAGGAGCGGTTCGGATCTGGTTGGCGCAAACAAGAACCATAAAGGAAGGCATTCTTGAGGTCTTGGAAGGCAGCTAGAGCTTCTGAGGACCAGTTCTTTGTGTCACTGCCTTTCCGAGTCATAGCCGTGAGGGGAGCTGCCAACAGGCAGTAGTTCGCTATGAAATGACGATTGTTAAATCCTAGGAACCTTTGAAGCGCTCGAATACCCACTGGTCGGGGCCAGTCGCAATACCCTTTAATTTACTAGGGTCTATGGTAAAACCTCACTGGGAAATGATGTAGCCTAGGAAAAACAAGCTGGATCTTTCAAAAGACATTTGTCCAACTTAGAGAACAAAATATTTTCCCATAGGCGCTGGAGTACAGTGCAGACTACAGCAGCAGGAACACTGCTTGGATGTTTTGGCAGCTACTGTAGAAAGATTGGCGAACCGGTTGGACTCTACACATCTGGTGGCACCTCCACCTCCGGTTCTTGTTCCAAGTCCCAGTCCGGTTGCGACTATGCATCTACCAGCTCCACCCCGATACTCGGGCGAAGTTATGCCGAGGTTTCTGCTCTCCAGCCAATGCAGTTCCTATCCAACCAGCAGAAGGAAAGAAAAGCAAAGGATGATTAAGAACAAACGGGGAGAGGAAGGGATCAGAAAGAGAAGAGAAGAGGAAAATGGGATGAGAAGACAGGCAGGGAGTGATTCTGATCAGTCTGAAACTTAGGTTATTTAATACACTTTAGTGTGTTAATAAACATTAATGATAACATAGCTATGAAAGGAACAACATGAAAATATATAAATGAACTATACCAATGCAAATTCATGGAAATCATCTTATTAATATTGAAATATGCTAATGCAAATCACATGAAGTGAGCATGGGAGATGCAGCTAAGTTGTATTATTGTATTTATTTATACATTTAATCATTTACATGAATTAAAGCATAAGGGAAAAAAGTTACAAAAAATTATAAAAAATACAAAATGAAGGAAACTATGTAACCTATTTCAAGTCCCCATGAAGTGAGACTGGCGAAGAGAATACATACTGTACAAATCAATTGCTTTATATTAATGGACCATATAACCCCAAAACTCCCAACTACTTCTGATATCCAAAAGATATCACTAAGTGGGGAGGATTATAAAAACAAATTTGTAAACAAACATTTACATGGAAATTTCAAATAAAAACTACCACCAACAACAATATCTCTTTGTTTAATCTGAAGAAAAGATTTCTTCCTAACTTGGTAGACTTAGAAACATCAAGAAAACATTTCATACTTCTATTTAAAATATTCACAAATAACCAGATCTTTATCAGAAACAAGTAGAAAAGTTATAACCAAAGTAGCCCTAGAGGAAATATTTTCATTAGAAGCTTATAGGAAATCTGAAACATCTTTACTATCAAAAGAAGAAAACACATCTATATCCCCTTCTAAATGCTTAAAATTAGGCAAGTAAAAACATTTTGAAAGAGATCACCCTATCTTAAGCAATCTGCAACACTTCAAGTGCATACTTTTTAAACAATTCAAAAAGTGACAGAAATATGAACATAAGAACATAAGAAAATGCCATACTGGGTCAGACCAAGGGTCCATCAAGCCCAGCATCCTGTTTCCAACAGTGGCCAATCCAGGCCATAAGAACCTGGCAAGTACCCAAAAACTAAGTCTATTCCATGTTACCATTGCTAATGTCAGTGGCTATTCTCTAAGTGAACTTAATAGCAGGTAATGGACTTCTCCTCCAAGAACTTAACCAATCCTTTTTTAAACACAGCTATACTAACTGCACTGACCACATCCTCTGGTAACAAATTCCAGAGTTTAATTGTGCGTTGAGTAAAAAAGAACTTTCTCCGATTAGTTTTAAATGTGCCCCATGCTAACTTCATGGAGTGCCCCCTAGTCTTTCTACTATCTGAAAGAGCAAATAACCGATTCACATCTACCCATTCTAGACCTCTCATGATTTTAAACACCTCTATCATATCCCCCCTTCTCTTCTCCAAGCTTAAAAGTCCTAACCTCTTTAGTCTTTCCTCATAGGGAAGTTGTTCCATTCCCCTTATCATTTTGGTTGCCCTTCTCTGTACCTTCTCCATCACAATTATATCTTTTTTGAGATGGGGCGACCAGAATTGTACACAGTATTCAAGGTGCGGTCTCACCATGGAGCGATACAGAGGCATTATGACATTTTCCGTTTTATTCACCATTTCCTTTCTAATAATTCCCAACATTCTGTTTGCAGATTCTCTTGGGACTCTTGCTTATTATTCATAAAAAAGTTGATCCTTAACATTAAATGCTTGAATAGCACACAGTATATTAATTTGGTCTTTTAATGGAATCGTTTGCTGCTGTATCCCCTCTATACACTGCTAAAATTACATTAATTTGGATGACCCTCCAGTCGAAAAGTCACAAAGTTGAGTCACAGTCTGCACCAAGGTGATCTTGGTATGAGATACCACCTGCCACATTATATGTTGTCAGGGCCAGCAGCTGCTTCTAGGGATGTGCAGACCAAAAGTTTAAGTTCATAAGTCCATAAGTCGAAAGGGGGGGTCATTTGCGGTCAATATGGACATATGGAGAATTCCATAAGTTGAGTCTATGTCCATATGCGCAAATAAAAATTTAAACCCCTCACCCGCCTTAATCCCCCCCCCCAAGACTTACCAAAACTCCCTGGTGGTCCAGCGGGGTCAGGACAACATTTCTGAACTCCTTTGCAAGGAGCACGTGAGGTCGGCGTCACGTCGGAGTGACGCGGCGTCACGTGATTCCCCTCGGGTTCGCTCCCGGAACCCTCGTTGGGCCCAAAAGGCACTTTTGGCCAGCTTGGGGGGGAGGCCCCCCCAAGCTGGCCAAAAGTGCCTTTTGGGCCCAACGAGGGTTCCGGGAGCGGACCCGCGGGGAATCACGTGACGTCGGCGCCACGTCGGAGTGACGCGGCGTCACGTGATTCCCCTCTGGTTCGCTCCCGGACCCCTCGTTGGGCCCAAAAGGCACTTTTGGCCAGCTTGGAGGGGTCAGGAGGCCCCCCCAAGCTGGCCAAAAGTGCCGTTTGGGTCCAACGAGGGGTCCGGGAGCGGAACCGCGATGGACCACGTGACGTCGGCGTCACGTCGGAGTGACGCGGACGTCACGTGATTCCCCATGCGTCCGCTCCCGGACCCTCACGGAACTTTTGGCCAGCTTGGGGAGTTTTGGTAAGTCTTGGGGGGGGGGGGGGTATTAAGGAGGGTGAGGGGTTTAAATTTTTATTTAGATCAACAATCGCGATTTCAAACGTATTCAACATAGCTATGTTGAATAAGTTGGAAATCCGATCGTTTACGCCTCATCACTTTTTTAAGTTAAAAAAAAAAAAAGTTGTGTTTTCCATTTAAGTTCAAAACGAATGCACACCCCTAGCTGCTTCTCCTACCTTCAAATCCTGTGAAACATGCGGTAGAAATACAGGGACGGTACAGGAAGGGTTCCTAATCTTGAGATTTCTCTATTCTGTGGGCTGCAAGTCTTATCTTGGCCTAAAGCTATCAAAGATGGCATAACTGTAATGGGGGAAATGGGGGTCCATTGTGCAGGGCTCAAGGATATTTTGGAGCCCTCGCCACTCATGTTTCTGGACATATTAATCTCTGGACAGTGAACAAATCCGTGTGTAAGACCAGTTAACAGAGTAGAAGCCACAAATATTTCTAGAAGTTTTAGCTTTCTTCTTTCTTCCCATAGGAGTTCAGGGAACAAAATGATGACATTAACATTGTACTTCACAACTGGAAGAAGAAGATAGATTCCAGACGCAGCAAGTAGATTAGCCATGGTTCACCTCATTAACCTCCCAGTTAAGTTGTTTTATAAACAATAGGAGTCTAACACAAGCCCTGATGGGAGGCTTTGATCTTCTCCCACACTTTCAGTCAAGATGAAGGCCCCTACAGGCCAAAATAAGTCCAGCCCAATGCTCTGAGTACAAAGAAACAGTGGCTACGTTAACACAGACATAATATGGTCTAAAATGTAAAACATGCTAATGAGTAGTTTTATATACAAATTCATGCAAGTCATCTGGGTAATATGATATAATGTAAACTATGTGAAGTAACCATGTAGTTAAGTTAAAGAGTTAGTTTCAAGAGACTAACGTGAGACCCAAAGGGGGATCTGATCTCCTTCCACCCTGTTGTCAAAATGAAGGCCCTTCCAGGCTAACATTTTCCCACACCACTCCACCCACTCTCTAAATATAAAATGGCTGCCTGAGTCCCCCTCCCATTCCTCCAGTTCCCCTTCTGACCCCCAACACCTGATTACTAAGAAATTGTGGTTGCTGATCTCTTCTCTCACCCCACTCCTTCCCATAATTAAAAAAAAAAAAAAAAAGCAGCATAAATTCTTCCTGCTTTTAGAGATCTTTAAAGCTAAGTATCACTTCCAAGTCTATTAGGGAAGCTGTTTCCACTTCTCCCACAACCAACTGATCCAAGGATGTCAAAAATAGAGCCATGGATTAGAAAAGGTATTAATTATGATGCCTTGGTGAGAAACAGATGACACAACTTGATACTCTTTGTTTTCTTCTTAATAATAATGCTTATGGCACTACTGGATGTATGCAGCACTGTACAATGGTGATAAGCGCATGTAAACTATGTAAGCATCTGAGGCGATGGGAGGTAAAGTAGTGTGCACATTATGCATTAACAAGAGAAGTGGGATTTAAACTGTAGGTTCTGTGACTCTCTGTCCACTACTTTCACACTAGGCCAACCCTCTATCCACCCCTCCCTCTTTTCCACAGCAGTCGAGAATTAGTGAGGTAAGCAAAGGAGAAAGGAGCACCAAGCTCAGGTTACAAGGAGTTAGTTGGGCAGTGACATGAGGGGTGCATTTCCTATTTCCTATCCTGCTGGTGCTGAGGTCCTAAAAGATGCCCGATGACTTCATGTGCTCATGTGAGTCAAACAAGCATATGAGATCATTTTGGACTTTTAGCACCAGCCGGAGCTCCCTTCTGTCCCCGGCTTTTCTTTTGAAGAGCTCCAAAGGGGTAGACAGGAGTGTGGAGGATGTGAGAGGGGCGAGGACAGCTAAGGTTCTTACAAGTACATGAAGGCGAGGGATATGATGGTGCTCCTCAGGCAGCTATTGTTTCTTTGTACTCAGGAGCGGGGCTTGGGAAGATGGCTCAGATACTCACTGTTTCTTAGTAATCAGGGTTGGAGAGGTGGGGGAGGGGGCTCAGGCACTGCTACTTCTTTGTGCTTGGGGGGGGGGGGGGGGGTGAAATGGGTCTCAACCTCTTTGAGGGCTGGCCTTAACTGTAGCCAATAAATACACACATTGCCACCCATGGGGAAAACTGACTGTTGACCTCCCATTAACTGCCCTATCAGGCATTCACCCATTAACACAGTTAAGGGACAGTTTTTAGGCAATTTTATAAATAGTTTCTTTTGTTTGTCTTAACTGACAGCTGAATTATCTAAAACTAGTTTTAATACTGCTGTTTTAAGGATAATGCCATTAATTCAAAATCAATCCATATTATTTGCCTATTCCTGTTGAACATAATAATGAAGGCAATTGTGGCTGTCTCTTTTTTCACATATTTAGCTAACAACCCAGCCAGCAGACCATCAAAGCTGAAAATATATTGTCATTTCTACAAAATGTCAGGAAAACAGATGCAGAAACAATAAATGTTTATGTCACATGCATATTCACAAGGTTGTTTTTTTTTTTTTTCTGCTGCTGTTGCTTCATTTTGGCATCCTGTCTGCATGAAACTTTTTTTATTTTTTTATTTTTTAATAGAGCATTCACCTCTGCAAAGTCTGAAGAATAACCTGCTTGAACGAATGGATAACATGTTTAGTTCCATCACTTTCAGAAAGTCAACATCTGCTGCAGGTGATCATGAGCGACAAGTTAACACCATTCGTATAAACCAGCCATTCATGGGAACCACAGGAGTTTACCAGATTAAAAATCTGTATTCTGCACAGTATAAGACACCAAATCAGAACAGAAGCTTCCCGAGAAAAGTGCTTTACTAGGTATTTGATGCTAGGGTTCTAGGGCAAGGAGGATGTGATGTATGGGCTTTTCTAATGTATTCACCTTGTCTTTATATTAACAGGCATTAGGCCTAAGGTGCACAGTGAACTCGTGTTAACTCTTGCGTTACCTAGTGCTTAATGCTCCATCTACCAAAGAATGTAAAAATGCATAAATGTGAATTTGAAAAGCCCGGTGTGCATTAATTATGGTTACACAAATAAGTTGAGCTCGTGCTCACCAAGCAAACTTTAAAAGCAGGCGCGTTGCGCGCTATCTCCCGCAGCATGCACATTTTGAAAGTTTTAAAAAATATGCGGGGGGTGGGCATGGTCTGGATGGGGCGTGAAACAGAGATGTGCAGATAAATACTTAAGTGATCCATTGCCCTCCAAGGCCCCTGTCTGCTATGCATGACCTGCAAGTTAAAATATAAAGATAAATAGGAAGGTCAGGGCTAACTGGGAGAAGGGAAGGCTATTAAACCAGGAGGGTTCGGAGGACCTAGCTTTTAATTGGGCAGACTGGGGCTGAACTGGTAAAACTGGGAACAGATTTGGCATGTGCCCCTTTTAAAATCCCCTGATTTACGTGGTAGAAGCGGTATTTGTGCGCTCTTGCGCATGCCCACTTAAAATTTGATGCACATGTGCATGCGACAAATCTATTTTATAATATGCACACATATATGCACGCAAGTTATAAAATAACCACATCTCTGGGCATGGGACAACAAATGTGCGCATATATATGCCCGCGTGCTAGTTTGAAAGTTACCATCCGTTTTTTCATGTAAATTAGTATGACCATGAGACAACATAATTACGCATGCAAGCGACCCAAAATGAAAGCCAGCAGGTACCAATAGGATCATTAACACTCAGTGTTGGAATCTGTGGGAGGGAGCGCTAGGGAACACTCCCGATTCCGGGGAGATGTGTGCCCTTGGACCATGACGCGACTGCAGAGAGGAGCTCTGTGGAAGTGACATGGCAAGCAAGACGTGTCCAAGCAAGAGAGGAGCAGGCTGGCCACTGCCCTAACCTCTGCTGAACCTGCATGCACTGGTAGAGATCCAGCAATGCAATGTTGGTCTGGGGTAGCCCTCTGGCCATTCGATAGCCCTTTCAGACCTGCCACTAGAGAGCAACAGATGCGGCAGGACAGACAGAGGTCGAGGACAGGCGATGGTACTGGAACTAGGAACAAGACAAACCTTGGACTTGGACTAGGCTTGAAGAATTGAGCAAGGCGAGGATACTTGGAACTTGGAACTCAGACAAGACGAAGATGCTTGGGACTTGGAACTTGGAACTCAAATGAGATGAGGACACTTGGGATTTGGAACTTGGAACTCAGATAAGACGAGGACACTTGGAACTTGGAACTCAGATGAGACAAAGACACTTAGGGGTAGATTTTGAAAAACTGCGTGATCGCATACTTTTGTTTGCACAGCAGGCGCAAACAAAAGTACGCTGGATTTTATAAGATACGCGCGTAGCCGCGCGTATCTTCTAAAATCCTGGATTTGCGCGTGCAAGGCTGCCGATTTTGGGTTCCCTCTGAGGCCGCTCCGAAATCGGAGCGGCCTCAGAGAGAACTCTCTTTCGCCCTCCCCTCACCTTCCCCTCCCTTCCTCTATCTAACCCACCCCCCCCGGCCCTATCTAAACCCCCCCCTTTATCCATGGATTTATGCCTCCCGGAGGGAGACGTAAATCCACGCGCGCCAGCGGGCTGCTGGCGCGCTGAGACCCGACCCGGGGGCGGTTCCGGAGGGTGCGGCCACGCCCCCGGGCCGGCGCCACACCCCAGACCCGCCCCCCAAATGCCGGGCCACACCCCCCAAACGCGGCGTCACTCGGTGACGCCCCTGACACGACCCTTTTCAGAAACCCCGGGACTTACGTGAGTCCAGGGGTTCTGCGCGCACCGTGGCCTATGGAAAATAGGCACGCGGGCGCAAGGCCCTGCTCACATAAATCTGGGCGGATTTACGCGAGCAGGGCTTTGAAAATCCGCCCGTTAGAACTTGGAAGGACTCGAATGAGGAGTTGGAACTTGGAAAGACTCACACGAAGACTTGGAACTCAGAAGGACTTCAGACAAGGACTTGGAACTTGAAACAGCTTACATGAAGACTTGGAACTCAGAAGGGCTTCAGACAAAGACTTGGAACTTGGAACAGCTCACACGAAGACTTAGAACTTGGAACAGCTCACACAAAGACTTGGAACTTGGAACTCGGATGGGACGAGACCACTTGGAACTTGGAAGGAAGGAAAACAAGAACTCAGGATACTTGGAGACTTAGACAGGCACTGCCCCTGAGGGCACCCTACACACCTGATGAGGGCTGGTCGCGGACCACCTTGTCCCATGGCACGCCCTGCACAACCTGGAGGCTGGTCATGGACCATGAAGAGAGCGGAACAAGCACAAGTCTGAGGCTCAGGATGAAGGAGAAATCCAGGCAGTGCTGGAAGACAGATCCTGCCAGAAGAGGACTTCAGCCACCAGAAACAGACACCGGATTGATATGGATTTACTCCCAGGAAAGGTCAGCTGGAGATGAGGTCCGGTGCAAGCAAAGCTGAACCTGGAGCTAGGAACCGACGGTACTTCAGGAGTAGGAGTGGACGAAGGACATCAGGATCAAGACATGGAACTTGGAACATCAAAATCAGGACTTGGAACTCAGGACATCAAGGTCAGGACTTGGAACTCGGAGACTTGGAACATCAGGACTAGAATGTAGGACATCGGATATGAAAGGACATCAGGACATCTTGAGATCTATACAACTGGACATCTAAGACATCTGGACATCAGGGACCTCTAGAGAAGAGGACCAGAGACATCTGGAACATGAAGGATGAAGACATCAGAAGACTGAGACATCTGGACATCTGAAGACAAGGGGGCATCAGGACCTCCAGAGATAGGGAGATGCCTGGACATAGAGACATGGAGACATCAGGACATCTGAAGACACAGAGACATCAGGACATCTGGAGACATGAGGCGGAATCTGTCAAGAGACCAAAACATGGACCGAAGATCAAGACGAAGGTTCAGGAACCATGGACAAAGATAAGGAGGACCAATGAGGAACAGAGTGCCTTGAAGAAGTGAAGAGGGATCATGGAGGTCTCCTGGAGTGAAGAGCTGGAACTGAAGATCCAGGAGAGGTCTGACTCCATGACCAACTCCTTGCACAGGCGAAGAGGAAATGAAGGCTGAGCCCTTTTGTAGGGCTGAAGAGGAACCCCCAGGATGACATCACAAGGAGGAGCCAGGAGGTCTGGCCCTTTAAATCCTAAGGAGAGGCACGGCCCCAAGCCTAAGGAAGAAGGCAGGACCTCGGACAGCAGCCATGCTGTGAAGAACTGAAGCAGGCCCGAGGAGTTGGAGGCGGCTCCTGCCGCGAAGAGAGAAGACTGCAGGCAGAGACTCCCCACGCAGGGGAGGAGATGACGTCAGTGGCCTCCGAGCCCAGAAGAAGAAGGCTTCGGCGGTGACCTGCAGGCCACGGGAAGAAGGAGATTCGGGGCGACCTCCAGGCCACTGAAGAGCTGGAGGAGGAGGCGGCGCCCAGGCCACGGGGAAGACCGCAGAGTCAGCAGCGGCCTCCAGGCCGTGAAGAGGAGTGGTGTCGTCCCATGCCGCGAAGCTTGACAGCGGTGGCAGCATTGGCAGCGGCGTCTGGTCCGCTGCAGAGGAAACATCAGCGGCAGCCTCCTAGCCTCGAAGAGAGGCGGAGATGGCGGCAGCCCGCTGTGGAACGCAGCAGCAACGATGAGATGATGGCGGTGGCCTCGAGGAATGGCATCAAAAGGCTGTGGAGAAGTAAGGTACTGATTGTGGGCCTTCCCACAAGCAGGATCGCAACTCTGAGGAGGTGCAATCTACCATAATGATAACAAATATACGTCTCTGCAGTTCCTATTTTAACTGAAGGCAGAATACAATATTTTTCAGGTACAATGAGCCCTAACCCAAAAGAGCTTACACTCTATGGAGAGAATTTTCAAAGGAGTTATGCACATAAAAGTAGCATACGTCCTCACAATTTTCAAAAGCCCAATGAGGCAAGACAAGGCAAGGTAATGCAAAGAGACAGCAAGCGACATGCACTGCAAGGCAGGAGGACCTGTTGTTGAGGTAAGGCTTTGGCGTGAGGCTGGGATTTAAATACCCTGCCGTGTGACATCATCACTGCATGCTGGCGTTTCCATTTCCTGCCACAAGACCTTCAAGAGTTGGCATATTGCATATGCGCACACCTAGGAAAACCTGGAGGCATGGCGGCATTTCGGATGCATTAATGGCATTCGGGGATGTGTGGCTGGTCACGGGACATCTTACAGCCAGCCAAAATGTTACAGGAACTGGAGAATCACATGCCTTCAACTTTGTCCCTCGTGTCCACCCATATAATCCACAGCTGCTAAAGGATCTGCTTCTGATTTGCATTTTATTTGTTGGAACCAAGCACTGCTAGATGAGTGTTAACACCTCTACCAAGCCTGGCTTGAATAGCTGAGGGCTGTTCAAATGCTGATCCTTCAAAAGGTTGGTGGAGCATGCTGGGAGGACCATATCCATTCTGTAAAGGATAGGACAACATGCCCCCTCATCTGCTATGGCAAAAAGATGGCATTTTGACATATTTACAGAGGGAGAGGGACAACTGCAGATGTAAGGAGAGTAACAGAGGAGGTAGAAGAAAGAACAAAGTATGGTGGATGAGGAGTTCAGAATACTAGATCCAGCAAGGTAGAAGCAGGTCTGGACAAGCCAGCATTATCTAAGTTCAGAAATTGGTCTAGAGAATTGTTTCTCAAGCTAGTCCTGAAGTACACCCTATCCAGTTTGGTTTTCAAAATATCCTGAATGAGTATGCATGAGAGAGATTTGCATGCGCTGACTCCATTGTGAGCAAATCTAGCTCATATATATTCACTGTGATATCCTGAAAACCAGACCCTCCAGAGGATATTCCAGAACTGGCTCAGAAATACTGGTTTAGAGAGCATGTTGTAAAACTTAGCAGAGAACTCTACAGTGAAAGTCTAGCATTATTTATTTATTTATTTATTTATTTATTTAAAAACTTTATAACATGCTCTAGATCAGTGGTTCTCAATCTTTTTTTCTGTCGGGACACACCTGATAGTTCTCATCTCACATGCATGACACACTGAGCAAATGACTGTCACAAGAGTAAATATAAATGTACACTTTGCATCCACAGGAACCTCACCTCTACCCCCAACCCTCAGCAATGAGTATAAAGCAGAAGTAGAACATTCCCCATACAACTCATCATACAAAAAATATATTATTATGTTTTTAAATTTATTATTTATTAAGTTATACACCAGAATATATTTTTGTTAAGGTATAACATATAACTTAACACAAAAGATATTCTGGTGTTACCTCAATAACAGCAACACAATCTCCCTCTACTACCAGGCACAACAGCCCTACTTATAAAAAGATAGCAGTTCACTACCAATGCATGTCCTATTGAGAAAATACAACAAATAAGGTGAGGTATTTTACTAGCCTACATGCTAGTTAAATACTTCACCTCAGTCACACACACAAAATCGACCTTCACCAAGTACAGAAAGCCCACAAATTACAAATATGGAGACAGAAACTGGAATGGAAACCCAAAAAAGCCACTCTGCATGCAGTACAAAATTGGAGAAATGAAACAGAAATATAACACCTAACACAGTACTAGGATATGCAATAATGCACAAAAAGTAATCCACATAAACTTACACCTGCATTATGGCATGCACTCAAATGGAACAACTCTACCTATAAAAAGGCAACACAACAAATATTAAGCCAGGCCCTAAACAACAATACATCTCCAATTAGGGACACAGAAAAAGCCAAGGCAACCAGCTATAGATCCCCGCATAGTTTTACAGTTGTAAAACTATATGAATAAATATTTCAAAAGTGCTGATAAACAGAACAAAATCAAACAATTAAAACTCTTAAAAAATATAAAAAATTCTTTGAACACCAATACAATATTTCAAAACAGCAGACACATCACATAATACCCAATAATTAAAATGTCAGTCAATCAAGAAAAATGAACTTAAAAAGCCACCTTTACTTACCCTCTCCAGCAATTCTCCTACTCCTTTCCCTGGCAGGCCACACTAGAATCAGCAGTAGTTGCTGAAGCTGTCCTCATAGTCCTCTTCCTTAGGGACCACAACCAGTCTCTGTCTTTCTATCATACACTTACACATACATACACACATCAGTCATACCCTCAAGACCAGTTTCTGTCTCTCACATGCACTCACACACACCAGTCACCTCCCTGATCAGTCACTCTGTCACATACACATGTCACATCTTTCACCAGTCTCTCTCAATCACACAATGCTCTCTCTCTCTTACTTACACACAGGCTTTCAATCACAAACATGTTTGCTCTCTCTCTCTCTCTCTCAACTCACACACACACACAGACTGAAGCACCCTCTCCCTATTATACACATCACACACACACACACACACACACACACAGACTGAAATACCCTCCCCCTCATATATACACCATACACACACACACACACACACACAGACTGAAATACCCTCCCCCTCATATATACACCATACACACACACACACACACACACACACACACAGAAACACCCTCTCCCACACATACACATACACACCACACACACATACATACACACATAAGCACTCTCCTCCCCTCACATACACACACATACACTACACACACACACACACACACACACACACACATACCACACCTGGCCCCAGCTGAACAGCTGAGCCTTTGGTCCCTGTTGACCTAGTCTCCGGCGGTGGCAGCGTTCCAATCTTCAGGCCCCGCCAGCCTGGTCTCTGATGGTGGCCAATGCTGTGATCTTCAGCCCCGACCAGCCTGATCTCTGGTGACAGCAGTGTTCCAGTCTTCGGCCCCTGCTGGCTTGCTCTCCAGTGGCGGCAGCACTCTGATCTTCGGCCCCTGCTGACCTACTCTCCGGCGGCCAGCACACTGATTTTGGCGCTGCCAGCTGCAGGTAGCACGCAACACACTTGCCAGTGCTTGGCGACACACTAGTGTCGTGAAACACCAGTTGAGAATCTTAGCTCTAGATCATGTTCAAGATGGTTAACAATGTGCATATTCCCATAGACAGCAGCAACTCCTTTGGCAGCTGAGGCTAGGTAATATTTCTAGCATCCTTTTATTTACCTGTGAGGTTGCCTACCATTTGAAAGTCCTGGTTTCTTGTATTATGTATACCTGCAGTGAGAGAAAGAGAAAGGTTAGTGTATTTGTAACAGAGTTAAAATAAAGAAGTTAATATTCAAAAGCCATTTAGACAGATAACTTGCAAGTTATTCATTTTAATGGCAAGTTTTGGCATATGCACTTATTCAGCCCCTTATCTGGCAAGATTTTAGCTGGATAAGTCATTCGCTGCCTAAAATGTGTGTGTGAGAGAGAGCGAGAGACTCTTTACCAGACGTACCTATTTGTCAACTATTTACAGCACCATAAAAGGGACAACTAGAAACTGGAGGTGAGGTTTTGGTGGTAGTCTAGGGTTAGGGGGACAGTTTACATGCACAGTCAGAGGTACGAAACAGCCCAGGACACATCAATGAAGATTTGATGTGATTTGAAGTGAGAAAAGGTACACAACGATGATTTGTACATTGTACTCTCACCAAGTTTGATGCATTCTCTACCTAGCTGCTATCAGTCTAGGGTATGAGTACATTGTGCAAATCTCATCTTTGTGTACCTTTCCCCACCCCAAATCACATCAAATACTGTGCTCTTCGTTCCTATGACTGTGCATGTAAAACCGGCCCCCCCAAACCCTAGACCAACACCATAACCACACCTCGAGTTACTAGTTGATCATCCTACCATGGTATAAATAGGTAAACTACCCTAGTGTCTGTCTCTGTCTCTCTGTCTCCCTTTCTCATTCTTTCTCTCTCTCCCTCCCCTCTTTCCATCTTCTCTTTCTAAAAGAGTGTTTGCAATATTTAACACAAATTTCAGCTTGAGCACATCAGACAGCATAACACCAGGAAAAAAGATGTAGTTATTTTCAGCATCATAACCTGCACTATGCTATTGCATGAAACATTAAGCACCCCTCAATTTCATAAACTCTGCCCAAACTCATCCCTTTTGACTAAATTTAAAAAATTTGCATATGCATTATTTATCACATGCATTATGGCATTATTACAGGCATTAGGGCCCTAATGACCGCGATAAGGCTCTAATGCAATTGATGAATGACCCCCTTAGTCAGATGGATACCTGTAGACCTTGTGTGATCAGATAATGTACTATTTAACTGGATATCCTCAAAAAACAAATGCAGCTCTGGAGTGCCAGGAGCACAAGGAGCGGGTGAGTTTCGACCTGGTTCCCAGCTGGGAATTTTTATGCTTCTTGGGGGAGGGTCCAGGTTCCAAAGTTTTTGTTCAATTTAAGTTCTTTAAAAATAAATCTTATTGAATTTTAATTTTTGAGTCAAGGTAGTTATTTCAGTGAGCTACCAATCATTGCATTTCAGGTTTTATTACTGATTGTGTCTCTTTAATCCAAATTTTATGGCACTTACTTCTCTCCCCTTCCTCGAGGGAAACCATTTGTATTGTTTATAATTAAAATATATTTTATGTGTGACAGCTTTTGGAGGAAAAATGAAGGAAAAAGGTTTTCCCCTCTTTGGCCCAATGACAGGTACTGATGCTTTTTTTTTTCTCTGTATTGCCCAGGAGGCTTACATATCCAGAGAAAGTATTAGAAATGTGCTTGCTGAGAGCAGCATCCTTCCCAAGAAAATGGGAAAACATCAAAAGGTTAGCAGGTCTAGAGAAAAGAGCATAGATGTATTAAAAAGACAGAATGTAGCAGAGGAAAGCATCAGACAATTCTAGAAATGAGGTTCCCTAAGCAGGTTTGAAGAAAAGCTACATTTTCACAAGAGGAGTGACCAAGCTGTCATCACTGCACTGATGAAGGATGCATGCTGCAGCATGGGTAGGTGACAAGATGTGTGTGTGTGTGTGTGTGTGTGTGTGTGTGTGTGTGTGTGTTTGTGTGTATGTATGTATGTATGTATGTATGTATGTATGTGCATGCATGCAGGGAGGGAGGAAAAGAGGGACACATACCCAGACATTTAGTGACAGTACTTGAACGACTGACAGAGTAAAAGGATATCTATTGAGTCAGATAGATTACTGCAACTCCCTTTATCTAGGATTGCTGAAAACATTGATTAAAACACTGGAATTAGTCCAGAATGCAGCAATTTATATAATTTATGGCTTGCCCTGGGAGACTAACTGGACCTTCTATAAAAAGGAGCTACATTGACATCCAGTGAATGAGAGGATTCAGTTTAAAGTTTTAACCATGGCACATAAATCATTCTTTAAGACAGATTACTTTCTTGGTGATAAGATTAAAGCATATGTGCCAACTCATGATTTGCGTTCATCGAGGCAAAATCAGTTAACTATTCTAATGATTAATTCCTTTTGGTTACAAACAAAAATTTGGCATGCTTTCTCTTTAGTCATTTCAGCATTGTGGAATATGTGGCTTTAGCGTTTCATCAGAGGTTCAGTAAGAAAGAGAAGGCTTTCTTATTAAGTGTATGCAAGCAACCTGGTATTTTAAGACTAATGCAGTGAAGATGCTATATGTTTTTTATGTTATTATTAGTGTTTTATTGTATATGTGATTGTATTTTTTAATTATTGTATTGATTTATTGATATAATTATGTGTGTATTGGTATAAACTGCTTTGAATTTGGAGTTATGGTGGAATATAAAAATGGAATAAATAAATATACTGTGTGTGAATATATATCTATGTATATATTTGTACTTACAGCAACCTGCAGATTGGCATGGAGTTGAATCAGTCTTGTGCATGAAGCAAGAGCCCCTTGATCTTCTTCTTAAAGTCCTTCAACTCATAATAATAGAAAGCACATTGGTTGTAGCACTAGAGGTCAGGAAGGAATGCCAGGAGGAGGAGGAGGAGGATATCCCAGCAGATAAAAACAGATGGCCCCTCTCCAGCAGGAAGACCTGTGCCAGGAGCAGCAGGTCTCCTCTGAAAAACTGGGGTTTCCTTGCCTATGGTGGAACATGTACACCATGTTATCCCCATATGCACAGGAGCCGGAAATTGGAACACATGCAAAGTTTACAAAATTCAGCCATACAGACTATGCATGCACATGCAAATATGTATACATTTGTTGGATTTTTAGAGCTCTGCAGCTGTCACAGGAGTTGGCTAAAAATCCAGAGTAAATTTCCTCCAGTTAGCAGTAGTGAAAATTGGCCTTTTTCAGTATATACCCTTTATTTGTAGCTAAAACCCAAAGGGGTAGATTTTCAAAGGGTTACACGCGTAAGTTACACGTGTAACCCTTAAAAAAAAACCCTGTGCACGCCGAGCCTATTTTGCATAGGCTCAGCAGTGCGCGCAAGCCTCGGGATGCGCGTATGTCCCGGGGCTTGCAAAAAGGGGCAGGGTGTGGGCGTTCCGGGGCAGTCCGGGGGGGCAGGGCAGGGGCGTGGACGGAGCCTGCAGGCACAGCGGCCATTTGCCACTGTGCCCGGGATTGCGGGCCGGCCGTTGGCTGGCGCGCGTAAGCTACGCCTGCCTTTTGGCAGGCGCAACTTACCCGACAAAGGTAAGGGGGGTTCTAGGTAGTGCTGGGGAGCTGGTTATGTAGGGGAAGGGAGGGGAAGGTGGGGGGAGGCGGAAGGAAAGTTCCCTCCGAGGCCGCTCCGATTTCGAAGCGGCCTTGGAGGGAATGGAGGACGGCTGTGCGGCTCGGTGCGCGCAAATTGCACAATTGTGCACCACCTTGCGCGCGCCGACCCTAGATTTATAACATGCGAACAAATCTACGCCCGCGTGCACCTTTTAAAATTTGGCCAAAGATTATATGTAGATCTTCTGGTTTTCCATTTTTGTAAACAATACAATAATTTTCAAACTGGCATGAGGTACACATTTGCATGCACACATCAACAGTATAAACAAATGATTATTCTAACAATCATATATGGTAACCACAACCCATTCCCCATTTAGAGTATATTATTGAACTATGTAACAGTATAACACTGGCACCCTATGGATAATTTAGAAACCAAACCAAACCTATTTGTGCCTAACTGTAAACTGCTGTGATGGTGCACTACTAAATGACGGTATAGAAAAGTTTTTAATTAAAATAAAATTAAATAAATAAATAAACTTGCACCCAGGCACACAACTATTTTATAATTTGTGTGTGTATATGTGCACATGGTTATAAAATAGTCTAGGTTTCACAGATAAGATTTTATAAGGAAAGAAATGATTTAAAAAAGACACTTTTAACTTGCTAACTTTCTAATCCATGTTTCTGTTGCATACGCCACATTGCCGTAGCTCAGGGGTGAGCAACTCTGGTCCTCCTGCATTGCAAACCAGTTGCATTTTCAGATATCCACACTGAATATTCATGAGAAGCATTTGCATACTCCATCCCCATTGTAGAAAAATACATCTCATGCATATTCATTATGGATATCCTGAAAACCTGACAAACATTCAAGACTTGAAGCCTGGAGTTCCCTACCCTTGCTCTAGGTTAATGGCTGCATTAGAAGCCTATGGAGAGAAATTATGACAATGTGTGGCAAACCGCTTCTTGTTTAGGCAGAGAGAATTTAAAAAACAAATCAACTGGTCTCATGCTGAACAAACATTTTCAAAGAAGCACATTTTGATTTGTTTAGCAGAGGGGTTGGCAATTCTTATCCTTGAGTGCCATCAGTCAGTCAGGTTTTCAGAATATCCCTAATGAATAAACGCATGATAGCATACAACTGAGGCAGTGTGCATGCAAATCTAAGTCCCCTGAGAATTCATTAGGGATATCCTAAAAACCTGACAGGTTGGTGGCTTTCAAGGACCAGAATTGCCCACCTCTGGTTTAGGGGTAGATTTACCCCTGCTCTGTAATTAGAATTTCTATTAAAAATGTATTTCCAAGATCGGGCAGCTGGGTCTTCTCTACCCTGAAGAGCTTTCACCTTTTCAGTCTTCCTTCCTAGATGAGCTAGTCCATCCCCTTTATCATTTTGATCTCTCTTCTCTATACTTTTTCTAGTTCTGATATATCTATTCTGAGATGGGGAGGCCAGCACTGTCCACAATACTCAAGTTGTGGTTATACCATGGATCGATACAGAGGCATTATGATATCTTCCATTTTATTTTTCATTCCATTCCTATCCTATTGAAACCTGATAGGCAGATTTTAAAAGCCCTGCACATGCCAAAGCAGGGAGATACGCGCAAAAGTTGGGCCGATGCACAGGGAGTGGATTTTGTAAGCTGCCTGTGTACATGCATATCTCCGGCTATGCACACAAGTCAAAAGTTTTTAAAAAGGAGTGGGGAATGGGCGTGGTATGAGCGGGGCATGGGCATGTCGGGGAAGACCAAGAGATATGCGCATAAATACTTACACGCACAGGCATACGCCAGGGTTCCCAACCACATAACTATACTACTGCTATGGATGATGTGTAAGTAATACATTTAAAAAATATAGGCTAGTCAGCAGGGTTTTAAGGGTTGTGGCTAACAGTTCATAATAACTACAAGATTCTTTACCTCAGTAGTTACATTTAATATGGAGCCCAACATCTTGTGACTATAGTTTGGATTATTCTTCCCTATGGGGTAGATTTTATAAATGTATGCACGGGCGTACTTTTGTTCGTGCACCAGGCGCGAACAAAAGTACGCTGGATTTTATAAGATACGCGTGTAGCCGCGCGTATCTTATAAAATCCGGGGTCGGCGCGTGCAAGGGGGTGCACATTTGTGCAACCGGCGCGCGCCGAGCCAGCGAGCGCTGCCTGTTCCCTCCGAGGCCGCTCCGAAATCGGAGCGGCCTCGGAGGGAACTTTCCTTCCGCCTCCCCTCACCTTCCCCTCCCTTCCCCTACCTAACCCACCCCCCCGGCCCTATCTAAACCCCCCCCTACCTTTGTTGGCAGATTTACGCCTGCAGAAAGCAGGCGTAAATCTGCGCGCGCCAGCGGGCTGCTGGTACGCCATCACCCGACCCGGGGGCTGGTCCAGAGGCCTTGACCATGCCCCCGGGCCCGCCCCCGAAATGCTGCGTCACTCGCGGTCCGCCCCCCCGACACGCCCCTCCATGCAAGCCCCGGGACTTACGTGCGCCGCCGAGCCTATGCAAAATAGGCTTGGCACGCTCAGGGGGGGTTTGGGGTAGGTTTTCAGGGGATACGCGTATATCGTACGCGCGTACCCCTTTGAAAATCTACCCCTATATGCATCACTTTGCACTTGTCCATATTAAATTTCATCCTCCATTTAGTCACCCAGTTCCCCACTATTGCAAGGTCCTCACATAATTCCTCATAATCAGTTTATGATCTACTTTTGGATTTTGTGTAATCTGTAGGCTTGAGCACCTCAATTGTCACTCCCTTTTCCAATTCATTTAATAAATATATTAAAAAGCACCGGGCCCTTCACAGATCCCTGGGGGCACTCCACTATTTATTTTTCTCCATTGAAGATAATGACCTTTCAGTCCTAATCTGTATCTTATCTTTTAGCCAGATATCAATCCACAAAGAACATTGCCTCCTATCCCATGACTCTTTTATTTCCTGATGAGTCTCTCATGAAGGACTTTATCAAATGCTTTTTGAAAATCCAGATACACTATTATGGATATACATTCATTTCAAGCAAATGCAAAAAATAAAATGAATGGTTTGATCTGAATGAAAATAACCGCAAATGGCCTACCAATATACTGATGGTCCAATAACCAATAATTACCTTCAAGATATGTACATAGCAATATTTATTAGAGAATCGGCATGGAACCATGTTTCACATGGTCTGCATCGAGAGGGATAGCTTACATGTGATGAGAAATCCTTATAAAAATGAATAATTGTTGAATATGAATTCCAAATAGAAATTATGATTACGCCATGTACATCATATCATTCCAATGGGAAGCACTTACTGTTACGCCTGTCGGTCGCAGGAAGCTGCGACCGCTGTTGCTCACCTGTCTTTACACTTCCCTGACTCCATGTGGTAGACTGGCAGCCTCCGCCAGCTGACAACGGCCTGCCTACTGCTCCCAGGCCTCCTGGGGTGGCACGGACGATGCCGACCGCCATCTTGCCATCAGGATCCATTAGGCGCGCGCACGGGCCAGTCTTAAGCATGTCATGGTGGGAACCTCGGGGGCATCCCCTCTGGATGACGTCATCTCTTCAGGATATTTAACCCAGCTGGCCCTACTTATGAACGACTTGGCAAAGAGATCCATCCTTGCTAAATCCGCCTCGCTCTCAGAGGACCTGCGTTACAGTTCCTGCTGCTTGGCGTAGACGTCTCAGGTACCTGCTCCTCGGGGCCCCTCTTCTCATTCTCAGCTATCTGCTCCTTAGAGGGACTGACACCTGGATTCTGCCTGCCCCATTCCCCGGGGCTTCCCTGGAACCATCACTATTCTCTTCATGAGTACCCCGCTCTGCGGACCACTTCATGTTCTACTGAGGACCTCTCTGGTGTACCCCGCTCTGTGGACAATTACCATCTCTACGGAGGACTCCCTCAGATGTACACCGCTCTGTGGACCTTTACCAATTCTACTGCTAACCTCATTGGCGTTCCCCGCTTTGAGGACTGCTATCACCGATACTGAGGACCCTCACCGGTATAACCCACTCTGTGGGTCATTACCATCTCTACTAAGGACCTCATCAGTGTACCCCGCTCTGCGAACTGCTATCATCTCTACTGAGCACCCTCTCTGGTGTACCCCACTCCGCGGACCATTACCATCTCTACTAAGGACCTCATTGGTATACCCCGCTCTGTGGACCACTACCGTCTCTACTGAGGACCTTCTTTAGTCTACCCCGTTCCACAGGCCACTACCATCTCTACTGAAGACCTCATCAGTGTATCCCACTCTGCGGACCATTACCAACTCTACGGAGGTATTCCCTCTGGGCTTTCCCCATTCCACCGACCCTGTGTCTCCGGGTCTGTGTGACCTCTTCTCTGGCACCCCCTGCTCCATGGGTTGTGCCTCTATCTCTTTTAATAAAGACTCTAGATTGACATCACTGAGACCTCACCTCCCGACGGTGAGGCTCATGGGACTCCTCCCCGTGGGCGGTACCATCTCTCAGCTCAGGCCAGGGCCTACATACTAACAAAATTCTAACAGATTGCCAAGTCCATGGACCCGGCACAGGTCTCAGCAATCCAAGCCATCCCTGGCCTGGCCAAACCAATCACAGAACAGCAGAAGATCCTAGAGACTTTGTCTAGCGCCTTCAATCAACTGAATAATCGGCTGGACTCCGTTCCATCACCTGCTAAGCCTGATCCAGCTACACATGCACCATCGTTCCGGCCTCCAGTGCCCTTGCTGGTACCTCCTCATTTTGCAGGTGACTCCTTGTTATGTAGGAGCTTCTTGAACCAGTGCAACATGCACTTTTCCTTACAACCTGCTTACTTTCCTGGTGTAGTTTCCAAAACTACATATATCTTATCGCTTCTGGCTGGAAAAGCATTGGCCTGGGCGTCGCCTCTTTGGGAACCTTTGGATCCAATCCTTAATGACCTACTGGACTTCATCGCCCTCTTCTGCACTGTATTTAACGACTGGGACCTGGGCTGCCTGCGTGCCATATTCCTCGATGGTGTGAGTCCACGTATCAAGGATGAGTTGGCGGCATGAGAACTCCCTGAGTCCTTGGACTCCCTTATCGACCTCGCTGGTCGCATAGATCGTCGTCTGCGTGAACGTTCCCAAGAGGTCAGAGGAACCAAGAGAATGGCTTCGAGTGCCTCACGCATTCGCCCAACATCATCTATTCAGGCCATTACATCACCAAGCATCGAGGATGAGGAACCGATGCAAATGGGTCATAGTCACCTATCCTCAAAGGAGAAACATTGTCACCAGAAGGCCGTCTTTGCATGTATTGTGGCCAATTGGGTCATGTGGTACCCTCCTGTCCACTCCGTCTGGGAAACTCCCATGCCTAGGATCTGCCGGAAGACTCCTCCTAGGCCTGACCACACCCAATCCTCCATTAACACTGCCTGTCACCATTAATTTGGACACCCAGGAGTTCCACAGGCTGGCATTAGTAGACTCCGGAGCCGGTGGAAACGTTATCCTCTGGCAACTCATAGAACATTTGCGGATTCCCACTGTCCGCATGCCGACGCCATTGTTACTCTCTTCTCTCCATGGCGAACAATTGCCTGGTGAAGTTACCTTCTCCATGATCCCTATTCAACTTCGCACAAGATCCCTGCATACAGAGATTATTTCTTTCCTGATTTTGGACAAGGCTATACACCCTGTGGTCCTAGGATTGCCTTGGCTGAAAATACAGACTCCACAGTTTGATTGGAGTACTCTCTAACTGTCTCATTGGAGTGACTACTGCCATAAAAATGTTTGGATAATGTGTCCTCGATGCCCTGCTTAACCGCACAGCCATCCATCCCGGGCCTTCTGCCGCAGTATTTCTCCTTCCAGGATGTGTTCTCAAAGAAAGCTGCAGACGTCTTACCTCCGCATCGCTCTTTTGATTGAGCCATTAATCTGTTGCCCAATACTGAGCCACCCCGAGGAAGAGTCTACCCACTTTCTCTGACTGAGACAAAAGTCATGTCTGAATATATACAGGAAAATTTGGCTAAAGGCTTCATTCGGCCTTCCAAATCTCCCACTGCAGCAGGGTTCTTTTTTGTTGGGAAAAAGGACGGTTCCCTCTGGCCATGCATAGATTACCGTGGTTTAAATGAAATTACACAGAAGGATCGCTACCCCCTGCCATTAATCTCCGAACTGTTTGACAGGATCCAAGGGTCCAAGATATTTACCAAATTGGACCTCAGAGGAGCTTACAATTTGATCAGGATACGCCAGGGCGATGAATGGACAACCACATTTTACAACCGCAATGGCCACTTTGAATAACTGGTCATGCCTTTTGGCCTCTGCAACGCTCCAGCGGTATTACAGAATTTGATGAAAGAAATCTTCAGAGACATGCTCTACAGTTGTGTCATGGTCTATTTGGACGATATTCTGGTATTCTCACAAGACCTCCAGAGCCATCGCCGGTACATCACCAATGTTCTGCAATGCCTAAGGGATAACCAGCTGTACGCCAAGCTGTAATAATGCTCTTTTCACAAGGAGTCCATCCCTTTCCTAGGCTATGTGGTCTCTAGCCTAGGAAAGGGATGCAGCTAATACAGAATACCGCAGCCCGAATGTTGTGTAATGTTTCTCGACGAGACCATATTTCACCTGTTTTGCAATATTTACATTGGCTTCCTATTTCATATCGAATAACGTACAAAGTTCTATCCACAATACATAATCTGCTCTATAATCCTAATTCTATCTGGCTATGCTCACTTTTAAGAATCTATAGACCGACTAGGCAACTCCGTTCCTTAGATAAATGTATCTTAGAAATACCAACAATAAAATCTGCTGCCTTATCGTTAACCCGCAATCGAGCATTTTCTGTAGCAGGTCCAAAAATGTGGAATTCACTTCCAGAACAGATTCGACTGACAGCCACTCGCTCAGAATTTAAGAAGTTATTAAAAACTCATCTTTTTTCTAGTGCATATAATTTATATTAAAATCTTTACACAACTTATAGCTTCAATTTGTTAAAACTTGTTACGTATTAAGTATTGTAATTATGTAAGTATGTTTTAAAATGTGACTAAATTATGTATGTTCAAATATGTGAACCGCCTAGACGGATAGTTTACCTACCCATTGTTGCGGTATATAAGACTTTTAAATAAATAAATAAATAAATAAATAATAGCCAGGGGATTCAGATGGATCCACATCCATCTGAATCCCCTGGCTAGAGGATTCGGGCATCCGGGATTGGCCCTGGTTGGGCCTTAAAGCACTCCGAAGATTTCTTTAAGGCCCATTGGTTGGGGCATCCGGGATTGGCCCCAACCAATGGGCCTTAAAGTACTCCGAAGATTTCTAGGCTTTACTAAATACTACAGGTCATTCATCAATCACTATTCGACACTAACCACCCCACTCACAGCTATGACACGTAAGGGAGCCAATCCATCCCAGTGATCACCCGAAGCCGTGTCGGCCTTTTGGGAGCTTAAGAGGGCATTCCTGCAGGAGCCATGCCTATGTCATCCTGACCCCCGACGACCCTTCATCATCGAAGTAGATGCTTCTGACGTAGGAGTTGGTGCAAGTCTCAGTCAGCATTCTATTAATTCTATCTTGCACCCGTGCTCATTCTCCTCCTGACGTTTTTCTGTGGCTGAGCGTAATTACAGAATCGGGGACAAAGAATTACTGGCAATCAAATTAGCCTTTGAAGAATGGTGCCCCTGGCTTGAGGGAGCACAACACCAAATAATAGTGTACACTGATCACAAGAACCTCGAGTACCTACACCATGCTCAACGCCTCAACCACAGGCAAGCCCGCTGGTCTCTTTTTTAACACAATTTAATTTCATATTACGATACCGACCAGCTAATAAGAACATCCGAGCAGATGCCCTCTCTCGTTCGTTCACCACTGAAGTCCCAGATGTTCCCTGGCACATCATAGACCCAACCAAGGTACTCCTCACTGCTCCACACACAATGCCATCCGGGAAGTCGGTGCTTCCCCGACCTCTTCATAGGAAGATCCTCTGCTGGGCACATGATTCCCTACTTGCTGGTCATCCTGGACAAGCTAGAATACTTGCAACACTCCAGAGGTTCTATTGGTGGCCAACCATGAAGCAGGATGCTCAAGCATATGTGGAATCATGTCCCACTTGTGCCCGTCAAAAACCACCAGCAGGTTGTCCCTGGGGTCTCCTACAACCTCTTCCTGCACCTAGTGAGCTGTGGACACACATATCTACAGACTTTATTATGGACCTGCCCCCTTCCAGTGGCAATAACACCATCTGGATCACAGTGGACTGCTTTTTGAAGATGGCTCACTTCATGGTGCTACCAGGTCTTCCTTCAGCCCCGGAACTAGCCAAACTTTTTATTCATTACATCTTCCGTCTTCATGGACTCCTGAGGCACATCCTCTCAGATAGGGGCGTCCAATTAACGGCCAACTTCTGGAGATCACTTTGTAAAAAATTTGAAATCTCACTGGACCTCACATTGGCCTATCACCCATAGGCCAATGGACAGCCAGAAAAGACAAACCACACCCTGAAGCCATTTCTTCGGGCGTACGTGAACTCTCAGCAGAATGACTGGTCTGACATTGCCGTGGGCTGAGTTTGCCTTGAACTCCCATCAGTCCACCTCTACTGGGTCATCCCCCTCCCAGGTAGTGTACGGACATCAGCCTCTGCCTCCTCTTCTGATACCTCTGTCTGTACCTTCTCTAGCAGCTCAAGTTTCTGCTCAAGAACCTCATCAACTGTGGGAGCATACCAAACAACTTTTGCAACAAGCCGCCCTAAAATCAAAAACATTCTACAATGCCCATCATTGGGCAGCTCCTCAATTGAACTCTGGAGACAAGGTGTGGCTCAGCACCCACTTTATTCGCTTAAGGTTGGCTTCAGCCCGCTTTGCTCCCAGATACATCGGGCGCTTTCGGGTACTTCGCCGGCTGGGCCCGGTCACTTACAGCCTTCGTCTACCCACTTCACTCAAAATTCATAACGCTTTCCACATCTCACTCTTAAAACTACTCATTCTATCAGAATTCTCAAAGAAACCTCCTGATCCCCAACCCCCCAACCCCTAGCTTTGGAAGAAGATATTACCTATCAGGTTGAGGACGTCTTGGATGTACGGAAGCGTGGGAAGCGGGAATATCTGATCTCATGGGAAGGATTTGGCCCTGAAGAGAACAGCTGGGAGCCTGCTGTTAACATCCTTGACAAGGAGTTGATCAAACAATTCCATCCTTCACACCCAAGAAAGCTAAAACCCCTGGGAAGGGGCCCTAAGAAGGGGAGTACTGTTATGCCCATTGGTCGCAGATGTCTGCGACTGCTGTTGCTCACCTCTCTTTACACTTCCCTGACTCCATGGGGTGGACTGGCAGCCTCCGCCAGCTGCCGATGGCCTGCCTACTGCTCCCAGGCCTCTCAGGGTGGCATGGACGCCGCCAAACACCATCTTGCCATCGGGATTCATTAGGCGCACGAGCACGGGCCAGTCTTAAGCATGTCATGGTGGGAACCTCGGGGGCGTCCCCTCTGGATGATGTCATCCCTTCAGGATATTTAACCCAGCTGGTCCTGCTTATGGATGACTTAGCAAAGAGATACATCCTTGCTAAATCTGCCTCGCTCTCAGAGGACCTGCATTTGCTGGCTGGTACTGGCGAAGTTCCTGTTTGCCTCTGCTGCCGGCCAGCCTCGCCTCCCGATGGTGGGCACCTGCAGGGCTCAACCCCACAGGTAGCGCCATCCCCACCTCGGGCCAAGTGTCCACATTTCCTAACAGCAATCCACAAAGGGATATCACCTCCTATCCCATGACTTTCTAGTTTTCTTAGAAGCCTCTCATGAGGAACTTTGTCTAATGCCTTCTGAAAATCCAGATATACCACATCTACCAGTTCACCTTTATCCACATGTTTATTCACTCCTTCAAAAAAATGTAGCAGATTTTGAGGCAAGACTTCCCTTGTGTAAATCTATGCTGTGTTCCATTAAACCATGCCTATCTACATGTTCTGTGATTTTATGCTTTATAATAGTTTCCACGTTTTTCCAGGCACTGAAGTCAGGCTCACCAGTCTATAGTTTCCCGAATCACCCCTGGTGCTCTTTATATATATTGGAGCTACCTTGGCCACTTTCCAGTCTTCAGATACAATGGATGATTTTAATGATAGGTTACAAAATACTTGTAATAGGTTTGAAATTTCAATTTTGTGTTCTTTCAGAAAGCTGGGGTGTATACCAGTCCAGATAATTTACTACTCTTCAGTTTGTCAATCTGGCCTACTACATTTTCTAGGTTCACTGTGACTTGGATAAGTTCATTTGAATCTTTACCCTTGAAAACCATCTCCAGAAAGGGTATCTCCCCAACATCCTTCTCAGAAACAACGAAGCAAAGAATCCATTTAGTTTTTCTGCAATGGCTTATCTTTCCTAAATACCCCTTTAACCCCTTGAGTATCTAATGATCCAACCAACTCCCTCACAGATTTCCTGCTTTGGATATATTTTAAAAAGTTTTCATTATGAGTTTTCGTCTCTGTAGCCAACTTCTTTTCAAATTCTCTTTTAGATATCTTATCTATGTTTCACACTTAACTTGTCAAAGCTTATGCTTTTTCCTATTTTTTTCAGATTTATCCTTCTTCCAATTTCTGAAGGAAGATCGTTTGGCTAAAATAACTTCTTTCACCTCACCTTTTAACCATACTGGCAATCTTTTGGCTTTCCTTCCACCATTCTTAATGTGTAGAATACATATGGACTGTGCTTCTAAGATGGTGTTTTTGTAGCAATGTCCTCAACTTTCAGTTTTTTTCTATTTTTTCTCATTTTATCTAGGTTTCCCCTTTCAAAGCTTAATGCTAGAGCTGTGGATTTACTTATTGTCCCCCCTTCCAGTCATTAACTCAAATTTGATCATGTTATGATCATTGCTGCCAAGTGGCCCCACCACCGTTACCTCTCTCACCAAATCCTATGCTCCACTAAGAATTAGATCTAAAATAGTTCCCTCTCTCATTTGTTCCTGAACCAATTGCTCCATAAAACTGTCATTTATTCAGTCCAGGAACTTTATCTCTCCAGCATGTCCTGATGTTATATTTACCCAGTCAATATTGGGGTAATTGAAATCTCTTATTACTGCACTACTAATTTGGTTTGCTTCCCTAATTTCTTTTAGCATTTCATCATATGTCTCATCATTTTGGCCAGGTGGACAGTATATACTCCTATTGCTATACTTCCCTAAAACACATTGAAATTTTACTCATAAAGATTCTATTGTGCATTTCAAAGTGTGTTTTTTGTTTCTATTAACCTGCTTTTCAGTTAACAGGGATAATTTGGAATATTTTAGCTCAGGTTATTCTTTGCTTATAGACACATAGAGTACTTTAACTTTTATTGGAACCTCACTGTTAGGATGCCCTAACTCTAAAGCTTCATTAGTATCCTTCGAGGATACCTCCCTCTGAACCTTGTGCTGCTGAGCGACTGCCGGCTTTCCCCTTTGTTCTAGTTTAAAAGCTGCTCTATTTCCTTTTTAAAGGTTAGCACCAGCAGTCTGGTTCCACCCTGGTTAAGGTGGATCCCATCCATTCAGAAAAGACTCCCCCTTCCCCAAAAGGTTCCCCAGTTCCTTACAAAACTGAATCCCTTTTTCTTTGCACCATCGTCTCATCCATGCATTGAGACTCCGGAGCTCTGCCTGCCTCTGGGGACCTGCGCGTGAAACAGGAAGCATTTCAGAGAATGCTACCCTGGAGGTTCTGGATTTCAGATTTCTACCTTAGAGCCTAAATTTGGCTTCCAGAACCTCCCTCACACATTTTCCTATGTTATTGGTGCCCATATGTAGCATGATGGCCGGCTCCTCCCCAGAACTGTCTAAAATCCTATCTAGGTGACACGTGAGGTCTGCCACCTTTGCACTAGGTAGGCTGTCCTTTTTCTGACACCTCCTAGTATACTCATCCCCAGTTTCCAGAACCCACTACATCAACTTCAAGACTTCTAGGAATTCCTCTCCTCAAATCTTCCTCTTCTACTCTCATAGAGGTCCAGAGCTTAGAATGCTTTACTTACTGCCCCTAACACTTCCCTGTGGAGGATTAAGGCCCATCCACGAGGAGAGACACTGGCTCTTTCAGCCCTGAGCTAAGGCTGATTTGTGATTCCCCCTTTGTCACATGGGCACAGGAGTTTTGTTAGCTCTCAGACCCTCCTTAACTAACACACCTACAATTCACTGACCTCATAGATAGGGACATGATCTGGATGGAGACCTCTGATTCACACTGCTGGCAGGATGGCCTGTTGAGACCACAACTGCCATTCTTCTGAAGGGCAAACCACTGACAAGAGGCAGAATTTGACACCGTGCTACACATGTATAACATTTTATTTCCTTTGGAGAAAAACTGAACCATTCTTTTGCAATTAATGTATGTGAGGATTAATTATAAAGTTTTAAATCTGACAGAGATGGGCCACTACTATTGAGTGGAAGATAAGATTTAGAGAGAGCTATTGTTCAATATACTGTATATTTCCTAATATTTTGAGTTAAACTTTCAGGTTTCTAGTCGAAATTGTAATATAGTCTAAATAAAATTCATATTAATAAGGTTAGTTCATTATATAAGGAAGATTAAAAGGTTTATCTAAATTACAAGATCATTTCTAACTACCTGCACCAGCAGTTTGAATCTGCAATAATGTGTATTGAAATGCAAGATTTCTAAGGGGTTTATTCACCCATTCTGAGGCTAGAAAAGAGACCTTTGTGGCAGATTTTCAAAGGGAATGCGCATAACCTGAGAAAATCTGCCCCTGTGCGCGCCGAGCAAGCCCCAGGACGCGTGTATGTCCCGGGGCTTCAAAAAAGGGGCGGGAAGGGGCGTGTCCAGGGGCATGGCGGTGGTACAGGGAGGGTCTGGGGCTCAGGGGGCGGTGCGGGGGCAGGTCCGGGGGTGTGGCGGGGGTTCGGGGGCAGTCCAGGGGTGGGGCCGAATCCTCCGGCACAGCAGCCTGTGCTGGGGGATGGCGAGCCGGTGCGCGCAAAAGTAACTTTTGAAATAAAGGTAGGGGGGACAATTTAGTTAGGGCTGGGGGGTGGGTTAGATAGGGGAAGGGAGGGGAAGGTGGGGGGAAGGTGAGGGGGGCCGAGAAAAAGGTCCCTCCGAGGCCGCTCCGATTTCGGAGCGGCCTTGGTGGGAACGGGGAATGGTATCAGGGCTCCCCTCGGGCTCGGTGCGCACAAGGTGCACATGTGTGCACCCCCTTGCATGCACCGAGCCCAGATTTTATAACGTGCGCGGCAACGCACACATGTTATAAAATCGGGCGTAGATTTGTTCGCGCCAGGTTGCGCGATTTTAAGATCTGGCCCTTAGTGAATAGGTATTTGGGAAGGCCAGTGAATAAATATACTGTATTTGATATTCAAAGCCAGAACAGAAACTGTTCAGGTGGCCTGAAAGAGGTGAAATGGATGCAAAATGAAAAATTCCCAGTCCGATGCACTACCAGCTAGAAAATGAATTTGCTGCCTCATTATAAGATAAGATAAGACCACTCCAGATACTTGAAAATACTGCAGCCAGAATACTAACGGGAAAAAAGAGGAGGGACCATATAACCGAAACTCTAGCAGACTTACATTGGTTACCCATCGAATACAGGATAAAATACAAAGCCTTATGCACCATACACAAACTAATATATGATAAAGAAGCAGACTGGCTAAACACAGCCTTACGAGTACACGTTCCACAAAGAAACCTCCGCTCAGCAAACAAAGCACTACTAACAAACCCTTCAGTAAAGTCAGCAAAATTAACCCAAGTGAGAGAAAGGGCTTTATCATTGGCTGGGCCCATACTATGGATGGAACACGATGCCACCCAAACTCAGATTACAGAATAATCTCAAAACTTTTAAGAAAAATCTAAAAACATGGCTCTTTAAAAAAGCCTTCACTAAAGAGTGTGGAGGGTAGAGAATGAAAGTACAAGGTAATGCAGATGAGAATGAATTTAATCAGTCCTACATTTAAGAAGTAATATTTCAAAGCGATAGTAACTCAATAATACACCTGGACTTGACCAACATTACTCAAATAATGATTTTATTTATGAAATTGTTACCGAACTTTATTGGCACCTGTTAGAATGTATGATATCCTACATTTACTTACCTTAGTCTATGTGCCTATTTGTAAACCGTTGCGATGGTATATAACTTAGCGACGGTATAGAAAAGTTTTTAAATAAATAAATAAATAAATAAATAAATTATCCCTTTTCCAATATGAAAAATCACGTATGTGACATTAATCCTCTATAGACCGAGTCATAACCAGAACTGAATTTTTGAAGGGGTCCAAAGTTAACATAAGGGAGCACTGTGCTAGCCCCATACTCTGTATAATCTATGTTTTCACTCATTCCTTGTCCTGGCTGTCTCTCACTCTCCCTCTGTAGTTATCACAGATGCTTTATGCAAGTGTTAATCTCTCAAGCTGCTAAACAGCAACCAACCAAAAGGTGCTGAGAGGAAGGGGGTTATTTATCTGCCAAAAGTAAACAGAAAGACTTTGATGGCCCAAATCTTTACAGAACTAGCCCAAGGGCAATGTTGTTTCCATATTCAAGTTAGCATTTAAAAGTCACAGGAGATCATAGGCTGGCAGTGATTCCAGTGCCTCCAGGCCCTCTAACTGCTGCACCTTTAAGGGCTGACTTAGATGTAACAAGATCCTGCTGCTAGGGGAGGGAGGCCGAGCCAAATGTGAGGGGGAACAAGCCTCCAGAGGCTCCCCTTGTAAGTACGCCCCTGCTATAGACAAAGGAAATAAAACACCAGTGAGCATGCATGCATAGCCTGTGATATCAGCATAACCTAAGGGCAATAAGCCAAAAAATACCTGTCAAGAGTTGGCAACTGGATCCATTTTTTCAGGGCAGACTCATCCATTCTTGTTTTTTATTGTTCTGCATGCATGGACTTACAATGCAGCTTTATTAAGATAAATCAATAGGGAAATCAGAACTACGAGTTTTACGCCTGCATACAATGGGGTAAAACCAGGACTAGATCAGCTAGCCTAAAAAAAAAAAAATTGAGCCAATTGGTAACCGTATGCCTGTTCACAGTTCAGTCCCTGCACAGCCTCATTTTCATATTCACTGAAGCAATTATTCAAGGGAAAACACTAACACTCACACACACAGACTGACTATGCCGTGACAAATTGCAGGGCAGGAAAAAGGCCACGGCATACAAGGCCAACATGTGTCCAAATGTAATATGGATCTTCTTCTATTTACATAATCTCTACTTTCCATTATTTCCTTACAGCTGTCATCTTCATTAAGGGACATCATTCACTGGACACTAAACACTTACTAGGGGAAATTTAAAAAAAATATACAGGTCCACTTGTCCACATGGACTTTGCACCAGTTATTAAATGGAACATGTGTGCGTACTTTTCCTTTGAAAATTGCCCTGGGAAAAAAGTACCCACAGAGATTTGCACCTGCTTCTTCTGCAGATACATTTTCCCTGATAATCGGGCCGATTCAGTAAAGTCCGTGATAGAGCGGGCGAACGTCCGCTCTCCCGGCGCGCGCACAGGCCACTCGCCTGTGCGCGCGATTCAGTATTTAAATGAGGCCCGGCGGTAGAAACGGGCAAAAGGAGGCGCTATGGACACTAGCGCATCCCTAGCATCTCCTTTTGACCCGGAGCGGCGGCTGTCAGCGGATTTGACAGCCGACGCTCAATTTTGCCGGCGTCTGTTCTCGAGCCCGCTGACAGCCACGGACTCGGAAACCGGACACCGGCAAAATTGAGTGTCCGGTTTTCGACCTGACAGCTGCGGGCTGACTTCAATTTTTTTTTTTTTTACTTTTTTTACCCTTTGGGACCTCCGACTTAATATCACCATGATATTAAGTTGGAGGGTGCACAGAAAAGCAGTTTTTACTGCTTTTCTGTGCACTTTCCCGGTGCCCGAAGAAATTAGCGCCTACCTTTGGGTAGGCGCTAATTTCTGAAAGCAAATGTGCGGCTTGGCTGCACATTTTGTTTTCTGAATCGCATGGGAATACCTAATTGGGCCGTCAACATGCATTTGCATGTTGAGGGCGCTATTAGGTTCGGCGGGTTGGACGCGCGTTTTCGGACCCTTACTGAATAAGGGGTAAGGGAAAACACACGTCCAATGGTGGGTTGTACTGTATCGGCTCGAATGTGCATAGTTTTGAAAATGCAAAAGAATGCAAGTCCCCATTAAAGAGCCCCCTCTAATTTCCGTGTGGGTAAAAGTATGTGTTCTTGATCTCCACGCATACATTCACCTCCATACAGAGTGGGCACTTTTCAGACAGCCTACTTATTCGAGTAAATGGATTTTGAAAATGATCCTCATACTATTCTTTCCTCCAATCCTACATTACTGGCATCGACTCACTATCTCTCAAACTAACTCCACACTGACCAGCATGGCTAGGAGTGCTGACCTCTGAAGCCCTTTACATACCTTGTCTCTTACACACAAGGGCTTTGTCACTGCATCATTTCCCTTTTATTCCTTAGCACTTAAGCCAGAATACAGGGGCTGCTGCTTTCATCCATCCCATTCCTGCAAGGCACAAGCACCCTGATACCTTCTACCGCATGGCAATGTCACATATTGACGGTGACTGGCATATTTCCTTCAATGCCAGGATGCCCTGCATTCCTCCTGCTGTCACGGTTCTCAAATGGAATACATACCATTTATTTCTTTATGGTTGTATTAAATTTTCAAATTTTTACAAAGAGTAAACTTTACACAGAAACAGCAGGTAATATCAATAAGGTAAAACAAAATATACAGGAAAAAACGAGTTTTTTTAAAGCATTAGACCATAAAATTAAAAAAAAAGGCAATAAGAGAAACAGCAATTAAAGGAAAAAGAAGAAAAAATACCAAATTAAGAAACTGCTTAACATGATATATCCTGCAAACTTAAATTAGACATTCTAATTAACTGGTGTTGCTAAGGGACTTGAAGCTATAGTAGATTTCCTAGAATTAAGAAACAATTGCAATTGTTCAGGGAAAAAGAAAATAAACACTTCATGAAATTTGACATAGCATTTACAAGGATATCTTAATACATAAGTTGCTCCTAATGCCAAAACCTCCTGGCAAAATGCCAGAAAGCCTTTCCTGCTCTCTTGGGTAGCCTTGGAGATATCTGGAAAATCCTAACACCAGAGCTCATAAACAAAGTGCCAATACTTTTAAAGACATTTTTCATAACATGAAAAATGTTCTACATTTTTACATTTTTACATGTTTACATGGAACATGAAAAATGTTCTATGTAAACATTTTCATAACATGAAAAATGTTTACATAGAACATAAAATGAATTTATGTTCTATGTAAAAAACCCCAGTCTAACCTCCCAGACCAGAGCAACCTTTTCGTTACTTGTAAACCGGATTGATTTGTATTGCATACAGGAATTCCGGTATATAAAAATAAAAAATAAATAAATAAATAAATAACATAGCTAAGATCAGATTCCAAAAAGAAAGATACTAACAAAGTATCATGGTTCGGAGGAATGTATCCTTGAAGGATACTAATGAAACAGGAGAGTTAGGGCATCCAACAGAGCGGTTCCAATAAAAGCAAACATAGTCCATGTGACTATATGTAAAAAAAATCACCTGAGCCAAAGATTTCCAAATGATCCCTATCAACTGAAAATCAGGTTGATAATACAAACAAAATCACACTTTGAAAGGTCTGTATGCCAATGCCAGAAGTAAGATGGGAGAGTAAGAGTGTATAGCAGTAAATGATAAGATTGACATAATTGGCATCACAGAGACTTGGTGGAAGGAGGATAACCAATGGGACAGTGCTATATCAGGGTACAAATTATATCGCAATGATAGGGAGGATCAACTTGGTGGAGGTGTGGCACATTATGTCTGGGAGGGTAGAAAGTCCAAGAGGATGAAGATCATATAAGAGACTAAATGCTCAGTAGACTCTATATGGGTAGAAATCCTATGTGTGTTGGGTAAGAGTGTAGTAATAGGAGTATCCTACCATTCACCTGGACAAAATGGTCAGACAGATGATGAAATGCTAAGAGAAATCAGGAAAGCTAACCAATTTGGCAGTGCAGTAATAATGGGATATTTCAATTACCCCAATATTGACTGGGTAAATGTAATTTCAGAACTTGCTAGAAACATAAATTTCATGGTTGTAATAAATGACTGCTTTATGGAGCAATTGGTTCAGGAACCAACGAGAGAGGGAGCTATTTTAGATTTAATTCTTAGTGGAATGCAGAATTTGGTGAGAGAGGTGGGGCCACTTGGCATAGTGATCATAACATGATCAAATTTAAACTAATAACTGGAAGGGGGACAATAATTAAATCTACAGCTCTAACACTAAATTTTCAAAAGGGAAACTTTGAGAAAATGAGGAAAATAGTTAGAAAAAACTGAAAGGTGCAGCTGCAAAGGTTAAAAGTGTTCAACAGGCATGGACAATGTTTAAAAATACAATCCTAGATGCACAGTCCAGATGTATTCCACGCATTAAGAAAGGTGGAAGGAAGGCAAAATGATTACCGGCATGGTTAAAAGGTGAGGTGAAAGATGCTATTTTAGCCAAAAATCATTCTTCAAAAATTGGAAGAAGGATCCATCTGAAGAAAATAGGAAAAAGCATAAGCATTGTCAAGTTAAGTGTAAAACATTGATAAGATCGGTGAAGTGAGAATTTGAAATGAAGTTGGCCATAGAGGCAAAAGATCATAATAAAAACTTTTTAAAATATATTCAAAGCAAGAAACCTGTGAGGGAGTCAGTTGGACTGTTAGATGACCGAGGGGTTAAAGGGCTCTTAGGGAAGATAAGACCATTGCAGAAAGACTAAATTAATTCTTTGCTTCCGTGTTTACTAATGAGGATGTTGGGGAGATACCAGTTCTGGAGATGGTTTTCAAGGGTGATGAGTTCAGATGAACTAAACTAAATCACTGTGAACCTGGAAGATGTAGTTGGCCAGATTGACAAACTAAAGAGCAGCAAATCACCTGGACGGGTGGTATGCATCCTTGGGTACTGAAGGAACTAAAAAATGTAATTTCTGATCTTTTAGTTAAAATTTGTAACGTATCATTAAAATCATCCATTATACCTGAAGGCTGTAGGATGGCCAATGTAATCCCAATATTTAAAAGGGCTCCAGGGGTGATCTGAGAAACTATACACCAGTAAGCCTGACTTCAGTGCCAGGAAAAATAGTGGAAACTTTCTAAAGATCAAAATCATAGAGCATATAGAAAGACATGATTTAATGGAACACAGTCAACACGGATTTACCCAAGGGAAGTCTTGCCTAACAAATCTGCTTCATTATTTTTGAAGGGGTTAATAAACATGTGGATAAAGGTGAACCGGTAGATATAGTGTATTTGGATTTTCAGAAGGCAATGAGAAATTCCCTCATGAGAGGCTTCTAAGAAAACTAAAAAGTCATGGGATAAAAAGGCAATGTACTTTTGTGGATTACAAACTGGTTAAAAGACAGGAAACAGGGAGTAGGATTAAATGGTCAATTTTCTCAGTGGGAAAGGATAAACAGTGGAGTGCCTCAGGGATCTATACATGCATTGGTGCTTTTCAATATATTCATAAATGATCTGGAAAGGAATAAGACGAGTGAGTTTATCAAATTTGCGGATGATACAAAATTATTTAGACTTTTTAAATCACAAGTGGATTGTGATATATTACAGGAGGACCTTGTGAGACTGGAAGATTGGGCATCTACACGGCAGATAAAATTTAATGTGGACAAGTGCAAGGTGTTGCATATTAGGAAAAATAACCCTTGCTGTAGTTACATGATGTTAGGTTCAATATTAGGAGCTACCACCCAGGAAAAAGATCTAGGCATCATAGTGGATAATACTTTGAAATCATTGGCTCAGTGTGCTGCAGCAGTCAAAAAAGCGAACAGAATGTGAGGACTTATTAGGAAGGGAATGGTTAATAAAACAGAAAATGTCATAATGCCTCTAAATCGCTCCATGGAGAGACCGCACCTTGAATACTGTGTACAATTCTGGTCATCGCATCTCAAAAAAGATATAGTTGAAATGAAGAAGGGCAACCAAAATGATAAAGGGGATGGAACCGCTCCCCTATGAGGAAAGGCTGAAAAGGTTGGGGCTGTTCAGCTTGGAGAAGAGATGGCTGAGGGGGAATATGATAGAGGTCTTTAAAATCATGAGAGGTCTGGAACGAGTAGATGTGAATAGGTTATTTACACTTTCGGATAATAGAAGGACTAGGGGGCACTCCATGAAGTTAGCAAGTAGCACATTTAAGACTAATCAGAGACAATTCTTTTTCATTCAAAGCACCATTAAGCTCTGGAATTTGTTGCCAGAGATTGTGGTTAGTGCAGTTAGTGTAGCTGGATTTAAAAAAGGTTTGGTTAAGTTCCAGTGGGAACACTGAGAGGAGAGGATCACCTTGTTGGTGGCTGAAAGGAATCAGTAAGTTTTTGCTTGGGACATTGTCTTTTTTAAAAGTATTGGGCCAAAGTTAACTATTTGGGAATATTATTTAGTGTGTTTGTGTGTTTGTGCCTTTAATAGTCAGAAAGGCAGTGAATAAACAAGTTAGACTGTTTGTATTTTTAAATAGTTAGTCAATAAGGTATCAGTAGGTAGTGTATTTATTTTTTAAAAGTCTGCAGAAGTAAGTGTTCTCCAGACTTTTAAAGAACTGAGTGTTTGTATTTAATACTGAGTGCTTGTATTGAAAAACAAAAACAAACCACAAAAAAAAAAAAAATCCAAAAAGTAGCCAGAAGCTAGAAATAAGCTAGGAGCAGTGTATACCTAAGTAAAAAAGTTGAATAGTTCAGCTCAGTTACTCACCTTGGAAAGGTGTTGAAGTAGTGTGATTGGGTTTGAATAGGGACCAACATTTGTTAATCAAGAGAGCAGTGAGTCACTCAGGCTGACTAACTGAAGTTAGACTGTATTTCCCAACCCTCCCACCCCTTGCCCATCCACAACTAGCTCATCCCTTAATTTATAGGCAGGTGCCACTTTCACAAAAAAAAAAAATCAACAAAAACTTTATTGAGAATTCGATCAGACCCGGTAGGCCACTACCAGACACATAGTGAATTCACTAATACATTTAAAGGACGTTATGCACATTCCTACTCCCATAGCAACCTAAAACTTAACTAGGAACTGATCAAAATTGAGATGAAGGCAGCAGTCCATCAGCAAGAGGGGGGCTTCCCAGTCTTTTGCATCGAGTGTCACATGTATGATTTTTTACCCACCGGTGAGAAGTTGTACATGTGCATGCGATGCAAAGAGCTCCTGGCTCTCAGAGAACGAGTCCGATCTCTGGAGGCTAGACTAGCAGACCTGGAGGAGCTGAGGCAGACAGAGAGATATATAGATGAGACCTTCAGGGACATAGTAGTCAAGACCCAACTTCAGACTGGCAGCCCTGGTGCTGCCTTGGAGGAAGAAGGTCTCATGATGGGAGAACACCAACCAGGTGCAGCAGGAAAGGATCCTGTAGCAAGGACCTGCTCTCTAGGTGATGCATTGTCCTTTCGCACTGAGGATATCTCCCCAAGGCCTACTGCCCAGGAGGGAAGGGTTAGGTCGGCCATCATAGTTGGTGATTTGATTATTAGGAATGTAGATAGCTGGGTGGCTGGTGGGCGTGAGGATCGCCTGGTAACATGCCTACCTGGTGCGAAGGTGGCGGACCTCACGCGTCACCTAGATAGGATTTTAGACAGTGCTGGGGAGGAGCCGGCTGTCGTGGTACATGTGGGCACCAATGACATAGGAAAATGTGGGAGGGAGGTTCTGGAAGCCAAATTTAGGCTCTTAGGTAGAAAGCTTAAATCCAGAACCTCCAGGGTAGCATTCTCTGAAATGCTCCCTGTTCTACACGCAGGTCACCAGAGGCAGGCAGAGCTCCAGAGTCTCAAAGCGTGGATGAGACAATGGTGCAAGGAAGAGGGATTCAGTTTTGTTAGGAACTGGGGAACCTTTTGGGGAAGGGGGAGTCTCTTCCGAAGGGATGGGCTCCACCTTAGCAAGGGTGGAACCAGACTGCTGGCGCTAACCTTTAAAAAGGAGATAGAGAAGCTTTTAAACTAAAACAAAGGGGAAAGCCGAAAGTCGCTCAGCAGCGCATGGTTCGGAGAGAGGTATCTTTAAAGGATACTAATGATGCATTAGAATTAGGGCATCCCGACAGTGAGGTTCCAATAATTAGAAAAGCAGTCCAAGTGCCTGTAACTAAAACCTCACCTGAGCTAAAACATTCTAACTTATCTCTATCAATTAAAAAGCAGAATGAAAATACAAACAAAAAACAAACTTTGAAATGTTTGTATGCTAATGCCAGAAGTATAAGAAGTAAGATGGGAGAATTAGAATGTATAGCAGTGAATGATGACATAGACTTAATTGGCATGTCAGAGACATGGTGGAAAGAGGATAACCAATGAGACAATGCTATACCGGGGTACAAATTATATCGCAATGACAGAGAGGAGCACTTGGGAGGAGGTGTGGAGCTTTATGTCCGGGATGGCATAGAGTCTAGGGATGTGAATCATTTTTGAATGATTAAAATTATCGTCAGATAATTTTAAAATCGTCCTAAATCATCAGAGTGCACGATACAATACAAATGCCCCCGATTTATCGTCATAAATTGTCCTAAATTGTTAAATAGGGCATGGGAATTATTTGGGGGAGGGTGGGAAAACTGGCACACCAAAACAACCCCTAAACCCACCCCGACCCTTTAAAACCAATTCCTTACCCTCCCCCACCCTCTCCCGAACCCCCCTAAAATGTTAAATTACCTGGTGGTCCAATGGGGGGGGGGGGGTCCCCGGCGCGATCTCCCGCTCTCGAGCCATCGGTGCCATTTTGGCTGCCACTAATTAAAATGGCGCCGATGGCCTGATAAAAAAAAAAACCACCCGACCCTTTAAATCGACACCCCTTAGCCTCCCCCACCCTCCCGACCCCCCCCCCCCCAAAACCTTTTAACATTACCTGGTGGTCCAGGGGGGCCTCGGGGGATGATTTCCCATTCCCAGGCATCAGCTGCGCTAAAATAAAATGGCGCCGATGCCCCTTTGCCCTTACCATGTGACAGAGTATCCGTGCCATTGGCCGGCCCCTGTCACATGGTAAGAGCATTGGATGGCCGGCACCATCTTTAAAGATGGCGCCGGCCATCTTTACTCATCAGCCCCTATTATACAATAGGGTAAGGGCAAAGGGGCATTGGCGCCATTTTATTTTAGCGCAGCTGATGCCTGGGAATGGGAAATCATCCCCCGAGGCCCCCCTGGACCACCAGGTAATGTTAAAAGGTTTTGGGGGGGTCGGGAGGGGGGGGGGAGGCTAAGGGGGGTCAATTTAAAGGGTCGGGTGGGTTTTTTTTTTTAGTGGCGCGGGCCTCCCTAAAAAAAAATTAGCGATGTGAATTGGAATCGGAAACGATTCCAATTCACATATCTTAACGATCAGATTCCCCACCCCCACCCCCAGCCGAACCTGATCGTTAAGACGATCTGGCACACGATTCACAACTCTAATAGAGTCCAAAAGGATAAACATCCTGCATGAGACTAAATACAAAATTTAATCTTTATGGGTAGAAATCCCTTGTGTGTCGGTGAAGACTATAGGGATAGGGGTATACTACCGTCCACCTGGTCAAGATGGTGAGACAGACAGTAAAATGCTAAGAGAAATTAGGGAAGCTATCCAAATTGGTAGTGCAGTAATAATGGGAGACTTCAATTACCCCAATATTGACTGGGTAAATGTATCATCGGGTCACACTAGAGAGATAACGTTCCTGGATGGAATAAATCATAGCTTTATGGAGCAATTGGTTCAGGAACCGACGAGAGAGGGAGCAATTTTACATCTAATTCTCAGTGGAGCACAGGACTTGGTAAGAGAGGTAACGGTGGTGGGGCCGCTTGGCAATAGTGATCATAATGGGGTAGATTTTATAATTTTGTGCGAGCGCGTACTTTTGTTCGCGCACCAAGCGCGAACAAGAGTACGCGGGATTTCAATAGATACTCGCGTAGCCGCGCGTATCCATTAAAATCCGGGATCGGCACGCACAAGGCTGCCAATTTTGGGCAGCCTGCGCGCGCCGAGCCTCGCAGCCTGCCTCCATTCCCTCTGAGGCCGCTCTGAAATCGGAACTGCCTCGGAGGGAACTTTCTTTCGCCCTCCCCTCACCTTCCCCTCCCTTCCCCTACCTAACCCACACCCCCCCCCCCAGCCCTATCTAAACCAATCCCTACCTTTATCGCCAGATTCACGCCTGCCGGAGGGAGACGTAAATCTGCGCGCACCAGCAGGCTGCTGGCGCGCCATCACCCAACCCAGGGGCTGTTCCGGAGGGCGTGGCCACGCCCTCGGAACACCCCCGGGCTGAAACCACGCCCACGGTGTGCCCCCGAAACGTCGCGTCACCCGCGCCATGCCCCCGAAATGCCGCGTCATGACCACCATGCCCCCCGACACGCCCCCCGGCATGCCTCTCCATGCGAGCCCCGGGACTTACGCGCATCCCGGGGCTTGTGCGCGCCACCGAGCCTATGCAAAATAGGTTCAGCTCGCTCAGGGGGGGTTTGGGGTAGGTTTTCGGGGGGTACTCGCGTATCCTAAGTGCGTACCCCTTTGAAAATCTACCCCAATATGATAAAATTTGATTTAATGACTGGAAGAGGAACAGTGTGCAAATCCAAGGCTCTAGTGTTAAACTTTCAAAAGGGAAGCTTTGATAAAATGAGAAAAATTGTTAGAAAAAAACTGAAAGAAGCAGCTACAAAAGTAAGAAATGTCCAAGAGCCGTGGTCATTGTTAAAAAATACCATTCTAGAAGCACAGTCCAGATGTATTCCACACATTAAGAAAGGTGGAAAAAAGGCAAAACGATTACCGGCATGGTTAAAAGGGGAGGTGAAAGAAGCTATTTTAGCCAAAAGATCTTCATTCAAATATTGGAAGAAGGATCCAACAGAAGAAAATAGGATAAAGCATAAACATTGGCAAGTTAAATGTATGACATTGATAAGACAGGCTAAGGGAGAATTTGAAAAGAAGTTGGCTGTAGAGGCAAAAACTCACAGTAAAAACTTTTTAAAATATATCCCAAGCAGAAAGCCTGTAAGGGAGTCAGTTGGAACGTTAGATGATCGAGGGGTTAAAGGGGCACTTAGAGAAGATAAGGCCATCCCAGAAAGATTAAATGATTTCTTTGCTTCGGTGTTTACTGAATAGGATGTTGGGGAGGTACCCGTAATGGAGAAGGTTTTCATGGGTAATGATTCAGATGGACTGAATCAAATCATGGTGAAACAGGAAGATGTGGTAGGCCTGATTGACAAACTGAAGAGGAGTAAATCACCCGGACCGGATGGTATACACCCCAGAGTTCTGAAGGAACTAAAAAATGAAATTTCAGACCTATTAGTAAAAATTTGTAACTTATCATTAAAATCATCCATTGTACCTGAAGACTGGAGGATAGCAAATGTAACCCCAATATTTAAAAAGGGCTCCAGGGGCGATCTGGGAAACTACAGACCGGTTAGCCTGACTTCAGTGCCAGGAAAAATAGTGGAAAGTGTTCTAAACATCAAAATCACAGAACATATAGAAAGACATGGTTTAATGGAACAAAGTCAGCATGGCTTTACCCAGGGCAAGTCTTGCCTCACAAATCTGCTTCACTTTTTTGAAGGAGTTAATAAACATGTGGATAAAGGTGAACCGGTAGATTTAGAATACTTGGATTTTCAGAAGGTGTTTGACAAAGGTCCTCATTAGAGGCTTCTAGGAAAAGTAAAAAGTCGGGATAGGTGGTGATGTCCGTTCATGGATTGCAAACTGGCTAAAAGACAGGAAACAGAGAGTAGGAATAAATGGACAATTTTCTCAGTGGAAGGGAGTGGACAGTGGAGTGCCTCAGGGATCTGTATTGGGACCCTTACTTTTCAATATATTTATAAATGATCTGGAAAGAAATACGACGAGTGAGATAATTAAATTTGCAGATGACACAAAATTGTTCAGAGTAGTTAAATCACACGCAGATTGTGATAAATTACAGGAAGAACTTGTGAGACTGGAAAATTGGGCATCCAAATGGCAGATGAAATTTAATGTGGATAAGTGCAAGGTGATGCATATAGGGAAAAATAACCCATGCTATAATTACACAATGTTGGGTTCCATATTAGGTGCTACAACCCAAGAAAGAGATCTAGGTGTCATGGTGGATAACACATTGAAATCGTAGGTTCAGTGTGCTGCGTCAGTCAAAAAAGCAAACAGAATGTTGGGAATTATTAGAAAGGGAATGGTGAATAAAACGGAAAATGTCATAATGCCTCTGTATCGCTCCATGGTGAGACCGCACCTTGAATACTGTGTACAATTCCGGTTGCCGCATCTCAAAAAAGATATAATTGCAATGGAGAAGGTACAGAGAAGGGCTACCAAAATGATAAGGGGAATGGAACAACTCCCCTATGAGGAAAGGCTAAAGAGGTTAGGACTTTTCAGCTTAGAGAAGAGATGACTGAGTGGTGATATGATAGAGGTGTTTAAAATCATGAGAGGTCTAGAACGGGTAGATGTGAATCGGTTATTTATTCTTTCGGATAGTAGAAAGACTAGGGGGCACTCCATGAAGTTAGCATGGGGCACATTTAAAACTAATTGGAGAAAGTTCTTTTTTACTCAACGCACAATTAAACTCTGGAATTTGTTGCCAGAGGATGTGGTTAGTGCAGTTAGTATTAGGGATGTGAATCGTGTGATCGATCGTCTTAACGATCGATTTTGGCTGAGGAGGGGGGGACATCTGATCATCATGGTTTTTTTGGTTAAAAAATCATTTTATCGGGGGAGGGCGGGAAAACCGGAACACCAAAACAACCCTAAAACCCACCCCGACCCTTTAAAACAAATCCCTCACCCTCCCGAACCCCCCCAAAATGTTTTAAATTACCTGGGGTCCAGAGGGGGGGTCCCGGAGCGATCTCCCACTCTTTGGCCACAGCTGCGTTAACAGAAATGGCGCCGGTGACCCTTTGCCCTTACCATGTGACAGAGCAAAGGTAGCGCCGGCGCCATTTTGATTCCTGGCATCCGACGTCACGAGTGCAGCAGTTCGCTCCCGGACCCCCGCTGGACCCCCAGGGACTTTTGGCCAGCTTGGGGGGGGGCTCCTGACCCCCACAAGACTTGCCAAAAGTCCAGAGGGGGTCCGGGAGCGACCTCCTGCACACGGGCCGTATTGCCAATATTCAAAATGGCACCAGCGCTACCTTTGCCCTCACTATGTCATTGGTCCTGCAGATGTTCTAGGAATTCTTAAAGGGGGAGCTTGAACCCCCAAGTTTGGAATAGAGTGTTCTTAAGTCCAAGGAAGTGTGGGCTACCACCCACAAACATGGAATCAATTCTTGGAGATACAGAGAGTCAGACTCAATCCCACAATCTTCGTATGAAGGTGTTCTTCAACTTAGGCACTGCGCCACATGCCAAGTCACTGGATGAACAGAGGAAGCTGCCTTTTATACTTCCTCTGCCCTGGCTGATAGAGAATAGGTGAAGCCATTTAAAAGGATGGGTCCCTTTAATTCTGTGGAGGGGGCATGGCCTCGTGCTAAAGCATGGTGGTGGCCATTTTGGATTTCCCCCGTGGAGGGGAGACGCCGCTGAGGGGAAGCAGGATGGCTTCCCCTGGAACGGGCAGCGCTGGAGCCGCACAGGCGCGATGGCCCGATTCGGAGCCTTCCCCCGGGGCTCCCGCGGTGCCGCGAATCAGGTAGGGGGCCGCGGTCGTGGGGCGCCACGGCTGTGGAGCACAACAGCAGACACCCAAATTGTGGCATATATGCTGACTCTGCCTCCTGTATGTATCATTGATCTTTTTTCATACCCTTACAAAAATCATTTTAGAGTTTGAAAAGAGCCCAAACAGTTGCTAAATATCCTTTTTTTATTACATTATATATTCAGTAAAACCTATTATCCTTAAAACTGAGGGCTGGATTTCGGGGGGTGGGGGGGGGAATAGGAGGAGCAGAATGGAGATCTTAAACTGTTTGTATCATGGAGGTTCTTGTGAATTTGAATTGAAAACAAAATGAAAAATAGCAAACATTTGTTAGGCTTTTTGAGTTTCCCAAAATCTTTCATCAACATATCAGTAGAGATGTAAAAACAGGGGAAACAAGACACAAATTTTGGGAGAGAATAAATGGGTCAGTAAAAATGGGAATTTTATTGTACATGCATTTAAAACTGTTATTAAATATCAATAATTTTTTCAGTTTCTTAAAATTAGGTTCAGGAGAATACTACAGGAGTTCTGAATATTAGTAAAAAAAAAAAAAATGTATGTTTTGGCAGGGATAATAAAACTCTCTTACTGCTACCACTGCCACTACCAGGGACCTGAGCTCTGTTTTCCCCTTCTTTTCCTCCATTTTTATCTTATCAGCTTCATTTTTTCTCCCTTTATTTGCAACTTTACTCACTTTTCTTTAGGTTTCGTCACATCTTTCAGCTGTCTCCCTTATTACTCCACTCCATTTTTCTCTCCTAACCTTCCATTCCTTTTCTTTGTTTCATATCTTCTCCACCTCCTCGTCCTATTCCTCCATCTTTACATCATCCCTATGCTTGTTCCATTCTTAAGCCTTTTCTCCAACAGCTATTCATTTATCTTCCCCAGCATTTGCCCTCTACCTCTTACTCCCTTTCCCGAGCATTTGTCCCCTGCAGCCCCCTTGCTTTACCTGCATAAACTCCCTTCCTCTCTCACATAACCTAACTGAGCAGCGAGAATCCACCCCGTATCTGCCGACCACCATGTACAGTCTGTGTCAGCATGGCAAGCATTTTCAAAATTTGCAGGCTGGTATGTGCTAGCTGCTGATTTTATGCAACAATCACAATCTGAGAGGTTCGGAGGGCCAGCATATTTGTGCAACCATAGAACTGTCTTCAACTGACTTACTGAAGGCCTAATGAGTCAATCAAGTTTTTGGACCTTATTAACAACATCTTTTAAAAATTCATAAGAACTCAAGTGGAAGGGTGTCCAAACTGTTGTACTTGCCATATTCATTGTTTTTGGGTTTTTTTATCTGTGAAAATCAGCAAATAAAAGTTAATTTTGTATTAACAGTTGTGAAAAGCTGATGTGTTTAACTTGTTCTGTGTACAGGCTTTGTCAGCTTCTGTTCACTTACAGTTTGTTGAAATATATAAGCTGACTGTAAGGATCTGCTGCCAACTGCTCCTCTGGCCTGCAGGTGGTGCTTTAAGCTACTTGAACTATCTGTTTAGTCCTCCCAGTTCTGTGCTTCTCATTTCCCCCTGATGGCCATCTTGTTTCCTGTATAGGCTTTTAATTATACTGAGGCAGTCTCAGCAGTCCATTGCCAGAGATTGGTCCTACCTTGCAGTCCTCATACTCTGGCTCCTCTTCTGTTTCCAGAAGACTTCATATCATTGGCTTCTATCGATAGCTTCCAATTTAGCGCTCCTACTTGTTCTCCTTCCTGGGCTCCCAGATTTCTGGTGTATTCCTGCTCCTTCCCCTGCCTCTCACTCTTTGTTCATGTCGGAAGCTACCCCTGTTTCTCATGCCTTGCCAGCCACCAGCACCAAAGGGCTCAACCCGAAGGGAAGGCTGCTGGCCTAGGTGGAAGTCCATCTACAATAGGTGGCCTGGATTTGACTCTCCTAGGATTAGGTCGCTCATTTCTTGGCCAACCCACAGACTCCAACCATCACTCTGACCAGTGATGCCTAAACTTGTGCACACAATTGTATGGTATGAATTGTTTCCCTGGTGAAAGCACAAAAGAAGAGCGGAGTAAACAGTTCACACATATAGGGAGAATGCAACAGAAATAATGTGTGGCAAACAATATACACTGGTCAATATATATTAACAATAAGATTTTTAATTATAAATACACACATGTCAGTGGTACATATTTAAAGGCAAGGAATATAAGTATAATGTGAAAACAGGGACCCTGACACAGCCATGTTTCGCATTAGGGCTGCGTCAGGGAGACCAAACCTTCCTTATATCTATAAATCAAAAAACCTAGGGGTACATTTTAAAAAAGAGCGCGCACGCGTACTTTTGTTCGCGTACCAGGCGCAAACAAAAGTAAGCCGGATTTTATAAGATACGCGCATAGCCGCGCGCATGTTATAAAATCCAGGGTCGGCGCGCGCAAGGGGGTGCACAATTGTGCAACTTGCACGCGCCGAGCTGCACAGGCTGCCTCCATTCCCTCCGAGGCTGCTCCGAAATCGGAGAGGCCTCGGAGGGAACTTTTCAACTGCTCCCCTCCACCTTCCCCTCCCTTCCCCTATCTAACCCACCCCCCAGCCCTAACTAAATCCCCCTACCTACCTTTGTTTCAAAAGTTACACCTGCCCGAGGCCGGAGTTCTCGGGAATGCCCCAGGACCTGCCCCTGGACTGCCACCACACCCCCGGCCCCACCCCTGGACCACCGCCATGCTCCCGGTCCTGCCCTGGACCGCCCATTTCTGAAAGCCCTGGGACATACGCGCGTCCCGGGGCTTGTGCGCGCCGCCGAGCCTTTGCAAGATAGGCTCGGCGCACATAGGGGTAGCTTGAGGCAGCTTTTTGGGGGTTACGCCTGTATCTTACACGCGTAAGCCTTTGAAAATCTAGCCCTATGTGTGCTGAACATGAGAGTGTGGACTCCGGTGACAGGCACAAACAACAAGAGGGGGAACTTACAAATTATGCATCAGGTCAATGCTGAAAAGGTCAATTACATTACAGTTAAAGTCCCCGGTTGTAACAAGTAAACAGGAGAAAAGGAAGAAGAGAAATGCCAGAGAATAAGGAAAACTAAGATACCTGAGGTCAAACATTCAACTCAGAAGCGCATACTGGGTTTAAATATTTTGAAGAGGAGGCGGATCCATGGCCATGAGTATCATGGGGGAAGGGGGGGGGGGAAAGGGGGGGGGGGAAGAGGGGAAAAGGTTGATAACCTAAAAAATGAGCCATAGAGAGAAAATAAAAATAACAGGTTACAGAGTAATATACCAAAATTATAGAGCTATATTAATGAATAAATAAAGGACTTGGGGTCGGTGACAGTACAAGGATCTAAAAATGGAATACTTCAATTCAAAGCATCAATACCAAGCCAAGAGTAATAAAATTGTATGGGGAAGAAGATAAAAGAAGGTGAAACCAAGCAAAAAACCAGTGCAGTGTGAAACTAAAAGGTCAAAATTACCTTTGAGATGACGGGCGATATTGTGTAGAAGGTGAAATTCGGGCAGGAACGGACTCTTGTAAACACTTGCTGCTGGACAAAGAGGTTAGACAAAAAATATAAAAAATATCAAGGACATGAAAATGTCAAGAAATCCTAAGGAGAGGACTAACAATATGAAATGGGAGTCAAAAAAAATAGGTAATAAAAAGTTGAAAAACTAGAATGGAGACAGTAGAATGATCTATAAATGGGATACTGTGAATTCAAAAAGCCAATTCCGAACCAAGATTAGCAAAATTGTGTGGGGGAAAAAAAGAAAGTGAAAACATACAAAAAACCAAGCAGTGTGAAGACCAAAGGGTCAAAAATACCTTCAAGCCATTGGGCAATGTTGTATAAAGGTTGAAATTCGGGCAGGGGTGGACTCTCGTTAGTACTTTCTGCTGGATAAAGGGTCGGGCTAGAAATACCAGAATATCACAGAATGTCAAAAGGACAAGGCTGGGGAATATCAATCGCAAATGTTGCACAGCGTTCAGAGAAACGGTGGGGCAGCGAGGCGAAGCAGCCCTTGGCACAAAACAATTGATAGTGTAAAAAGTACAGAGCAACCAAAGAAGAAAAAGATGTTAGAATGAGAATAAATAAGAGCTGGACAGAAATCTGAGCCGACATGAACAGCTGATCCTGAGCTGCGCTTTTAAAGCATTAAATGGGTACAACAGAAGGGGGGGGGGGGGGAAGGAGGGGGAGAAGGGCAGTTGGATGCAGGAGTAGTGTAAGGTACAGTACAGGAGTGGTGAAAGCATTACCCGATCAAAGTACAGAATACACAATCACCTTACAACATTTAGCAATACTAACTACTACTTGGACCAGAACTGTCCTTACCAGCCCCTCATTTTTAACATCCAATTGAAATTTATGTGCTCACTTACCTGCTCAATATTATGGGCCAGATTTTCGAATCTACGCCCGATTTTATAACATGCGCGTGCAGCCGCGCGCATGTTATAAAATCCGGGGTCGGCGCGCACAAGGGGGTGCACATTTGTGCACCTTGCGTGCGCCGAACCCTAGGGGAGCCCCGATGGCTTTCCCCGTTCCCTCCGAGGCCGCTCTGAAATCAGAGCGGCCTCGGAGGGAACGTTCCTTTTGCCCTCCCCCACCTTCCCCTCCCTTCCCCTATCTAACCCGCCCCCCCAGCCATACCTAAATCCCCCCCACCTTTATTATTTAAGTTGTGCCTACCTCTGGGCAGGCGTAGTTTGCACGCGCTGGCCGAGTGCCGGCACGCAATCCCCCGGCCTAGCGGGCCTTCGGAGGCCCCTGGCCATGCCACCACCCCTCCCCGCCCATGCCCCTTTTTTCAAGTCCCGGGACATACGCGCGTCCAGGGGCTTGCACACATCACTGAGCCTAAGGAAAATAGGCTCAGCGCGTGCAGGAGGGGTTTAAAAGGGTTATGTGTGTAACCCTTTTAAAATCCGCCCCTGTGTTTTTTGATTTCTAGATATACGGAAGGTTTGGTCCCCCTGACGCAGCCCTGATGCAAAACACGGCCGTGTCGGGGTCCCTGTTTTCACATTATACTTATATTCCTTGCCTTTAAATATGTACCACTGACGTGTGTATTTATATTTAAAAATCTTATTGTTAATATATATTGACCAGTGTATATTTTTTGCCACATATTGGGGCAGATTTTCAAAGGGATACGCGCATAAGATACGTGCATAAATCCAGAAAAGCTGCCCCTTCCACCCCCTGCGCGTGCTGAGCCTATGTATCATAGGCTCGGCGGCACACACAAGCCCCGGGACACGCGTAAGTCCCGGGGCTTTCCTGGGGGGGGGGGCGTGTCGTGGCATGTCGGGGTGCATGTCGTGGCTGGCGCGTCATCGGGGGGCATTCCAGGGGGCATGGCCGTGGCCTCTGGACCAGCCCCCGGACTGGAACATGGCGCGCCGGCAGCCGGCCTGCGCGCGCAAGTTACGCCTGCCTTGGGCAGGCGTAACTTTTGAAATAAAGGTAGGGGGGGGAATTAGTTCGGGCCGTGGGGCGGGTTAGTTAGGGGAAGGAAAGGGAAAGTGGGGGGCACCGGAAAGAAAGTTCCCTCTGAGGCCGCTCCGATTTCGGAGCGGCCTCAGAGGGAACGGAGGCAGGCTGCGCGGTTTGGCGCACGCAGGCTGTTGATTTTGCACAGCCTTGCGCACACCGACCCCGGATTTTAAAAGATACACGTGGCTACTTGTGTATCTATTAAAATCCGGCGTACTCTTGTTTGCGTCAGGGTGCGAACAAATGTACGTGCGCGCGTACTTTTTAAAAATCTGCCCCATTATTTCTATTGCATGATTTGTTTACCTCACAGAAACAGCTTTAACTAGGATCTTTGTCAAACCTATGGCTCTCCATGTATTTTAACAGTTATGACAATATAATTGTAGCCTGATAATAAGTGTATTTTATGTCTATATTTTGTGCATCGTATATCTTCATAATTGTTTAAGCAAAAATATTTAATAAACACATGTAGTGAATTTTTTATGGAGTGAATTTTCAAAGGAGTTATGTGCATAACGTCTGGTTTTCATAGGTATTTATATGCTTAAAACTGAGTTTTACACATGTAAATGCACTTTATCTATGTAAGTGGAATTTTCAAAATTGCTACAGTATATGCCATTGAATTGTCCATAGGTTTTACCCGTGCTAAGTGCACATAAAGTAGGTAGATGGCTGTTGAAAATTGATACGTGTAACTCCTTTGAAAATTTACCTGACAAAATAATCATATATGCATGTATTACTCATGTACATACTATTTTATAAACATAAAAAAATATGTGTGTATTTTCAGTTTCACGCACAAAAAAGGGGCAGTTTGGGGAATGCTGGGCGGGGCTAAGATGTATAAATTACTATTTTATAAGGGACTTATGCAAGTGCATTTGGCAACTTATTTGCATAATTTTACACCTGCTAATTATCTCATGCAATCGATATCAGACTTGTCTATTGTCTGCTATTAGTTGGGTGGGAGGTCTGGGTAAACTGGGGAGAGTTCAGTGTGAAGAATTAGGAGAATATCGATGATCTGGAGAAGGACTGGATGAACTGGTGGAAGTATCTGCAAATTATGTACATGTTTTAAAATACTGACTGCCATATAAAGGGGCAATTTTCAAAAGGATTTACAAATTTAAAACTGCATTTTATACTTGTAAATGAAACTTATGCATGCAAGTGGACTTTTGAAAATTGCTATAGTATATATGACATTAAGTTTTTTGTAGGTTTTCTGTGCATAAGTGTCCTATAAGCGCATAAATCGTTTTTTGAAAATTGCTACGATAATATATTACATCTACGTATGTAACTCTTTTGAAAATTGCCTCCATAAATCAGGATTTGACACAAGCAAGTTATATTTCTTTTGTGCATAAAATATACATGCATATGTATATTTTATGTAGATAGGAAAAGGATGTGCTTTCAATGCATTGCATGAATTTTCTCATAACCAAACATATTTGTTTATGTTAGTGGGCAGAAATATGTGTATTTTATAATTCTGTGTACCTGATATTCACAAGTTATAAAATGCTGCAATAGATCTCCACATGGCCATATATGCATGTATATGGGGCCACGCTGTATTGTTATTCGCTGTATTGCTATTCAAGTACATACATTTTTTTTTCCAGTGTTCCCATTTTGTCCTGGTTAAGCAATGTGCAAAATAATGGAAGAGCTTTTATGACCACTAGCACTCAGACTGAACTGGGCCCCAGACAGGTTTTGAGAATTAACTCAAGCTACTAAAATTGTGAAAATTTAGTAGTTCATATAGCATCATGCTACTGCACATAAGCAACTGGCTTTACAAAGAGTTTTAGTTACAACAGCTGCATTATCTATGAAGAACTATCAACAGTAACTCAAAAGTATCTGTTTCCTAAGAAAAATGTGGTTATTATCCTGCACGGTAAAAACTTTTACATATTTTGCACAGTTGAATAAAACACCACAGAAAAACTGATTCTTCTGAGGTTGAAAGGCACAGCAAAACTCTCTGGATGGCTTGGGTTCTGTTCTTTTGATCCAGCATTTGTCACGGTGACAAGTAAATCCGGTTCTCAGCCCGAAAGCATTATAAAATGTGATATAGTTTCAAAGGCTGTTTGATTCCATTTTGAATTATTTACCTGTTTTTCTTCTTATTGTACCAAAGCAGCCTAGTATAACATTTGTCAGCGTAGTTTATTATAACTCCATGCTGTGCAAATTCTAATGTATATTCATGCAACCTGCGAAGCAGCAATAATATGGCATTTTGAATAGTTACAGAGAAGTAGTTTAGAATAATTGGATTATTGTTTCATATTTAGTATACAAAACAAAATAGCAGTCCAATCACTAAAGTTAAATAATTTTGGTAGGTTACCAAGGATGGCTTACTAAAATGGTAACCCCCCCCCCCCCCAAAAAACAATCAAATTTATGTTATTTACTAAGCTTGTGAGATACAAAAATAGTGCATCTTTCTTTTTTTTCCCCCACCATATAAATATCATATGTGATATCATACTTGCAAAGCAAAGGGTCTGTACTGTCAGGGGAAAAAAGCACATACACAGTAAATATGTGTAAATCCTTGACCAACAAATCAACTTGTACACAGTGGTCCTAGAATATTATAGACTGCTACTGGAAGGAAGACAAGGCGGAAAAGGAAAGAGGAGGGAAATGAAAAGAAGGAGAAGGAGCGGTAGAAAAGACCATAAGAAGATAGTGGAGAGGAAGGAAAATGTAGGAAGAGAGGAAATCCCCTCATGATCTTGAATTATTGGATAGAGAAGTGACATTGTCAGCAGCAAGCAGCAAAGGAGAATTATGTTCTTGTCAACTAGATCTTAGAAAAACTTCCCAGTAAAGGACAAGTTGTAGAAGGAGATAAACCTCTCTGGATTGTAAATGACTACTTAAGCAGATGGTAGCTACATTCTCAGTTCATCCTACAAAGTCCAAAAAAAGGAAGGCCAGCTCCATCCCAATCTGTGCTGTGGAGAAAAGGCTGAAGGTCATCCTGGGGGCTAAAAAGGATGAAGGTAAAGTGCAGTGGCCCAGAACCTATATATTTTATGAGATAGGGTGACCAGAACTGCATACAATACTCCAGAAGCAGCTGCACCACATATCTACACACAGGCATCATGATATTTTCTGCTTACAACTGCATTTCTTTCAAAATAATTCCTAATATTCTATTTGTATGTTTTACTTCCACCAAACGATGAAATGAAAGGATTAAAACAGAGAGTGGGGCTAAATGGTCAATTTTCTCAATGCAAAAGGATGAATAGTGGAGTGTTCCAGGAATCTGTACTAGGACTGCTGCTTTTAAATATATTTATCAATGACCTATAGCAAATCAAATTTGCTGAAGATACAAAATCATTCAAAGTTGTAAAATCACGAAATGATTGTGAAAAATTGCCAGAGGACCTTGTGAAACTGTGAGATAGGGCATTCAATTGAGAGATGACATTTAATGTTCACAAGTGCAAAGTGATGTACTTAGGGAAGAGTAACCAAAATTAAAGCTACACATTGTAGGGATGTGCAGAAGGAAACAATTTGTTTCGATTCAGTTTTCGTTTCACCAGGACCCAAATTCGTTGTATTAGTTTCATAGCGGGGAAAACCAACTCGTTGATTAGTTTCATTCATGGTCTGTTTTCCCATTAAAGTCAATGAGGGAAGTATTTGCAGCCTATTTTTGGCTGCAGAATTGGGGTTTTCTTAACAATTCTGATGCAAATTCTGGAGAGCAATCATCAGAACAAGAAAAGAGCTCCAAGGTACTTAGACTGTGGCAAAGTGGCACCAAAGTGGCATGAAAAGCCTAAGGCACTGTAAAGGGGCAAAGGGGTACCAGAAGTGGCAAGAGTGCTTTAACAGAGGTGCAAAGCAGCAGCGAGAGTGCCAAAAACACACCACAGCTTCAAAAGAGAACACCGATAACAGTTGCATGAACCCTTGAAGGCAGCATGAGAGGCAAAGTGGCAAGACAAGTGGCATCAACATCCTACAGCACAATGAAGGGAGAACATCGCAAGCAGAAAGAGTGTCAGAAAATACCACAAGGTGCCGATAAAGGGACAAAGCAGCAGAAAGACTAGCACCAACACACTGAGGAACCATGATAGTGGCAAGAACACCACAAGGAGTAGAGTGAGTCATCTGGTGTATGGCAGCAACGCAGAGTGGCAGAATGTTGATAGGGGCAAGGCAGGCTGGCAGAGCGGAGGTAGTCTGGTTGCTGTGGTTTTGATAGGGGCAAGACAGGCTGGCAGAGCTGAGGTAGTCAGGTCCCTGTGGTTTGGATAGGGGCAAAACAGGCTGGCCCCGGGGAGAGTTCCCTTTCCTTTGTACAGAAAAGGGATCCCTAGAATGGGTTCGCCCTTAGAACAGGGTGTTTCCGTTGGCGTCTAGTAAGCTCTCGCTGGTCTTTTAAAATCTGGTGGATGTAGCAGATATACAAACGAGAATTTTGAAGGCTGAGGTGGAGGAGGTTTCCATGTGAACAGTGGTTCAACATGGGTCAGCGGGTGTTAAGAGATAGGCTGGCTACACCCGGGGAGAGTTTCCTTTCCTTTGCACAGGAAAGGGGTCCCTGAAATATTTTGGCCCCTAGAGTGGAGCACGAGCCTTCAAGCCTGGTGAATTGATGTGGAGGAGATTTCCATGTGAACAGTGTTTCTGATTCAACATGGGTCAACGGGTACTAAGACATAGGCTGGCTACACCCAGGGAGAGTTCCCTTTCCTTTGCACAGGAAAGGACTCCCTGAAATAGGTTGGCCCCTAGAGTGGAGCCCGAGCCTTCAAGCGTGGCAAATTGATGTGGCAGATTTCCATGTGAACAGCGTTTCTGGTTCAACATGGGTCAATGGGTACTAAGAGATAGGCTGGCTACACCCAGGGAGAGTTCCCTTTCCTTTGCGCAGGAAAGGGCTCCCTGAAATGGGTTGGCCCCTAGAGTGTGGTGGTTCCGTTGGTATCTAGTGAATACCCAGAAGCTATTAACTGTATTTATGCACTTCAGCTGATGACAAAGGAACTTGAAGAGCTCTCAGAAATAAGAAAACTGCTATTCAAGTCCAAATCTACAATATCAACCTATGTTGACTTTGTAGTTTACACAGTGCCTCTGTAAACTATGGGAACACAGAGGATGAACTAGAGTACAACTACCACCAGTTTTCTATAGTACTAGAAACATTAATGTTGGCACCTAAGAAAGATTTAGGGAAAATGGCCCATATTACGAAGATCATGAAAACTATTGAGCATATGAAATATCCAAGCTCCAAGCTGGACAGACAGGCACAGCATTTGAGGTCAGGCCCTTGTAGGGACGTACGGCCTGGACAAACAGGCACAGCATTAGAGGTCAAGCCCTTGTAGGGATGTAAGGCCTGGAAGGACAGGCACATCATTAGAGGTCAAGCCCTTGTAGGGACATATGGCCTGGTTGGACAGGTACAGCATTAGAGGTCAAGCCCTTGTAGGGACATATGGCCTGGATGGACAGGTACAGCATTAGAAGTCAAGACATAAGGCCTGGATGGACAGGCACAGCATTAGAGGTCAAGCCCTTGTAGGGACATAAGACCTGAACGGACAGGCACAGCATTAGAGGTCAGGCCCTTCTAGGGATGTAAAGCCTGGAAGAACAGGCACAGCATTAGAGGTCAAGCTTTTATAGGGATGTACGGCCTGGACAGACAGGCACAGCGTTTGAGGTCAGGCCCTTGTAGGGACATAAGACCTGGACGGACAGGCACAATATTTGAAGTCAAGCCCTTGTAAATACCCAGAAGCTATTAACTGTACTTTTGCACTTCAGCTGATGACAAAGGAACTTGAAGAGCTCTCAGAAATAAGAAAACCACTACTCAAGTCCAAATCTACAATATCAACCTATGTTGACTTTGTAGTTTACACAGTGCCTCTGTAAACTATGGGAACTCAGAGGATGAACTAGAGTGCAATTACCACCAGTTTTCTATAGTACTAGAAACATTAATGTTGGCACCTAAGAAAGATTTAGGGAAAATGGCCTATATTATGAAGGTCATGAAAATTATTGAGCATATGAAATATGCAAGCTCCAAACATCTTAAGTCAGCTTTTTATGTTCTTACATTCCAAATGTTGCAAAACAGGAAAAAGAATATTCTGGAAAGAAGTGATGCACAAATACATGAAACTGAAATTAGAAATACTAGAACTAAACTCAGACAGGCACAGTGTTTGAGGTCAGGCCCTTGTAGTAACGTAAGGGCTGGACAGACAGGCACAGCGTTTGAGGTCAGACCCTTGTAGGGACGATGGGCCTGGACAGTGGACAGACTGGCACAGCGTTTCAGGTCAGGTACATGTGCTGATATTATCTGCAGCATAGGAGGCAGTTGGAGCTGCTGCAAGGCTTTCAATTGCATTTATTCATCTTGCCATTCACAGGGAAAATTTGGAAACCCAAGCAAAGGCATGTTTATTTTCAAAAACACTAGCATTTCCATCAACTCTGGTGCCAGCCTTGAGCAGTGAGAGCTCATGATATCCCCTGTCATTGAAAATACACATTCACTGGGCACACTGGTTGGTGGATATGACAGATATCGCTGAGCCACTTTGGCTAGGTGTGGCCAGACAGTGGACTTGTGTGCCCAATATGCCAGCAAATCTGTCTCCATGTCCTCTGTGGACTCTGAGAGATACCGTATCACTGATATTTGTGCTGGTGTCTCCTTTGCTTGGTTGGTCTGAGAGTCATTCATGCCAGCTGCTTTCTCTCTAGCCCATAGCTACAGAGATTGAGTACAACTTCTACCAGTCTGTCTCTCATCAGTTCCTCGCTACCTCTCTGCAACAGGCCCTACACCACCATTGTGAAACGGGTCTCCTCTGCCGAGGACTGAGGACTGCTAAACTTATCCTCTCTACTGCTCATTGGGATTCTCTCTACTCAGCTACGGGAGTGTGTTTAACATCTGCCAGTCTGTCTCTCCTACAGTGCCTTATTGGACATCTGCATCAGGGCCTTATACCACCATTGTGGGACGGGTCTCCATCACCAAGGATTACAGACTGCTACCAACTAACCTGCTCTTTACTGCCACCTCTGGTGGTCATCCTAGCTGTACAATAAAATAAACTAACTCTGTGTTTGTGCTATTAAGTCTAGCCCGGTGCATCTGTCTGCCTATGGGGCTCCTCCTCGTAGGAGATATCATCACTGTTGCCCCTGAGAATCCACCAAACACCTCAATATCATAAGATCCAAGGAGAGATCTGAGTCAAGACTCTACCTAGGCCTACTGCGTCTAAAGTGGTGTCGGGTGAAGAGGAACCTATGCAACTAGGCTGTAGTCACCTGACTTCGAAGGAGAGAAGAATGCAGAAAAGATTAAGCCTCTGCATGAATTGTAGCTGTTATTGTTTGTAAGGTTTTGGGTGGACCCTTGGACACTGTGGCTGCTGACCATGCCCACAGGGGGAAGTCCTGTGAGGGGCCACAATTCAGGCTCAGCTTTAGGACACACAACACAGATAGATCTTTTATTAACAGTATTGAGGAGCCACCAGAGCTGCCAGTAGTGAGCAGAGATGAAGCCCGGCTGGGCTTGCAGTCCCTCAGGGCTCGAACAGCGATCCCACAATAGCTGTGCTGTAGTGAAGGGAAACTGACATAGTGAGTACAATGAAGTATATGCAGGGTTCTGGAATAGAGCCTCGTTGGTTGAGTACTCACACAGCGGTTTCTCTCGGTAGGAATCACAGGAGCTGGAGTAGAGGCAGGCTCTCAAGGAGCGAGTACCTAGATCCAGGGAACAGCTCTGAGAGAGAAGTAGATAGTAACTCACTGATGGTGTTGGGAGAGGTATCTTCCAGGCAGAAGTGAAGTCCAGGCAGCGAGTCTGGGAATATGGGCCCTCGAGGAGCGAGTACCGGTTCCAGACAACGACCTGAAAGAGAAGAGAGAGGCCCCCAAGGAGCAGATACCCCAAATAGAGTAAGTCCAATAATGGAGAGGCAGAGTAGCTAGGTACGGAGAGCGAATCCCATCCATAAGTTCACCAATATGAATACCTGTTGCTAACTTGATTAGCTAGCAGTAGTATAGGCCTTTTGTACCCAGATGCGTGACATCATCACAGGGGGACGCCCCTGAGGTTCACGCCATAGAAAGTATTTGAAGCAGGGCCGCGCGGCACGTGTGCCCTAAGGCAGCTGGGCAGCATGGCGGGAGGCAGCGCCCAAGCCAGACCGGGGATGCCAGAGAGGACGGCAGGCAGACGCCATGGCAGCCAAATGGCTGTCAACCACGGGAGAGGTAAGGAGGGCAGAGTGGAGACATCGGGCAGCGACAGTTGTAACAGTGGCCAAGCCGGCCATGCAGTACAAACATACCCTATCTGTCCGGGAAACGGACAGACCTAAGTCCTGTGGGAGGATTCTTCTTAGGTCTAATGGCTCCTTCTCCTCCTCCACTCTCTCTACCACTTGATTTTCAGACTCTTGCCCTAGTGGACTCCGGAGCAGGAGGGAATTTTATCCTGAGACGTCTAGTGGAACACCTTCATATCCCCACTATGACTATGAAGCTGCCGCTTCTGTTATCCTCTATTCATGAGGAGCCCTTACTGGGTGAAGTAACTCTACAAACGGAACCGGTCAGTTTAAGGACTGGAGCTCTTCATACGGAATCCATTCCCTTCTTTGTGTTCGAGAAAGCTATGCATCCTTTAGTCCTTGGGTTACCATGGCTGAAAGAGCACATGCCTCAATTCAACTGGGCTACACTGGAGCTTTCACGCTGGGGCCCAGATTGCCATGGCAAGTGTTTGAAGGAAGTCTCACCACTGCCCTGTATGCCTACAATTTCGTTGATGCCCAGATTACCACCGCAATACGCGTCATTTCAAGACGTGTTTTCTAAGGAAGCTGCTGACAAACTTCCTCCACATCGATCTTATGACTGTGAGATTAACTTAAAACTGAATACTGAACCATCTAAAGGAAGAGTATACCTCCTCTCAGTGGTGGAAAATAAAGCAATGTCAGAATACATTCAAGAGAATCTACAAAAAGGTTTCATTAAACCATCCAAGTCCCCTGCGGGAGCAGGATTTTTCTTTGTAGGGAAGAAAGACAAAACTCTACGTCCATGCATTGATTATCGTGGTCTAAACGATATCACGGTCAAAGACCGCTATACTTTACCACTCATATCCAAGCTGTTTGACCGCTTATAAGGGGCTAAGATTTTCTCCAAGCTGGATTTTAAAGGAGCGTATAACCTCGTCCGCATTCATTCAGGAGAGGAATAGAAGACAGCTTTCAACACCAGGGACGGACCCTTTGAGTATTTGGTGATGCCCTTCGGCTTATGCAAAACCCCAGCTGTCTTCCAGAACATGATGAATGACATCCTACGCGACCTACTCTACCAATGTGTCGTCATCTATCTGGATGATATCCTGATCTTTTCTCAGGATCTGAATACCCACATCACGGATGTCAAGAGAGTGTTACGAAGACTACGGGAGAACCGCCTGCATGCTAAACTGTCCAAATGTGAATTCCACAAGGAGTCTGTACCGGTCCTAGGGTACAGACTGTGTCTAACAAGGGGTTCCAAATGGACCCACAAAAGCTGGAGAACATTCAGAAATGGTCCCAACCTATTGGTCTAAAAGCTCTTAGAAGGTTCCTGGGATTTACAAATTACTATAGGACCTTCATTAAAGAACTACTCTTCACTAGGGATATGCAGCAAGGATGGATTCATCCCATTCGGCATTTGGATTCGTCGGGACCCAAATCCATTGCATCCATTCTCAGGGGACCCTGATCCATTCATTAGTTACATATGTATTTGTTTCCCTCCCCAAAAAAACCATCTCAACCCTTTAAATTTAATTTACTACAACCCCTCACCCTCCTGAACCCCCCCCCCCCCCCTCCAAGACTTGCCAAAAGTCCCTGGTGGTCAAACGGGGTTCCTGGAGCGATCTCCTGCACTTGGGCCGTCGGCTGCCAGTATTCAAAATGGTGCCGATAGCCTTTGCCCTTACTATATCACAGGGGCCGATGGTGCCATTGGTCGGCCCCTGTGACATAGTAAGGGCTGAGGAGAGAGACCACTCAGTGTTATGATTTGTGGATATGTGTGCCCTTGGTCCACGATGGGAGTTGTTACCACCTGTGGAGAGGAGCCCCACAGGTCCACACTGTCGGGAGGCGTGGTCAGTCAGAGCGGGGAGCTCTGGGTGAGACTATGGAGAGGTCCCAAGGAGCCAGGAAAATTACCCCAGTAGAGAGACGGGCTAGAGATAATATCTGGGCAGAGACCCCAAAGGGGAAGTCACCAGACAGGCCACAGAGTGGGAGGCGCAGGACTGGCCATGCAGGAGGTATTCCGGAGAGACAACCCCGAGCGGCGGAGCTGTGCAGCATAGAGGGTGTAGATATAATGACGTAGGCCAACCCGTGGAGCAGGGAAGCCTGAGTCAGGTCTCCACTGATGATGTATGCACGACCCTGAGGAGAGGGAAGCTCTGATAGTCTCTGTGTAGCACAGAATCACTGCCCCGAGGAGCAGAGGAGTACTGGCAGTCTCAGTATAGCTTGTACACATGACCCCAAGGAGTGGGGAGGCATGGACAGTCGCAGTGTAGCATGGAGTACAACCCTGAGGAGCAGAGGAATACTGAGAGTCTCTTGAGTAGCATGTAGGTGCAGCCCCAAGGAGCAGGAAGGCACTGATAGTCTTGTACAGTACGTAGGCACAACCCCGAGGAGCGGGGAAGCACTGAGAAAGGGCTCCTGAGTTGCAGAGGTGTTCCAGGGGCAGCCCCGAGGAGCAGGGAGCCTTGCAGGGTAGGACCCAAGAGGCACAGGGCCAGCCCGAGGAGTGGGGGAGGCCAGGAGATCGAGCCCCCTTAGAGTGTGCACACTGGCCCCCGAGGAGCAGGTATCAGACAGAGTCCAAGTCCAAGGAGTCCAATAGCATAGCCAGGAACATGAAGGCAGGTGCTTGTAGAGATGTACAGAACTTGTTGCCAAGTCAGCTATCTGAGGGCGAAGGTGGAGCTTAAGTACCCAGGTCCAATGACATCATCAATCAGGGATGCCCCTGAGGCTCCCACCAAAGAGGCTTCAAAGGAGGGCCTGGTGGCGCATGCGCCTAGGAAGGCCCAAAGACGACGTGGGTGGCGGCGGCATCCAGGCTGCCATGAGGAGTCCCTGGGAACACGGCCGTGGAGACTGGCCTGCGCCGCGAGCAGACCCAGGGAGGGCAGGAGAGCGGTGCAGGAAGTAAGTAAACATGGTCACAGCTGTCTGCGACCGACAGGCATAACACCCAGGTAACTGGTTCGGAGGCAATCTTCCTGCCAGCCAAGCTCTGTTGCTAGGTTGTGGAATTCTATTGTATAGTCATTGAGCAACCAACACCCTTGCTGAAGGTGCAGAAGGTCTGAACTTGCAATAGCCTGCCTCCCTGGGTCATCAAAGGTCCTTTGAAATATGGACACAAAGCAAGGTATATCTTGGAGAAGGGAGTCCGCCCGCTCCCAGAGAGGAGAAGCCCAAGCCAATGCCTTCCCTTCCAAGCGAGAGACGATGAATTAAATCTTCATCCTGTCATCCTGGAATATGGTAGGCTGTAGGGCGAACTGCATTTATCACTGGTTTATGAAGCCCCTACGTAACTTTGGGTCTCCATTTAAATGAGGTCCTGACAGAGGTAGCCAGAAATGACAAACTGGGCGAGGCTGATGAGGAAACTGCTGGAGTTGGATGAGAGTCCAATCGGGTGTTGAGGCATTCTATGGAAGCTACCAACGCCTCAAGGAACTGCTGCTGTACCTGGATCTTGAGTGCCAGGCCCGGGATAACCTGGAGGGCTGAAGAATTCGTCGGGTCCATGGCCTTGGCAACCTGTTGCTGAGGTGGACCCTTGGCCCGAGGTGGTGTTGGCACCACCTGTGAGGGAAACCCCTCAGGAGGCAAGGCCAAACAGGAAGCAGAGGCCAGCTGGAGCTTCACCAATACCAGCCCTCGTTCCCCACAGGTTGAGCTCTTGGGTACGAGGGCCAGCTGGACTTAGGTGGCCCTCCACATGGATGATCCTGATCGGTTGGCATGAGGGCAGTATGCTGGAGAGCAACGGTAATGAAGACTCCCAGCAGCGAAGCGGGACGAGGTATAAAGTCAGGTCCAGGAAGATGGTTGGAGGCAGGCATTGGGGTTCGTAGTCAGGTTCAGGTGGATGGTCAGAGGCAGGCGGCAAGGTTCGTAATCAGGTTCAAATCCAGGTCAAAGCCAAGGAGGTCCATCCGAAAGAAAGGAGGGCTGGAGCAGGAACTGGAACACAGGAGGAGGAACTGGAACTGGAACACTGAAGCAGGAGCTGGAAATGGAACACGGGAACAGGTACTGGAAAAGGAACTGGAACTAGCACACAGCTGAGCAGTGAAGAGACCTGTTGCCAAGGCAGATTCTGGACATCAGAGTCTGCCTTAAATAGTGGAGCCAGTTGATGTCATCAGCAGGGGTCTTGGGAAGCTTTCCTGCCACGGCCCTTTAATTAAATCCAAGAGAGACGCATGCGCGTGCCTAGTGTCATGGCCTGGAAGAGAGGTGATGGCGGTGTTTCTGAGCAGCAGGAGGGGAGGCTTGGTCGGGCCCTGGGGAACTCCCCGTGGAGCTGGAAGGCCCAGGGAGCATGGGAGGTGTGCGGGCACAGAGAAGGCTGCTCACTGCCGCCAACGAGGTTGAGCCCACTCCAGAAGCCCGGCATCAGGGGTGAGTGAACCCGGCCATGGGCCTGGCCCGACCAGGGAGCGCAACAAAAACAGCACTAACTGCCAGCAGTCAAACTGTAAAAACCCTACCTATGAAAAAGCAGCACTGCAAATATTACACCAGGCCCTAAAACATCAATACACCTCCTATTTGGAAAACAGAACCAGCCAAGCTGCTACTGATCCCTACACAGAAACTATACCCTAACAGAATACCTCACCTTGGTCTGGCACCGGCAGAATACAGACAGACTCTCACCAAATTCTGGATAAATAGAACAAAATATAAAAAGGCACATACCGACAGAAGTTTAACTGGAAACTGCAACAAGCAGTTGCATATGAAAAACAGAAACATTATCATTCTTCATAAAACATCAAATACTAAAACTAAGAAATATAAAATATAATAAAACCATACTAAACATAACAAATATTTCAAAACAACGGATGAATTTCATATCCAATAATTGAAAACTATAGAAGCCAGTATTAAAAAAATCAACTTTCCTGGCGTGTAGCCAGATGGACTCAGTATGAATGGGATAGTATCCACGTGCTAGCAGTTGGAGACGGATCTGACGTCAGTACGGGGGCGTATATAGCCCCACAGGAAGCGCAGCGACTCAGTAATTTCTGTCTCCAAAGCAGTTTGGAGTGCCTGCACGCTGGTCGAGCGTGCTTTCCAAGACTACTTTGATTTTTTTTCTCTTTCTTCTCATTTCAGATTCTACTTTGTTGTTTATTGCCTATTCAGGCTTAGAGCCCCGCGCTCCTGCGGTAGATACCCTCAGGTTCCTCCCCCAGCGAGCTCCCGGGGTGATTGCCGTGCTCCCCCGGTGGGAAAGTCCTCAGTCCTGCCGAGCCGCGGCAGTGACATAGCCCCCGGACGACGTTCGGGTGTAGCCTACGAGGCCCTCGGTCCCGGCGTGGACGAGGTAGCGGGTGCATATCCTCAATTACGGTGGCGAGGTGCTCCCTTCCCCTGCAGCCGGAGACCGCTTGTGTTCCAGCCGAGAAGCGCCGACGCTGGTAAGGTGCACCGCTCTTCCTTCGGGTCTCCGAAGCACAGAGGATCGGCGGCGTGGCACGCTGTGGAGGACGCCATCTTGGGCCTGATTCAGGTACTCCGCGCCCGTAATAGGCGTGGCTTTTCCTCCTCCTTTTGAGTTTCTGGCTTATTGTGTGCCTATTGCATGCCACTGTGCGTATAACGCTAGCCGCCTTTGCTGAACGCCTATTGAATGCATATTGAGCGTATACTGCTGACTAGGGATGTGCAGACAAAAAGTTTATGTTCATAAGTCCATGTCGAAAAGGGGGGTCAATTTCGGTCAATATGGACATATGGAGAATTCCATAAGTTGAGTCTATGTCCATACGTGCACCGGTTCCCTAAATAAAAATTTAAACCCCTCACCCTCCTTAATCCTCCCCCAAGACTTACCAAAATTCCCTGGTGGTCCAGCGGGGAGTCAGGAAGCCATTCCTCTATTCCTTTGCGAGGAGGAGGTCAGGAGGCCCCCCCAGCTTGGGGGGGCCTCCTGACCTCCCCAAGCTGGCCAAAAGTTCCGTTTGTGTCCAACGAGGGGTCCGGGAGCGGAACCGCGGTGGACCAAGTGACGGCCGCGTCACTCCGACGTGACGCAGACGTCACGTGCTCCTCGCAAAGGAATAGAATAATGGCTTCCTGACTCCCCGCTGGACCACCAGGGAGTTTTGGTAAGTCTTGGGGGGATTAAGGAGGGTGAGGGGTTTAAATTTTTATTTAGGATCAACGATCGCGATTTCCAACGTATTCAACATAGCTATGTTGAATAAGTTGGAAATCCGATCGTTTTCGCCTCATCACTTTTTTAAGTTAAAAAAAAAAAAAGTAGCGTTTTACATATAAGTTCAAAACGAATGCACACCCCTACTGCTGACCGCCTATTGCTGACAGCCTATTGAATGCATATTGAGCGTATACTGCTGACCGCCTATTGCTGACAGCCTATTGAATGCATATTGAGCGTGTAGGGCTGCCCGCCTATGACTGAGAGCCTATTGCCCGCACACTGTGCGTCTAGCGCTAACCGCATATTATTACTGAGCGCCTGTTCTATTGAGCGCCTTTTGCTGCCACATAGGCTTATTGTGCGCCTGTTGTATTAAGCGCCGCTTGCTGCCGCATAGGATTATTGAGCGCCTGTTGTATTAAGCGCCATTTGCTGCCGCTTTTTCTTACTGAGCGCCTATCACTCGATGGAGCGGGACGCAGCGGAGTCTGCGGCGCCGGCGCCCCCTACCTCGGGCATTGCAGCCCTTGGCCTCTGCTCTGCATGCCAGCTTCGGGCCACGCGCAGTGATGAGCCAGACTCGCTTTGTGCCCAATGTGAGGAGGCCGTGCGACCTTCGGGTCTGGACCAGCCACGGTTTGTGGACAGTTCCCCAGGGGCTACCCCGGAGTTAGGGGGCAGTCTCGACCAATCCGGAATCCCGGGGGAGCTTCTACCCCGGCGATTAGAGGCTGCTTCGATTTCCTGGGTGGATCTCTTTAAGGGAATTCATGCTTTTGTACAGATGCAAACGGCTGCCCAGCCTGGCCCGGCGGTTCCGTCTGTTCCTGTCATTCCTGCGGTGGCTGCGCCTGCGGCGCCTGCTGCGCCTGCTGCTGCGGTGGTGGTTCCTGCAGATCCGGTTCCTGGCCCATCACACCCGTATCGCAAGCGGGACTTCCCGCCGCTGGACAGTCCGGATCAGTCGGACCAGGAGGTCTCGCCGGACGAATCCGAGCTCCCGGACGAGGGGGACCTTCCTCCAGGGACTGAGCCATATAGAACCATGAGGCGGTTCTTCCCTAAAGAAGATCTCTCCGACCTGGTGTCTCGGTGCCTGGCGGAATTGGATATTACAGGTCCCATCTCTTCGGTGCCCCCGGCGCAGAACCCCCTGCTGGAAGGTCTTCGTCCTACAGCCCGCCATTTTCCTTTCTTACATGCGGCACAACAACTGATCGATTTGGAATGGGCGGCACCAGCGGCTGCCTTCAAAGGGGGTGGGGCGCTGAGGGGCATGTACCCATTGGCACCGGCTATACAGGAGCTGCTGGCGGGCCCTCAGGTGGACGCCTTGATTAGCGCTGTGGTCAAGCGCACTACCATTCCCGTGGAAGGGGGGACAGCCCTCAGGGAGCCTCATGACCGGCGACTGGATGCCATTCTGCGACAGACCTTTGAGGTGGCAGCTTTGTCTTTGCGGATCGCCACTTGCTGCACGGTGGTGACACATGCCTGTTTGTCACAGGTTCGGAACAACGCTCCAGCGGCGGACATGGAACCTGCTCTTTCCTTTCTTACAGATGCGGCTTCAGACTTGGTCCGCACAACATGGCTTGGGATTACATGCAGGTCCTGGGTCTCATGGTATCCACCCTGGAAGTGGTGCCCTGGGCGCGGGCCCATATGAGACCTCTACAGCATTCCCTGCTCTCCCGCTGGAGCCCCCGTCGACGGGACTATTCCACGCACCTTCCTCTACCGGCCAGAGTTCGGACCCAGCTGCGGTGGTGGTTGCAGTCCAACCACCTGAGCAGGGGGTCAAAGATGTCCTCGCCCACGTGGACCTTGCTCACCACGGATGCCAGCCTGAGCGGCTGGGGAGCACATTGCGAAGAACTCACCGCGCAAGGGCGATGGAACAGAGAGGAGTCAACGTGGAACATCAATCGCCTGGAGGCCCGGGCAGTCCGCTTGGCATGCCTTCGATTTGCTCACAGACTACGGCACAGAGTGGTCAGAGTGATGTCCGACAACGCCACCACGGTGGCCTACATCAACCGGCAGGGCGGAACCAAAAGCCGACAAGTATCTCTGGAGATCGCCCCGCTGATGGTTTGGGCAGAGGCGAATCTGCAAGACATCTCCGCCATCCACATTGCCGGGAAGGACAATACCACAGCAGACTTCCTCAGCAGAGAAAGCCTGAATCCAGGAGAGTGGCAGCTGTCCCCCACAGATTTCCAGATGATTGTCGATCATTGGGGGATTCCGGCCATGGATTTACTGGCGGACAAGTCCAATGCTCAAGTACCCAGATACTTCAGTCGCAGGCGCGACCCGTTCTCGTACGGCATCGATGCCCTGGTCCAGCCATGGCCTCCAGGGACTCTCCTGTACGCCTTTCCTCCGTGGCCTCTGCTAGGCACTGTCATCCGCAAGATTCAGAGACACTGGGGCCTAGTTCTTCTCGTGGCGCCGGACTGGCCAAGAAGACCCTGGTACGCGGACATGAGAAGGCTACTGGCAGGGGAGCCCCTTCCCCTGCCTCCTCTCCGGGACCTTCTACGTCAAGGTCCCATTCTTCACGAGGATCCGGCTCAATTCTCTCTTACGGTATGGCCCTTGAGAGGGCTCGATTGAAGAAGAAGGGTTACTTGGAGCCCGTGATTGATACCCTCCTCTGGGCTCGCAAGTTTTCCACATCCCTCACATACATCCGGATCTGGAGAGTATTTGAAGCATGGTGCGACACTCATGGCACCAATCCACATGCAACCACAATCCCTATTGTGTTGGATTTCCTGCAGGCTGGGCTTCAGAAGGGTCTGTCCCTCAGCTCCATCAAGGTTCAGGTGGCTGCGTTGTCTTGCTATGGTCCCAGGAGGGATGGCAAGACCATCGCCAGGCACCAGGATGTTTCTCGCTTCCTGCAAGGAGTCAAGCATATTCGTCCGCCACTGAAGTGGCCTGTGTCTTTGTGGAACCTCAACCTCGTTTTGGATTTCCTCGCCGGATCCACCTTCTGACCCCTTCGGGGCCTGTCTCTTCGTTCTCTCACCTTGAAGATGGTATTCTTGCTGGCGGTGTGTTCAGCACGCCGCATCTCCGAGTTACAGGCACTGTCCTGCCGTGATCCCTTTCTTAGGATCACTCCAGAGGCTATCCACCTTCGTACGGTTCCCTCCTTTCTGCCTAAGGTGGTTTCACAGTTTCATCTTAATCAAACCATATCCTTGCCTACCACGGCGGGTTTGCAGAAATCTGAAGAAGGTCGTTTATTACGCCATCTCGACATTGGCAGAGTGCTGCCCAGGTATCTGGAACTTACACAAGACCTACGAAAGACGGACCATCTGTTCGTCCTGTACAGCGGGAAGAAGCAAGGTGAAGCGGCCTCGCGGCCCACCATCGCCCGCTGGATTATAGAAGTCGTTCGAGCCGCCTACGTGGAGGCTGGGAAGGCTCCGCCTCTACAGGTCAAGGCTCATTCTACCAGGGCCCAAGCGGCATCTTGGGCTGAATCACGGATGCTGTCTCCAGCAGACATCTGTAAAGCAGCAACGTGGTCCTCCCTTCATACCTTTTCCAGGTTCTACCGTCTGGACGTCCAGGCCAGGGAGGACTCAGCTTTTGCGAGGGCGGTTTTGCATGGTCCTCAGGTAGCCTCCCGCCCAGGTGGGAGGTAAAGCTTTTGTACATCCCATTCGTACTGAGTCCATCTGGCTACACGCCAGGAAATGTTTAGATTACTTACCTTGTAATCTTCTTTTCCTTAGTGTAGACAGATGGACTCAGCATCCCGCCCCGCTGCCTGTGTGCATCAGTTTCACCGGTTCCAGGTAAGCCGTGCCTTTGTTTACATGGGAGCGTGCACTTTACCAGGTGTCAACGCTTTCCGGTTGGGAATGCTGGCGGTCTCCAGCCACTGTAAATCGATCAGGGGAATCCTGTTTTCACTTTTCACTTTTCACTGAGCGTCAGTACACACATCCATAACAGCTTTTGCAAGGAAGATTACTGAGTCACTGCGCTTCCTGTGGGGCTATATACGCCCCCGTACTGATGTCAGATCCGTCTCCCACTGCTAGCACGCGGATACTATCCCATTCGTACTGAGTCCATCTGTCTACACTACGCGTTATGATATTTTTGCATGCAATAAGCATCATAATGCATAGTACGATGCAAATTTTTTAAAGGGAAGGGATTGGGGATGAGTTGGGGGCGGGATTTCCAAAAAAGTGGGCTGGCTTTGCAAAGCCTTAATGCTGAAATTAACTACACCTTTTTTAATTGCATTAAGCTGTGCAGTCTGCCCATAATATAATTTGCAATTATTTTGCAAATTCCATTTTAGGCATTTTTAGGCCAGGGAAGGGACTGAGAGAGAGAGAGAGAGAAATAGAGAGAGAGAGAGAGACACTCTGGGGGTGGCACCATAGTATGCAGCTATTTATGCTACTATAGGAGGCCCACCTAGTAACTCGAGGAAAGGTTTAAATAGTAGTGTAGGGGTTAGGGGCCACTTTTATACACAGAGTGAGACGTACGAACAGAACAGTACACTCTTGTGAAGGATTGATGTCCTTTGGAGTGAGGAAACTACACAAAGATGAGATTTATACAATGTTCTCTCAACCTTGCTTGATGTTATCCAGGTAACGAGTCCATCAAGCTAGGGTGAGAGAACACTGTACAAATCTTTGTGTGAGTTTCCTCACTTCAAATGACATCAAATCTTCACGCGTGTACTATTCTTCATACATATCACTCTGCATGTAAAAGTGGTCCCTAACCCCTATCTAAACCTCACCTCGAGTTACTAGGTGGGCCTCCTATAGAGATATAAATAACTAACTACTACACAGGCTTTGAAGATAGTCTCTCAGTCTCTCTCTCTCTCTCTTAGTCACTCTCTTTGCAGTAATAGCTATGTGAAGTGCTAATGCAGTGCACATTGTGATAAGTAGGAAATTAACATACCCCTTTTTCTACCACATGCAATATTTACAGCAATTTGATAAATCTAGCTATAAGTTTGTAGATGAAGCAAAGGAGGGTAAAGTGACTTTGCCAATGTCACAAGGGGTGGTAGCAAGACTTGAATCCTGGTCTCCTGGTTTATATCCTGTGCTCTAACCACTAGGCTATGTGGCATTGCCTAAGCTTTATTCTCTTTTCCTCAAATCTATACTACAATAAAATGAAAGGCAGCCTAGTTTTTATGGGATATTTGACAAATTGATTTAGAACATGCATTAGGTAAAATAATAGATTGCAAACACTGTTCAGCAAATTCATAATATTAACAATTATAAATTCTGTTTCACAGTATTGTATATGTGTTTCAACTCCTAATTATTTACTGCACAGTTGCACATTAATTATAAAGCTCAAAAATATATCCAGTGTGACACTACTTTTGCTCTACAAATAAACTTAATTTAATACCAGATTGTTTAATGACTTCTTGAGAAAGCATACAGTGCACAAAAAATACAAATATGAACTTTGTTCTCTGCTACTCAATAACAGTTTGAAATGTTCAATTAAAGATTATGAGGTCTATATTCAGCAGGATAACTATTTATCTGGCTAAATTGTTAGCTGGCAATGTGTGTGTGTGTGTGTGTGTGTGTGTGGGCTGGGGGTTGCATTCCAGGGCAGATCTACTTATCTGGCTAACTAAAAGGTGACTTTTCAAAGAGTTGCCGGCATAAAAATCAGCACATATGCATATAAATATTATATAGTTGTGTATATGCTATTTAGTACATTTCAAAATGCACATGTAAGTAAAGGTACGCAAGTAAATTTGGCCATGTAAAAAAAAGGGTGGACCAGGGCTGTTTAAGGGCGGGCCAACATCTACACTAATTTATAAGCAATTCATGCATGCAGATTTGGCAGCTTACTTGCATATATTTACACCTGCTCAATATCTGGAGTAAGTGGTGGTAAGCATCTTAAAAGTGAAATACAGACTGGCTGGAGGGTCTGGGTGAAATGGGGGGAGTTCAAGCTGAAGAGTCAATTCACATAACATAACATAACATGGACTGGATGAACTGGTAGACTAACTGGTAAAACTGGTAATTTCATTGCCACACGCATGTTAGAAAATCTCCCTACTTACACACATAAAAGCCAACTTATGGGGAGATAAATGAATGTAAAATACGCAGGTAAAATTATGCATATATTTATAAAGTTAGACATAAAAATACACAAGTAGAACAGTTTCATGCTATGTATCTGGATAAATTCCTATTAATCCAGCTAAATCTTAAAAGCATCACTTACCGGCTGAGTAGCAGCAAATATGCTAGTTATCCAGATAAGTCTTAAAATTCTACTTATTCCACTATCTGACTTAGCGGAATAAGTCGCTTTTTTTTAAATTTATTATTTATTGAAATTTCAAAAATAATTCAAAAAGAATCTTCTTTGCTACAGTAGTCTTGGAGAAGTCTGGGAAAATACTCACAGGTTGTCCCATAAATTAGATTTCTTAAAGTACTTTTTCATAAATGCACTCAAATCACTATCTGTTAAGAAAGTAACCAGTAACATAGCTCTTTCTGTTACTTCATAATTGGAAGACTCCAAATAATCTGTAAGGTTATTCAAATCGACAGCCAGTGTCTATGCTTGAAATCCTAAACCAGTTGGTAAGAAATATATTTTATCCAAGGGGGGAATCACTTCCAAAGAAAATTCAAGAATTTCAAGGAAATATCTCCTTAGAGTAAAAGGATGCAATTCCACCACCACCCTTGGAAAATTTAGAAGACGCAGGTTTAGGTGTCTCAGCCTGTTTTCAATATACTCAATTCTTCTATTCAGGATGTCACCATCTTGAATTAGAGAGCTTTGTACTCCTTTAATTACTTTCATCTTTTCTTCTATATGATTAAATGTTTGTTGATTTTCCTGGTTTTGAAGTTGGCTGTTTTTACAAACTGTTTCTAGTTGCTGTGAAAGAGTAGAAATCTTGAGAGGGCAATCAGAAATAGCATTGCCCATATTTATAACAAGGTCCCAAATTGAATCAAGAGTGACTATGGATGGTTTCTGGATCAATGCAAAGGTAATTTTGGCACCGACAGCCTCTCACTTTCTATTCCACCGCTTGCTGCATAAGATATTTCATCATGGGCGAGCCCTCCTGGTCCTCCTGTTGCAGTTTCTAGCCCTTCTGGAGTGGTAAAGTTCCCTGCAGATGCTCCCTCGGTGTTGGGTACAGAAGAAACCACACCAGGACTCTGCCCGACAAGCTGCTGCGGCCCCTCCCGCTCTGACGGTGGAGGTCTGACATCAAGCGGGCTAAGAGACGCCTCTTCTGAGGCTGTGGTGAGTTCTCCTCCACTCACCTCAGCAGCCGGGGCTCCTGGCTCCAAAAGTGAAGCCGTTGCCAGGCATTGCACAATCGTTTGCTGCCCGGAGAAAGGAAGGGGTTCTGAGAGGAAGATTTTCACTTTCCCCTTTCTTTTCACAGGCATTTTAAAGGTAATAAATTCGGTGAAACAGAGTTAGAAGGAGAGTGCCGAGCAGAGCGCCTGATCATCCCAGCTCTCAACCGAACTCGCATATAGGGATGTGCAGAGCAAAATTTTATGTTCATATTTTTTATGTCCGAAAGGGGGTCCCACTTGCGGCCAATATGGACATAAAAAAAATCCAATGAGTTGGGTATATGTACATATGTGCAAAAAAAAAAATTAAACCCCCTCACCCTCCTTAATCCCCCCCCCAGACTTACCACAACTCCCTGGTGATCGAGCGAGGAGTGAGGACGTCATTTCTGCAATCCTTGCCGGGAAATCACGTGACGTCGCGTCTGAGTGACGCGGCGCCACGTGATTCCCGGCTCGTTCGCGCCGGACGGCTCGTTCGGCCCAAAAAGAACTTTTGGCCAGCTTGGGGGGGTCAGGAGGCCCCCCCAAGCTGGCCAAAAGTTCTTTTTGGGCCGAACGAGCCGTCCGGCGCGAACGAGCCGGGAATCACGTGACGCTGGCGTCACTCGACGTGCCGCCGACATCACATGCTTCTTGCCAAGGATTGCAGAAATGGCGTCCTCACTCCTCGCTCCATCACCAGGGAGTTGTGGTAAGTCGGGGGGGGGGGATTAAGGAGGGTGAGGGGGTTTATATTTTTATTTTGGCTCAACAATCGCGATTTCCCACATATCAAACATATCTATGTTCGATATGTGGGAAATCCGATCGTTTATGTCGAATCAATTTTTTAAGTAAAAAAAAAATATGAGTTGCGTTTTACTAATGCGGTCAATCCGAATGCACACCCCTACTCGCATACTTAATCCTCTTTCTTCCTGCTCTCCTTATGTACCCCCTACCCTCCCTTTCTACCCCTCCCTACTCTCTGACTTGACATGTTAATTTTATAAAAATGTTCTCCTCACTCTACTGTTATACATCTACTAAGAAAAATAATGTATACTGTTCTCAAAGTTTCACTATGCCCAACTACTATGATAATTGCATATTTTTGTATAATAATTGCATATTTTGTAAACCGTTATGATGGCTCTACCGAATAATGGTATATAGAACTCTACAAATAAATAAATAAATAAATAATGGTTGGCGGCCATAATCCACTTGAAAAGGTGTTGATCCCGTAGCAGCAGCTGGATGTGAATTTAGGGCGAATTTGGCCCATGGGAGTAATTCTGCCCAGTCACTTTGTCTAGTATTCACATAAGAACGTAGGAATTGTTTGGGCATCCTATTAATTCGTTCTGTTTGGCCATTGGACTGTGGGTGATAGGCCGAGGTCAGATCCAAGGTGATGTTGAACTTCTGATACAGAGCTCTCCAGAAGTTAACAGTAAACTGAACGCCTCTATCAGGCAAAATGTGCTTGGGCATTCCGTGGAGGCGAAAAATGTTTCACAAACAATTTAGACGTGAAGACACAGATGAGAAGCTTGGGACATGAAGACTCAGACTAGAAGCTTGAGCACGAAGACTCAGGATCAAGGTTCAGGAACAAAGTCTAGTACTTGGTTGAGGCTGCGACACAGCGCACCCTACACAGCCCACCACAAGGCGGACCCACGGGAATGGTCGCAGACCACGCTTGAGTGCGAAGCAGACTCCAGACGAATACGTAGAAGATGAAGCCGGAACATGGCGAAGATTCAGAAGAAGTCTGCACCGAGAAGTACCCCACACAGCTGTCCATGGCTGGTCATGGACCACACTGGAATGGAACAGGTTCAGTCAGAGTCTTAGGCATGGACAGAACAGCCACAAGAACATCCGAGGGCCGAGATGAGATTCAGGGTAAGGGACCAAGACGAGACTTGGCTTCAGGCATGACAGACGGGACCATGACGAGACGTGGTTTCAGGTGAGGATGACCCTCCGGAGGCTTGTGCTGCAGATGAGAAGATAGGCTCATGCCATGAGGTGACGAGACACGACATGGCATGCCAGAAGAGGTAGCAATGAAGAACCACGGGTCCAGGAAGCAGAAGCATAGACGAGGCATCAGGAAGGAACATCAGGAAGACCACGAAACATCAGGAAGAGCACAAAACATCAGGATGAGAGATAATCCAAAAGAGACACGAACATGAAGAACAATGAGAGATCCCACAAAGAACAGGAAATACCAACAGGAGCGAAGACGAGAAGTCCTTGAGGGACTAATTCCTTGTGAAGGCCACTAAGGACTGGAAGCTGGGCCCTATATTGGGCTGAATATCAGGAAAAACACTGGGAGGAGTCCAGGTGGGGCCAGGAGGCTGGCCCTTTAAATCACTGAAGGAGGCACGGCCTGCTCTTTATGAAACAGGAAGCAGAAGTTCAGCACCGTGGAGAGCGGCTATGCTGCCGCTGTGAGTGCAGGAGCCGGAGCAGGTCATGACCAGGCCCGACGTTAGAGCAGTGGTGTCCAGGCTGCAAGGGACAGCTGGGAACGGCTTCTAACCACAATTGAGGCCAGGGACTGCGGCCTCCGGGCCGCAAGGCTGAAAAGGGAGTCGGCGGCACTCCCTGCCATGAGAGGGTCCCGATGAGAGCTGCTCCATACTGCGCTAAGAAGTGAAGGAAGTTGGCGGCCTCTGGGCCGTATCAGAAGCAGCAACAGAGAAGAGAGCTCTCCCGCTGCTCTGGCCATGAAGGTAAATGCCTGCTTGCGGCTGGCCCGAGAGCAGAAGTGTAGCAATAGGTAGTATTGGAAACCGCATTAGGAAAGTAGTTCGGTTGCAATGAGAAATGCATACACCACTGATTAATAAAACCCCTGCACATCTGGGCATCACCAGAGAAGCGTGTAGGAGCTGGAAGCAGTACAGTGGTGTGGACTACAACCATTGAAGGAGAATATTATTTCTCTGGAACCATCGGCGTATTCAGTCGGGCATTTAACTGGTTAAAAGCGGTGGCTAGTGTCTCCAGAGATTTCTGTTGCTCTGTAATCCGCTGGGCCAGGCCAGGAATGGCCAGCAAGGCTGCGAGCTGAGCCGAGTCCATGGAGTTAGCAATCCGTTGTGTTTTGGACATCAAGGCGTGGGCCCTTGGTCTCTGCAAGAGATGGCACCTCCCACAGGGTGGAGCCCTGCGGGGACTTGCAGAAATAGGCTAGCTCTGAGCAGAGATTGACACAGAGAAGTATAGTTTTTATTATACAGCAATGTAGATGATGACCGGAAGAACATGTAGTGATCCCAGCCAGGAGAGGAGATGTCTGATGGCAAAGTTCCGTTCAGAGGTCTGCAAGGTGGAAAAGACAGTTCCACAGTCTCACCAGGTCCCATATTGGAAAGGGGTCTGTAGTGGTCCGTGAAGTGGGGTAGGCCAAGAACCCAGGCCTAGATGGAAAGGCCAGTGAGTGCCCAGGAGGGAAGGGTTAGGTCGGCCGTCATAGTTGGTGATTCGATTATTAGGAATGTAGATAGCTGGGTGGCGGGTGGGCGTGAGGATCGCCTGGTAACATGCCTACCTGGTGCGAAGGTGGCGGACCTCACGCGTCACCTAGATAGGATTTTAGACAGTGCTGGGGAGGAGCCGGCTGTCGTGGTACACGTGGGCACCAACGACATAGGAAAATGTGGGAGGGAGGTTCTGGAAGCCAAATTTAGGCTCTTAGGTAGAAAGATTAAATCCAGAACCTCAAGGGTAGCATTCTCTGAAATGCTCCCTGTTCCACGCGCAGGTCACCAGAGGCAGGCAGAGCTCCGGAGTCTCAATGCGTGGATGAGACGATGGTGCAAGGAAGAGGGATTCAGTTTTGTTAGGAACTGGGGAACCTTTTGGGGAAGGGGGAGTCTCTTCCGAAGGGATGGGCTCCACCTTAACCAGGGTGGAACCAGACTGCTGGCGCAAACCTTTAAAAAGGAGATAGAGCAGCTTTTAAACTAGAACAAAGGGGAAAGCCGACAGTCGCTCAGCAGTGCATGGTTCGGAGAGATATATCTTTAAAGGATACTAATGATGCATTAGAATTAGGGCATCCCGACAGTGAGGTTCCAATAATTAGAAAAGTAGTCCAAGTGCCTGTAACTAAAAACTCACCTGAGCTAAAAAATTCTAACTTATCCCTATCAATTAAAAAGCAGAATAAAAATACAATCAAAAAACAAACTTTGAAATGTTTGTATGCTAATGCCAGAAGTCTAAGAAGTAAGATGGGAGAGCTAGAATGTATAGCAGTAAATGATGACATAGACTTAATTGGCATCTCAGAGACATGGTGGAAAGAGGATAACCAATGGGACAGTGCTATACCGGGGTACAAATTATATCGCAATGACAGAGAGGAGCAGTCGGGAGGAGGTGTGGCGCTTTATGTCCGGGATGGCATAGAGTCCAACAGGATAAACATCCTGCATGAGACTAAATACAAAATTGAATCTTTATGGGTAGAAATCCCTTGTGTATCAGGGAAGACTACAGTGATAGGGGTATACTACCGTCCACCTGGTCAAGATGGTGAGACGGACAGTGAAATGCTAAGAGAAATTAGGGAAGCTAACCAAATTGGTAGTGCAGTAATAATGGGAGACTTCAATTACCCCAATATAGACTGGGTAAATGTATCATCGGGTCACGCTAGAGAGATAACGTTCCTGGATGGAATAAATGATAGCTTTATGGAGCAATTGGTTCAGGAACCGACGAGAGAGGGAGCAATTTTAGATCTAATTCTCAGTGGAGCACAGGACTTGGTGAGAGAGGTAACGGTGGTGGGGCCACTTGGCAATAGTGATCATAATATGATCAAATTTGATTTAATGACTGGAAAAGGAACAGTGTGCAAATCCAAGGCTCTCGTGCTAAACTTTCAAAAGGGAAACTTTGATAAAATGAGAAAAATTGTTAGAAAAAAACTGAAAGGAGCAGCTACAAAAGTAAAAAATGTCCAAGAGGCGTGGTCATTGTTAAAAAATACCATTCTAGAAGCACAGTCCAGATGTATTCCACACATTAAGAAAGGTGGAAAGAAGGCAAAACGATTACCGGCATGGTTAAAAGGGGAGGTGAAAGAAGCTATTTTAGCCAAAAGATCTTCATTCAAAAATTGGAAGAAGGATCCAACAGAAGAAAATAGGATAAAGCATAAACATTGGCAAGTTAAATGTAAGACATTGATAAGTAGGGATGTGAATCGTTTTAGGACGATTAAAATTATCGTCCGATAATTTTAATATCGTCTTAAACCGTTATGGAACACAATACAATACAGATTCTAACGATTTATCGTTATAAATCGTTAGAATCGTGAGCCGGCACACTAAAACCCCCTAAAACCCACCCCCGACCCTTTAAATTAAATCCCCCACCCTCCCGAACCCCCCCCAAATAACTTAAATAACCTGCGGGTCCAGCGGCGGTCCGGAACGGCAGCGGTCCGGAACGGGCTCCTGCTCCTGCATCTTGTCGTCTTCGGCCGGCGCCATTTTCCAAAATGGCGCCGAAAAATGGCGGCGGCCATAGACGAAAAAGATTGGACGGCAGGAGGTCCTTCCGGACCCCCGCTGGACTTTTGGCAAGTCTCGTGGGGGTCAGGAGGCCCCCCACAAGCTGGCCAAAAGTTCCTGGAGGTCCAGCGGGGGTCAGGGAGCGATTTCCCGCCGCGAATCGTTTTCGTACGGAAAATGGCGCCGGCAGGAGATCGACTGCAGGAGGTCGTTCAGCGAGGCGCCGGAACCCTCGCTGAACGACCTCCTGCAGTCGATCTCCTGCCGGCGCCATTTTCCGTACGAAAACGATTCGCGGCGGGAAATCGCTCCCTGACCCCCGCTGGACCTCCAGGAACTTTTGGCCAGCTTGTGGGGGGCCTCCTGACCCCCACGAGACTTGCCAAAAGTCCAGCGGGGGTCCGGAAGGACCTCCTGCCGTCCAATCTTTTCGTCTATGGCCGCCGCCATTTTTCGGCGCCATTTTGGAAAATGGCGCCGGCCGAAGACGACAAGATGCAGGAGCAGGAGCCCGTTCCGGACCGCTGCCGCTCCGGACCGCCGCTGGACCCGCAGGTTATTTAAGTTATTTGGGGGTGGGGGATTTAATTTAAAGGGTCGGGGGTGGGTTTTAGGGGGTTTTAATGTGCCGGTTTTTCGATTTTTCGATTTTTTCGATTTTTTAACGATTTTCACGATTTTTCACGATATTTTACCCCCCCAAACGGCAACAATACGATTCCCTCCCCCTCCCAGCCGAAATCGATCATTAAGACGATCGAGGACACGATTCACATCCCTATTGATAAGACAGGCTAAGAGAGAATTTGAAAAGAAGTTGGCTGTAGAGGCAAAAACTCACAGTAAAAACTTTTTTAAATATATCCAAAGCAGAAAGCCTGTGAGGGAGTCAGTTGGACCGTTAGATGATCGAGGGGTTAAAGGGGCACTTAGAGAAGATAAGGCCATCGCGGAAAGATTAAATGATTTCTTTGCTTCGGTGTTTACTGAAGAGGATGTTGGGGAGGTACCCGTAATGGAGAAGGTTTTCATGGGTAATGATTCAGATGGACTGAATCAAATCACGGTGAACCTAGAAGATGTGGTAGGCCTGATTGACAAACTGAAGAGTAGTAAATCACCTGGACCGGATGGTATACACCCCAGAGTTCTGAAGGAACTAAAAAATGAAATTTCAGACCTATTAGTAAAAATTTGTAACTTATCATTAAAATCATCCATTGTACCTGAAGACTGGAGGATAGCAAATGTAACCCCAATATTTAAAAAGGGCTCCAGGGGCGATCCGGGAAACTACAGACCGGTTAGCCTGACTTCAGTGCCAGGAAAAATAGTGGAAAGTGTTATAAACATCAAAATCACAGAACATATAGAAAGACATGGTTTAATGGAACAAAGTCAGCATGGCTTTACCCAGGGCAAGTCTTGCCTCACAAATCTGCTTCACTTTTTTGAAGGAGTTAATAAACATGTGGATAAGGGTGAACCGGTAGATATAGTATACTTGGATTTTCAGAAGGCGTTTGACAAAGTTCCTCATGAGAGGCTTCTAGGAAAAGTAAAAAGTCATGGGATAGGTGGCGATGTCCTTTCGTGGATTGCAAACTGGCTAAAAGACAGGAAACAGAGAGTAGGATTAAATGGGCAATTTTCTCAGTGGAAGGGAGTGGACAGTGGAGTACCTCAGGGTTCTGTGTTGGGACCCTTACTGTTCAATATATTTATAAATGATCTGGAAAGAAATACGACAAGTGAGGTAATCAAATTTGCAGATGACACAAAATTGTGCAGAGTAGTTAAATCACAAGCAGATTGTGATAAATTGCAGGAAGACCTTGTGAGACTGGAAAATTGGGCATCCAAATGGCAGATGAAATTTAATGTGGATAAGTGCAAGGTGATGCATATAAGGAAAAATAACCCATGCTATAATTACACGATGTTGGGTTCCATATTAGGTGCTACAACCCAAGAAAGAGATCTAGGTGTCATAGTGGATAACACATTGAAATCGTCGGTTCAGTGTGCTGCGGCAGTCAAAAAAGCAAACAGAATGTTGGGAATTATTAGAAAAGGAATGATGAATAAAACGGAAAATGTCATAATGCCTCTGTATCGTAGGGATGTGAATCGTGTCCTCGATCGTCTTAACGATCGATTTCGGCTGGGAGGGGGAGGGAATCGTATTGTTGCCGTTTGGGGGGGTAAAATATCGTGAAAAATCGTTAAAAATCGTTAAAAATCGAAAAAATCGAAAAATCGAAAAACCGGCACATTAAAACCCCCTAAAAACCCACCCCCAACCCTTTAAATTAAATCCCCCACCAAATAACTTAAATAACCTGCGGGTCCAGCGGCGGTCCGGAACGGCAGCGGTCCGGAACGGGCTCCTGCTCTGAATCTTGTCGTCTTCAGCCGGCGCCATTTTCCAAAATGGCGCCGAAAATGGCGGCGGCCATAGACGAAAAAGATTGGACGGCAGGAGGTCCTTCCGGACCCCCGCTGGACTTTTGGCAAGTCTCGTGGGGGTCAGGAGGCCCCCCACAAGCTGGCCAAAAGTTCCTGGAGGTCCAGCGGGGGTCAGGGAGCGATTTCCCGCCGCGAATCGTTTTCGTACGGAAAATGGCGCCGGCAGAAGATCGACTGCAGGAGGTCGTTCAGCGAGGCGCCGGAACCCTCGCTGAACGACCTCCTGCAGTCGATCTCCTGCCGGCGCCATTTTCCGTACGGAAAATGGCGCCGGCCATACGCGTATGGCCGGCGCCATTTTCCGTACGAAAACGATTCGCGGCGGGAAATCGCTCCCTGACCCCCGCTGGACCTCCAGGAACTTTTGGCCAGCTTGTGGGGGGCCTCCTGACCCCCACGAGACTTGCCAAAAGTCCAGCGGGGGTCCGGAAGGACCTCCTGCCGTCCAATCTTTTTCGTCTATGGCCGCCGCCATTTTCGGCGCCATTTTGGAAAATGGCGCCGGCTGAAGACGACAAGATTCAGAGCAGGAGCCCGTTTTGGACCGCTGCCGTTCCGGACCGCCGCTGGACCCGCAGGTTATTTAAGTTATTTGGGGGGGGGGTTCGGGAGGGTGGGGGGTTTAATTTAAAGGGTCGGGGGTGGGTTTTAGGGGGTTTTAGTGTGCCGGCTCACGATTCTAACGATTTATAACGATAAATCGTTAGAATCTGTATTGTATTGTGTTCCATAACGGTTTAAGACGATATTAAAATTATCGGACGATAATTTTAATCGTCCTAAAACGATTCACATCCCTACTGTATCGCTCCATGGTGAGACCGCACCTTGAATACTGTGTACAATTCTGGTCGCCGCATCTCAAAAAAGATATAATTGCGATGGAGAAGGTACAGAGAAGGGCTACCAAAATGATAAGGGGAATGGAACAACTCCCCTATGAGGAAAGACTAAAGAGGTTAGGACTTTTCAGCTTGGAGAAGAGACGACTGAGGGGGGATATGATAGAGGTGTTTAAAATCATGAGAGGTCTAGAATGGGTAGATGTGAATCGGTTATTTACTCTTTTGGATAGTAGAAGGACTAGGGGACACTCCATGAAGTTAGCATGGGGCACATTTAAAACTAATCGGAGAAAGTTCTTTTTTACTCAACGCACAATTAAACTCTGGAATTTGTTGCCAGAGAATGTGGTTCGTGCAGTTAGTATAGCTGTGTTTAAAAAAGGATTGGATAAGTTCTTGGAGGAGAAGTCCATTACCTGCTATTAAGAAGTCCATTACCTGCTATTAAGTTCACTTAGAGAATAGCCACTGCCATTAGCAATGGTTACATGGAATAGACTTAGTTTTTGGGTACTTGCCAGGTTCTATGGCCTGGATTGGCCACTGTTGGAAACAGGATGCTGGGCTTGATGGACCCTTGGTCTGACCCAGTATGGCATTTTCTTATGTTCTTATGTTCTTATGAGTGTAGATCTGGTAGTAGTCCACTTTGTGGGGTAGACGAGGATCTGTCGATCTGAGAAGAGAGGTGAAACAATGCAGAGACAGAACTGGAGTGGTAGTACTCACTCTGATACTGGCGGCTGTAGAAGTGGAGATCCCCCGATGAGCGGAGGACCAGGACGAAATAAGGCCCCCAAGGAGCGGGTACCTTAAGCATCCTAGCTGGTAGCAGATAACCCCGGAGGGTGCAAAGGAGCGAAGCAAGGCACCTGAGGAGCGGGTACCTAAGTCATCCAGGAGTGAGAGTATCCAGAGCGGAGGCATCTGGTAGCAAAGAGAGAACAGCATGGAGGATTCCTTACTAACTCGTATCTGTATTCGTGAACCAAGATTAAATACCAGAGCTAGTGACGTCATGCGGTGGGGATGCCCCCGAGGTTCCGCCATGACGCACATAAAGGACGGGCTGCGTGCATGTGCCCTAGGTGACTCTGGGAGAAAGATGGCGAATGCGTTCCCATTCCAGACTGGGAACGCTGAAGGGGTCAGTGTGGAGAAGCAGAGGCAGCCATCTTCCGAAACTGAGCTGAATCAGATAGAAAAAAGGTGAGCAATAGAGGGCGCAGCCATCTGCGACCGATGGGCGCAACAGGGAAGAGGGGCCTTGTCCACCTAAACCACAAGGTCTTTTTGGGATTTAAGGGGGAGTGGCCCACTAGGCACCAAGGATCATGTTCACTTTTGGGAAGCTGGGACTAGGGAGGTTGTCTGTTGGGGGGTTAATGTGGATGGAGAGTTTATTTTAACAAAAGAGAAAGGGGTTTTGGAAAGGGGACAGGGTATTGTCTCGTGATTGTAAGATTATTATTTTTTTTAATTTTGGGTCCGTGTCACCTAGAGAGGCAGCAGGGAGTGGGCAGAGGTTTCAGATAATCCTTGGTTGGAAAGTTGTCATTTTGTGTGTGTGTGTGTGGGGGGGGGGGGGGTTGTTTATCAGGCCACAGGGTCCATTACATTTTTCCACAGGAGCTTCGGGACCCATGCTAGTGTTCCGCCGCTCCCTTGGGAAAATAACTGCACCTTCTTGAAAGACAATACAATAATGGGGCTGATTTTTCTGTTAGCTGCATTATTTTATTTGCATAGAATTATTTATGCATTATCTGTTTTGTGCCAATTACATGTAAAGGAACTAATTGTAATAGGGGCATTTTTTGTGGCCTAAATATCAAGCGGTATTACTATTATTGCATGATATTGCCGCTACATGGCTATTTTGTGAGTTAAACTCTGTTTAAGGTAGTTATAGCCTTATCATGGCTTAGCAATCTAGGCCTAAATTAATTTTATAAGTTAGACTTGCAATTGGGCAGGTTGAATGTTAATTAGATAAGTTTATCTGCCAAGTCTAATTTATCTGCAAACTTAGGTCCAGACTTACTAAGGCTAAACTTATCCAGCTATTAGATAACTGGGTAAATTCAACATCCGAGCCAAGTTAATGGGATATGTTTATCCGGCAAACTTGCTTAACTGGATAGCTTTTATTTTTTTCTTCTTGTGATGCATAAACCTCTTATAGTTTTTCTTTTTTGTGAGAAAATCCATGGACATTGCTCAAAACTTGTAGATTGACACAAAAAGGCTTAGTATACTTCTTTGCTTGATTAGTAACTGCATCCAGGAGGGAGTTCTACCTGGCTGAAATTTACTTGGAGAGTTCAAGAACTGTGCCTGAGAGCCTGAACAGTGTCATAAAACCCTTAGCCTGGGACAAACTTAGAAAGTTCCCATTTATGCGTGACACTTTTATTATCTGCTGAAGAATTTCTTGAAGGCTAACTCCTTGCAGAGTGTGAATGCAGCAAAATGTCCTTGTTTATGAGCCAACTTTATTAAAGTATGCTCAAAAATGGAACTCATTGCTTTGTGTGGATGCCTTTTTTGAAATTTTATTTGCATGTGAAAATGTATGATATACTCAACTATACATGGCAATGAAATATAATCATAGAACACAGGCTGTGTGTTCACAACTAATTATAAAATATTCAGTCTAGAAAAACAGTAGCATCTTCCATAACTCTGATACTACATTGTGAGGTTCTGTTTTTTAGATTTGATTTAATAGCAAAGTCAGGCAGCTAGAGTATCAGCAAGACTATTTTTTGAAGGTCACTGACAAAACCAAAAACAAAAAAAACCCCCAATATGAGGTATTACAGGAATAAGTTTCAAAGAAGATATCAATTCATCCCTTGGTAGTTGCTGAGCATGTAGTTTCAGAAAACAGGTCCAATATACAGACAATTCATAATGACAGGTTCTTGCCTATAGTCTGTATCACTGATTGCTTGAATCTATCTGGATGGGGCAAAACTGACTTTATATGATGCACCTAAAGTGAACTTTCTTGGCACTGTCAAAAATAAAATTCACTTACTTCAACCTCTGTTGGGTAATTCTTAGTGCAAAACCAACCAGAAGTATTAATACCTAACTCAAGATCTGCCAAGTGGATGAAATAATGCTAACATTTTTGTGCTACTTTACTGAAGTATATGGTTATTACTGTTTCAAATATGCACTTGATGAAGCGAGGTTAATTATTCTGGCTGTTCTCTCTGTTTCTTCTGTTTTTTTAATAACTATGCAGCCTACCCAAGATATTTGAGAAAGCTCTCAGAAATATGTTGCCAGATTCCTGGCACCTTAAAGTCTGGACATTGCCCCCATTAGACAGCTTAGGCTTGATAAAGTGGCAATTTGAGAAAAGAATGACTTACAGTATACCATGTTTCTGGACTGATAGCAAAAACTCCAGATTACTGACTTAATGAAGGAAGTGCATGCATGCAAACCCATCAGATGTCTAATGTGAGGCACTCCATCATTTAGGTAGATTTTATTGAATATTAGATTAGTTTCCTCAAAGTGAGATTCCATGAAGAATTGTAAAATGTATCTATCTATATAAATTATGTATATATTAGCCTAATAAATGTTTAGTGCATTTGATTACACAGCCTACCAGTACAGCATAACGTTAGCCATAATGTATTTGCCAATCTGTTATATATTGTCACAGGAAGGGTCATTTTAAAATGCCTCACATATAGTGATAAAATCTGCATGTATACACATAAGTTCACTTTGAAAATCCTCAAATAATTGGCTGAGTATGCACATAAATATCCTTGCACAAGTTATGCCTGCTAGGGATGTGAATCGGGCTTCGGACGATTGAAAATGTCGGACGATATTTTCAAAATCGTCAGAAATCGGGGGCTCCCCAAAATGATAGGAAAACCCCACGATATTGATCATGGGGGTTCTCTTATCATTTTGGGGGAGGGCGGGAAAAACGGCACCAAAAATAACTCCTAAACCCACCCCGACCCTTTAAAACTAATCCCTTAGCTTCCCCCACCCTCCCGACCCCTCAAAAAACATTTTACAGGTACCTGGTGGTCCAGTGGGGGTCCCTGGAGCGATATCCCGCTCCCAGGCCGTCGGTTGCCACTAATCAAAATGGCGCCGATGGCCCTTTGCCCTTACCGTGTGACAGGGTATCCATGCCATTGGCCGGACCCTGTCACATGGTAGGAGCACTGGATGGCCGGCGTCATCTTGTGCTCCTACCATGTGACAGGGGCTGACCAATGGCACCGGTAGCCCCTGTGACATAGTAAGGGCAAAGGCTATCGGCACCATTTTGAATAGTGGCAGCCGACGGTCCGAGTGCAGGAGGTCACTCCCGGATCCCCGCTGGACTTTTGGCAAGTCTTGTGGGGGTCAGGAGGGTCCCCAAAGACTTGCCAAAAGCCCCTGGTGGTCCAGCGGGGGTCCGGGAGCGATCTCCTGCACTCGGGCCATCGGCTGCCAGTAATCAAAATGGCGCCGATAGCCTTTGCCCTTACTATGTCACAGGGGCTACCGTGCCATTGGTCAGCCCCTGTCACATGGTAGGAGCACAAGATGGTGTGGGCCATCCAGTGCTCCTACCATGTGAGAAGATCTGGCCAATGGCATGGATACCCTGTCACATGGTAAGGGCAAAGGGCCATCGGCGCCATTTTGATTAGTGGCAGCCAACGACCCGGGAGTGGGAGATCGCTCCAGGGACCCCCACTGGACCACCAGGTACATGTAAAAAGTTTTTGGGGGGGTCGGGAGGGTGGGGGAAGCTAAGGTATTAGTTTTAAAGGGTCGGGGTGGGTTTTTTGTTTATCGGCTTGGGCGCAGCCAATAAACAAAACCACTATCGGGCCAGATGAAAAAAAAAAACACATGTGAATCGGACCCGGAATCCGAACCGATTCTGGTTCCGATTCACATCTCTAATTCCTGCTCCAATCAGGACATAAAATGGGCAGGCTAACTTCAAGTATACATGTAAGTTGCACCTCCAACCCAACTCTTCCCTTTGGAAAGCCTTCTGTGACTGAGGGAAAAGGTATGTGTGGAATCGAGGAATCGAGTTATGACATACCTTCCCTCCCGAGAATGATTTTCAAAAGACAATTTATATGCATAAGCCCACTTTATGTGTGGTAAATCCTTTTTAAAATTAACCCCATGATATATATATAATAGGCCAGCTCTGTCACTCATGAATGCTGTAACGCTGGCTATGTGCAGGCACGGCCATGTCACAGCATGGACAGCAAGGCTGCAACGTGTGTGGCCTGCATGTCACCCCATAAAGAAGGTCAGCAGCGATGGCTGATGAGAGGAGAGGGGCATGGAGCCACTAGTGTTGCCCATCCCGCTGGCAGCCAAAGATTGGACAGGAGCATGGGGCTGCTGGCATAGCCCATACCGTGAGTGGCCAAAAGCAGAGAGACAGGGCGGGAGAAAGAGGATCTCATATGGTGGAGTGGTAAGTTAGGTGCTGGTAGGTTTCGCAAACCCAGTCAGCAGGAGCAAACAGAATGGAGGGGGGAGGGGGCCAAGGTGAGTCAGAATGTAATAAAAGAACGCAGAAGGGAAGAGGGGGTGGGGTGAATGAGATGGCAGAAAACAAAAGAGGAATGGAAGGGAGGTGAGAGGGAAAGGACGGAAATGTGAGGGGAAGAAAAGGATAGGGAAAGTAGGCTGGAGTGGGAGAGGACAGAAGGAAAGGGCTTGCCAACAACCTCCCCCTCACCCCCACTCCCAGAGTCATAGAGATAGGTATAGTTAGAACCCCCTCAAGCTCTCCCTACTGTTGCGCTCCCTGGCCATGGCAGGCCCATGGCCGGGCTCACTCACCCCCAATGCTGGGCCCCCAGACCTGGCCCGACCTCTTTGGTGATGATAGGCATCCGCCTATGTGCCCATGTTCCCGGGATCCTCCTGGGCCGCTGCGGCCTCCTCTGGGGCCTCCCGGGCCTCCCCACATGTGCCGCAGGGAGATGCCGCCACTTCCTCTTGCCTGGCCCATCAGCCTTAGGCAAACACGCACACCCCTCTCTTGACTTTAAAGAGGCCGCGGCAGGAAACCCTCCTGCGGCACCAGATGATGACGTCAACCAGCTTCCCTATATAAAGCAGGCTCATACATTCAGATCTTGTCTTGGCAACAGGTCTCCACGCTTTCCAGCCGTGCACTTCGTTGCTACTCCTGTTCCTGTACCTACTCCAGTTCCAGTTCCAGTTCCTGTTCCAGATCCTGTTTCATTTCCAGTTCCTCATCCAGTACCCATTCCAGCTCAAGTTCTTGTTCCTGCTTACCTTCTGATGGACCTATTTGGCTCCTTCGACTCTCTGCTTGGACCTGACCTTGCCTCTAGCCACCTGCCTCGACCCTCATATGGACCCAACCTCAGATCTCGTCTCTTCCTTCTTGAACCCTCTGTCTCCACTGCCACCTCCCACTCTGCCTCTGGAAATCATCTCTGGGATCAACCACGTGGAGGCCCGCCCAAGACCAGCCGGCCCTGATACCCAACCTGCGGAGAACGAGGGCTGGTATTGGCGAAGCTCCAGTCGGCCTCCGCTTCCAGCTTGGCCTCGCCTCCCAACGGTGGGGACCCATGGGGGTTTCCTCCAAGGGTGGCGCCAACACTACCTCAGGCCAAGGGTCCATCGCTGCAACACCTTCACTGAGACACAAACAAGAACATAACCCTTCTTGCACAGACAAACATAAACACACTTAGCCTCACTAAACACCAGGTTTGCATGTGTTAGGGAATTGGGAGCTCTCTAATCTGTTGTTATTGTAGGGGGGCTTCAGTGTGTAGGAAAGAAGAGCAGTTGGTAGCTTACTGAATGGTGGTGCTGACTTGAGGCAGGTATTAGGGGTTGGGGGTGGCTGACTTGGGGAGGGGGCTTAGTGACTAGCAGGTTTGAATGTGCATATAGGCAAGGGAACAGGAGCTTGCTGGAGTGACAGTGCATGTTTTAAAGCCATTTTATCTTATCATGTTTGATGGGGTTTTCTACTAAATACAGTAAAACAATGAACATAAGTACAGGTTGTTCACATTGGACAGTAACTCCAAAAGACCATTAACCTATGGGAAAATGTTATCCTTAAAGTTATTTTTACATTAGCAACTTACCGTGGCTCTTCACCCTAAGATGTCTTCTTTCAGCTTCTGCCTAGACCTGGGATTTACCAGGTCCACTCCCATTATGGTAAAATGAGTATAAGCTGTGAGGTCAATACTGAGCGGTGCGGTGAACGGCAAGTTACCCATGTGAAGTTACTCAGGACATGTTTTCTGCTGAATATATCTGGTTATGTTTAAGGTTATCCAGGAAAGCTTATCCAGATAGTTTCAGACCTGTTCTTCATCATGACCAGACTTACCTGGTTAAACATAACTGGCTAGCACTGACTAGCGATGCTGCCCAGCAAAGTTTAAGCCCTGTCCTTCAAATGCCCTCATGCTGCCCTCTATGTTATTCCGGTAAGTTTTAGCCAAGTAATGATTTACCCGGTGAGAACTTAGCCATTAGCAGGGCAGGAAATTCAAAACTCAGGGGTTTGTCTGGCTAAGCTCAAATGTACTTGGACAACCCCATTTGAATATGGGCCTCTGATTATCTTTCTCTGTGTAACACTTAAAAGATTTTATAGATTGAAAAATATTATTGTGTTGGTGCTACTAGCAACTACAACTTTGTAAAACAAAAGTTATAAATGCTGAGTTTACAAAGAAATTTTGTGTTGTTAGAACGGCACATTTTCTCTCCATCAATACCATATTTTCTAAAGCAGTCATCCATATGCAAATGTAGCATTTCATTTCCACAATTCTAGCCATGCAGATGTGGATTTATAATTGATACAAATCTAACATAAATTAGTACTCAGTATAATTGAGTAGATATCATTGCATATTGTTACAGTAGCAATCTCCACAGTACTAAAAGGTAGTCCAGTATCATCAGCAATCCAAATTTTTCCATGAAAAGACAGGATAGTGCACTGACACTGGTTCTCTGAATAACTGGGGAAGCCAATGTTCAATAGTGCTCAAAAGCTAGCACATAGGGAGATCAGCAGCAAGAGCCCTTCTATTCTGAAAATACTCTCATATCCACCCATAAAACTATATGTTGTTGCAACATCAGCATGTGTATTTTATGCAGACATAATTTTAATATGTGTTCTTTGCACACATTCTATTTTCAGTTGTTTTGCACTCATAACATGTGGCAAACATGGCAACTTTATGAGACAGGAAGCTCTATTTCTCCAAGAGTGGCCTGTTGCTACTTGTGCAGTTGTACCTGCTGGAGGAAAGGCAGCTATTTCTATCTACTGCAAGGTGAAGGAACCTTCCCCAGATGTCCACATCCTGGCTTTGACTCTAACAAGTTATGTTATAAGTACTTACTGCAGGGGAAACGCTGCAACCTGACAAGTTCTGTCTCTTGCAGTTGAAACTGTTTTGGTTTTTCACTTTTAAAATGTATGCTGTTCAAACACTTGTGCAATGATATTCATTTTCAGAAAACATCTATTCAAAATGTGCCAGGTTTTTAGGAATTCTTTTAGAAAAAGAAGGAAAAATCCACCTAATGTCCTGGTCACGTCCATCCATTTGTCTGTGACCCTTTGGCTGCAATGATCCAAGGTCTGGTGCATGGCAGCACTGTGTCATAAGTTGAGATACTGGCGGAGATGAGAAATATGGCAGCAAGATGCAGTTGTGTGATCCTGCATGAAGGTAATGTGCTATCAAAATAAATGAAAATAAGCTGTGGCAGGTAAATTCATGGGGAGCTACAAGTAATAGCATGACCCAAGAGAGCAGTCAAATGGAAATACTAAGCCAGGAGAGAGGACGGAGTTCAGAGCTAAGAGGTGGAACTCCTGGCCAGCCACCATGGGGCATCGAAGAGTCAGTAGGTGAGAGCAACAGGGTGGAGGAGTCAGTGTGGTACTGCATTGCTGAGGTCGTTTTGGAGACTTTAGCCAAACAAGATGGCAAGGGCATCAGGATGGAGCAGTACAGCATGATTGGTAGACGAAATCAACAGCCTCAGTTGAGGACTTGGAGGTGGCCCAGATAGCATGTCAGAGATTAAGGGGAGTGCAGGGTTTTGTTTTGTTTTTTATGTTCAATGTTGACTTGCTGGCAGCAGTGATCCACAGATGGCAAGTATTTTCACTGAAAACCTGATGCAGGGAAAAAAAATTAAATTGAAATAAACAAATATATAATTGAAAATCTCAGGATATATGCATGTCTTTCTCTCACCAGTACACAAACACACACTCCATATACTAGCATCCCTCTGCAAGTACCATATGTGATGTTTTCTGCAGCTTTACATTGTTGTTCCTATACCTCTCATCTTTTCTCAGGGTTGTCCACCTTTTCGGCCCTTCCTTTCTTTTCTTTGCATGTATGCACTGAACAGCATGCACAACCCTTTCTCTGCACGCACCAGCCTCCCTGTCACATTCCAGGAATGCACAATACAAGGAAAGAGTCAAAAAAAGGTATTGGCTATTACTAGGCAGGATGGTCAAACAGTAGGGAAACATTTCAGGGAAGAAACAATCTACAATACTTATAACTTATTCTTATTTCACTGATCATTCAAGGGTTGATGTCTATGGAGAGATGCACATCAATTGCTAGGGAGATTTGTGCTGCATGCACTTCTGTCAGGACTACTTCCTTTCCTGCATATATGTGCCACTTGGCCACTCAACAGCCACTATTTTATCTTCTAACAGAGCCCAGCAGCTCCAAGGAGAAGGTTGAGGAAGAAGACAAAGAAGGGGGTGAACAGCAGCAACAACTACCAGCAACAGCAGCTCTGCCAGCATTCCTCTCCAATTCTCATTTCTGTCCCTGTTGGACTGCCACTTCCAAAGAAAAGGCTCTTTTTCTCTGACTTCTGAAATGCTAATTTTCCTATTTCTCTACTCACCTCCTTCAGGGTCCATGAATCTCCTGACTGAGCCTGCGGGAGGCAACCAGATTAAGAGCAGACCTGCTTGTCATGGGTGAGAGGGAGTGCAGACACAGGCCGATACAGTACTGACGCGTAAAAAAAAGTGTGGCAGTGTCCAGCACCCGCTCATTTGACGCGCGCACATTTTGGTTCGCAATCCGCTCGATTCAGTATTCAAATTAGATGCAAATCCAAGCAGCGCCAAAGGAGAGCCAAAAGTGTGCCTATCAAGTGGTAGGCGTTCGCAATCAATTTTTCTGTATAGGACATTATAGAGCACCTATACAGTATCCAGGGTCGCTGCTTCCATACATGTCATTTCAATGGAACGGGAAATGTCATTTTGAAAATGTAACAAAATGTTACATTCCAAACTTTTCATCGATCTGGAAACTTATCTTGTTGTTACAGCAGTACCTTTGGATATCTTTCAGAAGATCGGCAACGCTTTCAGCAGGTAAGGGCATACTATTGGATGGTTCTTTTCAACAGACCCCACATGGACACCGAATGGACACCAGGACCGTTGCCCTGAGCACCCGGACGTCCATGATTGGAGGCCCCGCTACATTCCATGTCCAGGCGCTCGAGGTGCTCAAGACAGCGGCCAAGGACATTGGAAGGCAGCGGGGCCTCCAATCATGGATGTTCCTGCCTCTTTCCGGACGTCCATGATCGGAGGCCCCACTGCCTTCCTACGTCCATGGCCACTGCCTTGAGTGTCTTGAGCACCCGGATGTGGAAGGTAGGGGCCTCCGATCATGGACGTTCCCGCCTCTTTCCGGACATGCATGATCGGAGGCCCCGCTGCCTTCCAACATCCATGGCCACTGCCTTGAGCGCCTTGAGAGCCCGGAAAGAGGCAGGAACTTCCATGATCAGAGGCCCCTACCTTCCACGTCTGGGTGCTCAAGGCAGCGGCCATGGACGTTAGAAGGCAGCGGGGCCTCCGATCATGGACATTCCCACCTCTTTCCGGATGTCCATGATCAGAGGCCCCACTGCCTTCCAACGTCCATGGCCACTGCCTTGAGCACCCGGACGTGAAAGGTAGGGGCCTCCAATCATGAATGTTCCCGCCTCTATCTGGATGTCCATGATCAGAGGTCCTGCTACCTTCCACATCTGGGCACTCAAGTTGCTCAAGGCAGTGGCCATGGATGTCTTTATTGCATGCTCTGCATGTGCTCCTCTTCTCTTTTGTTGATTTTCACTCTTTATTGAATGCAATGCATGTGCACCTCTTCTGTTTTGTTGATTTTGACTGTTTACTGTGCTCCTCTTCTCTTTTGTTGATTTTCAATCTTTATTGTATGCTCTGCATGTGCTCCTCTTCCTTCGGGGTCTTGATTATCTCTCCATTCATTGATCCCTTTCCTCCGTTTTTTTTTCTCCTATTCAGACAATCATGCCAGGAAAACATGCACGGGTAGAGGCAGAGTTCGGAGATCGGCAACCGCTGGAAGGCACTAGTTCAGGCTGTTGCTTGATGCTGTCTATGGGCTTCTCTTTTTTCTGGTTCAATATTTTTTTCATTAATTCTGCTTCTGTCAATTTCCGTCATGCTGTCTCTCCATTCATTAATTCTGATTCTTTTTTGTTTTCCCATTCAGGCATTATCATGGCTGGAAAATGTACTACTGCGCAGGTCGAGACAGAGTACGGTGAACATCAAGAGCAGGAAGGCACAAGTTCTAGCCAGCCATCCAAAAAGCGAACCCGCAACGCTCACTTCACGGATGAAGAAAAGGAGTTACTGTGCCGTGCTGTCTGTGACAAATATAAAGTTCTCTTTCAGTCCAAGGTTTCTTGCTCCACTAAGAAACGGATTTGGAAGAAGATCATGCAGGATGTGAGTTCCCTTTCTGACACGCCCAGGGATGTAAAACAGGTACAGCACCGGTAACGCAACACTAGAAAGGAGGAAAAGAAAAGACTGCCAAAGTTGATGCTTCAGCAAAGAGGACCGGTGGAGGGCCATCTTGTAATATTGTGTTGACACCTGTGGAGGAGCTGGTTTTCAGTACTGTGAGGCCAATGGTCGGCGGCGGCATGCACACACAGTTCAGCGCTGACACAGGGGCAAGTCAAGGTAGGCATAAACATATATCTTGTTTGCATTGGATGTTGACTTTTGTGTTCCTGAGGGGGTAAACTGACAACTCTAACTGAAACCTCTTTCTCCATCTTTCTCCACAGATCGCGTGAACAATGGTGACGCTACTAGCGACAAATCCATTCCAATGCCTGACGATTTTGTATTCCCCATGTCGAACGCGGACTCCCCCAGCCAACACATCTCCACAGAGGAAGTGGTCACACTTAATGTGTTCAATGTGTCTCCTGAGAGCCAACAACCTGAGGCATCTGCAGCCCTGGAAGCGTCAATAACACAACCTGAGGCATCTGTCGCCATGGAACCATTTCTAGCGTCAAAATCATCTCCGCTACAGGCTGCTGCTCCACCGGCACAGGAAATATCACAGGACCTGGAACAGACATTATTCAGAATAGACAGCCTAAGCGAGCAGTTTATGAATGGAATCACCTCTCGACAGGATCAACACAATGACTTGATGCTCCAGGAAATGAGGTTGATCCAAGCTGACATCAATGGTGTGCTGGCTTCTCACGCAACTTTGCTGAAGGCAATGATGACAGAATTGATCGGTGCCGTTAGAGATGTCGCCTCAGCTTTTCATTCCATTAACCAATAATTTTTAAATAAATAAACATTTTTTGTCCATAAACTGATGTTTCTTTTTTATGTGGCATGCCACTCCTCACAACACACAATAGTTTCATTCAATAAGTATTCTAAATAAATCATGAAATGAAACTAATACAAATTTTACATTCAAAAAATATATATTAAAACTATGTACATTAATTATTGAACAAAAACAAAATATTTGTATAATGGGTGGGGAAGAAAAGGGGAGGGACTCTACCATGGGCAAAGAGGAGGATCATCATCATTGATGTTGATCAGACGGTGCCCGTCCCACAGGATCCCACGATGATGAGCAGGGATTGAGCTCCTGCCATTACGTACAGGAGCTCAATGATCTCCTGCTGGCCATGGCGCAGGTCATGCAGGATGGCCACCGCATGCACTGCCATTCCCTCCTGGACCTCCAGGCTGTGGATCAACTGTGCCTGGAGAGCCAGCTCAGCATCCAAGCGTCCCTCAAGGGCTGAGGGTCCTTCCCCGGCTGTTGTGCTGGCCTCCGGCCATTGACCCATCCCTAGAAACCCAGGAGAGACAGGGTTGACAATGTCAATGATGATGTCCTCCTCGTCTCCCATGGCAGGTGGGGCAGGTGGGGAAGGAGAGAGGGGGGTGGCAGAAGAACTTGGGGGGCTCAATAACAGGGGGGGGCTCAATAACAGGGGGGGGTAAATAAGGGGGAGCAGCTCAATAATGGGGGTTTGTCGAACATCTCTTTCCTCCTCCTCTGCTGATGTGTCTGAAAAGAGAAAAAGCAAAAGTATTACTGCTGCCGCGCATGCAAACATCCAGAATGGTAGGAAGGAGAACTTGCTTATAGCCATTTTAAACAGGACCCTAACCACATGCGTCTAATTCACATTCAAAAGTGCGCAAGCCCAGCCACGCTTTACTGTATCGGCCCGACAGTAAATAAGTGTAGCATCAGCAAAGCAATGGTGGACCTGCGCAGGAGCCAGGTTTGCGCCGATTGGGAGGGACAAGATGGGAGTCCCAAAATTGAGACAGCTCAGGGACTGTTTTGGGAAGAAGTGAGGGAGGCATGCGGGGCGGCAGCAAGGCAACTTTATCTCTAGGCTGGAGGAGAAAAAAGCTGCTGCAGCAGACAGGGTGTAAGCCGAGGTAGGAGGCTCAGGCACATTAGATCACGGCATGTGTGCTGAATTCAGCTCCAGCACGAACCCTGGCCTATGCAGGCTGGCAAATAATGAGGTAATTGCAGCTGGCAGGCCTTGTAGACCACCTGAGCTGTCACGGGAGGGGGGGCAGTCACTCAGGTCACTCAGTCAGTAACTCAGGCTGAGCCTGCTAAGTTGAGAAAGAAGATGCCGGTGAAACAAGCCAGGGAAGTTCAAACATGAACAAGCGCTTGAAGCAAGCAACACGTTTCTCTCCTCTCTTCTGCGGCTGTGTAAGCTGCAGAAAACAAAAGAGCAGGCAGCTGATTGAGTTAGACCAATCTTTTTTTGACCAGGTTTTTAAGTGTCAAGTTACCATTGTGACCAAACACTGTACAACTTGCAAAACCAGGCTGTCCTGTCAAAACCAGGCAGTTGGTCTTCCTAATCATAAAAGAACACTTCCTGTATGTTTTAGAAGTTCGTAATAAATTACAATGAATTAAAAAAAAACCCCATAAAATCAACAGCTTAGCATAAATCAGGAAAGAACCTGTGGTAATGCCAGTCACTATTTTTCTAATAATAGCTAATGTAGATTATCAGACAGCACAATGCATTGTTTCAAACAAATCTAAATACTAATTTATGTTAACAAAAATATAAGCAAAATCACAATTGCCAACGTACTTTTCTTACTTAATACTAATCAAGGGATATGAAGTCACATATTTCATATGGGAAAGAATATTTTTCTAAACAACTAAAAATAACATTATGGTTTAAATTACATAAAAGATTAACACAGCTTCAATGCTGACAGTTTGTTTCTATTTAATCTGTTAAAAACTGAAACTGACATGTGCTAGAATAGCACACATAATTCTTATCTTTATGACAACCATACTAAATTAAACAAAATTCAACAAAACAAAATATACATGGTGGCAATGACTATAGTTGACAAACTAGGGTCATTTATCAAAGTGCTATGTGGCGTTTTTACATGTGTTAAGGCATTTTTGCATGCGGAAAAAGCCTTTAACGCATGCAAAAATGCCATAACGCATGCCATGATGCAAATTAGGAAAAAGGGAGGAGTTTGGTGGCAGGATTTGTGGCCAAGTGGTGGCTTTGTAAGCTGTTAGAGAGCCACTCTAGCTAGCAGGGCCTGAGAGAGAGAGAAAGAGAGCAAGAGAGAGAGAGAGCACCTAGCTATAAGGGCCTCATAGTAGTTAGGTATTTATAACTCTATATGAGGCCCACCTAGTTACTCGAGGTGAGGTTTAGTATTGGTGTAGGGGTTAGGGGCTACTTTGACATTCAAAGTGAGACGTACAAACAGAACAGTGCTCTCTAGTGAAGATTTGATGACCTTCGGAGTAAGGAAACTCAACCAAAGATGAGATTTGCGCAATGGTCTCTCAACTTAGCTTGAGGTTACCCAGGTAGAGAGTCCATCAAGCTAGGTTGAGAGACCATTGCGCAAATCTCATCTTTGGTTGATTTTCCTCACTATGAAGGTCATCAAATCTTCACATACCTATGCTAAGAGAGCACACTTTATGATAAATTGTCGCAATGAAAACACCTCAGACGGTCTTCAGGGTGAAGCATGCTCTCAGCATTTTGGGCAGCCCCCTTTTTATTGTAAAATCATTACATAGCATTGCATCGGATACATACGTCACATATTTACTGCTACAATATTTCCACATAAATGTTTATGCTGACCTTTTACTACGTGGGTGCAAGTGGGCAGTAGGTGCAAGCGGTCAGTCTTCAGGCAGGGAGGGGGGAGGTCATTAGCTGGTCATGAGGCAATGGTACTGAGCTACCTAGGTGTGAAAACCCACAGAAATGCAAGTAGGTCATGAGCTATTCTGGGGCTGCAGAAAAGCTTGCACTAGATGTTTCCTGCTGACTTCCTGTTAGCTGTAGACAGGAGATCTGTTTGCTTGCTGCGGTCGGCACAAAACGTTTTCTTTATACTAAGAGTAGGTGTTAAGGAAAAACCAGTTAGAGATGGCAATGGAGTTTCCCCTTTCCATGACGTGGTTTTCCAGCGAGCCTGGAAAGCAGAACTCCTATCCCACAATAAATAGCCTATTACCATAAAACACACCCCTTTTCCTAGTTTTTTGATAAATCCAGGCCTAAAACCTGAGTTTTTACACATAAATATCATTATAGTGGCAGTATAAAAAGTAATCTTAAAAATAATGATTTAATTGAGACCCAAAAATTGAATTTGTGCCCAGAATACTAATGCATCCTCAAAGTGGCTGCAAATCTCAAATGTGTAAAATATTTAAAAAGATAAAATGTATTAACACTCTGGAGAAGTAATATGATAACAAACATAGACAAATACAATAACATCCTAAAACAAGCAAAATGTTTCCATTGTTCTAAGAGACATTACTGATGGGAATTATTCTAAGCCTGAAAGACTGTTTAATTTAGGTTGTAACACAAACAAAACAAAACACAAAACAATGAACATCACTTTCCTTTCTCTTCTTTCTATTTTATAGCACAATTTCTTATCTCATCATAAAGCAAAAGCTATTCTGGTCAGAGCAAACTTACAAGTAATTTTTATAACATTAATATCCCACCAACTCTACCCTAGTTAAAAATATATTCTTCCTATCAACTCAGTAACAGACTTTCTGATCGCTTAATTACATACCTTGCACCAAGGACGAATCTCCCCGGGCTACTGCCCAGGATGGAAAGGTTAGGTTGACCATCATAGCTGGTGATTTGACTATTAGGAATATAGATAGCTGGGTGGCTGGTGGATGTGAGGATCACCTGGTAACTTGCCTGCCTAGTGAAAAGAATCTCACGCATCATCTAGATAGGATTTAAACAGTGCTGGGGAGGAGCCAGCTATCATGGTACATGTGGGTACCAATGACACAGGACGGTATGAGAGGGAGGCTCTAGAAGTCAAATTTAGAATTTTAGGTAGAAAGCTGAAATCCAGAACTTACATGGTAGCCTTCTCTGAAATGCTCCCTGTTCCACATGCAGGTTTCCAGAGGCAGGCAGACCACTGAAGTCTCAGTGCATGGATGAGACAATGATGTAGGAAAGAGGGATTCAGTTTTGTAAGGAAATGGGCAACCTTTTGGGGAAGGGGGAGTCTTTTCCAAAAGGATGGACTCCACCTTAACCAGGGTGGAACCAGACTGCTGGCGCGAATCTTTAAAAAGATGATAGAACAGCTTTAGAAGCAGGGGGAAAGTTGACAGTCGCTCAGCAGTATTTATTTATTTCCAAACACTTCTATACCACAATATTATAAATATAGCAATGCGCTTTACAATCTTAAAAGCACATACATTCAAATTTTAACATAAAAATCACAGAGCAAATAGCTTGAAGTACCATACTAACAGGGGCATTTATCATTTTGCAATAGGTTCTTAACGCAGGCATTAAGGTATTATCACACGCATTAATGCCCTATCGCACGCGATAAATAATGCAACACAAATGCAACAAAGTATTCCAGCAGAAGGAATTTTGATGCTGAAATTATTTTTATTGCATAAGAGAGAAAGAGAGATCAAGAACCTCAGTATAGAGTCAGTCTGACACTCTCTATATATGTACCATTGTAAAAAGGCACTTTAAAATGGGGGGGGGGGGCTTCGGAAGGTGGGGGGGGTTAGGGGGGGTATTACAGAAACATTCTGAGGTTTTCATAGTAAAACTGACATCACTAAAGATTTGCACTTATTATAATGGATGAGAAGTATAACACTCTCTCTCTCTCCAAAGCAAAAAAAAAATAAATTGCAGGGAAATTAGCCTAACCACACCCCTTTTTATCATGAGCACTATTTCCGGTATATTTTTTGCATTTTGATAAATCTAGGGCTAAGTTTCTACGCTGGAACTAAAAAGACTATCATACACTCCTACCTAAGACATTATGTTGCCAAAATGTCTCTGAAACAGCTAAGTTTGTAAAAGTTTCTTAAATGAAGCGGTAGTGGACTCAGCTCGCAACATCTCTAGCATGCTATTCCATAATACCTCCCCGCCCACTGAAAAAGTTTGATCTCAAATTTTCCCCAGATGCGTTGCTATTTCAAACAACTCTTTATTTTGCGATCGATAAGGAATATGAATGTATATACATTCTTAAAGCTGCACCTAACCATGGAGCCTTAGCCTGATTGATTAGTTTGTGATAAACATGAGGATCTTATATTCAATTCTTATTGACACAGGTAACCAATGTAAGTTAACCAATACTGGGGTAATATGATCAAACCTTCTACTTCCAACCAAAAGATGAGCTGCTGAGTTTTGAAATAACTGCAGCTGAAGTAAAGCTGAGTCAGGAAGGCCCAGCAAAAAAAGAATTGCTGTAATCAAAACACTGCTTCCAGCAAGGGCTTAAGTCTCTTTGACATGCGGATTTCAAAAAAGCCTGAACAAATCAGATTTCTGTTGTGAACCATAGATAAGTGGGAATCCAACAACACCTCTAAGTCTCTAATAATGGAGGTTTATTTTGATCAAATGGCCTTTCCGGCTAATCTCAAAGTTCTCAGGAGGATTCTTTGTCCTTGAAAGAAATCAAATTTTCAATGTGGAGAGATTCAAAACAAGACAATTATAAGACATCCATTTATGAATTGCCTGCAAGTACATTTTTAAATACTATTTCGAGGAGCAAACTGAACCCTGAATTGGTAAAAGGAATTGGATGTCATCAGCACAGATGAAAAAATGATAGCCCAAACCCACCAGCAGTTTATATAAAGGGGTCAGATAGATATTAAACAGAATTGCAGAAAGTGCAGAGCCCTGTGGAACCCCAGTAGAAATCTCAATCTATTTGGAACATTTTTTCCTACTACAGTTTGTTGGTATCTGTTAGGGATGTGAATCGTTTTTTGACGATTTAAAATATCGTCCGATATATTTTAAATCGTCAAAAAATCGTTAGGGCCACGATACAATACCAATTCCCCCGATTTATCGTTAAAAAATCGTAAATCGGGGGAAGGGGGAGGGCAGGAAAACCGGCACACTAAAACCCCCTAAAACCCACCCCCGACCCTTTAAATTAAATCCCCCACCCTCCCGAACCCCCCCCCCCCAATGCTTTAAATTACCTGGGGATCCGGCGGTGGTCCAGAACGGCGGCGGTCCGGAACGGCCCCCTCAATAGAATCGTGTTGTCTTCAGCCGGCGCCATTTTTCAAAATGGCCGCCGCAAAATGGTGGCGGCCATAGACAAAAACGATTCGACGGAGGAGGTCGTTCCGGACCCCCGCTGGACTTTTGGCAAGTCTTGTGGGGGTCAGGAGGCCCCCCCAAGCTGGCCAAAAGTTTCCTGGGAGTCCAGCGGGGTTCCGGGAGCGATTTCTTGCCGTGAATCGTTTTCGTACGGAAAATGGCGCCGGCCATACGCGTATGGCCAGCGCCATACGCGTAGTAAACTATTTTAATGGTTGTCCTCCAACACTGAACTATTTTAAACAATTAATCAAAATCCTATGATCAATTGTGTCGAACACAGTTGATATGTCCAACAAAACTAACAAGTATAATCTTGACCACCATCAAAGCCTCACAGTACAGTATCAAAGATAGACAGCAGAAGGGTCTCGGCGCTGCTGTTTTTCTGAAACCTGAATTGGTTTGTAAACAATAGCAAGTTGTCCTCTAAATAATCAGAAAGCTGTATAAAAACAATATTTTCTATTAACTTTGGGGCGGATTTTCAGAGCCCTGCTCGCGTAAATCCGCCCAAAACCGGGCGGATTTACGCGAGCAGGGCCCTGCGCGCCGGTAAGCCTATTTTACATAGGCCTACCGGCGCGCGCAGAGCCCCGGGACTCGCGTAAGTCCTGGGGTTTTCGGAGGGGGCGTGTCGGGGGGCATGTTGGGGGCGGTCCCGGTCGTCGCTGCGTTTTCGGGGCGTGTCGGCAGCGTTTTGGGGCGGGTACGGGGGCGTGGCTACGGCCCGGGGCGGTCCGGGGGCGTGGCCGCGCCCTCCGTACCCGCCCCCAGGTCGCGGCCCGGCGCGCAGGAGGCCCGCTGGCGCGCGGGGATTTACGCCTCCCTCCGGGAGGCGTAAATCCCCCAACAAAGGTAAGGGGGGGGTATAGACAGGGCCGGGCGGGTGGGTTAGGTAGAGGAAGGGAGGGGAAGGTGAGGGGAGGGTGTTAGAGGATTCCCTCCGAGGCCACTCCGATTTCAGAGCGGCCTCGGAGGGAACGGGGGTAGGCTGCGCGGCTCGGCACGCGCCGGCTATACAAAATCCATAGCCTTGCGCGCGCCGATCCAGGTTTTTTAGGGGCGGATTTTCAGAGCCCTGCTCGCGTAAATCCGCCCAAAACCGGGCGGATTTACGTGAGCAGGGCCCTGCGCGCCGGTAAGCCTATTTTACATAGGCCTACCGGCGCGCGCATAGCCCCGGGACTCGCGTAAGTCCCGGGGTTTTCGGAGGGGGCCTGTCGGGGGGCGTGTCGGGGGGCGGTCCCGGTTGTCGCGGCGTTTTTGGGGCGTGTCAGCAGCGTTTTTGGGGCGGGTACGGGGGCGTGGCTACGGCCCGGGGCGGTCCGGGGGCGTGGCCGCGCCCTCCCTACCCGCCCCCAGGTCGTGGCCCGGCGCGCAGGAGGCCCGCTGGTGTGCGGGGATTTACGCCTCCCTCCGGGAGGCGTAAATCCCCAACAAAGGTAAGGGGGGGTACAGACAGGGCCGGGCGGGTGGGTTAGGTAGAGGAAGGGAGGGGAAGGTGAGGGGAGGGTGTTAGAAGATTCCCTCCGAGGCCGCTCCGATTTCGGAGCGGCCTTGGAGGGAACGGGGGTAGGCTGCGCGGCTCGGCGCGCGCCGGCTATACAAAATCCATAGCCTTGCGCGCGCCGATCCAGGTTTTTAGCAGATACGCGCGGCTCCGCGCGTATCTACTAAAATCCAGCGTACTTTTGTTTGCGCTCCAGGCGCAAACAAAGTACGCTATTCGCGCTCCTTTTAAAATCCGCCCCTTAGTAGATACGCGCGGCTCCGCGCGTATCTACTAAAATCCAGCGTACTTTTGTTTGCGCCTGAGCGCAAACAAAAGTAGGCCTATTCGCGCTCCTTTTAAAATCCGCCCCTTTGTGTTGAGAATGGTGTGTTTTTGTGTGCCCATGGGCCTCACCCCGACCCAGACCTTCCGGGCCGAGCCAAGGGTTGACGGTGGCTCCGCATGGCTGACGGTCTACCCTCCACCAGGCCGGCAAGCTCCCAAGGCCAACATCTGAGGATGTTGGAAGGTGAATGGTCCTCCGACCATTCTGGGCCCTTTCGGACATGCTGCGAGCAGCATGGAGCAGCAGGCCTGGCCTGAGGTTGAGGGCAGACAGGCCTTGACATGAAGACATCGAAGACTTGGGGTCGCTGTAACGGCACCACAAACGAAGATAGGATGGAAGCCTCAAGAGCACAGGAACTTGAGTAGGTGCACAGCATCGCTGACGACGAGACACTTGGAATCGATGCAGATGGCATCGCAGACGAGACACTTGGGATCAATGCAGACGGCATCCAAGACGAGACACTTGGGATCGATGCAGATGGCATTGCAGACGAGACACTTGGAACTTGACTATGGCTGGGAAGACAGTTGCATTGTCTCTCAGGGCGCCCTACTCAGCCCACCTTCACGGGCGCACCCAATGGGCTGGTCACGGACCTCCCTGTCCACTACGCACCCTACACAGCCCCAAGAGGCTGGTCATGGACCACGAGAGGAACGGGACAGATGCAGGAAAGAGTCCAGTCATGGCGGAGCCACGACGACGGAGCCATAAGTCGCCCGGAGCTCCACAATGGCTGGCGGGGCATGACGGCTCAGGAGCACAGGACGGATGTCCACCAGCAGGCTAGTCCACTCAGGCACACATCATCCAAGGGACCCTCAGCCTACCGGACCAGAAGGCTCGAGAACGAAGACGAGACAGAGGAACAGGACATCAGGATGAGACACCAGAACATGAAGATCAGGACACCTGGACGAGGACCTCAGGCACGAAGACTGGACATGGAACAACTGGAACAGACAAGGAGCTCCTTGAAGACTGGAAGACCTTACACAGGTTCTGGCAGGCAGGAGCCTCCAGAGTGGAGTCACCACGATGCAAGGCCCTGAACAACTGATGGCGCAGCCCTTTATAGGGCTGAAGCAGGGAACAGTCACAGAGGTGGGGCCAGGACACTTCCTGTGTCTGGACCTTTAAATGTTGAAGAGAGGCATGGCCGCGCACCTAGGAGAGAGCAGGAAGCTGTGCAGGACCGCGGACAGCGGCCTGCACCAACGTAATCGCAGCAGACGCAGGGCAGGGCCTGAGGAGCAGGCCCTGATGTCGGCAGCGGCTCCAGCCACTGTGGAGAACCCCGGGGGCGGCTCCAGCCGCCGGACCAGTCTGGGGATGCAGCCTTAGCGCCATGAAGAAGAAGATGACGTCGGCGGCATTCCCAGCCGCGCTGAAGAACGCGGCTCCGACCGCGGAGGACAAGGGTAGCACAGGCGGCCTCCGGGCCGCATGGGGATCTTCAGGCCGCGGCTCCGGCCACGTGGGAGGGCCCGACGGCAGCGTCCTGCCACATTGGGTGAAGATCAGCATGGGTAAGTGAGCCTGCTTGCGGGGGAACCCGCGGGCAGTGTTCATAACACTTTGAGACAAGTGAAAGGGAAGAAATAGATCTATAATTACGAGGAGAACAGGGATCAAGATTTCCATTTCCATTTCTATATATTTAATTTATAGACTGCCTAACACAAAAAGGTCTAGGCAGTTAACAATAAAACATGCATAAAATAATTAACAATAAGAAATAGATAAAATTACATACAGTGATAGAAAAATAAAAAAATTAAAATGATGTTTCAAATCATAAAACTCAAAAATAAGCAAATGTAAACAAATAGATCTTAAGAAGATATTTAAACTTTTTAACAGTCAACTTTCATATTTCCAGAGGGAGTAAATTCCAGAACATAGGTCCAACAATGGAGCAGGAACATTCACGTGCAATAAAGAAGTGTGCTGCTTTTGGCGAGGGGACCTCCAGAAGGAGATGTTGTGATGAGTGTAGAAAGCGAGTGGGTTGATAGAATTTAAGTAGGGAATTGGCCCATGGACAAGCATCGTCATTCAGAAGTGTGTATATAATCATACCCAGTTTATATTTAATGCATTTGGATATGGATAGCCAATGTACATGAATTAGAGTTGGTGTAATATGGTCTGAACGTTTTGCCTTGGATAGGAGTCGTGCAGCCAAATTGATTAGGAGTTGAATAGGTCATAGGGTAGCGGCAGGAAGACCAATGTATAGAGCATTACAGTAGTCTATAATCGGAAAAAGAGAAGCTTTGAGTATAGTACGAAATTCAGCCGAAAAGAGAAGTTTTTTTAAGCCAGCAGGTAACCGAAGTCTGAAAAAACCCTGTTTAATGACATACTTAATTTGCAGTTTGAAGGACAGAGTGCTGTCTAAAAAATGCCTAAACTTTTGATGTGTTTACTAATAGTGAATGATAAGGTATTAATAGAGATGGTGGTTTGCGATATTTGGGAGTAAGGACTGAAGAGTGCTAGGAATTCTGTTTTTACCATGTTTAGTGATAATTTATTGTGTTCTAACCAGGATTTTATTGAAGAAAAGAAAATGTTAAGGTGATTAATAGTGTCATTCCATGGATGAATACAGATGAGAAATTGAATATCGTCTGCATAAAGTTTAAAAGCATCGGCCAAATTTGCGAGAATCTTGCACATGGGTGCTAGGTAAATGTTAAAAAGCAAAATGAAAGCGCAAAACCTTCAGGAACACCGATTTTGATTTGAGAAAGAAGTGGCAATATTTACTTCTTGAGAGGGATTAGAGAGGTGGGAACGGAACCCATTGAGTACTGTGCCAGAGAGTTCAATTTTGTGCAGGCAAAACAATAAAATATTGTGGTCCACAGTGTCAAAAGCCGATGAGATATCTAATGAGATAAGTATGTATTGATAACCATTGTCAATGCCTCTTCTAATAGTGTCAACAAGGGAAAGAAGTAAATATTTAGTACTGAGAGCCTTATGGAAGCCAAATTGATGAGTGTCAGGGATTCCATGTTTCTCTATATGATCTGATAATTGAGACAGAACCGAAAGCTCAAGAATTTTTGAAAGGAAAGGCAAGGATGAAAATGGCCTATAATTAGATAGGTTAGAGGAGTCAAATGGCCTATAATTAGATAGGTTAGAGGAGTCAAGATTAGATTGTTTTAAAAGAGAACGGACAGCTGCAAATTTTAACTTGTCAGGGACAATACCTTCTTTCAATGATAGATTTATTAAACATGTAAAAATGGGAACTAAGGAGTCTAGTATTCAAAAGTGACCTAACAGTGGCTCTTAATTACACTCTGGATAGAGCCTTCTAACCAAGCATGATTAACCAAAGAGGAGAAAAAGGAGCAATCACTTCTCGCACAACAATTTTAATAAACTAATCAATATGGGATTCATCTTATGAGAGGCAGGGTTTAATTTAACTATAATCTGCTGTACTTTCAAATTGGAAGCCATATCAAATTCATCCTAATGAGAGGGTACTGAAGAGGATGACTCATCTAGACTGCTCTCGATGTTAGTCTTTTAAATTTTTCTTTGAAAAAATTAGCAAACATGTCACATTTTAATGAATTGTTGAAAGCTAATTGATCATTAGAAATGTTTGTAAGCTTTTTAACTGTATTGAATAATATACAACTATTCAAGCCAGCGGCATAAATTTTATTCGTATAAAATTCCTTTTTCCTATCATTAAATGCCAACCTATATTTATGAAGGGTGATTCTATAACTCTTTAGATTCATTAAAGATGTTTCTCTTCACCAAGTCCTTTCTTTCCTTCTTAATGTGCTTTGCAATTTTTTAAGAGCATTATACCAGGGTGCTGAATTTTTACAATTTTTAGGTAAAGTAATAGTCTTCAGGGGGGCTAACTTGTAAATATCTATATTGATATTATTACACAAATCAATAGTGCGCTCACAGTTCTCAGCAACATTTTGCAATTTCTCTCGTTTTTAAACTCTACTTTATCAATATTACCTCTTTTTTTAACTTGGCAAATGCCTGTCACACACTGAGCTAAAGAAGAACTAAAACTTTCTTTTTAATAACTATTTTTATTAACGTTTTTGAAAAAACAATAAGATTCAACAAAAAGAAATTTTCCAACATTATGAACATTATTAAAAAGCGAGCCCATCAGAGACCCGAGAGAGAGAGAGAGAGAGAGAGAGAGACGGGTAAGGACCTTATCCCACCCCGATGGACCTTATCCCACCCCGAGGACCTTATCCCACCCCGATGGAACATTTTCTGTGATTACCTTGGTCGGTGCTTCCAGCTGAGGAGAATACCTTTGCCAGCTGCGTTTCCACTGTGTCGCTGACATCATTTGGGGGAGGGGCCTGTGGGATTAAACCAGACCCCCCTACGGCGCACATCGAGGCCCGAGAGAGAGAGACGGGTGAGGACCTTATTCCGCCCCGACGGAACATTTCCTGTGATTACCTTGGTCGGTGCTTCCAGCTGAGGAGAATATCATTGCCAGCTGCGTTTCCGCTGTGTCGCTGACGTCATCTGGGGGAGGGGCTGGTGGGATTAAACTGGACCCCCCTACGATGCACATCGAGGCCAGAGAGAGAGAGAGACGGGTGAGGACCTTATCCCGCCCCGATGGAACATTTCCTGTGATTAACTTGGTCGGTGCTTCCAGCTGAGAATACCTTTGCCAGCTGTGCTTCCACTGGGTCGCTGATGTCATCTGGGGGAGGAGCTGGTAGGATTAAACCGGACCCCCCTACAGCGCACATCGAGGCCCGAGAGAGAGAGAGAGAGACGGGTGAGGACCTTATCTCACCCCGACGGAACATTTCCTGTGATTACCTTGGTCGGTGCTTCCAGCTAAGGAGAATACCATTGCCAGCTGCGCTTCTGCTGTGTCACTGACATAATCTGGGGGAGGGGCCGGTGGGATTAAACCAGACCCCCCCCTACAACGCGCAGTCGACGTCGGCACGCTGCCGAAGTTGTGCACGCCAAAGGGGCGCGCGGCTTTGCCTGGATATACTAGTTTCATTTCTCTTCTCTTCTAAATAAAGCAAGAACTTCTAAACTGAACTGTAAGTAAATTTAAAAATCTCTCTCTTAGCCTCTATTAGTAAGACATCGAATACTAAAAAAAGAGTGAGACACAAAGAAAAGGGAATTACTGAAATATTGTTATGCCTCATACAAAGCGGAAGGCCCGTATAAGGGAGGCTATAGCATCGTCTCCCGTGTCTGGTCAATCCCAACCCCATATTTCCTCGTTCTTTGTGTCAGCAACAATTATGAACCCGGAGGACAGGGCCCTTGTGGAGACAGACTTGGAGCAAGAGTTTGTTTCTCTGGCCAAAGCCATCTCTTTGAGCCCCGGGGCTCCCAGCACTCCTACCCCACCAATATTATCTAAATAAAATAATGGACTTTCTGTCCCAGTTTCAAATTTTGTTATTAATTTGGGAAAGGGGACGGGGAACATTGCTGAAGGGGGTGATGAGGAGGATAGGTCTGTAACGGATTTAATTATACCTTCTAAGATATCTGAGGTTACCATGGATACTCTTTGGTTTGCTATCAAGTCTCTTGAGACTGCTATAATTAACTAAAATTCATACTGATACTCAACAAAAGGTTACTGAAGTAGAAAAAGTAGTCGCTATTTATAACAATAAATTGGATAAACAAGATGAATGATTACATAAAGTGGAAGATATTCAAAAAAATTTAGTTAAGTCAGAGATTTCGAATGAAAACAAATTTGAATATATGGAGAACAATCTTAGATATTCCAATTTAAGAATATTAAATTTTCCTTTTCAAAGAACCATTGCACCAAAAGAAATGTTTAAGGATTATTTAATACAAATATTAAAGATGCCAGAACAGGCTATACCTGCTTTGGCAAAAATCTATTATATTCCAAAAAACATCTAAAAGAGACAAGCAACCGGAGCAATCCATCAATATATCAGAAATCCTAGAAATAACAAATGAGACAGAGATAACTGTAAGGGAAACCTTATTTGTTTCTTTCATATTTCTGTTAGTTTTATGGTTATTTTTACGTAATAGGTCACAGAAATATTATGGTCAACGGATCTGGATGTATCCAGACTTATCAAGAGTGACGCAATTAAGGAGAAGAGAATTTCTTAGACTGAAATCTGACATTTTGTCTAGGGGAGCAAAATTTTATCTTTGATATCCATGTAAATGTGAAATATGGTATGAAGATGAAAAATCTCTTTTATGAAGTTTCTGCGTTACAGTCATTTCTAGATGCACACCCCCCAAATGCAGCTAATGTGTGAGAGCAAAAAGTTTTGAAATGTTGCATCTCTGTGTTCCTAAAAAATAAGTGTGATAACACTATCTTTCTTTAAGTTGCTCATTGAATATTTCAATGTCTTACAATTTTCTAAATGAATGAATTACTATATACTGACTGTAAGGACAAATGATGAGTAATACTAAATGGGTTAATATGATTATATTTCAGTATGTTAATATATTTTTGTTATAATCAGTGAAAATGGAAAATAAAGAATTAAAAAAAAAAAGCCAGCCCATCATCTCATTATCTTCTTATCCCCTCCCAGTCTTGATTAGATGCTGACCTGGTGAAGCACATGCCAGCAGCTAGCTGTCATGAGGAACTTACTTCTACTCGGGAGAGCAGGTAAGTTCCAAAATAAAAAAAAATGTGGATAGTTAGGTGGGGTTTAGGAGTTGGGCGGAGAGGGGAAAAGGGAGGCAGGATAGGTAGGGGGTTAAGTAAGTTCCTTCCCAGTCCATTCCTTTATTGGAGTGGATTGGGAGGGACCTGGGGAAGGCTCGATCTCGTCGCTGCACGCTTCTAAATAAAATCCTCCCCTTGTGCGCGTCAGTCACCTTAAAAAATGGTGCAGGTCATCCATTGCTCCTACCATGTGACAGGGGCCAACCAATAGCATCGATAGCCCCTGTCACATGGTAAGGGCAAAGGGTCATCGGCGCCATTTTGATTAGTGGCATCTGATGGCCCGAGAGAGGGAAATTGCTCCCGGGACCCCGCTGGACCACCAGGGACTTTCGGTAAGTCGGGGGGGGGGGGGGGGGTCGGACAAGTCTTGGGGGGTCGGGAGGGTGGGGGGTTGCAATTAATTAAATTTGAAGGGTTGGGGGTGGGTTTTGTTTTGTTTTTAATGTGCCCTTTCTCCCCCCCCCCAAAAAAAAAAGATCAGAAAAGCACATGACATTTTGTGGGTTTTCTTATCATTTTGTCAGCCCCCCCAAAATGCAATGAAATAGGAAATATCATCTCTATTTCCTATTTCGTTGCAAACGAATGCACATCCCTAGCAGTTATTGAATTTTATATCATGCATGCAGCGACACGCACGTTATAAAATTGGCGTGTCCCTTTTAAAATTGACCCTTAAGGGTTTGGTTAGAGTTGACCAGGCCAACCTTGCTTTTTTACCCTTCCAAATAAAACTTCATATATTTCTGTTTATATCCCTTACATCTTTTCTATTCAGCCAAATAGGAAGCATTTGCATCGAACACAACCATTGAGGGAGCTCCATCATCTTTACCAAGTGTAACCTCCCTGTTAATGATAAAGGTAAAGCATGCCACATATGTAAATTTTCCACCATTCTTTTCAGAAGGGGTTTAACATTAGTTGTATAAATCTGTCCTAGATCTACTGAGATGTTGATATCCAGATATCTTAGGTCTTTTTCCACCCATTTCAGTGGAAAAGACTGCTCTCATGCAGTTTTCAGACCCTCCAATACCTCCAGATCTTCTGATTTATCCTGATTGATTTTTAATCCTGTAAATATCCCAAAGCTTTTTTGAATACTCAAAACTTTTTGTAATATTTCTATTGGATTTTTCAAATAGAAAAAGACATCATCTGCAAAGTGTTATGAATCTCCGTACGGAGTTAGCAATCTGTTCAGGATTTGCTACAGAGTTAGCAATCTGTTATGGGTTAGACTGCGGAGTTAGCAATCTGTTAGAAATCTGATGCTTGATGGGAAGAGCAGTCAGATAGGAGGAGCAATCTGTAGAGAAAGCTCTATATAGCAGGCTCCTGGAGAGGGAGGATTCAGCAATCTTGTAGTGTCTCAGATATTGTCTTGCTAAGGAGTAGCAATCTGTAATGAATCTGATATAGTTGTGGGTGGATCCCTGGGCCAATGGCAGATGACTGTGCTCTCGGGAGCATACCCCGAGAGGGACCACCGGCTAGGCTGGAGTATGGAGACAGACACACATTAGTTCTTTTATTAAACAGGTTATTAGAAATCACCAGAGGTGGCAGTAGTGAGCTGATATGCCCGGCAGGGCTGTAGTCCTTCAGGTACTGGAACAACAATTCCAGGATGGCTGAGCTGTTAAGAAACTGTAGAAATGAGTAGGCAGAGTAGGCAGAGTTCATGAACAGAACTAGATGACAAAACTCACGTAAGGTCTCAAGTAAGCTCAGGAGCTGGAAAGGATTAGCCCCTCGAGGAGCTAGTACCTGGTTCCAGGGAAAGCTCTGAGAGAGTGATGGTAACTCACAATTGTTTGTAACAGTGATAGCTTCCAGGCAGTAGAGAATCTTCAGAGTGTCCAGGAACATGGGCCCTCGAGGATCGAGTACCGGTTCCTATCTGTAATCTGAAAATAAAGAAAAGAGTGTGGCCCCCGAGGAGCGGGTACCTCTGGTAAGTCCGAGGAGGCAGAGTAGCTTGGAACGAATCCCTTGCTAACTCAGTTTGTTAGTGTTTTCAAAGACCTTTAAATATTGGAAGCAGATGACGTCATCTCAGGGGGACGCCCCTGAGGTTCGCGCCCTTGCTGATACAAGAGTTGGGACGCGCACACGCACACCCTAGGCATCAGAACAAGATGGCGGAGTTGCAGCATCGAGCCGGTCCGGGGACACCGGAGGGAGACGGCATGGAGACGCCATGGCAGCCAGCCGTCCATCAGACCCGGAGGGAGTCGCCACAGAGGTAAAGAGGGCGGAGTGAGGACGTCGAGCAGCGAGTCGCAACACAAAGACCGCTATTTTAAAAACTTGATCTTTTAATTGGAAGCCAGTAATAGAATTGTCAGAGTTTATCTTCCAAATCAATGATCTATGGATAATATATATAAAATTGGTGAGAGAGGCCATTCTTGTCTAACCCTCGTCTAATGGGAACATCAGATTTATGACCATTTGCCACAATATTAGACACAGGGGAATTACAAAGCATGGAAATATACTTCAAAATATCTCCCTTAAACCCAAAGAAGTAGATTTTAAGACCTGAGCAAGTTTGCCAGCACACGCAAATGGATGCGGTGATTTTATACATTTGCGCGTATATGCCTGTATATGCTTGTGTGTTATAAAATCAGCTATACAAGCGTACATGTGCACACAATTTTATATGGACACACACATACATGCAATTGAAAATCTAAATAGTGGCTGCCACCTCATGCATGTACGTGGGGGGAATTTTAGTAGCTACACACACCAACGCAATAGCCCTTTTTTCCAGTACATTCCTAGTTCGCCCCAGTAAAGGAGAGGACTTCCTAACCCCCTAGCTAACTCGCCTCCCTTTTACCCTATTAGCCCTGACCCTTAAAACCCTACTGACTATACTATTTTTTTGTTACATGGCTTACATGCTGTCCATAGCAGAAGTAAAGTTACGCAGTAGGGGACCCTGGTGCATGTTTCTGCTCATAAATACTAGGGGTGTGCATTTGTTTCCTATGTATTTGTAATCCGCAACTTATAGGGCCATATTCGTTGTATCCGTGGGGAAGCGAAATGTATCGCGATTCCCCACGAATACAACAAATCTTCGCCGAATTATTCGGTCGTCTAAAGGAGCCAATTTAAACAAAACCCCCACCCTTTTGACCCCCCTAAGACTTACCAAAACTCCCTGGTGGTCCAGCGGGGGGTCCGGGAGCCATCTCCTGCACTCACACCCTCGGCTGTCGGTATTCAAAATGGTGCCGATAGCCTTTGACCTACTATGTCAAAGGCTATCGGTGCTGGCCATCCATTGCTCCTACCATGTAACAGGGGATGACCAATGGCACTAGTAGCCCCTGTGAAATAGTAAGGGAAAGGCTATCGGCGCCATTTTGATTACTGGCAGCTGACAGCCCGAGTGCAGGAGATCACTCCTGGACCCCCGCTGGACCACCAGGGACTTTTAGCAAGTCTTGGGGGACCCTCCTGACCCCCACAAAACTTGCCAAAAGTCCAGCAGGCGTCCGGGAGCGACCTCCTGCACTCCTGCTGTTGGCTGCCAGTATTCAAAATGGCACAGATAGCCTTTGCCCTCACTATGTCACAGGGGCCGATGGTCTATGGGGGGTCAGGAGGGTCCCCCAAGACTTGCCAAAAGTCCCTGGTGGTCCAGCGGGGGTCCGGGAGCCATCTCCTGCACTCACACCCTAGGCTGTCAGTATTCAAAATGGTGCCGATAGCCTTTGACTTACTATGTCAAAGGCTATCGGTGCTGGCGATCCATTGCTCCAACCATGTGACAGGGGCTGACCAATGGCACTAGTAGCCCCTGTGACATAGTAAGGGCAAAGGCTATCAGCGCCATTTTGATTACTGGCAGCCGACAGCCCAACTGCAGGAGATCGCTCCCGGACCCCCGCTGGACCACCAGGGACTTTTAGCAAGTCTTGGAGGACCCTCCTGATCCCCACAAGACTTGCCAAAAGTCCAGCAGGGGTCCGGGAGTGACCTCCTGCACTCCGGCTGTCAGCTGCCAGTATTCAAAATGGCACCGATATGCTTTGCCCTCACTATGTCACAGGGGCTGATGGTCTATGGGGGGTCAGGAAGGTCCCCCAAGACTTGCCAAAAGTCCCTGGTGGTCCAGCGGGGGTCCGGGAGCAATCTCCTGCACTCGGGCCGTTGGCTGCCAGTAATCAAAATTGTGCCGATAGCGTTTGCCCTCACTATGTCACAGGGGCTACCGGTGCCATTGGTTAGCCCCTGTCACATGGTAGGAGCACAAGATGGCGCCGGGATGGGGTGCCGCTTTCGTCAAAAAAGAGGCGCTAGGGATGACCCTTAAAACCCTACTGACTATTCTCTACTGTATCGGCCTGACAGTTTGGTAAGGATATGGCTTCATGTGATGCCGGTTTACAGAGATCTTTCCCCGGTTTAGCCAGGACAGTAATAAAAGCCCTATTGAAACCTACTGGAAATGAACTCCTCTGAAATGCGGCTCTAAAATATCTTTCATAGCCATTGCCAATTGGGGATCTAGTATCTTAAAATAGTTTAAATTAAATCCATCTGGACCTGCAGTCTTGTGTGATTTTCCTGCTTGTATTACTCTGAGGATTTAATTTTCTTTATGGGTCTGTTTATGTAATAAGAACATAAGATCATAAGATATTGCCATGCTGGGTCAGACCAAGGGTCCATCAAACCTAGCATCCTGTTTCCAACAGTGGCCAATCCAGGCCACAAGAACCTGGCAAGTACCCAAACACTAGGAAGATCCCATGAGACTGATGCCAGTAGTAGCAGAGGCCATTCCGTAAGTCAACTTGATTAACAGCAGTTAATGGACTTCTCCTCCAAGAACTTATCCTCTGGCAACAAATTCCAGAGCTTAATTTGAGTTGAGTGAAAAAGATGTTTCTCTGATTAGTCTTAAATGTGCTACTTGCTAACTTCACGGAATGCCCCCTAGTCCTTTTATTATCCAAACGTGTAAATAACCGATTCACAACTACTTGTTCAAGATTTCTCATGATCTTAAAGACCTCTATCATATCACCCCTCAGCTGTCTCTTCTCCAAGCTGAACAGCCCTAACCTCTTCAGCCTTTCCTCATAGGGGAACTGTTCCATCCATTTTATCATTTTGGTTGCCCTTCTCTGTACCTTCTCCATCACAATTATATCTTTTTTGAGATGCGGCGATCAGAATTGTACACAATATTCAACGTGTGTTCTCACAATGGAGCGATACAGAGGCATTATGACATTTTCCATTTTATTAACCATTCCCTTCCTAATAATTTCTAACATTCTGTTTGCTTTTTTTGACTGCTGCAGCACACTGAGCCGACAATTTCAAAGTATTGTCCACCATGATGCCTAGATCTTTTTCCTGGGTGGTAGCTCCTAATATGGAACCTAACATCGTGTAACCTAACATCGCCGCCACCCACATCAACATCGGGCCTCTTCGGCAGGAACCTCGGGGGCATCCCTGTTTGATGATGTCATCAGACCTGCGTACTTAATCTCCACCTTCGCCCTCAGCTAGCCAACTTGGCAACAAGTTCCGTACGTCTTTCAGCTCCTGCCTTCATGTTGCTGTGGCTACGCTATCGGGCTCTCTGGACTTGGACTCTGTCTGGTACCCGCTCCTCAGGGGCCAGAGTGCACACTTCGGGGACTTGTTCTCCTGGCCTTTCCCACTCCTCAGGCTGGCTCTGCACCACCTGGGTCCTACCCTGCAAGGCTCCTTGCTCCTCGGGGCTGCCCCTGGAAAATCTCTGCAACTCGGCTTCCCCATTTCTCAGGATTGTGCCTACTTGCTGTACTTGCTGTCAGCGCCTCCCCGCTCCTCGGGGCTGCGCCTACGTGCTACTCAAGAGATTTTCAGTACTCCCCCGCTCCTTGGGGCTGTACTCCATGCTACACTGTGACTGTCCATCCTCTCTGCTCCTCGGGGTCACGCCTATGAGCTATACTGAGACTGCCAGCACTCCTCCTCTCCTCAGGGCAGTGCTTTTGTGCTACACAGAGACTGTCAGAGCTTCCAACTCCTCAGGGTCATGCATACGTCATCAGTGGAGACTTGACTCAGGCTTCCCTGCTCCGCGGGATGGCCTACGTCATTACATCTACGCCCTCTATGCTGCACAGCTCCACCCCCTTGGGGTTGCCTCTCCGGAGTACCTCCTGAACGGCCAGTCTCGTGCCTTCTGCTCTGCGGCCTGTCTGGCACCTTCCCCTTCAGGGTCTCTGCCCAGGTATTGTCTCCAGCCCCATTCTGGGGTATTCTCCTGTCTCCTCGAGACCTCTCCATAGTCTCGCTCAGAACTCTCCCCTGTGCTGGACCTCGCCTCCTGATGGTGTGGATTTGTGGGACTCCTCCCCACAGGTGGCAACAACTCGCATCCAGACCAAGGGTCCACATACCCACAAATCATAACATGTTGATGAATCTTTATACTGTGTATTGTGATAATTTCTTTTGAAAAATTTTATAATTTGCATATTATTAAATGCTTGTATAAAAAGGTTGTAGGATTGTCATTATGGGAATAGATTATGCTTTCTGATATGTCCCTCTCCAGCCCGGCCTTCATGAGGATTTGAGATAATCCCATATCCGCCCTTCTGTCTTGAAAGGTGGTCACTTTTTTTATTTAAATAAATATATTCACTTTGACAATTATAGAGGCAGACCTTCACCATCTAACTCTACAACTGGGAAGGTGACAGATATGAGACATAAAATGTGAAGAGTGATTCCCTTTTCTAAGAGTTCTAATTATATAAAACAAAAACACCAACATCTTGGTTGACTTTTTCATACCTCATTTAATGGCAGCAATAGAGAATGAAGACAATTTTACAAGTTCATACCACGATTGGTTAGCTAAATATTATTCAGTGTAATAAGTTGATATCACCAGATTTTATATAAATCCTCCACAAACACATTTGTTCCCTTAGCTTTACCCTTATGAGTAATACCACATCACTTGTGGTCATAGAGGGTAGTCCTTTCTTCAACTTTCATGGTCTGATTATGTTTATGGGGGATCCAAGATGGCGGATCGTTAAGGAGCAGGAGAGTGAAGCTCCGTCATTCTCTTTACCTCTAATGTTGATCTATCTCTTGAAATTGCAAGTACGCCACACACTAAGCGGAAGGCTAAACTCTTCTTTTCCTACTGCGGATTCCTCTCAGCAAAGAATTGACGGATTCCTCTCATCCATGGCAAAAACACCAGAAGCAGCAGCCATGGTGGGGGCTGGTGAAGAGTGAGCACCGCCCTCTTTGGCCGAGGAGATCTTGTTGAGCCCCGGTGTGCCAGAAATGCCATCCCCACCCTGCGGGGCTCCATTGGAGATTTCAACATCGCTATCAAGGTTACCGATGGTGACCCGAGGAGACCGGATTGTGGCGGGAGAAAAATCGATGACCCCAGGGTTTGCCATAGAGGTTACTGGATTTTCAGAAGCAGCCTCCCTAGAAAAGCAAAGGGAGGATTTCCATCTACTTGAGGCCACTATGTATTTAACCTCGATTAAGGCACTAGGACAAAAAACAACAGAGGACCTAGGAAGTGCTACATCTCTAAATACAGGTACTTTATTCGTATTAAAGAAACCTGGAAAAGTGACTTTAGAAGCTGTTTGGACGGCCCTGGTCTCCATAGAATCAGCTATTACTTCATTAACCCAGTTTCTTTTGGAGACTAATAAACAGGGACAGATTATTGAAAACAAAGTTATGGCACAGGAAGAAAAGCTGGAAAATTTTGAACAAAGAATCTCTCAAATAGAGAAAGTACAGCATAACCTTGTTTTATCTGAGGCAGTGGCTACAAAGAAATTAGAAAATGTGGAAAATGCCCTAAGGTTTTTTCCAATAATCTATAAGATATCTTCATTAGAACTCTTTAAAAATTACCTCTTAAATATCCTCAAAATTCCTAATGAAGCAATGCCACTGATCACAAAAGCCTTCTATATGCCACAAAAGATATCTCAGACTTTGGAAAATGATAATGAAGAACAGAAATCCCTTGATATAATGGGACTACTAGAAATGTCTCAAGATACAGAGTTACTACAAAGAGGAACATTCGCATTTGAACAGGAACGTAATAATGTCATGAGATTATTTTGAGAAATAGAAATGCATGTTTCATGGTTATCGGGTCTGGATATATCCGGATATTACTAAGCCTACACAGGATTGTAGGAAAAAATTCTTAGAGATGAGACCAGATATTGCCGCAATAGGGGGACAATGCGTTATACATTATCCGTGTAAATGTATATTAAAATACCAAAATGCAAAGTATGCATATTATGATCCAATGTAATTAAGATCGTTCTTAAATGCACACTCCTAAGTTTATGAATGTAAGCTCTGGCTTAGACAAAGCAAAGGAAGGCTCCTTGTTTTTTATAATATGTTTTAGGTAATCGCTCTAATTTGTCGGGATCCTCCTCCTATTTACTTATAAACATAGGGGAGACTAAGAGGAGTAATATTTCTTAATTGACATTAATGCTAATCTTCAAATGGATGTAATCTTACATTTTTCTGTAACATGTTTATTATGTTATTTGTATTTTGAAATTACAAATTAAAATTAAAAAAAAAAAATCTCATTTTGTTTTGAAAACCTATTTAAAAAAAAAAAAGTTGCCAATTGGGTCTAGGCCTAGGCCTGAGGCTAAAGCCTTGCCTAGGGAATAGGCCGAGGCCCAAAGCAGGCATAAGCCGTAACTTGTCAAAGGGGCCTTGGCCTACATCTGAGTGCGATTCTGGGGTCTTGGCCTAGGCTTCAGCTCAATTTGGGGCCTAGGCCGAGACCCTAACAAAGGCCCAGGCATGGGAAAATTCCTGACCACTCCCCCCATACTAACCAAATGCATCACCACGTCCTGGTCCTGTCCCAATGCCAGGGCCTCAGCCCAGACCCAGACCCGATGCTGGGTCCTGGCCTGGAGGCCAGTTCCTGATGGTTAGCCTGAGTCTAGACAAGGGCCCAAGCCCAGGCTCAATCCCACAGCACAGCATGGAGGCCAGGTCCTAATGCTGGGGCCTCAGCCCTGACCCAGGATCAATCCTGGCGCCTGGCTCAGAGGCTGGATTCCAATGCCTGTGCATAGGCCAGGAACCAGGCCAGGCTTGATACCACAGGCTTGATGTACATTGGGTGCAGCCCAGAGACCAGTTCCTGATGCCTAGGTAATGGACTGTGCCAGGGCTCATGCCCAGGCCAAACTATGGTACAGCACAGAAGCCAGGTCCTAATGCTGGGGCCTTGGCCTCAATCCAATCTGCTGTATGTCAAAATGACACCCTCTACTCCGGAGGATGTGCTTGAGTTCATTAACTCTGATGCAACCACCCCAGCGGACAGTGTCAGTTGGTGAAGAAGGGCTGACAAAGAATACGAAGAGCAGCTATGGAGCTTGAGCTATAGACCTGGGTCTGGATCCAGGCCAAGGCCCATGTGTCATGACCTGGCCTCCAGGCTGGGCCCCAATATCCTGCCTAGGTCCAGGTTGAGGCCTTGGAGTCATGACCTGGCCTCTGGGCCAGGTTGCAGCATCATCCCTGGCTTTGGCTGAGGCCCAGGTGTTGGGTCCAAGCCTCCAAGCTTGGGTCTTGAGTAGGGCACAGTCCAAGGTCGCAGTGACCTACTGCAGCCTAGGCCTACACAAGGCCAAGTCTCATCCTAGGCCCCACAGAAGACCCCAGCTTGGGCCAAGACCTAGCCCTTCCAGACTGGCATCGGCATTTTTCTGGGTGGGATGGGTGGGGGGCATGGGATGCCCTGGGAGACCCCATTTCTTTTTTTTTTTTTCTGTTTTTGAGGGGTTTCAATGTTTATTTCTTTTTTTAAACTAAGGAAAGAAAATAAATATTACATAAGATGAAATTTACGGGGAAAAGTTCCCCCAAACCAAAATGAAAATAAAACAAAATTTTCCATCCTTCTCACCTCTACTAATCCCCAGGTTTCGGCACCAAGCTGTGGGGCTGGGGTAATTTCCATTTGGTTCATTGACAAAGATGAACAGGACTGTGTTCCAGAATAATACCGCTTTATTGATCATGTGATATCACAAGTAAAAGACAACTAGGAGCAAGCTCCAGTAGCATTCTGAAATTCAGTACATTTGGTGAATCTTAAATACTTTTTCTAGACAAACAAGGCCATAGTTTGGTTATATAAATATGACTCAGGCTTCATTTATGTTACTTCTGCAAGCAAAAATAGCACATCTTGTTAGAGATAAGACATTCTTTACTAATCTGAAAACCTTGACTTGGGCTCCTTCTCAAAGCCTGCTCATCTCCATTCACATAAACATATTTATCAGACAGTCTGGTAACCTGTGACTTCAGAAAGTATTGATCTACTACACTAAGCTGACTTAGACAAGAGGGGTACAACCATAGGTTAAATGGCCTATCAATCCCATCAGAATTTAAACACTTACTGAAATGAATGTGCATGCTTTAGGAGCAGAAATATGAGGCATTTTATAAATTATGCAGCACCCTCTACACAGTTTATAAAACATTAACATAAATCTTTATGTGCTCGCACGCTGTGGAAGGTTTTAAAAGCTAGGATCTGAAAATTTGGGGTTTTGCTGCAGCTAGGCACTTTTGTTGGTTTCACTCCCCCCATCATTTTCTAAGGATCTGTTAAAGGGGAGTAGATACTAGGGATGTGAATCGTTTTCCATATCGTCTTAACGATAGAAATCGTGTGGCAGGGCAAGAAAATCGTGTTAGGCACGATTTTTTAGTTAAAAAATCGTTAAAAATCATTTTTTCCGATTAGTGCGCACTAACTCGAGTTAGTGCGCACTAACGGGAGTTAGTGCGCACTAACTGGGAGTTAGTGCGCACTAACTGAAAATGATACAATTTGACACTTTTCAGGTCAGTTAAGGTCAGTTTAGGAATGAATATGTATTCCTATTGGCTGCCCTCTTATTTATTCATGTTACCAAGGTTCCCACTGACAGTATATGGGGGATGGGAAATGGAAACAGTTGGTAGCTTGACAAAACAAGTAATGTGATCAGTCAATGTGACTAGAACTTGTGCCCTAACCCTGATACCAGGGGTATTGTGATCTTCCTGCACACAGTGCCCTATCCCTATTAATACCAGGAGTGTTGTGATCTTCCTGCACACAGTGCCCTAACCCTGGCACCAGGGGTGTTACATATAGAAACATAGAAATGACGGCAGAAGAAGACCAAATGGCCCATCCAGTCTGCCCAGCAAGCTTCACACATTTTTTCTCTCATACTTATCTGTTTCTCTTAGCTCTTGGTTCTATTTCCCTTCCACCCCCACCTTTAATGTAGAGAGCAGTGATGGAGCTGCATCCAAGTGAAATATCTAGCTTGATTCGTTAGGGGTTAGCCGCCGCAATAAGCAAGCTACACCCATGCTTATTTGTTTTACCCAGACTATGTTATACAGCCCTTATTGGTTGTTTTTCTTCTCCCCTGCTGTTGAAGCAGGGAGCTATGCTGGATATGCGTGAAGTATCAGTCTTCTCCCATGCTGTTGAAGCAGAGAGCCATGCTGGATGTTCATCAAAAGTGAAGTATCAGGCACATTTGGTTTGGGGTAGTAACCGCCGTAACAAGCCAGCTACTCCCCGCTTTGTGAGTGCGAACCCTCTTTTCTTCTCCCCTGCCGTTGAAGCAGAGAGCTCTGCTGGATGTGTGAAGTATCAGTTTTTCTTCTCCCCTGCCGTTGAATCAGAGAACTATGCTGTATATGCATTGAAAGTGAAGTATCAGGCTTTTTTGATTTGGGGTAGTAACCGCCGTAACAAGCCAGCTACTCCCCTCTTTGTGAGTGCAAATCCTTTTTTCCACATTTCCTCTTGTTGTTGAAGCTTAGAGCGATGTTGGAGTCACAGTAAGCATGTGTATGTTGTGATCTTCCTGCACACAGTGCCCTATCCCTATTAATACCAGGAGTGTTGTGATCTTCCTGCACACAGTGCCCTAACCCTGGCACCAGGGGTGTTGTGATCTTCCTGCACACAGTGCCCTATCCCTATTAATACCAGGAGTGTTGTGATCTTCCTGCACACAGTGCCCTAACCCTGGCACCAGGGGTGTTGAGATCTTCCTGCACACAGTGCCCTATCCCTATTAATACCAGGAGTGTTGTGATCTTCCTGCACACAGTGCCCTAACCCTGACACCAGGGGTGTTGTGATCTTCCTGCACACAGTGCCCTATCCCTATTAATACCAGGAGTGTTGTGATCTTCTTGCACACAGTGCCCTAACCCTGGCACCAGGGGTGTTGTGATCTTCATGTACACAGTGCCCTATCCCTATTAATACCAGGAGTGTTGTGATCTTCCTGCACACAGTGCCCTATCCCTAATACCAGGGGTGTTGTGATCTTCCTGCACACAGTGCCCTATTCCTGATACCGGGGGTGTTGTGATCTTCCTGCACACAGTGCCCTATTCCTGATACCGGGGGTGTTGTGATCTTCTTGCACACATCCCGGTATCAGGGATAGGGCACTGCATGCAGGAAGATCACAACACTCCTGGTATCAGGAATAGGGCACTGTGTGCAGGAAGATCACAACACCCCTGGTATTAGGGATAGGGCACTGCGTGCAGGAAGATCACAACACTCCTGGTATTAATAGGCATAGGGCACTGCATGCAGGAAGATCACAACACCCCTGGTATCAGGGATAATGCACTGTGTGCAGGAAGATCACAATACCCCGGAGGAGTGAGGGTCAGGCAGCTCCCCCCTGTCTGTGAAGCCAGCCTCTCACTAGTAATGCAGGGAGGGAGCTGTCTCAGACTTCACCATCCTCCCCCCCCTCACCCACACACCATTCACTGGCTGGGACATGGGGGAAGTCAGGAGTGAGGGTCAGGCAGCTCCCCCCTGTCTGTGAAGCCAGCCTCTCACTAGTAATGCAGGGAGGGAGCTGTCTCAGACTTCACCATCCTCCCCCCCCCTCACCCACACACCATTCACTGGCTGGGACATGGGGGAAGTCAGGAGTGAGGGTCAGGCAGCTCCCCCCTGTCTGTGAAGCCAGCCTCTCACTAGTAATGCAGGGAGGGAGCTGTCTCAGACTTCACCATCCTCCCCCCCCCTCACCCACACACCATTCACTGGCTGGGACATGGGGGAAGTCAGGAGTGAGGGTCAGGCAGCTCCCCTCTGTCTGTGAAGCCAGCCTCTCACTAGTAATGCAGGGAGGGAGCTGTCTCAGACTTCACCATCCTCCCCCCCCCCCTCACCCACACACCATTCACTGGCTGGGACATGGGGGAAGTCAGGAGTGAGGGTCAGGCAGCTCCCCCCTGTCTGTGAAGCCAGCCTCTCACTAGTAATGCAGGGAGGGAGCTGTCTCAGACTTCACCATCCTCCCCCCCCTCACCCACACACCATTCACTGGCTGGGACATGGGTGAAGTCAGGAGTGAGGGTCAGGCAGCTCCCCCCTGTCTGTGAAGCCAGCCTCTCACTAGTAATGCAGGGAGGGAGCTGTCTCAGACTGGTATCAGGGATAGGGCACTGAGTGCAGGAAGATCACAACACCCCTGGTATCAGGAATAGGGCACAGGTTCTAGTCATATTGACTGATCACATTACTTTTTTTGTCAACTACCAACAGTTTCCATTCCCATCCCCCCAACCATCACCTCAGTTGGAACCTTGGTAACATCAATAGATAAGAGGGCAGCCAGCCAATAGGAATACATATTCATTCCTAACTGACCTTTACTGACCTGGAAAGTGTCAATAATTTGTATCATTTTCTGTTAGTGTTCCTGAGTTTCCATTTCCATTTCCCATCCCCCCAACCATCACCTCAGTGGGAACCTGGTTAACATCAATAGATAAGAGGGCAGCCAGCCAATAGGAACACATATTCATTCCTAACTGACCTTTACTGACCTGGAAAGTGTCAATTTGTATCATTTTCTGTTAGTGCGCACTAACTCCCGTTAGTGCGCACTAACACGATTTAACGATTTTTAACGATAAATCGTTAGAATTTCTATTGTATTGTGTTCTATAACGATTTAAGACGATATTAACATTATCGGACGATAATTTTAATCGTTGAAAAACGATTCACATCCCTAGTAGATACTAGATAGCTGTTCTCTGCTGAATAAGCTTCAGCAGAGCTGGAAGGTGACACATCTTAGCTAGCCTGCTTTCCCTGTTTGCCGCCCTAGGCAGAAACATAATGGGTGCCTATTGATAAATCCAGGGCTGTTAGTCTGCATGCTTTTTTTTTTCTACATGTAAACTTTAGCCCAAAGTGGGCTGTGATAAAATTACCCTCTATATTTTTAATTGCATTTCTACTGTGACTAAAAGAAAAAAAGAATTGCAGAGTTGTTTTCATGTTACCATTTGTCTTTTGAACTTAAGCCTTGCTGGTGGAAAGAGAAAATTTAGATTAATATATGTTTCTACAAGACACTGACTTGCAATCATTTTATCACACTAGCACCCAAAGTGAGGTACAATGTTCACAAGCCAATTATAATATAGCTTTGGGTGCTAGTGTGATAAAATAATTGTAAGTCAGTGGCTTGTCGAAACATTCTGTATATTAATCTATATGTTTCTCCCTCCACCAGGAAGTTTTAAGTTTAACAGACAAATAGTGATATGAAAATAACTCTTTGCAATTCTTTTGTTTGTTAGTCACAGAGGAAATGACTAAGGGATGAAACCAGCAGGTGTTGGAAAATCAAAATATAATTAGTCTTATTTATGATGGGCATTTGAGAGTTGTATTTCCCTTTGAAATGTTACTAAGTGGGCAAGATCGGTGTCTTATAATTGCAAGTTATAAATTATGTGATCCTTTTGCCAAACTGGGTATGTGTGTAAGACCTATTCTAAAATAAGTACCCTGGGCTTCTCAATCATTCACCCAAGGCCCACTGAGGGTGCCAAAACATATTTTGTTTTAAAAAAAAATTGTTTGTGTGTGTGAATTAAAACTCATGTATATGCTCATAGACTTATAAGGGCAACATAATGGCATATAATAGTTATTTCCCCAAAAAGAAGCAATTATGCCATCACATGAAAATCAAACCCCAACATCAGCTAGCGCTTCGGACAACCTGCATGGGGGGAACTTATTTTAAATATGGTTTGCTTCATCGTGGATCAGCAGATTGCTAAAGCTTTAGACTTCTCATGCTTTAGAGATCTTCAGATCTATGATGGAGCGAACCATGTTTAAGATAAGCTCCCCCTGATGCAGGTTGTCCAAAATGCCAGCTGACAGAATTTGATTTTCATGTGATGGCATAATTGCTTCTTTTTGGGGATATAACTATTATGAGCTGTTACCTTGCCTTTTTAAGTCTATGAACATGCACACATTTTTATTTGCAAAAAAATAATTTTTGAAAAAAATGTGTATTTCGGCACCCTCGGGGGATTGTGGGTGAATGATTGAGAAGTCTGTAGTACCTCTCTTACAAGAAGTCTTACACACATACCCGGCTTGCTGACACCCAGACGTAGTGTGCTTTCTGGAAGATCAGTTATATTGAATCGCTGCCTGTTTTCCAGTTTGTTACACTGCTTCTAATTTGTTGTGAATATTTAGGATTTAGGACAATCTTTTCAGTATTTTTGTTGTCAGAGCATTCTTTTGGCAAAGACATCCACTGGCCAACCATGACAGCAAGTGGACGTTACTAAAAAGGGGAAGATATTATAAAGTATTATAATTAATATTTCTTGGTCAGCCTATAGGTCACTGTTTTCTTTTATACTTTTTATTTATTGAATTTAAATTTACATACAAAACAATAACATTTACATACAGAAAAACACAAATGATAATATTATACCATATAATAAAGAAGGAACAAAATATTAAAACAAAGATATAATAAAAATATAATGATCATCTCCACAAAGAAATAAATTGGAGGGGAAGGTAGAAAAAATTTGGAAACACAATGGAAATCTATAAAAGAAAATTAGCTTAGCCTAAACAAGCAGTATTTCTAACATTAGATCACATACATTAAACCTGCTGAGATGCAGAGGAAGATGTTAAAGCATATCTGAAATTTAAAAAAGGACTTGAGTTGTTCTGGCAGAAAGAAAACATAACAATCATTCTGGTATTGAATGATACATTTACAAGGGTATATTAGAACAAAAGAACAAACTAGTGAAATAGCTTTAGACCATAAAGCAAGAACATGTTTCCTTCTCTCCTGCATTGTGAGGGCAAAAAAAGGAAAAATAGGAATAATTTGACTTAAAAATAATGAGGAAATATTTCTGAAATATCTCCAATATCTCACTGACATCCTGCTTGGAAACAAATGAGAACAATAAAGTAGAACACTCAATAATCTCAACCCAAGAATGTTCAATAAATTCTTATAACTTATCAACAAAATTAAGAGGAAACTGGTTGAAATTGCTGTATATTATTAGCTCTATTATTTGTAGAGAGGAAATAGACTCAATTTATTAAGGGAATCTTCTCTGGTTCAAACTGAAGAATTTCCAAATGATATTTTTTCAAACCAAAATATGGCATCTCTTCCATCACCTTGAGGAAATTCAGAAAGTGAAGGTTCAAATGTCTAATATGGTTTTCTAAGAATTCCACTTGACAAGCAAGATATTCCAATCTTTAACCACAGATAGATTGAAAGCATGCATACCTTGAATCACAGATTCCAAATTAGACATCTTAGTATGAGTGTCTGCAATATGAGAGTCAGAAGTCGTCTTCATAAGTTCCAACTTATTAGACTGGGGATCAGTTTGTTTATTGCAATCTTTCAAAGAACTCTCAAAGCTCACTGATAAATCTCAGATGGCATCTAATGTAACAACCACTGGGTTAGTAGATGGGAAAAAGGTCTCACCAGGGAGGCACTCAATCATCTAAACTCAAAACGCCTACTGGGGCTAATCTCACCAAAGTAGCTGACTCTCCCTGGTCTGCCGCCTGTGAAGAAGAGATCAGGCAGGTGGAGCAATTGCCTTCCCCAGAGCCCTCGGGCAGCAAAAGAGGCAAAGGCTGCTCAAATGCTGAATCTCCAATGGCCCCCTCTAACATGACATCACTCAGTGCTTTGAGTTACAGTGAGGCAGTGACTCTCACTGCTGGCAGCAACCAGTAATTTCGGGAGTTGAGTGTAACCTTTCCTGGTTAAGTGAGCACTCCTTCACCCTGAATCACAACAGACTTGTATAGCTAAACAGAGCATACATGATAGAATGAGCTGCTGCCCAGGGAGCAGAGGGGTATCAAGGGGATACCCAAACTTTCTCTTTTTGCTTAGATGGCATAATCAGCAGAAGTAACAAATGTAGAAAAAGCACAGAGAAGCAAGTCTCCCCTGGTTCATGCCATCATTTTCCCTTCCTGCTGGGACACTGTTTAAATTGATGATTGTAGGGTTTTGCATTAGAGTTTGAATGGGCAATACCTGTGTTGAGCCAATGAGATTGAATGCTGTTGTGACTTATTACCAATCACTACTGTCCATTTGATTAAAAGAAGGTTTTTTGAAGGGAGGCAGAGAAAAGCTGAGACAGTCAGAGATGAGGAGAGATACAGGGATATAATCATGAGGTGAGACTTTAATCGCAGTCTTCAGCTTTCTGCTGAGAAAGGAAAAACAGTTTCTGGTAGATGTAAGTTTTCTTGTCCATAATTAATGTGAAGAAAATTGCTTATCCAGTAATACTGAGAAAGATAGTTGTTTGTTATGTTATAGCAAGGGCAGATTATATTCTTTTTAGATATTTCCTGGTTTCAATTTAAAGCCAGATGAGCACTATTAGGATAGTGTTGAGATAGAGTGCACAGAGAAAACCTCAGAATACCTTCAAGGACCACCCAGCTGTCTGGTCCCAGACTACCTTAAGCAAGGCAATCTGGGTACAGAGCAGCTCCTCTGAGGAAGAATATAGCTTAGGCTCTGAGGAGAGTAGACAGAGGCCCTGGGAGAACAGGAAAAGCAGCTTCTACTAAAATAATTGACCTGTTGCTGTATATGAGAGAAGTAGTACTGAGGTAAGTAGCTTCTGTTATTCATTTGGTTGTAAATAATAAAGTTTGAATAAAAGACAGCTGGAATCCAGACTGGAATCTGTCCTCTAGCCAGCCACAGGATTCTTGTGCTGTACCACATATGATATCAGAAGGGGGATTTTCTGCACCAAGCAATTGCACAGGCAGAAGCCAAAAAGAGACTGGAGAGAAAGAAGTTTGTTGAAGCTGTCTGAACAGCCAGAAACTCTACTTCAAAGTGGAAAGAAAGAAAGAAATGTTGTTTGTTTGAGAAGGTACCTTTGCTCTAAGTAAGGTAAAGGAGAACACTGGAGGAATAACAAAGTGAAGAAAGAAACTTTTGGACCTCACTGCACGGGGCAGTTTAAAATTTCATTACAACAGGCCAAGAAGAGTCAATTTACTTGAAGAGAGGGAATTAAACAGAGGTTAGTGCCAAACAGGCAGTAACTTATTTTGTGGGATAAAAAGAAAGCAAACTTTTCTATTTACTTGAACAAGTGGGGATTTGTTTGTGCTCTGGGTGCAAAAAAAAAAGACTGAGCAGATCAGAGCCCTCTGAAACCAAGGCAGCCAAACCTGCTTTAGAATTTAAAATGGAAGACTGGATTTCAATGCTTCAGGAGGGACACCTCATAAGGAGCCAGGTTTCCTGGGCTGAAGCGAGGAAGGAGCTTGAAGCAGGGCTTGCTCTTATAACCTCCAGCATACTAAAGCCACAGACAGAGAAGGGTTTAAGATGCCTGGAAGCAGAGGAAGTGAGGCACCTGACTGGGGTTGTAGCCTCCAGAAGAACAAAGACTGAGAGATACAAGAGGAAGAAAAAGTCAGATTGGCCAAGGTCAACTAGGAGCATCCTAGAGAGTAGCCTGAAAATAGCACTACAAGGAAGCCTGGAAACTGTCAGTGGAGCCAGTAATGGCCAAGGCCAACCAGGATTATCCCAGATAGTGGCCTAAGTAAAGTGATACAGAGAACCCTGGCAATAGGATAAAGAACACACAAGAAGGGCGGAGTGAACAGCACACACATATCGGTTCTGATTCCGGTTCCTATTCACATCGTGTTTTTTTTTTTTGTCCGTCCCCATCGCGGTTTTGTTTATCGGCTGCGCCCGAGCTGATAAACAAAAAACCCATCCTGACCCTTTAAAACTAATCCCTTAGCTTCCCCCACCCTCCCGACCCCCCAAAAAACCTTTTACAGGTACCTGGTGGTCCAGTGGGGATCCCGGGAGTGATCTCCCGCTCTCGGGCCGTCGGCTGCCACTAATAAAAATGGCACCAATGGCCTTTGCCCTTACCATGTGACAGGGTATTCGTGCCATTGGCCGGCCCCTATCACATGGTAGGAGCACTGGATTGCCCGCGCCATTGACTCTTCTAATTACATACAGTCAGCCCTTGGTACCCTCAGTTAAGAAGGTCTAGTCCTTAAGGTCGCTGATCCATTTGACATACAGAAGGCTTGGTCTCCCTGAGCAGCCCTGATGTGAAACATGGCCATATCGGGGTCCTCATTTTCCTGCTGTTTGATTGTTTAGTTATAAAAATGTTCCTTTTAGGTGACTGTAATTAAAAATTGTTGTTAAGAAATATTGATCAGTATATATTGTTTGCTGCACATTTTTTTCATAATAGGCTAGAGAAACCAGGAATTGCTCCACTAGAACAGATGGTGGAACTACACCCAGAAGGACAAGAACAGGTCCAGTGGACAGCCACAGAATATTATAAAAGACATGTGAATGGACTCATGATAAACATGACACAGATATAAGGGAGCTCACGATGTGGCCTGGCAGTATGGATTTCCTTGGGAGGACCAGAATCCCATGCACTATCATGAACTGGACAGCAGCAACCTGAGGGAGGCAGGACACAGGAAGCTGCAGGGCTGAAGCCAAAGCAAGAAGGAGAGGAAAACACTGAGGGGCGAGATAGATGCCATAAGCTCAGATACACAGCAGGCAGAGGAGAAACCAGACCAGAGTTAGGAGAATTGGGCCGCCAACTGGCAGCAAATAGAAGAGACCGAGAAGTCCAGGAGTGTATAGAAAATGGAGATCTCAGTGGTCCAGCCTGGAGATGGCATACTGCAACTTGAGAGTTTGGAGCTGGACATTCTGGGGAATGGGACTCTGGGGTTAACCAGGGCAAGTCACCAGAGAACCAGGAGAAGTTGGAGTTGTATAAGGAGCCTTAATTAAAAACCCAAAAAGTTGGAGGAAGGGTATCTTGATGAAAGGTGAACGTATCCTAGGCAAAAGGAATTCCCAGGGGTTAAAGGGCAAGGTGTTCCCTAGTTTAGGACCTTGTACCCTAAGGGGTCGATTTTCAAAGGAGTGTGTGCCCATCCATGAGCATGCGGATCCCGGCGTGTGCACATGGACGTGGCTATGTTATAATATGCGCGTGTTATAAAATATGATATCTGCATGTTCATGCACGATGAATTTTAACATCCGCTCGTGCATATGCAGGTGGATGGCCTCCACGTGCAGGAGGGTAAATTTTAAAAGTCCATGTATGGCGACGCAATCAGGTCTCTCCCAATTCCCTTCCAGTCTGTTCCAATTAAAGGAGCGGACTGGAAGGGAACTTTCCTATGCCTAACATTACCCTTTCTACCTCTTCCCCTCACCTCCCCGACCCCTACCCCATACCTAACTCTTAATTTTTTTAAAATTTTTTACCTTGCTGCTCTTCCTTGCAGCTGACCAGCTGCCAGCACACTCTTTCCTGGGACAGTGTTGAATGGCACTTTTCCCAGCCCACCCCCCACCCTGCCCCTCCCCACTCAGACCCCAACCCCTGGCTCGCCACTTCTGAGAGGCCCGGTACTTGTGTGCGTATTGGTGGTTACGTGCTTGTCCGGGCCTTTAGAAAATGACACGGTGCACACAGTGCCTGGCCTCGTGTGAAACCGCTGGTATTTGTGCATGCAGACCTTTGAAAATTTACTTGTAAGACAGGTAGGAGTCGGAAAGTGGAAGTTCCAAGTTAAGACAAGTAGGAACAATCGGGCAAGAGTTAGCTGAGGGGGAGGGTATGTGACAGAGTGCACCACAGAAACCTTCAGAATATCTTAAAGGATAGACCAGAGAAACATTCAGAATACCTTAAGGTAGATCAGGATCAGTTGTCTGGTCCTGGACTACCTTAAGCACGGCAAACTGAATACAAGGTGGCTCCCCTGAGGAGAAATATAGCTTAGGCTCAGCGGAGAGCAGACAAAAGCCCTGGGAAGAAGATAAAAGCAGATTCTACAAAAATAACTGAACTATTGCTGTATATGTGAGAGATAGTGCTGTAAATAATAAAGTTTGTATAAAAGACAGCAGGCGTCCAGAATGGAAACTGTCCTCCAGCCAGCCATAGATTGCTTGTGCTGTGTCACAAGTGCCCGCACACTATTAATATTATTCAAACTTAATTTTAGGGAATTTTTTTGGAAAATCATTTTATACAGAACAGAAAGAGATTGTTTATTTCATTTTAATAAGGTTTTGCTGACATCTCCATGAGACAAGTCTGATCTTATGAATAAATGTGAAGCACTAGAGACATTGCAGATTCTCCTACGACCCTGTTTCTTGCACGTCCCGGCCGGCCCAGCTTACCTTGTTCTCCCATCCACAAGATCCGGGCATCTCCTGTTCCAGTGTTCCCTGTTCCAGAGTCTCCTGTTCCTTTGTCTCTCCTTTCCTGGTAGTACCCTTCGGACTGATCTCACGGTACTGACCTTTGCTTGCTCCTGACCTCGCCTGACAGCTGCCTGGATCCAACCTCTGCCTGATCACTGATCTTGCCTGACTGCTGCCTGGATCCAACATCTGCCTGTTCACCGACCTCGTCTGATCGCTGCCTGGAACCGACCTCTGCCTGACCACTGACTACTTCAGATCACTGCCTGGAACTTGACTTCTGCCTGACCTGACTACTCCCGGGATGACTACAGGTACTGACCCCTGCTTCGGCTGACCATTCTGGACTGATACTCTGGCCTTGATCCTCGCAATCCACTCGGACTCTCTATTCTGGCTTCCTGTGACCTCTGGACATTCTTGCTTGGACATCAACCGCGCACCCTTGTTCGTAGTGGGCACTCCTCTACGCTTCCTCTCTAGGAGACCCTGCGAGGCCCACCGAAGACCAGGTGGCCCAGGTACCCAAGGGTTCAAACTGCGGAAACCCTGGGTTGCTATTGGTGAAGCTCCAGCTAGCCTCTGTCTTCTCCTATGCTCCGCCTCCTGGTGGCAGGCGCTCTCTGGGTCCAGCCAAAGGGCTGTACCAATCCTGCACCAGGCTAAGGGTCCACCTCCAGTGCAACAGGTTGCCAAGGCCATGGATTCAATGGAGTATCCCTCCTTGCAGGCCATCCCTGGCCTAGCCGCTCATGTCCGAGAACAACAGTGAACCATTGAAGCTTTGACTTCATCTGTGGAGAGACTACAGTCTCAATTAGAGGATTCTGTTATGGCCAATTCCGGGGGTTGGGCTCAAACCCTGCCCCGCAGGCATCATTGGCCCTCCCAGCTCCACCCCATTTTAATGGGGATCCGCGCCTCTGCTGAGGCTTCCTCAACCAATGTTTTATGCAATTCGCACTACAGCCTTCACTGTTTCCCAGTGAGACAACCAATATCACCTTCATCCTCTCACGCCTTGAAGGGAAGGCCCTGGCATGGGCTTCCCCACTTTGGGAGCATTCTGATGATATCCTCCGTCATCTCTCCCACTTCATTTCCGTTTCCAAATGGACCTTCGAGGACCCCGGCCGACAGGCGGTTGCGGGTCACCAGCTTCTCCACCTCAGTCAAAGCTCGCATTCGCTCACCGAATTCATGGTAGAATTCAGGACACTAGCCACAGAACTGAGGTGGCAAGAGGACTGCCTACGGGTAATCTATCTGGACAGCTTGTCTCCTGCTCTCAAGGACGAGCTGGCTGCGCGTGAGATTCCCACATCTCTTGATGACCTGATTTCCCTGGTTGGCAAGATTGACATCACCTACATCAGTGACACCAGGAGATAAAGGTCCCCCGGTCTTCTGTCTTACGCCCAGCTCGTGGTACGAGTCCCCAGTTGAAGGCCTTACCAGCACCTCCTCCATCACCAGAGGAGCCGATGCAGATTAATCGTGGGTGCCTATCCCCTGAAGAGCGCCTCCGACATAAGAAACAAGGCCTTTGCCTATACTGTGGTGTTTCTGGACATCTCCTGCTATCCTGCCCCGTACGTCCGGGAAACTGCAGAGTCTGAGCCCAGCAGGGTCCTAAGCTTGGACGCTACTGTTACTGGCCCCCAATTATTACTCCCTGTGTCCCTCTTTAGCGAATCATGCTCCTTTGCCACTACCGCACTCGTGGACACTGGGGCAAGTGGCAATTTTATTCTGGACGATATTGTCACACTACTCCAGAATCCTCTTCAACCTCTGGAAGTTCCTCTCCACATCGCATCAATCCAGGGAGAGCACCTCCCTGGACTCATTACTCATCGCACCGTGGCCTTCCGTCTCACCGTGGGAACCCTCCATGAAGAAGAAATCTCTCTGTTTGTCTTGAAGTGTTCCATGCATCTGCTAATCCTAGGACTTCCTTGGCTCCAGGAACACGCACCTCACTTCGACTGGCAATCCCTGCAGTTAATTCAGTGGGGACCCCAGTGCCAGAACCGCTGCCTGCAACAAGTGTCTCCAGCGGTTACCGTCCTGAACGCTACAACCCTTACCGGGTTACCTGCTTCATATTCTGACTTCAAAGATGTATTCTTCAAACAAATTGCTGACATTCTGCCTCCACTCCGAAAATTAAATTGTCCCATTGAGCTCCTACCGGGCACCACGCCTCCCAAAGGCAGAACCTATCCCCTCTCGCTTCCGTAAACCCAAGCTATGTCAGAGTACATTAAAGAGAACCCGAATAAAGGATTGATAAGACCCTCCGATTCCCCGGCAGGAGCCGGATTCTTCTTCGTGAAGAAGAAAGACGGAAGCTTACATCCTTGCATCGACTACCATGGGCTAAACGCTGTGATTCGCAAGGATCGTTACCCTCTGCCACTCATTAGCAAACTATTTGATCGCCTACAAGGAGCCCAGATTTTTACAAGGCTAGATCTCCGAGGGGCATACAATCTTGTACGAATCCAGCCTGAAGATATCTGGAAGACTGCCTTGAATACGAGGGACTGCCACCACAAATGCCTAGTAATGCCTTTCGGACTTTGTAACGCCCCTGCAGTCTTTCAGAGTTTGATGAATGAGATCTTCCGGGACATACTATACTCATTTGTAATGGTATATCTGGACGATATACTGATCTTTTCCAAAGACCTGAAGTCCCACCGCTCACATGTTCAAACTGTCCTCCAACACCTCAGAGACAATCACCTCTTCGCAAAATTAGAGAAGTGTATTTTCGAACAGACCCGTCTTCCATTCCTGGGCTACATCATCCCCAATCGTCACTTCACCATGGACCCTGAGAAACTCCAAGGTATTTAAGATTGGACCCAGCCAGTAGGCCTCCGCACCTTGCAAAGATTCCTTGGATTTACAAATTATTACAGAAACCTCATTGCTAACTACTCCATGCTAGCTGCTCCACTCACGACCATGACTAAGAAAGTTAGTAACCTTCAAGTTAGGAGCCCCAAGGCTCAATCTGCTTTCCACGCCTTGAAAGAGGCCTTCTGCACCGAACCATGTCTATGTCATCCAAATCCTAACCGCACTTTCATTGTCAAAGTTGACACCTCCGCCATTGGAGCTGGGACGGTCCTGAGCCAATATTCCTCCAACGGGGTCTTAGTGCCCTGCTCATTCTACTCGCATAAGTTTTCCACTGCAGAGCAAATCTACATGATTGGGGACCGTGAACTCTTAACTGTGAAATTGACCCTTCAGGAATGGCGTCCCTGTTTAGAAGGAGCACAGCATAAGTTCATGATATTCACAAACCACAAGAATCTTGAACGCTTAAAGGAAGCCCAACTTCTGAATCCTAGACAGGCCCGCTGGGCACTGTTCTTTGAAAGCTTCCATTTTGAGCTCCGATACTGTCCAGCAGGCAAGAACACCCGAGCAGATGCTCTCTCCCCTGAGCAGAAGATACGCCCGAAATCCCTGGACACATCAGCGACTCAGCTTGTATAACCCTCACAGTGACCAACACGGTACCAGCCGGGAAGACGGTGGTCCCACACCATCTCCGGGAATTCGTCCTCCACTGGACCCATGACTCAAAGTTGGCCGGGCCAGGCTCAGACCCTGGAGATGTTAAGAAAATATTATTGGTGGCCTAGCATGGTTAAAGACTCCTGTAGTTATGTGGATTCCTGTCCCATCCGTGCACAGCAAAAACCCTCGACTGGCCATCCATGTGGACTCCTACAACCTTTTCCGGCTCCCACCGAACCCTGGTCAAGCATCTCTACTGACTTCATCGTTGATCTGTACCCATCTAAGGGTAACATGGTCATTTGGGTTATTATCGACTAGAGATGTGAATCGTGTGCCCGATCATCTTAACGATCGGGTTCGGCTGGAGGGAGAAAAAAATCTGATCACTGGAGATGTGAACAGATAGTGGGACAAAATGGGCCATTTTTTAAAAGCAGTCGATAATAGGGATGTGAATCATTTTTTGACGATTTAAAAAAATCATCCGATATTTTTTAAATCATCAAAAATCAGTACAGTGCGTGATACAATAGAAATATTCACGATTTATCATGAAAAATTGTTACTCCCGTTAGTGTTCACTAACATGAGTTATTTGGGGGGAGGGCGGGAAAACCGGCACACCAAAACAACCCCTAAACCCACCCTGACCCTATACAACTAATCCCTTACCTTCCCGTACCTGGTGGTCCAGTGGGGGCACGGGGACCGATCTCTCGCTCTCGGGCCATTGGTGCCATTTTGGCTGCCACTCAAATCGCGCCGATGGCCCGATTTAAAAAAAACCCCACCCGACCCTTTAAAGATGACCCCTTAACTTCTCCCACCCTCCCGATCCCCCCAAAACATTTTTAAATTACCTGGTGGTCTAGTGGTGGTCCCAAGAGCGATCTCCCATTCTTGGGCCGTCGGCTGCCAATCATAAAGATGGCGCCGATGGCCCTTTGCCCTTACCATGTGACAGGGTATCCGTGCCATTGGCCGGCCCCTGTCACATGGTAGGAGCACTGGATGGCCGGCGGCCATCTTTACGATGGCGCCGGCCATCTTTAAAGATGGCGACAGCCAGCCAGTTCTCCTTCCATGTGACAGGGGCCAGCCAATGGCACGTATACCCTGTCACATGGTAAGGGCAAAGGGCCATCGGCGCCATCTTTATGATTGGCAGCCGACGGCCCAAGAACGGGAGATCGCTCCTGGGACCACCACTAGACCACCAGGTAATTTAAAAATGTTTTGGGGGGATCGGGAGGGTGGAAGAAGTTAAGGGGTCATCTTTAAAGGGTCGGGTGGGTTTTTTTTTTAATCGGGCCATCGGCGCGATTTGAGTGGCAGCCAAAATGGCACCAATGGCCCGAGAGTAAGAGATCGGTCCCCGCGCCCCCACTGGACCACCAGGTACTTGTAAAAAGTTTTGGGGGGGTTCGGGGGGGGGGTGGGGGAAGGTAAGGGATTAGTTTTATAGGGTCAGGGTGGGTTTAGGGGTTGTTTTGGTGTACCGGTTTTCCCGCCCTCCCCCCAAATAACTCATGTTAGTGGACACTAACGGGAGTAACAATTTTCACGATAAATCGTGAATATTTCTATTGTATCACGCACTGTACTGATTTTTAATGATTTAAAAAATATCGGATGATTTTTTTAAATCGTCAAAAAACAATTCACATCCCTATTATCAACTGCTTTTAAAAAATGGCCCATTTTGTCCCCTACAGAGCCTCCCCTTGGCTCCTGAACTGGTGAAACTCTTCCTCAACAATGTATTCTGCTTACATGGATTACCTAAAGAGTTGATATCTGATCGTGGGCTGCAATTCGCTGCCAAGTACTGGAAGTCACTCTGTCAAAAATTTGACATCACCCTGAATCTGACGTTGGCCTACAGCCCTCAAGCGAATGGCCAAGCCGTGAGGATAAACCGCTCCTTGAAGACTTTTGTAAGATCTTACATCAATGATCAGCAGGATAACTGGGCCGACCTCCTGCTATGGGCCGAGTTATCCCACAATACTCACCTCGCCTCTGCCACTGACATCTCACCCTTCTCAGTGATATTCGGTCGCCAACCACGCCTGCCTTTACCAGTGCCGCTTTCCATGCCCTCGCCTGCAGCCCAGTCTATGGCACAGACGATTTGCTGCCTTTGGAATCAGGTTAAGGAGAGACTGGGCCAGGCTGCCGAGAGAGCCAAACGCTTCACGGACGTTCATCGTCGCACCACACCCTTGTTACGTCCCGGCCAGAAAGTCTGAGCACAAAGCATATCAAACTACGTCTTCCCTCACAATGACTGGCTCCTAGATTTATCGGATCATTTCCGATCACCCGACGCATAGGTGCGGTTACCTACCAATTGCAGCTTCCTGCCTCCATGGGCATCCACAACACATTCCATGTGTCCCTATTAATGCCATTCGTATTGTCCTGGCCCTCTCGAAGGCCTCCTGAACCTACACAACTTACTGCTGAACCCGATGACATCATCCAAGTAAAAGAGGTCCTGAATGTCTGGCGCCATAGAGGCCATTGGGAATATCTCCTGCCATGGGAGGGCTTCGGGCTGGATGATAACTCCTGGGAGCCCTCCCACTTCATCTACAACAAAGACCTCCTCACTGAGTTCCACTGGACCCATCCTGAGAAGCCAAGGCCAGTAAGGGGGAGGCCTAGGAGGGGAGATACTGTTGCGCGTCCAGGCCACATCCGCTCTGCGGCCGGCCCTGCTCACCTTTCTCTCCTGTCCACAAGCTCCGGGCTCTCCTCCTCCGCAGCCACAGCCAGTTCATGGCATCCCCGGCTCCCCCACTCTCAGTCTCCCATCCAGGCCCTACGGTGGGGTTCGGCATTCTCCATGGCATTGGCCCCGCCCATAGGCACACGCACGTGGACCGCCTGGCCTCATAAAGGGCCAAGGGCAGCTCCCAGCTTCTCTGCATGCCCTGATTGACAGCGGGATATAAGGAAGTGGTCAGACACCACTTCCTTACCTTGGCAATCAGGTCGTATACTCCTGCGTCTCTAGTTTGCCTTTTCCAGTGTCTCCTGTTCCAGCGTCTCCTATTCCTGCTTCTCCTGTTCCAGCGTCTCCTGTTCCTTCGTCTTTCCATTCCTGATAGTACCTTTTGGACTGATCTCACGGTACTGACCTTTGCTTGCTCCTGACCTCGCCTGACTGCTGCCTGAATCCGATCTCTGCCTGTTCACCGACCTCGTCTGATCGCTGCCTGGAACCGACCTCTGCCTGACCACTGACTACTTCTGATTGTTGCCTGGAACTTGACCTCTGCCTGACCTGTCTACTCCCGGATTGACTACAGGTACTGACACCTGCTTCGGCTGACCATTCTGTACTGATACTCTGGCCTTGATCCATGCAATCCACTCAGACTCTCTATTCTGGCCTTGTATGACCTCTGGATATTCTTGCTTGGACATTGACCATGCACCCTTGTTCGTGGTGGGCACTCCCCTGTGCTTCCTCTCTAGGAGACCCTGCGAGACCCACCTAAAACCAGTTGGCCCGGGTACTCAAGGATTCAACCTGCGGAAACCCCGGGTTGGTGAAGCTCCAGCTAGCCTCCGTCTCTTCCTGTGCTCCGCCTCCTGGTGGCAAGCACTCTCTGGGTCCAACCAGAGGGCCATACCAATCCTGTACCAGGCCAACGGTCCACCTCCAGTGCAACACTGTAATTCGACTGCAGAGAAAGTCATCTAAGTATTAAAAAATCACAGGAGATTAAACTAAGTACTTATACTAATATACTGGCCAGAATTTAGGTGAAAACTTTGGGCAGGGTTTGCAGGTTTTCTGTTATAAACTACAAAAGCTACTTTTTTTTTCCCAAAGCTAATATATTCTTCTTGTACTCTAATGTCATCTGTCATGTCAACTAGATGTGTTATGAAAATGTGCATGTACTGATTTAGCTTATGTTACTTAAAATAGTAATAATTAATGGGGGGGGGGGGGTATTTATATTTCATTTTTTTCTGTTCCAGTAGCTCCTCCCCATATCTGGGAGAACTTTTAGTTGTTTTGGAGTGTTTCTCATGCCCATTGTAAATCACAGAGCTGAGAGATGGAGTTTGATCCCCCACCCCCCTCCATGGGGGGATTACATTGTTGCATCGGAGGTGGACCAATGGGCTGAGGTGGGGATTTCGCAACCCGTAGGTAAGGACCTACGGGTCCCCACCATAGGCAGGTGGAGTGGGCTGAAAGGCAGAGGCCACTGGAGCTTCAACTTTGCCAGCCCTTGTTCTCTGTGGGTTGAGCCTTTGGGTGCCGGGGCCGGCAGGACTTAGGTGGGCCACTGTGTATAGTTGCAGGAGAAGTAGGTTCAGCCCAGAGACAGCAGGCGAGGGATTGTACAGTTCTACTTTGGACAGGATAATGTCTGAGAAACCCGGGTGCCAATGGAATGAAGGTAGACAGAGGGTCCACGAGAAAAGGTAAGCTGAAGCCTGATGAATCCAGGAAGGAGACAGAAGAAGCGTTCAATGGTAGGCTTGAGTCAGGACTGGCGGCAATCCAGAGGCAATGGCAAGCAAGGCTGAGGTCTGATCAAGGAGATAATCAATAGCTTAGTCGGACGAAGCAGAGGTCTGGGTCTGGAGATAGGCTGGAGCGTGGTCAGGCAACGTTGAGGTCTGGGCTTGGAGATAAGCTATAGCGTGGTCAGGCGAAGCAAAGTTTTTTTTATTTTTATTATTTATTTAAAAACGTTTCTATACCGTCGCTAAGTTATATACCATCGCAACGGTTTACAAATAGGCACATAGACTAAGGTAAGTAAATGTAGGATATCGTACATTCTAACAGGTGCCAATAAAGTTCGGTTACAATTTCATAAATAAAATCATTATTTGAGTAATGTTGGTCAAGTCCAGGTATATTATTGAGTTACTATCGCTTTGAAATATTACTTCTTAAATGTAGGATTGAGTAAATTCATTCTCATCTGCATTACCCTGTACTTTCATTCTCTACCCTCCACACTCTTTAGTGAAGGCTTTTTTAAAGAGCCATGTTTTTAGATTTTTCTTAAAAAGTTTTGAGATTATTCTGTAATCTGAGTTCGGGGGGCATCGTGTTCCATAGTATGGGCCCAGCCAATGATAAAGCCCTTTCTCTCACTTGGGTTAATTTTGCTGATTTTACTGAAGGGATTGTTAGTAGTGCTTTGTTTGCTGAGCGGAGGTTTCTTTGCTAGAGTTTCGGTTATATGGTCCCTCCTCATTTTTCCCGTTAGTATTCTGGCTGCAGTATTTTGAAGTATCTGGAGTGGTCTTATCGATGTGCTTGGAAGTCCTAGTAAGAGTGCGTTGCAGTAGTCAGTGCTAGAAAAGATAAGTGTTTGCAATACTGTTCTGAAGTGGGCAGGTGTGAGTAATGGTTTCAATCTTCTGAGGACCATAAGTTTTGCATAGCCTTCTCTTACTTTTATAGATATGTGTTGCTTCAGGTTGATTTCTGGGTCCATTATTACTCCCAGATTCCTTACTTTTTCGGCTAGCTCAATTTTCTGGTTATTTCTTAGGGTTATCGGTGTTTTAATGATTTTAGTATGTTTTCTCTCAAGGTGAAGGAATTCAGTTTTGTCAATGTTGATTACCAGTTCCATCTGGTTTAGTAGTTGTTTAATTATGTCTAGATACATGTTAGCTAGACAATGTTTTTTCAATTGTGTCGTCTATTGGTAGAATTAATTGAATGTCGTCTGCGTAAATGTAATGTATTATCCCTAGGCCTGCCAGCAGATGACATAAGGGTAGCATATATATGTTAAAGAGGGTAGCAGACAGCGCTGAACCCTGAGGTACTCCTGTTTCAAGTTTAAATTTTTCTTATAATGTGTTTTTTATCTGGACTTGAAAGAACCTGTTGTTTAGGTAGGATCTGAACCAGTTTATTGTTTTGTCACATAATCCAATTTCTTCAAGTCTTTTTGGTAGTATTTTGTGGTTTACTGTATCAAAGGCTGCAGATAAGTCGAGCATTATAAGGATGTAATGTTTACTGTTATCAAAACCTCTTAGTATGTTGTCTGTTAGTGAGAGAAGTAATGTCTCAGTGTTGTAGTGTTTTCGGAAGCCGTGTTGTGAAGGGTACAGTATGTTATTATTGTCTAGGTGTTCAGCTAGCTGTTTCTGTACTGTTTTCTCTATTAATTTAGCTAATAATGGGAGGTTTGAGACTGGGCGGTAGTTAATGAGGATTAATGGGTCACTGTTTTTCTTTTTGATGATTGGCTTAATGATTGCCCCTTTTAGTGTATCTGGCATTAATCCTTCAGTTAGGGATAGGTTTATGATATTAGTTAGTGTTGGGGTTATTACATTGGTAATCTTTTTTATCTCAGTTGTTGGTATTGTATCGATTTTGTGTGGAGCAGGGTTTATATTTTTTATCATTGATTCAACTTCTTGTTCTGGGTCTGGAGATAGGCTGGAACATAGTTAGGCAAAACAGAGGTCTGGGGCTGGATGAAGGCTGTAGCATAGTCAGGCGAAGTAAAGACAAAGTTCGTGTAGTCAATCCAAAGCATGAGCAGAGCAGGAACAAGGAACCAGGACCAACAAGGAACAGGAATGCAGGGAAAAGACAAATCTCTTAGTAGCAACGAATACTCGACCAGCAAGGAGACCTGTTACAAAGGAGCGGAACCTGAGCTTAAATACTATAGTTTGACATCATCATCTGGGGCCACGACTAGGTTCCCGCCGCGGTCCCTACATAAGGATCATTGATGTGCGCTCGCCTAGAGAGGAGCGAGGTGCGAGTGGTGGCGACTCTCCATGAGCCACGTGGAGAGGCCCGACGAGTAGTGGCATCAGGACTGGGAACACTAGAGTCTGTAGCAGGGCCAGAGGCACCGAGGGAAGCCCAAGGACAGAGCTGGTGGCCCACAGCCACCAGCGAGGAGGAACCAGAAGCTGGAGTCTTTGTGGAAAGGTGAGAGGGCCGTACCGCGGGTCTGCCGCAGACGGCATGTGGAACAGTCCCCCCCCCCTTTACGCCCCCCCTCTTGGAGGTCAGGGTTTGCCCAGATGGGCACGATGGTAGTTAAGGAGGAGGGTTTTGTCCAGGATGTTCTGAGCTGGCTCCCAAGAATTTTCTTTGGGTCCGTAACTCTCCCAAGAAAGGAGGTATTCCCATTGGCAGCCCTTACAGCATATGTCGAGCACTTCATGTACCTTGTACATTGGGTCAGTTTCAGCCACAAGTGGAGGTGGTTCAGGAGCCTTGCGGGCAGGCCAGGATAGGACCACATGAAATGTGTTATGTATTCCCAGCATAGGAGGCTGCCGAAGCTGGTACATAACAGGTCTAATATGTTGGTTGACCGTAAAAGGTCCAATATACCTTGGAGCGAACCTTTGGTTCTGAGTCGGATATACCAAGTACTTAACCAGACCTTCTGGCCAGGGAGGAATTCAGGAGCTGAGTGTCTGTGACTGTCAGCAGTTCTCTTGGCCCAGGAAGCGGCTTGACGTAAGCGCAGATTTGTCTGCTCCCATAAAGTCTTGAGGGCATCCGCAGTAGCCTGTGCCACAGGGGACGGCACAGACAAAATTATGGGCAGTGGTGGTCATGGTTGTTTTCCATAGACGACAGAGAACGGTGATGTGCCTATAGCAATGGCAATGTGGGAGTTGTGAGAAAACTCTGCCCAAGATAAAAGTTCGGACCAATTGTTTTGGCAGTCATTGATGTATGCACGCAATGTATGAATCAATGAGTGATTCATTTGCTCATCTTGTCCATTAGCTTGGGCATGATAGGCAGTTGTTAAACTGATATTAATACCGAATTTCCCACAAAAAGCGCGCCAATACCTAGCAACAAACTGTGGATCTCTGTCTGAGACAATGTCCTTGGGTAGGCCATGCAATCTAAAGATATGATGAAAAAAATAGGTGTGCCAACTCTGGAGCAGATATTAAGCCCAGTAGAGTGACAAAACGGGCCATTTTTTAAAATCAGTCTATGGTTACCCATATTATGTTATGACCCTTTGATGGAGTCAAATCCACAATGAAATCCATATATAAGTGGGTTAACAGTTCCTCGGGTGCTGGAAGTGATTGTAGGAGACCCCAAGGTCGACCGACCGGGAGATTTTGCTGTGCACAAGTGTTACAGGATTCAACATATGCTTTAGCATCAGAGACCATAGTAAGCCACCAGAAAAACCACTGGAGTGGTGCCAAAGTTCGTGCTCGTCCTGGATGCCTGGTGAATTTAGAATCATGTGCCCAGCGGAGAACTCTTTCTCGAAGTCATTGGGGCACAACGGTCTTCCCAGCAGGAACTGGGTGAGTAGCAGACAAACAGATACAGGCTGGGTCTATTATATGGCTAGGTTCTTCCGGAGTATCTTCAGGCTCGAAAGAGCGTGATAGGGTATTGGCCCAGAGGTTTTATCGGCTGGACGGTAATGAACCTCAAAATTGAACCTGGAGAAGAATAGAGCCCATTGAGCTTGACAGGCGTTGAGACGTTGAGCCTGGCTCAGATGTTGCAGGTTCTTATGATTGGTGAACACAGTGAACTTATGTTGCACACCCTCTAGCCACGGGTGCCATTCTTCAAGGGCCAATTTTATGGCCAGTAACTCATGATCTCCTATGCTGTAGATCTGCTCAATGGATGAGAACTTAAGGGAGTAGAATGAGCACGGGACTGTAGTGCCGGAAGCAGTGTGCTGGCTCAGGACTGCCCCAGCTCCAATAGCAGAGGCATCCGCTTCCACTTGAAATGGATGGTTCAGATCGGGCTGATGCAGGCAAGACCCCGCCTAGAAGGCTTCTTTGAAGCAGTGGAAAGCTGCGACTGCCTCCATAGTCCAATTGCAAGTATCTTGACCCTTACAAGTTAGGGCTGTCAAAGGAACAGCCAGAGCAGAGTAACGTGGGATGAAATGGTGGTAGTAGATCAGACCCCAGGAAGCACTGGAGAGCTTTAAGACCCATGGTCTGTGGCCAATCCCGGATTCCTTTTAGCTTAGCTGGGTCCATGGAAAATCCTTGCTGGGAGTTAATGTATCCAAGGAAAGGCAAGCTGGTTTTCTCGAACAAGCATTTGTCCAATTTTGTAAACAAATGGTTCTCGTGAAGGTGTTGGAGGACGGTATAGACATCAGTGCGGTGGGTGGCCAGGTCTCTGGAAAAGACAAGGATATCGTCCAAGTAGGCCACAACCTTGGTATACAGTAAATCCTTGAAAATGTCGTTCATCATTCGTTGGAAAAGTGTGGGTGCATTACAGAGGCCAAAAGGCATCACCAGATATTCGTAATGCCCATCCCGGATGTTAAAGGCAGTCTTCCAAATGTCATTGGGGTGGATTCGAACTAGGTTATACGCCCCGTGTAGGTCCAATTTTGTCAATATAGATGCTCTCTGAAGATGATCGAATAATTCTGAGATTAGTGGCAGAGGATACTTGCCTTTGTGAATGATGGCGTTTAGGCCACGGTAGTCAATAAATGGCCTAAGTGACCCATCTTTCTTGGTCACAAAAAAGAATCATGCCCCAGCAGGAGAGGTTGAGGGGTGGATGAATCCCTTCACAAGATTTTCTTGGATATACTCTGTCATGGCCGTCATCTTGGTAGAGACAGAGGGTAGGTATATCCTCGAGGAGGCATAGTCCCTGGAAGAAGATCAATAGGACAATCAAACCTCTGAAGAGGTGGAAGAAGGTCTGCTTTTTGCTTGGATAACACATCTTCAAAGTCAGCATAAGGAGCTGGTAAAGCAGAGGAGGTGACCGCCAAAGGAACCACGGATGGTGGTACTACTTTTTGAAGACAGGACTGGTGGCAGGCAGGACCCCACTCCACCAGTTGCAATGAGCCCAAATTAAATTGGGGAGAATGCTTTTGTAGCTAGGAGAGTCCGAGGACTACCGGATGGATGGATTTCTCCAATACTAACAGTTCATGTTCTTCAGTATGTAGAGTGCCAGTGTGCAGCTGGACAGGTTCAGTGGTAAGGAAGATTCGATTGGTGAGCGGTTCTCCATAAATAGATGATATACACAAGGAGGTCTCTAGCGAACGGGTCTTTATACCAAGGAGCTGGACAAGATCTTTGAGAATGAAATTATCTCCTGCTCCGGAATCTACCAGAGCAAGTACTGGAAAGGACCAGGAATCCCAGATCAAGGTGACCGGTACAGATAACTGAGGGATTGGAGAAGTTGTGCCCAAGTTCAGGATCCTTACTGAACTTAGGCCAGGAAGTTTCTCGGATGGATAGGACAGGTCTGAAGATGGTGGCCAGGTGCTCCGCAATACAGACACAGCCCGGTTTGTCTCCACTGGAGGTGTTCTTCCAGTGTCAGCCACCCATGGCCCAACTGCAAGGGCTCTTCTGTCTTAGCCAGAGTAGTGACCCTGCTCGGGGCAGGGTTGGTGGTCGGTGGTGAGCAGGATCGAACCCGAGAGGGCTTCGTAGGCATCTGACTCTCCCGGCGATGCTCTTGGAAATGGTGGTCGATTCGACCTGTCAAGTCTATAAGGTCCACAAGGGAGGAAGGGAGCTCCCTTGCAGCCAGCTCATCCTTCAGCTGTGAGGAAAGTCCATCCAGGTAGATAGCTCGCAGGCAGTCTTCCTACCAGGTGAGCTCGGAAGTCAAAGTCCAAAACTCGATGGTAAAGTCAAAGAGATTTCTTTGACCTTGATGAAGATGTAGTAAGCTAGTGCTTGCCACAGCATGCCACCCTTGATCACTGAAGGTCCGTTGAACCACAGACACGAACTGAGACAACTCCCTTAGAAGGGAGTGCGAGCATTCCCAAAGGGGAGAAGCCCAAGCCAGTGCACGTTTTTACCTGTTTTACCTACTGTTGTTTCTATCTAATGATATCTGCATACTGTGTCCTCAGTTCTTTTTCTGTATTGTTTTCTGTATTCCATTCTGTTGTCAGCACACATACATGTTATGATTTGCATTATTTCTGCAGTTTGTACACCAATTTATGTTGTTTATTAATTTTACTTCTTTGTATGTGTGTTTTATTCAGTTTTTAACACTTTATATATTTGTTTCCAATTGCTTCTGAGGCAGCTCTCGACCAAGGAGCGAAACTCGGCCAGAGTCGGGCAAATCTTAATAAAGGACTTTTTCCATATACCGATCTTCGCTATCTTTACTATGATCTTTACAATGATCCAGGGCATGCCGCCCTGGATCATTGAAGGTCCGTTGAAACACAGATACGAACTGAGACAACTCCCTTAGAAGGGAGTCCAAGCAGTCCCAAAGGGGGGAAGCCCAAGCCAGTGCCTTCCCCTCGAGGTGAGATAGGATGTAGGTGACTTTGGTCAATTTGTCCTGGAAGACGGAGGGCTGCAGAGCGAATTGCATATAGCACTGATTAATAAACCCTCTGCAGAGTCTGGAGTCACCGTTGAAGCGTGGGGGTGCTGGTAGGGCCAGCAAGGCTCGAGTCATCGATGGTGATGATGGTGGATGAGGAGGAGCCGGGATAGATACTGGATTATTGGTGAGGGCATCAAGCCGGGCGTGAAGATGATCCATGGAAGAGGCCAGTGCCTCAAGAAACTGTGCTGTTCTTGTACCTTGGATGCCAGGCCTGGGATGGCCTGGAGGGCACATGGCTCCACTGAGTCCATAGTCTTTGCAACCAGTTGCGTCGGAGGTGGACCCTTGGGCCAAGGTTGGGTTGACACAACCTGTAGGTAAGGACCTACGGGTCCCCACCATTGGCAGGTGGCGTGGGCTGAAAGAAAGAGGCCACTGGAGCTTCAACTATACCAGCCCTCGTTCCCCGCGGATTGAGCCTTTGGTTGCCAGGGCCGGCAGGACTTATGTGGGCCTCTGTGTATAGTTGAAGGAGAAGTGGGTTCAGCCCATAGACAGCAGGTGAGGGATGGTACAGTTCTACTTTGGACTGGATAATATCCTGGAAACTCGGGCGCCAATGGAACAAAGGCAGACAGAGGGTGCTCGAGCAAAGATAGGGCAAAGCCTGATGAATCCACTTCCAGGAATTAGACTGAAGAGGCATCCAATGGTAGGCTTTAGTCAGGGCTGGCGGCAATCCAGAGGCAATGGTAAGCAAGGCTGAGGTCTGATCACGGAGATAGTCAATAGCATAGTCAAGCAAAGCTGAGGTCTGATAATGGAGATAGTCAATAGCGTAGTCAAGCAAAGTTGAGGTCTGATCATGGAGATAGTCAATAGCGTAGTTGGATGAAGCAGAGGTCTGGGTCTGGAGATAGGCTGTAGCATAGTCAGGCGAAGCAGAGGTCTAGGTCTGGAGATAAGCTGTAGCGTGGTCAGGCGAAGCAAAGGTCTGGGTCTGGAGATAGGCTGGAACGTAGTCAGGTGAAGCAAAGATCTGGGTCTGGAGATAGGCTGTAGCGTAGTCAGGCAAAGCAAAGTCAAAATCCGTGTAGTCAATCTGAAGCATAAGCAGAGCAGGAACAAGGAAACAGGAACCAGGAGCAACAAGGAACATAAATGCAGGGAAGAGGCGAATTTCTTAGTAGCAATGTGTACTCAACCACCGAGGAGACCTGTTGCAAAGGCAACGCTATGGCGCGGAGCCTGAGCTTAAATACTATGAATAGTTTGACGTCATCATCTGGAGCCGCTGCTAGGTTCCCGCCACGGTGCCTACATAAGGATTATCGATGCGTGTGCACACACCAAGAGAGGGGTGTGGTGCAAGTGGTGACGTCTCTCCACGGGACATGCGGAGAGGCCCAATGAGTAATGGCATCAGGTCCGGGAACGCTGAAGACTGTAGCAGGGTCAGAGGGTACCAGGAGAGGCCCGAGGACGGAGATGGCGCCCCACCGCCGCCAGCGAAGGGCGCCATCTGGAGTCCTTGTGGACAGGTGAGAGGGCCGTGCTGCGGGTCTGCCATGGAGAAAAAAATATCCAAATAAATACATATTTAATAACATAGGGTCACTACAACTATCCAAAACCATTCTGCAAGTTTTCATTAGTTTCCACTGGTCTCTAATAATTTCATCATCTGTAGCCAAGGATAGACCAGTAAAGAGATGCTTCAATAATATGCAGTGTCTGAGATTCACCTGATTTGTAGAGATTCCTTTGTCTGAAACTTAATCATCAAAGGTATCAAAGTGAGAAAAATGTGGATCTTCTTACTGACCTCTATGCTACAACAGAAAACACACAATCTAGATAACAATTGCTAAAGTTTGAAATGGATAGATTTTTAAGAAGTAACTATAACTCCATAGTTGCATATTTATATGTATATTGAATAGAAAATAATAGTTACTGCAGAGGTAGGCAAAATATTTTGCTAAAGAATTACTAATAAATTGAATAGCCAGCACATCATAATGAAATAGAAATATGCATGCTTGAAGAAATTTCTCCAGGACAGCATCCATTTATATTGAATCATTTTTTTCTGATTGTACACTTACTACTGCAATATTACACCAAGCAAGCATACTAATGTGTTTTTATTTTCTGTTAAATGTTTAGAGATTTTTGCAAAGCTACATGTAGCAGAAATCCATATGTGCACATATAAGAATTACATAGGTGACCCAAAGAGCAGGTACACCATATCATGCATAGTAAAATAGGGACTGTTAAAAAATCAGTCTCATTGATTTTATTAGGCATGGGTGAAATTCATCTAATCTCAAACAAATGCAGGTTAAATTATTCAAAGTTTTGTTTCAGGTTAACTCAGGTAGGTGCAGGCAGCTTTGCCCCTATTCTGATTATTAAAAAAAAAATTATCTTTAAAGATGCTTGATTCTTACAACAAAATATATTGACAGATGACAGAATGCATATTCACTCATGCATATTTGATATGTTTATGAGCATGCACTCTGGCACATGTGCTTTAGATCTAAGTATATCTAAACTGATTATGAACTTTAGATTGACTGTGGGTAGCAGAGAGGGAGTTGGAGAGAAGAAACATAAAAAAAAATTAAACCTTTCATTACTAGTGTGCTTATTTTACTGTAGGTTTAATACTAAATTCATAGGACTCTATTGTTGGTAATATCACATTAGTAAATAATTCAAAAAAATATAAAAATAACAAAAAAAACTTAGAACAAATGTTTAAATTATTTCTTGAACAACTGAAAAGTATATTCATAGTTCATCTGACTCTCATGATTGTAATTGAGAGCTAGAAATACAATTTCCAGTCATCACATACAAAAACACATATGTGGTCAAGAATGTAAGAAATATCAATAATCAAAAATCACATCTAAAAATGGAGAATAACCTCTTCTCCATAGCGTAATTCCTCTCTTTTTAATACCCAGTGTTCAATCCAATTGTGAAATCTCAACCACATGGGCTAAAAGTCCAGCAATAGAAATTAGTTATTTGTTGTTTTTTTTTAATGTTTTGAAATCTCCATATTGGGGTACTTATATTTAAAGAAATTGCTTCCAAAATAACTTGGAGAACTTGCTCTGTATTCATAATAACTTGGAGAACTTGCTCGGTATTCATAGGTGTTCAGTTCTCTGCTCCCAAAACAGAGTTTCAGACAGTCACATCACTCGCCCTGTACAGCTCTTCAGTACAGCCATATTTCACCTATGAAGGCTTTTTTATGGAGGCACAATATAATTGAGTAACTCTCAGGGGATGCTGGTGGGGGTGGGAAGGGGAGGGGTCATTGCTTTATCTCAAAAATCAAAAACATGGTATTGAATGTAAGAAATGTTTTAGAGTTTATTTGTAATGTGGTAACATTCAATAAATCTTAAATCACAAAAAAAATGTGTAGACTATTGCTGTATGCACCACTTTAACATCTAGCAAAAATTTAAATCTACATTGAAAACTAAAGTGAAAGTTATCATACAAATTTCATATATCCAATACCATAGTCAAATATTCATAAGGTTCTATATCGTAACAATATACACACATCATTATCTGTCTTGTCAATCATGCTTGTTTGCAAAAATAATATTTTAGAACAGTTCTTTTTATAGGAGCATCACATTAGTGTCCATCATACTGTGGGGGCGGTTTGCAATTTGATGTGTATGTTGCTATTTTATAATAACATCAAGAATGCGTAAACACTTTTACTACTGATATTTTACATTCCAGCTTCAAAAGCACATTCTCTTTTGGAACTTGGTGTTTGGCCACTTGCTTTTCCCAATGAGTGGACACTGCAGCAGACTAAGAGGAGAGGCAGGGGTGGGGAGCAATCAGGGAAATTATGGTCCTTGCCCAGAAGTATGTTTGCCAGTAACCTATAAGGTGATTTTCTAAGGTTTACTTGCGTAAAAAAGGTCGTATAATTAAGCATGTATGTGGTCCAGTCGTGCATAGCAATTTTTAAAAGCCCATCTATGCATGCAAAACCCAGTTTGAAGCATTTAAATCATTTTGAAAATTACTTCTGAATATTTAAGACGTATAAAACATATCTAACATGTCTGCCTAATAACCCTGATTTAAACACTGAGGCAGGTATTTTATAAATGATGTGTGTATATGCCATCCTGAAAATGATTACTTGCATGCATACTTACTGCAGATCATTCAGAATACTGCAGCCAGAGTTCTGTGTGGTTTAAAATGATTTGACTATATCATCCCAGCCCTGAGTTCCCTTTGTTGGCAACTGATCCCATTTAGAGTTAAGTTTAAAATTCTCTTGTTTGTATTTAAGGTTTTATATGATCAATGTCCAAAGTACTTAATTCACCAGGTATCACAGTATCACCCAGGAAGAAGTTTGTGATCAGCTCAAGATTTTTTCCTGGAAGTTCCTTCCTAAAGGATGTTCATTTGACAGAAACTAGACATAAGACCTTTTCATATACAGGTCCATTTCTTTGGAATTCCTTGCCTAGTGAACCACGACTTATTGACGATTAGTTAATTTTTCACAAACAATGTAAATCCTGGTTGTTTATTTTCTCATTTAGTTAATTAGGGGATTCTTGATTTTGTGTTATTTTATTAATTGACAACTGCAGATTGGACAGTTTGAGGTCAATATTCAAAAAACATTTTGGCTAATGCAGCATATTCAGCCGCTCATCCAGCTAAATTATAATGGATAACTACTTATCCTGCTATAATTTAGCTGTATAAAAAAGAGGCATTCCAGGGACATACTTGGAAGAGGCTGAGATATCTGGCTAACCTAGCTGAATATCGGGCATATCCAGCTAGGTTCCCTGGATAACTTTAGACCTGCTTCAGAGCAGGAACAATTACCACTACACAAAGCTTAAATCACATTCTGTACATCTAGGATTGAAATTGTTGCTCTAAGTCCTTCAAAAACACTATCCAGTAACTTGGTTAAGACCAGAGTAATCAAAAATTCACATGCTCATCTTCACTGTCAGTTCCAAAGTATACAGAAACAAATAATATTCCCAAAATGCTGCACAGATTTTTCTAGCATCACATGAGACCTTGCCGGAAGCAGTGTTAATATCTTTCATCAGATCTGAGATAGTAGAAACCTTCAGTTTGTAAGCCAACAATGTATCACCTTGTTTCCCTTATCATAAAGTAACCCATCAAAGAGTCCTGCTAACTTTTTGAAAATCAAAATAGTTTAAGATAGTCCTCTTATGTGGGACTTCCAGTTATGGAGGAAGCCCGGACTGATACAGGAGATTTGAGCTTTGTGGACCCCTCTCGATTTTTTTAATTGGGGGTGTGTTTTTTCCTTTCCTTTTGTGGCAGGAAAAGATTTGCTTATGTAAGGCAGTGAATGGACTCTTTTGTGATAAAAAAAAACCAGCATGGTATGAACGGAAAGCCAGTTAGAACTACGAGGGAAAAGAGTTGGCTGCTGGAGCATAAAATGGTGACAGCCTCCCCAAAAGCTGAGGTGGACAAGGTAGTGCTGATGGTATCTGAGGAAGTCATTCACACTATTTCTAAAAGTGTATCTATTGCCCTGGAAGATCGTTTGTGCAAGATACAATTAACGATCGATGAAATAAAAGATGGATTGGAAAGTCAGTCTCAAAGGCTCACTGAGTTGGAATAGAGAGTGTCAGAGTAGGAAGACCATGTGGCCTGAGTAGACATGCATATAGCAGCCTTATAGGAAGAAAATGCTGATTTGTTATTGCATTTGGGGGACCAGGAGAATAGGAATCGCAGAAATAATATTTGAATTATTGGATTACCTGAATTACTTAAAGATGCTGATCTTCCCGCATTCTTTGAAAAATGGCTGCCCGCTGCAGTGGGCCTGGATGTGTCTGGTTCGCCCATTACATGTGAATGCGCTCATCGCATCAGTGTTCTTAAGGAGAATTCTTCTAAGCCTAGGTCTGTTATAGCTAAGATTTTCAACTGGGCCAATAAGACTAACTTGCTAAGTGCCTATCAATTAAAGGCAGGCTGGAATATGAGGGCTCGAAGCTGTTATTGTTTAATGATTACTCTGCTCGGGTTGCGGGGCAGAGAAAGAAGCTTTCTCCAACCTGTGCTGAACTTCACAAAAGGAGGATCTGTTTTGCCGTTCTATACCCTGCTAAGATAAGGGTCCAATATGGAAGGAGAACACAATTCCTCATTACAAAAGACCAGATCTCACAGTTTATGAACACTCTTTTGGAGGTGTTTGACACTGCCACTTTGGATTTGACCTAGCACATTGAGTGTTACATGCCTGTGACTTTTTTTGTACTGTGTTTATATCTTCATTGCAGGAGCTACCTATGATTGATCTTCAGACAAGGTTTGTGAGCTGCGGTTTCTCTTATTAATGGGGAACTGATACTCTTCACTATTGCTAGCTGTGCTTTTTGACTGGCACTAATGTCACTGTATGCTGGTAGTAGGTTTTTTTTTTCCCAGCTTGGATCCTGATATTTCAGCACAGATGGATGGTGTGTTTTATTTTTGCTATCTGGTTACATTTTTTCTTTTCTTTTGTGCTGTTTTTGTATGTCCCTGTCATGAAGGGAATACGCAGCTGCTATATAATCTTTTTATGTGCAAGAGGCTGTTTTCCAAGCATTTTTCGTATGGGAATCTATTACTTGTTATTATGTATTGCAGTTTTTTTTAGGTCATTGTATTTTATATGCTATGATCATCGGGGGAGGGGTCCATGCAGGTCCATTCTCTGGAGGTGCATTGAGAATTTATGCTCACTGGAGTGGGATGGTCACTTGGAGCTTTACTTATTGGATGTATTGCGTGGATAAAGGGGGGTTGTGTGCATGTGAATGATTGGTGGTGTGAATGTTGGTGAGACTGGGGGTGGGGAGGGATGGTGAGTATATGTATGGATAGTAACTGGTTTCATGAAGTTCAAAGTTTGGGTAAGGGATTCTTGGAAGTTAATTAAAGCATATATCCTGAAGATTATTGGGTTCACAGAGTGGATCAGCTCTCTGCACCTAAGTCGGTGGGGGGGGGGGGGGGGGTGCAGAGGATTTTCTTTGCCATCTTGGTCACATCAAATATCTTGATAAGTTTACTTGATGGCTATCATGAAAGGGGGTGCTCTAATGATTGCCACCTTAAATACTGACAGGATTCATTCTCCGGTGAAGCTTAGTAAACTGCTTACCTTGTTAAAAAAAAGCAAAGTTACATATTGCATGCTTTCAAGAGACCCAATTATCTGACACAGAACACTTGGAATTGAAGAAAGATTGAGTGGGTGGGTGTCATTATGCTTCATATTCTAGGTGGCAAAGAAAGGTTGCAATACTTTTGTATACAGACCTACCCTTTCAGGTGGACAAAATATTGAAAGACCTGGAAGGTTGATTTCTTTTTCTAGCTGGTACTCTGTATGGGGGGAATTATCCTTTTGGGTGTATTTATGCTCCTAATGCAGTGATGGCTAACCTTTGACAAGCCGAGACTTTTTGCTGACACGCGCAGCGTTTCGTGGACTATCGGGAATTTTTTTTTTAATCGGCTGCCCCAAGCCTTTTTTTTTTTTTTTTTAATCGGCTGCGCCGACCCTTTAAAACTAGTTTTTTAGTATCCCCCCACCCTCCGGACCCCCCCCCCCCCCCCCCCCCCCTCCCAATGCCCCCGGGCGCAGCGACAGGCAAATAGTGCTTTTTAAGACTTATCCAGATTAAGGGCAAACCAGCTAATTGTGTGCATTTGTACTTTTAATTTTAAACATTTACACATGGAGATTTCTCACGTGTATCCTTCTTAGCACTTGGCTTTTACACACACAAGTCTGCAAATTTTTAAAACATGATCATGCGAAGGAAATTACCAGTTTTACCAATTTGGCTACCAGTTTGCCCGCTTCATTTCTAGGTCATTGAGAGCCTCTTGGTTCTTCAGTCTGAACTCTCCCCAGTTTACCCACACCCCTCACCCAGTCAATATTTAGTAATAAAGACTTTTATTCTCACTTACACCAGATCATTTTCAAGTGTAAATATATGCAAGTAACAATATATGTGTGTCGCTTTGGGAGATTCTAAAATAGTACTGACATGAGTAAACGTTAACACACACACACACACCCCGGGAGTTCCCCGGACCATTCCTTTTATTCAAGCACAATTTTGTTCGCCCATGTTTACTTACATAAATATTTTTGGGCTAATAAAAATGCATAAATATGAGCACATGCTATTTTATATGTGTAAGTGCTATTTTTGCATGCACAATCTTTTGAAAATTTACCTTACACTTTATAGCAGCAAAATATCCTTTTTTACAACAGCAGATATTTGGGTTAAACCAAATAGGCCAGATTTTCAAAAGCTTACGTGCGCCGGGCCTATTTTCAAAAGGCCCAGAGGCGCGTGTAAGTCCCGGGGCTTGCAAAAAGGGGTGGGGAGGGGGCGGGGCGTGGGTGGTCTGGGGCGGGGCGGGGACAGGGTCAGGGGCGCGTGCCAGCAATCAGCCGGCGCGCACAACTTGCGCCTGCCCGGAAGCAGGCACAAAAGGTAAACAAAATTTTGGGGGGGTTAGAGTAGGGCTGGGGGGGGAAAGGTGAGGGGAAGGGGTGGGAAGGTCAGGTTAGGGGGAAGGGAATGGGGGAAGGCTGCGCGGCTCGGCGTGCATAAGTTGCACAATTGTGCACCCCCTTGCGCGCGCCGACCCTGGATTTTATAACTTGCGCGCGCATGTTATAAAATCGGGTGTACATGTGTGTGCGCTGGGTACCACACACACATGTACGCCCACGCGCAACCTTTTAAAATCTACCCCATTATTTGTCTGGTGATCACAATTCACCTTTTAGAGGCCAGAACCACTCTTATGTTTGTGATAGGAATGTGCTCTCATTTGAAACAACATAAACAAGGGGGGCCGATGCAAATAAAATGCGCTGAAAGCGGGCGCTGAGTGTTCAGCGCCCGCTTTCCTAACGCGCCCCTTGGCATTCCTCCTGGGGGCACCTTGCAATATTTAAATTAGAGGTCGCGCTGCCAAGGAGGCGCTAGGTTCACTTGAGCAACCTTAGCACCTCCTTGACAACAGGAGCCCATGAGCGGTCGGCCGTCCACCGGTTTAGAAAACGGATGCCAAATTTATTGGCGTCCATTTTCCTAATCGGCGGACAGCCAGGGATTCAGGAAACGGATGCTTGTTAACTGAGCATCTGTTTCCTGAACCCGACCACCGGCACTTTTTTTAAACTTATTTTTTAAAACTTCCTCCTACTTAATATTGCAATGATTTTAAGCAGGGGGATGTACCAAAAAGCAGTATTTTCTGCTTTTCTGTACAACTTTTGACAGTGCTCAGCAATTAATGCCTGTTCTAGGCAGGCATTCATTTTTTAGAGTAAAAATGTGCGTTTTAGACGCACATTTTTTTTTTTTTTTTTGCATTACGGGCGATTCACTAATAGCCTAATCAACATTTGCATGTGATGAGCACTATCAGTTTTGCCGCACGCTGGATGCTTATTGCATAAGGGGATTAGGTAGGGCCTAAACAACCTACGTCCAACTGCCGGTTAAACAGTGTGCTCAGCTGAGCGCACTGTATTGTATCAGCCCCAATGGTATTTCATGTTGTTTTTAAAACTAAATGAGAGAAAACATTTTTTGGGACCACTCATGAGCCTTTACTAGACCACCAAGCAAGATTTGGTGAGTCGGGGGGAGTCAAGAGGATGGGCATTGGTGGGCAGTGGGGAGTCCAGTTTCCTGGGAGTGGAGGGTATTTTTAACAAAATGGAGGGTCGGGGGTTGGGAGCAGGATCAATAATCAGGGTTTTGAGTTTAAAAAATGATTAATTTTTCTGGGGAAATGGCCACCGCAGGGGCAGTAGGGGGATGGGGGGGGGGGGGTTCTCCAGAGACTCCCAGAAGCTTCTGTCATTTTTTGGGGGAAATTTTTCCATTTTTTAGATATCAGAAAATAGCATGCACTGTTTGCAAATAGCGCACACTATTTTTCAAAACCAAAAAAATGAAATGACAGAAAAAAATGACAAAAGATTTTACACTGCATGTCCCTGGTTTCTAATTGTCCTCATTCTAACGAAGTGACTTCTATCTCTGTCAAGTCACTTGGAATTCTAAATTTAAAAAAAAAAGTATCTGTATGATAGTGGTGGCTTGAAACTTTTCATTTTCTCTTATGATATTATAAAAAAAAAGGGGCAGATTTTCAAAGGGGTATGCAGATAAGATATGTGCATACCCCCAGAAAACCTTCCCCAAACTCCCCCTGTGCACGCCGAATCTATGTTGCATAGGCTGCTGGCGTGCGCGTAAGTCCCAGGGCTTTCCTGGGGGGGGGCGTGTCATGGCCGGCACGTCATTGAGGGCATTTCTGGGGCATGGCCGCGGCCTCCGAACCAGCCCCACAGACCGGAACATGGGCCAGCAGCCGGCCCAGTGCGTGTAAGTAGGCAGGCGTAACTTTTGCAATAAAGGTAGGGGGGGGGGAAATTAGGGCCGGGGGTGGGTTAGTTAGGGGAAGGAAAGGGAAGGTGGGGGGCGCCGGAAAGAAAGTTCCCTCCGAGGCCGCGCGTATCTATTAAAATCTGACATACTCTTGTTTGCGCCGGGTGTGCGAACAAAAGTACGCGCTCGCGTACTTTTTAAAAATCTGCCCCAAAATGTGGTATATGTTTCCATGTGACAAGAAACAAGAGGATTTGACTTAGAACATTTGTGTCCTATAGGATGATTTTTTTTTTTTTTAATAAATGGAAGCCTTTTTATAGTTGTCTCAATTTTTGGACTCTTCCAGAACAAATGGACTGTTTCAGAAACTGGTAAGTGAAAAATGGCACTGTTTACTATCCCTTGCAGACAAATTATTTTCTAAGACATTCCAAGGAGGTTGAAATTTAAAACACCCAGAATATGAATCTATAGAATTTATCTTAAAAAAAATCACTTTTGCCTATTTTTATCAAAAGCTGTAAGAAAAACAAGAACATAGGGGACTTATCACCCTACTGTGTTCAGGACTAGTTTCCTTGGAAACAGCACACATACTATTCATTCAATTTTGTGCTATGCTAGATAAATGAAAAATTCAGCAACTTTTTAAATGGCAGCTTGTTATCACCATTTCTTGCACTGAAAAAATAGTATAATGGGAATCTGATACTGTATTTGTGCTATGCTGTAGACTATTTGGTATGGTCTTTTGATTAACATTTGTGCTATAAAGGTATTAAGTTCTTTCAAGACTGAATTTGCAGAGTACTGTGAATGACTTTTAGAATTGTAGAGGGTCAAATACTTGGCAGATAGTCTTTAGGAGCTTAGGAAATAATAACAGAGAGAATCTGGGACCATAGGAAGGATGAAAAATTAGATTTCTGAAAAAAAAAAAGAAAGGAGGAAAGAAAGAAGAAATTCAGAAAACAATTGTATAAGGAAAAATTCTAAAGTATGTAGTAGTGATAGGCTGTCCTAAACTGAGATAGAGAAGGGCAGAATGAAATGGAAAGAAATCAGGGATCAGAAAGATATTTAGGGATAATCTAATGGTGTGAAAGGAATATTCCTTGTTGTTCAGGACAACCTCAAAATTCCTTTCATTTATGAGAGTTTTAATCTCTCCACTGTGATGATCACTCTCATAAACTGGAGGGGTAATGAGTTAAGCCATCATGTTTTAGCATTAAATGTTAGCTGCCAAACTCTAGGCCGGGGCGGATTCCGAGTAAAGATCGGCCCAGGGATTTTCCACCCAGGCAGGCCCAGGAGATACCCTACGGTCTGCCGAGCATGGCCTGTCGCGGTCACGCTCGGCAGACTACATGACCAGAGCGACCAGCCCACCGGGGGATGCCCGATCCCCCGATAGGCCAATCCGCCCCTGCTCTAGACCATTCTTCAAGCTTCACTAGATCCCTCCTTTTGTTTATATCCCCTCTAGGGTATTGTATCACCCACAAAAAAAGGCCAGTTTTGCAACTGAGATACAGTAAGGTCCTGCTATAAAAAGCATAACACGTAAAGATAAAAAAAATAGCCCATGCTACTGAGGGGAAGAAATAGGAGTGAATGACAGTGAAAACTAAGATCCTGCCAGTCAGTAGCAGCTGATGTATAGGTATGATAATGCAATCACAATACAAAAAAAATAAACACTTAAAGTAAATTTTAATGCCATTGATAAAAAGGCCTCCCTAACAACAGTGCAAATCTGCAGCCTGTAACAAGATCTTCTCATATAGAAACAGAATGAGAGAAAAGACATAGGGGTGAATTTTCAAAACATTCCATGCAAAAAAAAGGGCATATACATATGTATGTGAAGGATTTGCATGTATACCATATTATTTAAATGGGTCACATACATGCGTATATGCATCTTTGCAAATTAAAGTACTCACGAAAAAAGTGAGCATGTTAAAGGCATGTTAGAGTGTGGCTTGCAGATATGTATATAGTTAGTTTTAAAATACACGTGAACGTCCTCAACACTGCATGAGTAGATTTACGATTGCTCATTTATGTAAACAAGTTCAAACTTTCATGGTGATTTGGTGGACTGGATTCTCCAGATGAATGGACAAGGCAGCAGGCTAGGGAGTCAGAATGAGTATCCCTGGCCCAAACTGAGATATATTGGGGAGTAACTGGGGTATACTGGGTTTTACTGGGTGTTGGCAGTGAATGAATCTAGGACTTACAGGGCCAAACTGGGTGTAACTGGTACATATTGTTTTTTACTGAGAGGAGACAGTGAGTGTATCTGGGACTGACAGGGTCATATATAGGGGATGGGAATCAGTGGTGGAGAATCCATTTTTAAAATAGGCCTTCACTCCCTCAATTTGCAGGTGGCCTGCATTGCCAAGGGGATTATCATGAATGTCATGGCCAGTTTGCATGGATCCAGTCACAATGCCTACATCCTCAGGAATTCATGACAGCTTCCTTGAAGGGCATGCCACCAGGAGCTGGCTTCTAGGTAGGAATGTGCTTATCACTACCTCTTCTTTTTGTCTCCCTCAATTCTAGGTGGAGTGCCAGCACTGGCCCAGGAGGACAGCTCCAACCTTGTTCAGTGAACTAAACTGCTGCCCAACTCTAAAAGGAATATCTAACGCAGCTCTTCTCTGTGTTCTCCCCTACATGTGATAGAGGAGATCCACTCAAAATCTAGCTCCTGATACTGCTAGCTAACCCACAAACTGCAGTCATTGAGAGAACAAAAGAAATTGTCTCCAGCATTAAGTCAGTGGTCCCTGGACATTTTCCCTCCCAGGTCTATAGACAAAGACCACACTCAGGAGTTATAGTATAGTTTTATTGCTGTGACAGCATAGACACATGTACATGTGGAAGCAATGCAAGTTGTCTGAGATTTTTTTTTAGCATAGAGTTTATATAGAAAAACAATACAAGGATGGCACATGGAGATCATATGGTTTTTGGGGATTTTCCAGGTGTACGTGTCTGGTGAAGCGAGATACTTAAAAGTGCTAACCACATGACCCAAGGTCAGCTCTATTCCCCGAGTAGAATAAAACCAACAATGAGACATCAGAAGCGTGGGGACCTTCTCCATCCTGCATATGCAGAAAAGGTCACTTGCCTATGACATCATGGATGTTTCTACTTCTCTTGCTTGTTTAGTACAAATGAATCATGCTGGGCTTTCTACCTGATCTGATGAAAGTGAGAGAACATGGAACACCTGCTAGCACCACTCGTTAGTTACAAGCATAAAATTCATTTTAGCTTAATCACAAATATCCTATCAGCACGCATTCTATAGCTAAAAATATCTTATCTTTAATCTGCTAGATGCTGTGTATCTGCCTAAGAGACACAAGTCAGCCTTGAATAAATAACAGTAATTGCTGATATATATATATTATTCTAAATTACTTCTGAATTAACCTTTACCTAGCTTAGGCCTGGATTCATCATTCCTTGCAGAATGATGAATCCTGCGAGAACGTGGGGTGGGCCTGCAAACGCCTGCAGCCTTCGCACCATGGCGGTGCACCGGCTGCCGGCTTTCACACTGAATAGCGCCACTGTGAAAAGTGGTGCTATTTGGCGCGCTACTGCCGACAATAATGTTACTAACATTATTGCTGGCAGCGAAGACACAGCTGACTCTGCCCCTCCCCGCCCCAACTCCTCCTCTCCCCCTAATTTGAATGATATTGCATGTGAAAAGGCCTTTTCACATGCGATAGAGGATTATCACATGCGATACGACCGTATTGCGTGCAATAAGCCTTTGATAAATGACCCCCTTAGATGGTAACTTTCAAACTGGTGCACATGCGTATAATTACGCACAGACATCCACCTGCACCCATATACACAACCATTTTATAACATACATGGGTATATGCACGCGTTAGAAAATAGCCAGACCATCAAAAATAAGTGGGCGCGTGCATCTGCTCATAAAACCCGCTTCTACTGTGAAAATCGGGGGATTATAAAAGAGGCAAGCGTGGATGCCATTCCCAGTTTTACCAGTTCATCCCCAGTTCACCCAGTTAAGAGACAGGTCCTCCAACCCTCCTCGTTTGATAGCTTTCACTTCCACCCAGTTAGCCCCGACTCTTAAAACCCCGCAGATCTGCTTAGTTTTCTTGAAATTCAAACTTACATGGCATCCATAGCAGAAGTAAAGTTATGCATTATGGGGCCTCGGCATGTGCCAGGTCGCATCAGTATTTCTATGCACATCTTAGGTTCATGTTCCAAAATGCCCATGCCTCACCTAGATCACTCCCATGTCCCGCCCCTTTTTTAAAATTTTTGTGACGTGTGTGCTGCAAAAGATACATGTGCATCTCAGCAGGTTTTAGATCCGTTTGGCAAGCATGAGCCCGAATTCTTCACACATTTCCTAATTAATGTGCGCATTGGGCTTTTAAAAATCACCTCTCACTGAGCACAGTGCAAACCTGAGTATAATACCAGGTCCAGAGGTTCAAATGACCCTTGATTCTATTCAACAGAACCTTTGGCCTACTCAAAACATGTTTCTGATGCCTGGAGAGACCTGGGGGATACCTTGTTTACAACCTTGCTAACATCAGTGAGGTCTTTCTAGCCTACTGCATGCTTCATAACCTTCCCAAAAAGAGGCCTGCCTACTCCAGAGGGACTGGAAAATCATCTGGATAAAGAGGTGGAGGAGGAAGAAAAAGCATACAACCTGAGTCAGTAGGAATTGCAGGAGATATATCTCCAGATTTAACAGCAGGCAATACAAGAAAGGAACATTCTGATACAAAGACATATTTTACAGTGAAGGTGAAGTTATGTATATGAGTGCTCAATGCGGTGACAAATAAAGAAATTGAATGTTTTTTATTTTATTTATTTATTTATTTATATTCTGCTTTCTGACACTTCAAAACAGATTTATGAGTTCCTCTCTCTTTTTCTTTGTAGAACCTCCACTGTCTTGGATTGTTCCAATCTGCTGCTTTGGAGAAGCAAGGTCACCTGGTCAGAGAGCATTACCCTAGTGCAGCAGGAAGTGATCCTGTAGCAAGGATCTGTTCTCCAATCCTCTTGCACTGAGAATGAGTCTCCATGGGCTAGTGCCCATGAGAGAAGAGTTAGGTCGGCCATCATAGTTGGTGATTTGATTATTAAGAAAATAGATAGCTGGGTGGCTGGTGGGCATGAGGATTGCTTGGTAACTTGCATGCCTGGTAGAAAGGTGGCAGACCTCATGTGTTACTTAGATAAGATTTTAGACAGTGCTGGGGAGGAGCTGGCTATCATGATACATGGGGGCACCAATGATATAGGAAGGTATGGAAAGGAGGCTCTTGATTAGAAAGTTGAAATCCATATCATCCAGATGGGCATTCTCTGAAATGCTTCCTGTTCCACACATACAACTTTATAGGCAGGCAGAGCTTCAGAGTCTCAATGCATGGATAAGACAATGATGCAGGGAAGAGGGCTTTAGTTTTGTTAGGAAATGACCAACATTGGGAGGAAGGGGAAACCTATTCTGAAAGGACGGGCTCCACTTTAACCAGGGTGGAACTAGGCTGTTGGTGCTAATCTTCAAAAAGGAAATAGAACAGCTTTTAAACTAGAACATGGGGGAAAGCTGAAAATCACTTAGCAGAGCCTGGTTTAGGGGGATAAATCTTCAAAGAATACTAAATTAACAGAGGATTTATGGCATCCTGATTGAGAGGTTCCAATAAAAGTAAAAATAGTCCATGTACCTATAAGTAAAGAACCACCTGAGTTAAAAGATTCCAAATACCCCTGTCAACTGATATGCAGAATAATACCAACAAAAAGCATATTTTGAAATGTCTGAATGCTAATGCCAGAAGTCTAACAAGTAAGATGGGAGAATTAGAATGTATAGCATTGAATGAAGAGGTAGACATAATTGGCATTTCAGAGACTTGGTAGAAGAAGGATAACAAATAGGATAGTGCAAATCCAGGGTACAAATTATTTCAAAATGATAAGGTGAACCAACTCGGTGGGAGAAATGTATTTATTTATTTATTTTTAATTTTTATATACCGACATTCTTGTATAATATACAAATCATACCGGTTTACATTAAAACAGAATATGCAGGAAAAATGTTACCTTTGTCAAATACATTGAAACATTAATAACAAGGAAAATTGTTAACAAGGGATAACAACTAAGAAAAAGAGAAAGGTAAACAAAAAAAGAAGAAGAAGAAACATAGAGGTTAAAAAACAAAAAAGGTGGCACAAAGGGTTGCACGAAGGGGTGCACAAAGGGGAGTTCCCCTTTGTCGCACCCCTTCGGTGCACGACGCCAGGTGGAATGGCGCCATTTACCGGCTCGACGCTGGGCAGGATGATGTCAAAAAGGGGCGGGTCTCATGCTCACTGTTCTCTTCTCAGCCATCTGTCTTCACATTTCAAAGTGGATGTTTTCATTTCTTTTGGTTTTTTCTCTTCAGTGAAACATTTCAAAAAGTGCCCGGTGCTGGTGGGCTGCTCCCTCCGCCTCCGTGCCAGGTGGAATGGCGCTGTTTACTGGTTCAACCCTGGGCGAGATGATGTCAAAAAGGGGCGGGTCTCATGCTCACTGTTCTCTTCTCAGTGATCTCTCTTCACATTTCAAAGCGGATGTTTTCATTTTTTTTGGTTTTTTTTCTCTTCGGTGAAAATTTCAAAAAGTTACAAATTATTTCAAAATGATAGGGTGAACCAACTTGGTGGGAGGGATACACTTTATGTTAGGAATGATAAAGTAGAATTCTAATGGGTAGAAATCCCATGTGTGATGGAGAAAAGTACAGCGGTGAGGATATCCTACCATCCATTTAGCCAAATGAACAGACAAATGATAAAATGCTAACACAGTTTAGGAAAGCTAGCACATTTGGAGCAATGTTGTAATGGGAGGTTTCAATTCTCCCAATATTGACTGGGTAAATGTGACATCAGGACATGCTAGGAAAGTAAAGTTTCTGGATAAAATAAATGAATGCTTCAGGGAGCATTTGGTCTAGTAACTTATGAGTGGGGGATCCATTTTAGACCTAATTCTTGGTGAAATACAGGATTTGGTATAAGAGGCATTGGTGGTGAGGCCACTCAACAACAGTGATCATGGTGCGATTAAATTTGGCTTCATGCTGGAAGGAGGGCATTAAATAAATCTATAGCTCTAGCATTAAACTTTCAAACAGGAGACTTTGATAAAATGAGGATAATAGTTAGAAAATACCTGAAAGGTTCAGCTGCAAAGGTTAAGACTTTATATCAAGCATAGTTATTGCTTAAAAATGCCATCTTGGAAGTCCAATCTATATGTATTCCTTACATTTAAAAGTGGAAGAAATGCCAAATAACTACCAGCATGATTAAAAGGTGATGTGAAAACTGCTATTTTAGCCAATAAATATTCTTTCAAAAACTGAAAAAGGATCCATCTTGAGAAAATAGAATAAAACATAAGCATTGATAAATTAAATGTAAGACATTGATAAGATAGGCTATAAGAGAATTTGAAAAGAAGTTGGCCGTAGAGGCAAAAAGTCTCACAAGGTCCCCCTGAAATGTATCACAATCCACTTGTCATTTAACTACTCTGAATGATTTTGCATCATGCACAAATTTGATGACCTCACTTGTATTCCTTTCCAGATACCAGTCCAAGTATAGATCCTGAGACCCTGCACTGTTTACCCTTTTCTACTGAGAAAATTGACCATTTAACCCTACTTTCTGTTTCCTGTCTTTCAACCAGTTTGTAATCCACGAAAGGACACCACCTCCTATCACATGACTTTTTAGTTTCCTTAGAACTTTGCATGAGGGACTTTCTCCAACGCCTTCTGAAAATCTAAATACACTGCATCTACTGGCTCACTTTTATCTACATGTTTATTAGCCCTTTCAAAAAAATGAAGCAGATTTGTGAGGCAAGACTTGCCTTGGATAAATCCATGCTGACTGTGTTCATTAAACTATGTCTTTCTATATGCTCTGTGATTTTGATCTTTAGAATAGTTCCCACTATTTTTCCTGGCTCTGAAGTCAGGCTCACTGGTCTATAGTTTCCTGGATTGCTGCTACATTGGCCACCCTCCAGTCTTCAGGTTCAATGGATGATTTTAATGATAGTTACAAATGTTAACTAATAGACTTGAAATTTCATTTTTTAGTTCCTTTAGAACTCTGGGGTGTATGCCATCTGGTCCAGGTGATTTGCTACTCTTTAGCTTGTCAATCTGGCCTACTACATTTTCCAGGTTCACAGTGATTAAGTTTAGTTCATCTGAATCATCACCCTTGAAACCATCTCTGAAACTAGTATCTCCCCAACATTCTCATTAGTAAACATAGAAGCAAATAATTCATTTAGTATTTCTGCAATGGCCTTAGGAAGTTAGGGCTGTTCAGTTTGGAGAAGAGTCAATTGAGAGGGGATATGATAGAAGTCTACAAAATCATGAAAGGACTTGAAAAAGTTAATGTAAATCAGTTATTTACTCTCTCTGATAATAGAAGGACTAGGGCCACTCCACAAAGTTAGCAAGTAGCTAACTTAAAACAAATTATTTTTCACTCCATGCATAGTTAAGCTCTGAAATTCATTGCCTGAGGATGTGGTTACAGCAGTTAGTATAACAGAGTTTAAAAAAGATTTGGATAAGTTCCTAGAAGAAAAATCCATAAACTGCTATTACTTAATAAGCAGTAGTAGCTTGAGATATATTTAATGTTTGGGTACTTTCCAGGTACTTGTAACTTCAATTGGCCATTGCTGGAAACAGGATACTGAGCTTGATGGACCCTTGGTCTGACCCAGTATGGAAATTCTTATGTTATTCATGTGTAAGCCTACATACTCGCATATTTTGAGGGGTGAAGATATGTGTTTTTTATAAAAGTGTGGATATCATATGCACTGGTTATAAAATACTATGGTATAATTACACGTACCCATATACATGCATATATGCTGCTGTGCACATTTGTTTGAAGCTTATCCTCAATATTGGGATTTCTTGTACGTTTGAGTTCATGAACTCTGTGCACAGCTTAGAGGGAACAGTGATTACAAAATATAATTAAAAACCCATCTTATCCCATCCCCATTTCAACCTCTCCAGTCTATTTCAACTCACATCCAATAAAAAAAAAATCACCCAGTCCCCTGTAAAAATCTAATTCCATTAAAATTCTTTACCGATCCCCAGTCTTCTCACAGTGAACTTCAACTAACCACATGAAAAAAATAACACAGTTGTTCTCTCTTCAACATGCCTTCAACTAGCCCAAAATGTGTCCATAGCTTTGACCTACAATGTCTAAAAGCCATAGAAAGAGCAACGCCATGTAAAACAGTAGCAAGGCACACCAAAAAAGAAATTGAGAGAAAGTTTGCTAAAAGGGCAAAAACTACTAGGAAAAACGTTTTCAAGAACATATGAGGCAAAAAAGTGAGGGACTTAGTTAGGCCACTAGATGACCATGGGGTAAAAGAGGAAAGAGAAGAAAATAGCAGAAAATGTTAATTAATTTTTACCTTGGTGTTTACTGGTGATGATTCTGAACAACTAAAACAAATCTCTGTGTTAATGGAAGATGTAATAGATCCAACTGACAAAGTCAAAAGTAACAAATCACCAGGACTGGTGGCTATTCACCACAGAGTTTTCAAAGAACTGAAACATGAAATTGCAGATGTGTTACTAGAAATCTGTAACCTATCATTTAAAACAGTTACATTTCTGGTAGACTAGAGAGAATCCAATGTAACACCAATTTTTAAAAAGAGTTCTAAGGGGCGTCCAGGAAACTAAAGACTGGTGAACATGATATCAATGTTAGGCATCTTGTAGAAGCTAGTCTAATAAACAGAATTGTTGGCCATATTGATAGACATGGCTTAATGGGGAAGAGTCAACATAGTTTTAAGAAAGGAAGTCTTGTTTTATGAATCTATTTGAAATTTTTGAAGGTGTAAATAAACATGTAGATAAACGGGAGTCGATTGATTTCTTATATTTGGATTTTCAGAAGGCATTTGAGAAAGTCACCCAAGAGATACTCCTCAGGAAATTAAAAAATCATGAGATAGGAGGCAATGTCCTGTTGTGGATTAGTAACTGATTAGTAGATAAGGACTAAATAGTCATTTTCCAATAAAGAAAGATAATTAGTGGAGTGCCTCATGGATCTGTACCGGGACCTGTGCTATTTAATATACTAAAAAATGATCTACAAAAAGGAATGAATGCAGAGATTCAATTTATGGATGACACATAAGTATTCAAAGTTGTTAATAAAGCAGCAGATTGTGAGGACCTGCAGAAGGACCTTGAGAAACTAGGAGACTGGGCATCTGAACAGCAGATGAAATGTAAAGTGAAAATGTGCAAAATGTGGTACAAAATATTATAATCCCAACTATAGTTCCACAATTCTAGGTTCTATATAAGGAGTCATCACCCAGGAAAAAGTCCTTGGAGTCTTTGTTGGCAATACATTGAAATCATCTCAGTGTGCAGTGGCAGTCAAAAGAGAAAATGTAATGTTAGGAATGATCTGAAAAGGAAAGGAGAATAAAATGGAAAATATCATATTGCTTTGCATTAATTCATGGTGCAATCACAACTTGAGTTTTGTGTGCATTTCTGGTTTCTCCACCTCATAAATGATATAGCAGAACTAGAAAAGATGCAGAGAAGGGCAACAAAAATGATAAAGGGAACGGAGCAGCTCCCTTTTGAAGAGACGCTGCACAGGTTAGGGCTCTTCAGCTTGGAAAAAAGACATCTGACAGGCAGTGGCATACAATGGGTCTCCAGCTATCACAATGCTTCCATTTGTGCCCTCTTCATCCTGCCCCCTTATTTTTCATAATAATACTTAAAGTTAGGGATGTGAATCATTTTTTGATGATTTAAAACAATCGTCAGATATATTTTAAATCGTCAAAAATCGTTAGAGCCGTGCTACTTTTGCCCTCACTATGTCATACGACCCGTATGACATAGTGAGGGCAAAAGTAGCGCCGGCGCCATTTTGAATATTGGCAATACGGCGTGAGTGCAGGAAGTCGCTCCCGGACCCCAGCTGGACTTTTGGCAAGTCTTGTGGGGGTCAGGAGGCCCAAGCTGGCCAAAAGTCCCTGGGGGTCCAGCGGGGGTCCGGGAGCGATCTCCTGCACTTGTGACGTCGGGTGACAGGAACCAAAATGGCGCCGGCGCCACCTTTCCCCTGTCATAATATAAGGGCAAAGGGCCACCGGCGCCATTTCTATTAACGCAGCCGTGGCCCGAGAGCGGGAGATCGCGGGAGATCGAGCTGGGACCCCCCCACTGGACCCCAGGTAATTTAAAACATTTTGGGGTGGTTCGGGAGGGTGGGGGATTTGTTTTAAAGGGTCGGGGTGGGTTTTAGGGTTGTTTTGGTGTGCAGGTTTTCCCACCCTCCCCCGGTAAAACGATTTTTTAACCAAAAAAACCATGACGATCAGATTCCCCCCCCCCCCCAGCCAAAATCAAACATTAAGACGATCGATCACACGATTCACATCCCTAGTGCTTACCACATATTTTTTCAACAAAGCAGGAAAAACTTATTCCTCTCCCAGTGTCTGCAGAAGGTGCCAGGCTTCTTCAGGAGTGTAGTAAATATAGTAACCACATGCTTTATCTTTAATTTTGCTGGCAATTGCAATGAAAAATGCACCTTCTTGGCAAACAAAACTTTACAGACAGGCGAAAAGTCTCTGCGGAACCCAGCCAGCTTTACAGAATATTCCTGAAAAATAAGGATCTTCCTCTCCCCTATCATAGGCTGGACTTCCCAATAGATCACTTACAAGACAGCTGTTTTATGCTGGAAATTGACAAAGTGAGCAATTACCACATGGGGCTTGTCCTGATTATCCTGTCGTGGGCCAACTCTGTGTGCCCTCTTGATAATCAGCGGGCCCACCAGCAGCTATTTTTATAAAAATTCCTGAAGTTCAGCATTTAGCAGGGTTTTCGGGAGGCCTATGAAGCGCAAATTTTTTACGGCACAAATGATATTCTAGGTCCTCCACCTTTACCTCCTATGTTTCTAGCTTTTCTCCCGCTTTATTCAATCTGCTGCCGGTATTATGAATGCCATCTTCCAGATCAGAGACTTGCTTGTTCACCGTGTCAAGCCTTTGCCTTGTAGTTTCAAGCAAACTTGGCAGCACTTCAAATTTTGCAAATACAGCCTCAAATTTACCATCCAGTTTCACATCAATTGCTTTTTTGACCGCGCAGGTAACTGCTTTGATCAGGGCGAATACGTCCATTATACCACATGCATCACCAGTTTTGCTGTCGGCCATTTTGAGGTCTGCCTGTTTCATCTTTTCTTTGTCTTTTTTAGCGACATGACCTGTTTCACTTTCTGCTGTCCTGAAATAGTTACTTCCCATTATAACTTGATGTAAATTTTGGCATTTAATATTGCAGGATTTGGCCCAATGGTGCTGTATAAGGGGGGAGGCCCGAGGAGCCAAGCCAAAATGCATCCGGCTTCCTTCACAGTATCACGTGATCCTTTTCAATTTTTTCTCCAGGCTTCAAATGTCATTGTAGTCCCGTTATCTAGTGATTTGCTTTTGTTTTTAATAACAATAAAAACAAAAAAATACTGATGAAAAGGTGGCAAAAACTATTATCGTGCATGATAATGACTTTTGTTTTTAATGATGGCATGGCAATATCAATGAGATTGCCTATTTCATTTCATATTGTTTCTAAACTGAAACGATAAAAAAAACTTCACAAAATGTGGTGTTTTTTTAAATTTTTCATTTAGTATGCACTATTTCAATTTAGTGTGCACTTAGAGGTTAATTTTAAAAGTATTGTTCGTGCAAAAATGCCCACATGTGCATGGGTGTAACAACTTCACCTCATACAGGAGAAGCTGGCAGTTGAGGCCTTCTGTTATTTTGACTTGCTCTCTCTCTCTCTCTCCTTCTCAGTTCTGTGCTGCCCATCCTCCAATCATGGAAGGGAGGAAGTCAACACCTAGAAGGAAGGAAGAAACAAGTCCCAGCCCCTGCCCGCTTTCAGGACCCACAACAAGGGAACAACACAGCCACAGATTTGTACTCCCTATTTTCCCCTGCGCTGACCCCATCATCACTTCCCCCCAGCATCCAGAGAGAGAAAAATAAAACACTTGTTCCCAGGCCCCAATCTTTAATAGAAGTCTCTGAGGAAACTGCAGCCAAGTGGCAGGCTTTAGCAATGTTAGTCCATTCCCTGGCAATCCAGTCTCTTCCACCAAGGTAAGAGAAAAAGGATAAAACTGCTTTTCTCCAGCACCAACCTTTAATAGCAGTCCCTGGGGAAACTTCACTAGAAGTTTAACATTCAGTTCGGTCTCTGACAACACAGCCCTTTTCTCTAGCAGTGTGAAACTGCTGGGGTTTCTACCTCCCACACCTCCCACTGAAACCCCTTCCAAATGCTGTTTCCAAGCCCCAGACTCAGCAGCCCTAGGTAAAAAAAACAAACAAAAAAAACCCTCCGGTTGGTCCTACCTCCCTATAGTCTACTCTGACGTATCCATTAGTTCCTCCTCCTCTCTGCCACTCATCCTTGAAGGCTCCTCCTCTTGTTGTTCCATCGCATCCGGTTCTGTTTCCTCCTCGTAATTTAACCTTCCCCCTCAATTCAGCCTCTTCCCAATCTAGGTCAAACTCTCCCCTTCCCCGCTGATTCCCTAGGAACCCAGAGCCTTTGGGCTTCATCCCTCCTACTTCCACGCCCCCCTGCCTCAGCAAAGGTGAACCTGGGACATCTTGTGCTGCAGGGTCGTTCCTGATACCTAGGTTTTTCTCTACCTCTGTCTAGCTCTCTGACTTTGCTCCAATAGCTTGGTAGGGACAGCAGGACATCCACCACAGTGGGTCATGTCTGAGCAGTGCGGTTTTTATGTTAAAAATATTTTTTGAATAAAATCAGCATACAAGAGACTTAACATACATTTAACTCATATACACATCAATCCATTAACATAGTCTCAACAAGTACACTAAGATCACATTTTATACATATTTTACCCACCGCCCCTAAATTTACAACCTATCCTAAACATAAACAGAAAGGGAGGACAGCAGTTCTGGGGATACAAAACAACTAAGCACCCCTTTCTCCCATGATATTATAGAAAACTAATCCCATCTGAGTCACCTAATTTGATAACCACCTTCAACTTTACTTCCCTCCACACACACACACCCCCCTCCACAAACCTACATCCAACCAGAAATTAACATATATGCAATCAAGGGGATAATGTAGTAGTATGTGATCCAATACCTTTTAGGTATACTCTATGTCAGCAAAATATCTGACACCCTTCAGGGATAGCAGCACGGATTTCAAAAACCCCAAAAGTACACACATATATACACATGTACACATCAAAATTAAAAGGGCAGAAAAGAGGCGGGGCCTGAACGGAGCATGGGTGTTACAGTGCGGAGCTGTTATGCACTAGAGATGTGAATCCGAACCGGTATCGGTTCAGATTCCGGTTCCAATTCACATTGTGAAATTTTTATCTTGCAGTCCGATAGGGTTTTTTTTTATCGGCTGCGCCCGAGCCGATAACCAAAAAATACAGCTGACTCATTAAAATAAGTTTGTTAGTATCCCCCCACCCTCCGGACCCCCCTCCCAAAAATCTTTTTTAAATATCTGGTGGTCCAGCGGGGGTTCCGGGAGCATTCTCCCACGCTCGGGCCATCAGCTGCCAGTAAACAAAATGGCACCGATGGCCCTTTGCCCTTAGCATGTGACAGGGTATCTGTGCCATTGGCCGGTCCCTGTCACATGGTAGGAGCAATGGATGGCCTGCGCCATCTTTAAAAATGGTGCGGGCCATCCAGTGCACCTACCATGTGACAGGGGCCGACCAATGGCACCGATAGCCCCTGTCACATGGTTAGGGCAAAGGGCCATCGGCACCACACTGCTCTGATCTCAGTGTTCTCCCTCTGGCTAGACATGGGCATGCAGGGCTAGTTGAAGGGAATGTCACGCAACAGAGAACAGCCCTCTGCTTTCTTCCCAGGCAAGGCGCAACAGCAGGAAGGGAGGTGTTGGGGCTGGGGTTAGAGCAGACTGAACAGACAAGAGAAGGACCACTCCGTTCCCTAATCCAGCCCCTCTTGTCCTATTGCTCCCCTTCCCTTTCTGTCCTGCAGGAAAAGAGGCTGGGATGGGATTGGAAAGGACAGAGGAGAGCAAAAAAGAAAGAACCACTCTGCTTCCTAATCCAGCCTCTCTCCTCTTGCTGTTTTTCTCCCCCTGCCAGGCAATCTACAGGGAACAGGGGGGAGTGAGTCAAATTTCCCAGTTGTGTGCACAAGCCCCGACGAGCAGGAACATTGATTGTTGGTGGTGAAATCCAGGCCGGTCAGTGCCCTCTCACAGTGTGACATCTGGGTCCATGGCCCCTCCTCGTCCTCCGACATGATAGAAGTTTATAAAATCATGAATGGGGTGGAACGGGTAGATAAAAGACAGTTATTTATCCTTTTAAATAAAGCTAAATAAGGCAGCACTCCATGAAACTAACAACCAGCAGATTTAAAACAAATTGCAAAACATACTTTTTCATTCAATGTGCATTACACAATCAAGCTGTGGAATCTGTTGCCAGAGGATGAGATCAAAGTGACCAGCATAAAAGGGTTTAAAAAAGGTTTGGACAAGTTCCTGGTAGAAAAGTCCATAAATTATTATAAGCCAGAAAGATTAGAGAAAGCTATAGCTATCTCTGGGAATGATTAGTGCAAAATAGATCTTTTTTGGGGGGATTTGTCTGGTACTTGAGACCTGGATTGGCTACTGTCAGAAACAGGGTGTTGGGCTCAATGGACCTTAGCTTGACATAACATGGCATATCTTATCTTCTTATGGGATTCTCAGGGTATTGAAGATCGCTATGAAGCTGTTAATGTCTTATGTAATTCAGAGCAAAGGCCAATCCTAAAAGGTGTATTTATGTGACATTTCTAAGAATTACAGGGCCTCTGTGTTGTATTTTTTTAGCCTAAGTGTTGAATAATTGTATTTACTGAAGATGACTGCTATTAACCATAGTTTTCTAAATCCTGATTTTGGAGAAATAGAGCCTTATATTAGTACTAGCATTACATATGGTAAAGATATATGGGAAAGATTTTCTTTCCATACACACAATAATGAAATGTTTAAAATGTACAGTAATGAAACAAATTGGGTTCATGCAAATTCCTGGGGCCTTCTTCTATGCCTAGCTGATAACATTGTGAAGAAAAAGGCAATTAAGATCTTACTGTGTTGTTGTGCTTACATTTAATGGGCCCCTTCTTTTCTGCTATGATGTTTTAGGTTAGGATAAAAAGAGATGGAATAGCAAAAAGCATTATGATATATTTGCCTGGCAAGGAATAATTAATCAAATATACGACAAAGAGATATGTAAATTTAATGCCACTTAAGCTGAGGTTTGGTTGCTATTTTGCTCCAGACTTATAACAATCTTTTCACTGATTAATTTTGGGAGATTTGATTGTTGGTGCTGGAGGATGAGACTGATGAAAGGATAGGATAGTAGTAGGGCAAAAACTCCTCTAGGGATTCTAGTCTATTGGGATAAAAGCCAGGGGATAAAGACATTGGATACTGGATATTTGTTATGTTATATGGGATTGATTTGGGACTAGAAAATACAGTTGGGTTGGAAGGATTATGGCAAGTCTGGGTTGGTAGCTATTGCATATCTCTAGGGTTGTTAGTGGCTAGGGATGTGAATCGTTTTTGAACGATTAAAATTATCGTCAGATAATTTTAAAATCGTCCTAAATTGTTAGAGTGCACAATACAATACAAATGCCCCCGATTTATCATCAGGGGCATTTGTATTGTATCGTTAAATAAGGCACGGGAATTATTTGGGGGAGGGCGGGAAAACCGGCACACCAAAACAACCCCTAAACCCACCCCGACCCTTTAAAATAAATTCCTTACCCTCCCCACCCTCCCGAACCCCCCCCAAAATGTTAAATTACCTAGTGGTCCAGTGGGGGGGAGGGGTCCCGGCGCGATCTCCCGCTCTCGGGCCATCGGCGCCATTTTGGCTGCCACTAATTAAAATGGCGCCGATGGCCCAATAAAAAAAAACCCCACCCGACCCTTTAAATCGACCCCCCTTAGCCTCCCCCATCCTCCCGACCCTTTTTTTTTTAGGGAGGCCGTTGCCACTAAAAAAAAAACCCACCTGACCCTTTAAATCGACCCCCCCCTCCCGAACCCCCCAAAACCTTTTAAAATTACCTGGTGGTCCAGGGGGGCCTCGGAGAGAGATTTCCCATTCCCAGGCATCAGCTGTTCTAAAAAAAAATGGCGCCGATGCCCCTTTGCCCTTATCATGTGACAGGGTATCCGTGCCATTGGCTGGCCCCTGTCACATGGTAGGAGCACTGGATGGCTGGCGCCATCTTTAAAGATGGCGCCGGCCATCTTTACTCATCAGCCCCTATTATAGAGTATAGTATAATAGGGGCTGATGAGTAAAGATGGCCGCCGCCATCTTTAAAGATGGCGCCGGCCAACAGCCCCATTATAGAGTATAGTATAATAGGGGCTGATGAGTAAAGATGGCCGGCGCCATCTAAAGGGGCTGATGAGTAAAGATGGCCAGCGCCATCTTTAAAGATGGCGCTGGCCATCCAGTGCTCCTACCATGTGACAGGGGCCGGCCAATGGCACGGATACCCTGTCACATGGTAAGGGCAAAGGGGCATCGGCACCATTTTTTTTAGAACAGCTGATGCCTGGGAACGGGAAATCTCTCCCCGAGGCCCCCCCTGGATCTCTCCTCTCCCCGAGACCCCTTGGATCTCTCCCCGAGGCCCCCCGAGACCCCCCTGGACCACCAGGTAATTTTAAAAGGTTTTGGGAGGGTCAGGAGGGTGGGGTCGATTTAAAGGGTCGGGTGGGTTGTTTTTTTTTAGCGGTGCGGGCCTCCCTAAAAAAAAAATTAGCGATGTGAATTGGAATTGGAAACGATTCCAATTCACATATCTTAATGATCAGATCCCCCCCCCCCCCCCCCCCCCCCAGCCGAATCTGATCGTTAAGACGATCTGGCACACGATTCACATCTCTATTGGCTAAGAGCAGAATCTGTTAAAACAGAATTATGTTCTTAGTTTTAGATGCTAAGGAATTTTTAAAATGGTTGATTGTTTCATAAAGTTGGCTGAAGGTTGTACCTTTATGCCATGTTATGTTGTTGTTTGTTTCTTTGTAACTCTCTAACAGTGCTATGGCTATAAAGCAAGGCATACATTTGAAGAATAAATTCATTTCAGACTGCTCAATACCACCTATTTTCTCCATTTTTATTCTCTCCATAGTTCCCTAGCTCTATATTAGCTAAACATATTGTATTTTCCATTTCCACTTTTAAATCTTAAATCAACAAGTTAAATTTTATGAATAAGGCAGTCAGTGACACCCCTGCCTGCTCTCCACAAAACTACTATTGCCTGAGAAAACTTGTTAGCTCAGGTAGCATGGAAAAATGCATCTTTTACCATTACTCTTCAGTTTGGGAGCTTGATGGGGAGATCAATTCAAAGTCTTGTAAATACCTGAGCTTCAGGATCCCAGGGTTCAGTAACTTATTAGGTCTGCTTCCTGGCAACTTGTGTTACATATAACCCTGAAAATATGATGTTATTAGAGCATGAAATATGGCCACAGGGTACAATTGCTATTTCCCTTTTCACCCACACTAAAATGTATAGAAAGACCTAAAAAGTGTTTGGCAATGGCAACTGCTACTATTTGCAGCTATGAGAAATCTTCACAGATTCTCACAAGTTTCTCCTTGTACTTTATTACACTGGCATCTGTACATCCTAGCAATTGCTTTGACTATACATTTTGAAGTCTGAAGTAAATAAGTAGTAGTTTTAGAGAACAAAGTCTCAACTGCATGTTGCTGATAGATGGAAAGATGTTTCATTGATATACCTATAGACTCTCCAGCAAACTTCAACAGAACTGCAAATACCCTTTACTAAAAAGGAAGATTAGCCAAGTTGCAGACATTAGCACACTCAGGGACATTTTTGAATTTGCTTGCAAATCCATTACTGCAGACAGAGAAATGCCAAATCCTTTCCTGGTCCTTTCTGACTACTTCACCCTAGTCTTCTGAGTGCCAGGCTCTTCTGGCTGCAATTCCTCAGCAAGCTTGAACATCTAGAAATGTTTCAGTCTTCTGATTCTAATCAGAATTATCCTTCTTTAGATATTTAGTTGCGCAGTCATGTTATGAATGGGGAAGGTGGTTTTTGAATGTTCTTGCAGGCCGAAGACTATGGGTATATTAGGGATGTGCAGACCAAAAGTTTTTGTTTTTTTTAATTTTTTATTTATGCCATATTTCAATAACAAAAAGAAAAAAGAATTAAAGATACATTATTAATAAGTCATAATACACATAACAATCTCCATAAACAAGAAATATGTATTTAGTATCTACTTAATTTTAAGCTGTAATCCACTAGGAGTTTTAATTTAAGGAAAATTAAGCGGAATTCAGGAAACTTAACAATTGAAAAAAAATAAGGTAGCGTCTGAACTTTCCTTTTATGCCTCTAAACCCATGGCCAAAGAATCTTGGGCTCGTGAATCCAAATAAACTCTTAATTGGGTAATATCGTAAAAAATAAATTTCTGATTTTGACACATAACTTCGTATTTACACGGGAACCTGACAAGCATTTTCCCTCCCATACGTTCCACCTCATTTTTCAATTCAAGGAATTTCTTCCTTCTTATCTGTGTTTGACGTGATAAGTCTGGGTAAATCCATATGGGGGCCCCGTGAAATTTCTCTAGCCTATTTCTCATAAACATGCGGAGTACTGAATCTCTGTCAGCCGGAAATACAAAAGATATATGCAATGTAGCTCTGGTTGCTATTTCTGTTTCTAGGGATGACTCGATCAATTCTGAAATATTCAATTGTGGTTCTATGGTCTTATTCTCAGGGTTTACACCCTTCTGCTTTCTTTCCACATAATATATTTTTGTAATGGGAGGGATAGCATTTTCTGACATTTTTAATACAGCGCTAAGATATTCTTTAAACATGTCTCTCGGTGTAATCATGTCATGTTTTGGAAAATTAAGAATTCTCAAGTTCAAATAGCGCAGCAAATTTTCAATTGTCTCAAGTCTTTTATCATACACAATTTCTATTTTAGAAATTTTTTGAGAACAACCCTGTAATTCGTTTATCCTCCTCTCCATATCTTGTTGTTTTCCATCAATTTTTGATGTTACAGTCTCAATTTTCATAAAACATTGATTTGTTAACTCAGTTGACTTAGTCAAATTTACTATAGCTGCTTCCAGCGATTTTAAAGCTGACCAAATAGAGCTCATTGTTATTTCTTCTGTTTCTCCTATTAATACTTGATCACCCACAGAGATTATGGATCCAGTTTGGCCCTTTTTGGCCCTGTCTTCTTCTCCTTCTATTTCAAGAAAAGAATCAGGTAAATCATTATTCGAAGAAAAAAACTGTGGAGGAGGAGGAGTCTTAGGGGCACCTGGTGTTAAGGATGTTTCGGCCAGGGGACTTGCCACCCACTCCATGGCAACTTCCCCAGCGGCCATATCCACCGGCTCTTTTACAGACGCTGGTGAGTAGAAAGATGATATCTGAGTTTGGATAGGCATAGGATTGGGAGATGAGGTTGTTACCTCCCTAATCCTAGCCTTCCTTTTAGTATGAGGCATAAATTGCACAAGTAATATATATCACAGTTTCTCAAACTTTCCACACTTCACCTTCCTTATTTATTTTTTCTCTTAGTGGAGGTTGGAGGTTTAGAGCGAGGGAAAAGGAAAGCATAAAAAAATTCTGACTCACAGTTCAAGTCGAGCTTTTTAAAGGCATTTCAAAATAGTTCAGTTCTTCCGAGCACTATTCCAAGATGGTCCCACTCCCCTGAGCGATGCGCCGGGACGGCGACGATGCGCTGAAGGGGGCTGGCTTTTATACCAGAGCCAGTCGCCCCTTGATGACGTCGGCGTGCAGCGATCCCGGAAGCAACAAGCAAACTTTCAGCATCCAGCGGGTAAAATAGTTTCTTCAATAAGGTAGCTCACCTCGCCTTCTCCGTCGTGCAAAGCCTCAGGAAATTACTCCCTCGCTCCTCCTCAAAGGGTACGCCGAAGGGGGTTGGCTTTTATACCAGAGCCAGTCGCCCCTTGATGACGTCGGCGTGCAGCGATCCCGGAAGCAACAAGCAAACTTTCAGCATCCAGCGGGTAAAATAGTTTCTTCAATAAGGTAGCTCACCTCGCCTTCTCCGTCGTGCAAAGCCTCAGGAAATTACTCCCTCGCTCCTCCTCAAAGGGTACGCCGAAGGGGGTTGGCTTTTATACCAGAGCCAGTCGCCCCTTGATGACGTCGGCGTGCAGCGATCCCGGAAGCAACAAGCAAACTTTCAGCGTCCAGCGGGTAAAATAGTTTCTTCAATAAGGTAGCTCACCTCGCCTTCTCCGTCGTGCAAAGCCTCAGGAAATTACTCCCTCGCTCCTCCTCAAAGGGTACGCCGAAGGGGGTTGGCTTTTATACCAGAGCCAGTCGCCCCTTGATGACGTCGGCGTGCAGCGATCCCGGAAGCAACAAGCAAACTTTCAGCGTCCAGCGGGTAAAATAGTTTCTTCAATAAGGTAGCTCACCTCGCCTTCTCCGTCGTGCAAAGCCTCAGGAAATTACTCCCTCGCTCCTCCTCAAAGGGTACGCCGAAGGGGGTTGGCTTTTATACCAGAGCCAGTCGCCCCTTGATGACGTCGGCGTGCAGCGATCCCGGAAGCAACAAGCAAACTTTCAGCATCCAGCGGGTAAAATAGTTTCTTCAATAAGGTAGCTCACCTCGCCTTCTCCGTCGTGCAAAGCCTCAGGAAATTACTCCCTTGCTCCTCCTCAAAGGGTACGCCGAAGGGGGTTGGCTTTTATACCAGAGCCAGTCGCCCCTTGATGACGTCGGCGTGCAGCGATCCCGGAAGCAACAAGCAAACTTTCAGCGTCCAGCGGGTAAAATAGTTTCTTCAATAAGGTAGCTCACCTCGCCTTCTCCGTCGTGCAAAGCCTCAGGAAATTACTCCCTCGCTCCTCCTCAAAGGGTACGCCGAAGGGGGTTGGCTTTTATACCAGAGCCAGTCGCCCCTTGATGACGTCGGCGTGCAGCGATTCCGGAAGCAACAAGCAAACTTTCAGCATCCAGCGGGTAAAATAGTTTCTTCAATAAGGTAGCTCACCTCGCCTTCTCCGTCGTGCAAAGCCTCAGGAAATTACTCCCTCGCTCCTCCTCAAAGGGTACGCCGAAGGGGGTTGGCTTTTATACCAGAGCCAGTCGCCCCTTGATGACGTCGGCGTGCAGAGATCCCGGAAGCAACAAGCAAACTTTCAGCGTCCAGCGGGTAAAATAGTTTCTTCAATAAGGTAGCTCACCTCGCCTTCTCCGTCGTGCAAAGCCTCAGGAAATTACTCCCTCGCTCCTCCTCGAGACCAAAGGTTTAAGTTCATAAGTCCATAAGTCGAAAGGGGGGGTCAATTTCGGTCAATATGGACATATGTACAATTCCATAAGTTGAGTCTATGTCCATACGTGCATACGTGCACCGATTCCCTAAATAATTATTTAAACCCCTCACCCTCCTTAATCCCCCCCCCAAGACTTACCAAAACTCCTGACCCCCCCAAGCTGGCCAAAAGTGCCGTTTGGGTCCAACGAGGGGTCCGGGAGCGGAACCACGGTTGACCACGTGACGTCGGCCTCACGTCGGAGTGACGCGACGTCACGTGATTCCCCGCGCGTCCCCTCCCAGACCCTCACGGAACTTTTGGCCAGCTTGGGGAGTTTTGGTAAGTCTTGGGGGGGGGGATTAAGGAGGGTGAGGGGTTTAAATTTTTATTTAGGATCAACAATCGCGATTTCCAACGTATTCAACATAGCTATGTTGAATAAGTTGGAAATCCGATCGTTTTCGCCTCATCACTTTTTTAAGTTAAAAAAAAAATTACGTTGCGTTTTACATATATGTTGAAAACGAATGCACACCCCTAGGGTATATAAATCCATTCTGGAAATACATACGTGTGCATGGAACCTGTACTGACATACATGCACAAAGTTACACCTACTTGGAAACAGGTGTAACTTTATGGAGGTCTATTTACACGCATACTTTAAAAAATGAAATATATGCAAGCAAATCATCTTTGTGCTCCCCACCTGTCCCTTCCCCCTGGAATGTCTCTTTGTACCAGAAGTAAAAGTATATACCAAATCACTTTGGCACGTCCTAATATGTGCACAACTGCCCAGGTAATCTTAAGAGGGTAAGTTTCAAACAGCATGCATAGGCTAAAGACAGTGGCTACTTTTTATCTACAGACTTTAGCCTGAAACTTCAAAGTGAATTTATGCGCTATAAATCCACTTTAACAATTTGCGGGTATGCACTAAACCAGTGCCAACATACATGCACAAAGTTAACCATGCTTGGGAGAAGTTATAAATTTGTACGTGTTCCCCTTTCCTTAACACCAGGGCACACTGAAACTACTGAGCAATAAACCATTCTGGGCATCCTCTGGAAAATGCAGATTTGTGCTGTGGGGAGGGGAGGGGAGCAGGATTTTCCTGTGAACCAGAGGGAATAACAAAGACAAAGGAAAAATAAAAAAGCTCCACCTCATGAACTGTGTTCCAAAACAAAAACAGTTTACTGGAGGAAAAATATAAGTCCAGCAGGTCTAAGTATAAAGGTAGTCAAGAACACAAAAACAGAAGTACAAAATCAGCACTCGGTCCCAAAATTGCAAAACTCAGAATAGCTCCTTTGTAGTCTACAAATGCAAATCCTCATGCACCTGAGTTGAACCACAGCAAGAAAGTGTATCTTCCCTTGAATCTGAAGGATCTCCTTCTCCCCAGATGTGGTCTCAGAATTTTAGGAATCCTCTTCCCACATTAACAAAGTAGAATATACGCAACAGTTCACTCAGTCCTTCCAGAGGAATAACAGAAAAATAAACTTCAGTGTATCCATTGGCTGGAACTCCTCATTTACTCCTCAGACTGTCAGTTGTCAAAGCTTCATTTTTTAAATTATGAATGGTCAGGTGACTTGTCTGCTGCTTAAGCCAGGCGATTTTTGCAGTGTTTTGCAGTCCATAGTGTTAAATGGTCTCGACTATTGCAGTGCTCTGTATGTAGGTCTTCTATCTAATTCTGTAAGCCCTTTTGCAACTTGCTCAAACTGCAGCTGCTCGTATGCTTATTGGATTTCCTATGTGGGACCAAATTACACCAATATTGTTTCACTTATAGTGGTTGCCGGTCAAATTTAGAATCCATTTCAAAATAGCATCCCTGACTCACAAAGTCATTTACAATAAACTCTGATTGTTGGACAAACACCATTCTCAGAATATACAAACCTTGAAGAACATCAAGATCAGAAGATAAGTGCTTATTGGAGTTTCCATCAATCAAGCTTGCTCGACTGGGCATGATGACAGACAGGGCTTTCTCAGTGGTCGGGCCCCTTATTTGGAATGCTTTGCAGACCACTTATGAACAATAGAATCGAATGACATGCTTAACAAATCCTTAAAACCTTTTTTGTTCAACCAAGCATATGATAAATAGCATCAAGATTATGATGCATATCTCCTGCAGCCATGCCTCGCTAGATACTAAGCTTTTCTGGGTGAGACATTTAAGGCCCGGCATCCATCAACCCTGGATTTTTGTCTCAGTATACCATTAATTATGTATTAATGTTGAGTTTACAAAGGTATTTCGTGGTATTTTGAACATTTAATCAGGAAGAGTTCAAGCTATATTTTTTTAATATGTTTTTCTTAATCTTATGAGCTGTTACTTTGTTTATTTGTGAACATTATGTATGTTTGAATTATTGTTATGCACTTTGAACGTCCTGTGCTTGTGGAGAAAATGGACTACAAATTTTTAATAAACTCAAACGTCTCCTGGAATTCCCTTCCATCCAGTTGAGATTGTGAGAGATACTTTCACAATAGACAGGAAACCAGGCCACAAACCTTCTTCTATCCTGGAGCACAGAAATCAATCGGACCCTTTCTGCCTTTCTCCAACTCCTTTGTTGACTCCTCTCATGGTTCTATGAGTGAACTCTATAGACTCCTGCTTACAGATTCACCTTATAGAGAATGGACTCTCCTGCTAACCCTGAATGACCACTACTCCCTTGGAACTTTGCATCGCTATAATATTCCCAGTTATACTTTATGGGAGAAATACCCTAAGGGCCAGATTTTTAAAATTACGCGCGGGGGTTACATTTGTGCGTGCTACCCAGTGCGCACAAATGTACACCCGATTTTATAACAGGGCAACCACAATTGGACATTGGTTTCCAAATGTGAGTGCAACCAGGACTTGTGCAGAATATAAGGGGCTGAGATGTTGTCATGCATTCAAAAGGGCCTTGAAGCTAATTTTCTCTGCATTGGAAGCCCTGGACCACTCTGAAATTTAAGCTTTCTAGGGAGAATTGGCCCAATAGGGTCTATTTTATTATTGTGTGCCCTTGGGGACAGTTATCAACATTCACCCACCCAGGGATTACAATAATGCAGATTTTGCAGCCACAGGTTACAATTGCTTATTTGATTTCTGGAATATGTCATAGTTTGAGTCCTTGCCTTCTCTGAATTTATTTTTGCTTTGACTAATTCTGAATGTATTATTCTTATGACCAGGCCTTGCATCTTTTCTGATGATGGACAATCATAAATTTTGGATACAATGGTTTAGGTTTATTTTGAGCACATGGCATTGTGGATGTTTGTATGCTGAATAGGGAGTGGGTTGTTGATTTAATTTAAAAAAAATGTATGTTTGAGTACGTGGTTTGTGGATGTCTGTACATCGAGTGGTGGATTGGTTGATGTCTTTATTAATTCAAAAAAATGTATTTTCATATTTTTATTTTGCTTGTTTAAAACTGTTATGGTTTTTCATTACTGCAAGGTGCCCTCAGTATTATACAGAAACACATAAAAAAAAAACCCAGCCCCTGCTGCCAAATATGAGTGTTTTGCAGGGGAACACGAGTTTAAGACTGAAGTCTCAAAGATGAATTAATAGGTAGGAAAAAGTGAAAGAGATCAAGCCTTAGCTCAACTAACAATCTATACAAGAAAAACAGGAAATGGGGTGACTGGCAGAGAGGCCCAGCATGTGAGTCTGAGGAAACCAAATATTTCCTTTTTCTATATTTTAGAATTCTAAATATAGCTACATTAATGTATCAGTAACCAGGGCAATCAAAATCAGCCTGGCCCATGTGCATCATGAGATCAGCAAAGAGCACCTGCTATTTGCTAGAGTTTTGAATTTGTAGGGCCAGCATGGAGGCGAAGCAGAACTGGCTCTCTCCCAGCGGGGTCCTCTTCTTTCTTTGACCATTGGTGGGATGGGGGTCCACTGGTGACCTCCTGGGCCTCTTCTTATTTTCACTGCTGGTGGGATGGGGTCAATCAGGGCCTCCTTGGCCTCTTCTTATTTTGACAACTGATGGGATTGGTTCCACTGGTGCTCTCCTGGACCTCCTTCTCTCTTTGGCTGCCACTCCCCTGGGTGTGCATACCTGGAAGCTCCAATAAGTTAAAACGTGTCAATTGGGGAGGAGTTCGTTAGCTAGAGGTATAGTTATGCATTCCCATTGGCTGTCTCCTTACTGTCTCCTTAGTTTGTGTTCACTAACTCTGAAATTAGGGAAACCCAAAATAAATACCTCCCAAACCATTATAAAAATGAAATTTGACAATTAATAACCCAAAAGTAAAATGACATGAAAAAAAAAATCAGTGCACATCCCTACGCATTGTGCCATATCTTATGTTTTCATTTTTTATTCATTTATATTTATTTATTTAAAAGGATTTATATACCGCTTTTACAACTAGATTGGTCGGTCAAAACGGTTTACATGTAAAAATATACATAGTTTAAACTTTAAAGATAAAAATAGAACAATATAAGTCTTAATAAAAAGAGATAATAAACTAACATAGTAACATAATAATGACAGCAGAAAAAGACCAAAATTGTCCTTCTAGTCTGCCCAGCAAGCTTCCCAAGGTAGTTACTGCTGCTCTGTACAGGTTAACCCCACGTTTCTGTTGGATGAAGAAGAGAGTTCTCAGATAGATATTCAGAGAGTCGATGACCGATGCCGTGACCCGTCCCAGAGGTTGGGTTTCGATGCTGGGACCTCAGCCCGGACCCAGCCCTGATGCCGCAACCTGGTCTGAAGGCCAGGTACCAATACTGGGGCCTTGGCCTAGGCCAGAGTCTGGATCCAGGACTGATGCTGTGACCCTGCCCCAAAGATGGATCCAGATGCTAGGGCCTCGGCCTAGACCCAGGCCAATGCCAATACTGGGCCCAGAAGTCAAGACCCAATGCCAGGGCCTTGGCCCAGACCCAGGCTTGATGCTGGGGCCTAGGTCCAGACCCAGGCCTCATGCCAGGGCCTGGTCTAGAGGATGGGGCCAGCATGTGGGACTTGGGTCAGGTCCAGGCCTAGAGCCTAAGCCTCATGCTGCCTCCTAGTTGTCATCTTATTTCTTCTGCCTCTGTCTACTGGGTTTACACTGGAGTAAATTTATTCCAGCAGATTCACCTCACTGGACGACACCATTTTGATGAACTGCAATTGTATATTGGGACCCAGCCTCTGGGTCAGGTTGTGGCATTAGGTCTGATTCGGGCTGAGGCCCCGGCATCGAAACCTGACCTCTGGGCTGGGTCACAGCATTGGTCATGGGTCCGGGCTGAGCTGCGGCATCAGGACTCAACTTTCGGGCCAGTTCGCAGCATCGGGCCTGGGTGCGGGCTCCACCCTAGACTGAAGCCCATGTGTCAGGACCTGGCCTTCGGGTTGGGTCACAGCATCAAGCCTGAGTTCAGCCAAGGCATCAACCATGTGTAGGCCGAGGATGCAGTATACCTAGGCCTCATCAGTGAATCTTCTCCAGACCAAGTTAGTGGGGCTGGGGGAGGGGGGGGGGGGAATCCTGGCCCTGGCATTTTTCTGGGTGAGAGTTCCCATTTTTTATTTTTGGCTCTTTTTCATTCTTTTGTTTATTGCTTGATTCGGTTTTTTTTCTCATGAATTAAATGAATCAAGCAATCCACAAACTGAAATTTGTGAGAAAAAAACTCCTGAAAATGAACAGAAGTGAAAACGAATATTTTTCCCTTGTATATTGTACTCAAAATGCATAACATAACTTTTTGAGTTTACATTTGCTGTCAAGCTGTTGCCTGTTCCTCAAATTTCCTTAGATCACATCATTCTGTTTTCCCTCTAGGGTATCCACTCTGTCACAGATCATAGTGTGGACAGTTTTCAAAGTCATTTAAACTGGTAAGAAGAATTTAAACTACATAAATTGACTTTCTGAAAATATTCGTCCCTCAGTATGATTAAAAGTATGCATGTTATTTAACATGCATACTTTTAACCATACTGAGTATGCATGTTATTCTATAAGGTGCCTAGTTTTATCCACATTAAGAAAAGGCATTCCTGGGAACATATTTTGCTCATGGGAGAAAAATTATAGGATCAATATTCAAAGCCATTTTATCACAGGTTATCTGACTAAATGGCAAATTTTGAATATTTTTTCCATAAAAAATGTTCTGAACTAAATTGCTACTTGAATTTTTCAATCTGTGGTTTATTTGTTATTGAACTTGGATTGCCAACTGGTTAGAGGGCTAAATAGTAAATTTTCTCAATGGAAAAAGTGGAGTGCCCCAAGGATCTGTTCTGGGACCACTGGTTTTTAATATACTTATAAATGACTTGGAAATGGGAACGAGTGAGGTGATCAAATTTTCTGAAGACACAAAATTATTCAAAGCTGTTAAATCACAAGAGAATTATGAGAAATTGCAAGAGGACATTGCAAAACTGGGAGACTGGGCATGCAAATGGCAAATGAAAGTTAATGTGGAAAGGGCACTTAGGGAAGAGTAACCCAAATTATAGCTATATAATGCAAAGTTCCACATTAGGAGTCACCACTCAGGAAAAGGAGCTAGGTGTCATCATTGAAAATACGTTAAAATATTCTGCTCAGTGTGCAGCAGCAGCTAAGAAAGTAAATCGAATATTAGGGAATATTAGGAAAGGAATGGAGAATACACAGAGAATATAATAAAGCTTCTGTTTCACTCCATGGTGTGACCTCATCTTGAGTATTGTGTGCAGTTCTGGTCACCACATCTCAAGAAAGATATAGCAGAATTAGAAAAGGTACAGATAAGGGCGACCAAAATGATAAAGGGGGTGGAACAATTCCCCTATGAGGAAAAGCTAAACAGGTTAGGATTATTCAGCTAAACAGGTTAGGACTCTTGAAGAAGAGATGGCCGAGGGGAGATATGACAGAGGTCTAAAAAAATAATGAGTGAAATGGAACGAGTAAATGTTAATCCTTTGTTTATTCTTTCAAAAACTACAAAAACCAGGGGACACAAAATGAAGTTACTAGGTAATACATTTAAAACTAATATTTTTTTTAAACAATGCATAATTAAGCTCTGGAATTTGTTACCAGAGAAAGTGATGAAAGCTATTAGTGTAACTTCACTTTAAAAGGTTTGGAAAAGTCCAGTAGAGTTGCAAAAATCCACTGCATATTCTTGGGATAGGCAGCTTGGAAGCAATCTACCCCTTGAGATCCTGTTAGGTACTTGTGACCTGGCTTGGCCACTGTTGGACACAGGATACTGGGCTTGATGGACATTTGGTCTGACCCAGAATGGCAAGTCTTATGTTCTTATTAAATTATAGGGGTGAATTTACTCATGCTGCTCATAATAAAAACTCATGCTGCTCATAATAAAAACTTTTTTAAATATATCCAAAGCAAGAAACCTGTGAGGGAGTCGATTGGACTATTAGATGACAGAGGGGTTAAAGGGGCTCTTAGAGAAGATAAGGCCATTGCAGAAAGACTAAATGAATTCTTTGCCTCCGGTTTACAAATGAGGATGTTGGGGAGATACCAGTTCCGGAGATGGTTTTCAGGGGTGATGAGTCAGACGAACTGAACGAAATCACTGTGAACCTGGAAGATATAGTAGGCCAAATTGACAAACTAAAGAGTAGCAAATCACCTGGACAGGATGGTATGCATACTAGGGTTCTGAAGGAACTAAAAAATGAAATGTTTGATCTATTAGTTAGAATTTGTAACCTATCATTAAAATCATCCATTGTACCTGAAGACTGGAGAGTGGCCAATGTATCCCCAATATTTAAAAAAGGCTCCAGGGGCGATCCGGGAAACTATAGACCAGTGAGCCTGATTTCAGTGCCGGGAAAAATAGTGGAAACTATTCTCAAGAAGAAAATTATAAAGCATATAGAAAGATATGATTTAATGCAACATAGTCAACATGGATTTACCCAAGGGAAGTCTTGCCTAACAAATATGCTTCATTTTTTTGAAGGGGTTAATAAACATGTGGATAAAGGTGTACCGGTAGATGTAGTGTATTTGGATTTTCAGAAGGCATTTGACAAAGACCCTCATGAGAGGCTTCTACGTAAACTAAAAAGTCATGGGATAGGAGGCGATGTCCTTTCGTGGATTACAAGCTGGTTAAAAGACAGGAAACAGAGAGTAGGATTAAATGGTCAATTTTCTCAGTGCAAAAGGGTAAACAGTGGAGTGCCTCAGGGATCTGTACTTGGACCAGTGCTTTTCAATATATATATAAATGATCTGGAAAGGAATACGACGAGTGAGGTTATCAAATTTGCAGATGATACAAAATTATTTAGAGTAGTTAAAACACAAGCAGACTGTGATACATTGCAGGAGGACCTTGCAAGACTTGAAGATTGGGCATCCAAATGGCAGATGAAATTTAATGTGGACAAGTGCAAGGTGTTGCATATAGGGAAAAATAACCGTTGCTGTAGTTACACAATGTTAGGTTCCATATTAGGAGCTACCACCCAGGAAAAAGATCTAGGCATCATAGTGGATAATACTTTAAAATCGTCAGCTCAGTGTGCTGCAGCAGTCAAAAAAGCAAATAGAATGTTAGGAATTGTTAGGAAGGGAATGGTTAATAGAACGGAAAATGTCATAATGCCTCTATATCGCTCCATGGTGAGACCACCCCTTGAATACTGTGTACAATTCTGGTCGCCGCATCTCAAAAAAGATATAGTTGCGATGGAGAAGGTACAGAGAAGGGCAACCAAAATGATAAAGGGGATGGAACAGCTTCCCTATGAGGATAGGCTGAAGAGATTAGGGCTATTCAGCTTGGAGAGGAGACGGCTGAGGGGGGATATGATAGAGGTCTTTAAGATCATGAGAGGTCTTCAACGAGTAGATGTGACTCGGTTATTTTCACTTTCGAATAATAGAAGGACTAGGGTGCATTCCATGAAGTTAGCAAGTAGCACATTTAAGACTAATCAGAGAAAATTCTTTTTCACTCAACGCACAATAAAGCTCTGGAATTTGTTGCCAGAGGATGTGATTAGTGCAGTTAGTGTAGCTGGGTTCAAAAAAGGTTTGGATTTCTTGGAGGAGAAGTCCATTAATGGCTATTAATCAATTTTTTCTTAGGGAATAGCCACTGCTATTAATTGCATCAGTAGCATGGGATCTTCTTAGTGTTTGGGTAATTGCCAGGTTCTTGTGGCCTGGTTTTGGCCTCTGTTGGAAGCAGGATGCTGGGCTTGATGGACCCTTGGTCTGACCCAGCATGGCAATTTCTTATGTTCTTATGTTCTTTTTCATCCTGCAGACTAGTCCATATAGATAGGATGCATCCTCTGACCAGCAGATGGAGGCATAGACAAAAATTCAAGAGCTGACCACTCCCTGAAAAAGCCCTGGTGCTGCCTCAGGAACTCAGAATGTCTCTCACTCAGCAGATGTGCTGACGTGTGGACTGGTGCTGCAACAGATATAGATACTTAGTAAGCAGCAGGAGCAGCAGAAGAGGACCGGAAGTCTCATCTGCATATTGTACCCAGCAACCCCTGGATAGAATTCCAGAGGTCACTACAAGTGAATCCAGGCTTCAGGCTCCACAGCCCCAGCTTCCAAAAGCTCTGCATCACTTGAAGCAGAAGAGGACTGGAAGGCTAATTTGTATATCCTACCTAGTAGCCCCTGGGAGAGGGTTCCAGAGGTCACCACTTTAGGCCCTACAGCTCAAGCTTCCAGAGGCCCCACACCACTTGCAGCAGAAGAGACCAGAAGGGTCATATGCATATCCTAACAAGCAGTCCCATGGAGAGGACTCCAGAGGTCACCATGAATGAATACAGGTTTCAGGCTCCACAGCCCCAGCTTCCAGAGGCTCTGCACCTCTTGCAGCAGAAGAGAACTGGAAGACTCATCTGTATATCCTAATCAGCAGCCCCTGGGAGAGGCCTCCAGAGGTCACCACAAGTGAATCCAGTTTCAGGCTCTACAGCCCAAAAGGCCCCACACCTCTTGCAGCAGAATGCTGAATCCTGCTGTGTCCCCAACACCGCCACTTGAGCCACACTTCAGAAATACACTTCTGCTGCCTCCCAGACCTAGGAAGCCATTTTGAGGGCCTCAATACCATCGATTAGGCCTTTGCGAGGCCACCTCGCATTAACAAATTGCTGCTGCCTCCCAAGCCTGAGAAGCTTTTCCGTGGGCTACAATACACCAATATTGAGTTCTGGTGTACTCCCAACACTTCCAGTTGGGCCACACTTTAACAAACACACTGATGCTGCCTCCCAGGCATAAGAAGCCATTTTGAGGGCTACAACATAGCAATGCTGAATCCTGCTGTGTCCCCAACACCACCAGTTAGGCCACATTTTAATAAACACATTGCTGCTGCCTGCCAAGTCTGAGAAGCTATTCTGAGGGCCTCTACACACCATTGCTGATTCCTGCTTTGTCCGCAACATTTCTAATAAGACCACATAGCCTGCTTCCTCATTCCATGTCTCCATAAACACCACTGGTGCCAAGATGCATTGACACCTTCTGTCTGCTTTGCCTTTACCAACATCAGAGGGGCCAACATGCACTGACAGCTTTTGCCTGCCTTGCCCATACCAAAATTACAGAGGCCAACATGCGCTAATACTTTCTGCCTGCCTTGCACTCTATACTACCACTACAGTCTGACCAATCTTGCTACCTCATCACATGTCCCCATCAACAAACTGGGTTCTGTCACATCCAGCTGGAGTTGGACTTAGCTTACTTCCTCCTGTCATGTCCCCATCAACAACACTCAGATTTTGTCCACTTGAATTTAACCAGATATTCAATTGCACTTTTCCCTAGCTATCTTACTTGCTCAGAGGGCTTTTTTTAAATTTTTTTAATAAAGTATATAAATATAAGTATTTAATGGAGCAATTTTCAAATACATTTACATGCATAAATCCACATTTGACATACAGTACTTAAATGGTCTTTTTGAAAATTACCATGGATGTTGTGTGCATTAAAGTTCACACAGAAGCAATTTTGAGTGCACTTTTACGTGGGATATAAAGAGGCATTCCCTGGGTGAGAGTTGGGGTGGGGTTATCATTTGCGTGCATGCTTTTGATTTTTCAACTGTTTGCACATAAATGATCACATGGACATTTACAGCTGCTCTCTAGTAGGCAGAAATGTGTACAACTGTGCCACACTGAGGTGCATGTGTAAGCCAGCTTTGAATGTTTATTTATTTCTTTATTTGTTTATTTATTTATTTAACGCTTTTTATATACCGGCATTCGTAGGACACATCATGTCGGTTTACAGATAACTGTGAAAGGAAATTACAATGAACGATGACAGAAGGCTAACTAGATAATATATGAAAGTACAATTGTATAGAGTCAACGAGCAGAAATACAACTTTGTTGAACTAAAAGGATTTTTAGGTTATCCATAATAAAATTTGATAAGCATATGAACTTATAGACAATATTAAGGAGGCAAATGCACTTATGTACAATTAAAAGCAGAGGCTAGGGGGGGCAGGGAGGGAGAGAGCGAGGAAGGAAAGAGCGGGGGGGTGCGGGGGATGAATGTGGGGCAGGGGAGCTGGAGTACTTTAGAGGAAAAAATTGCTGGGGGGGGGGAAGGGCGGGGTGGGGGGGGGAGGATGTGGGGCGCTGGGGAAGGTGCTGGGGCAAGGAGGGGGCTGGGGTGGTACGGGGGAGGTCAATGAGAAGGATTGCAAGGCAGGGCGGGAGCTGAAGTGGTTCAGAGGAGGTCATTGACTAGGAGTTGGGGTATGCCTGTTTAAAGAGCCACGTCTTGATTCCTTTTTTGAAAGGCTAAAGTTAAGGCTAAAGTCCTCAAGCACTCTGTACAGTCCTAGGTTGTTACAAAATTGACTTCTTATGCTTAGCCCACAGAGGTTGGCTGTCTGTCAGTAATTTTGTGGCCTTCACATGCATGTGTCAATGTGCATGCACAGCCTACCATCGTAGGCTCATACTCTCTGATGTATGCATGTACCTTCAGGGATATGCACATACCTTGGGATTTACATGTGTACATGCAGCTATGTACAGTCGTCAGAACTCATGCATGAGGACTGGTGGGGTTCATATGCATGCAAAAGTGGGTGTGCCCTCCCTGCCACTGGTGCATGCTGTTTGGAAAGCCAGGAGGCTGCTGGGCCAGAGGCAGGCAGAAGGATATCTGGGGTGATGGGACTGGAAAGAGGAAGAGCGACTTCAAGGGCCACAAGATGGGAGGCGGGCACAACGACTCCTGAGGCCAGAGGAATTCCAAGCCATGAATGGGTAGGCGGAGTTAAAGAAAAACAAGTGCTCAAGTCGGCCTGAGGAGAAGGATGAGAGTCCACAGGTTGAGCAGGGAAAAGAGGGATGAGAGTGCTAGAGTCAAGCAATGTCTGCTAGTGTGTATATATATTTTATATTTATAGATATAGATATACACAATATATATTTACAGAGCACTGCCGCCCCCAGCTGATTCATCAAATAACTGACACAAGAAGGAAAGTGAATGTAAATATTATCTGTGATGGATTTCTCTTACAAATGTATTATAAAATTGCTGCTCGTTGTGATAAATATTTGCTAATACCGTTCCCTAAATTAGCACTCTGTAGACTTAGATATTTCATCTTTAAATACTTTAAAAACAAAGTATTCACAAAACGCGTGGGGGGCACACCACATTCTCATGTCTGAGGCCCGGTTGATGCTAGTAGCATGAGAGTGGATTAGTGCATTAGATCTTGGAAGGAGTGATGTACCACAGTACTAACTTTCATACACTAACTTCAGTAAAAAGTTTATCTTTCAAACAATGACTCTGCTTTGTTGAATTACAAACAAGAGGAGTGTGTATATATATATATATTTTTTTTTTTTTTTCCCACCATAACAACTTTCAACATATACAGAAATACTAAAATCCTGAAACTGACTTGGAGGTCCTTAGAATAAGTGAAAAGGCATCTGGAGCCAGTATTCATGTTTTCTACTGCCAATATATTACACATAACAAGAAATTAAATATTACAGAACCAGTGTCAAATGACTTCTGTCAATAAGATTCAATGTAATACACTGCACAAAACCTGCCGCAAATTTTTGCACAGGTAATTACTCATGCTTTTCCGCATTAATCCTACACACGTATGTAAAACGTGTTTAGCGAGGAAAATACATGTGCACATACCCGCGCAATAACCCACAGCAGGTTTTGCACGAGTGCATCCATGTAAAGGAGGTAATTATCTATTCACAGACTATGCGGGAATCCATGCTAGCAGGGAGATCATTTAGTGTGGGGTTTTTAAAGCGGGTTTTTTTTTAGCACCTGGGTCAGGGCAGGAGTTAAGAGAAAGCTCTGAGGTTCTGGGTGGTGTTGGTGCTTCTCTGTAGCCCCCAGAGATTGCCAGTCCATATGTCCCGGCTCCTGTTCTCTCCTGGCAGAGCTTATCCAAACTGATTGGCCCTGGGTGCCCAGTGAGGAAAAGTCTGCATGGACACACAACCACACTAATGCTAGCAATCAAGTAAAAGGACCGGTAGCAGCTGAAACAATTTATTTTTTAATAACATGGGGCCATGTAATCAGAAGTAAGTTAGAAATACCCCATGCACGTCTGCAACATTTTTTCAGTTGTGCCTATTTTAGTGTGGGTTTTTCCCATGGATTTCTGCATCAGGGATTTTATGCGGGTATCGGTGCATGCATTTGGTCTTTGGTGCATTTGTTAATGCATATTTAATTTGCATGCCATTCCATCCCATGCATTCTATTACATCCCATGGAGGCGGCTACTTTTGCCATGCTCACTAAAACAAAATATGTGCAAAACATTTGCACTGATTTCTATGTGAGTCTTCTACACCAGCCCCAATATGTTATAATAATATGTTATGTTATAATTATTACTAAATGCTACTACTAACGTAAATATCTAAAAATGTTATTACTAATGTAAATATCTACATCCTATGTTATCCTCGCCCTTTCTTCTCTTTTCCCAGTTCTAGTACCTTGTTATTTGTAACTGCTTCCTCCTCACTAATAGATTACTCAATTTGTTATTTGTACACCCCTGTTTTATGTAAACCGGCATGATGTGATTGTATCATGAATGCCGGTATATAAAAATTTTAAATAAATAAAATAAATAAATAATTAAACAGAGTAGCAAATATTCTGAATACTATTATTCAGTGGAATAAAAGTTAATCATGATGAGTAACTAGAGTCATATAACAACGCTCTAAATTTGGCTACACATTATATTTGCCCTGCATTTATCAGGCAAACAACTGAACGGGGAATTAATTTAGTGCAATAGGTTCTGGTGTTCGGTAGCACTCGTGAATATGATAACCATATGATGGTTATAACAATTTTACTAGTGTATACCATTTTTAATTTCAAAATGCATAATTTTTTATCTCTCAACCCCCCCCCCCCCCTTTTTTTTTTTTATTTAAACCCGCAGTGGATTGCAAGGAACTACAAAAGGACCTTACGAAACTAGGAGACTGGACTATTGAATAGCAGATGAAATGTAATGTAAACTGCAAAGTGCTGCATTAAAGGGTCAATTTTAAGACCTGTGTGTGTGTGTGTGCTTCCCGGCACATGCACATGGACGCAACGATTCTATAACATGCTCGTGTTGCCACGTGCTGGTTGGCTGCCGGCGAGCACTTCCCCAGGACAGGGTCTAATGACCAATGTCCCAGTCGGCCCCCGCCCCCACCACGCCCACAGGCCTGCCCCTTTAACATAGCCTGGCACTTTGGTGAATATCAGGGGATACGCGCGTGGCCAGGCCATTTGTAAAATGCACGTGGTTCGCACACGGCCCGGCCACACGCGTATCTCCCTGTTTTGACACGCATGAGCTTTTAAAATTTGGCCCATAGGGAATAATAATCCCAGCTATAGGTATACAATGCTGGGTTCTGTGTTGGAAGTCACTACACAGGAAAAGGACCCTGGAGTCCTTGTGGACAATATTTTTAAATCTTTGACTTAAATCTCAGCAATGGTTAAAAAAAAAACCAAATTGAATATTATGAATGACCTGAAAAGGAATGGAAAATAAAACGTAAAGGGGCAGATTTTCAAAGGGTTACGCGCATAACCCCGAAACACTGTCCCTGCACGCACCGAGCCTATCTTGCATAGGCTTGGCAGCACGCGCAAGCTCTGGGACGCGAGTATGTCCCGGGGCTTGCAAAAAGGGGCAGGTCGTAGGCAGTCCTGGGCGGTCCGGGGGGCAGGGCGAAGGCGTGGCCGGAGCCTCCAGGCACAGCGGCCATTTGCCACTGTGCCTGGGATCGCAGGCCAGCCGTCAGCTGGCATGCGTCAGTTACGCCTGCCAGTAGGCAGGCGCAACTTCAACAAAGGCAAAGGGGGGTTTAGGTAGGGGAAGGGAGGGGAAGGTGGGGGGAGGCGGAGGGAATGGAGGAAGACTGCGTGGCTCGGCACGCACAAGTTGCACAATTGTGCACCCCCTTGCATGCGCCAACCCTGGACTTTATAACATGCATGTGGCTGCGCGCGCATGTTATAAAATCGGGCGTAGATTTGTTTGCGCCGGGAAGCGCGAACAAATCTATGCCTGCGCGCAGGTTTTAAGATCTGCCCCAAAGTGTAATATTGCTTCTATATTGATCCATTGTGCAACTACACCCTGAGTGTTGTGTGCAGTTCTGGTTGCCCCATCTCATGAAAGACATGGCAGAATTAGAAAAGGTGCAGAAGAGGGTGACAAAAATGATATTGGAACATCTTTCCTATGATGAGAGGTTATGCAGGCTAGGGCTCTTCAGCTTGGAAAAGAGAAGGTTGAGAGGGGACATGATAGAAGTTAATAAAATCATGAGTGGGGTGGAATGGTCAAATAAAGGATGATTATTTACCCTCTCAAATAATACTAAAACAAGGGGACACTCCATGAAACTAACAACCAGCAGATTCAAAACGAATTGAAGAAATTACTTTTTCACTGAGCACACTATCAAGCTGTGGAATCCGTTGCTATGGGCTGTGATCAAGGTGACTATCATAGTGGGGTTTAAAAGAGGCTAGGTCAGGTTCCTGGAGGAACAGTCCATAACACATTATTAGCCAAGTAGACTAATGATAGCTGTTGCTATTCCTGGGAGTGAATAACAGGAATTAGATCTACTTTATGGGATCTGCCAAGTACTTGTGATCTGGATTGGCCCCTGTTGGAGACAGGATGCTGGGCTCATTGGAACTTAGTCTGACCCAGTATGGCATGTTCTTATGTTCTTATTAATGGTGAAGTTTAAGTTTTCAGCAACTCCCTTTGACTATGTTATTCTCTGTGTTCACTGATGTGATATAAGTTCAATTCTTGACCCACAGATGAAACCATGAGTATTGCAGGTAAAACCTGCAGATAATGCGATTGTAGAATCGGTCTGTTTTCTCTTGTTCCGTTCTTTATTATTTTATTTATTTATGGATATTTGATATACTGCCTTTTACCAGGAATGGTCTCAAGGCAGATTACAATCAAATTAACAACATATAATTTACAAATTCACACACAGACAAATTGCAACTTAAATATATTACAGTGTGTTCACTTTCCTTTTGTGCTTGTGTACACTTAATTTCCAAGTTTTGCATGGTCAAGTGTTAGAGCTACTGTCAGCTGATCTTATTCAATGTCATACTTTCCCAGATTGTGAGGTCTACCATGCAGAGTTTAAGATTATGCTTAAACATGTCCTAGAATCCATGGCATAGTTTTCCTGTGCTCTGTGCCCACTTTTCAGATGGTCCTAGAACACAACTTTATGAATTGCGGTGTCCTCCATCCTTATGACTTGACCAGCCCACCAGAACTGGGCTTTCACCACCATGTTTCCCATACTGGAAATGTGGTACTTTTCAAGGATTTCTCTATTGGAAATTCTGCCTTGCCATTTATATTACAGATGGACTTCAAGAAGTATTGGAAGAATTGCTCAGGTTACCTGAGGTATATCATCCAGGATTCACATCTATACAACAATGTAAACAATCCTACTTCTTGGTACACATTGTTTTTGGTAGGCAGTATTAATTAACCTCTTTCATCTCATAAATGATGATAAAGCCTGCCAAAAGAAGAACTTGACCTGGAAATGTGTTGTATAATCATGTTATCAGTTTTGGCAGTGTTGGAAAAATACTTCCAGTATAACAAAATGTGTCAGCTGCATTTGAATACCCTGAAAGAGAAGTGCAGGCTCCATTATAGGCTTTAGATGGAGCTGACTGTGTCTAGTAAGAAAGAGAATGGAGAAAAAACAAAAATACTACCACACTAAATAATTATCGGAACAACTTAGCTCAATATAAAAATATCATCAACAATGCGAAAAAGGAATTCTCCAACAAAATCTCCAAATTTCATCATAACCCCAGAATGTTATTCGCAATAGTTCAGAAACTTATCTAAACCACCCAAGAGTCTTCATGCACCAAACATGGAAGTGACGACTTTGCTGATTTCTTCAACAACAAAATATCTCATCTAATCCAATTCAACATAACCAACAACAACCAGAATACCAAACTTAACAACAAGATAACCTCATCATGGTCAAACTTTGACACTGCCTCCACCATTGAAATTCAATTTATAATAAATAAAATGAACCCTGCCAGCCATCCAGTAGACAACATCCCAATAACAACCCTCAAATCAATTGAACCTACCATACCAAAAACCATCACCAAAATTGTCAATTTATCACTGACCGAAGGCAACTACCCCAAATGCCTCAAATCTGCTGTCATCAAACCAATCCTTAAAAAGAACAACCTAGATCCGGAAATCCTTTCCAACTACTGTCCCATATCAAACCTCTCGTTCATAGCCAAAACCATTGAAAAAGTCGTACACACTCAACTAGATGACTATCTGGAGACAAACAGCATCCTATCTCCATCCCAATATGGTTTTAGAAAAAACCTAAACACAGAATCTCTCCTCATCTCTCTAAATGACATTATTATAAGAGGCTTTGACAAAGGTGAAAAATACTTGCTCATTCTTCTTGACCTTTCAGCCGCCTTCGACACAATGAACCACAATATACTATTGGAGCGACTATCCCAAATTGGTTTAACTGGCAATACCTTACGTTGGTTTTCTTCCTATTTATCTGATCGAACATACCAAGTATTAATCAACAACAACCTATCAAAAATAATCAACCTCAACACCGGAGTCCCTCAAGGATCAGCTTTATCAGCCACCCTTTTCAACATATACCTTCTCCCCATTTGCCAACTACTAAAAGAATATGAAATCACACACTTCCTTTACGCTGATGACATTCACCTCCTCATTCCCCTACAAAATTCGATTGAAGACACCTACAAGAAAACCTCAGAACTACTTATCTCAATCAAACATCTCCTAAATTCCCTGAAACTCATAATCAACTTTGACAAAACTGAAATAATACTCATGGATAAAAAACCCAATCCAACTCCGCCACCCCTGACAATACTTGACAAACAAATGATAACTATACTCCCTACCACCCACACCAGGAACCTTGGAGATATCATTGATAAAGAACGTTCTTTCAAGAACCACATAGCAAATAAAACTAAAGAAGGATACCACAGACTCCTAACCCTAAGACACCTGAAACCATTTCTCAACCCCTATGATTTCAGAACTGTACTTCAACTTCTTATCTTCTCCACCTTTGACTATTGCAATTCCTTACTAATTGGAATACCTTTTTTATCCATCAAACCACTCCAAATACTGCAGAACTCAGCCGCCAGAGTCCTAACTGGAACAAAAAGAAATGAACACATAACACCAATATTGACCTCACTTCACTGGCTCCCTATTACTGCACATATTGCTAACAAGTCAATGACCATAATCCACAAAATTCTAAACAATGATCATCAAGGTCTTAACACCCTTAACATATTCCCTCAAAATCCTCCAAGAAACCTACGCTCTAATAACTCAGGCTACCTAAACATTCCCCCTATCAAATATGCACATCTGGCAACCACAAGAGAAAGAGCCTTTTCAATTGCTTCACCTAAACTTTGGAACACCCTACCTAAATTCCTGAGAACCCAACATGACCTAAAAATATTCAAAAAGGACCTAAAAACACTAATGTTCCGCAAATTCTACACTGACCCTCAGACATCTGATCATTCCAACTCTCAACTGAACTCTCAGTTATAAACCTCTTAATACATTCTCTTCACCCTGAACTGCATACCCTCCTCTTCTAACCTAATAATGCTCTCTGGACTTGATATGCTTATTTCTGATATTGTTCAAATTGTTTTATTGTTGCACAACTGCTAAGAAAATATATAACGTTCACATTGTTTTTTCTGTTACACAACTGCTAAGAAAAATGTATATTTTTGTAAACTGTTATGATGGCTCTACCAAATGACGGTATATAAAACTCAACAAATAAATAAATAAATAAATAGTAAGCCCAAAATGTCTAGATGCCTGAGCAAACTGGTCTATGATGAATTGCCATGGCTGAGGTTTAAATTTGTATTTAATTTGGCAGGCCTGGATTAAGGCAGCATGCGCCCATAGGGGTAGATTTTCAGAGCCCTGCTCGCCTAAATCCGCCCAAAACCGGGCGGATTTAGGCGAGCAGGGCCCTGCGCGCCGGGAAGCCTATTTTACATAGGCCTCCCGGCGCGCGCAGAGCCCCGGGACTCGCGTAAGTCCCGGGGTTCTCGGAGGGGGGCGTGTCGGGGGCGTGTCGGGGGGCGGGCCCGGTCGTCGCGGCGTTTCGGGGGCGTGCCGGCAGCGTTTTGGGGGCGGGCACGGGGGCGTGGCTACGGCCAGGGGCGTGGCCGCGCCCTCCGTACCCGCCCCCAGGTCGCGGCCCGGCGCGCAGGAGGCCCGCTGGCGCGCGGGGATTTACGCCTCCCTCCGGGAGGCGTAAATCCCCCGACAAAGGTAAGGGGGGGGTTTAGACAGGGCCGGGTAGGTGGGTTAGGTAGGGGAAGGGAGGGTAAGGTGAGGGGAGGGCAAAGGAAAGTTCCCTCCGAGGCCGCTCCGATTTCGGAGCGGCCTTGGAGGGAACGGGGGGAGGCAGCGCGGCTCGGCGCGCGCAGGCTATACAAAATCGATAGCCTTGCGCGCGCCGATCCAGGATTTTAGTGGATACGCGCGGCTCCGCGCGTATCTACTAAAATCCAGCGTACTTTTGTTTGCGCCTGGAGCGCAAACAAAAGTAGGCTATTCGCGCTCGTCTGAAAATCTACCCCATAGGCAATAAGGGAAAGGGAGTCATTTTCCCCTTCCTCCCTGCAGGGGAAGGGGGATAGGGGCAATCCCTTCTGTCCAATTCCCCCTCTCTTCTCACCTTCATGACAAGGCACCACTTCTTTTGTTTAGCAGAGCTTATAGATAAAAAAAAAAAATCAGCATGAGGCCATCAGCATCTCTCAAGCACTGATGGACTCTGCAGCACCCTGTCCCTACCTCCTGCGCAGCTTCCTATTACCATGGAAACTTGTGCAAGGGCTTAGGCTTCACAGAGTTTGTCAGCATGCAAAGGCTGCTGAAGGCCTCATGCTGATTTGTTCTTCATCTTTTGGCGCAGTTAAATGAGATAAGTGGTGCCATGATGGCAGGCTCTTATTTAGGGATTGAGTGGCAGCGATGATTCAGCACCTATATGAATTTAGCACGGGAGGCAGTTGTCTATGTTGCTTATGCCTAAATATGGGCCTGTAATTTGGAGATAGTGAGCCTTCTTTCCTGGTGACTTGTCAGTGATGTACACGGATGGTTACTTTCGGACTGGTGCACACGGGCACATTGATGGGCGCCCAGTGGAGACTGTGTTTTTATAGCTGGACGTGCATACATGTGCCCCTAAATTTAAATAGTTGTGCATCATGGTGCACAAATCCCACTTTTACTGTTATAGGAGATTTTAAAAAGGGCACTTGCCCACGCCATTGCTAGTTTTCCAGTTCATACACCAGTTCACCCAGTTAAGAACTAGGTCCTGTAAACTCCCCCTTGTTGAATAGCTTACACTCCCCCCAGTTACCCTAGACCCTTAAATCTAGGTATGCCTAGTTTTAAATGTTTTTAAACTTACACCTCATCCCTAGCAGAAGTAAATTTACGCAACACTGGACCTGGGCGCATGGCCAGGCACGGAAGTATGTATGCGCAAATCTCTTGGCCACGCCCGTGCCCTGTCCAAATCACACCCACTCCATGGCCCTCTTTGAATCCGAGTGAATCCAGCAGGAGATACACAGACAATCAGACAGCTTTTAAAATATGGTGGGTGAGCACCAGCTCGATTTGTGTGAACATCTCCCGATTTTTGGTGTGTGCCGGGCTTTTAAAATTCACTTTTAAGGGGGGTGCCAAAATCTGCCCCTTTCTAGCCATGTTCCACTTTGCCTTTATGTCATCAGCAGCATCAACTGGTCTGCTTGCCAGCAGTGTTGGGCCTTACCTCCCCCTATGTCTGATGTCAGTGTAGTGAGACCTGTAATGAAGTGTATAACTTCCCATTGGGAGAGATCAATTGACTTAACTAAACTCCTGTGCCCAGGTGACACAGGGGATGTTTTGGAGAGTCTCCCTTAGCACAGGGCTGAGGAAGTAGGTGTCCTTGCAGAGGACAATTGGTGGGCCTATGTCCTTCCACAGGGAAGACCTGGGGGAAAGATTTTGCCGGAAGAGGATTTCTGGAGAAGAGTGACAGCCAGGACCAGGGAAGATGCTGGGAACAACAGAGGTGCTCATATCTTACTGGACAGAGGAAAGTAAATAAGAGATTAGGAAGAATACCACAGTTGTCCCTGAAGAGAGCTGAAGAAACTATAACCTGAGAAGTGGGGTTTGCAGTTGGGAGTTCTTGAAGGGGAAGAAACTGGAGGAAACTGAGATTACTTTTTGTGTGCTTTAATTCTGGACTTTTGACTTCATGCTCATTTCACCAGTAAAGACTTTATTTTTGAACAACAGTTCCAAGTGTCCTATCTTGTGATTTTTGTGCATTGGCTGGGTAGAGAGCAAAAGCGCACCAGACTAAGTAAAACCCTAAGGGCTTTGAAAAGCAAGTTTTTTGCCCCTTTGTGCGGGAACCCCTTGAGGTCATGGTGCCTTGCATGGTCTGTGACCCTCCCTTTGTGTCCCTATGCCCAAGGATTGACCAGGTCAGGAGTTACAATACATACTGTGAAATTTGTGCATCTTATCTAAAGCTTGAGCTATCTCTATACCATTTTGTAGTCCCTACAAGATTTGTAGTCCCTACAAGAACTTCGGTATATAAAAATTAAAAATAAATAAATAAATAAATAAAATAAATTAATTTTCATTGAACTAGTCCTGATATTTCATTTTAAAAAATGTCAAGAACATCAAACATTTACAAAGTAGGTTGTATTGCAAAATTTGCTACATGCCATTTCACAGACTGTGTGCAGGAAGCCAGTACAGCCAATTTATATAGAAGTTTCTCCTAAATTTTTAGATCTTCAAGTTTAGCTATGTTTAACTTCTTTGAAGGTTTCTGTCTGTGATACTGTCAAAGCATCCAGGAGGTGAAAACACCAGCATAATTCATTGTGAGTCCGTTTGGGGGCAGAATAGGGGGTTTTAATGACGTGACTATGGTGGATCTGCATCCTGTGCATCTCAAGTGTTTTTATTCAAATACTTATGGTAAATATGTTATGGTTATGGTTCACTGTTTATTGTTAATTTATTGTTAATGTATCTGTTCCCTGTAAACCGATTTGATTTGATTTGTATCACGAAAGTCGGTATAGAAAAGCTTTAAATAAATAAATAAATAAATAAATAAGTAAATATGATTTTCTCAAATCTGAATATCTCCTGAATAGACCCTTTTATTATGGCTGCTATTCAGGAAAACCCAAATATCTGCCACTGAAAAGGTTAAAGTGGCAGGGGTGAATTGACATTGCCTAATAGGGTCATTTATTAAAACGTGATGTGGGGTTATCACATGCGTTACAGCATTATCGCACATTATAACGCCCTACTGTATGCGATAACTACCACATTTTAGTGGTAACATTTAAATGAGGGAAAGGGGAGGGGTTAGGGAAATGTTTTTTCCGGTATCGCTGTGGGCGATAATGTTTTAGACATTATCGCCGGCAGTAGCACAGGAAATAACACCACATTTTACGGTGGTGCTATGGGGGCGATAGGTGCACCATGTTGCAACCGAGGCAGGCGAAAACGCACCAGCATGATGCAGCTAGGTGCACACTATTGCCCCACCCCCACCCGTTTTTCCTTCGCGGCTCATCATTCCGCTGTAAATATTACGGAATGATGAATTCCCCTATAAGGTAGCTACTTCTGTACTATTTCTGTTTTTCAAGCACTTTCTGCAAGGAAACCTCTCCTTGACCCCTGTCTAGTTTCATTATAAGTTAAAATTATTAGTTTTTCAGTACTGAAATATTCGAGAGGAGTGGTAGTGACTGAGCATGATAGAAGGGTCTTTCCCCCAAAAGGGATGGGAGCAGGTTCTGGATATAAAAGTTGACTCTAAGGTTCAGAAGGAGGCATTCTGGAGCCATAGCTTGGAGTTAGAAGGGTCCTGGATGAGTGTGTGTGAGGTTTCTTTCTGGAGATCAAGGAGGGCAACCATGGAGTTGGGCCCTGTCCTGACATCTCTTGATTTGCTGGAGAGAGGAGTTTTCGCTGGTATTGAGATTAGGCCATCTGGGAGTATCAGGAGCCCTAACCTACAGGGACAACATCTTTCAGGGGAAAAGCTGAAACCATAGAGCATTTGGCTAAATGAGAAAAGGATTCCCCTTTTTTCACTGGCACCTGGGAGAATAAAGAGGTCCTAGTGGGAACCTAAGAAGGAAAATGTTCTATCAGGCAGCATGAGGAGGAAGTTAACAATTCTGGAGATTTGTGAACTGTATAAGAAGCTGCTTTTTTTTTTTTTTTGGCCTTTTTCTGGACTTTCATACTTGGACTTTTTATACATTCTTTTTCTTGTTTTGGAACACAGCCTTCTGCATGGACAAGATAAGTGTGGTATCTTTTTCTGGTGATCCCCCTGGGCCCTTTTTCCAGTTGCTGCACCAAGTTGCTTTTATTCAGCATCTCTGAAGGGAAGGGGGGGAAGTTACATCTCTTTCTTTGGTTGTTATAAATAAACAGGTTTTTTTGCTTGAAAGACTGATTGATCCGAGTATTCATCACACCACTTCCATCTCTAACATAGGTCATGTTTCATGTATTTGTTTGCTTTAATTTACTCATAACCTGCAGCAGTATTCAAACAAAACAGTTTAAACAAATGCTGACTGCTGCAACATCCCTTCCCTTTAATTGATGTCATAAAATGTATTAAAATTGAACACATCTTTAATGAAGGCTCATAATGTTCACTGATTTATGAGGATCACTCACTGCAATAGTTTTTAATTGGTGCAAATTAAGTGCCACATACAAATTTAAGAAAACGAACAAGCAAGTACCCAATTCAACTAGGGTAGTCTTTATGTTATTTCTTGGGACCTTCGTTTTCAGTTTCTTTTTTAATATTTAAGCTTTTTTTATTGAGCCATAAGAAAAGTACAAACATATCATCACACTTCAACAAAAATCATCCAATAGTACAGAAATAGTCAATATCCAGTAGAATCATTCCTGACCTCAAGGAATAACATAAAGCTGCAATTGTCAGGCAAGAAGAAGCAACTTACTGCTCAAACTTACTTTCCCCATTTACCCCTCATCCCCATTCCCGATCCAAAGCCAAAATAATTCTAATAAGATCAGAACAGCCACCATATAATCAACATGGGCTTCTCAGTGTGGGTGCAAAGAAGGAAATTACAGACTCCGAAAACTTCCAAACCACCGTGTACTTCCCTCTAGTCCTTGCCAAGTGTTGTTCAAGTTCAATTGACATAGAAACATAGAAATTATGGCAGAAAAAGGCCAATCGGCCCATCCAGTCTGCCCAGCAAGCTCCCATACTTATTTTTTCCCATACTTATCTGTTTCACCGACCATCAAGTTCAGAGCCCTTGTTAGTAATTGTTTGATTCAAATTTCCTGCCATCCCCTGTCACTGATGCAGAGAGTAATGTTGGAGTTGCATCAAAGGTGAGCATAAGGCTTAATGGTTAAGGGTAGTAACCGCTACATTAAGCAAGTTACCCCAAGGCTTTTTTATCCAGACTGCTTAGATCCATGCCTTGTTAGATGTTGTCTGAATATAAATCATGTTTTCCACATTTCTCCTGAGACCATTCATCAAGTAAGGGTGCAGCTACCTTGCCCCATGAGTGAAGAAGCTCCCTTCTTCCCATTGCCAACAGCCTCACGCCGGTCGATTGGCCAGTAATAAAATAAAAAGATTCTGGGGTCATCTGGGATGTACAACTTAAAAACAAGAAATCATTTTACTAATTGCAGCCCGAAATTCCTTAATCACCAGACTGAAATACAGAATGTGGGAAAGAGTGCCTGTCTCTCCACACTTACACTAACAGAGATCAGATTTATCACATTCCTCTTCCTGCGGTACTAAACCCAGTTCCTTATCCCAGACTTTAATTTCTCTAGTTATACCCATAGCCTTTGACCACTGCATTGCCTGATACATTTTACTTAGCCTGTCCCAAGGAGTTTTATTAAGAAATACCATACATTTTAGCATGGTTGGATTTCTAGACATTGAATGCCGATTCACTGCCCCCGCCCCACCTCCCTGATAAAGCACATCTCTCGTTTGAAGGAACGTGAAAAAAAGGGAACTTTTTGCAACTGAATGATTTGTTAAAAGGCCCCTCAGTTACTGAAAACACCTTGTTGAAAAAGTTGGGAACAGGTTCTCAAATTCAAGCTGCACAGCAGCTCACAGGCAGATTGAGCCCAGAGTGAGACCAAATCCTTACAAATCAGAATAGGGGTAACCTCCCATTTTCAGTTTTTATTTTATTTCTCCTTGGAATTTATCAGTGTTTATTACAACAAGAACAAACATGGGAGAAATCAGTGGAAAAAAAAATGACTCATCATTTTCCCAGGTAAATATTATTTTAGTTTGTGTTATAATAAATGCTGATAAATTCCTGGGGAAAATAAAACAAAAACTGAAAATGAAAGGCCTTAGTTATTTTATTTCATTATCATACCAGAGCTGTGATGAGATATGTATCTCATACAGCCAGAAACAGTACAGAAACAGGTAGAAAGCAGCTGGCCAAAGACAAAGGATGTTCTGAAAACTTCAGAGGAGAAAGAGAAGCAGAGAAATGAGGTAATGCCACCTTAAGGAAGAGAGATTTAGAGAAGAGAAGGTTAGGAGACTGCTGGGAATTGTTCTACTGAGAACATTAATTGGTCAATCTAAGTAAAGCTAATTAAGGATTTACTTAGAGAGAGCAGAGTTTTTCTATAGAAGGAGATTGCCAGGGGGAGAGAGAAGCAAGGGTTGCTCAAAGCAGGATTGTGGTAGGACAAGAGCTACCATTGTACAAGGAGATATCCCTGTAAGGGAACTGGAGTAAGTACAGCTTGGACTAGCAGAAAATAGAGCATCTTTTAAACTAGAACAAGGGGGACAGCCAACAGTCACTCAGCAGGACATGGTTCGAGGAATGTAACTTTGAAGGATACTAACAAAACAGAAAAATTAGGGCATCCCAACAGAGAGGTTCCAATAAAAGCAAAAGTAGTCCATGTGCCTATAAGTAAAGATTCATCTTAGCTAAAGAATTACAAAATATCCCTATCAATTGAAAAGTAGGTTGTTCATACAATGCCAGAAGACTAAGAAGAAAGATGGGAGAGTTAGAGTGTATAGCAGCAAATGATGAGATTGACATAATTGGCATCACAGAGACTTGGTAGAAGGAAGATAACAAATGGGACAGTGCTATATCAGGGTACAAATTATATTGCAATGATAGGGAGGATCAACTTGGTGGGGGTGTAGCATGTCCGGGAGGGTATAGAGTCCAACAGGATAAAGATCATACAAGAGACTAAGGGCCTCATTTTCCAATATCGCATTGGTATCGCATGCGATACCAAAAAGGGGTGTACCTTATGCTAAAAAGCATGTGTATTGCAATAACAGCTATACAAAATGCTCTTGTTGCACTATTAACCCAATTTGGGCTACATGTGAGAGAGAGAGAGAGAGAGAGAGAGAGAGAGAGAGAGAGAGAGAGAGAGAGAGAGAGAGAGAGAGAGAGAGAGAGAGAGAGAGAGAGACTTGCTATATTGTTTCCTCCCTAGACAGGTATTTCTATCCCTATGGAAGGCCCACCTAGTAACTCGAGGTGGGGTTTAGGTATGAGTGTAGGGGGTTGGGGGCCACTTTCACATTCAACATGAGACGTACGAACAGAACAGTGGTCTCTTGTGAAGATTTGCTGGCCTTTGGAGTGAGAAAACTCACTCCAAGATGAGATTTGGGCAATGTTCTCTCCACCTAGCTTGTTGTTGCCCAGGTAGAATGTCCATCAAGCTAGGTGGAGAGAACATTGCCCAAACCTCATCTTGGAGTGAGTTTCCTCATTCTGAAGGCCAGCAAATCTTCACAAGAGACCACTGTTCTGTTCGTACGTCTCATGTTGAATGTGAAAGTGGCCCCCAACCCCCTACACTCATACCTAAACCCCACCTCGAGTTATTAGGTGGGCCTCCCATAGGGATACAAATACCTGCCTAGGGAGGAGACACTACAGCAAGTCTCTCTCTCTCTCTCACTCTCTCACTCTCAGCACATGATAAATCCTCCCTACTTTACATTTGCTCCACCCCCTGAATACAAAATTAAAAATTTGCATTCGTTAACGGCTGTTAGCATGATTTGCAGAATTATCACCCGGGGTAACTCCTTGGAAAATGACCCCCTAAATGCTTATTAGAATTTATAATGGTAGAAATACCATGTGTGTTGGGTAAGAGTATAGTGATAGGAGTATACTACCGTCCACTTGGCAAAAATGGTCAGACAGATCATGAAATGCTAAGAGAAATCAGGGAAGCTAATCTATTTGGCAGTGCAATAATAATGGGAGATTTCATTTACCCCAATATTGACTGGGTAAATATAACATCAGGACATGCTAGAGACATAAAGTTTCTGGATGGAATAAACAACTGCTTCATGGAACAATTAGCTCAGGAACCAACAAGAGAGGGAGCTATTTTAGATTTAATTCTTGGTGGAATGCAGGATTTGGTGAGAGAGGTAATGGGGGGGGGGGGGGTTACTTGGCAATAGTGATCATAACATGATGAAATTTGAACTAATGAATGGAAGGGGGACAATATGTAAATCTGCAGCTCTAACACTAAATGTTCAAAAGGGAAACTTTGGTAAAATGAGGAAAATAGAAAAAAACTGAAAGGTGCAGCTGCAAAGGTTAAAAGTGTTCAACAGGCATGTACATTATTTAAAAATACAATCTTAGAAGTGCATTCCAAATTTATTCCACGCATTTAGAAAGGTGGAAGGATGATAAAACAATTACCAGAATGGTTAAAAGGTGAGGTGAAAGAGGCTATTTTAGCCAAAAAAGCATCCTTCAAAAATTTGAAGAAGGATCCATCTGAAGAAAATAGGCAAAAGCATAAGCATAAGAATTTGAAATAAAGTTGACCATAGAGGCAAAAACTCATTAAAAAAATGTTTTTAAATATATGTAAAGCAAGAACCTATGAGGGAATTGGTTGGACCATTAGATGACCAAGGGGTTAAAGAGACTCTTAGGGAAGATAAGGCCATTGCAAAAAGTCAAAATGAATTCTTTGCATCTGGTTTACCAATGAGTATGTTGGGGAGATATCAGTTCTGGAGATAGTTTTCAAGGGTGATGAGTCAGATGAACTGAACCAAATCACTGTGAACCTGAAAGATGTAGTAGGTCAGACTGACAAACTAAAGAGTAGCAAATTACCTGGACCAGATAGTATGCATCCCAGGGTTCTGAAGGAACTAAAAAATGAAATTTCAGATCTATTAGTTAAAATTTGTAACCTACCATTGAAATCAAACATTGACATGAAGACTGGAGGGTGGCTAATGTAACCCTAATATTTAAAAAGGAATCCAGGGGTGATCCGGGAAACTATAGACCAGTGAGCCTGACTTCAGTGCCAGGAAAAATAGTATAAACTATTCTAAAGATCAAAATCACAGAGCATATAGAAAGACATGGTTTAATGGAACACAGTCAACATGGATTTACCCAAGGGAAGTCTTGCCTCACAAATCTGCTTCATATTTTTGAAGGGGTTAATAAACATGTGGATAAAGGTGAACCAGTAAATGTAGTGTATTTGGATTTTCAGAAGTCATTTGACAAAGTCCCTAAGGAGGCTTTTAAGAAAACTACAAATTCATGGGATAGGAGAGGATGTCCTTTTGTGTTTTACAAACTGGTTAAAAGACAGGAAATAGAGAATAGGATTAAATGGTCAATTTTTTTCAGTGGAACAGGGTAAACAATGGAGTGCCTCAGGGATCTGGTTTTGGACTGGTGCTTTTCAATATATTTATAAATGATCTGGAAAGGAATACGATGAGTGAGGTAATCAAATTTGCAGATGATACAAAATTATTCAGAGTAGTTAAATCACAATTGTGATAAATGGCAGGAGGATCTTGCGAGACTGGAATATTTGGCTTCCAAATGGCAGATGAAATTTAATGTGGACAAGTGCAATGTGTTACATATAGGGAAAAATAACCCATGCTGTAGTTACACGATGTTAAGTTCCATATTAGAAGTAACCACCAAGAAAAAGATCTAGGCATCATAGTGGATAATACATTGAATTTGTTGGCTCAGTGTGCTGCAGCAGTCAAAATAGCAAACAATGTTAGGAATTATTAGGGAGGGAATGGTGAAAAAAATGGAAAATGACATAATGCCTCTGTAACACTTCATGGTGAGACCGCACCTTGAGTACTGTGTACAATTCTGGTCACCATATCTCAAAAAAGATATAGTTATACTGGAGAAGGTAAAGAGAAGGGTGACCAAAAATGATAAAGGGGATGGAACAGCTCCCTTCTGAGGAAAGGCTAAAGAGGTTAGTGCTGTTCAGTTTGGAGAAGAGATGGCTGAGGGGGAATATGATAACAGTCTTTAAATTCATGAGAGGTCTAGAATGGGTAGATGTGAATTGGTTATTTACTCTTTCAGATAATAGAAGGACTAGGGGGCACTCCATGAAGTTAGCAAGTAGTACATTTAAAACGAACCAGAGAAAATTATTTTTCGCCCAATGCACAATTAAGCTCTGGAATTTATTTCTAGAGAATGTGGTTAGTGCAGTTAGTGTAGCTGGGTTTGAAATGGTTTGGATAAGTTCTTGGAGGAGAAGTCCATTACCTGCTATTAATCAAGTTGACTTAGGGAATAGCCACAGCTATTACTGGCATCAGTAGCATGGGATCTATTTAGTGTTCAGGTACTTGCCAGATACTTGTAGCCTGGATCGGCCACTGTTGGAAACAGGATGCTGGGCTTGAAGGACCCTTGGTCTGACCCAGTATTGCATGATCTTATGTTCTTATGACAAGAAACAGCAAAGAAAAGTGTTTTAATTGGCACATACAGGTCCATATTCATAAGGCCTGGGAGTGGACAAGTTATCCAGCTAAAATTAGCTAGATAACTTATCCCATATATTCACCAGAATAAATGTCCCACTGAATATATTACCATAAACTTATGTGGCTACATATAGCTGGGTAACTTTAGACCTAACCGTCCAGAATTTAAATATGCCTGATTAGGCCTAAAGTTATCTGGCTTTGGTGCCAGGCTTGGCCCTCTCCACTAAATATAAAAGTAATCCTCATCTACTACCTCCAATCCCTCCCTCCCCCCCACACACGCTGACATCTGAAGCCCTCCCACCCACCCACCCAGTACTTTAATCGGGGTCATTTCTAATGCCAGAATTGCAGAGCAATGCGATCCCGGCCCCTTCCACATTACACTGAAATTCCTTGCGACTTTTGGTAAGTTGCTGCATTCTCCATTGCCTGTGGTAGAAACTTACAAGTTAATTTTTCAAGGGAGTCACGCATGTAAGATTAGCATATATGCACATAAGTAGCTTTTACTTGCATACATGCTATTTTATAAACATCAAAAGTATGCATGTATTTCTGGGTTTGTGCACACATTTACCTATACAAAAAAAAAAAAAAAGGGTGATCTATGGGCTTTCCAGGGTAAAGTCAAGAGGAACATGCGTAAGTTGTTCTGTTTTAAAAGATTTATGCAAATACATTAAGCAACTTATTTGTGCAATTTTATAGCTGCTAATTATCTAGTGCAATTGATATCAGTCTTGTCTGCTATTGTTGAATGAGAGCTCTTGGTGAACTGCAGGGAGTTCAGGGTGAAGTATTAGGAGGAGCTCAAACAACTGAAGATGACTGAGTGAACTGGTAGAGGTATCGGCAAACTGGTGATTTCAATTATGCAAGCATTTTTTAAATATACTTACATATATAAATCAGGGTTTTACATGAACAAGGTCTAATTTTTTTTATATGTAAAATATACATACGCATGTTTATAAAATAGGTAGAGTATTATGCTTAATAAAACATACCCACATATGTAGTGGGATGGACATATGCGTATTTTATAATCTGCGTGGACCAGATATGTGCAGGTTATAAAATACTATAATAGATCACCATGTGCCCATATATACGTGTATATGGGGCCGAGTAAAGTAGTTGAAATTTGCCACCCTGATTGTAAGCTCTCTGAGGTTAGGGAAATGCCTATTTTAGCTGAATGTAATTTGCTTTGAAGTATCATAAAAGGCAGAATATACAGTAAATAAAATAAAAATTAATAAAATACTATAGTAACTCTGGCCTTGATAGAACCAAATGTGGCCCAAAAATTGTAAACAAATATCTCAATTTAGCATGGTGTTGCACTGGGAGGTGGACCCCTGGCCAAGTGCAGGATTGGTAGGCTCCCTGGTCGGACCCAGAGAACGCCTGCCACCAGGAGGCAGAGCACAGGAGGAGACAGAAGCTAGCTGGAGCTTCACCAATAGCAACCCGGGGTTCCCTCAGGTTGAGCCCTTGGTTACCCAGGCCGCCTGGTCTTAGGTGGGCCTCACAGGATCTCCTTGAGAGAAAGTTCAGAGGTGTGCCCACCAGGATCAAGGGTGCGTGGTCGATGTTCAGGCTAGAAGTCCGGGGTGCCAGAGAAGGCCAGAATAAAGTCTCTGAATGTATGGCAAGAATCAAGGCCAGAATCAAGGTAGTGTAGTCAGCCAAAGCAGGGGTCAATGCCAGTGGTCAGTCCGTGGATAGTCAGCCAAAGCAGGGGTCAGGTTCCAGGTGGCAGTCAGAAGTGGTCAGTGGTCAGACAGAGGTCAGTTCCAGGCAGCGTGCAGATGTGGTCAGTGGACAGGCAGAGGTCAGTTCCAGGCAGCATGCAGACGTGGTCAGGAAACAGGCAAAGGTCAAATCCAGGTGGCGATCAACATAGTCAAGAACAGGCAGAGGTCAGTACTGAGAAGAAGGTCCAAGAGGTAATACCTGGGGAGACGAATGGAGGACGTAGGGACAGAAGGATGCTGGAACAGAAGGATGCTGGAACAGAAGGATGCTGGAACAGAAGGATGCTGGAACAGAATTGGAATGAGACTGGAACAAGGCTGGAACAGACACTGGAAACGTAGAGGCAAATTAGAAATCACAGTGTGATCGACCTGATTGCCAAGGCAAGGAAGTGCAGGCAGGTACTTCCTTTTAAGCAGCATTCAATCAGCGCGCACCGCGGAGCACGCGCCTAGGGGCGGTCTGCACACCAGTCCACACACGCCTAGGGGCAGGGCCGTCGCCATGGAGGATGCCGAGCCCCGCCGTGAGGAAGACCTGGTGATCGCCTCCGTGGGACGCCATGAGAAAGACCTGGTGATCGCCTCCGTGGGACGCCGAAACCTGGCTGAGCTTGCTGCTGAAGCAGGGGAGGATGACCCGGGACCTGTGGAAGTCTTGGTGAGGTGAGCAGGCCCAGACGCGGGCCGAGCACGGTCGGGACGTGCAACACATGGCACATGAAGATTCTAATTCCTTCAAATTTACAAAAATAACAATTATCAATGGAACTGAAAAAAATATTTTGAAATTGAAGTTGTTAGTAAAATAATGTTTTAAAAGATATAACAATATATAAAGATTCTTATTTTTAAAAGATATTTCCCTTTATATCAATCCTAATGGTTTTGCTTTGTAAAATAATACTAAAGCTGAGTTTTCAAAACAAACCCTACATGCATGTATTGAAGTTCTTTTTTATTCCTCGTGGTTCAAATGTATGAAAAGTACAATCTAAAAGAAAGACCAAACATTCATTCATGCCATTACACTATAATAAATGTATACATATGCTATACTAAAATGCTACTGTTTATTTTAAAAATGCTAATGTTTTAATTATGCATGACAAATTCAGCTGCCTGGGGTGTTGAAAAGATAAATGTGATGTGAATGAGTTAATGAACCTACCACAATATGTCAGAAGTGGCAGATGTGTCTGAAAATAATTCTCTGTAATTACTAGGGGATGTCCTTAAAGCACATAGGAATCCAATATAAAATATTACTGATTACCATTTAAGAGAGAGTTCTGAATTAATTTTAACTTTCAGTGATTGATTGAAAAAAAATGTACTAAGTATGTATTTCTTAAACTATATATGTCATTATGCCCTTTTATTTGCAGAGATATCATTTGTAGCCAACATCACTAATTAAGGGACCAATTGGAGGAGCCTTAGCAGAGACACCATAGAACGACCAGTCAGTGACTGTGATTTTAGGAAATCTCTGTGCTTACCCACAGCCTCCAGCCTAGAGCCCCTATCCTTTTGCCCAGCCCCAGACTTCGGGCATCACTTGTGGCTGATGCCACCAATTAAAGAGCCACTTAGAGGCAAGCCACAACCAAAGGGGGAAACCAAACAGGCTTGTCCCTTTGGCACCATGAAGGAGCCACAAAGAGCTACAAGGACATTTATTGTTACTGATCAATACATCAAGAAAGTCAGCTAATTTATCCTTCTGTTTCCAATCATTCTTATCAGCTCTATTGTTTTCCTTTCCCACATACATTTTTTCATAAGCTAAACCTGGGTAGTCTGTTAAAATCTACTCCTATCCCTGGTCAAACCATAAATGTAATAATGAGTAAACTAAGAGTCCTTGCTACGGATCCTAAAGTTACTGACTGGATTTGAAACCGGTTGAATGTGAGGCGACAAAGGGTAGCGGTAAATGGAGGTCACTCTGAGGAGAGGGGAATTACTAGTGGTGTGTAGCAGGGATTGGTTCTTCTACTGGGTCTTTTCAACATTTTCATAAATGATATTGCAGAAGGACTATCGGGAAAGATTTGTCATTTTGCAGAGGATGCCAAAATCTGAAATATGGTAGACAGCCAGGAAAGTTTGGAAAACATGAGGAGAAATCTAGAGAAGCTTGAAGAATGGTCTAGAGTCTGGCAGTTAAAATTTAATGCTAAAAAATGCAGAGCTGTGCATGTGGGCTGCAAAACCCAAGGAGGTGACATTCTTCTATGCACAAAACAAGAGCAGACTCTGAGGGTGATCATATCTGATGATCTTTAAGTGACTAAACAAGTGGATAAGGTGATGGCAGAACCCAGAAATATTCTTGGATGCTCAGTACAGGAATAGTCAATAGAAAAAATGAAGTGATATTGCCCTCCAAGATATTAATGCACAGGAGGTGGACCTCTTTCAACCAAAAGAAGGCTCTGGAATAAGGGGTCATAGGATGAGGGTGAAATGAGATAGTGTAATGGCCAGGAAGTGGTTAAGGACACTAGGTAGTAGTGTTTCTCTTTGTAATTCTGACACACACACAAAGAGAAATATCTATTCATTGCACTTAGCTGATTTCTGCATTTATTGTCATAGTAAATTGAATATAAATAATAATCTAAGACTGATAAAAATTGCAATGAACATAAGAATATGATATAATGTAAATAATGAAAAATAATACAAACATAATAAAAGATACAAGAAAGTATATGCATAGAATAAATACATCAAAAACCATAGAGGTAGATTTTAAGTCAAAAACATGCAAAAACAGCCACATATGTATGTGGGTCACACAGAAATTTTAAGAAGCTGGAAAGGGCACGCGTACATGCACCCAGAATAAGGAGGTGGAAAAGGATTATTCCAAAGATGGTGTGCATAGCCACAAATTTTACACAGGTAACACATGTATGTTGCCAGCATAGTGAGAGAGAGAGAGAGAGAGAGAATGAACTTAATTCTCACACTCTATAACATGTATCATTTTAGAGGGCACATTGAATCAAGGTGGGTTTTTAGGAGGTGGGTCGGGGTTAGGAGGGGGTGTAAATAATTATAGCCCTTATAAGTGATGGAAAGGAGTAGATTTGACACTGTTGCTAACACCGCAGTGTTCAAATCAACTTTTCTTGTTAGACTTTTCATCACTTTATTTTATTTATTATTTTTATATACCAACATTTGATCTCAATTGAGATATCACACCAGTTTTACATTCAGGTACTATAGGTATTTCTCTATCCCCAGAGGGCTTACAATCTAAGTTTTTATACCTGAGGCAATAAAGGGTAAAGTGACTTGCCCAAGGTCACAAGGAGCAACAGTGGGGCTTGAACGCTGGTCCATAGTCCACTGTTCTAACCACTAGGCTATTCCTCCTCCCCTTAGGACTATACTTTTTTTTACTGATGTCAGTTTAACTAAGAATACCTCTGAATATATCTGTAACATCACCCCCTAACCCCAGCCCACCTTCCGAAAGCCCACCCTGACTCAAAGTGCCCCTCAAGAATGGTACATATATAGAGAGTGTCAGAGTGACTCTACACAGAGGTTCATTCTCTCTCTTTCTCTCTCTCTCTCTCCCTCCCTCCACATTCCTTTTAAAATTTACTCTTAAGAAAAAAAATATATATATATATATATATATATATAATACTATATTTGCTTATGTCACTGAAATCATCCCATGAATCTTGGCTGTAAGTTGATCTTCACTCTAAGGACACAGAGCTGCAATATGACATGACTTTGAATGCCTTGCGTTACCACCAGAACTGAGGTATTGGTCTCGTAAGGTGGTTTATATAGCATATCACTCTTTGTCTGACTTTCCCACTAATACAAGCCATTAATTATTAGGGGTGTGCATTCGGATTGACCGCATTAGTAAAACGCAACTCATATTTTTTTTTTACTTAAAAAATTGATTCGACATAAACGATCGGATTTCCCACATATCGAACATAGATATGTTCGATATGTGGGAAATCGCGATTGTTGAGCCAAAATAAAAATATAAACCCCCTCACCCTCCTTAATCCCCCCCCCCCGACTTACCACAACTCCCTGGTGATGGAGCGAGGAGTGAGGACGCCATTTCTGCAATCCTTGGCGAGAAGCATGTGACGTCGGCGGCACGTCGCGTGACGCCGGCGGCACGTCGCGTGACGCCGGCGTCACGTGATTCCCGGCTCGTTCGCGCCGGACGGCTCGTTCGGCCCAAAAAGAACTTTTGGCCAGTTTGGGGGGGCCTCCTGACCCCCCCAAGCTGGCCAAAAGTTCTTTTTGGGCCGAACGAGCCGTCCGGCGCGAACGAGCCGGGAATCACGTGGCGCCGCGTCACTCAGACGCGACGTCACGTGATTCCCGGCAAGTTCGCGCCGGACGGCTCGTTCGGCGCGAACAAGCCGGGAATCACGTGACGCCGACGTCACGTGATTCCCGGCAAGTTCGCGCCGGACGGCTCGTTCGGCCCAAAAAGAACTTTTGGCCAGCTTGGGGGGGCCTCCTGACCCCCCCAAGCTGGCCAAAAGTTCTTTTTGGGCCGAACGAGCCGTCCGGCGCGAACGAGCCGGGAATCACGTGACGCCGCGTCACTCGACGTGCCACCGACGTCACATGCTTCTCGCCAAGGATTGCAGAAATGACGTCCTCACTCCTCGCTCGATCACCAGGGAGTTGTGGTAAGTCTGGGGGGGGGATTAAGGAGGGTGAGGGGGTTTAATTTTTTTTTTTGCACATATGTACATATACCCAACTCATTGGATTTTTTTTATGTCCATATTGGCCGCAAGTGGGACCCCCTTTCGGACATAAAAAATATGAACATAAAATTTTGCTCTGCATATCCCTATTAATTATGCTGTGCACTTTTTCTTTCTTACGCATTCAAATCCTAAGGCAGAGGGGTCTTTATAGACATTGGCTCAAAAAAGACAAGCAGAATGTGAGCTATAAGTAGCTCAATAGTGCAGGCTTCCTGAAGGCCTCACAGACTCACCATTTGTACACAGAAGAGACAGAAAGCATAAAAGGAAAGAGAAGCAAAAAAGCCTAACAATTTATACAACTCAGTCAGTGGTTCAATTCTTTGGGGACCTCCTTGTAAAACTGAAGTGGCTTAACATTTGCTGTCCCTCTGTAATACACCCCGTTTTCCCCCACTTTGGAGAATTGAACTACAACTGGGTGAAGAGCAATGAGGCTCTGGAAGAACATTTTCACAATTGCAAAACATAAACAAACAAGGAAAATATAACCTAAATCAATAGCGATTTAGATTAAAATTTTGATACTCCAGTTTTTAACCTGTTTCCAAAGGCCTAAGAGAGGCTTATGCCATTCAGGTTCATCAAACCAATCTTTGGGAAGGTTATAGGAATCACAAAGGGAAATGGATATATTAATGCTCTAACAGTTCAATTTTTAAAGCATTGCTCACGCAAAAATGTCCACATATGCGCATATATAGGCTGTGTATAAATAATGTGATTTTAAAAAGCTGCAAAATATGTGCATATGTTCCCGTGCACATGTGAGGAATAAGGGGATAGAAAAGGGGCAGGGCATGGGCGTGGCATGGGCATTCCTGGGTGGGGCTAAGATTTATGCACCTAACTCCAAATTTTAAAAACAAAACCCATAGTGCCTGTACGCTAGATAGCTGCATAACTTTACTGCTCTTCCTGATGCGGAACAAGTCTGTTGATCTCAAGTTTTAGGGTTTATAGGACAGGGTGAGTCATCCGGGTCAACTAGGCAATATGCAGGTTGAACAACCAGAGGGGTCTGAATGATCTCGCTGTTAGCTGGACAAACTAGTGGACTAATTGGAAAACTGAAAATGTGCCTTATGTCAGCATGTTTTAAAATGTACTAACATACACATGTAAAAGCCAACATGGTCCTATTGAAGACACGTGTGCTAGCTGTGCTTGAGTAACTTAAAATTAGGAACGCATGATTAAAAATTCTAGCATATCCTCACTCGCGCCGATATGCATGTGTATGAACACACGTGTGCTTGCTTTAAAATCAACCTGAAAGGGAATATTAGTGAGGATATGTAAACAATAGTGTATACCATAGTGAGTGTGGAGGTAGTACATAAGCCACCTTCTTTAGTTAAAAGAAGATTGAGGAGCTGAACAGTGAAAGTTAAATTTGCAAGTAGCACTGTTTTTAAACAATTCAACTATAGCCTGCAACCATAAAACTGAGGTTGCTAGGTGAGCATTAGAATGACTTGCTCCAAAGATAAGGGCACTGGTGTCAATAAGACCATTGTGCTCAATTAAGGTAAGAGGAGTATACTGTTCAACAGCATATTCAGAAGAGGTGGTATCTACTAGAGATGTGCTTTGGTTAAAAATTTCGTGTCGGGCTTTATTTCGGGGGCCCCCCCCCCATGGAAATTTCGTTTTTCCCACGGTTCGGGTTTTTTTTTTCGGGGGCCTCTGATTTTCAGGTTAGTGTGCACTATCAGGAGTTAGTGCGTGCTAACTCCCAATAGCGCGCACTAACTAAAAAATGAAGTTTTTCCGAAATTTTGGAAAAAATTAAATCATTTTTTGGTTCTCCCGAACCATTCCGAATTAGGCAATTTCGTTGCCATTGCCTAATTGGGAAAAACGATTGCACATCCCTAGTATCTATCTCTCTTTTGTATCTGGAAGAAGACCCCTTAGGGTATAAATATAGATTAGGATAAACTCCAGCACCATCCTGTTGACTGTATGCTAAAAAGTCTGCTGTTTTTAGTGTTATAAGAACATAAGAACATAAGAAAATGCCATACTGGGTCAGACCAAGGGTCCTTCAAGCCCAGCATCCTGTTTCCAACAGTGGCCAATCCAGGCCATAAGAACCTGGCAAGTACCCAAAAACTAAGGGGGTCATTTTTCAAAATGCGGTAAGGCGTTTTCGCATGCGTTAAGGGCTTATCGCATGCGAAAAGCCCCGTTTTCGCATGCAATAGGCCTTTAACGCATGCAAAAACGTGTTTACCGCATGCGATCGCACCATATCGTATGGTGCGATGCAAATTCCAAAAATGGGATATTAGCCTCTGCGAAGAGCTATCGCACAGCCATAACGCAGATTTTAACTACACCTCTTTGAAATGCGTTAGGCAGTGCGATAGCGGCCGTGACCATGCGGTAAGGTTTTATCACCATTTGCGATGTGTCCCGTAAGGCTTATTTCAGATGAGCACATCAAGCTAGGTTGAGAGAACATTGCCCAAATCTCATCTTGGAGTGAGTTTCCTCACTCCGAAGGCCAGCTAATCTTCACAAGAGACCACTGTTCTGTTCGTAGGTGTCACGTAGCATGTCAAAGTGGCCTCTAACCCCCTACACACTTACCTAACCCCCACCTCGAGTTACTAGGTGGGCCTACGCTAGGGATACAAATACCTGCCTATGGGCCATGATATTATGGCCAGTCTCTCTCTCTCTCTCCATATGTCTGGGATCATTGAAAAACTGGTCCCCCAGTGGTTGAATGCAGGAAATACATCAGGTTTGGCACTTATCACAGAATCTGAAATGGTATCACAATGTGCACTAACTTAGCTCTTCACACAGGTAATTATTGCAAAAAATACTATATTAGCATAAAACACACCCCTTTTGCTATCGCATGCGGTACTTACCGCATTTTGATAAATCCAGGCCTAAGTCTGTTATGGTTCTCCTGGTTCTGCTCTGCATACTTACTTCAGGATAGTGTGCACTAGAAGTGATGCATGCTGTCAGATTGCCCTGGGGTTATAAAATCAGAAAATGTAACCATGGCCATGACTGCATGCATCAATGCTTCAGCCATTGACACAAAGCTTGAGATGGAATCTTGTCTTCCTACACGAAGCCTGTGCAACCAGGGCTAGTGCATGGGTATAAGGCACCCTAGGTTAACCTTACAGCCTTGCACCCGCACGCTCCCAACAAACAATTAAAAATTATGGATTTATAATAGATTTTAAATGACAAAAGACATTCAAATTATAATCTTTTGAGGTAAAATATCATTTACAAAAACATGTATACTATATTTACATGCACTACTGTGTTGCCAAACAGAAAACCCTTCAAAAAACATTCAGAACCCACATGCTATTAGGCCTATCATTAAACGTGTTGGGTATGCACTTGAGCCTCGGAAAGTTTTGTGTAAACTGAATTACAATACAGTAAACCTCCCATACCAAAATAGCACTAACTGCTAGCATTCAAAAGTAATATCCCAACCTATGAAAAGGCAAAATTATGAATATTATACCAGGCCCTAAAACACCAATATACCTTTTATTAGGAAACTACAGGTTTCCTATTAGGTTGCTTCAGATCCTACACAGAAACTGCACGCTACCAGAATCCCTCACTTCAGTTACACATACAGGACACAGATAGACCCTCAGCAAATACAGAATAAATAGGTCACAAAGTATAAATAGAAATGTGCAGTCAAAACTGAACTGGAAATTGCAATAAGCCTGCCATACTCTGTATACAGCACAGAAACACAGAAACATCAGCATTTGTCATTAAAAATAAACAATAAAATCAAGAAGTATAAAACATCATATATAATAGAAAAATATACTAATAAAAAGAAAATATATTTCTAAACAGTTGAACAGAATATCCAATAATTAAAAATTCATATAAAATGTTTACAAAATTTCCCAAACATCAATAAAAGATTTCAAAAGAGCAGGCACAGCACTCAACAATTAAAACCAATAAAGATTTAAAACTCCCCTACTCTTAAATCAAATTAAATAAATAAAATACCTGAAAATGTTTTCTTTTGATTCCAAAAGCCCTAAGATGGTTGGGGGTGAGGGATGTGTACAGACTTCCTCCTTTGCTCTCAGATACACACATTTAACACATGCACATTTTCTCACACACTGTGACACACACACTCACAAATTCATTCACACACAAAATTGTCACACTGTCACATGCTCACTGACTCATACACACCAACACCCAGTCTCGCGCACATATTATCATACATACTCACTGATTGTGTTACAAATGCTTAGTCTCTCTCTCTCTCTCTCTCACACAAACACACACACACACACACACTGTCACACATGCTTATTGATTTCACACTTTTCCACATGCTCATTGTCACACACAAATGCTCACATACACACTTTCTCATATGCTGACACACAAACGCTCATTTTCACACTCTGGCACACACACATGCTCAGTCACATGCTCTGTCACAAACAATTAGTGGTCTCACACACACTCTCAGAATCTGGATCATTCACACACTCTCTATTCCTCCCACTCACACCTCCCCCCCCCCCCCCGCCCACTCATACCCTACCCATGCAGAAGGTGCATCACCTGCTTGTTAATGTAAAAAAAAAGGTTTCTACTTCCATTGGTGATTAGGGGGATGCAGATAACCCCTTGATAACAGGGTCATATTGGGATGTATGGCTGCTTGTTGCAGCGGGAGGAGGTGCCCCTTGCCTTAGGAAAGGGCAGGGGGGGGGGGTTGTTGTTTCCACGGCCCGAGGATGAGGGGGGGCCCACGGGAGAGATGAAAAAGTCATGGAGCCAAAGGAGAGGCAACAGCGTGAGGCCTCCACCAGCTTCCTGCAGGGAAAGACAGAAGATGAGTCAGTGAGAGAGGAGGCGGCAGCTGAAGGTGGGGGGAAAAGGTGTGAGAGAGCAGTGGTAGGAGGACCGGGGAGCCACAGCAACTGCCCCCACCGTCGCAGGAAAAGACAGTGAAGGAAAATGTCGGATGAGACTCCTGCTATGGAAGAATTGCAGCTGGAGTCCTGAAGCAATCACAGTGGCCCTGCATGCCTGGAGCCACTGTGAGCCCCAGTCCATTGGGGCATGCCCAAAGCCCAAATAGGCCAATCTGCCCCTGGTCATGCTCTATTCTTTTTCCTTCATTCTCACTGGTACATAAAACTTCTCTGTCACTTTAGAAATTATGATCACATATAAAATATGGTTTCATTCACAGTTTCAAGTCCTTTTACTAAATCAGGTTTCTAAACACAGTTGCGAAATTCTTTATTTCACGTACTTAAACAATTAGGGGTAGATTTTAAAAGAAGTGCGCAAGCATCTATCTACACACGCTTCCCAGCGTGCACACATGGACACACTGATTTTATAACATGCACACGCTGGCACATGCATGTTATAAAATCCGTGGGCCATGTACACATGTGCACCGGATTTGTATAATCTGCATGTATATGTGTGGGTGGCTCGCGGAGGGGGGGGCCTAATTTTAGAAAAGTACACGTGGCGACAAGATCGGGCCTCTCCCAGTTCCTTCCCAGTCCATTCCAATTAAGGAAAGGACTGGGAGGGAACTAACCTACCCCCCTACCCGTATTCCCTCCCTCTTTCCCTCTCCTATCCTCTCCTCCCCACCCCCTACACCTGTTCTCCTACCTTTTTTTTTGTTTTGTTGCTTACTGCTCCGTTGGAGCAGAAGCAACTTACATGCACTAGCTGACTGCTGGCACACGCTTCCCCGGCACAGCAGCAAATAGCCGCTATACCAGCCTCGTCCATCCCCGCCCATCTCTGCCCCTTTCTCTGGGCCCAGCACTTCAGCGTGTAACAGGGCCCAGAGAAAGGACTTAATCCCTGTTCTTTACACATGCAACATTTTTTAAATCTACCCGACATAGTATAATTGCTTCTGAATCTTGCAGAAAGATTTTATTTTCTGTCATGCTACACAGTTTTTTTGGATCAATGCTTAACACAACACTTATTTAAATTTACATCTCTGAAATTCTTTTCCCTTCCCAGGATCCTCCTAATTTTTTTAAACTGTTCCTTCCTGTAATTTCTCTCTCCGTAAAGAAGTCTCACACACCATCACAGCCTTGGCAGTCTCATTTTTATTCTGCCCTTTCACAGCCTGTTTACCCTGCTTTCTTCTTGCGACTTCTGTCTCTCACAGATATGACTCAGGGCACACTCACTTGGTTTTATAGCTCTTGCTCTCAAATATTTTCAGTATTCCTCTATCAATTTTCCACTGCTTTCACCAGGTTTCTTTTTCTCAGTATGTCTCAGAAACTTGTTACTGAATAAATTCATATGGGCTACTGCGGACTCTGTCTCCATAGCTCAGTCTTTCTTCTTTGCCCAAACCAATGTACCATCCTTTGTTTCTCAGGCTGGGCTGATATCATCACTCTCAGGCACTGCTTCTGATGTGCTTCTGTGTAAGGTCCCAAATGAAACACCATGCTGCAGTGTTTCTTCAGAACCCAGGAGCAGCTGAAAGTAAAACTTAGTTTTAGTTTCCACTAATTAACCATTTCACTGTGAGGCCAGTTTGTTGCTTACAACATCCTCTGCAGCCTTATGAAAAAGACTATGGGGCCGATATAATATCTTATGCTGAGCCTAGTGCACAGGTTAATGATCACTTGGATGCTCGTTTTGGATGTGCACCCATAACCCCCAATGCAATAAGGGGATCTGTACATCCAAAACGCATGTCCAAACTCACATGTTGCTAAAAGTGCTTATCATATGGAAATTCCGGGGTGGATTTTCAGAGCCCTGCTCGCCTAAATCCGCCTAAATCCGGGCGGATTTAGGCGAGCAGGGCCCTGCGCGCCGGTGCGCCTATGTTCAATAGGCCTACCGGCGCGCGCAGACCCCAGGACTCGCGTAAGTCCCGGGGTTTTCCGAGGGGGGCGTGTCGGGGGCATGTCAGGGGGCGGGCCCGATCCGCGCGGCGTTTTGGGGGCGTGTCGGCAGCGTTTTGGGGGCGGGCCCGGGGGCGTGGTTACGGCCCGGGGTGGTCCGGGGGGCGTGGCCGCACCCTCCGGATCCGCCCCTGGGTTGCGACCAGGCGCGCCAGCGGCCCACTGGCACGCGGGGATTTACTTCTCCCTCTGGGAGGCGTAAATCCCCCAACAAAGGTAGGGGGGGGTTTATACAGGGCCGGGGGGGTGGGTTAGGTAGAGGAAGGGAGGGGAAGGTGAGGGGAGGGCGTTAGAGGATTCCCTCCGAGGCCGCTCCGATTTCGGAGCGGCCTCGGAGGGAACGGGGGTAGGCTGCGCGGCTCGGCGCGCGCCGGCTATACGGAATCGATAGCCTTGCGCGCGCCGATCCAGGATTTTAGCGGATACGCGCGGCTACGCGCGTATCTACTAAAATCCCGCGTACTTTTGCTGGCACCTGATGCGCCAGCAAAAGTACGCCAAATCGCGCGGTTTGAAAATCTACCCCTTCATGTAGATGAGGCTATTAGCTATTACCTTGTAATACAAAAAATGTCTGTGCACCCGAGGTGCATGTTTTAACCCATCAAATTTTACACCTCCCTGAAGCAGGCTTAAAGTCTTCCTGTGCATCATGGGCTCAACTTAAAAACAAAAAACCTGCTTTTCTTTGGCTCCTCCTACTTAGCATCAGGGCAATAATAAGTAGGAAGAACCACAGAAAGCAGCACATTAAAAAAAAAAGTTGAGGTAAAAAAAAAAAAAAATTTGTGTCACACATTATACACTCACAATATACATGCTCTGGACCGTGTATTTTGTGTGTGCATATTGTGCCAGTAAATTAGCTGCTGTGGAATAAAACAAATGCTCATAAATTGAGCATCTGTTTTGGTAACTTCACACACAGGGCACTTAATATTAATTTATTCACTGCTTCACTTGCTGACGATTGGTCCATTTACTGTCCATTCAGCAATCCACTTTCAGAAGGCTGGCCTAAAAGGGGATTGTTCCTTTCCACTGACAATTGTCAGTGAAAAGGACCATTTGGGAACAGCCCTGCCAGGGGGTGGGGCTGGAGCTCTGGCCACTTCTCTTGGGGGCACAATGCAGAGTGCTAAGGATGTACAAATTATCCATTGTGTGTTCCTTTTAGTGCTGTAGCACATTTGTGTATTGCATCGAGCGCTCAAGAGAGGTGGATGTGCGTGCATTCAAAAAACATGCACCCACTTTAGCTGCTAAATCACAGCCATGGAATTGCCTCAATTTTCAGTGTTCTCTAGTGTTCTCCTAAAGGGACAGTATGCAGCCATTCCCTTCCATGTAAAAGTACAAACAGAAACTCTCTTCTTTTTAAAAATACTTTAGCAATTTAACCCTTGGTGACATGAATACCCCACTTCCTGCCTTGGGGGAGAAAGAAACAGTTCAGGGTGGCCTGGGCCATGGGAAGATTTAAAGGGTGGACATCTTTGTGGCAGACAGGCAAGTCTGAATTATGAATTTCAGGTAGATGGGCAGGTCAGAATTGGGAAGAAAAGAAATATTTAAACTATATATATATATACAACATCCTCTTCCAGATGAAAAATGACCAAAATCATTTTTCAAAAATGCATTTGCTAAATACTGCATGTGCAGAACATTGAATTAACTCAAGGAAAGTACTGTCATTCATCTGGCATCTGTTATTACACCTAGAATCAGGTCATTGTCAGGCAAACCAGTACCCCAGACAGTCGCTAGTCTCACTCATCCTTTCCGATGACCCTACCTAATTTATTTTTAAAAATACATATAAAATAATGTAAAATTCACCAAAGTCACATAATCACTGCAGGCCAACCAAACAAGTTGCCACTTCACCACAGGTCAACCAAACAAGCTGATCCAGTCCTAGTGTTACACTCTATTGTATGTGTTGAGCTATAGATCTGCTTTTCCCAGGGCAATCAATGGGAAAATCAGAACTGCAACTTTATGCATATAATTAGAGGGGGAGGGGGGAGTAGAAGAGAAAAATAATGGCTGGATCAGTATTGGGGGAAGTGGCAATCTTATCTTTCATCTTCCTGTCTCTCATTATTTATTTATTTATTTATTTATTTATTTAACAGTTTTTTATACCGACCTTCATAGTAAATAACCATATCGGATCGGTTTACATTTAACAAGGGTATAACTGGAGTAACAATTCAAGTAAACGAAAGATAACAATAGGTAGGAATAGGTCAAAGTTACAATCAACAGGGAAAGAGAACTTGGAAGCTTGCAACAAGCTAGAAAGAAGATAAGGCAGGAAATAAATATAAAGTGTTACCATAGAGCGTACGGGTTAAAAGCTTAAAAGGTGCTTTAACCTGGAAGTGTCAGAGTCCATTGTTCGTGAGTATAAATGCCAGACCGGGTTAGAGTGAAGGACAACTAGTGATTGTCTGGTGGATCGGCGAAGGCTTGGTGAAAGAGCCAGGTTTTAAGTCTTTTTCTGAAAGTTAAAAGGCATGGCTCCAATCAGATTTGATGGGATGCTATTCCAGATAGATGGGCCTGCTATCGAAAAAGCTCTGTCTTTGGTCGTAGAGAGGCATGAGGCTTTAGTGGGGGGATATTTCAGAGTGCCTTTGTGAATATCTCTAGTTGGTCTGTTAGAGGAGTGAAACATAGAAACATAGAAACATAGAAATGACGGCAGAAGAAGACCAAACGGCCCATCCAGTCTGCCCAGCAAGCTTCACATTTTTTTCTCATACTTATCTGTTTCTGTTTGAATGGGATTTCCAGGTCGAGTTGAAGTTGATGATGGATGGTTTTGTGAATTAAGGTGATTGATTTGTATAGAATTCTGAAATTCACTGGTAACCAATGTAGGTTCCTGAGGATGGGTGAGATGTGTTCGCCGCGGCTGGTACTGGTCAGCAATCTCGCTGCCGCATTTTGTATCATCTGCAGTGGTTTGGTAGTGGATTTGGGGAGGCCTAGGAAAAGGGCACTGCAGTAGTCTATTTTGGCGAACAGAAGCGCTTGGAGGACTGTCCTGAAGTCATGGAAGAATAAGAGTGGTTTGTCGTTTTAGAACCTGTAGTCTGTAGAAGCAGTCTTTGGAGGTTGTATTGACCATTTTCTTTAGGTTTCATTAGCTCCTAGATGGCCAGCCCTAGTCTGTACCTTTCAGCCCTATTTTGTAGCTCTTTGTCTTCCTGTCTCTCCTCCTACATACTTCTTGCCTCCATAGACTATAAACATTTTGGAGAAAAGACTTACCATACCTGAATACTTATCACCATAGTTAAGCACCTCGCATATCTTGAGTTAGTAATGGATTTCATTTTTTGGCTCTCCTAGGTAATGCTGGAGCTGCCCTCTACCCTCCTCCCATCTACCATCCAGAGAATGGACAGCAAAGTTCAAAAGGTCTAAGGTACAGCCCCATAGTTTTCTGCAGCAGCCCAGGGATGTAGACTCTGAGGCAAGAATTGTACAATTTTAAAGCATATTGGTAAACATTTATATTACACTGTAAAAATAGAGATTAATATTGAGTAAGCTGGCAAGCAGGATTGTTAGCACAAGAGGGCGGAGCGAACAACACACACATATAGAGAAATCACAACAAAAATGTGTGGCATCAAGTAAACTTAACAATAACGTATTAACACAAAGATTATTTAATTTACATATGCACACTGAACAATGTGCACGACATTCAATATACAGTAAATAATATTATGGATGCGAAGGACCCCGATATGGTCATGTTTCGCATCAAGCTGCATCAGGGGGACCAAAATTTTCCAAATGTTATGTAGTGTAACTGGAACGATATGATTTGAGCAGTTGAGTTACCCACTGGAGAACAGCTTACAAGGTGAGATGAAAAAATATATTTTAAAGGTTAGGCTACATTGCGGTTGAGGTGTGGGATCCCTTTGACTCCTCAGTTTAATGCTTGGAGACCGTCTGGTCCGTTTCCAGTAATTTAATTCTTTACACCTCTTGTCTTAGAGGCATTAGGTGGTTTATAACAATTTTTTCCATGTCAGGTCCGGCACTTGTGCCCAGTTTATGCTTGATAATGATTTGAATAACAGACATTAAAAATCCTTTTGAATCTGTCCCTATTTTGCCGTCCCTGCTGGTGTATTGAAGAAATTCTCTCCGCGATGTTTCCAAGAGTTACTCTGAACTTTATGCTACAAGCTAACCTTTAAAATATATGTTTTCATCTCACCTTGTAAACTGTTCTCCAGCGGGTGCCTCAACTGCTCAAATCATATTGTTCCAGTTACACTACATAACATTTGGAAAATTTCGGTCCCCCTGGCGCAGCTTGATACGAAACACGGCCGTGTCGGGGTCCTTCACATCCATAATATTGTTTACTGTATATTGAATGCCGTGCACATTGTTCAGTGTGCATATGTAAATTAAATAATCTTTGTGTTAATTCATCGTTATTGTCCAGTTTACTTGATGCCACACATTTTCTTGTTGTGAAGCAGGAATGTTATACAGGTAAAATTATCTAGATAAATTTAACCAGATATCCAGTGCAACTTACCGAGATAAGTTTATTGCTCAATATCTCCAATAACATTAGGATGTGTATTTGTTCAACCAGACTTACCAAGCTAAAATTGCCCAGATAGCACTGAATATGAAGGCTGCCAAGACAAAGTGAAACCACACCCCAGGAATGACCCCAGCACTGACTCTTTTTTCCAGTCTATTTTGTGCAAGCAACAAGTTGCCCAGACAAAATTTAACAAGGGAATGAGAGGAAATATTAAAATCTCAGGTTTTGTCTGGCTAACTCAAAAACAGTTTTCCAATCATCCTTGGGTCTGTATAATATAGTTTGCTTTTATTGGATGAGGAAAAAGGACTTTAAGTATCAGCACAGGGAGGAGATATTGGGGATGGAGATAGGAGAAGAGGATGGTTAGAGGACCGAGAATGAAGCGAGGAGAGGTAGGACTGGGTAGTTGGGAGATGAGAATGAGGAGGACCAAAAATGGGATAAGAATGTAAGAATTTGGGGGACAGGAGAAGGAGAGTGAGAAGAAAGGACTGAGCATAAGGATAAGAGGAAGAGGGCCAGTGCTGGTAAAGATCAAGAAAAAGGGAAGAAGATAAGAGGAAGAGAACCACAGACTTGGTAATGGGGGAAAAGAAGGGAGCGGACAGGGGCTCTGGGATTGAAAAGGAGCAAAGGGAGAATGAGGGAGGTTTTGGGGATTGAGGACGGAGTAGGAGGGGATCAGAGGAAGGATTATTTTCAAGCAGGGATTGGGGTGGGTTCTAAGATCTAGGGAGAAGGAAGAAGGAGGAAGGAATGAAGATTCCAGGATCTGAGGGATAGTGTCCAAGATGAAGGGAAGGAGGATCTAAATTACTTTGCGAGGAGATGTCCCAGACTGCTCCTATCCTCTTACCTCTTGAATTCCCATCTCCTCTTTAACTTCCCACCCAATCTGGCACACAGATTCAAACACTTGTCCCAGATCTCTTCCCCCTCACACACACAAAAGTACTACCCACTTCCATCCTCTCTCACACAGGCAAACACACCCAGCGATCCCCTTTGCTCCCCTGGTCCCTCCTTACCTCCTAGCTCAGGGCTTCCCAAACCTGGCTGGGAACCCCACAGCCAGTTGAATTTTCATGATATCCACAATGAATGTGTGTGAGATAAATTTTCATATACTGAGTCTCTATGGTATACAAATTTATCTCACGCATATTCATTGTGGATATCCTGAAAATCTGACTGTCTGTGGGGTCCCAGGACAGGTTTGGGAGGCCCTGTCCTAGCTTATCTCTCTCACAGACCCTCTTCTGTGTCCTCCTCAATAAACCCTTTTTATTCCCTCTCCATTCTCCCACTGCATTCACATAATTCCCTCCTCATCCTCAGTTCATACATTTATCATTGACATTGATGCTGGCCAGCAGAAGATGAACAGAGACAATACCAGGAAAGGAGGGATGGGGCTAGATAAAGGAGAAGAGCAGATTTTCTTTACTCTGTTCTGTTTGTCCCAGCCTCACCTCTCCCCTCCTATTCACTCTGCCTAGGAGGGGAGGGGATGGAGCAGGATGCAGAGGGTTGTTCTCTACTGATGAGAGTTAGCATATCTGAGAGGCAGACATTCTGCTGCCTTCCCCGCCCCTGATTTTCGACAACGTAGGCATAGTCCTAATTGCAAATATAGGCTTGCCAGTAGTGCTATAAAATGATGGCCATTATTAAGTCTTTCACTTTTTTCTCATCATCCTATGCCAATATTATTAGATTTTATGTTCTTTTGGAATCTCTTCCCTTACCTTCTACCTAGCATCTTTCTCTGTCTCTCACTGCCATACTCTGCACGCATTGCCCGGCATCTCCTTCCCCTCCCATCTTCCTCCTCCACTCGTGCCCCAGACTGGCTGACCTTTTATTCCCTAGTTCCAAGTTCTATTACCAGTGGTGGTTCACAGGTTGACAGGGTGCTCTGTCAGTTCCTCCTTGGATGGCTTTATCTCAGCACAAATGAGCATAGTCTCCTCTACCAGCAGTGGTATTAGCAGGAAGCTCTGGGGCTCCCAGTTCCTGCATGTACCAGTGGCTCCCCTTTCTTAGCAGCCAGCTGGGATCTGGAAATTTCAACATGCAGGCACACACAAGTGCACCAGGCCTAAGGAACATATCTGGGAACTTTTCAGTTGTGGTTATCCTGAGAAGGAGTGGAGAGTGGAGGAAACACACACACACCCCCACACACACATACACACTCACTCTCTTTCTCTCTTCCCTCCCCCCACAATGATGATGACTGCTCTCTCCAAATTCCCCAACCTAAATCCAGCACTTTCCTCTTTCTCTGACCACAAGGTTCTCCTCCCTTGCTAGGCATCTCACTCCAAAGAGTATAGACTTCTGCTTCTTGCTCCAGCCCCTCCCAGCCTAGGCAACATGCAGTGAATAGAAGAGGAAGGGGTGAGATTAAGGCTGGCACAGACAGATTCAGATAACTTTATTGGCATGATAATAATTACAGGTGTTGCCAAAGTAATACACAGGGAGGCTAATTTTCAAATAGCCCACATAAGCATATCAGCAAAAACAGTGTATAAATTATATCAATGTTTATGCATATGTGCGTTTTGAAAATGTTCCCACCAGATTTACCCTGCACAAGTTACACCAGCTAAAGTATGCACATATAATTTTCCAGAAACTTTACCTGGCTACATTTTAAAATCAAAATGTATGTGCTTAAGTCCAACCCTCCCCTCCGAACGCCCTTCCCCAGGAGCTCTTCCACTCAATCTGAGTAATATACACGAGTAAGTTTAACTATCATTGAGTGAACATTTTTGTAAAAGGCTTCTTCTGTGTGTACAGCACTATTTAACTCACAAAAGTCCTCTTGAAAATTACCCCGAAAGTGGGTTAAAGCAAAAGGGAAAAGATTTTCAAAATAGTCATAATTCAATACAAATCAAAACTTTAACAATACAGATAAGTCACAAGTCTTGCCAAAAAGTTGTACTATAGTAACAGAATCAAAGCCCCTGGTTGTATTTCACATGAATTATTTCATATAGTTAAACTGCTTACCCTGCCATCAACTAATCTCAATAGCTTTCCTGTGACCAAGGCTGGTTCTATCATTAGACAAGGTGGTGAGTCACCTCAGGCGGCAAAGTTTTGAGGCGGCAAAAAGTGCACCCCAAAACTCTCCTCTAGAGGCTGTCTCACCTAGATTCCTCACACACAGTTAAAAACATGCCTGTGGGGTTCTCACACATTACAGGTCTAACAGAACTGTTGCGCTGGAGGTGGACCCTTGGCCTGGTGCAGGATTGGTACGGCCCTCTGGTCGGTCCCAGAGAGCGCCTGCCACCAGGAGGCGGAGCACACAAGGAGACAGAGGCTAGCTGGAGCTTCACCAATAGCAATCTGGGGTTTCCGCAGATTGAGCCCTTGGGTACCCGGACCGCCTGGACTTAGGTGGGCCTCGCAGGGTCTCCTGGAGAGGTAGCGGAGAGGTGTGCCCACCATGAGCAAAGGTGCGCGGCTGGTGAAGTATGGAGGAGCAAGACTGGAACCAAGATCACCGGAGACCTCTGGGGTACAGCAGGAGATGAAGGTCCTCCAGGCAAAGTAGGCAGTGCCAATAGGTTCAGCCTGATGTAGGCCGCGAGTAGTGCCCGAGCAGGCTGGGCTGGTGGCAACGTGAGCAAACAGAGTATCCAAGTGTAGCGCAAGGGTCAATGCCAGTGTATCAGTCTGAGAGTGGTCAGCTAAAGTAAGGGTCAGTTCCAAGGCCAGTCCGTACGTGGTCAAGAGGCAAGCAGTAGTCGGTTCCAGGCAGTAGTCAAACATGGTCAGAAGATAGGCAGAGGGTTCCAGGCAGCGGTCAAACATGGTCAAGCAAGCAGGGGTCAGTACCGTGAATCAGTCCGAGGAGGACCGACAAAGGAGAATGAGGAACACAGGAACTCAGGAGCACTGGAACAGACAAAACAGAGGAACACTGGAACATGACAGGAACAGGAACACAGGAGCACTGGAACAAGACTGGAAGCAGGTAACGCAGGAACAAGGAACAGCAAACTTGTAACACCGAGGTGTTGACCCGATTGCCAAGGCAAAGAACTGTAGCCTGAGCACTGCCTTTATACAGGGCTCAGGTGACGTCATTGTCGTGCACCGCAGAGGAGTTTCCCGTGCTTGCCCCTTTAAATGGCCTGGAGTTCCGCGTGCATGCGCACTAGGGGGCGGGGTTAAAGCCGTGGAGGACGCCGAGCCCCGAAGTGAAGAGCGCTGCGAAGCAGAAGGCCTCGATGGGTCTGGAGATGCATGGGGGTACCGTGGGTGAGTGGCACTGGCTGTGAGTGAGGAACCGGAGCTGGTAGATGGGCGCGCCAGGTGAGCAGGCCCGGTCGTGGACCCAATTCGGCTGGGACACACAACAAGAACTCAAGGAAAGAAAGTGTACAGCTAAGAATAATTTAACCTTATTGGTTACTTTACTGTCCTAATCTGATTTTCTAATGACAGAGACGAGTCTAATTGGGCCCCCAAGCTTTTTAACTCTGAAGGCAACTTATATTGTATCTTTGCACTTAAGAATATGGAAGAGTCTGCAATATGGGAGTAGTTTCCTTCTATGTGAATTAATGTTATAGTTAAATTGTATATTAAAAAATTATGGTGAATTCAATAAAAAATATATCAACAGAAAAAATTAAATATATTGTTGCTATTATGCCATACAATAAGAAGTCAGTAGCATCCAAGGGTAGATTTAAATCTGAGAAACCCACAAATGTTCTCTTGTGGATTATAACTAATACATGCTTAAAACAGTGGATAAATGAAGCGTAATGTCCTGTGCTTCTATGCTCATTGATAAAGGAGGAATTCTTGATGAAACTTCCAGAGGAGTTAGAGAAAACAAAAAAACTACAGAAAGTTAGCATAACTTCTACTGCTTAGTTATCCAGAAAACTTTGTTTGGCTGATCAGTAGAACTGCTGTGCTATCTCTGCTTCTGCAGAGAACAATTTTCTCAAAGTTTCTTTTGATTTTTCTGAACAATGGAAGACCTCGAGTAGTAACCTTTCTACACTATACGGTGTCATGCATGGGAAAGCATATAGGATCATCTTTGAGAGGGAGAAAATAAACCTTATTAGACCTTTGTAAAAAAAAAAAAAAAAAGAAAGAAAATGTATTTTCTATGAGATTCCCGAATCCCCATTCCTTATGCTTCAATGCAGCGGTGATTATTTTAGGTAAAAAGCCTCAAGCTTTGAGCGTGCAATTTTTGCAAATACTATTCCTGGCAAAATTGTCACTCTGAAAGATATTCAGGCTGATTTCCTTCAGATCTTATAGTATTTGTTTGAATGTAGGTCTACTTACAGATTTTTTTCTCCATAGGCTGAGTGCTGCAAAAGCCACAATAAAAAGCTATTCTCTACTTTGTCTCAGCACATTGAACTCTCATGTGTTAGTCTCTATCAAAATCTTAAATTATCTATATGCAATTATACAGTTAATAAAATACAATTTAATCAGGCATAGAAAGTATACCTGTAAGTCAAAGGACTCTCACGAAAAATTAGAGAAATAGTGGCAATCCTGGATGCTATTGCTATGCAATGCTGACATCCCCAAGAGCAAAGCGAGAATGCATAAGGAGAGGAGATGGACACCTATTCATATAATCTTTCATTTGTTAGTTTTATATCCAGTGCCCCCACTCTCCTGCGATGCGGTGTTAAGGGCCGCAAAATCCTGCACAGCCCAAAGAATTTGTGGGGCAGAAGTTCTCTGATTTGAGGGCTCCAGGACAGATGGTGTTTAAGTCATTGGTCCCAGGCTGTAACGATAGTACAGTTAGTAAACTTTTAAACTTTACTACAGTTTTTTAACGAACCAGGCCAATGTAAAAATATACGCTAAGCTTAGTGCACCTTTCAACTCCAGCTTTGGCACCCATTTTGCCTTAGCACGCTTTTTAAAACTTCTGATACGTGGCTTAGCATATCATTTGTTTACTGCATTGGGAGTTAATTCAATTTTTAACACTAAAAAAATGTGTGCTAAATTTTTTTATGTTTTATTGTATAGGCCCCTCTTTGCCTGTAGAAATTCAGAAGTCGGAGAACAAAATGGCGTCGTGAAGAGAAGACGCGTTCAGATGAGCTCCTGGACAGTCTTTGTTTTTTACCTTTTGCCTATATTCCCAATGCTTCATATAAAAAGAAAGGGGAAGGTAAAGGAGGGAACCTCGACCCCACTTAAATCTACCTCGGTGCAAACGAAGATTCGGGAGTTTTTCTCCGCAGCAGATGATTCTCCAGGAGAGTCGGCTGTAGCATGAGAGGGGGAACAAACCTCCATGCTCTACAACAAAACATCTTTGAGCCCTGGAGTGCCAGAGATACCTTCCCCCCTGCCTACATTGGAATGCACGAGATGGTGGAACCCCCGATGCCGAAGTTGCACCAAGTGGAGGAAGCGTTCGAGGTGGGTTTCCTAGCAGGTGCGACAAGGAAAACCCAAAGCGAGGGGTCCTTAATCACCTTGAGGGAACTAAAATTCAGTGCAATGAGTGGTGTGGGCAGTTTGCTGCCATTTGCAACCGCCCAGGGAAGGAGCCAAAAGGATCAGCAGATGATACCGGTAAATTTATCAATATTAAAATTGTTTAAAAAGCCTGAAACAGTTACTTTAGATGTTTTATGGAAAGGATTATCTACTTTGGAGAATGCAATAATTTCCTTTACGACAGCCATAAAAGCCTCTCAAAACAATTTAATCTGGTGAACCCAGTTGTTCTTGCAAAACACTACCAAAATTCAGGAAATGGATACTCAAATACATCAGATAAAAGAAATACAAACAGGCCTGATTCAAGGGGACTCTAGATTAGATAAGAGACTGGAAAGTCTGGAAAATAATCTCAGATATAACAACCTGAGAATAATTAATTTTCCTAAATGTAAACTAATATCCCCTAAGGAACAGCTTAAAAAATATCTTCAGGAGATATTGAATTTCTCCAGTGGTGAATTGCCTACGATTGCGAAAGCTTACTTTCTATTTGGGCCTGCACAGCAAAGAGGAGTGACAAAGGACAATGGAGATCGAAGGGAGCGTCCAGAGTCATTATCCCCACTTGAATTTCTCTCTGGATTTCTTGAGACTATCCAGGAGGAACAAATTGAAAAGAGAGGTGTTCTACTAGTCAAATTTTTGATACCTGCTGAAAGGGACATGGTCCTAAAGAGTTTCTTTCATAATAGGTCTAAGCTCTACCTAGGAGGGAAAATTTGGATATATCTGGACATTATTAGAACAACGCAGTTGCGTAGGAAAACATTTCTGTCCTTATGTACTAGAGCTCGCCAACTAGGTGCGAAAATAATGATAAAATATCCTTGTAAATGTATACTAAATATAGGAAATAATAAGTTTGTATTTATGGAGCCTAACCAATTGTTGCTTTTTCTGAATTCAAGGAGTGAAGGAGGAGCTGATCCGCTTAATAATACTGGCATTATTTAGATAATCCTGCTATTCTAATTTTTCTTAGTATTTGTCTTTAAGAAATATTGCTCCAAACTTACAGTTTTGCTCTCCTCATTGCATATTAATCAGGCAAGGAAATGTGAGATAGAAATTTTGGAATTATGTTTATTGCTGTTAAAGCAATGTGAAAATTTGAAAATTTAATTTTGTATTGACTATATAATGTTTGATTTCTTTGGTTGTAAAAAAAATTGTAAGCCTTGCCTGGAATTTAAGGCGTGTAATAATGCTTTTATTAATTGTTTAAAATTTAATAAAATGAAAATTAAAAAAAAAAAAAGAAATTCAGAAGTCACTATTCAAAAGCCATTTAGGTGGATAACTCACAAATTATCCATCTAAATAACAAATCTGGCATATTTAGCCATATCCACCTAAATTATAGCTGGATAAGGAGTTATCCAGTTATAATTTAGATGGATAAAAAAGGGGTGTTTTGGGGGTGTTTCAGGGAGAGGCTGAGATATCTCTCTAACCTAGCTGAATACTGGTGTACCTTGGCTAGGTTAGCTAGATAACTTTAGTAGTCATGCTTGTCAAACCTTATAAAGTATGTATACATGTCCCAGGCCTGCCAACCCAATTAGTATTTGAAAGTAATCATAAATCGTCCTCTTCTCCTGAACCTCCCACCCACCCATGGCTTGAAATATTGCTAGTCAAATCTCCCCCCCAGAATCCCTCCTCCATCACCCAAGTTATCACAGTCCATGCCAGTAGTGGGATGTGCTCTTACCCACTCCCAGCGCTCCAGCATTGAGTCTGTCAGTAGGAGTGCATAACTTGGAAGGGAGGGAGGAGTGGTCTGGGGTGGGGGGGGGGGAGTCAAGTGGAGGTGTTTACTGGCCACATTTTTAAGTCATGGGTGGGTGGAAGGGTCCAGGGGAGAAGAAGATTTATGATTACTTTCGATCACTAATGGGATTGATGGGCCCAGGATAGTTAAATATACTTTATTGAGTTTGAGGGGGAGACAGATGCAAGGCCAATAGGTCCTCATTTATAATTTTGTCAAGGAATCAAAAGAAACGAGACATAGGCCCGTTTACATATATTTTTTTTCTTTTATGGATCTCTGCTTAACCGGATATCTTTGAAGATATTCAGTTAAGTAGCTTGTTATCCGACCACACAAGGCCGGATAATTTCAAAATATAACCAGCTATATTCAAACATAGCCAGTTTGGTTTTAAAGTTGTCTGGCTACAAGTCGTCAGATAACTTAAGAACATAAGAACATAAGAAAATGCCATACTGGGTCAGACCAAGGGTCCATCAAGCCCAGCATCCTGTTTCCAACAGTGGCCAATCCAGGCCATAAGAACCTGGCAAGTACCCAAAAACTAAGTCTATTCCATGTTACCATTGCTAATGGCAGTGGCTATTCTCTAAGTGAACTTAATAGCAGGTAATGGACTTCTCCTCCAAGAACTTATCCAATCCTTTTTTAAACACAGCTATACTAACTGCACTAACCACATCCTCTGGCAACAAATTCCAGAGTTTAATTGTGTGTTGAGTAAAAAAGAACTTTCTCCGATTAGTTTTAAATGTGCCCCATGCTAACTTCATGGAGTGCCTCCTAGTCTTTCTACTATCCGAAAGAGTAAATAACCAATTCACATCTACCTGTTCTAGACCTCTCATGATTTTAAACACCTCTATCATATCCTCCCCTCAGTCGTCTCTTCTCCAAGCTGAAAAGTCCTAACCTCTTTAGTCTTTCCTCATAGGGGAGTTGTTCCATTCCCCTTATCATTTTGGTAGCCCTTCTCTGTACCTTCTCCATCGCAATTATATCTTTTTTGAGATGCGGCGACCAGAATTGTACACAGTATTCAAGGTGCGGTCTCACCATGGAGCGATACAGAGGCATTATGACATTTTCCGTTTTATTCACCATTCCCTTTCTAATAATTCCCAACATTCTGTTTGCTTTTTTGACTGCCGCAGCACACTGTACCAACGATTTCAATGTGTTATCCACTATGACACCTAGATCTCTTTCTTGGGTTGTAGCACCTAATATGGAACCCAACATTGTGTAATTATAGCATGGGTTATTTTTCCCTATATGCATCACCTTGCACTTATCCACATTAAATTTCATCTGCCATTTGGATGCACAATTTTCCAATCTCACAAGGTCTTCCTGCAATTTATCACAATCTGCTTGTGATTTAACTACTCTGAACAATTTTGTGTCATCTTCAAATTTGATTATCTCACTCGTCATATTTCTTTCCAGATCATTTATAAATATATTGAAAAGTAAGGGTCCCAATACAGATCCCTGAGGCACTCCACTGTCCACTCCCTTCCACTGAAAAAATTGCCCATTTAATCCTACTCTCTGTTTCCTGTCTTTTAGCCAGTTTGCAATCCACGAAAGGACATCGCCACCTATCCCATGACTTTTTACTTTTCCTTGAAGCCTCTCATGAGGAACTTTGTCAAACGCCTTTGTCAAACTTTAAGCAAGTATAGTCAGTGGGATGATTATCCCGCTGAATATCAAGATAAGTTATCCAACTAACTTTAGCTGGGTAACTTGGCCACTAAATGGCCTACTGAATATTGGCCTCATACCTCTTTTTTTTTCCAAAGGGATCTTGTGAGTCCTGAAGTTTTCCTGTACTTTATAAGAGGATTTTAAATCAGAAAAAGTAGTGAGTGGGAAAGAGGAGCATATTTACTATTCTGCTTCTGCCACATGGATAAATATTACTGAACTATTAAGTTATAAATAACTATTAAGTTATTCCTTAGTTACAATGTCTCCTTCAGAATACATCAATATTGTCACTCCAGTTAGCATTGGCAGCTTATCAGCTCGCAGATTGTCTAGTCTGAGCACTATTTAATTTTTGTTTATATGATTACATGTCTAACTATTGTTTAGCCTGTTACACACACAAAAAAAAAATATTCACACTATTTATTGTTCATGTTTTATGGTGATACCAGGCTCCCAGTTTTAGTTGTTCCAAGTTATATATTCCTTGTTCTATGTAATAGCATTCTTACATGCATGTTAATGTTAAAATGTAAACCGAATTGATTTGTAACTCTGCTACATGAATTTCGGTATATAAAAATGCTAAATAAATATAAATAAATAAAATCGGGAGTAGATGTGTTTGCGTCGGGATCCACGAACAAATCTACTCCCGTGCGCACCTTTTAAAATCTACCCCATAGGGAAAAATAACCTATGCTGTAGTTACACGATGTTAGGTTCCATATTAGGATTTATACCCAGGAAAAAGATCTAAGTGTCATATTTGATAATACATTGAAATTGTTGTCTCTGTGTGCAATGGTGGGCAGAAAAGTAAACAGAATGTTAGGAATTATTAGGGAGGTAATGGATGTCATAATGTTTCTGTATCACTCCATGGTTAGATTGCACCTTAAACATTGTGGGGCGGATTTTCAGAGCCCTGCTCACGTAAATCCGCCCAAAACCGGGCGGATTTACGCGAGCAGGGCCCTGCGCGCCGGGAAGCCTATTTTACATAGGCCTCCCGGCGCGCGCAGAGCCCCGGGACTCGCGTACGTCCCGGGGTTCTCGGAGGGGGGCGTGTCGGGGGGCGGGGCCGGAGTGCGCGGCGTTGCGGGGGCGTGTCGGCAGCGTTTTGGGGGCGGGTACGGGGCGTGGCTACGGCCCGGGGCGTGGCCGCGCCCTCCGTACCCGCCCCCAGGTCGCGGCCCGGCGCGCAGCAGGCCCGCTGGCGCGCGGGGATTTACGTCTCCCTCCGGGAGGCGTAAATCCCCCGACAAAGGTAAGGGGGGGTGTAGACAGGGCCGGGGGGGCGGGTTAGGTAGGGGAAGGGAGGGTAAGGTGAGGGGAGGGCAAAGGAAAGTTCCCTCCGAGGCCGCTCCGATTTCGGAGCGGCCTTGGAGGGAACGGGGGGAGGCAGCGCGGCTCGGCGCGCGCAGGCTATACAAAATCGATAGCCTTGCGCGCGCCGATCCAGGATTTTAGTGGATACGCGCGGCTCCGCGCGTATCTACTAAAATCCAGCGTACTTTTGCTTGAGTCTGATGCGCAAGCAAAAGTAGGCTGATCGCGCTTCTTTTAAAATCTACCCCTGTGTGCAGTTCTGATCGCTGCATCTCAATAAAGATATATTTGCATTAGAGAAAGTACAGAGAAGAGTGGCCAAAATGATAAAGGAAATGGAACTACATCCCTATGAAGAAAGGATAAAGAGGTTAGGTCTGTTCAGCTTGGAGTAGAGACGGCTGAGGGGGGGGGGGGGGGATATTCTAGAGTTCTACAAAGTTCTTAAAGGATTTGAATGGATAAATGTGAAACAGTTATTTATTACTCTTTCAGATAATAAAAGGACTAGGGGGCACTCCATGAAGTTAGCAAGTAACATATTTGAAATGAATCAGAGATAATTCTTTTCCACTCAATGCACAATTAAGCTCTGAATTTCATTGTCAGAGGATGTGGTTAAGGCAGTTAGTATAGCCAGGTTTAAAAAGGTTTGGAAGGTTTGTAACCTATCATTAAAATCATCCATTGTACCTGAAGACTGGAGGGTGGCCAATGTAACCCCAATATTTAAAAAAGGCTCCAGGGGCAAACCGGGTAACTATAGACCAATGAGTCTGACTTCAGTGCCAGGAAAAATAGTGGAAACTATTCTCAAGATCAAAATCATAGAGCATATAGAAAGACATGGTTTAATGGAACACAGTCAACATGGATTTACCTAAGGGAAATCTTGCCTAACAAATCTGCTTCATTTTTTTGAAGGGGTTAATAAATATGTGGATAAAGGTGAACCGGTAGATGTAGTGTATTTGGATTTTCAGAAGGCGTTTGACAAAGTCCCTCATGAGAGGCTTCTAAAAAAACTAAAAAGTCATGGGATAGGAGGCGATGTCCTTTCATGGACTACAAACTGGTTAAAAGACAGGAAACAGAGAGTAGGATTAAATGGTTTTCTCAGTGGAAAAGGGTAAACAGTGGAGTGCCTCAGGGATCTGTACTTGGACAGTGCTTTTCAATATATATATAAATGATCTGGAAAGGAATACGATGAGTGAGGTTATCAAATTTGCAGATGATACAAAATAATTCAGAGTATTTAAATCGCAAGCAGATTATGATACATTACAGGAGGACCTTGCAAGACTGGAAGATTGTGCATCCAAATGGCAGATGAAATTTAATGTGGACAAGTGCAAGGTGTTGCATATAGGGAAACATAACCCTTGCTGTAGTTACAAGATGTTAGATTCCATATTAGGAGCTAGAGCTACCACCCAGGAAAAAGATCTAGGCATCATAGTGGATAATACTTTAAAATCGGCTCAGTGTGCTGCAGCAGTCAAAAAAGCAAAAGGAATGTTAGGAATTATTAGAGGGGAATGGTTAATAAAACATAAAATGTCATAATGCCTCTATATCGTCCATGGTGAGACCACGCTTTGAATACTGTATACAATTCTGGTTGCCACATCTCAGAAAAGATATAGTTGCAATGGAGATGGTACAGAGAAGGGCAAACGAAATGATAAAGGGGATAGAACAGCTCCCCTATGAGGAAATGCTGAAGAGGTTAGGGCTGTTCAGCTTGGAGAAGAGACGGCTGAGGGGGGCTATGATAGAGGTCTTTAAGATCATGAGAGGTCTTGAACGAGTAGATGTGAATCAGTTATTTACACTTTTGAATAATAGGACTAGGAGGCATTCCATGAAGTTAGAAAATAGCACATTTAAGACTAATCAGAGAAAATTATTTTTCACTCAATGCACAATAAAGCTCTGAAATTTGTTGCCAGAGGATGTGGTTAGTGCAGTTAGTAGAGCTGGGTTCAAAAAGGTTTGGACAAGTTCTTGGAGGAGAAGTCCATTAATGGCTATTAATGAAGTTTACTTAGGGAATAGCCACTGCTATTATTTGCATCAGTAGCATGGGATCTTCTTAGTGTTTGGGTAACTGCCAGGTTCTTGTGGCCTGGTTTGGCCTCTGTTGGAAACAGGATGCTGGGCTTGATGGACCCTTGGTCTGACCCAGCATGGCAATTTCTTATGTTCTTATGTTCTTAAGTTCCTGGAGGAGAAGTCCATAAACTGCTATTAATCAATAGGAATAGACATTACTTCTTGCCAGCATTAGATACATGAGATCTATTTAATGTTTGGGTACTTTCCAGGTACTTGTAACTTGGATTGGCCACTGTTGAAGATAGACCCTTGGTCTGACCCAGTATGGCATATCTTTTGTTCTTAGAAGTACCACCTTAGGGGTTTGCTGCCACTCTACCTACCTGCCATGCCCTGGATGTCACACCTTGCGGGTTTTGATGCCTTCTTGTTTGCTGCATGGATCTCAGCCTAGTTCTTGCACACTGCTTTTTTCTTGATTATACTGGAATGTTTTGCCCCAAAATAAAATGGAAAAAGAAACAAGTTTTTCCTCCCACCTCATCTCTTTTCTGGATTTCAACCTTACTGTTTTGTTGTATATCTCTAGGATTGAAGCTTAGGGCCTGTTTCACTAAGCTATTTTCCCTTAGGCACAGAATAGGAAAAAAAGTGAATCAGACCATCATTCCTGGTTATACTGGATGTCTTGTCCCCAAAAATAAAATGTAAAAATAAGAAAACATGAACAAAAAAACAAGTTTTCCCTATACCTCATCCTTTTGCTGCATATTTCTTGGATCCCAGCCTATTTCTCCATCTCTACTTCTCTATTGTTTATACTGGGGTGTTTGGTCCCCGAAAGATATTATGTTAGAAAAAAGAAAAGAAATACAAGTTTCACTTCCCACCCCATCTCATTTCTGGTTCTAATGTACAGAAACTTAGTAAATGATGGCAAACAATCTAAGTTGTCCATGGAGTCTGCCCAAAAAGTTCATTTTTATTATATTTTACCACACGTAGTTTTTATTCCTTAGGGTAGTAACTTATGTTTCATGCAGGCTACTCCAATTAACATGGGTTGCCCCTTTCCTTCATCTCCACTCTTTAGGCACTAGGAATCCCCTGTGTTTATCCTATTCCACTGTCTAATCTTCAGAAAAAAATGATCCCAGAAACAGTAATGTAGGGATACATCACTGGGAGTGCAGTAAGACTCTGGAAGAGAACAAGATGTGCCAGGAAGACACAGAAAGGATGCTTCCTCATTTTATTTATTTATTTATTTATTTATTTATTTATTTATTTATTTATTTTGAGTGTTTTATTTACCATCATTCCATGTGAGAATCATTAGTTCACAATGGTGTACAGGTTTGATACTCATAAACAAAAGATGAATGACTAGAGAAAAAAGTGTAGGAATAAGTGCATCCCAGAAAAGAAGGAAAGAAATTCAGCAGGAAATTGAGCTAATTCTCCTGTGTATCATCAAAATGGCAATGATATCACTCTTACATGGGATGAGTAAAGGGATCCTGTAACTCTGAAATCATAGCAGAAATATGATACTGAAGACAGACAATATACATAAACTTCTTCAGCCTAGCATCCCTTGCTGAGTTGAGACTTAAAGAGGATCAGAACAGATGTTGCCGTTCCTTACGGTGGTCTGGGGGAGTTTCCTGTAGATTCCCTCACAATACTCCTTCATAGTTTCCCTCTAAAATGTACTGCAGGTTGATGCCTTTGTTGATTGAATCCCACAACAGGAATTTTCTATCATAGCTTTTGATGGTAGCTTGGGGATTTATGTACAATGGGCACTGTTCTTCAACTCTATGATTTCATATAACATTTCTGTTAGGGAGTGCTAGGAGAGCAGTCCCATTTGAGAGAAATGTGTGTCCTTGGGCCATGGCACAACCCCAGAGGGCTCCAAGGTGGTACTAAGGCAGGCGAGACATGTCTAAGCATGGGTAAAAACTGAAGGTTCGAACTCTCCATCAGACCTGCACGCTTCAGAAAGACCAACATAAGAACATAAGAACATGCCATGCTGGGTCAGACCAAGGGTCCATCAAGCCCAGCATCCTTTTTCCAACAGAGGCCAAACCAGGCCACAAGAACCTGGCAATTACCCAAACAATAAGAAGATCCCATGCTACTGATGCAATTAATAGCAGTGGCTATTCCCTAAGTAAACCTGATTAATAGCCGTTAATAGACTTCTCCTCCAAGAACCCATCCAAACCCCTTCCGAACCCAGCTACACCAACTGCACAGCAATGCAATGGTGGTCTTTGAATGGTCCTCCGACCATTCCAAGCCCTTTCGGATCTGCCGCTGGGTAACAGCAATAAGCAGCAGGCTGGGCAGAGGCCATGGATAGAAGATAGGATCATCACGGAACATCAGAACTGGATCATGGAACAACAGGAACATGAAGACTGGATCATGGACATCAGGACAAGCAACAAAGACTCAAGAATCAAAACAGGATATGGAGCTCCAATGAAGACACGAAGACCTGATGGAGCGCTGGAAGACGAGACTTCCAGGAGCGAAGAACTCCGATGCAAGGCAAAGGCTGGACTGAAGATGAAGCCCTTTTATAGGGCTGGCCAAAAGATGCCCAGGAGGACATCATCAGGTGGGGCCCAGGGCATATCCGGCTGCGGGCCCTTTAAAAGAGGTGAAGAGGTGCTCGCCGGTGCCTAGAAGCAGGTAGAAGGAGAAATAGCTGATGGCAGTGTTCCTGCCATGAAGAAGGCAGGCTCTAGCAGTTCCCTGGTGCAAAGGTAGCTGATGGAAGCAGGCAGTATGAAGACCCCGGCTGGCTCGCGGCTCCCTTCCAAGAGAGATAACAGAGCTGGGAGCGGCCTCCTGGCCGCTTAGGAATTCAGAAGCATGGCAGTCCGAGCCGTGACTGCCACGGGATGGCTCTAGCGTCGGCAGCCTCCTGGCCGCATTAGGAACACAGCTGCCAGCTTGCAGAAAGAGAGGTGAGAGGATGCTTGCGGCTCGGACTGCAAGCAGTATCACAACAGTACCTCCTTCTCAAAGACCCCCTCCTCAAGCCTCTTATCAATAGCTTAGAGGGGACGAAGGCATCAATCCATACCATCAGAGGGAGAGCAAGGGTCCAAGAACAGAAGCTGGAATTTCTGGGGACTGAAGCGAAGAAAGCACAAGAAACTGCAGACATGGAACAAGAAACACAAAAAGCAATAAGCGAACAAAACAAGGGAAAAAAACAAGCAACAAGCAACAAAACAAGAGGACAAAACAAACAGCAAGGAACAAATGGGCACAAAACAGCAAGGAACAAAAGGCACAAAACAGCAAAACAAGGAAGAAATGGTACAAACAAGGAATAAAGGAACAAAACTGTTGCAGCCCCGGTCGCGAGTGCCACGACCGGGACCTTACCTTCGCTGCATTAGCCCCTCCTCCCTGGGGGTACGCGCGCGTGAAAGGCCAGGAGCTAAAGGGCCTCTTCCCTGGGTGTGCACATGCGCGAAAGGCCAGGAGTTAAAGGGCCTTTCCTGCCTTGGGCGCCCCGCCTCCCTTTCTGATGTCAGATTCCCCGCCTCCCTTTCTGAAGTCAGACCCTGGCAAATACTTAAGGCCGGTGCCTGCCTCAGCATACTGCCTTACAACAATTGTAATTGTAATTATTCCAGTTGCCTGCTTCAGTTCCAGCTTGAAAACGGAATATCTCCTTATAGCACCTGAAAACAACATCACACTCTCAAAGCCACCTACCCTCCTACAAACCACCCATGTAAGAGATCTAGGAGCCATCCTAGATAACCGTCTTAACCTCAAACCATTCATAAACCGAACTACAAAAGACTGCTTCCACAAATTACATATTCTGAAAAGAATAAAGCCACTTTTCCACGCGCAAGATTTTAGATCAATCCTGCAAGCAATAATCTTCTCCAAACTAGATTATTGCAATTCTCTACTACTAGGCCTCCCAGCTTCTTACACCAAGCCTTTACAAATGGTACAGAACACAGCAGCTAGAATACTTACAAACTCCAGGAAAATCGACCATATCTCCCCCATCCTCAAAGACCTTCATTGGTTACCGATCCACTTCAGAATTATGTACAAAACCATCATGATTATCTAAAAGAACATCCATCAACACACTCAACTTGACTTACAAATCCCTTTTAAAAAATACACATCCGCCAGACCCATCAGGGAACATTACAAAGAATCACTTCAAGTTCCTCATGCCAAAACTTACCAACATAAATCCTACAGTTCAAGAGCTCTTTCATCAGCAGGTCCAATCCTTTGGAACTCCATCCCACCGGACTTAAGACAAGAACCATGCGCCCCAACTTTTAGGAAGAGACTAAAAACGTGGCTTTTTAAAAAAGCGTTCCCAGAACTGGATTAAATTCCCCACCCATCAGCACAAACACAAAGTTAGTGAACTGTAATAAACCCACTAACGTCACACGCAGTCACAGCATCTTATTATTATACTTAACAACAGCATCATATTTGATCATTTTTGCTACTCATCTATATTTTTATAATACTATACATATTTATTAATTGATACAGTTGGCTAAAATGTTAATATTCTTCCTTCAATTTCCTCCCCCTTTCAGATCCTAGTTATTTTTCCTTGTTTTTTGTAACTTTCTCACATCCTAAATATTGTTATTACATCTGTTAAGTTTCATTCTATATGTGACGTTGAATTGGGAAATGTTTTACTATGTTACTCTCTGCCTTTATTCACATTGTTAATTGTAAACCGGGTTGATGTGATTCCTATCATGAAACTCAGTATAATAAAAATAATAAATAAAATAAAATAAAAAATCCTGGTTCCTGTTCCAGTTGCCTGCTTCAGTTCCAGCCTTGATCCCGGTTCCTGTTCCAGTTGCCTGCTTCAGTTCCAGGCCTGGTTCGTGTCCGCCTTCAGTGCCAGCCTTGGTCCTGTTCCTGACTTGCCTGCCTTGACCTCGGATCTTCTCATCGGATTCTCCTTTCGCCTAAGTCCCAGCGGCCCGGCTCCTACGGGCTCCTCCTGGGGGAGCGCGGGCTTCCAGGGTGAAGATTCTTCTCTTCAATCCATCCAGTATCTGCCTCCCGGCCTGTTCCGCTAGTCCGGAGACTATTTCCATCTTCTCCGTCAGGCCGGCCTAAGAGTCCACTAAACCGCTTTAACACAAAACAAGCAAACAAGGAACAAAGGAACGAAACAAGAGACAATGGAACAAGGAAACAACAAACAAGAAGCAAAAGAACAAAACAAGGAACAACAAGAAACTCGGGAACTTCAAGAAGACCCAGAAGGGAATCCAGGGTGGGAACCACTAACACCAGCGGAGCCAGGTGGGGTGCAGGCGCCTCCTGCAGGTCGTGGAACCACAAACTGGAACACTGTGGGGAAGAATGTCTGGATGCAGGCACCTCCTGCAGGTCATGGAATCCAGACAACTGGCACCTCCAACAGGTCATGGGAAAGGAAGTCCCCAGTCAAAAAAATTTTCTGGGACTAGATACAAGTCCACGAACAAACTCGAGATAAAAACTCTGAAGAAGGAATCCAGGAACATGGCATGTCCCATCACAGGAACACGTACACCAGACACATGGCCTTGCATTCTTTTAGGGAGCGCTAGGAGAGCGGTCCCATTTGAGAGAAATGTGTGTCCTTGGGCCACGGCACAACCCCAGAGGGCTCCAAGGTGGTAACGAGGCAGGCGAGACATGTCCAAGCATGGGTGAAAACTGAAGGTTCGAACTCTCCTCCGGACCTGCACGCTTCAGAAAACCCAACAACGCAATGGTGGTCTTTGAATGGTCCTCTGACCATTCCAAGCCCTTTTGGACCTGCCGCTGGGTAACGGCAATAAGAGGCAGGCCAGGTGGAGGCCATGGACAGAAGACAGGATCATCACGGAACATCAGGACTGGATCACGGAACAACAGGAACATGAAGACTGGATCATGGACATCAGGACAAGCAACGAAGACTCATGAATCAAAACAGGACATGGAGCTCCAATGAAGACACAAAGATCTGACAGAGCACTGGAAGACTAGACTTCCAGAAGCGAAGAACTCCTATGCAAGGCAAAGGCTGGACTGAAGATGAAGCCCTTTTATAGGGCTGGCCAGAAAATGCCCAGGATGACATCATCAGATGGGGCCTGGGGTATATCCGGCTGCGGGCCCTTTAAATGAGGTGAAGAGGTACGTGCCAGTGTCTAGAAGCAGGCAGAAGGAGAAACAGCTGATGATGGTGTTCCTGCCGCAAAGAAGGCAGGCTCCAGCGGCTCCCTCCCTCGAAGGTAGCTTATGGAAGCAGGCCCTGGCAGGGACAGCCTCCCTGCCCTGTGAAGACCCCGGCTGGCCAGCAGCTCCCTGCCAAAAGGGATAACAGAGCTGGGAGAGGCCTCCTGGCCACTTAGGAGGTCAGAAGCATGGCGGTTCGGGCCGTGACTGCCGTGGAGTTCTGTTGGTATTTATTCAGAAATTCCTCAACCCTACTATTGTATCTAATGAAAATTCTGTTTCTTCATTATGGAATCAATTTTGGCTCACAAAATGTTATCATATCCTTAGGCTTTTGTAATATATTTTGTTATTGATAAAACGTTGTATTCTATTCTGTATTTAATTGGGAGCCAGTGCAAGGATATGAGAGTGGGTGTAATGTGTGTAATGTGTTCTTGTTTCTTGGTTCCTGAAAGAAGCCTGGCGGCTGCGTTCTACAGAATTTGTAGTGGACGGATGGTGGTGAAAGGGAGGCCAAGGAGCAGGGCATTGCAATAGTCTGGGTCTGTAAAAAGTAGTAGTTGCAGGACTTTTCTAAAATCATTTTGTGTGAGGAAGGGTTTGAGACATCTGAGAGTCAGTAATTTGTGATAACCTTCTTTGATTTTATTTGTTATATGGGTTTTGAAGGATAATTCTTTCTCAATTGTAATTCCAAGGTTTCTGGCATGGCCAACAGAAGAGATTGTTGATTCTGGGTTTTCAGTTTTGAGTGGTTGTCTGGGTGATTCATTGACTTTTTTTTTGTCAAGGATGATTAATTCAGTTTTCTCGATGTTAATTATGAGTTTTAGGTTGGAGAGACATTGTTTGATTTTTGAGAGATAGGAGGTTATCAATCCTCCACAAAATAATCACAGGAAACATAACTACTGGCTAACTGAACACATTGAACCACATGCTCCAAAAAGAAACCTTTGCTCAATGAATAAAGGCCTCCTTATACTTCCTCACGCAAAATTCACGTATCTAGTATCAGCCCGAGAGAGAGCTATAGCCATCGCCAGCCCATCTATATGGAACTCTTTACCCCTCAATCTAAGAACTCAATTTGTCAACAAAACATTCAAAAAAGACTTAAAAACCTGGCTTTTTACCAGAGCCTTCTCAGATGAACTTAACTACCAACACCAACAGACTTCTAACCAGACAACTCCAAGGAAACAGAGACACCACCCTATCAGCCCATGAAAGATCAACATAACCACGAAATCTACAATAGTCATCTAAGAACTTTTTTCCCTATATAAACTTACCCCACTATTACCTCCCCCAATGTTTCCCAACATGATCTAGGAAATTCTATGTTAAAACTCTAATGTTACTCAAGTAATATTTTTGTCCTGTAAACCGTTATGATGGCAAAACCGAATATACGGTATACAAAACATGTTAAGTAAGTAAATAAATAAATAAATATGGTGAAGGCAACCCAAATGCTAATAAACAAATTATAATCCCTAACAGCATTTGAAAGTCAAGTTTAGGTTTACACCAATGGGTAGAGCTCTTCATTTTTAAGAAGTTTACATCATTTATGGCGTTAATGAAAAGGAAAAATGGTATTAGATTAGGAAATGTAATAAATGAAGATTTTGAAGTATGGATTCATTTCATAAGGAATTGCAATAGTAGCACTAAAATTAATGGTTTGACCCTAAAGCACAGTGATGAAAAATTGTTAAATGTTGTCATTAGAGTATTCAAGAAGTGCTTGAGGGAGAACGGGATAACATAGATGAATGCAGCAGCACCCATTCTTTTAGGACTGGGACCACAGCATCAAAAGCAATGATTGTAATGATGAAAGAAGAAATTAAGGGAATGGCAAGATGAAAATCTGACTTATGTAAGTGCTATATAAAGTTCAGTGGTTATAATGAATTTTCTGACCACATTCAGATCTATTAATCTAATAAATGTCAACAAAAGTTCAAAGAAAATGGTTTGAATTGGTTGACATTAACTCATGTTTGATCATGCAAAAAAGCACCAAACAGAAGTTGTGGGAATACCTGACAAACAGAAACTGATTTGGTTAGGAAAAAGAAGAAAAGGATGAGCCTGGCTCAGGAAACAATTTTTACACTGTTGCAGCACTGACATTTTTTGGACTGAACTATCAAAAGCAAGTACATGCGCAAAACATCATTTTACATGCGCATATAAGGTCTTTTGAAAATTATTCCAGGAGTTGTACATATAAAAGAGTGCATGGAATATATTTCACATGTGCTTTTATGCATTTTTGAAAGATGCATTCTCAGGGGTGGAGTTAGGGTAACACCCAGGGCTAGGAGTACTCCAAGCTCCCTCTTGACCACCAGAAATGTATTGGCAAAACTTGGAGGGATGAAGAGGGAGGGTGGCCAGCCTCCAGGGTTGGGGGGGGGGGTAATTTTTGCAAAAGGAAAGATTTGAGGAGGAGACAGTTCCTGTGTCCCGGGGGCTCCAAAATGATGAAAATATATATATATATTTTTTTTACTTCAGCCACTTCTAGTGGCAGCAGGCTGGAAGGGACAGAGGATCTTCATAGACCCCCAGGATTTTGGGACACTCTGAGGGGGTTATGCAACCCGACTGAGCTGTTTAAGACCATGACCCTCATAGCATTGGGACACACATTTGCATCCTAATGCTCTCAGATGAATTTAGCTACAAGTTGTGGCTAACTTGAATCCAATAACACAGCTTGCAATTTTAGGCAGGCCGTGTTATTTGATTTGCATGTTTTAGGCTAGTAATGAGATGATTAGCATGAATTTTCATGCCTATCATGTCATTAGAATACTCATGATGCTGGGGCAAAATAAGGCACTGCATTAGGCCAGTGACCATGTGGTAAATAGCATCCTTGATTGTATTTTCAAATCTACTTGCATTATTTTTCTAAGAAAATCTACCTACTGAAAAAGTAAATGCTAATGTCCAAGAACCCATGGCTACTTTCAAAGTGAAAGTATGGAGTGAATTTTTAAAGAATATGCAATCGTAAAAATAGCATGCACAGTGTATACGCTATTTTATAAACATTATGGGGTAGATTTTCAAAGGGTTGCGCACATAAGATACGCGCGCAACCCCCGAAAACCTCCCCCTGCCTCCCCCTGTGTGCGCCGAGCCTATCTTGCATAGGCTCGGTGATGCGTGCAAGCCCGGGATGCGCGTAAGTCCCGGGGCTGCAAAAAGGGGTGGGGTGTGGGCGGTCCGGGGCGGTCTGGGGGGGGGTGGGATGTGGTGTGGCCTGAGCCTCCAGGCACAGCGGCCAGATTGCGGGTTGGCCATTACGTAACTTCTTCAACAAAGGTAAGGGGGGTTCTAGGTAGGGCTGGGTGGCGGGTTAGGTAGGGGAAGTGAGGGGATGGTGTGGGGGGGGGGGCAGAAGGAAAGTTCCCTCTGAGGCCGCTCCGATGTCGGAGCGGCCTCAGAGGGAACAGAGGCAGGCTGCGTGGCTCGGCGCGTGCAAGTTGCACAATTGTGCACTCCCTTGCGTACGCCAACCCTGGATTTTATATCATGCGCATGGCTGCGCGCGCATGTTATAAAACCGGGTGCAGATTTGTTCGCGCTAGGTTGCGTGAACAAATCTGCGCCCGCGCGCAGGTTTTAAAATCTGCCCCTATGATTACGTGCATATATTCAGTGTCATGCTAAAATTTTTCCATCGTAAAAATGGGGTCGTCCTGGGGCATTCTGGGGCACACTTTAGAAGTACAAGCAGTAGTAGTTATTTATAAGAGATATACATGTATATAATAGGAAACCTAGGCATAGATTCATCATTCATCACAGAATGATGAATCCAGTGAAAACGGGGGGCGAAGGGGAGGGGGCGGGCCTGCGAAAGCCCGCAGCCTTCGCAACACCACGGTATCTTCGCTGTCGGCTTTCACACCGAATAGCGCCACCATGAAAGCTGACACTATTCGGCGCATTATCGCCAGCAGCGAAGACACTACCGACTCCTCCCTCTCCCCAACCCGACTCCTTCCCTCCCCGCCCCGACTCCACTTGCGATAAGCCTTTAGAAAATAACCACGTTATTTGTACAAGTTTGCAACTGCTAATTGACATACAATAATGAAATCGGACTTGTCTGTTGACTGCGATTTTTGGGGGAGATGTTTGGGTGAACTCTGGGGTTCAAGCTGAAGTGCTAGAAGGTCTAGCTGATTGGAGAAGGACAAGATGAATTGATGGAGGTATCAGAGAACTGGTGATTGCAAGTATGTGAGAAAGTATTTTCAAAACAGTAAATGCATAGGGGCGGATTTTAAAAGGCCTGCGCACACCGGCGGCCTATTTTGCATAGGCTGCCGGTGCGCGTAAAGCCCCGGGACGCGCGTAAGTCCCGGGGCTTTCGAAAAGGGGAGGGAGGGGGCGTGTCCGGGGTGTTCCCAAAACGACGCGGCGTTTCGAGGGCGTGCCGTGGCGTTTCTGGGGCGGGCCCGGGGGCGTGGCGCCGGCCCGGGGGCGTGGTCGAGGCCTCCGGACCAGCCCCTGGGACCGGAGGACGGAGCGGGGCTGCCGGCCGGCGCGCGCAAAGTTACGCCTGCTTTCAGCAGGCGTAACTTTGCCAACAAAGGTAGGGGGGGGGGGTTAGATAGGGCCGGGGGGTGGGTTAGGTAGGGGAAGGGAGGGGAAGGGAGGGGAAGGGAGGGGAAGGTGGGGGGAGGGCGAAGGAAAGTTGCCTCTGAGTCCGCTCCGAAATCGGAGCGGCCTCAGAGGGAACAGGCAGCGCACGTTGGGCTCGGCGTGCGCAGGTTGCACAAATGTGCACCCCCTTGCGCGCGCCGACCCCGGATTTTATAAGATACGCGCGGCTACGCGCGTATCTTATAAAATCCAGCACACTTTTGTTCGCGCCTGGTGCGCGAACAAAAGTATGCGATCGCATATCTTTTAAAGATCTACCCCATATCTTTTATAAAATACCTGCTTTCACATATAAATCAGGGTTATTAAATGTTCTTTTTTTTTTTCTGCTCCTAAACAGATAGTGAAAGTTTTCCTTTTGTGCATTGGAAATATTCAGAATTGCTGAAACATACGAGCATACTTTCAGAGCAGAAATACATAGTATTCTGGGTCCACATAGTTAATAAAATGCTAGGATGAATCTTCATGTGTCCAGTTATACACATAAATGCTGTACCACGAGTAGGTTTGAAATTTAGGCTCCCTTTGAGTGTGTTTTCCTTGCACCAATTTTTAAAGTTTTCAGGAAAAAAATGCTCACCAATTTTGTCCATGTACACAGTTTGAAAATTGCCTCTTTTCTAAACAATTTTAAAACATTTAACTGAACTAATCAAGAACTTATACATTACAACTATCTAAGCCTTCATAAAAAAATAAGAAAGCCCTATATTTTAGAAATGCCTTTTGGATATGTTATGCCTGTTGGTCGCAAATGGCTGTGACCATTAATGCTCACCTCATTTTTTGCTGCATTATCATCCCTTGGGAGAATGGCGACCTCTGATAACCACCGCAAACCAGCCTGGCATTCCCAGGACGGCGTGGGCACTGCTGACCACCATCTTGCTCCAGGAATTACTTAGGCACGCATGCATGGGCCACCTTTGTACACATCATGGCAGGAACCTCGGGGGCGTCCCCTCCTGATGAATTCACCCATCCATTGTACTTAAGCTGGATGGCCCTTCGCTTAGACAAGTTAGCAAGGATTTCCCTCTTGCTGAATTCCGCTCCTTGGACTTCCAGTTCCAGATTCAGCGTTTGGCGTGAGACACTCTGGGTACCCACTCCTCGGGCTCCCTCCTTTGTCTCTGGTCATCCGCCTCTCAGAGGACCTTCTGCCTTGGACTGCTTTCTGTCCCACTCCCTGGGACCTCTCCTGGAACTACTTACTTTGAGTCCCTATTCTATGGACTTCAACTTCCTAACCACGTCTTGGGATCCTCTACTGTGTACGTCATGCCTCGGGCCACTACCATTTCATCCCAGAAGGAACCACTCCGGTATAACCTGCCTGCAGGTCATTAATGTACCACCACTACAGGAACCTCATCGGGGTTCCTGCACCTGGGACAACCTTCTCTCTACCATCACTGAGACACATCTCCGGCGTGCCCCGCTTTGCGGGCCATTACTGGATCTGCATGTCTGAGGTATTACTCCACTACTGCAAGACTTCCTGGCTATAGAGTCATATGAATTGCTCTACATATGATATGAATTGTTCTACAGTGTTTTGACAGTCTGATATTTGATGTCCCATTCCTCCTGCCCTCCCCCTTCCATGACGTATTGAGAAAATGGCTACACAATGGATAAGATGTTCTATTTCCTGATGGATGCTATACCAGATGAACAAACAATAAGGCACAATAAATGAAATGTATATTCCCTGTGATACTCTGATAGAACTTGCTTCAATTCCTTTATTAAAAATATACACCACATTCTAAAATTCAATTCAAAATACATGACTAAAGGGTTCGGCACTCAGTTACAATGCTATGGCAACAGGGCATATTTCTCATGAGGGTTCAGTTTGAATGCTGAAGTTTCTAACTTGTATTACATCACTTCCAGGCCAGCACATTCCATTTGAGACCAGGCACCTGTTATAAATTTAGATAGAAAAGATCAGCTCCAAATTTGCACTGAACATTTAGCAGATGGGTGCTTCTGGGTTGGGGACAATTTTGTGTGTCTGGAAATGATTTGAAGGCAAATATCTCACTGTTTGAACCTCTGCCCTCTCCTGCCTTCACTCTGGCTCAGATCTTCCAAGTTTAATAAATAAAGTGAGATCAGATTGTGGCAAGGCATAGATACATCATTTTTTTTTCGCAAGGACCCCACTCTCAAATTTATATTTCTACTAAGCAACATTGCCTATAGAACAATATAACTAAAATGTTAACATAAAGTGAAAAGATTTACTAAGTTAAAGGGGAACAACATCTTTTTATTTTCTTTATGGCCCCTTATTCTACAAAATTCCTGAGTCTTGTAAAAGGAGGAAAATCTGGAGACATTCAGTCTGCATCATTTTTTTCATGCAGTAAAAAAAGACATTCAAAACAGTTCAAAGGATAATTGACCCTGTCACATTGAGATTTATACCTGGGAATTATTATTTGCACATCTCTGAGTTGCACAGAATGTGTCTGTGTCATTTAGGCTAGCAAGCTAGAAAAACTGTAGAAAGTTCTTTCAGTAACAAGAAATAGAGCTTCAGATAACTGGGAGAGGGGGGATAATCATGCTCACGTTTTGTGATTTAAAATATATTCAGAAAAAAATCTCAATACTGGATAGACAAAAAAATAAAAAATATCTAGTCTATAATTTCACACAACCTTTTCCTTCTTTTCATAAAAAATGAACAACTTGGTTGTCAGTTTCTGCTACCCTTTCTGTTGGAATCCTTTTACACACTTTTTTAAATAAAAACTTCTCTAGAATGAGGTCAACTGAGGCATATTACATAAAGTATAAAATCAATGGTCATTCACAACATTGGAAAACAGACTTCCATTTTACTATATGTAAAGAAATTTGTAATCAGAACTCATGAGTACTTGTTGTCCAACACAGTTCCTCCCTGCTGGTTCTGACATTCACCAGTTTATTAACCTTTCAATGGGCTCAGCCCTTCCCCACACATCCTACTAGTCACAGTACTCACGGAGGCCCTGTGAACATAGCTGAGTTCTTAAACACTTTCGTAAAATTTAAAAAGCCACTAAAGTGGTTAGAATTCACTTCCAAAATCTACTTGCGGATAGTCTAGATCATGGTTCTACAGAGAAATATTTTAGCGAAACATGTTTTGTGGTAGCTTGTATCTTGAACTTGTTAAGTTAAGCTGAGGATGAGAATCAACATGCTGACGCACGAGGTGCTTAATTTACCACTTATTATAAGAATTCCTGGGATGCTGATATTTGATTGAAATTAGGTCTTACATCAACAGAGAAAGTAGGATAGTGGGCTTGAGTCATCCACAAAAAGTACTACCAGCCTCGCCACCCATAGAAATACAAGCTTCTGTTAAGGATGAGGCTGCACAGCACTGGCAGAACTATACTGCAGGGATGAGCATTCATTTGAAACAAAATGGGAAACTTGATTAAATTGCCAATTATGTTTCAATTTGTTTCAAAATGAAATGAAAGAAGAGTGAATTAAATTGAATTCATTTCCCTGCCATGAGGTGCTGAGCTGGCGATAGGATATACTCCCACAGGTGTGATGGAGGACTGCAAGGCTGGACAAAAGGCTGGCCTTCTGCCTAGCCATCTCTCTTCCCCACAGGTTGAGCCCTTGGGTTGTGGGAGCTGATAGGGCTTGGCTGCAGCGGCAGTACATTATGGTTGGAAGCTGGTCTGGTGCTGGGATTGGAAGGAGCTTGATAAGCTGGATGAGGCTAGACAGACTGGGCTGGCTGGGCAAGGCTGGACAGGCTGTACAAGCTGGACAGGTTGGACAAACTAGATGAGGTGTATGATGATAAATGAGGCTGTATGAAGGTGGACTGGCTGGGCTGATTGGACAGGCTGGACAAATCTGGGCAGGCTGGACAGGCTAGATGAGACTGAATCTGATGACTCAATATAGGAACAAGAGGTAGTAGGATACTGAGCAAGGGCTAAGGCTAGGTATAGGACAGAACTGGACAAGGACTAGACAATAACAGCACAGAACAGAGAACACTGAGGCCCAAAGGCAGAAATGCAGAAGGCCTGTAGGCCACTAAGCATAAGGCCCAGAGATCACTAGGTGAAGAGAGGCCTCGACAGGTTACTGGGCAAGGCAGATGGTAAGGAAGCCCCGGAGGCCATAAAGCAGTCCTGAGTAGACCTCAGAACAAGGTGCAAGATAAGAACATGCCTGGAGGCCACAAGGTAAGGAGAGGCCTAGATAGCCCAGAAGACAAAGTGTAAGATATGGAAAGACCCAGAAGCCAGAAGGCATGAAAGATAAGTGTGGCCAAGTCAGAAAGCCAAGGCTGACCCCATGAAGAGGCACTGAGGTTTTGGCAAGGTATGGTTAAATGGGGCTGGAGATTGGGTGTGGTGTGATCAGCATGGAGGAGCTTGGCAAGGCTGGAGGTGGAGGCGCACTGAGGACCCAGTGGAGGGAAGTCTGCACATCAGGCTGAACCAGAGCATGGAGAGCCTGTAAAACAGGTGAAACCATGACATTTCCTTGGTTTTATTTAAAAATTTCAATCCTTTATCATCCCTGCCCTGCCAGAGGTATTCATAGTAAGTAATGGAACTGACAGACAGAGGCTAGTTTCTTAAATTCAAAATGGAATTGGCAAGGCCCAGACCAAGCTGCCACCATTTTGTAAGGAAGAAATTACCAGTGGCACCAACCTCAGCCTGCTGGCATCATGTTTAGGCATACTGCTGGGGAGGTAGGAATGACTGGGGATCGCTACTATCCCATGAAGAACAAAAATATGTAAAAAGGTTTAGTGGAGTAAGGGGGATTGGAAGGGAAGCCCAGGAGGGTTTTCGGGGTCCAGTGGGGCACATATATTGTGTTTTGGTTAGTTTATCTTTTTGTTTTTCCCTTTTTTTCATTTGGTTTGTTTTCAGAATCTAAACAAACAATACATGAAACAAAAAAAACCAAAAACAAATAAAAAAAAGATAACTATGCACACCTCTACCTTATAGTTATCACAGTGTCAACTCAAGCCAGTCATTTTCATGAGAATAGCAAAGTAGTGATGGTAAGGGTTGTGCATTTGTTTTAGACGAAATAGACAATGGCAACAAAATTGTCTTTTTCATCTTGTTTTGGGAGCATCCCGAAATGAAAAAACATGACAACATTTTGTATAATTAGTATTTTGAGTTAATATGCATTAACGGGACTTAGTGTGCACGCTAACATTAAATTAGAGCACACTAAGTCCTAAATAAGAGAAACACGAAAAAAACACCCCTGAACCATTTAAAAAATGAAATTAAGCACAAAAAAGCACAAAACGAAAGTGACACAAAAGAATTCAGTGCACATCCCTAGAGTTGGGGCAATTTGGTTCAGCCTTAGTCTCACAGCAGCTAAGAAACAAGCACAAGGAGGAAGGTAGAAGAGCACATTTTTAGAAGTGAAACTTGAGAATTGAAAGAAGTGATACAACTTAAGTCATGGAGGAATGGGAACTAGCCAAAGGGGGGAAAAGAGAAAGACCTGGTTAGGGAGGAAAGTTAGTGCAATATTGAGATGGAGCAGTGATTGAGAAGGGGGAGAGAGATATGAAAACGAGGAGATCCTGGGCTGAGAAGAGAAGAAAGAGTCAGGGTGGGAGAGATGAGAGCCTAGGTTGGGGAGAGAAACAGAAACTATGGAGCAAGTCATGAGAGTGTACAGCTAGACCAGTATTGAGAGAAAGCAGAGATGTGCTTGGGTAAGAAAGAAAGGAAGTGAGGAACATATTTAGAAATAGACTGATATAAGGAGAAACGAAGGATACAGGGGAAGGCTGAGCTGAGGTGGTAGAAATGCTGCTGGAGGGGAAAGTATCTTTGGGAAAGACAGAATCTCAGGAGGAAAGGGAGGAGAGAAATAAAGAGCCTTGGGGAAGGGAAGTTGGAATAGAGAGAAAGAGAAACTGAGAAAGACATAGCTGAGACTCAGATAGGAGGATGTTACAAGCAAGAGATTGTTTGAAAAGACTGCATAAAGAAAAACATCAATAGTTACAGAATAGCTGAGATGATTGGAGTCAACAAACACTAAAATGCTGAAAGAACAGAGCAATCTGAAGAGAAAAGCAAATGATAAAAAAGGAAAAAAAATAAACAAGAAATAGAGACACAAGGTGAATTTTAAAAAGTTACATGCACAAAAATTAGCATATACACACATAAGTAGCTGGGACACATGTATTCTGTATCCTATAAAAGCCACAATTATGCCAGTATGCAAGACAGATACAGACATAGGGGCAGATTTCATTACCTACGCGTGGGCGTAGATTTGTGAATGCAAACCGGCGCGCACAAATCTACGCCCGATTTTATAACATGCGTATGCATGTTATAAAATCCGGGGTCGGTGCGCAAGGGGGTGCACACTTGTGCACCTTGCGTGCACCGAGCCCTAGGAGAGCCACGATGGCTTTACCTGTTCCCTCCGAGGCCACTCTCCTTCCGCCCCCCACCTTCCTCTCCCTTCCCCTACCTAACCCGCCCCCAGCCCTACCTAAACCCTCCCCCTTACCTTTGTTTTGCAAGTTGCGCCTGCCCAGGCAGGCGTAGGTTGCGTACACCGGCCAAGTGCCAGCGCACAATCCCCTGGCCTAGAGGCCCTACAAAGGCCTCTGGTCACGCCTCCACCCTGCCCCTTTTTTCAAGCCCCGGGTCATACGCGTGCCCCGGGGCTTGCGTGCAGCCGCGCACATGTTATAAAATCTGGGGTTGGCGCACGCAAGGGGAGGCACACTTGTGCACCTTGCGCACGCAGAGCCCCAGGGGAGCCCCGATGGCTTTCCCTGTTCCTTTCAAGGCTGCTCCAAAATCAGAGCGGCCTCGAAGAGAACTTTCCTTCCACCCCCCCACCTTCCCCTCCTTTCCTCTACCTACCTAACCCGCCCCCCAGCCCTGCCTAACCCCCCCCCCCCATTCCTTTGTTTTGGAAGTTGCGCCTGCCTCTGGGCAGGCGTAAGTTGCGCGTGCTGTCCAAGTGCCAGCGCACGATCCCCCGGCCTAGAGGCCCTACGGAGGCCTCTGACCATGTCCCCACCCCGGACCGCCCACGCCCTGCCCCTTTTTTCAAGCCCCGGGACATACTTGCGTCCCGGGGCTTATGCGCATCACCAGGCCTATGCAAAATAGGCTCGGCGTGCGTAGGGCTTTTAAAATCTGCCCCAATATGAAAAGTCTCTTGAAGATTCCATGATGTCACCCCAGACTCAATAATGCATAAGAGACATATACACATAAATACTCACAGGGTGAATCTCCTCCATCATCTAGATCTGGTTCTTTAGGCGTACATATTAGGGTCCTCAGTGAGCCAGCAGAGTGCCCCGCTCTGACTCTCAAAGCAGGAGGGGCCACACCATGGAGTTCTGTTTGAACTGAAAAATATTTATAAACAAGAAGACACTTAGTAGTAAACTAAGTTCAGCAAAAGTAATAAGTTCAGCAAAAGTAATATTTACAATTCTAGGCATGAAGTGCCCCATGTGACCCAGTGGTTACGATTGTATCATGATATATCGGATTTAAAATTTTTCTGATGGCTGATTGGTTATTCTTGGTCTTGTGACCTTTGACACCTTTTTTCTCTTGATTTAAATAACTGCCATGCTTATATTATTTCTTTGAAAGCCTTATTGACTGCCACTTTTCTGTCTGGCTAAGTTTCTCTGTTTTGCATTTACATAAGTTAGGTTGAATGTATTTCTCTTGATACCTTACTATTTGTCCACTTGTTTGTTTTGTTTTTGGTAATTTATTGATTTCTATATTTCGTATGTTAGATGTTTGCCTGACCTTGATAAAGCTCCACTGTGAAACGTGGCTTGTGTTGGAAGTTGGGATTAGAATATTTCTCCCATGGCAACGGGCAATTTTTGTCAGCATTTTCTCAAATGACTTTAAATATTGGAATAAAAGCTTCTGTGATTTCACTGTGATTTGCGGACATTCAAAGTTTTCTGCTCACACCACCATTGTTTTGCCTATTACTCGCTGGTTTGCTTTTTGTGCTCCTCTTCTTCACTGGATAGATGCACAAAACAAACTCATTTGAAGTCATTATACCTGAGAAAGACATAAGGCAAGACATAACTGATTTATAAGTGTTAGCACAAGGACCCATGCCTGGCAGTCTTTCTCATCTCAGTACAGGCTGCAGAGGACCAGCTGCAATGAGTCTAGTGAGCTGAGCAGTGGCTGGGAGTGGTTGAAGTGCTGCCTTCAGCTGCCCCTGCAGGCTCCCAGTCAGGCAATGAGCATATGATGCCTAGCTTTTTATGCTGTGCCAGCATCATGGCTAGGGTGATACATTTTGTATATTTGATGGCACCACAGCTAATCTGCCTAGGCACAGCTAACTGGCATCCTGTATTATTTGGTGATTCTAAACAGTAGGTTTTATAAACGGGACTCAAAGAGGGAGTAGCAACAGTCACTTTTTTTCTTCTCTGTGTCCACTGATTGGTTACTGGTAGGAGTATCTCCAGGAATATGCATGTATCCTTATTCAAACCTAGGAGAGCAGGAGGTATGCAAAGCATCCTGGCCTTGAAGGTACTATGGCCCATCAGTAAGTACAATGGTGGCAGAGTGGTTTTGCACACACATACATATATTCACATCACAAATGTGCCTTAAACAAAATAGTTATACATCAAAAAGCCTCTTTAAACATTGCTCATAGTGGTGTGAAAGAAGACAAATTTCAAGATATTGGCATGATTGTCAGGATCATTGGGTTGCGAGTGTCATAAGCATGAGGTTGATACAGACCTTAGGGGAAGAGCCCTAAGGTCTGTGCCAATAGCGGGCGAATGAGTCTTTGCATGAGCCAGACTAAGAGGATGTCCGGAAGTCTGTAACTACAGACAAAGCTGAAGGGCATGCTAGGATAAAGATGAAGCAAAGGTTCAAGATGGAGGAAGACTGAAGGCTGTGGCTGAGCTGAAGACGGAGACAGGCTGAAGGCTATGACTGAAGCTGAAGATGAAGACAGACTGAGGACTGAGACTGAGGCTGGAGATGAAGATGAAGACAGGCTAAAGGCTATGACTGAGATTGAAGATGAAGACAAGCTAAAGATGTAGGAAAACCGAAGTCAACTGCAAGGTGAAGGACCTGTTTGCTGTGGCAATGAGGGAATGTCAGGAGGGCCCTTTTATAGGGCGAAGAGATCTGACAACATCGAAGAGTGCTGCGGGTATTTCCCGCCACGGGCCCTTTAAGAGCAGTGACTTTGGGTGCATATGCCCCTAGGGGAAGATTAAGGGGCAGCAATCCCGGTGGCCTCCTACTGCGTCATGTTGCTTGGTGGCATCCCGCTGTGATAAGGCCTAGTGGCCTTGGGTAAGAGCAACTACTCGCATGTCCATTCCAAGAGCGGCAAACGTAACACCTTGCTTCAGTTAGTATGGCCAATAAGCACTGCAGGCATTCAATCTTGATGACAATTTGTTGTGGGTAGCTCAGCCCCACCCTTTAGCTGCTCACAAAAGCAAGGGCAAGTAAGTAGCCTATACTCCCTTAACCTTCTCCCCCCTCCCAAATATAAAGAGTAGGGATGTACATTTGTTTAAAATGAATGCACAAATCACAACAAATAAGGACAATTTGTTTCATTTGGGGGGGTCCTGAAATGAATCTAGTAAATCCCACCCAAATGAAATGAACCTTATTTGTTGTACTTGTTTTAAATGAATGCATCAAGCCTAGGCCAAGGGCATAAACAGAGGCTCAAGAAGAGGTTGTGGCCTACACACGAGTGTGATGCCAGCACCCCTCACCCCCCTCCAAATCCGAACAATAATTTACCAGATCCATCAGGTATCCGTGGAAGCGGCCAGGCCAGATACTGATGCCTGGGCTTTCACCCAGACCCAGTCCTGATGCTGGGGCCCAGTTCCGAGGTTGGGTCTGAAGGCCTGGGGCTCTGCCATGACCCCAGTGGATGGCATCAGTCAAAGAAGAAAGAAGAAGATGTCATCAGAGCTGCTCCGAATCATTGGCTTTGGGCCTGGGCTTGACCCTAGGCCAAGAGAAGTGGATTCAGACGGCAATCAACGAGGATCCCAGCTTTTACAGTTTGGGGAACAAATAAACATGGGGTAGCTTGCTGATGAGGCTTTTACTACCTTTATTCACTATGGGCTAGATTTTAAAAGCCCTGCGCGCATAAATCCTGCCGGATTTAAGCGTACAGGGCACTCGCGTGCCGGCGTGCCTATTTTGCATAGGCCGCCAGCGCGCGCAAAACCCTGGGACGCGAGTAAGTCCCGGGGCTTCGTTAAAGGGGCGGGAGGGGGGGTGTCCGGGGGGCATGTCAGCAGTCCGAGGGTGTGTCCTGGGGCATGTCCGGGTCAGGGGGCGGTCCGGGGGCGTGGCGATGATTCAGGGGCGGGCCGGGAGGGCCGTCCTGAGTCTCCCGGCACTGCGGCCTGTGCCGGGGGATGCCGAGACGGTGCGCGCAAGTTACGCCTGCTTCAAGCAGGCGTAACTTGCACAACAAAAGGTAGGTGGGGGATTTAGGTAGGGCTGGGAGGTGGGGTAGATAGGGGAAGGGAGGGGAAGGTGGGGGGATGCGGAAGGAAAGTTCCCTCCGAGGCCGCTCCAATTTCGGAGCGGCCTCAGAGGGAACGGAGGCAAGCTGCGCGGCTCGGCGCGTGCAGGCTGCCAATTTTGCACAGCCTTGCGCGCCGACCCCAGATTTTATAAGATACGTGCGGACATGGGTGTTCAGAACTTTCCCCTCTTGGCCCTATTTGACTCTGGAGCTGGAAGGAAGTTTCTAATAAAAGCCTTAGTGAACTACATCCACATACCAACAGTATCCCTCTCTGTCTCACTGATCCTTTCCTCCATCTACTGGGGAAATATCTGCTGCTGGTGGTGGCTTTGGTGAGGGGTATTTGGTTGGGGCAGGGGGAGAGGTTTGGGAAGGGGTGGGGGCCTCACCATGTGCCATTAATTTCTATTTTTGGAGACATTTTGGGGTAGATATTCAAAAGCCATTTAGACGGATAACTCAAAAGTTATCCGTCTAAATGGTAAATGTGGCATATTCAGACATTTATACATCTAAATTATAACTGATAAGTAATTATTCAGCTATAATTTGGACAGTCAAAAAAGGAGCATTTAGTGGGTGTTCCAGGGAGGAGTAGAGTTATCTGGCTAACCTAGCCAAATTTTGGGTATATCTTACTATGTTATCCGTATAACTTTAGAGCTGCTGGAAGCATTGCATAGGTAATAGCCAAAGTTACTCTGGAAGTGGCCAAGATCACTGTAAACAGTGATCCTGGCACAGAGAAGAAGACCACTTTTGAAGGTAATGGCTGGATGGGAGGGTGACAGCCAAGGATAGTGGAGGAGGGTGATTGTGGGGGGGGGGGGGGGGGAAGCTGGTAATGTAATTTTTTTTTTTTTTTAGTGAGGAGGGAGGGAGGAAGGGAGACCTGGGATGATGGCAATATTTTTTGGAACCTTTCTACATTCTAATATTTACACATAAATGCCAGGTTTTGGGGACCATGGCGTGGGGAGGAGGGTTCATCCATGTATTGGTGGGATGTGGCTATCAGGAAGGGAGGCCTGTGACCTTTTTTTTTCTATTTTTTTTCCCTAAGATACTCTACTTACCCGGAAATCTCTGAAGTTATCCGGCCACACAAGATTGGATAACTTTAGGCCTAAATGTCCATAATCAATCATTGGTTGGTTAGGGTTGAAGTTATCCAGCTATCGATAGCCGGAGAACTCTAAACAAGTATATTTGGCGGGAAATTTAAACTGCTGAATATACTGGACAATTGCTAGAAAACTGGTGGTTATGAAAGTTTCATCATTTTTCCTGGAGAATACTGGAATTTATTTTGGTGGACAGAAACCTCACACTGTCTCATCCCTCCCAACCCACCTATATAATCTCACCTGAAATGATTCTTCAGGTGATCCTGATCCCCTTAACCCCTTTTCCGCTTACTCTCCTTCTGCTCTTTCATTGCCTCCCTTCTTTCCAAAATTCTCCCTCCACAAGAAACCCCCTTCTTTCTATCGCCCCTTGCAGAATTCTCCTCTCTTTGTCACAAAATCTCCCTTCCCCAAACATTATTAAATTTTACCAGCTGTGGAGACTCCAGTGTCCTCCTCGCTCCATTTTCAGCAGTATGCTCTTGTTCCCTCACTGCACTTCTGAGTCTGCACTAAGTGCCCCCCAACCAGAAATGTCTTCTGGTTGGGGGGCACTGCTCACCTGTGTTTGGGTTGGTGATTGTGAATCCATGCTCTGGCTGATGCTTCAGTTCCAGCTCTTTCCCAGAGCTAAACCAACAGCCCAGTGGCAGCCATGCTCTCCTACAGGACGCAAGAGGAGCTGTGCAGCCTCATTTCCGCCTGACCTTATCTCAGTGTGCCGCAAACGTTTTCACCTAAGAAGTGGCTTTCCAGGCGCACGAAGATGAGATCAGCAGAACTCAGCCTGCAAAGATCCTCTCTTGGCATGCAGATGAGGTTAACAAAACTGTTCCTACAAGGCTTCTCTCAGCGACTGTAGGAGAGCACGGCTGCTATCGGGAGGCGGTCTGACTCCTATTTTCACTGCTTAGGGGAGAGGGATGAGGGAGAGACTTGAATACAGCAGGTACTTCTGCCTGCACTGGTTTGTGGAGGTTTGGAAATGCTGCCTCCACAGCTATTCAAGACATACAATTTAGGGTGAAACCAGTATAAAATAAATCACTTTTCACCTTTGGAAAAATCTGGGAATTTACAGGTGACAATCATTTTAAACTAATAATGAAGGTCCCTAAGAATACATTAGCTGCTTTGTATGTAATAAACAATTTTATGTATGCAAAGCAACTAATTGTAATGGGAGAGGATATTTAGTAAAGAAAAATGCACTATATCATGAATATGGCTATAATCACATGATAAAAATCTCCCTTCTTACAAAATGCCATGGCTCGCATCCTTACAAACTCAAGAAAGACTGATCATATTACTCCCATATTACAAAACCTCCACTGGCTACCAATCACCTATCGCTCTCAATACAAAACACTTACTATCATACATAACACGCTATATAAAAATAACTCCCCCTGGATCGAAGATATGCCACACTTCCACAAGGCCAACCGTCCTACCAGAAACTCCCTTGCGGGCACCCTCCACACCCCTTCACTCAAAATTGCTCACCTCACAAACACCAGAGCAAGAGCCTTCTCCATCGCCGGCCCCACCCTTTGGAACTCCCTCCCCACCGAGCTCCGACTAGAACCTTCACTTAATCAATTCAAAAAAGAAATCAAGACCTGGTTATTTAAACAGGCCTATCCCAACGCCTCTCAACCCTAGCATTTGACTTCTCCTCAACACTCATTATTTCCCTCTCCCTAGTACAGTGTCCCCCCGCCCCCCTACACACCCTCCCTCCCTCACCACCCCATCCTTTTTATGGCTTCCTGATATTCAGTCACCACCTCTCCTTCCCATCGCCACCACCTGCCCCCTTGTACAGTTCCTACCCCACCCCGCCTCCCCTATGCGCTTCATCCCCCACCCCGCGCTACCCCCCACTCTGTCGCCTCTTGTATATAATTAATTTATGTCCAACCTGGTTAACCACATGTAATCTCATTTAATAACTGTGGCGCCCGTTGGCTCTACAGTAAAGTTGTCACCTTTTAACTTCCTATCCTTCCTCCATCTATCATTGTAATTTCCTTTCTCAGTTGTCTGTAAACCGACATGATGTTTTTTTTTTTTTTTTTTTTACGAATGCCGGTATATAAAAGTTATAAATAAATAAAAAATAAATAAATAAATAAAAAGCATGTATCACACAATAAACATTGCTTAACACGTGTTAGAGCCTTATTGCAGCTTTGTAAATCTATCCCATAGTTTGTAAATAATTTAAGAATTTGTTTCTATTCAAACAATATTATCTTGCTTTCAGATTTTCCCTGATGCTTCTTAATGTGAAATGCTGGTTACTTTGGCAGTTTTCTTCATTACTACAATGGTAGAAGTTTTTATTTCTTGCTTTTACAGCCAGAGTCAGTAAGTTGTTCAAAAGACAGAAGCTAAGCTTTGATTCATCTACTATAAGAGACTGTTGTTTATGAGATTTGGCATTCTTTTTAAGTGCATATGAAACATTTCTAAAATTGTTGAAAGCATGGGGAGATTTTATTGACTAACGAGAGGAGAAAAAATCCCAGATGCTCACTGGCTCTTTCACTTTTTCTTGGTGAGCATGAAGGATTTCTACATGGAATTAGGTACTTTTGGCTGGTGTTACGTTTTTTAACTTTACTGAGTGCACAGAAAATAATAGGTGTGGAGAGTACACCACTCTATTTCCCATGGGTCTAGTAAAACCTCATTTGCATATGATGGTCCATCTTTTATTTACATGCAAGGTTACACTAATCATCAGCCCCTTGTAAACATGTTGAGGGACCATGCTAACATGCATTTTAAGGCCTTAAAGGACAATACAAAACTGAGCACTTGACCTAGTTGAAAATTATTCAAACTTTGGGCACCTATAAATGAGGTACCTAAATGTATGCCTTCTATATTTTTGTCTATATTTATGAACTTAAATTAAGGGCTGAAAATCAGTGCTAGGTACCTAACTTACTTCCCAGGCCACATTTTAGGTACCTTGTCAAAATAGGTCCCTAAATTTAGATGCTCTGTATGGGCTGGGAGGGAAGATTTTTATTTAGAGAGATGTAGGGGGTCATTTTGTAAAGCTTATCGCATGCGATAAGCCGCTATCGCATCCACCATGCCTATACTGACCAATCTTTCACATCCGGCATATATTTTTTAATCATTAGTTTCATATTTTCAAGTGCCCAGTGTCTTTTGTGTTCAATGTAAACAAAAGCTGTGAATTATTTATCTTGTTCATAAGACTATATCACCGCTTCTTCACTCAGGTAGTTTTACATGCAGCTTTCTACCATGCACATTTTATAAAATCCTGACACAGTATCTGTGTTTTGAGTCAGCGGCCTTCTCTGTTTCAGGGGTTCCTCTCAAAATGTGTAACGGAAGAATGGTTTTTTAAATGATGTCTACACTGTCATCTGACACTACATGTGGAAAGGATCACAATATTTAGAGCAGATGATATTTTATTTATTTATTTATTTATTTATTTGACATTTTTATATACCGGGATTCATGTAAGACATTACATATCATCTCGGTTTACATTATAATGAAAAAAACAACACATGTAAGAAAGCGATTACATAGAACAGGGCGTAGAATTTGGATAAGATAAAATGGGGGCAACGAAAAAAATAACAAATTGAATAAAATGATTGAGCCAAGTCTAATCTGGCTTAGGATCAAGATACGTATTGGAATTAATTTAAGGTCTGGGTACACTGAGTATGCTTTGCAAGATCGACTGTAGAGTTGGGTTGCTAAATTATGGATAGTCTGAGTAGATAGTTTGGAAAGATAAGCTTGTTGACTGGTAACGGAGATGATGGAGGTACATCATTAATCTAGATGGAATGCTTGTTCGAATAGCCAAGTTTTTAGTCTTTTTTTAAAAGTGATCGGGCATTGTTCCAACCATAGTTCTGGAGGAAGAGAGTTCCATTGTGCAGGACCTGCAGTGGACATAGCTCGTTTACTTAGAGAGGTTTTGGAGTGTGGGACAAGAAGAGTGTCTCTATATGCTGCTCTTATCGGTCTGGTGGGTAAATGTGGTCGTAGTGGGATGTTTAGTTCCAGAGGAATGAGATTGTGGATGGTTTTGTGAATGATCGTTAATGCTTTGTATATGATTCTGAACTTGACTGGGAGCCAATGTAGGTTCCTCAAGATAGGGGTAATATGGTCTCTTTTGTTGTTTTACTTTGTTTGTTACTTAATAATCATGTTTGACTAAATTGTTTTACATCAATTCAATCTTTATTACTAGTCTTGAACCAGCAATTGTTGGATGTGTAAACAGAAGTTAGAAATACTAGTGTTTTAATAATGAAATTGCTCTGTAATGTTCAGATCAATTCACTCATTTTGCTGAAAGAAAGAGCCAGAGGCAAAGTGTTATTTAGACAGACCAGCAAATAACAATGTTCAAAGCTGCAGCAGAGGCTTCATGGGAGGCTGAATAATAGCAAATAGGGCAAAAAGGCATATACAGGGGTAAATGAAATAAAAATGTGCAATGATGGCTTTGTACCCTTACCAATTTAACTAGAAGTTAAAATATAGAAATATATATATATATATATATATATATATATATATATATATATATATATATATATACTTTTTACTGACCTGAAACCTGGGCTCTTAAGAAAATACTGCTGGAATGTGACATGTTTTTTTTTCTCCAGTTCTCTCACTGGGTATGTTGCTGCATGGAGAAGATGTGCAGGCAGCTGTGTTGCATGATTTTTTGCTTATTAGTGATCTAGCATAAGTTTTATGAACAGCTTTTCAAATGCAAAATTATAGGCATTAAAACAGCAAATAGCCAAGTGAATTTTCAAAGGCCTACATGCATAAAAACTGGGGTTTACATGCGTGGCTGAGCCTTGTGCATACATCACACATTTTGCTACAAGCCCAGCCACGCGCATAAACCCCAGTATGCGCACAAGTGCCGGCTGAGGGAAAAGGGGCGGCCCTGGGGGAATAGTCAGGGTGGGGGGCGAGCCAACAGGAGAGAAGGGCATTGTCCAAAGAAGGGATAGTCCCCCAGTGCGTGCATGTTATAAAATAGCCGCATCCATGTGCACACACTGGGAACCGTGTGCACATGGACGCACGTGCAATCCTTTTAAAATCAGTCCCAGAGTGTGTAAAATTTTGCAAATGTGATTACGATGTTACTTGCCATTTTATCGTGCAAATTTGCATTTGTGATCCTGTTCATATGTGTGCTTACAACATGAAAAGTATTTCAATTAATTTTCTTAACTTCAGTAGTTTACAGCACCATTCTGCTGCACTACCATTCTACTGTTTTCCATTACATATAGCAGAATGATGAATCTAGGAGTATGTGTATGTCTACCCTCAAACATATGCATACATGTATGGTTACACACGAGTACCTGCAATGCATTGAAAGCACATACCTTTCCTACCTATTTTAACAACATACATTGGGGCGGATTTTAAAACCCCTGCGCGCCGGCGCGCCTATTTTGCATAGGCCACTGGCACACGCAGAGCCCCGGGACACGCGTAAGTCCCAGGGCTTCCTGTCGGGGGCGTGTCAGGGGCATGTCGTGGGCGGGGTGGGATGACGTGGCGTTTAGGGGGCGGGGCGCGGCGTTTCGGGGCGGCGATGTGGGCGTGGTTTCGGCCCGGGGGCGTTCCGGGGGCGTGGCCGCGGCCTCCAGAACAGCCCCCGGGACCGGACCACGGAGCGGGGCAGCCGGCCGACGCGCGCAAAGTTACGCCTGCTGAAAGCAGGCGTAACTTTGCCGACAAAGGTAAGGTGGGGGTTTAGATAGGGCCGGGGGGTGGGGTAGATAGGGGAAGGGAGGGGAAGGTGGGGGGAGGGTGAAGGAAAGTTCCCTCCGAGGCCGCTCCGAAATCGGAGCGGCCTCGGACGGAATAGGCAGCGTGCGCTGGGCTCGGCGCGTGCAGGTTGCACAAATGTGCACCCCCTTGCGTGCGCCGACCCCGGATTTTATAAGATACGCGCGGCTACGCGCGTATCTTATAAAATCCAGCATACTTTTGTTCGCGCCTTCTGCGTGAACAAAAGTACGTGCTCGCGCAAGTATTTAAAATCTGCCCCATTGCGTGTATTTTATGTGCGAAAAAATTGTGACTTGCTTGCATAAAACCCTATTTACAAGCAGAATTTGCATATTTTAAAAAATGCACGCATAATTGTTATTACCAGTTTGCCAAAACCTCTACCAGTTTACTCAGTCCTTCTCCATATTATCAAGACCCTCCTTGACTCTAAACTCCCTCTAATTCACCCAGATCTCCCACCCAACCAATAGTAAAAAAAGAGATGAGTCTGATATCACGTGCATAAGATAATTAGCTGTAAAATATGAAAATAAATTGACAAATGTACACACGTCTATTATAAAATAGCAAATTATGCATGTAGCTCTTATCCTAGAATGCCCCTAGACTGCCCTTTTTGTGTGTACATGAGTGTACAAGACCGAAAATGTGCATATACTTTTGATGTTTTTAAAATACTGTGTATGTGGTTGTTGTTTTACCCAACTCTTCCAAATTTTTTAATCGATCATCATGTCTTCCTATAACATTCTTAATTTCCATAGAGGTTTCATCATTCTGAATCATAGCATTCGAGACTACCTTTTGTAGTTCAATTAAAGCCTTCCAAACATCACTCAAAGTTATGTTTTGCGGGTCTATGGGTTCTGAAACAGATATGCATATAAATATTTTGAATATCCACTGCTGTATGTCTTGGATGTGGATCTGAATAATGAGTTTTGAAATTTCTTGATCTATAGTATACTCTTACAGTAAATTTAACCAACTTCACTTAAAATACAAATCATTTTTGTATCTCAATTTTATTTAATAGATTATTACTTAGATTATGGTTCATAGTTTTTATTGCAATCGTATATCTGTAATCTCTGTGACTTTCATTTGAAATAAATTGCCTTTCTGCTCACATACTGTAAAATATTAGATTCTGTTCCAGTATAATCACATTTACCCCTTAATGTGCTGTAAGAGTTGTAATCAATATTTGCTTGCAGCTTATTTGGCTCACAACCTTGTAATGTTTTTGGGTAAATGAGAGTGATTTAGTATCTCATACAAGAGAAAAAAAAATATATATGTGTGTATTTTTTTTCCTGCAGTTAGGAATTGTTTTAGAGGCTATATATTTTTACAGTATGAGTCTAGACAGTTGTCCCTTTTTGTAACAAATGGGTTGGAATTCAACAAATTTATTATAGAATATTTGTTATAGGAGAATGTAAATTCTGAAACAAATATTATAGAAGATTTATTTTGGAAGAGAGTCCTCCCATTTGTTATAGAGGTGTTTGTTATAAAGGGGCGCCATAGTTATCTTAAAATAACATAATGAGATCATTCCTTGTATAGTTTTTATTGTACATGCAAAGTTTATACTAGTTAACATAAAAGCTCTAAAAAGCAATGCTGGTTTTGTATGGCACTGACAATAATATAGCAGAGGTTGTGGGCTTTCTTTTATAAAGTATCTGGGGACTATATTCCTAATTGCAGGAATGAAAATATGGAGATCGATATTCAAAAGCATTTAGCTGGCTAACTCAGAAGGTATGGCTCCAAAAACCGACATAGAAGATAGTACCCTGGTATAGAGTCCATCAAGCTAGGGCGATAGAACGATGTAGAAATCTCATCTTTGTGAGACTTTCCTCACTCCAAATGATGTCAAATCTTCACTGGGATGTACAGTGCTGTCTGTACATCTCTCTGCATGGAAAACTGGCCCCCAAACCCTAAACCAACACCAAAACCTTACCTCGCGTTATTAGCTAGTCCTCCTTTAATGATATAAATAGTTGAGTACTATGAAGGCATTATAAAGAGTCTCTCTCGCTCTCTCTCCTTCATGAATAGCAAAGTACAAATTTTGCAGCCTGTGAAAACTTTAATGCACCCCACATTACCTATGCAAAGCACTAACATGAGATAATTATCATAGAAACACCTCTTTTTCTTATCACGGGCATTATCCAGGCAAAATTATAGCATTCTGATGAATCTAGGGATAAGGTTGAATTAGATTAGGAACTATAATATTTAAAACAAATGATATGTGCTTTGACATTATATATAATGGGCCAGATTTAAAAAAATTGTGCACTCCCTTGCGTGCGCCGACCCAGGAATTTATAACATGCACGCGCCTGTGTGCGCATGTTATAAAATCGGGCGTACGTGTGTGCGTGCCAGGTAGCGCGTCCACATGTACGCCATGCACGCTGCTTTTAAAATCTACCCCAAAGTTTATAAGAAAAAATTAGAGGATTTCACAATTTAAATCTTTCAAATTCAAATTTGACAGAAATAACAACGTTTACCCTTGGCATCATCAACTTGAGTCTCGTATTAGAAATAGTAGAATTGCTCTGGTCTTATACAAACATAAGACCAATTTTCCCTCAAAAGAAAAAAGAAGTAACTATAGCCCAATTAATGAGAGACACACCAAACGTATGCACAGCATTCTAGATGAAGATATAGACCTCTCTGCTTCCTTATTTGTAATTATACAGACAGACACACAACAACATTCACAACCCAATCCCAGTACTGATCATATAGATCAATGGGTTTTTCAATTATGGAGAAAAGACTCCCCAAATCAGGAAGCATATCAAAGGAAATGGGAAAGTCCAGGGTACAGAGGAAGAGGAAGAAGCAGATGGAGATGGCATCCCTATTTGCACTATTAGACTTAAATCTAGATGTAAATAATAGAATTATTAACATCTCTAAATGTATATTGAACAAAGATGAATATTCAGTTCTTAAAGTGTTATTTGTACCTACACTGGCTCAAAAATGCATTGCAGATTAGAGCTGACATTTTTAAATTTATGAGGAACCTTAAAATTATTGAATTCTTTTCAAATAACAGCAATGGACTTCCTGATTATTCAATTGTTAAACGTTCTAGCAAATGGAATCCTCCAGGTACTACAAATTCGATTATATGTACGTATGAATCTCTAGTTTTACAAGACTTGCTGAAATTAGAGAAGTAGGAACATAAATATTTTTCTAACATTAAAAAACTAGAGAGAAAGGCAAATGATACCTTACAACATGACACAAATACAATAATCAAACCAGCAGATAAAGGAGGCTCTATAGTTATAGTTATTATGGATCATTTGAACTACACAGCTGAAATTCAGAAACAATTATCAAATACCACTTTCTATATAAAATTAAAAAAAGATCTAACTAAAATTATTAAGTAAGAAATAGATTCCATTCTATCAGTAGCCAAATGAGCTGGTTTTCTCACAACTAAAGAAATAGATTTTCTGACTGTTCAGCACCTAATTATGCCAACCATCTACATACTACCAAAGATACATTAATCTGTGACATCACCACAGGGTAGGCCGATTATATTGGCAATAGGTTCCTTATTAGAACCTCTTTCAAAATGTATTGATCAGTTCCTTAGACCATTAGTCCCTAAGATCCTATGGGGCTGATGCAATATGCTGAGTGCACTCTTAACGAGCAGTTAGACGCGGGTAAAATAGGCACTAATCAATCCTCTAATGCAATAAGAGGATTAGCGCTTATTTTACCCGTGTCTAATGCGGAGTGAATGAGATAGCGCTCATCATATGCAAATGCATGTGAATGAGCCTATTACTCATTCACTCCCAATGCAAAAAGATAAATGTGCGACTCAGATGCACATTTATCGCTCAAATATTAATGCCTGCCTGAAGCAGGCGTTAATAGCTGAGCGTATTGAAAAGAAGTACAGAAAAGCAGAAAAAACTGCTTTTCTGTACTTCTTTTTTAAAGTAAAAAAATAAAATAAAATAACTTGGCAGACCGCCGAGTTATGAAGACCGACGCCGGTAAACTCGGCCTTGGTTTACATAACCTGCCTGTCTGCCAGTAATGAAAACAGCCACCGATAAACTTGGGGGCAGTTTTCATTACTGGCAGACAGGCAGGCGCGGCGGGTCGCGCTAGGAAGGAGGCGCTAAGTTTGCGCAAGTGACCCTAGCGCCTCCTTGCTAGCGTGACTCCCTAATTTAAATATTGCATGGTGCCCAACCTTTGGGACACCATGCGCACGTTAAGAGAGCGGGCGTTGACTGTTCAGCGCCCACTTTCTAAGCGCCTTTATTGCATTAGCCCCTATGTATGTTAGGGATACTGCAGATATTTCTATACTAGATAATCTTCACACTATAGTGGAAGGTACTTTATTAGTCAGTTTGGACGTTGATTCTTTGTATATTAAAATCCCACAAACTGGAATACTAGAAATTATCGAAGAACATCCTCAGTCTAGAATGGTGAACAAATGTATTTTAACACAATTTATTATTGAATTGGCTAAGATTGCTTTGACTAAGAATATTTTCAAGTTTGAAAATCAGATCTTCATACAATCTAGGGGGTAGATTTTTAAAGAAGGGTGCGTGTATGTGAGGGTGGCACGTGCAAGGGGGGTAGGCTTAAGCAATGTTGCGTGGCGACGCATCACGGCCTTCCCCAGTTCCCTCCCAGTCCACTCCAATCAAGAAGTGGACTGGGAGGGATCTTCCCTACCCCCTACCCCCTACCCTAACCTCCCATCCCCTTCTCCTCTCCTCTCCTCTCCTCTCCTCCCCACCCCCTAAACCCTTTCTACTACCTTTTTATTTTATTTCATTGCTTACTGCACTGTTGGAGCAGTAGCAACTTGCACGCGCTGGCAGTCCCTTCCATGGTACAGCATCAAATGGCCGCTGTACCGGACGCCTTCAGCCCCACCCCTCCCCACCTCTCAGACTGCCCACTTCTTGCCCCCTGGACCGCCCGTTTATCTGGTCCCTGCACTTCGGCACGTAATAGGGGTTACACATGTGGCCGGGTCCCTTTGAAGATGTGCACAGTGCGCACAAGGCCCGGTCACACGCATAACCACTATTTTTTATGCGTGCAGGGGAATTAAAATTTGGCCGTAAGAGTGTAGCCATGGGGGCCGATATGGCACCATCCATAGCTAACTTTTATGTGGCAAAGTTTGAAGAACAATTCTTGATACAACATGAATTCATAGTCAACATCTTATTATGGCGCAGATATGTATATGATATTTTTCTGATATCGATAGGTGATATTGCCCAATTGAATTGATTCCACACATGGTTGAATAATTTGGATGCAAATCTGAAATTTAGTATGATCTTTGATAGGGAGTCCATTCTGTTTTTAGATAGTTTGTTAACTATTAGTGAAGGAAGCTTCTGCACAGATATATTCCATAGACACTAACAAATTATTGGAATACAACAGTTATCATAATAGGGTCCTCATAAATAATCTTCTATATGCACAATTTCTTAGATTGTGAAGAATAATTACGAAGTTAGATCGGTAGAGATGAAATCAAGGTTTGTTAATACAAATTATCCAGAGGAAATATATTGATTCTGGTTACATGCATGCTTTAATACACAATAGACAAGATTTACTCAAACAAAAAAAGAGGGATCATACTGAAAAAATTGTTTGCTCTCTTACATTTACCAACATGTCAAAGAATATTGGTAAGGTTTTAAGGCAACATTGGATAATAATGCATAGCCTTACAGTATTCAATGATAAAAAAAACTTATTATTGCCAATAAATGTCACAAAAATGTTAAAGACATGCTTGTTCCAGCTGCAGTTCCACAAAAAATGAAAAAAGATAATAGACCACCAGGGCATTGCCCTGTGGTACCTGTTCTGTCTGTAAAGTTAATCTTAAAATAGATAGCATTTATATTACTGGACAAGATAAGCCCTTCAAACTGACAAGCTTTACTAATTGTAAGAGCAGTAAAGTTATTTATGCAGTAAGATGCCCTTGCGATAAAATGTACATAGAAAAAACCATTATAGCATTATATAAAAGATTAATTGAACATAGAAGGGCAATTAATCAGAGACTTGAAGGCAAACCATTGATAGAACATGCCGTCTCTGCAAATCACAAGTTTGAAGATTATAAATTTTGTGTTATACACAAACCAGAACTTAATTGTAGTGGTGGTAATCTTGACAGTATACTATTGCGATTGGAATAGCAATATATCTATAAATTCAATACTGTTATTCCATTTGGTTTAAATCAAGAAATTGATACGTTTTTTTATAGTCCATTTCTTACTCAACCATGTTATCTCATTAAGTTGCATAGTACTACCAACACAGTGTACATTAGAGATGTGAATCGTGTGATCGATCGTCTTAACGATCGATTTCGGCTGGGAGGGGGAGGGAATCGGATCGTCGCAGTTTGGGTTTTTTAAATATCGTGTAAATCGTGTAAATCGAAAACCGGCACACTAAAACATCCCTAAAATAAATCCCCCACCCTCCCGAACCCCCCTCAAAATGCCTTAAATTACCTGGGGTCCAGTGGGGGGGGAGGGCGGGAAAACCGGCACACTAAAACAACCCTAAAACCCACCCCAACCCTTTAAAATAAATCCCCCACCCTCCCGAACCCCCCCAAAATGCCTTAAATTACCTGGGGTCCAGAGGAAGGGTCCGGAACGACCTCCTGCAGTCGAATCGTGTTGCCTTACGGCTGGCGCCATTTTGCGCAAAATGGCGCCGCAAAATGGCGCCGGCCGTACGGCAACACGATTTGACTGCAGGAGGTCATTCCAGGAGGACCCCCAAGCTGGCCAAAAGTCCCTGGGGGTCCAGCGGGGGTCCAGAACGACCTCCTGCAGTCGAATCATTTTTCCGCACGGAAAAACGATTCGCGGTAGGAGATCATTCCAGACCCCCGCTGGACTTTTGGCAAGTCTTGTGGGGGTCAGGAGGCCCCCCTAAGCTGACCAAAAGTCCCTGCGGGTCCGGGAGCGATCTCCTACGCTCCTGCCGTCGGGGGACAAAAAAAACAAAATGGCGCCGGCGCTACCTTTGCCCTGTCATATGACAGGTCAAAGGTAGCGCCGGCGCCATTTTGTTTCTACAGACCACGGAGGTCCGAGGTCCGAGAGTAAAAGATCACACCGGGACCCTTCCTTTGGACCCCAGGTAATTTAAGGCATTTTGGGGGGGTTCGGGAGGGTGGGCGATTTATTTTAAAGGGTCGGGGTGGGTTTTAGGGTTGTTTTAGTGTGCCGGTTTTCCCGCCCTCCCCTTCCCCCCCTCGTTAGAGCCGCGATACAATAACAATTCCCCCGATTTAAATCGGGGGATTTGTTATTGTATCGCGGCTCTAACGATTTTTGACGATTTAAAATATATCGGACGATATTTTAAATCATCAAAAAATGATTCACATCCCTAGTGTACATAGCTTGACCTAGCTTGCGGTGTTTTGCTGAGCATCCCTACCCCTTGGACCCTGCCTAGCCCTCACATGTGGGACAGATAGCACCATAGGTCCGATGGAACTCCAGCAGTGCCTTGAACATGAAGCCAACTGCTCTAGAAATCCAATAAATGACAAGTAGCTCTGAAGCTTAAAGGCACAGCCTAAAGCTGCAGGTTGACAGGAAAGTATCAATCACAGAGTTGCTATTTTACAGCCTCTTCCCATAGCTGACATTCATGTGCATCTGAAGTTATGTACTTGTACATGGGATTCTTTGTGTCACATGGACCTGCAAAGACACTGCTGACAGCACTGCCTCAGCTGTTTCAGAGCCAAAGCTGACATCAGACTGTTCACTTAGCAGGCCTTCAATTGCAGGTTTTAGTAAAGCACCTGTCAAAGATTGTGGCATTACCAAAATGCTCACAGGTCATTGAAGCACCCATACAGAGATGCACCCTGCCACACCTACCCAGACATAATGTCAACTATCGTGTACAGATGGTGGGGGCCATTGCCGTTGGGATGTCATATTAGTTGTTAGCTTCTCAAGAAGGCTAGACAAAGATACCGGTCAGGCTGTGTATTACCGTTCAGCAAGGTTCCAGCAGGCTCCTTTGGTATGCAGCTCGACGGCATCGTTTGGCCTGGTGCAGCACCTCACACCTTGCGGCGTGACTCTGCCCCCTTTTGACATCAGCAGTTGGCCGGAAGTTCCCGCGATTGCGCGGGAAAAAAACTGTATTTAAAGGGAGGTTTCCAGCACAGCATTGCCTCGGCTACAGGCTTGCTTGTGCTGAAGCTTCGGTAGTTCCTGCCTGCATTATTGTCTGCTGTTTGTCTTGACCCAGATTGCTCCTCGGACCTGCCTTGCCTTGCTGCCTACCTTTTGGATCTGTTCACCTCGGTATTCTTGTCAGCTGCCTGCCCTGACCCGGACCCTTTAAAACAAATCCCCCACCCTCCCGAACCCCCTCAAAATGTTTTAAATTTAAAACAATTGTCAGATATATTTTAAATCATCAAAAATCTTTAGAGCCGCGATACAATAACAATTCCCCCGATTTATCGTCAAAAAATCGTAAATCGGGGGAGGGCGGGAAAACCGGCACACCAAAACAACCCTAAAACCCACCCGACCCTTTAAAACAAATCCCCCACCCTCCCGAACCCCCCCAAAATGTTTTAAATTACGTGGGGTCCAGTGGGGGGGTCCTGGCGCGATCTCCCGCTCTCGGGCCACGGCTGCGTTAATAGAAATGGCGCCGGTGGCCCTTTGCCCTTACCATATGACAGGGCAAAGGTAGCGATGGCGCCATTGGTTACTGTCATCCGACGTCACGAGTGCAGGAGATCACTCCCGGACCCCTGCTAGACCCCCAGGGACTTTTGGCCAGCTTGGGGGGGCCTCCTGACCCCCACAAGACTTGCCAAAAGTCCAGCGGGGGTCCGGGAGCGACCTCCTGCACTCGGGCCGTATTGCCAATATTCAAAATGGCGCCGGCGCTACCTTTGCCCTCACTATGGCATATGACCCGTATGACATAGTGAGGGCAAAAGTAGCGCCGGCGCCATTTTGAAGATTTTGCCCTCACTATGTCATACGGGCTACCGGCGCCATTTTGAAACGTACCGAGGGTGTGAGAGTGCAGGGGATGGATCCTGGACCCCCCCGCTGGACCACCAGGGAGTTTTGGTATGTCTTGGGGGATCAGGAGGGTGGGAAGGTTGTTTAAATTGGCGGCCGAATAATTCAGGGAAAATTTGTTGTATTCGTGGGCAATCGCGATACATTTCGCTTCCCCATGAATACAACGAATATTGGCATATCCGTTGCAGATTGCCAATACGTAGGGACCGAATGCACACCCCTAGAGAGCATGCAAGCATGGGCAGAGCAGGAACAAGCAGGACTGGAACCAAGGCAAGGAACCTCAGATCAGGAACATGGCAGTTTCAGCCATCCGCTGGACCTACACGTACCGGTGTGACCCAGCAATGCATTGCTGGTCACAAAAGTAGCCCTCCAGCCACTGGGTAGTCCTTTCAAACCCGCCGCTTAGGAACGAAGAGTGCGTGAGGCCAGATGGAGGCTGAGGGCAGGAAAAAGACAAGACAGGAACTCAGGAACTAGGAAGACTCAGACGAAGACTCAGGTCACTCCGAAGACTCAGACGAAGACTTAGATACTCAGGAGACTCGGACAAGATTCAGGATACTCAGAAGACTTGGACAAGGATTCAGGTTACTCAGAAGGTCTCAGGCAAGGATTCAGGATTCAGACAAAAGTACTGTGTGAGAACTGCATCGCAGCACGCCCTACACAGCCGCCCATGGCTGGTCGTGGACCACGCTGAACGCGAAGCAGACTCCAGGCGAGAAAATGGAACTTGAGACTGGAACATGACAAAGATTCAGTAGAGGCCTACACCGGGGAGTGCCCTACAAAGCCACCTGTGGCTGGTCGCAGACCACGCTGAAGCAGAGCAGGTTCTGGCAGATTCTTAGGCATGGTCGGAAGCAGACACAAGGGACTCCAAAGACCAGGACAGGATTCAAAACTCAGGATTCTCAAAAGCAAGGCATTAAAAACAGAAGTCTCTTGGATGCTTGCGCTGCAGACAAGAACAAGGCCTTGAACCACAAAGCGCCCTACTCAGTCCCCCATGAGCTGGTCATGGACTACGACGGTGGCACGCCAAGAAAGGTGGATGCAAGGAATCTGGAGCTAGTTGCAGAGGCAAAGACAAAGACATCAGGACCAGGACATCAGGAACACGGAACATATGGAACATCAGGACATGGAGCATCAGGACATCTGGAACATCAGGAATTGGAACAGGCGACGAAGAATCCCCGACGGAGAACAGGACCAGGAACATCAAGACAAGGAGACCAGGAACACAGAACAAAGACCCATCTAGACAAGTGAAGACTCGAAGAGGAACACAGAAAACTGTGAATTCTGGATCCGAAAGCCCCCGAGGAACAGGAATTGAACCCTTTTATAGGGCTCAAGCGGGAAGTGGACTGCAGAGGACTTCCGGTGGCGCCACCGGCTTTTCCCGCCTCTGTCCCTTTAAATATCTTGAAGAGGTGTGCACTGGTGCCTAGAGGAGGGCCCAGGAAGGAGCAGGACCACGGACAGTGGCATCCCTGCTGTGCAAATGGAGGAGTAGGCCCCGATGGTGGCACTGGGCCGTGAAGAAAGACAACCTGGAAGCAGCTTCCTGTTACATAAGATGTACCAGCAGTGGCATCTGCAGTGGCAGCACTGGACCGCGAAGAAGAGGATCCTGGCAGCGGCTTCCTGCCGCGAGAAGACTTAGCGGCGGCGGCACTCAGCCCACCGTGAAGCTGGAGCAGTGACAGTCGCCTCCGAGTTGCACATGAAAGAAGCTGTAGTGGCGACAGCCTCTGGGCCACACCAGGGTCGGCGTCAGAGTGGCAGAGGCCTCCCCTGCCGCAAAGGAATGGCATTGGTGGCCTGAATGGCAGCGCTGAAGGTAAGAGGCCTGCTCTCGAGATGAGCTCCACAAGCAGGATAGTAACAGCACCCGCTCCTCAAAGCCCCCCCCCCCTTCAGCCTCTTCTGAATAGCTGAAGGCAAGAAGGCATATCTTCTAAACCAGCTGGGGAACTTGGGGGTCCAAACCCAGATGTTCAAGGCTTGGAAGGAACTGAAACAATGAAGCGAAGCAACATACTGAAGACAACGTAGACACACGAAGAAATTCAAAAGACATGACCCAGGTTGAATTGGAGGCACAGAAATATTAATAGCATCATAAGGAATGGTCCAGCTCAGGTTATTATTAAATCAAGAGATGAGTGAAGAACACCTCCACAATATCTTCTTGGAAGCAAGAGCCAAATGTTACAGATTTGATAGTGGAACCAATGCAGAGAACCACCTTACCTTATTCTGTGAGATGATCAGGATTGTCCGGGAGGCAGTCCGATCGGGGCAGACAGCTGGCAAGAGTTCCAGAGCAAACAGATCCAATGGCAGGCAGTACAGCAGGTCCGCAGTCCGGGTTGGGACAGGCAGCTGACACGCTGAAGCAGAGCAGGTTTTGGCAGAGTGTTAGGCATGGACAGAAGCAGACACAAGGGTCTCCAAAGACCGAGACAGGATTCAAGACTCAGGATTCTCAGAAGCAAGGCATTAAATCCAGAAGTCTCTTGGAGGCTTGCACTGCAGACAAGAAGAAGGCCTTGTACCACGAAGTGCCCTACACAGCCCCCATTGGCTGGTCACGGACCACGAAGGTGGCATGCCAGGAAAGGTGGACGTAAGGAATCTGGGAGCTGGTTGCAGAGGCAAAGACAAAGACATCAGGACCAGGACATCAGGAACATGGAACATCTGGAACATCAGGACATGGAGCATCAGGACATCTGGAACATCAGGACTTGGCTCAGGCGACAAAGAAACTCCAACGGAGAACAAGACCAGGAACATCAAAACAAGGAGACCAGGAACATGGAAAAAAGAGCCATCTAGATAAATGAAGACCATGGAGGACCTTGACCCGAAGAAGAACACAGAAAACTGTGAATTCTGGATCCGAAGGCCCCGAGGAACAGGAACTGAGCCCTTTTATATGGCTGAAGCAGGAAATGGACTGAAGAGGACTTCCGGTGGGGCTGTGGGCTTTTCCCACTTCTGGCCCTTTAAATATCTTGAAGAGGCGTGCACTGGCACCTAGTGGAGAGCCCAGAAAGGAGCAGGACCATGGACAGAGGCATCCCTGCTGTGCAGACGGAGAAGCAGGACCCAACAGCAGCACTAGGCCTCAAAGAAAGACAGACCTGGAAGCGGCTTCCTGCAGCATAAGATGTTCTGACAGCGGCATCTGCAGTGGCGGCACTGGGCCGCGAAGAAGCAGATCCTGGCAGCGGCTCCCTGACACGAGGAGACTCAGCAGTGGTGGCTCAGCCTGCCAAGAAGATGGAGCATCGACAGCAGCCTACGAGCTGTGCCGGAAAGAAGATGTGGCGGACGGCCTCCGGGCTGCACCACGGACAGCGTCGGAGTGGCAGTGGCCTCCCCTGCTGCGAAGGAATGGCGTTAGCGGCCTGGATGGCAGCGCTGCAGGTAAGAGGCCTGCTTGCGGGATGGGCTCCGCAAGCAGGATCATAACACATGGACTCCAGATTGTTCATGAAACCTCATATTAATAAAATAGTTAAAGATGCATATTATAAACTCCACGTTACCCAGACTGTGCCCTTACCTTAATGAAAATGATCTAAAGATAGTTGTGCATTCTCATCCTGCCCTAACATTCTGTACCTTGGTGTTCTGCAAACAACTACATGAGCTCTTCAATGTTTTCAGAACTCAGCAGCTCGCTTAGGCCTAGATTCATCATTCCGCTATAAATATATATAAAAATATAAATATAACAGAATGATGAGTTGTGGTGAAAAAAAGGGGTAGGGGGACAAAAGTGTGCTGCCGGATATATCGCGGTGGTGCGGTTTCACCTGCCACTGGTGCGGCTGTGCCGCACCCTATCACCCCTATAGCACCACAGCAAAAAGTGGTGCTATTTCCTGTGCCCTCAGCGGTGCTGCCACCTCATTAGCCTTAACCCCACCCAAACGCCTCGCTAACTCCACCCCTTCCCCTAATTTAAATTTTACCACTGCAATGTGCCCATTATCACATGCATTAAGGTGTTATCGCGATATCGCCCATTGCATTTTAAAGAATGACCCTGTTAGAGATGAATTTTAAAAGCCCGATATGTGAATTTATTAGGGGATGCATGAAGAAGTCAGGTCTGCATGCCCCAAGCAGATTTTAAAAGCCACCAGGATATTCACGTACCTCCCGCAGCATGCACATCTTGAAAGTTTTCAAAAAGGGGCAGCGTGTGGGCATGGGCATTTCAGGGCATGAACCTAAGATGTGCGAATAAATACTGCTGCAACCCAGTGCACGTTGAGACCACCTGCCAAGTAACTTTACTTCTGCTACGGATGTCATGTAAGTTAAAAAAGAAAAAAATAACCAGGCAGCTCTGTGGGGTTTTAAGGGCTGGAGCTAACTGGGGGTAGTGAAGGCTTTTAAACTAGTGGTATTTGGAGGACCTCTCTCAACTGGGTGAACTGAGGACAAAGTGATAAAACTGGGAATAAGCATCGGCATGCACCCCTTTTAAAATCCCCCAATTTATGTGGTATAAATGACATTTGCATGCACATGCACATGGCCAAGCTATTTTATAACATGCGCACATATGTGCGCATATAGTATAAAGTGGCTGCATCCCTTGGTACAGGCCGACGTTTGTGCACAAATGTGCACATGCACCCCAGTTTGAAAATTACCGTCTTATTGTCTGGTGCCTCAATTCAACAAGAATATCGGTATAGAAAAAATAAAAATAAATAAGTAAATAAACATATTCTGACAAAACTTCATTGGTTGCCAATTAGTTGGCCTACTAAATTTAAGGCCCTCATGCTTATTTTTAAGGGCTTAAATGGCCTTGCTCCACCTTGTTTTAATGCTGCACTTAAGTTTTATCGACATCTAGGTCTTTCAGATCAGCTTCACAGAATCTCCTTGATATTCCCTCTTTTTGCATGATGAGGTTGGATGAAACATGAGAATGCCTTTTTTATGTGCAGGGTCCAGAATTACGGAATCTATTGCCACATGATGGCAAGGAAGGGAGTTGTGTACAAAAATTCAAGAAGTTGGTGAACAGTATTTCTAAGCAAGATTTTAACTAGAGCGAGGTAGGTTTTATATTTTATATTTTTGATGTTATAGTTCACTTGATGCCAGCTGAGTGCACTAAGGTTTTGTATAATTGAGTATATTATATGGCAGAGTCTAAGGTTTTGTTTTTATGTGATTGTGTTATGTTTTTTAATTTTAAGGTTCTAGTGTTGTGCTATTGTTTTATGAGTCAATATTTTATGCCTTTAATTATGTATGTATTTATATAAACCACTAAGGAAGTATGATAAACAGTCTATACAGTTTTTAATACAATAATAAATAATGCTGGAAGCATAACCTACCAGCTTTGCCGTCAGAGATTCTTTTGATATCATGTATTGAAGATTTATCCCATACATTTTCAATGCTGTCCACCTTTATTGCTTCCCAACCACCCAAATGACTTTCTAAGTTTGAAAGGTAGAAGAGTCCAATATCCCCTAAGGGTCTACCTGTACAAAAATTTGGTGCAGCTCATGAAAGACCATTTTTTCGAAGGAACCAAGACTAAATAAGATAATTCACTCCCAATAATACTTTAAAAATATCACTATGTAAAACCATTCTTGAACACCTACAAAACATTATAGTCAAGTAAAATACCTGAAATCATTCATGATTCAATAAAAATCAATCCAAACAGCCAATAAATCAACCTTCTCACAGCAAAACAAGCACTGTCTCTGTTCTAGCATCCATCTTTGGAACACGCCTAATACATCTTATCACTCCAGCATTTAGTACTCCAACATAAAAACTAAAAATATACTGGTTGATTTTAAAAGCCCTATGTGCACTGAAGCCAGAAGATATTCATTTGACTCAGCACGGTGTGCCACACAAATTTTAAAACCCGCACGGTTATGTGCATATCTCCCAGTAGGGATGGACCCAAGAAGCAAAGAGGAAGGCGATCTATGATAGCCGTGGAGGTAACAACAGAAGAATAGATGCCAGATGTCTTTGAACGTATTTATTTTAGTGGAGACATATTTTTAAGAAGTGCAGAAAGCATATCTGACTGCGGTTTAAACGATATGCTACGATTGCGGATGTTTTATCGAGAATTTATGTATTACAAGTAAGACTGGTTTAAGACCATACTAGGTCCAAACTCATTAATCAGAGCCCCTGAGATGTGTGGCGAAACTCGGCTGAGACGCGCTTTTTATAAAAACACGTCTCCACTACAATAAATACGTTCAAAGACATCTGGCATCTATTCTTCTGTTGTTATCTCCCAGTAGGCGCACAAAAATATTTTTCACCAAAAGGGGCATGGTATAGGCAGGGCACAGGCAGGACATGGGCAGGACAGGACTACACAACGAAGTCTGCATTTTTCAAAAAACCACTTACATGGGTATAGTGCATTTACACGTGTAAAATCCAATTTTATGAATGTAAATACTTTTTGAAAGCAGGCCCATTATACATAATTCTTAACTGTGTTGAACATGTGTGTAAGGCTATAAGGTTTGCCTAGGGCACCTAATACTCTTGCACTGGCCATCGGTTCCAGGGAAGGGGTAAAGACCTGGGTGTGGGGGAATGTCAGTTTTTAAAGTTTAAATTACTAGAGAGAGCTGGGCTTTTTTTTTGTGGGCCTGGGACAGCTCAGGCTGCCTAAGGATCATTTCCAGGCCTGGCCATGCTATTCCTTCTTTCCAAGTGATACAGGATATAGATGTTTCCCCTGGATCCTCACTCCTGTATTTTTCCCCAGAATTCTAAAAAAGAGCAGTTATAATAGCTCCCACACATTCACTTACATTGCCACCATGCACATATTTGGTGTTTACTATACTGAAGGGTTTTTCCTTTTGGGAAGAGCCATCTTGGGAGGGAAAGAGATCAATTATTTGGGAGCAACCAGGTACTCATGACCTAGAGTGACAACTTTTGGAGACAGGATGCTTGGATTTATGGTCCTTGGTCTGACACAGCATGGCACTTTTTATGTTCTTATCTATGGTAGAAATGTTTTGTACGTAAGCACCTTGGGGTATTAAAAAGTTACTTTACTTTCCTGGATTTCTTTGGAAGTGCCTTACATTACATCTACAAACAAATGGTTATTATTGCAATTGCTTGTGGCATGCTTCAACATTTTGCTGTTATATCACATTCCAGCCAAATTAATCCAGATCTTGAGAAGGATACAGTGAGTAGACATCAGGTCAGAAATCAGATAATAGTGGATTACTTCAGCTGTAAGTGCCAACTATCTCCAAATCTCACAAGTAGGCCTTTCCCAGGACTATTTTTAACTTCCCTAATTTTATAGCCTATTTCTATGGTCATTTTAGAACAACTCTCAGCATGAAGGTCAGAGCTTTGACAGCAAGCTAATATTTTTTGCATTTGAAATAATGAAAGGAATTACTAAATTAACTCTTTTATGATTTTCATTTTAGCAATAAATGAAAAACAAACAAAAGAACAAGACTGAGAACATTGTGAGAACACCAAGGAAAATTGACATATGGAACTAGTTATCATAAATAACCGGCAAGAACACAAATTACTACACATTTTAGTTATGTTGTTTTCTTTGGCTTCTGCCCTATAAATACGATTAATTACTTGTTAGATCCCAAGTTGTCTCAGTGATATAAGATAATCTAATTTACTAATGCCCTTTTATGTTAAATGACTACAGGGAACAACTTTGATAGCATCATCTATTTAAAGAAGAGATGTCTCCTCTAGACAAAGAAAAAAAAAATGTTCTCACTTTCCTAATTCCCAGAAGTTTTTGGATTTCTTTCTTCATAATAATTTTTTTTATATTGTGAAGTTTTTCATTTCTGCTCAGTCCTAGGTTCTGGGATTGCTAGCCTCCTTTCCCTAATTCTGTCCCTATGGCATCCCTTGGTCCACGCTCATCCTCACTGCTTCAAATTCTGGTATGCAAGAGTACTGCTGCTATAAATTGGAAAGATTCGAGAAGCACATTGAGTGGTCATATTTACATTGCATTCTAGCAAAGAATTCTTCAAAATATTAAGTAAAATAAAGGAAAAGTAGTTCTACAATTCCCTTTCTCAGAGCAGTCAATAGAAATAGATTATGTCAGAATATTTTATAAGAAAAACAACATCATTCAACTTATAAACCTACAGAGAAATATCAGGATTGAAGAAACAAAAAAATTATATACAGAATTTAGTAAAAAATTGGGCATCCCATTTCTGTATTAAGTCCATTTGGATCTAAGCTTTCTAGAACAAAAATCTAATGTTGTTCCCCCCCTTGTTTATCTTTTGTCAATTCTGCAAAGAAAATTATAAAATATTCCGATAGCTTGTGTTCCCATTGATTTCTGTAAGAGGAGGGGAGAAAAAAAATATTAAGATTACAATTCAAGGAAAGAGTTACAACTTTTTTTATTTCTTTTTTTTTAGTTTAGTTCTGGACATACTCAGCATAGAGAAGGAATGGCCAATTTAATCATTACTGATATTTTCTATATTGTGTGAGTTTGAAACTATATGAGGTAGATTTTAAGAGCCGCGCACGGATGCACCTGTGAGCATATTTGCTGGCGTGCACACATGGACTTGGAGATTTAAAAACATACGCGCATATATGCACGTACATGCGCACATGTTTGAAAATCGGCGATTTGCACGTATATGTGTGCACAATTTCATATTGATGCGCATATGTGCACACAAATGCTGCTTTGCTCACAGAAGTGGGGGGGAATTTTACTAGACAGGCGTGCTGATGCACTTACCTCTATTCCCAGTTTGTCTCCGTTCATCCCAGTAAAGGAGAGGACTTCCTAACCCCCCTAGCTAACTAGCCTCCCTTTTACCCTATTAGACCTGAGCCTTAAAACCCATTAACTACTCAATTTTTCTTTGTTTTATAACTTATATGCCATCCACAGAAGTAAAGTTAGGCAGTAGGAGACCCTGACATGTGCTTGTTTTTATTTATACTTTATAGTTGCTCTATGCTGTATTTGGTGAGCGCCTGTTTGTGTTCTGTATGTGTGACAGAAGTGAGGTATTCTCCTAATAGGAGGTATATTGGAAGTTTTAGGGTCTGGTGTAATATTTGCAGTGTTGCTTTTTCTTAGGTAGGGTTAATATTGTTTGAGTGCTGGCAGTTAATGCTGTTTTGTTATGGAAGGCTTATTATATTGTAATTGTAATTCACTTTACTCATGACTTTCTGATGGTCAAGTACACACCCAAAATGTGTTACAATAGACCTAATACCATAGGGGTTTCAAGGGATTTTTTTCAGAGATTTCTGGTTGGCACCACAGCAGTGCATGCAGATATAATGTATGTGATAATTTTTCCTCAGGAAACTGTACTTTGCTCTTTTTCATGCAAGATCCATTGGGGTAATTTTCAAAAGGATTATCACATGTAAATGTAGCTATTATTGCAGCAATTTTCAAAAGCCATTTACCCACGTAAAGTGCACTTATGCAAGTAAATCCTATGGACAATTTAATGGCATATGTTGTAGCAAATTTCAAAAGTCCACTTATTCAAGGACGTGCATTTACAAGTGTAAAACCCAATTTTAAAATGCTTTTTAAATTACGTCTATAGTATACTTCTCACACACACATTCTCTCTCTCCCACTCATACATACAGGATCTCACTCCCACAAACAGGCTTGCTCTCTCTCTCTCACACACACACACACACACGCACACATGGTCTTTCTCCTTAACATACACAAAGGGTCTCTTTCCCATACACAGACTTACTCTCTCGCTCATACACACACAAGCAGGCTTTCTCTACCCATAACAAATGAGTCCCTTTAAATTTTGAGTAGGGCTAAAATGAAGTTCTTTTGTGAAGCTCTTTTGTGAATAGATGAGAGAATGAGGTTTGATTGTTGGAATTTTTCTACAATTTGATTGGGGAGTTATTTGGGTTGGTCAGTGGTCCACCTAGCCTATGTGATTAGTTCCTTTAAATTATTAGCATGGTAGAGACCCACATTTTGATAATGAATGAAAAATGGAGTCCCGCTTGCCATCACGCTTGTCACAGGAGAATGGAACCACCTTCAGTGATCCCACTAGCTGTCACTGTCTCGGGCCTTCCTGCACCTATGCTGACTTTGAGAAATTCTTCTCTAACAGAAGGCTGACATCTTTCCGCCACACCGTGAGTTTGACTGCCCCATTGACCTCTTGCTGAGTACAACACCCCCTAGGGGCAGGACAGTTCAATGAGGTCCTGGGCACTTCCAACATTGCTCTGCTAATAACACTGGAAGCATAAATTGTCATTGCAAGCTTGAGCAATATTGGAAGCACCCTGGATCACACTGTATTGCAATCCCAGGTAGAGAAAGGTGCCAACAATTCAGGTATTGGGTGGGTGGGAGGCCTTCGGAGGGAGAGTGGTGGTATGGGATTGTTTTTGGGAGGACCGAGAAGGCAATAGTTTTTTCTGTATGTAGTGGGAAGAGAGAGGGAGGGCTGAGGGCTGGGCCTAGCCGATAGTTGAGTTATTTATAACTTTCCAGGTATTTGGGGATCCTGGACAGCAGGGGAGGAGGTGCAAATCAAACCAGGAAGTCTTTAGTTGTGGGTTTTGTTTTTTTTTTTTAAAGAAAATAAGGATCGCTGCTTAACCAGATATCTCTTGAAGATATCCAGTTAAATGGCAAATGGCCACACAAGGGCCTGGATTTAGCAATATTGCATGGTTAACGCATGCGTTAGTAAAAGGGGCGTTTCCATGCAAATGAAGTACTTTCCGCATAGCTGCAAATTTTTTGCAGTCTGCGATGTTTTTGCGAATCGCAAATACATTTTCGCGATTTGCGCTGCAATCGCACTTTGCGAAAAGAAAATACTGCGGTTTGCGATGTTTTCGCAGTCAGTGAAAAAAAAATTTTAAAATACCATGTACCGTGATTATGTGACATGTATAAAAGGTCACTTCCTGCCCCTCCTCCTTTGAGGGTTTGGAAGGAGTTTTGTAGTGGAGGTAGGTTTGTGGCTTAGGATGTGTTGGTGGCTTAGATATATCGGCGCTTTATGTCCGGGATGGCATACAGTCCAACAGGATAAACATCCTGCATGAGACTAAATACAAAATTGAATCTTTATGGGTAGAAATCCCTTGTGTGTCAGGGAAGACTACAGTGATAGGGGTATACTACCGTCCACCTGGTCAAGATGGTGAGATGGACAGTGAAATGCTAAGAGAAATTAGGGAAGCTAACCAAATAGGTAGTGCAGTAATAAAGGGAGACTTCAATTACCCCAATATAGACTGGGTAAATGTTTCATCGGGTCACACTAGAGAGATAACGTTCCTGGATGGAATAAATGATAGCTTTATGGAGCAATTGGTTCAGGAACCGACAAGAGAGGGAGCAATTTTAGATCTAATTCTCAGTGGAGCATAGGACTTGGTGAGAGAGGTAACGGTGGTGGGGCCGCTTGGCAATAGTGATCAAATTATGATCAAATTTGATTTAATGACTGGAAAAGGAACAGTGTGCAAATCCAAGGCTCTCGTGCTAAACTTTCAAAATGGAAACTTTGATAAAATGAGAAAAATTGTTAGAAAAAAACTGAAAGGAGCAGCTACAAAAGTAAAAAATGTCCAAGAGGCGTGGTCATTGTTAAAAAATACCATTCTAGAAGCACAGTCCAGATGTATTCCACACATTAAGAAAGGTGGAAAGAAGGCAAAACGATTACCGGCATGGTTAAAAGGGGAGGTGAAAGGAGCTATTTTAGCCAAAAGATCTTCATTCAAAAATTGGAAGAAGGATCCAACAGAAGAAAATAGGATAAAGCATAAACATTGGCAAGTTAAATGTAAGACATTGATAAGACAGGCTAAGAGAGAATTTGAAAATAAGTTGGCTGTAGAGGCAAAAACTCACAGTAAAAACTTTTTTAAATATATCTGAAGCAGAAAGCCTGTGAGGGAGTCAGTTGGACCGTTAGATGATCGGGGGGTTAAAGGGGCACTTAGAGAAGATAAGGCCATCGCGGAAAGATTAAATGATTTCTTTGCTTCGGTGTTTACTGAAGAGGATGTTGGGGAGGTAACCGTTTTCATGGGTAATGATTCAGATGGACTGAATCAAATCACGGTGAACCTAGAAGATGTGGTAGGCCTGATTGACAAACTGAAGAGTAGTAAATCACCTGGACCGGATGGTATACACCCCACAGTTCTGAAGGAACTAAAAAATGAAATTTCAGAGCTATTAGTAAAAATTTGTAACTTATCATTAAAATCATCCATTGTACCTGAAGACTGGAGGATAGCAAATGTAACCCCAATATTTAAAAAGGGCTCCAGGGACGATCCAGGAAACTACAGACCGGTTAGCCTGACTTCAGTGCCAGGAAAAATAGTGGAAAGTGTTCTAAACATCAAAATCACAGAACATATAGAAAGACATGGTTTAATGGAACAAAGTCAGCATGGCTTTACCCAGGGCAAGTCTTGCCTTACAAATCTGCTTCACTTTTTTGAAGGAGTTAATAACCATGTGGATAAAGGTGAACCGGTAGATATAGTATACTTGGATTTTCAGAAGGCGTTTGACAAAGTTCCTCATGAGAGGCTTCTAGGAAAAGTAAAAAGTCATGAGATAGGTGGCGATGTCCTTTCGTGGATTGCAAACTGGCTAAAAGACAGGAAACAGAGAGTAGGATTAAATGGGCAATTTTCTCAGTGGAAGTGAGTGGACAGTCGAGTGCCTCAGGGATCTGTATTGGGACCCTTACTGTTCAATATATTTATAAATGATCTGGAAAGAAATACGACGAGTGAGATAATCAAATTTGCAGATGACACAAAATTGTTCAGAGTAGTTAAATCACAAGCAGATTGTGATAAATTGCAGGAAGACCTTGTGAGACTGGAAAATTGGGCATCCAAATGGCAGATGAAATTTAATGTGGATAAGTGCAAGGTGATGCATATAGGGAAAAATAACCCATGCTATAATTACACAATGTTGGGTTCCATTTTAGGTGCTACAACCCAAGAAAGAGATCTAGGTGTCATAGTGGATAACACATTGAAATCGTCAGTGCAGTGTGCTGCGGCAGTCAAAAAAGCAAACAGAATGTTGGGAATTATTAGAAAAGGAATGATGAATAAAACGGAAAATGTCATAATGCCTCTGTATCGCTCCATGGTGAGACCGCACCTTGAATACTGTGTACAATTCTGGTCGCCGCATCTCAAAAAAGATATAATTGCGATGGAGAAGGTACAGAGAAGGGCTACCAAAATGATAAGGGGAATGGAACAACTCCCCTATGAGGAAAGTCTAAAGAGGTTAGGACTTTTCAGCTTGGAGAAGAGACGACTGAGGGGGGATATGATAGAGGTGTTTAAAATCATGAGAGGTCTAGAACGGGTAGATGTGAATTGGTTATTTACTCTTTCGGATAGTAGAAAGACTAGGGGGCAGTCCATGAAGTTAGCATGGGGCACATTTAAAACTAATCGGAGAAAGTTCTTTTTTACTCAACGCACAATTAAACTCTGGAATTTTTTGCCAGAGAATGTGATTAGTGCAGTTAGTATAGCTGTGTTTAAAAAAGGATTGGATAAGTTCTTGGAGGAGAAGTCCATTACCTGCTATTAAGTTCACTTAGAGAATAGCCACTGCCATTAGCAATGGCTACATGGAATAGACTTAGTTTTTGGGAACTTGCCAGGTTCTTATGGCCTGGATTGGCCACTGTTGGAAACAGGATGCTGGGCTTGATGGACCCTTGGTCTGACCCAGTATGGCATTTTCTTATGTTCTTATATGATAGAAGTCTTTAAGATCATGAGAGGTCTTGAACGAGTAGTTGTGACTCGGTTATTTACACTTTTGAATAATAGAAGGACTAGGGGGCATTCCATGAAGTTAGCAAGTAACACATTTAAGACTAATTGGAGAAAATTATTTTTCACTCAACGCACAATAAAGCTCTGGAATTTGTTGCCAGAGGATGTGGTTAGTGCAGTTAGTTTAGCTGGTTTCAAAAAAGGTTTGGATAAGTTATTGGAGGAAAAGTCCATTAACGGCTATTAATCAAGTTTACTTAGGGAATAGCCACTGCTATTAATTGCATAGGTAGCTTGGGATCTTCTTAGTGTTTGAGTAATTGCCAGGTTCTTGTGGCCTGGTTTGGCCTTTGTTAGAAACAGGATGCTGCGCTTGATGGACCCTTGGTCTGACCCAGCATGGCAATTTCTTATGTTCTTATGTTCTCATGATTACTGAGTGCGGAGTCGTGTCTTCTGTGTTTTCATCTGTTTCCCTTAACCTGTGTCATTTATCATATCTGTTGGAGTGAAAGGTAGTTTGTTACTTGTTTGCCCTTATCTGTGTGGAGGAGGAGGAGGAAGAGTGTGGTAGTGGTGGTGATGATGAGGAGGAGAGTAGTGGTGGTGGTGAGAAGGAGGAGGAGTGTGGTGGTGATGGTGAGGAGAAGGAGGAGAGTGGTGGTGGTGGTGGTGGTGAGAAGGAGGAGTGTGGTGAGGAGGAGTGTAGTGATGGTGAGGAGGAGGAGTGTGGTGGTGAGGAGGAGGAATGTGGTGGAGGATGGAGCGTAGGAGGAGAGGACAGAAGAAGGGAGTTGAGAGTAGAGGGAGGAGGAGGGAGAGGGGGAGGGAGGAAGAGAGACCTAGTGGTCCCTTTTCCTCCTACTCCCTGCTCCTACTCCCTAGTGGGAGTAGGAGCAGGGATAGGGCTAGTGGGAGAGATAAGCAGGAGGGAAGTGATAGGAGGGTGAGGGTGGGGGAAAGGGTGAGGCAGGAAAGAATGGTGGAAGGAGGTAGGGTTAGCTAGCCAGGCCAGAGGGGAAGGGAACCGGAAGTGCAGGTAGGGGGGGGGGGAGGAAGGGAGTGGGGAATCAGGTGGGTCAGAGAGGGAGAGTAGGGAGGAGACCCATCCGGAAGTGGCACCCCAATCAGGCAGCCAGGCAAGGGTGAGGCCGCATGCTATTCGCTTCAGCCCGGAGGACAACGATCAGCTCATTGAAGGAGTCCTCCGGCATTATGCCCATCTGTTTGGCAACCTCTTAGTGAAGACCTCTAAGGCAGCCAAGGCACAGCTATGAGCCAGCATTGCAGCGGACATCAGGCATCAGAGTGGGATCCAGCGCACCAGGGAGCAAGTGGCCCACTGTTATCAGAACATCAAGGCCCAGCTGAAGGGCAAGATAGTAGAGAGGAACGAGTACCTGTGTGAGACTGGAGGAAGGGCCCCTTGCCCAATAAGGTTCAGTGACATGGAGAGGTGCCTAATAGGGATGTGAATCGTGTCCTCGATCGTCTTAACGATCGATTTCGGCTGGGAGGGGGAGGGAATCGTATTGTTGCCGTTTGGGGGGGTAAAATATCGTGAAAAATCGTGAAAATCGTTAAAAAATCGAAAAATCGAAAAACCGGCACATTAAAACCCCCTAAAACCCACCCCCGACCCTTTAAATTAAATCCCCCACCCCCAAATAACTTAAATAACCTGCGGGTCCAGCGGCGGTCCGGAACGGCAGCGGTCCGGAACGGGCTCCTGCTCCTGCATCTTGTCGTCTTCGGCCGGCGCCATTTTCCAAAATGGCGCCGAAAAATGGCGGCGGCCATAGACGAAAAAGATTGGACGGCAGGAGGTCCTTCCGGACCCCCGCTGGACTTTTGGCAAGTCTCGTGGGGGTCAGGAGGCCCCCCACAAGCTGGCCAAAAGTTCCTGGAGGTCCAGCGGGGGTCAGGGAGCGATTTCCCGCCACGAATCGTTTTCGTACGGAAAATGGCGCCGGCAGGAGATCGACTGCAGGAGGTCGTTCAGCGAGGGTTCCGGCGCCTCGCTGAACGACCTCCTGCAGTCGATCTCCTGCCGGCGCCATTTTCCGTACGAAAACGATTCGCGGCGGGAAATCGCTCCCTGACCCCCGCTGGACCTCCAGGAACTTTTGGCCAGCTTGTGGGGGGCCTCCTGACCCCCACGAGACTTGCCAAAAGTCCAGCGGGGGTCCGGAAGGACCTCCTGCCGTCCAATCTTTTTCGTCTATGGCCGCCGCCATTTTTCGGCGCCATTTTGGAAAATGGCGCCGGCCGAAGACGACAAGATGCAGGAGCAGGAGCCCGTTCCGGACCGCTGCCGTTCCGGACCGCCGCTGGACCCGCAGGTTATTTAAGTTATTGGGGGGGGGTTCGGGAGGGTGGGGGATTTAATTTAAAGGGTCGGGGGTGGGTTTTAGGGGGTTTTAGTGTGCCGGCTCACGATTCTAACGATTTATAACGATAAATCGTTAGAATCTGTATTGTATTGTGTTCCATAACGGTTTAAGACGATATTAAAATTATCGGACGATAATTTTAATCGTCCTAAAACGATTCACATCCCTAGTGCCTAATGCAGCGGCTGGGACCAGACGTGTTTGAGGGGTTGGACCCACGCCTTGACACATCCTACCTCGAAGATGGTAAGTTGGCCTGTACCCCCCACAATGTCCTTAGCTGTCCTGTTCAAGGTTCATACACAATGCTTAGAAATGTGTGTTTAAGTTCTCTCCTGAACAGTCTTGACCCTCCCCCCCACCCCCAGAGCCACAGACTGAGACTGGCAGTGTGAGGTGTAACCCAAATGCTTAGAACTGTTTTGTGTTTAAGTTCCCCATGTCCTTTCCTGACCAGTCTTGCCCTCCCCCACTCCACCCCCCAGGCCACAGGCCATTAGGTACAGAGAAACAACATAACTTTATAAGCAGCATGACATGTTGTTCAATGAAAATGTGTCCCTGTGTCATGCTACTGGAATGCAACAAAATGCTGTGGTACTGATGCTGTCTATCCTTTTTTCCCCCTGTTTCCACAGAGCACTCTTGTCCCAGGCAGGAGAGTCCGGGAGACAGGTGGGAAGGCCCAGGCACCAGTCGTGATCCACCTGGGACAAGGCGGCCACCAATGTTCACCAGGCCCTTCTATATGGATGCCATGACGCAGTGGTCAGATGACGAGGATGAAGAGGTGGACCCCATGACAGCACCCGAAGACAGCCCCCTCAACTTGTCTGCTGCCCTCGGCAGTCTGGTGTGGGAGGGCTCCACCACTGCTCCGCAGGCAGGCAGCCCACTCAGTCTGGAAATAGGTCCTCCCATGTCACTCACCCAGCTAACCCCAGTAATGTCACCACACAGCCCTGCACTTGTGGCACCAATACCACTTCCACATCCACCAGCACCAGAACCCCAACCACCAGCACCAGAACCAGCAATACCAGCCCCACCCTTCCTACCGCCCCAGGACCCTATGACTGGCACACAGGCAGAGCAATTGCGGATGGAACTGCACGGCATAAGGAGATCCCTAACACAGCTAACCCGCCACCTCCAGCTCCACATGGCAGCATCCACCCAGACATGCACCAGCATGACTGCAGCGATTGGCACACTTAACACCATAATGCTACAAATCCTGCAGAGGATGCCGGACCAGCAGTCAACTTCCTCAACAACATCTACGCCCCAAAGCAATCCCTCAGGGTCCTGAGGCCGCAGGGGACGTCCCCCCAAGATGATGCCACCTCCCACAGGACCTGCACGACGTGGCAAAGGGCCCTGTGGTGAATACAAGAAAGCCTAAACTGGCCAGGTCAGAATCTCATAATCACCACTGGGATGGCCATCCCGCAGAGTTGCCATGCCATCAAGATGGAAGAAGATGCATGACCCAAAGCAGATGAGGTACCACCTCCCACCCTCCTGGTCATCTGGGCCATCTGCATCCGCTGCGCCACTCTGCTGTATGCTGTGGGGTGCCTTCTGTGCTCCAGGGCTCCAATTGAAACTTGGTATGTCTCGTCCTGGGCCTCCTCCTGCTGCCATGCTGCTGCTGTCTCGTCCTGGGCCTCTTCCTGCTGTCATGCTGCTGCTATCTTGTCCTGATCCTTCACCACTGTTGCCATGCCACTGCTGTCTCATCCTGGGCCTCCTCCTGCTGCCATGCCACTGCTGTCTCGTCCTGGGCCTCCTCCTGCTGCCATGCTGCTGCTGTCTCGTCCTGGTCCTTCACCGCTGTTGCCACACCCTTGATGTGTTCCCCTGCTGCCTACATGCTGAATTGTATGCTACCTTGACTGCCGCCTGGACTTTCACTCTGCTGGCGGGCCTCTCATGCTCTCCCCTTTCAGTGCACTCTTTCAACATGGACCGCCTGGGGCCTGGACTTTCACTCTGCTGGCTGGCCTCTCAGGCTGTCCTCTTTCAGAGCGCTCTTTCAACATGGACCGCCTGGGGGCTGGACTTTCACTCTGCTGGCTGGCCTCTCAGGCTGTCCTCTTTCAGTGCACTCTTTCTACATGGACCGCCTGGGGCCTGGACTTTCACTCTGCTGGCTGGCCTCTCAGGCTGTCCTCTTTCAGTGCACTCTTTCAACATGGACCGCCTGGGGCCTATGCATGTCTACACATTGTATACTGTCCAGCAGTAATCTTTGTATTGCAGTATCTGAGCTACTGGGGTACCACTTCCTGTTTCTCTGTTCCTAGCTAATCATGCTTTGCCAGTACAGATAACACCCACTACCTGCATATGTGTGTGTGCAGTATACGCTTTATGTGGGAATTACATCCAATGATATGTGATGTTGCACAGAATTAGCCCATTTGGGAGCAATTAGTTATCTAGTACTTGCAGATAATGACTACCTATGAACGTCTAATGTATGCTTAAACCGCTGATCTAATAAATCACAATACCCTGCACAATGTTGTCAGGAATAAATATCCTGTTTAACCTACCACCTTTTGTGTCTTCTTTATGTTCCTATTGTGCCCTTGGTTTACACCCACCAAACCTATAATGCTGCATCACACCCCTTAGGTAGCACGTTGGACCAATGCAGAGCTTCCTAAATGCCCTCTGTCTGAGATTCAGTACAGCAACGACTGTACCTGCCATTGACATACCTTACAGTTAGGTTCATGTACAAGGAGGGTGCTAAGAAGGACCCTGCAGTGTAAACATAATGGGAGTACATGACATGTTCCTCACAGTAGAAAAGGCACTGTCCCTCAGTACAATCAATGCACAGTTAGGGAACGTTCTGATGTATGCATGTTGTTAAGGTCTGTGAGGAAAGGGGAAGGGGTGGGCAGCAGTCTTTTCTAATTGCAGTGCTCATTTCAGCCACTGTTGGTGGTGAGGACTCTAAACAGGTATTTCTTAGCAGTGTTCAGTATTACAGCTATCTCAGCCTGACAAATGCCACGTATGTGAGCCAAACCTAGGCTAGGGTACAAACTGAGTTTGCTTCCTATATTGGTTTCTCACATGTGCTGGTAAACGGAAGATGCCTTCCACCAACTCTGGGTGACTGGCAGGCAGATTACCAACTTCTGGTGCTATGCAGGACATCCATTATAGTGGTGGATCATGCATATGCTCAATGTCCTGGTGCTATAGGCATACAATAGTGTGTAGCCATTCTCATCTGCACAAGCTAAGCATGTACCCTGTGCATACTGACATATCACTGTACATACACCACATACCAGCTTGTACATGGATTCCTTGTGTGGCAGGGAAGGATTCCTATAGTTACTGTCTTAGCCTTAAGGTTGTGGGCCACTGAAAGGTGATGCATGAGAATGGTTATGTAGCTATCTGCATGCCGTTTATGAACACAGTTGCACAGACTGTCAGCGGACAGGTTACAAGGCTGTTGCTAGTCGTAAGGAGAGGTTAATATAATAATGCTAATGTGTCATACCCGTTTACATGGTGCAACCTGTGTAAGGAATGTTCAACAGGCCTTAAGAGTGTCTATTTGGTGTCCATGTGCACACAGAAGTGGTGACTGCTGGTGTGCAGTCAGTGTTAACTACCAGTATATTAATTGGATGGCCAGACCACACATAATGTTATGTTATCAGACACACAGCCATTCTTCCATAAAAGGCCAAATGTTGCAAGATTTGGTCACCATCCGTTGTGACATGCATCCCTCCGGTGGCGTCTCCCAGCTGTGGTGTGTGTATGCACCCTTTATAATGTGGGCCACGTCCAACATGTGAACACTGTCTGAAGGGCAACAATGTGTAGTACACAGTTCTACATTCTCTTCAAAAATATTACATCGCCAGACATTGATATACGAGCCACTATCCATGGTTAATGACATTGTTGATAGTGCATGTTGTTTGGCAATCCAGTACAGTTCACTGACAAGTATCTGTCTGTATTGTTAAATATTAGGTATACATTAATTACTATTAACACAACAACATACAATTACATGCTGCAGAACCCCAGTGGACTTTCCTCCCTACAGGTCTGCTGTTCAAAAGTTTACAGGTAATGAATGTTGCTCACACATCATTTTCAGCAGAATATTAGTGTTTGCACACACACTGTATGACCTGTGACACCATCACATAATATACCCACTTCACCCCTGTTCTTCTACATACTCCATCTTGAAGCTCCTGTTCGTGCAAGACTTTCTTGAGGGACATCATGTGAATGGGATGCATACCCTTCCAACTGAGGGATATGGGTGCATCTATCTGAGTTGGAAGGAGGTGTAGGGCCATATCTGGTCCATATTCCCTCTATTGTTGCACACAGCTCAGTTAGCATTGACTGGGATAACCACTGTCCTGCAGCTCCTGTGGAATACATAGTTGGGCAGCAAGCTAAAGGGGTCATGGCCACATATAGGCTCTCACGCATTGCCATAGTCCCAACATCTGAAGCTATATGTATCACCATGTGGCCCACACTTCTGTACTCCTTTATGAGTAGGTTTGTGCGGCCATGGAGGACACAATCCTTGACAGATAGTCTGCCACTGTAATTGGACATCTAGCATCTCAGAGCCTTCTACCTCTTGGCATACATGCTGTAAGGTGTTGCCTAGATGTCCAGCCCACTGTATGGCCTGTGTATGTAGTACTTCACAGTCCAGGTGCAACACTGAACACTGCAATGCTGTGTGTCGGCCCCCTTAGTCATAGCTTGGTACCCCGACACATTCCACCTCATGAAGGACAGGTTGCCAAGTCCAAGAATACAGTATATCGTTCTGCCTGTTTAACGTATGCACATCCAGCTAATGGAGCTCCTGGACCACATAACTATGTCGCTGCATGGTGCACAATTGTTAAGGATGCACATGTGCTTGGCCAAGTGGCAGGTATTATCACACTGTAGCCTAGAATGCCAGGGGCTCATGCCTAGTTTGACCTTCCTGATATCCCCTTGTGGAGGCCATTTCCGGGGGCAGGCATGTGGCCTGCTGGCAGAAGGGTGCATCCTTATATGGTACAGTACATAAAGGCTCTATGTGTAAATCGGCATGGTATCATGGTTGAGGAGCTAACCTGAGAGCGGTAGGTGCAGAGGAAGGGTGTGTTTTTCAGAGGCTAGGTACCACCTGTACCCCGATATGCCATCTTGGTAATCTTGGTATTGGCTGGTGCTGTGGCCAGCAACATAGTTTTCATAATGGCTGAGACACACACTGACCTGTGGCATTTACAGAAGCTGGGTGGGATGGCCTCCGATATATTGTGGGTGGACTGGGTGGAGATTGGGGTCTGGTCACAGTGCAGAGCTAACATCATCCCAACTGTTCATCTTTCAGGCCAGCCTACCATTGTACTGTGCAGTATGAGGGTGACAGTGCAGTCAATCCTACACCTTTTCACCCACAAATGGGTCCAATATTGTGATAGTTCAAGACATTAGTTTGGCACCCTGTCTGAACTCCTGTCATCCTCATCTCTGCAAGTAGCAAGAGTGGAAGCAGCTGTTGCTGTACAATTATGTGTGTCAGCTAGTGGATTGTCACTGATACCCATCCATGTGCAGGTGTTCCAAAGAGCTCTGGAATATGTTGTCCACATGGTGTGTGCTGAGAGGCTGGTACCCTCTATCCAGACACCTAGCACACATTCATTGTTCCCGCTCATTGATCACCTATTCATCCTATACCACCACTTGTTTGCTGCTGCACAGGAGTACTACACATTTTTAGGGACAGGGAGTGGGCTGTACACCAATGTACCTCTTCACCTGCATAGCCGTATAGCTGGCCCCCTTCATCCATACATTCCACCCAGTGCAGCCTCCTCTTGTGTTCTGCCACCTCCATATGGATGACACATGGGTAATGCATGATCAGGCAAAGCCTTATGCTCCAGGGACACATTCACATATGAGTATGGAAGTCCTTTATTTGGACATCAGGACCTGTGCTGGAAGGCTATGTGATCATCTGTCATTCTTGGTGGATTACCCTTGGACATTAGTTTGTGATCATTCTCTGTAGTAAGGCAGCTATGATTATGGCGTTGGTAGAGCCAACACAGTTATAATGGACTCCGTTTGGAGGAGTGTGAATGACTGTGTGTCGGCTCACTGGAAGCATGCTGTAGGGGTCCAAATGCCTGGTCTGTGGTGCTTCCACATTACATGGCATTCTTTCTGTCCTATTGAACCAACTGCAGTGGGTTACGTGCCACCAGCCACACTGAGATCTGTGGCTTGAGGCACTCTGACCCCTTTGTGGGTAGTTGTGCAAGCCATCTGCTGAGGACCTGAGTGAAGAGGCACTCTGTTACAGTCCTGACAGCTTCATTGGCAATGTGCACACATCTCCATGTTTGTCTAGATTGCAGGCTGCTACTTTCTGCCCCTTATAGACATTTGAAGGGCAGCTGACACTACATTGATGGGGACTGCATCACTGTCACATCCACCTGTCAGTCCACTTGTGAGGGCTCACTCCTCAGTAATGGCCATCAGTCACTCAATAGAGCACTGTACACATGCATGCAACCTCCCTTTGGCAGCCTGGCCAATTAGTTGTGCTGCTGGTGAAAGCCTTTCTGTGAGGTGGCTGCCAACAATCAGTCCATCACCTTTTGACCGGAAAAAGTGACATGTGGGTGTGTACTCCCATGTGGCAGCTCAGTGCAGACAGCACTGCTGATAGTTTCAACAAGTGACATGTGATGACAGGATCGTGTAAGGCCGCCATTAAATGGTGGCTGGGTGTCCCAACAGGGGACATCTATATCATGAACAGTCAGATAACCTATGTGTGTGATCGTACCATAAGCATGCATGGCCAGGTGGCTATTTTCTTGCTTCACATCCGCACTGTGTTGTTCACTAACTCCATCAGATAATGTGTCCTATATCTGGCATGAAACAGGTGTCTGGTACGCCTTGGATGCAGGGTGTGAAGTAGATACCAAGGCTGAGCTCTGCTGCTGTTCCATCAGTAGTTGTACTCTCACTAAACAGGGGGGTCATGATGGCCAAGGCGTAACATACTGTACTAATATTCACATACCATATATATGTACCATATCACAATGTGCACATGAGCACCTTGGGATTGGCATTCATAAACAGGATAAATGTGGCTGCAGCCTTTGAAGCCCCAACTGCCCTGTTTTGACAGCTGTGCCAGGCTGCCCATTGACCTCCACATCACTGGTTTCACATTCACAGTCACAGCCAAATACATGATGTGAGCAGCAATTATTTTCAAGTGGTAATCCATGAATATTTAGGCCTGAATACATGTACATGCATATTCAGTTAGAGGGAGGCCAGTAAAGGGTGTGTGTGAAACACAACCACCGAGTCATGGGAGCAGGCATTGTACAAACTGTCACCGATGTTTCATGTCTGTACTACATGTGGTTATGGAGGCTGATACACAGTATTATTGTCCCCATGACAGCACAGTTGGCTACGTACTGCCATAGCAGTGTGGGAGAGCTAACTGTACATGCATCTCCTTTCCTTCACAAAGATTCCGTTTAGCAGCATACAGCCAGCACAACCATGTGCATGCAACAACATAGATGGCTTTCCTTTCGGCCAGCTGCAATGACCCAAGAGTTGTGTGGATGTGATAAGGGAGCTTCAGATAAGTCTGTGCAGCGCCAGATGCTTTTTTTTCTCACGCACCCATTCATGAGGCATCAGGATGTTGTAGGGCTGGTATGTGTTCCCTGCTATGTATTGAGGCTGTGCTGCCTAGGCCCTCACTGATACCACTTGCAGACTGAAGGGTCATTAGTGTTGCTGCAAGATGCACATGACAATAATATTGAGGGGTCACAAATAAGGAACGAGTGAAGTAATGACTTATCCGTCTATAATTTAGCCAAATAAGTGGTTGAATATGGCAAAACTTGCCATTTAGATGGCTACCTTGTCAGGTATCCATCTAAAAGACTTTTGATATTGACCTCATACATGTGTATATTTTACGTATGAAAATAATGTAGGACTTATTCGCACAAGTCGGAATTTACACCCATAAATCAGTGTATTTTAAAACATGTGTATGAGTGAAATTACCAGTTTAACCAATTAGTCCAGCAATTTTCCTAGTCCTTCTCCAGGTCATTGAAACCTTCCTCTTTCTTCAGTCTGAAATGCTTCCAGTTCACCCAGACCTCCCACCCAGTGAATACTACAAAATAAATGAGTTTAATATCATTTATTAAAGTTGCTGGCTAGCGCAGTGGTGAAGGTTCTTCCTGCCTTATCTCCTGAGTAAGCCCCAATTCAAGTCCCCATCATCATCTTTTCCTGATCTTAAATGCAGAACTTTCTCTTTGAAAGAAGTTCCGCAAAGCATTTTTAAAATTGTACTTTGAAAGCAAATGTTATACATACATATTTGCAGCACTTATTTAGCAAAGCCTCTCAACTGATAGATTGCTCTGTTAAGTCATAAAGGATCTCTGCTTCTGTATTTGTTTTCCACTATATTGCCTATGCTATTTGCAACATCTGTTTTGAAAAGATCCTTAGCAAATAAATTACAGAAATATAAAATTGGAATGATATTTTTTGCAAATGATGTGTGTAGAAAAAGCCCTTAAAAAGAAATAAAAAAAGTTTTGTTTTTTTTTCCCCATAAAACCATAACAGCATATTTTCTACACTATTAAGAGCAAGTGCTCAGAGGAGTGTAACGGCAGCTTATCTGAATATGTATTGTATTTTCAGCAACAAATAAACTAATATCCAAATTCTATTTGTGAAAGTGCAGCACAGTAGAAAGTGATTGAGACTAGATTGGCAGCACTTGCATTAGATCATAGTGACGTTTTCTGGTTCATGCATTACAATAGAGGGTCATGACTCTTGATTGTCAGGACATAGGACTAGACCTGGAATTTACAGCCTGCTAAATAAGAAGAGCAATTTTTTTAAATTTCATCTCTGACCACAATATTTTGAGAGCTATATTTCATCTCTGACCACAATATTTTGAGAGTATATTAATACATCTCCCACACACATATATGATACATGCCTATACAGAAGGGGTAAATGGCTCATTAGAAAATTCTCCAGTCTTTGCATGCAAAAGGTATGCACATAACTCAATTTTGTGCCTACTTTTGTGCACACAAAACAGAGGCATTCTGGGGGGAGAGAGGCAGAATTTGAATTTATGTAAATTCTTTTGATTGTAAAAAGTATGCATGTAAATCTACTTGTACAGGTTACACCATGTCCAGACCAGGTGTAACTCTGTGCAGGAGAGTTTGTGTGCCTGTTTACTAAGAATTTTCACTAGGGATGTGAATCGTTTTTCAACGATTAAAATTATCGTCCGATAATGTTTATATCGTCTTAAATCGTTATAGAACACGATACAATAGAAATTCTAACGATTTATCGTTAAAAATCGTTAAATCGTGTTAGTGCGCACTAACTCGAGTTAGTGCGCACTAACTCCCCGTTAGTGCGCACTAACTCGATTTAGTGCGCACTAACTGAAAATGATACAAATAAACACTTTCCAGGTCACTGAAGGTCAGTTAGGAATGAATATGTGTTCCTATTGGCTGGCTGCCCTCTTATCTATTGATGTTACCAAGGTTACCACTGAGGTGATGGTTGGGGGGATGGGAAATGGAACTGGAAACTAACGAACACCAACAGAAAATGAAACAAAGTGTTCACACTTCCCAGGTCAGTAAAGGTCACTTAGGAATGAATATGTATGTATGTATTCCTATTGGCTGGCTGTGCTCTTATCTATTGATGTTACCAATATGGTTGGGGGGATGTGAAATGGAAACAGTTGGAAGCTTGACAAAAAAGTAATGTAATGATCAGCACTCACGTGACTAGAACTTGTTTGTTTATTATTTTTGTTAGCAGGCACCTGAAATGCTAGTGCATGTTGAATTTGCCAATCACTGTGCATTTTAGAAAGGTGGTCCTGGCTGGAACTGTACACAGTTCAAATATATGTAATTGATTGTTGGTAAGTGTATTTTTTCAGTAGCCACACTGGCACCAGTATGTTTACTTTTCCTCCTACTTAACTCACTAGCTCAGCTTTGTAAGAAGGGCTTCTCTGCTTGTGTGTTGTTTTTGTTTGGTGTGAGGAGAGCAGAAACATCAGATCTTTATTCAATCTACTACAGTCATCTCTTACAGTGCCCTATCCCTATTAATACCAGGAGTGTTGTGATCTTCCTGCACACAGTGCCCTAACCCTGATACCAGTCTGAGACAGCTCCCTCCCTGCATTACTAGTGAGAGGCTGGCTTCACAGACAGGGGGGAGCTGCCTGACCCTCACTCCTGACTTCCCCCATGTCCCAGCTAGTGAATGGTGTGTGGGTGAGGGGGGGTGGATGGTGAAGTCTGAGACAGCTCCCTCCCTGCATTACTAGTGAGAGGCTGGCTTCACAGACAGGGGGGAGCTGCCTGACCCTCACTCCTGACTTTCCCCATGTCCCAGCTAGTGAATGGTGTGTGGGTGAGGGGGGGGGGGGAGGATGGTGAAGTCTGAGACAGCTCCCTCCCTGCATTACTAGTGAGAGGCTGGCTTCACAGACAGGGGGGAGCTGCCTGACCCTCACTCCTGACTTCCCCCATGTCCCAGCTAGTGAATGGTGTGTGGGTGAGGGGGGGGGGAGGATGGTGAAGTCTGAGACAGCTCCCTCCCTGCATTACTAGTGAGAGGCTGGCTTCACAGACAGGGGGGAGCTGCCTGACCCTCACTCCTGACTTCCCCCATGTCCCAGCTAGTGAATGGTGTGTGGGTGAGGGGGGGGGGGAGGATGGTGAAGTCTGAGACAGCTCCCTCCCTGCATTACTAGTGAGAGGCTGGCTTCACAGACAGGGGGGAGCTGCCTGACCCTCACTCCTGACTTCCCCCATGTCCCAGCTAGTGAATGGTGTGTGGGTGAGGGGGGGGGGGGAGGATGGTGAAGTCTGAGACAGCTCCCTCCCTGCATTACTAGTGAGAGGCTGGCTTCACAGACAGGGGGGAGCTGCCTGACCCTCACTCCTGACTTCCCCCATGTCCCAGCTAGTGAATGGTGTGTGGGTGAGGGGGGGGGGGGTGGATGGTGAAGTCTGAGACAGCTCCCTCCCTGCATTACTAGTGAGAGGCTGGCTTCACAGACAGGGGGGAGCTGCCTGACCCTCACTCCTGACTTCCCCCATGTCCCAGCTAGTGAATGGTGTGTGGGTGAGGGGGGGGGGGGGAGGATGGTGAAGTCTGAGACAGCTCCCTCCCTGCATTACTAGTGAGAGGCTGGCTTCACAGACAGGGGGGAGCTGCCTGACCCTCACTCCTGACTTCCCCCATGTCCCAGCTAGTGAATGGTGTGTGGGTGAGGGGGGGGGGGGGAGGATGGTGAAGTCTGAGACAGCTCCCTCCCTGCATTACTAGTGAGAGGCTGGCTTCACAGACAGGGGGGAGCTGCCTGACCCTCACTCCTGACTTCCCCCATGTCCCAGCTAGTGAATGGTGTGTGGGTGAGGGGGGGGGGAGGATGGTGAAGTCTGAGACAGCTCCCTCCCTGCATTACTAGTGAGAGGCTGGCTTCACAGACAGGGGGGAGCTGCCTGACCCTCACTCCTGACTTCCCCCATGTCCCAGCTAGTGAATGGTGTGCGGGTGAGGGGGGGGGGGGTGGATGGTGAAGTCTGAGACAGCTCCCTCCCTGCATTACTAGTGAGAGGCTGGCTTCACAGACAGGGGGGAGCTGCCTGACCCTCACTCCTGACTTCCCCCATGTCCCAGCTAGTGAATGGTGTGTGGGTGAGGGGGGGGGGGGGAGGATGGTGAAGTCTGAGACAGCTTCCTCCCTGCATTACTAGTGAGAGGCTGGCTTCACAGACAGGGGGGAGCTGCCTGACCCTCACTCCTGACTTCCCCCATGTCCCAGCTAGTGAATGGTGTGTGGGTGAGGGGGGGGGGGGAGGATGGTGAAGTCTGAGACAGCTCCCTCCCTGCATTACTAGTGAGAGGCTGGCTACACAGACAGGGGGGAGCTGCCTGACCCTCACTCCTGACTTCCCCCATGTCCCAGCTAGTGAATGGTGTGTGGGTGAGGGGGGGGGGTGGATGGTGAAGTCTGAGACAGCTCCCTCCCTGCATTACTAGTGAGAGGCTGGCTTCACAGACAGGGGGGAGCTGCCTGACCCTCACTCCTGACTTCCCCCATGTCCCAGCTAGTGAATGGTGTGTGGGTGAGGGGGGGGGGGAGGATGGTGAAGTCTGAGACAGCTCCCTCCCTGCATTACTAGTGAGAGGCTGGCTTCACAGACAGGGGGGAGCTGCCTGACCCTCACTCCTGACTTCCCCCATGTCCCAGCTAGTGAATGGTGTGTGGGTGAGGGGGGGGGGGGAGGATGGTGAAGTCTGAGACAGCTCCCTCCCTGCATTACTAGTGAGAGGCTGGCTTCACAGACAGGGGGGAGCTGCCTGACCCTCACTCCTGACTTCCCCCATGTCCCAGCTAGTGAATGGTGTGTGGGTGAGGGGGGGGGGGAGGATGGTGAAGTCTGAGACAGCTCCCTCCCTGCATTACTAGTGAGAGGCTGGCTTCACAGACAGGGGGGAGCTGCCTGACCCTCACTCCTGACTTCCCCCATGTCCCAGCTAGTGAATGGTGTGTGGGTGAGGGGGGGGGTGGATGGTGAAGTCTGAGACAGCTCCCTCCCTGCATTACTAGTGAGAGGCTGGCTTCACAGACAGGGGGGAGCTGCCTGACCCTCACTCCTGACTTCCCCCATGTCCCAGCTAGTGAATGGTGTGTGGGTGAGGGGGGGGGGAGGATGGTGAAGTCTGAGACAGCTTCCTCCCTGCATTACTAGTGAGAGGCTGGCTTCACAGACAGGGGGGAGCTGCCTGACCCTCACTCCTGACTTCCCCCATGTCCCAGCTAGTGAATGGTGTGTGGGTGAGGGGGGGGGGGAGGATGGTGAAGTCTGAGACAGCTCCCTCCCTGCATTACTAGTGAGAGGCTGGCTTCACAGACAGGGGGGAGCTGCCTGACCCTCACTCCTGACTTCCCCCATGTCCCAGCTAGTGAATGGTGTGTGGGGGAGGGGGGGGGGAGGATGGTGAAGTCTGAGACAGCTCCCTCCCTGCATTACTAGTGAGAGGCTGGCTTCACAGACAGGGGGGAGCTGCCTGACCCTCACTCCTGACTTCCCCCATGTCCCAGCTAGTGAATGGTGTGTGGGTGAGGGGGGGGGGGGAGGATGGTGAAGTCTGAGACAGCTCCCTCCCTGCATTACTAGTGAGAGGCTGGCTTCACAGACAGGGGGGAGCTGCCTGACCCTCACTCCTGACTTCCCCCATGTCCCAGCTAGTGAATGGTGTGTGGGTGAGGGGGGGGGGGGAGGATGGTGAAGTCTGAGACAGCTCCCTCCCTGCATTACTAGTGAGAGGCTGGCTTCACAGACAGGGGGGAGCTGCCTGACCCTCACTCCTGACTTCCCCCATGTCCCAGCTAGTGAATGGTGTGTGGGTGAGGGGGGGGGGAGGATGGTGAAGTCTGAGACAGCTCCCTCCCTGCATTACTAGTGAGAGGCTGGCTTCACAGACAGGGGGGAGCTGCCTGACCCTCACTCCTGACTTCCCCCATGTCCCAGCTAGTGAATGGTGTGTGGGTGAGGGGGGGGGGGAGGATGGTGAAGTCTGAGACAGCTCCCTCCCTGCATTACTAGTGAGAGGCTGGCTTCACAGACAGGGGGGAGCTGCCTGACCCTCACTCCTGACTTCCCCCATGTCCCAGCTAGTGAATGGTGTGTGGGTGAGGGGGGGGGGTGGATGGTGAAGTCTGAGACAGCTCCCTCCCTGCATTACTAGTGAGAGGCTGGCTTCACAGACAGGGGGGAGCTGCCTGACCCTCACTCCTGACTTCCCCCATGTCCCAGCTAGTGAATGGTGTGTGGGTGAGGGGGGGGGGGGAGGATGGTGAAGTCTGAGACAGCTCCCTCCCTGCATTACTAGTGAGAGGCTGGCTTCACAGATAGGGGGGAGCTGCCTGACCCTCACTCCTGACTTCCCCCATGTCCCAGCTAGTGAATGGTGTGTGGGTGAGGGGGGGGGGGGGAGGATGGTGAAGTCTGAGACAGCTCCCTCCCTGCATTACTAGTGAGAGGCTGGCTTCACAGACAGGGGGGAGCTGCCTGACCCTCACTCCTGACTTCCCCCATGTCCCAGCTAGTGAATGGTGTGTGGGTGAGGGGGGGGGGGAGGATGGTGAAGTCTGAGACAGCTCCCTCCCTGCATTACTAGTGAGAGGCTGGCTTCACAGACAGGGGGGAGCTGCCTGACCCTCACTCCTGACTTCCCCCATGTCCCAGCTAGTGAATGGTGTGTGGGTGAGGGGGGGGGGTGGATGGTGAAGTCTGAGACAGCTCCCTCCCTGCATTACTAGTGAGAGGCTGGCTTCACAGACAGGGGGGAGCTGCCTGACCCTCACTCCTGACTTCCCCCATGTCCCAGCTAGTGAATGGTGTGTGGGTGAGGGGGGGGGGGGGAGGATGGTGAAGTCTGAGACAGCTCCCTCCCTGCATTACTAGTGAGAGGCTGGCTTCACAGACAGGGGGGAGCTGCCTGACGCTCACTCCTGACTTCCCCCATGTCCCAGCTAGTGAATGGTGTGTGGGTGAGGGGGGGGGTGGGGGGAGGATGGTGAAGTCTGAGACAGCTCCCTCCCTGCATTACTAGTGAGAGGCTGGCTTCACAGACAGGGGGGAGCTGCCTGACCCTCACTCCTGACTTCCCCCATGTCCCAGCTAGTGAATGGTGTGTGGGTGAGGGGGGGGGGTGGATGGTGAAGTCTGAGACAGCTCCCTCCCTGCATTGCTAGTGAGAGGCTGGCTTCACAGACAGGGGGGAGCTGCCTGACCCTCACTCCTGACTTCCCCCATGTCCCAGCTAGTGAATGGTGTGTGGGTGAGGGGGGGGGGGAGGATGGTGAAGTCTGAGACAGCTCCCTCCCTGCATTACTAGTGAGAGGCTGGCTTCACAGACAGGGGGGAGCTGCCTGACCCTCACTCCTGACTTCCCCCATGTCCCAGCTAGTGAATGGTGTGTGGGTGAGGGGGGGGGGGGAGGATGGTGAAGTCTGAGACAGCTCCCTCCCTGCATTACTAGTGAGAGGCTGGCTTCACAGACAGGGGGGAGCTGCCTGACGCTCACTCCTGACTTCCCCCATGTCCCAGCTAGTGAATGGTGTGTGGGTGGGGGGGGGGGGAGGATGGTGAAGTCTGAGACAGCTCCCTCCCTGCATTACTAGTGAGAGGCTGGCTTCACAGACAGGGGGGAGCTGCCTGACCCTCACTCCTGACTTCCCCCATGTCCCAGCTAGTGAATGGTGTGTGGGTGAGGGGGGGGGGGAGGATGGTGAAGTCTGAGACAGCTCCCTCCCTGCATTACTAGTGAGAGGCTGGCTTCACAGACAGGGGGGAGCTGCCTGACCCTCACTCCTGACTTCCCCCATGTCCCAGCTAGTGAATGGTGTGTGGGTGAGGGGGGGGGAGGATGGTGAAGTCTGAGACAGCTCCCTCCCTGCATTACTAGTGAGAGGCTGGCTTCACAGACAGGGGGGAGCTGCCTGACCCTCACTCCTGACTTCCCCCATGTCCCAGCTAGTGAATGGTGTGTGGGTGAGGGGGGGGGGAGGATGGTGAAGTCTGAGACAGCTCCCTCCCTGCATTACTAGTGAGAGGCTGGCTTCACAGACAGGGGGGAGCTGCCTGACCCTCACTCCTGACTTCCCCCATGTCCCAGCTAGTGAATGGTGTGTGGGTGAGGGGGGGGGGGAGGATGGTGAAGTCTGAGACAGCTCCCTCCCTGCATTACTAGTGAGAGGCTGGCTTCACAGACAGGGGGGAGCTGCCTGACCCTCACTCCTGACTTCCCCCATGTCCCAGCTAGTGAATGGTGTGTGGGTGAGGGGGGGGGGTGGATGGTGAAGTCTGAGACAGCTCCCTCCCTGCATTACTAGTGAGAGGCTGGCTTCACAGACAGGGGGGAGCTGCCTGACCCTCACTCCTGACTTCCCCCATGTCCCAGCTAGTGAATGGTGTGTGGGTGAGGGGGGGGGGGGAGGATGGTGAAGTCTGAGACAGCTTCCTCCCTGCATTACTAGTGAGAGGCTGGCTTCACAGACAGGGGGGAGCTGCCTGACCCTCACTCCTGACTTCCCCCATGTCCCAGCTAGTGAATGGTGTGTGGGTGAGGGGGGGGGGGGAGGATGGTGAAGTCTGAGACAGCTCCCTCCCTGCATTACTAGTGAGAGGCTGGCTTCACAGACAGGGGGGAGCTGCCTGACCCTCACTCCTGACTTCCCCCATGTCCCAGCTAGTGAATGGTGTGTGGGTGAGGGGGGGGGGGGTGGATGGTGAAGTCTGAGACAGCTCCCTCCCTGCATTACTAGTGAGAGGCTGGCTTCACAGACAGGGGGGAGCTGCCTGACCCTCACTCCTGACTTCCCCCATGTCCCAGCTAGTGAATGGTGTGTGGGTGAGGGGGGGGGGAGGATGGTGAAGTCTGAGACAGCTCCCTCCCTGCATTACTAGTGAGAGGCTGGCTTCACAGACAGGGGGGAGCTGCCTGACCCTCACTCCTTACTTCCCCCATGTCCCAGCTAGTGAATGGTGTGTGGGTGAGGGGGGGGGGAGGATGGTGAAGTCTGAGACAGCTCCCTCCCTGCATTACTAGTGAGAGGCTGGCTTCACAGACAGGGGGGAGCTGCCTGACGCTCACTCCTGACTTCCCCCATGTCCCAGCTAGTGAATGGTGTGTGGGTGAGGGGGGGGGGGGAGGATGGTGAAGTCTGAGACAGCTCCCTCCCTGCATTACTAGTGAGAGGCTGGCTTCACAGACAGGGGGGAGCTGCCTGACCCTCACTCCTGACTTCCCCCATGTCCCAGTTAGTGAATGGTGTGTGGGTGAGGGGGGGGGGAGGATGGTGAAGTCTGAGACAGCTCCCTCCCTGCATTACTAGTGAGAGGCTGGCTTCACAGACAGGGGGGAGCTGCCTGACCCTCACTCCTGACTTCCCCCATGTCCCAGCTAGTGAATGGTGTGTGGGTGAGGGGGGGGGAGGATGGTGAAGTCTGAGACAGCTCCCTCCCTGCATTACTAGTGAGAGGCTGGCTTCACAGACAGGGGGGAGCTGCCTGACCCTCACTCCTGACTTCCCCCATGTCCCAGCTAGTGAATGGTGTGTGGGTGAGGGCGGGGGGGAGGATGGTGAAGTCTGAGACAGCTCCCTCCCTGCATTACTAGTGAGAGGCTGGCTTAACAGACAGGGGGGAGCTGCCTGTCCCTCACTCCTGACTTCCCCCATGTCCCAGCTAGTGAATGGTGTGTGGGTGAGGGGGGGGGGGTGGATGGTGAAGTCTGAGACAGCTCCCTCCCTGCATTACTAGTGAGAGGCTGGCTTCACAGACAGGGGGGAGCTGCCTGACCCTCACTCCTCCGGGGTATTGTGATCTTCCTGCACACAGTGCCCTATCCCTGATACCAGGGGTGTTGTGATTTTCCTGCATGCAGTGCCCTATCCCTATTAATACCAGGAGTGTTGTGATCTTCCTGCATGCAGTGCCCTATCCCTATTAATACCAGGAGTGTTGTGATCTTCCTGCATGCAGTGCCCTATCCCTGATATCGGGATGTGTGCAAGAAGATCACAACACCCCCGGTATCAGGAATAGGGCACTGTGTGCAGGAAGATCACAACACCCCCAGTATCAGGAATAGGGCACTGTGTGCAGGAAGATCACAACACCCCTGGTATTAGGGATAGGGCACTGTGTGCAGGAAGATCACAACACTCCTGGTATTAATAGGGATAGGGCACTGTGTGCAGGAAGATCACAATACCCCTGGTATCAGGGTTAGGGCACAAGTTCTAGTCACATTGACTGATCACATTACTTGTTTTGTCAAGCTACCAACTGTTTCCATTTCCCATCCCCCATATACTGTCAGTAGGAAACTTGGTAACATGAATAAATAAGAGGGCAGCCAATAGGAATACATATTCATTCCTAAACTGACCTTAACTGACCTGAAAAGTGTCAAATTGTATCATTTTCAGTTAGTGCGCACTAACTCCCAGTTAGTGCGCACTAACTCCCAGTTAGTGCGCACTAACTCCCAGTTAGTGCGCACTAACTCCCGTTAGTGCGCACTAATCGGAAAAAACGATTTTTAACGATTTTTTAACTAAAAAATCGTGCCTAAGACGATTTTCTTGCCCTGCCACACGATTTCTATCGTTAAGACGATATGGAAAACGATTCACATCCCTAATTTTCACAGTGAAGGTGTGTGCATATTTTTACTTTCAAAATATGTGGAAACTCTAGACAGTAACAATAGACTTTCCTGTCTTTGAAAATTACCCTGCCTGCAGGCAATTTTCAATGCCAGTTCTTTGCATTAAAATGTTTTAACTGTGGAATTTTTTTTTTTAATTTCTTCTTTATATGTGAGTAAAAGTATACACGTTGTCCCACAACATATATACTTCTCCAAGTAATGTAGAGGTGCTCCCAGGGATGGGATTAGGTCCGAGGAAGCAACAACATGTAGTTTGACCTGGAAAAATATCCACAGAAAAAGCTGGTAAACCTAACTGGCAATATTCAAACACATAGCCAGTTAAGTTTCAATGGATCTGAGTTGGTTATCTCTCTCAATATCCCTGATAACTTATTAAGATACCTTTAGCCAGGTAAGTTAGCCATTTTCTGGGTTTGTGAAGCAACCTCTTGTGTTGCTGAAAGTGATATTCTCAGATGAAGATTCCCACCAAGAAATATTAAAATTTTTATAACGTTCATCAATGTAATTGGGCACTAGCAATGAAAACAGACTGTTGAACTCCAGTATTGCTCATGAGTAAAGTTTTCACAAAAATATGGAGGGCTGTAATGTTTTTCAAATGATCTTGTCTCCTTCGTCATATCCAGTGGCAAAGGATGAAAGAAATATTTCTAATATCAAAAGTTTGACTTAGCATAAATGCTGTTCATTATATATATAGTGCCATTAATAGCTACAGAATTTATAATCTCATTTGAACATCTAGTTTCATTCTGTAAAATCATTGTTGTAGGAGTAGAAAAATGGAAAATAATCTACAGAAAAACAGATTGAAGCAAACAAGGAAAAGCAAAACTGATCAGCTCCTAAATAGTAAATGTTAGATTTGGAATTATTATGAAGAATATCAAGATCTAAAGTTACAGTTGATAATAGAAGTCCAACTAGCAAATGACACACTCTTTATCTGAGCAATAGAACATGAAAAGTGTAAATTATAGCATGAACACATAGAGGGATCTATAGGTTGATTCTCAGGCAAATCAAGAGTTTAAAGGAATTATCCAATAAATATATATGTGAGGAAACATAACATTATTAATTTGCAATCTAATATCATTGAGGGCTAGATTTTAAAAGGGTTACGCACACCAGGCCTATTTTAAAAAGGCCTGGCGACGTGCGTAAAGCCCCGGGACGTGTGTAAATCCCGGGGCTTTACTAAAGGGGCAGGGTGGGGTGGGATGGGGGCGGGGAAGTCCCTGGGCAAGGAGGGGGTGGGGCCAGAGGCCTCCAACCCAATGGCCATTGCCGCTGTGTCAAAGGATCGCGTGCCGGCAAGCTGCCGGCACATGCAACTTGCGCCTGCACAGAGGCAGGCGCAAAAGGTAAGATTACAGTAGGGCTAGGAGGGAGAAAGGTTAGGGAAAGGGGTGGGAAGTTCAGGCCAGGGGAAGGGAAGTTCCCTCTCAGGCCGCTCCGATTTTGGAGCGGCCTGGGAGGGAATGGGGGAAGGCAGCTTGGCTCAGTGCGCGCAAGGTGCACAATTATGCACCCCTATGTGCGCACCAACCCCTGATTTTATAACTTGCGCGCACACCCTTTTAAAATCTACCCCTAAGGAAATAAATAGATATATCTTGGCCAGGTCATGGGATCCATGTACTAATTATATAACTAGTCCACCAATGCAAATGACTCATAGCAAATGAGGAGACAATTCAAAAACAAGCATGCTTACATAATATAGACGGCCACTTATTTAGTGATGTAGAGATATGATTTCTTTAAGAATTGTGTTAAGCTCAGATTGTATCTGACCACATGCAAGGACCCAAGATATATTTATTCCTAGCTGACACTGAGAAGATAGTAGATCCATATATTTTGCTTTAAAGATACTACTTAAAATAATAGAAGTATCTACTATGACATCAGAAAGATGAAAAGATTCACGATTAATGATATGTTGAAAAGAGTATGAGTATGAGTTATGACAGGCATTTTATTCTGTTCTACAAACCAAGTACATAACATACAGTAGCTGTATGATTGTTCACATAAGGGGAGAAAATATTATGTGAAAGCCATTAGGAATGTACCTGGATCAGTATGCCAGTTAAAGATGACATTTGAGCAATATTAATCAGCTGATGAGAAGAATCATATTTATTGGAAATGGGAGAGATTTATGAAATTAAGCATGAATAGGTGACAGAGGAGGATAAGAGGTAGAAATAGAGTTAGGAGAAGATAGCATTATTTCAGTTTGAGCAAAAGTAGTTAGAGCGAGAGTTAGAAAATAGGTTAATTGATAACATTTCTCACGTTTCATATATGAAAACATTGTTTAAAGGATACAAGTAATGTTGAAAATTCATTTTCCTGAAGGGACATGGGAGGGCCAGCAAAATTCTGCTCAGTTATATTTAAAGGTGCCAAAACAGGAGCTGTGAGATAAGTGCAGTATGTGAGATAAAAGAAAATATGTACTGCAGGTGAGAAAGCTAACCTGTTACGCATATTGGGGTAGATTTTCATACTCCGCAAATAGGCCTACTTTTGTTGGCGCTCCAGGCGCAAACAAAAATACGCTGGATTTTAGTAGATACGCGCAGAGCCGCGCGTATCTGCTAAAAACCTGGATCAGCGCGCGCAAGGCTATCGATTTTGTATAGCCGGCGCGCGCCAAGCCGCGCTGCCTACCCCCGTTCCCTCCAAGGCCGCTCCGAAATCGGAGCGGCCTTGGAGGGAATCCTCTAACGCCCTCCCCTCATCTTCCCCTCCCTTCCTCTATCTAACCCACCCGCCCGGCCCTGTCTACACCCCCCCCCTTACCTTTCTCCGGGGATTTACACCTCCCGGAGGGAGAAGTAAATCCCCGCGCGCCAGCGGGCCTCTTGCGCGCCGGGCCGCGACCTGGGGGCGGGTACAGAGGGCGCGGCCACGCCCCCGGACCGCCCTGGGCCGTAGCCACGCCCCCGTACCCGCCCCCAAAACGCTGCCGGCACGCCCCCGAAACGCAGCGACGACCGGGCCCGCCCCGACACGCCCCCCTCGGAGAACCCCGGGACTTACGCGAGTCCCGGGGCTCTGCGCGCACCGGTAGGCCTATGTAAAATAGGCTCACTGGCGCGCAGGGCCCTGCTCGCCTAAATCCACCCGGTTTTGGGCGGATTTAGGCGAGCAGGGCTCTGAAAATCCTCCCCTATGTCTATAGTGCATATTTTGATTGGAATCTGTCTTATTTCAAGTTTGGCATTAAAACAAATAATGCTACTGGCAATAAGATTAACACAGTGTACAAAACTGAAACAGATAAAATTACCATTAGCAAGTTGTTCAGAAAGTGGATCGGGACAGATAGTGTTTAACATGACAAGCAACATGAAAAGAGAGAGAATGTCTTTGAGTAATTCTGGGTTCCATCCCATCTGGATAGGTGACCAAAGTGGTGATACTCTAGGTCCTAAGCCCATAGGGATAGATTTTCTACTGTGTACACTGATTTTCTAACATACGCGCACTGGCGTGTGCATGTTAGAAAATCCATGGGCTTCATGCACAGGAGTGGAAAGGGAGGGAACTTCCCTACCCCCTACCTAAATTCCCTCCCTCTTCCCCTTTCCTCCCCACTGTTGTGCGTCCCGGCCGCGCTGGTGCCATGACGGGCCTGCTCTCCTCGGGCTCCCCTCCGCAGGCCCCGGTACGTCCTCCCTTGCCACAGCAGCCAGTTCCCAGCGCTCCCGGCACCTGTCCCGTGTGTCTCCAGCGTCCTCTGCTGCTCAGGCCTCTCAGCGGAGCTCTTGCAGGGGCTCCACATCCACTGCATCCTTGGCCCCGCCCCTAGGTATGCACGCAGTCAACGTGCCACCCCTTAAAGGGCCCAGGGCAGGAACCTCGGCCAGGGCACCTCCTGATGATGTCACCTAAGCCCAGTATAAAGGCCGGGCTCAGTTTCAGCTTCCTTGCCTCAGCAACAGGTCATCATCCCCGAGTGTGCGTGTTGCCCTCCATGACTGTTCCTGTCCTTGTTCCTGAGTTCTATTCCAGCGTTCCTGTGTCTGTTCCTGTCCAGTATCTCTCTAGTGTCCTGTGTTCCTGTTCCGCATCTTCAGTTGGCTTGCTCATCGGATCCTGACCCTTGCTTCGGACCTGACCACGTACGGCTTGCCTCTCTGGTACTCGACCCTTGCTTCGGACCTGACCATGTACGGCTTGACTCCTCGGAACTTGACCTTGGCCAGGCTAACCACCCTTTGAATCGATAATCCAGATCTGAACTTGGCTCACTTGGATTCTCTCCTTCTTCATCTCTCCACATCACCTCTCCAAGAAAGCCCCAGAGGCCACCTAAGTCCAGGCAGTCTGGGTACCCAAGGGCTCAACCTGCATGAAGACCGGATTGTTATTGGCGAAGTTCCAGTTTGCCTCTGTCTTCTTGTGTGCTCCGCCTCCTGGCAGCAGGAGCCCCCTGTGGCCACCCAGAGGGCAGCGTTGATCCTGCTCCAGGCCAAGGGTCCACCGTCTGCGCAACAGATTGCCGAGGCCATCCCGATCCGAACCGCCCCTTCATTGTGGAGGTCGATGCGTCTTCCATTGGCATGGGGGCGGTTCTCAGCCAGTGCTCAGCAAAAGGAGTCCTAGTTCCATGCTCCTTCTATTCCCACAATTTCTCACCCACCGAATGCAACTACTTGATCAGAGGCCACAAGCTCTTTGCCATGAAGCTGGCCCTTCAGGAGTGGCGCCCCTGGCTCAAGGGGGCCCAGTACAAGTTCACCATCTACACGGACCACAAAAACATAGAGCACCTCAAAGAGGCTCAGCTTCTGAAAGCCCAACAGGCTCGCTGGGTTCTCTTCTTTGCGTGGTTCAATTTTGAGTTGCGTTACCGGCCGGCCACAAAGAACCTTTGCGCCGATGCACTCTCGCACTCGATGGATCCTGAGGACTTCTCTGAAGGTTCAGTCCACATCATCGACCCAACATACATTTGCCTCGCCGTCACCACTACCCTGCCACCTGGTAAGACGGTGGTTCCTCGCCACCACTGCGAACAAGTCCTGCGCTGGGCCCATGATTCCCAACTTGTGGGGCACCCCGGTTGGGCTCGGACCCTTGAAATGCTCCGCAGACATTACTGATGGACCAGCATGGTAAAGGATTCCTGGGATTAAGTCAACTTCTGTCCCATCTGCACCCAACAGAAGACGCCCACTGGTCAGCCGTGGGGTCTTCTCCAGTCTCTTCCAGCTCCCACAGAACCATGGACTAACCTAGCCACAGACTTCATCGTCAACCTACCCCCTTCCAAGGGGAACACCATGATCTGGGTCATCATCGACTGCTTCTCCAAGATGGCCCATTTCATACCACTCCCTAGCCTGCCCCTTTGAAAATTCGCTTGGCGCGTGCAAGGCCCAGCCAGGCGCATAAAGCCCGCAATTTACACGTGCAGGGCTTTTAAAATCTGGGCGTTGGTTCCTTGTAGTTGAGTCCACAACTGTACTCTGTACAGGGAGAAATTTCGCAAATTGTTTTAAGTGGGAGTCATGAACCTTTTTTATTTTTACTGATAGAGTACAGATTTGATAATGCAATTAGTAATTGTGCAAGTTCCCAACCATTTGGACTACAAGGTATGTGTCTTTTTACTGAGGTTCAGCAAGACCCCCAATGTGTGTCAGGGGCAGGACAGCTAGGCAGGGTAGCAACAAGACCCCCAAAGTACTTTCAGTCATCCTGCCATTGAGACAATACATTCATTGGGCATGCTGGTCAATAGGCAGGAAAGATAATGTTGAGCCACTTTGGCCAGGTCTGGCCAGACAGTGGACTTGTGTGCCCAATATGTCAGTGGATCTGTATCCATAGCCTCGATGGGATCTGTTAGATAGTGTGCCAAAGAAATTTCTGCTGGCATTTCCTTTACTGGCGTGGGGTGAGAGTCTCTGTTGCCAGCTGCTTTAGCTATGGTCTGCATCGGGAGAGATGGTTCTCTGGGGGCAGCGTGACTGTAATGTATTGAGGAGGTGAGGAAGTGTTATTCTGACAGGGTGCTGCTCATATTCATACTGCTTTCTGGTGTGACCACTCTTTCCAGTGATACATCCCCACTGTATCTCTGCTGCTGATGCTCCTGTTCACATACCTTAGCTGCCAGTATCTCCTTCATGTAAGTGAAATGCAGGGACCAGAGGACGAGACTGTTTTCACCTGTGAGTCACAAACTGTGGAAAGCATGTAAGTATTGTTTTCTGACAGAGATTTTGGTATCTCTTACACCTGCTGCTGCATAGAGTCCACAGACAGTATCTGCTTTCATTTCTTCTTGCTCAAGGAAACATTCCAATTTTGCTTCCAGAATATTTACTATGGGGATGACCTGGCCCAGACTGGTGCTTCTTGAACTAAGATCCTTCGTGGCATTCTTGAAGGGTTTCAGGACTTGTATCAGCTGCTTCATCACATTCACTACCAAACCATGATGCCCCAGGGGGCAATTCATACCAATCTCTGTTACCAGAGACAGATCATTAAGGGTGTCTGCTGTCCACTAATCTCTGCAGCATTAGATAGGGCCAGTCTCTTGAATGAGCCACTTATGAGGCATCCCAAATTCTTCCTATTTCTCATGGAGAAGTTGTCCACATTTCATGCTACAATGAAAATGCCCCACTATATTCCTGTACCTCCCTATCAGGTCCTTCAGGACTGGAATCCCATGTTCCTTGGACTCCAGCCCCAGGCCCAGGACATCCCTCACTGTCAGGTGCAACAAATGTGCAAAGCAATGGATCCCTACATTTTCCATTGTACTGATCATATTTGTACCACTGTCTGTCACAAATAAACCTGCATGAACAGTCCTGCCTCTCTGGTCTAGCTCCCAGCACTCCATCATCTTTGTTATGGCTGTTAGGATATTGTACAAGGTATGGGAGGTATTCATCACCTGGGTGTGCAGCATAGCCCACCTGAATCCTGAATCTTGGTCCTTGCTAGAGTTGATGCCTGCCCTTGCCTAGGCCAGTTCTCACCAGTGTGCCAAAAGGGAGAGGTAGGCATGTGTAGCCTCTGGTATGGCCAGTTGGCACTAGTGAAATGCCCGCTGTTCCTCTCTTTGGCCAAATTAATTTGCATGTGATTATTGCATTGAGTGTACATGGCAGGAATATCCTGCCTACTGAATGTAGTCCTAGTGCTCCTATTCAGATTAAGTAGGCTGATACCATCCTCAAACTAATTGATGCTTCACTGAGTTTTAGCATGCATATATCCCATCTGATGCAGATGCTGTATTTCTTTTTAAAGATGATCTGTGGACAGATCTTTTCTAGAGCCTTCTGATTTAAAGACCTTGATTCATTCTTTTATTCAAAGTAATTTGGATTATTGTAATTTTTTATTTCATGGTCTCTTGTCTCATCATATTAGCAGATTGTAAATTGTTCAAAACACGGCAAGCAAGGTACATTTTGACAAAAAATAAATAGTATGATCACATTACATTCGCAAGATTTACATTGGCCACCAATAGCATTATGTGTCCAATTCAAAATAGAATGTCTTGCTTTTAAGGGCTTGTGGTGGGGTATTCCCCCATATCTTTCTACGCCAATTACACCTTATTATCCTAGTTGTTCATTATATTCATCTCAGCAAGAACTGTTAGTCTTACCATCTCCAAGACAGAATCAGATGGAAAGAACTAGAGAGATTAGTGTTTCTTATTTGCTACTAAGCCTCTGGAATTCCTTTCCACTTGATCTGTGACTTGAGAAGGATTATATTACATTCTGGAAAGCCTTAAAGACATTTTTATTTCTAAAGGTTTATGCAAATATTTAATTATTGGGTTGCTGAATTGGTTGCTGGATTTTTATTATTTTAGGTTAATTTATGTTCTGATTTTTCTCTTTTGTATTTATTGTCTGATGACTGTTTTATCTTTTTTATGTGATATTAATTTTATTAATTATTTTTATTCTTCATGTTTTCGTTGCTGTTTTTAGGATTTATGTAATGAGTTACTAATGTTATTTTAAGATTTTATTGTAAATCATCTTGAATTACTATTGTAAGAAGTTCAATAAATAAACCTCTTTCAGGACGAAAAAACACAATACAATAGGCTCAATGACAAATATATTCGGGGTGAACCAGAATGGGGTTAAGTAATAAACTAAACTAAACTTTGAACTTGGGGACTAAGGTTCAGCAGATGCTTAAAGCCCAGTCTGTAGGGGCTGGTCATCCAGGTCAATCATTTCCCCCAATGCACACCATCACTACTTTGGATGTTCTTTGCCTCTTGAGATTGCGACATAGTACACCACTCCTTTTCCTCTATGATGGCTTGCTATTACAGATGAAGACAGAGGGATGCTGGCCTGCCATCTGACTGATATAAGGGGGCATGATATAATCTTAAGGAAAAATCTTCCCCTTTTTGCTACAGCTTCTGCTTTGAATGGCAGAAGGGGTATCCCAAGGCAAGTACTGTGGCCCTCCCCTGATGCTAATGCTAATGAGTGATGTTTGTGTAGGTGAAGTTGCATACCAGCATTTGTCAAATGCCTCATTAACTTCTCTCCATTGTTGGCCTTTCTACAGTGAATACATAGAGCAAAATGTGGGTCCTCCCTCACTTTAAAGTGCCTTCATGCAACAGATGTCTTTTACAATTTCTTTTCTCTCTTGGGGATTGCTGTCAGCACTGCAAAGGTACAGGGTAGACTATGAGGAAAAAGGCTAGGTTCATTGCTCATGCTCTCTACCTGCACTGCCTGCTCTTTCTGGGGATTGCTCTCTTCATTGTCAGTATCATCATCTCTTCACTGAAGGATTACTGACTAGAGATGCCAAATTCTCTTTGGCTATGAGCTCTTTCATATTTTCTGATTCAGGGAATCCCAGACATAATTATTCCTTAGAATCTGTCTTTGAAAATACTGCCTCCATTACCTCAGAAGCAGTGATCATGAATGGCATTGCTGGCTGTTGTACTGTTGGGTTTGAAGCATAGTGTGGACTCTTAGTTGCTGTGGAGATGACTCCTCCAATGGGAAGGGGCCCATGGAGAACCACAGTGATAGGCTAGACTCAGAGAGCAGACACTGGAGATGAAAAGCTTTATTGCACTGCTCTAGATGGATGGTAATAATGCAGGAAGAGATGGCACTGAAGACCAGCAAGGTGCCAATATGTTCATACAGCCTCAGATGGAAAGTCTCACCCAGATGTATAAGGTTGGTAGTGCTCCGCAGAACGGGATAACCCGAAACTGGTGGGTGGAAATGGAGAGCTGAATCATAGAGGTACTCAATGAAGAGTAGTGCAGGAATCCTCCTGGTGGTTGGTAAAGGTAGGACCAGCAGTTCAAGATTCAGGATACCACTGAGCTGGATAGGCCTTCATGGAGCGAGTACCAGGAAGCATAGCTGATCCTGTAAGAGAAGAAAAGACCCCCGAGGAGCGATTGTCTCAGTTAATAGTAGAAGACCCTGAAAGGTTAGTTGGAAGCGAGAGGCTCCTGAGGAGCGGGTGTCCAGAGCTTCTTCAGGAGCGAATACTGTTGTATCCGTTGGTCTCAGATGGCTTCGACCTCTGTGCCTCACCTTTCTTCTCTCTCCTCAAGCTTTGGGAAGATGCCTGCTGCTGCATATTCGTGCCGCTCTCTCCGGTGTCCCCGGATCGGCAATGGCGACGGTGTTCACCATGATTTTCCTGAGGGCGCGCACGCCACCTACGTCTTTATCCACATCATGGCAGGAACCTCGAGGGCATCCCCTCCGAATGATGTCATCACATCCTGGTATTTAGACTGCCCTTCATTTGCTAACAAACTGAATTAGCAAGGATTGGATTGCCTCCGGTCTAAGCTGCTCTGCCGCTTCCCAGCTGCCACAGGAATCTCTTTCTGCCCTTCGGGGTATTTCTTCACTAACCTGGGTACCCGCTCCTCGGGGGCCCTTCTGCTCTATTTCAGGTACCTATCTTGGGATACCAAGTACTCGCTCCTTGAGGACCTACTTTCCCTAATCTGGTGCCTGCCACTGAACAACTTCTGCCTGCCAGGACCTTCAACGATACAGCTTTCTGCTTCAGTGAGTAGTAATCCTTTCAGTCTGTCTCACCTTCAGCTTCAGCGCTCTGTGTCTACATCCAGGACCTGTCCCTGCTATGCCGCACTGCCTATCATCTACTCGAGTGTGAGATTCTTCTCCTCTACTGAGGACCCCTGGACTACTTCTGCTATGTTATCTTCATGGCTGCCCACTCCCCGGGCAGTACCATTGAGCTGTACAATAAATACAACTTCTCCATGTCTGCGTGTATAGAGTCTAGCCTAGTACTGTGGTTCCTCACGGGGCTCCTCCCTGTGGGAGTGGCCATCACCACAGTACCCAAGAATCCACTCCAACACCTCATAACCATAACAACGGTGACAAAAATGGTGTTGTTTCCATTGGATGGTGGCAAGTCTACCACAAAGTTGGTTGCTATATGTGTCCAGGGTTCATCTGGCACACATAGAGGTTGTAACAAACCCCAAGGACGTCCGATTGGTGGTTTTTGCTTGACGCAAACAGCATAGGAACCCACATAAGCTTGTATGTCTTTCTTCATGGTTGACCACCAATAGTACCGCTGTAGCATAGCCAAAGTACGACTCTGTCCCAGATGGCCGGCCAGTTGGGAATCGTGCACCCACTTCAACAGCTTCTTCCTTTGATTTCTGGCCACAATTGTCTTCCCAGCAGGCACCACATGAGTGGCTGCCAGAACCACTCTCCCAGGATCAATGTTGTGATGGGGTTCATCTGGCACATCCTGAGTGGAGAAGGATCATGACAAGGCATCAGCCCAAGTTTTCTTCTCTCCCGGACGATACTTTAAAAGGAAGTCAAATCTGTTAAAGAACAGAGACCATCTGGCTTGATGGTGATTGAGTTGTTGAGCATGTCTGAGGTACTCCAGATTCTTGTGATCGGTGTACACAACTATTTGGTGTTGTGCACCTTCTAGCCAAGGACACCACTTCTCAAAGGCCAGCTTGATTGCAAGTAACTCTTTATCTCCAATTTCAAGGCAGGTGAGAACCGTCTTGAAAAGAAGGAGCAAAGATGGAGCACATGGATTCGCTGTACTGGCTCGGAGTAGCAATCTGTTATATATAGGCTGCTGGCAAGTTCCATAGAAAGAGACGTTAGCTATCTATATAATACTTCCGTAAGCGGTGTTAGTGGTCGGTAGTGGTTGGCTCCCACAGAGTGACATTAGTGTAAGGAATGACCACTTGGAGAAAATGGCGAATCCCTGGGCTGATGGCAGATGTCAGCGCCCCCAGGAGGAGATCCCGAGAGGAACCACCGGCTAGGCTAGAATATGAAGTAAACACAAATAGTTCTTTATTAGACTGGAAGCTGGACCACCAGTGGTGGCAGTAGTGAGTCAATGTGTCCGGCAGGGCTGAAGTCCTTCTGATACTGGAATATAATCTCCGGGTTGTTGAACTGTAGAGAGAGAGAGACTAGAAGTAGTGAGTTGACAGGGTATACTGGATACAAGATGGTACACTCACAATAGTAGATGTCTACAATGGTCTCTATGCCACAGAGAGTCTTCAGTACATACAGGAACAGGAGCCGTAGGCGAGTATTGGTTCCTCTGAACATTCTCTAATAAGAACTCACAATAGCTGTATATGAAATGGCTTCTAGAGTAGAAGAGAGTCTGTAAAGGATTCTAGGAACATGGGCCCTCGTGGAGCGAGTACTGGTTCCTATCTGTAATCTTGCCAATATAACTCTTAATCTCTGTACCTGCGATAACATCTTGGATGGAAGGGAATCTTCAGAGCTATAGGAATGTAGGCCCTCGTGGAGAGAGTACCGATTCCTATCTACAATAGAACTCAGTGTTCACGTCTGCGATCACTTCTAGGCAATGAGGAGTCTTCTGAGTATTCCGGCAATCTGAAATCAAGAAGAGAGAGTGGAGCCCCCGTGGAGTGGGTACTCCTGATAAGTTTGAAAAGGCCGAGCAGTGGAGAAAGATTCCCCTCGCTGACTCGGATCATTGTTGCAAGTATCGTGGACTGCTGAAGCAAGTCCTGTTGGAGTTACTTGCTAACTTATTAGAGGTTAGCAAATAAAGACCTTTTAAAGTGAAAATGGATGACGTCACCACGGGGGGGAACGCCCCCGAGGTTCGTGCCCTTGCTGGTACAAAGACTGGAGCACGTGCGTGCGCGCCCTTACGTCATCAGGAACATGGTGGATCCATAGCATCAAGCCAGCCCGGGGACACCGGGACCAAGAGGCAGGGAGAAGCCACGGCTGCAACTGTCCATCAGAGCAGAAGGGAGTCGCTTCCAAGGTAGAGAGGGTGGAGCGAGGGCGAGAAGAGGCACGAACGCAACAGTGCCCACTACAAATAAGGGTGCGTGGTCGAGGTCCACACCAGAATGTCACAGGAGGCCAGAACAGAGAGTTCGAATGGATAGCGAGGATCAACACCAGAGTAGAGGATCAGAATGGTCAGCCAAAGCAGAGGTCAGTACCTGTAGTCAATCCGGAAGTAGTCAGTGTCCAGGCAGAGGTTAGTTCCAGGCAGTGGTCAAGAATGGTCAGTGTTCAGGCAGAGGTCAGTTCCAGGCAGCGGTCAAGAGTAGTCAAAGTTCAGGCAGAGGTCTGGTCCAGGCAGCGATCAAGGATAGTCAGGAGCAAGCAATGGTCAGTACCGTGAGATCAGTCCGGGGGGTACTACCAAGGATGGAGAGATGAAGGAACAGGAGACGCTGGAACAGGAGAACTGGAACAGAAGACACTGGAACAGGAGACACTGGAACAGGAGACACTGGAACAGAGACACTGGAACAGGAAACGCTGGAAGGCAAACTAGATACATCGGAGTGTACGACCCGATTGCCAAGGCAATGAGCTAGGACTAGAGCTGCTGGTTATATACTCTGCTCATGTGACGTCAGACTTGGGCAGCACCCGAGGTTTCCAGCGCTTGGCCCTTTAACTGGAGGAGAGCTCGGTGTGCACGTGCTAGGGGGCGGGGCAGGCGCAGAGGAGGATGCCGAGCCCGGGTGTGAGGACAGCTGCGAGGAAGAAGGCTGCGAGGGAGACGGGGATGCCTGTGGACGTCACGGCCGAATAGTGCAGGGACTCAGGGCAGAACTGGGGAAGGTTGGGCATGGTAAGCAGGACTGGTCACGGAGCAGATGTGGCAGAGAAACGCAACAGATTGAGGACAAATGTAAGGGCCCCGATATTATCTCTTGTGGGCTCATTTGTGTTACTCCACCTAAGACCAGACAAGAGTTACATGTACACTATTTATTTTCTGGGCCAGGCATCTGCAACAGCAAATTTCTTCTCATTAAAGATCAAAAATACCAAGTGCTTTATGTAATTTTCAAGTAGGCTTCTGACTAAAGAGTTATGTGATGACAGCATTAGGTGCTAGACCCAGAGAGAAGGATCATAGTTTGGTCAGAGGTGATATATCGTCACAATGGAAGAGGCCAATGGTTTGTTATAGCTGCACTATGACATTTGCATAGCTAAACATCAGCCCTCACACAGCAGCAGCCCTGTGTAAGGGCTGTCTGATGCTGCACGGCCTGGGTGTGGGCAACCTGATCCCTCCTTAAGCGGACTAACTCTGCCCATATATGGTGGAGTTGGAGCCCATGACTTCTTTCGATGCGATCTAGTGTGGCCTGCACTATAGGATCCACTGCTGGTGCTGCAGGTATTGGAGTTGGTGGTTGCTGAGATGCTGTCTGTAGTTCCAATTCTGGCATCACCGGGCTCATGGAATGAGCCGGCTGGCTCTCTTGTCCATCCCTCTGGTAACAAGGCATGATGGAGTCTGGTGGTGACTGGGCTGGTTCCTTCCATGGCAGAGCAAATCCCTCCATAAAGCCAGAAAGGTTTAGGCTGGCGTCAAGGGTTGGGGCAACCCAAGGGGTTGAAGTAGCAGCTGCTGCTGCTGTGGCTGCTGCTGTTCCTCCTCCTCTTCCTTGCTCCACTGCATCTCTGCATCCAATTGAAAGGGATTGCAGAGACCTGGGACTGTATTGCTAGAACCTGTGGCTTCATAGCTGATACCAAGGGTTTCCTGGGCAAGAGCTGTGGAAACAAAGAAGAAGTTATAAGTATGAAGCTAAGAAGTGCACATGTACTGTTTTGCATAAGATGTGCAAATTGCACCATTCAATCTGAGCATCTCATGCAAAATGTGTTGACATCTGAAGCGGACTTGACATTTGCATGTGATGTGACTTACCGGCCTCGGCTTGAGTTGTGTTCAGGACCTCGTCCATTCCCTCAAACACATCTGGTCTTAGCTGTTCAAGCAGCCTTTCCTCCATCAGTGTCAGTACAATTGGGCAAGGGCTCCTCCTCCTGTCTGGTGCATGTGTTTGTTCCTACTTGCCACCTTTTCATCCCTGTAGTGTGGGCCACCTGCTCTCCAGTCCTCTTGATGTCACTGCGTTGGGATATGGCCTGTGTGATGGTCTGCCAAATCTGGCACTTGGAAGCCCTGAAGGTCATTGCAGCCCAGTTGCTGAACAGGAGGTGGCAATTCTGAAGGATAGCAGAGATGAGCTGCTCGTTGTCCTCCACGCTGAACTTGTAGTTATGTAGACAAGGACAAGCTGCTGCCGGGATGCAAAGGATTGGGTTGTCTTCCACTTCCAGAGAGGTGAACTATCCTCGTTCTCGCTCCCACTCGCAACTCCCCTCCCTTCCTCCCCTCTCCTGTACCTGCCCTAACTACTCCTCTAACCTCTGCCCTCTCTGTCTAGCCCTACACTGCCATCCTCCTCCTGCCACACTCACCTGCCTAGCCATGTCTCCCTCCTGCCTACTCCTATGCTTTCCATCCTCCCTAGCTCTTCACCTACGATTTCTCCTTCTACTCCTCCTACTATTACTACTCCTGCCCTCCTCCATCTTTCTCTTCTTCTCCCTCCTGCCTTCCTTCTTCATCCTCCTTCCCCTCATCTCCTCATGCCTCTACTCTCCCCCAAACATTCCACTCTTCATCTTCTCCTGCTCCTTACTGCTCCTCCACCACTCCACTCCTCACCACTCCTCTACTCCTCCACACCTCTACAACAAAGGGACAGACAAAGTAGACAAATACACAAAATCTTCCACACACAGATAAAGACAAGAGACAAAGATAAAGGAAAACAAATGAGAATACTTAACAGGACAACTCACTAGAAAAATCTCCTCCTAAACTCCAGTTAATCAAATCACCCTCTCTCCTCTCTCTCCAATGCCTGACACACTTTCAAATTGGCAGCTGCAGGAAGCTGGTATATACATAAACAAAGAAAATAATGCACGATATGTAAAATGACACGCAATGCATAAAATGTGTGACGTATTAGTGCGTTGCATGACATGTTAGAGTATAATGTGTGGTATGTTCTTAATTTTCCTAATCACGCTCATTTTTTTATCGCGGCCTGTGAATGCACTATATTTCAGCATCAGATTTGATGAATCTAGGCCTCCACTTACATGCCAATACAGTACACCATTAAACGGCATTTGGACGCGCGTTTTCGACGAGCTAGCTTTACCCCTTATTCAGTAAGGGGTAATAGGGTGTCGAAAATGTGCATCCAACCCACCCAAGACTAATAGCGCCCGCAACATGCAAATGCATGTTGATGGCCCTATTAGTCATTCCCGCACGATACAGTAAGTAAAATGTGCATCCAAGCCGCACATTTTACTTTAAGAAATTAGCGCCTACCCAAAGGTAGGCGTTAATTTCTGCCGGCGCCGGGGAAGTGCACATGTGCACCCTTCGACTTAATATCATGGCGATATTAAGTCGGAGGCCCCAAAAGTTAAAAAAAAGTTAAAAATAAAAAAAATTTAAAATGGGCCCGCGGCTCGCGGGTTGAAAACCGGATGCTTAATTTTGTCGGCATCCGGTTTCTGAACCCGTGGCTGTCAGCGGGTTTGAGAACCGACACTGGCAAAATTGAGCTTCAGCTGTCAAACCTGCAGACAGCCGCCGCTTCCGTCAAAAAAGAGGAGCTAGGGACGCTAGTGTCCCTAGCGCCTCTTTTTACCATGGGCCCTAATTTAAATAAATTAAGTTACTGAATTGCGCGCACAGGAGAGTGGCCTGGGCGCGAGCCCGCTCTCCCGCGTGGTTTACTGTATCGGCCTGCTAGGAAGCTGGATAATGTCTCAATATCAGGTGCAACAACAAAGGGAGAAATAAAGTATTTCATTTCAGTTTTTAATGACTGGACAATGTCAACTTTGGGAATGTTCATTTCATATGTTTATGTATTTTGTTCAGTATAGGAAGAAATGCATTTCTGTTTCTCTTTCTCCAGTATTTCACTGAATGCAGAATCTGGCTTCTTATCCGGCTAACTTCAGTCAAATTACTTTACTTTGTAAGCATGTCATGGCACCTACTTGTTACCTGAAGGAATTATAGGTGGGCAGAAACCAAAATGCTCTTTTCAGTTCTCCTAAACAGATTATTAGGTTGTTTTCTTGCAGCTATTTTTAGATGCCATTTTGAAAATGTTTTCTCTCACTCTTTTTTTTTTTTTTCTGGCAAAACACCTTTTTTAAAAAAGAACCCTTCATGTATACATCTGAGAAAAAGACAATACAAAGAATATAGAAAAGTAGACCTGACCACAATAGATCATTAGAGAGCTATTGTTGCTTTCTTGACACAAAACTACTATGTCAGCAGAAAGGAAAGGATGTAAAGAAAAGTACTTTTGCAAAGGATAAAGCCACAAATTGTAGCCCAGCAGCCAGTCATGAAGATTTCTGACCCTGTTATATCTTCCATATCATCCTAGTTAAATGGTATCCTGTACTTTATCATGGCAGAAAAGGCTCTTGTTTTAGTATAGCTGCACTATCATAAACCCAAAGAATCTCCTTCCAGTTGTGATTTACGTGACTTTAAATAACTAATGGAAAATATATTGTACATTACCACATTGAAAATACTTTTTTCTGAAAAGCTAGCAGTACTGAAACAGGGTCTGAAAACTTAAGTGATAAAGGACCTGATTTACTAAGGTTTTTCTCCCATTCTGCAACTATAGGGGAACAAATTCCATTGAGTATGGACATTGAATATCCTTCTTCAGCTAAATGGGATCTAAGAACCTGAATCAACATTTTAAAATGTCTAATGATCACAAGCTCCTTCACTTGGGTAAATTATTTTATTAGAGTGTTTATGGACCACCACCAGCGTCCTCATCAAAGTGAAACTGACACCGCAATGAGGAATTGGCCTGCCTGGTCGCAGCAACTGGGCAAGCTTCCCAGCTACCAGCAATGGACAGCAGCAGCAAGGAACAGCACAGTAAGAGCGCTGAAATCACCCCTCCCCTCGGAACGAGGTGGGAAAGGCAAAGTCGCTGGCGCCTGGTGGACGGACCCAGCCCCTGGCTACCCACTGCTTGCCCATCACCACCGGTATCCTCATCAGAGTGGAGGCGATGCCGCAATGAGGAATTGGCGTACCTGGCCACAGCAATCAGACAAGCTTTCCGCTACTAGCAACGAACAGCAGCAGCAGCATGGTTAGAGCACTGAAGGCACTCCCCCCCCTCGAACAAGGTGGGAGAGGCAAAGTATCTGGCACCAGGTGGATGGACTGCCCCCCTTGCCACCCATCATCTACCCATCACCACCAGTATCCTTATCAGAGCAGAGTTGATGCCGCAGGCACTTGTGCTACAAGGTGTGTGCACGAAGAGCACATCAAAGGAGCTAGCTCCTTTGTGCACCTCTTCGTGCATGCCTGAGTGGCACTGCTTCCTTATTTTACTACATCAGCGATCATCTCAATAATCCCAAAACTGTCTCTCACAGCTGTACTACATTGAACCCATTCATGGACGTGACATATACGGGGATGTAAGGAGAACCACCAGCATGAAACAAAGAAGACCAACAAACTTAGTCTTCCCAACGATAAGTACTAACACATCCACTGTCTCCTACTGCTTAATGTTCACTCTGTTATTATTAAATGTCCAATCTATCTCAAAAAAACTCCCTCTGATTAATGACCTACTAGAAGATTTACAACCCACTATCTTTTGCATAACAGAAACCTGGCTGTCTGAGAAAGATAACGTAATTCTAAACCAAATTTCCCACCCAAACTATGAGGTAGCCCACATACCTAGACAGAAACATAAAAGTTGGGGTTTATTAATCAGTAAAAAAGAACTAAAATTAGTACATTGCAAAGTAGACATTATCTCACCCCATGAATTGGCAATACTAAAATCTCATCATCTAAACTTAGGACTGGTCTATTGTCTTCCAGGCCTACTACAAAAAGATTGCTCACCACTAAGAATTATTCACCAATGTATTTCCATCTCCAGGATCTATAGTAATAGTATGAGATTTTAACTTACAGGTAGACAAATCACCAAGAAACTTAGCATGTGATATGTTTCTAGATGCAATGGAAGCCATGGTTTGGTCACAATTTGAATTGAATGCAATGCATAAGTAGGCCACACGCTAGCCCTAACAATTGCTAACACAAGTAACTGAGTAATCAATACTTCACACACGATAGTGCCATGGTCCAATCACAAATTAATAAAAGAGGAAATAGCCCTCACCAACCAAATCTGCAAGAGCACGGATAATAAGAAGCATACATTTACCTACAGAAAAAAGATAGCGATAGAAGTACTAGTGGAAGCAATAGAAACCAAGATACATGAACTAAATCTAATCAACTCCACAACAACCTTCGACTATTGGGACAACCTAATCAATGATATAGCTGAAAACCTAAGCCCTCTTCAGATGAAAACCATTAACAAAGACAATAACAACTCCAAACAAAAGAAATCCTGGTACAATGATAAACTAAGAACCTCAAAACATAACCTTAGGAAACTAGAGGAACAATGGCGGAAAAGTTGTTCTACTAATTCCCTAGGAAAATACAAATCTTGCCTCGTAAAATACTGAACAATAACCAATAAAGCTAAAAAGGATTACTATGCTAAACAGATACACAGGGCTATTTTTAATTCTAAACTTCTCTTTAGGACAGTTAAACATCTAATTAAAGACCTGACATCTTACATTTCAAGAAACTACAGCTTCACAAAGGCCCCCTGCAATGAATATGCCTCCGCACTTCTAGCCAAAATCAGTAAGCTGAAAAAACAATTCACAATCTCTGAGATGTACGAACAGAACAGTGGTCTCTTGTGAAGATCTGAGGACCGACGGAGAGAGGAAACTCACCCAAAGATGAGATTTGTGCAATGTTCTCTCAAACTAGCTTGATGGACTATCTACCTGGGTAACATCAAGCTAGGTGGAGAGAACATTGCACAAATCTCATCTTTGGGTGAGTTTCCTCTCTCCGTCGGTCCTCAGATCTTCACAAGAGACCACTGTTCTGTTCATACATCTCACATTGAATGTCAAAGTGGCCGCTAATCCCCTATCCCAATACCTAGCCCTCACCTTGAGTTACTAGGTGGGCGTACCATAGAGATACAAATACCTATCTAGGGAGAGGATACTACAGCTAGGCTCTCCCTCTCCCTCTCTCTCTCTCCTCAAACAGGCCTTTCAGGAGACATTGCAAAATGCAATAAAACCTCACCACCCAGTAACGCAAGCTATCACACAGCTTAACACTATTCAAAAAGGTGTAGTTAAAATCAGTGTTAAGTCTGTGCAATAGCATTTCACACACTGGCATGCCCACTTCCTGCCCCTAACTCCTCCTCTTTTCCAAATTTGCATCACACCATACGATATGGTGCTATCGCATGCGATAAGGGCCTATCGCATGCGTTAATGGGGCTTTTCACATGCGATAAGCCCTTAACACATGCAAAAACGCCTTAGCACATGTTGATAAATGACCCCCTTAATTACAAACATAAACCAACTGATGATACAATAAATTCTACAGAAGAAACAAATAATAAAAATATGTGGACTTCTTTTGAAATAATATAAAAAATGGAGATAATCAATAAATTAAAACCCTCCATGCATCCAAAAGACCCGATACCTGCCAATTCCCTAAAACAAATAGGGATGTACATTCATTTGCATCAAAATAGGAAATATAGATGATATTTCCTATTTCATCACGTTTCAGGGGGTCGACAAAACGATAGGAAAACCCACAAAATTCTGTGAGGTTTTCTTATGATTTTTTTTTTGGGGGGGAGACAGGGCACATAAAGAAATAAAAACCAAACACACCCCAACCCTTCAAATTTAATTAATTGCAACCCCCACCCTCCTGACACCCCCCCCCCCCCAAGACTTACAGAAAGTCCCTGGTGGTACAGTGGAGTCCCAGGAGCTATCTCTCCCTTTTGGGCCTTTAGCTGCCACTAATCAAAATGGCACCGATGGCCTTTTGCTCTTACCATGTCACAGGGGCTATCGATGCCATTGGTCAGCCCCTGTCACATGTTAGGAGCAATGAATGGCCCAAGCTTTTGGCAAGTTTTGGGGGGGTTGGGAGGATGGGGGGGTTGTAATTAATTAAATCTGAAGGATTGGGGTGGGGGTTTTTTCAGTTCGGGACAGCCGGAAAAAAAATCGGCCTGAACCACGGGAAACAAAATTTCCCACAGCGGGCCGATAACGAAGGCCAAACTGAAAGGTTCGGATGAATCATATCTCTAAAAACAAACTAACCAAATAATTACATCACCAATCACAAACCTAATCAACCTGCCACTAACAGAAGGCCAGGTACCAAAAAGCCTAAAACAAACAATCATAAAACCAACATTAAAAAATAAAGACAGGAGAGTTGATGACTGGGATAATTATAGACTGATATCAAATCTATCATTCCTGGCAAAATTACTCAAAAAAACTGTTATCAAACAATTAGTGAACCATTTAGGTGATTATGAAATCCTTTACCCAATTCAATTCGGTTTCAGAAAAAAACATTCAACAGAGACCCTGCTACTATCACTAAAAGATCTGATACTGCGGGGATTCGACTCTGGCAAATCATACTGCCTTGTACTCATCGACCTCACAACAGCATTTGACACAGTAGATCATAAACTATTATGCTGACAGTTAAAAAACATCGGAATCTATGGAATGGTATTAAAATAGTTCAAATCCTTCCTAGATGAGAGAACATACCAAGTAAAATTCAATGATCAGATATATGACACCTTTCAATGAAACACTGGCATCTCTCAAGGATCAGTTCTATCTGCTAAACTATTCAACATCTACATGCTGCCATTTTGTAAAGTACTCATAGACCTTAGTCTAAACGTCTTCCTCTATGCGAAGGATCTACAATTTTATTTTCCACTAACAAACTCAACAGAAAACACAGCATCATTAATCACACAATATATGATAATGATAAATGAAAAACTATCCCAACTTAAACTAACACTAAATACAAAAGAAACAGAAATCATATGGCTAAACTGAACCTCCCCAAAAAAATGCTACCACCCACTATAGACCTAGAAAATTGCCAGATTAATCCATCAATGTAAGTGAGAGACCTAGGAGTACAACTGGATGAAAACATATCAATAATATGGCATATCAGTAAATTGATAAAATCTGGATATAGCAAGTTGCGGATACTAAGCCGCCTGAAACCTTTACTAACTACCACAGTCTTCAGAACTGTTCCAGAAACACTAATATTTTCGAACCTTGACAATTATAACTGCCTGCTCCTTGGTCTTCCTGCTTGTTACATAAAACTACTACAACTTCTGCAAAATTCAGCTGCAAGATTGTTATCCGGAGCCAGGTACTATGATCACATTACTCCTACATTGAAAGCACTACACTAGCTACCAAGTCAATCTAGAATCCAATATAAAACATTAACAATCATATTCAATATCATTAACCTAAATAATAATGATCTGCTTGGAATACCACTTAAACAACACAAACCCCAACAAACACTGAGATCACAAAATAAAGGTCTCCTCTCGATCCCTACATTACAAACCTCCCAACTGTCACAAACAAGAGAAAGGGCAATATCTATAGCAGATCCTGAATTTTGGAAAACGATGCAGGAAGAACTAAGAACTGTTATGCTCAGGCTGTGAACCCTTGGGCTGATGGGAGGATGGAATACCTTAGGAGGAGATCCGAAGGTTCTCCCGTCGGGTGGCGAGGCAGGTGCAGAAGATGTGACCAGCTGACCCTCGGCACTGAACACAGAAGCGAATGTGGAGGCAGATGAGGAGTCGAGACGCTTGAGGAGAAGAAGTGTGTCTTCGCCACTGGAAGCCCGCAGTCCCCCCAAGAGGAGCCTGTAGGGACCCGGACCGCTGGGACTTAGGTGGACCTTTGAGAGGTCGAGAGTTCGGTGCAAGGGCTGACTGAAGCTTCACCCCTGGAAGGCCGCGGTCCCCCCGGGAGGAGCCCCTAGGGACCCAGGCTGCTGGGACTTAGGCGGGCCCTTGGAGACAACAGTCAAGAAGGAGTCCGAGGACAAGTGCCAGAGGGTCGTCGCTTACCAGTCCGAGGTCACACACCAAGGGATCACCACTTGCCAGTCCGAAGTCACACACCAGAGAATCACCGCTTGCCAATCCGAAGTCAATACCAGGAATCACCGCTAGCCGATCCGAAGTCAGGAACCAGGAACTCCAAGACAAGACAGGAATGAGGATCCAAAGCACAGGAAGACTCACTGAAGCAAGCAGACCTGACAAACGAAGGACATTGCCAAGTCGAGGAATGAGCAGAGGAAGTCTCCTTTTATACTTCCTCTGCTCCAGCTCATAGGGAACAGCTGAACCTGGTTAAAGGGATCATGTCCCTTTAAAGCTAATGAGGAGGCGCGGCCTCACACCTAAAGATGGTGGTGGCCATCTTGGATTTCCTCCGCAGAGGAAATGCAGCTGGATGCTGCGAGGGAGGAGCGGGGATGGCTCCCCACCCGGCGGCCAGGGCAGGAGCCCACGCCGAAGCGGCTGGCATCGAGTCAGGGGTTCCCCCCGGAGTTCCCGCGGCGGGTCGCCGTCGCGGGGGAGGTAGGGGGCTGTGCTCGTAGCCTTCCACGAGCGAGGAACACAACAGTACCCCCCTCTTTAGGGCGCCTCCCCGGAGGCCTGGGTTTATCCGGATGGTCCCTGTGGAAATGCTCCAGTAGATCCCGATCCAGGATGTTAGCCAACGGCTCCCAGGAGTTTTTTTTGGGACCGAAGCCCTCCCATGCTAGCAGGTACTCCCACTTCTTCCGGTGTTTCCTCACATCTAAGACTTCCAGGACCTGATAGGAGAGGTCATCTTCGGAGACGACAGGTTGGGGAGTCAGAGGCGCGCTAGAGGGCCATGATAAAAGAGGCTTCAGGAGGGACACATGGAATGTGTTGTGTATCTTAAGGGAAGGCAGAAGACGAAGTTGATACAAGACAGCACCCACCTGCCAGAAGATGGGAAATGGCCTGATGAAACGTGGGGCTAGTCGCGCTGATGGTAGCTTCAGGCAGATGAACTGCATACTCATCCAAACCTTTTAGCCTGGCCTGAGAGGCGGGTATGGTCTTCTTCGTTGGTCAGTATACCTCTTAGCCGCCTGACTGGCCTTGATCAGGGTGCGCTGTGTGGATATCCACAGGCGGTGTAGCTCATCCTCAGAGATTTGGGCTACCGGGGATGTCACAGAGATGGGGACAGGCAGCGGCGGACGTGACTGTTTCCCATATACTATCTGGAATGTGGAGGATCCAGTAGCCATAGAGCAATGAGAATTAAGAGCAAATTCGGCCCAGGGTAGCAGGCTAGTCCAGTCATCTTGTTTCTCATTGAAATAAATGTGGAGGAACTGTTTTAGTGTTGGTTGGTTCCCTCCATTGGTCTGTGGGTGGTAAGCAGACATGTAGTCTAGGGTGACGTCGAACTTCTGGCAGAGGGCCCTCCAAAACCTAGCCGTAAATTGAGGCCCTCGATCCGACAGGATGCTTTTAGGTAGGCCATGTAGCCTGAAGATGTGCTGGACGAATAGCTGGCCAGCTGTGGAGCAGACAGCAATCCTGGCAATGGCACAAAGTGCGCCATTTTACTAAAGTGGTCCACGACCACCCATATCACCGTGTTGCCAGCGGATAGTGGCAGATCAACCACAAAATTGGTTGCCACATGGGTCCATGGTTCTGAAGGCGCAGCTAGGGGCTGAAGTAAGCCTGGAGTTGAACTGGAGATCCTTTTGTGGAAGGCACATGCCTGGCAGGACTCCACGTACGCCCGAACATCTTTGTTAATTTTTGGCCACCAGTAGTACCGACGCAGGGTTTGCAACGTCTGGGATTGTCCTGGGTGCCCGGAGCAGCGTGAGTCATGAGCCCATGCCAGGGCTTGCTTCCGCAAACACGGAGGAACTAGAGTTTTCCCGGGCAGGATGGTTGTAGTGGCAGATAGCAAGATGCGAGACGGCTCAATGATGAACTGCGGTTCATCGGAATCTTCTGTGGACTCGAACACCTGCGATAGGGCGTCAGCCTTGACATTTTTCTTGGCCGGTCTGTACCAGAGGATAAAATTGAAGCAGGTGAAGAATAGGGCCCAACGGGCTTGTTGTGGGTTGAGTCGTTGTGCCCAATGTAGGTACTCTAAGTTTTTATGATCAGTGTAGACTGTGAATTGGTGCTGTGCCCCCTCTAGCCAAGGGCACCACTCTTCAAGGGCTACTTTTATGGCTAGGAGCTCCTTGTCACCTATTGCGTAGTTCCGCTCTGCCGGAGAGAACTGCCGGGAGAGGAAGGCACACGGACGTAGTTTATGGTTTTCAGAAGTCTGGCTCAGAACGGCGCCTACGCCTTCTGATGATGCGTCTACTTCAATGATGAATGGCTGCTGCAGATCCGGATGCCAAAGGCACGGTTGTAGCAGGAACTCCTCCTTGAGGCAATGAAAGGCGGTCTCTGCTCTCAGAGGTCAATTTTTGGGATCTGCACCTTTCAGGGTCAGGGCTGTCATTGGGGCAACAACGGACGCGTAGTGTGGGATAAATGACAGATAATAATTTGCAAAACCCAAGAATCGTTGGAGTGCCTTTAATCCGGATGGCTGTGGCCATTCCTGAATGGCTTTCAGCTTATGGGGGTCCATACGAAACCCTTCACTGGATATGATGTATCCCAGGAAGGGAAGGGACTCCTTCTCAAAGAGGCACTTTTCCAGTTTCGCGTATAACTGATGTTCTCGGAGGCATTGCAAGACCTGGATGACGTGCTGCCAGTGAGCGGTCAGGGAGTCCGAGAATACTAAAATTCATCCAGGTACACGACCACACAGTTGTACAAGAGATCCCGGAATATCTCATTCATGGTGTTCTGGAACACCGCGGGAGCATTACAGAGCCCGAACGGCATCACTAGATACTCATAGTGGCCTTCTCGGGTATTGAATGCTGTCTTCCATTCATCAACCTGCTTGATACGGATCAAGTTGTAGGCCCCTCGGAGATCGAACTCAGAGAATATCTTCGCACCTTGCAGCCGGTCGAAGAGCTCGGAGATAAGAGGCAAGGGATAACGGTCCTTGACTGTTATAGCATTCAGGCCCCGATAGTCAATACAAGGGTGAAGGCTTCCATCCTTCTTTGTGACAAAGAAGAATCCAGCCACTGCAGGAGACTTAGATTTTCGAATGAAACCTCTCTCCAGTTTTTCCTCGATGTATTCTTTCATGGCCTGCGTCTCAGCCGGCGAGGGGGCATAGGTGCGCCCTAGAGTAGGTTCCGTACCTGGGAGGAGAATGATAGCACAAACGAAGGATTGATGAGGTGGAAGTATCTCGGACCGTTGTTTCGAGAAAACATCCACGTACGCGGCATAGGGGGCTGGTAGGCCTGGAAGGCTGGTGGAGGCGATGGAGCAAGAAGCTGGAGACACAGATTGGAGGCAGTTGCTATGGCAATTTGGCCCCCAGTAAGACAGTTGCAAGGTCTTCCAGTCGAACTGAGGCTCATGCTCCTGGAGCCAGGGAAGGCCTAGGACAACTGGATGAATGCAATACTCCAAAATGTAGAATGGCTTCTGCTCTTGATGGAGGACCCCAGCCCTCAGCTGGACGGGAATTGTGATGTGTGTCACCTGTTCTGGAAGGGGCTTCCCTTGGATCTAGGAGATGACCATGGGCACAGGGAGACGAACTTGTGGAATCTTTAAATGTTCCACCAGGCTTTTCATTATAAAATTTCCACCAGCGCCGGAGTCCACTAGAGCTAGCGTGTGGAACTTCCCATCCGCCGAGGTCAACACCACTGGCAGCGTTAGTGGAGGTGCAGGTGACGTATGGCCCAGGAAGAGATCTCCTTCAGGTCCTAGGCCTGTGAGTTTTCTGGTCGTGCTGGGCAGGCGACTCTTCGATGGCCTGCTGCGCCGCAATAAAAGCAAAGTCCTTCCTTCGTGTGCCGCCGGCGCTCTTAAGGAGAGACTTTCCCACGACCCAACTCCATGGGCTCCTCGGCGGGTGCTCGAAGGGCTTCTGATGCACTCTTGGAAGAAGGTGAGGGCCTTCTCACTGCCTTTACTACCGGAAGGCGAAACTTCATCCGACGATCCACTCGATTGGCCAATTCTATCATGCCATTGAGGTCTTCTGAGAGTTCCTTCGCTGCAAGCTCATTCTGAAGGCGCGAAGCTAGCCCTTCCAAGAAGAGCCCGTGGAGGCAATCTTCTCTCCAATTCAGCTCTGCGGCCAGGGTGCAGAATTCCGTTGCGTATTCGGCCACTGTCCGAGAACCCTGGCACAATTGGAGCAATTCTGAGACCGCAGTGGGTTTGCGGACGGGTTCATCAAAAATTTGCCGGAAGGCGGACAGAAACTGACTCAAGTTTTCGAAGATAGGGTTCCTTCTCTCCCACAGATGAGAGGCCCAGATCAGAGGCTTTCCGTCGAGTAGGGACATAATGTAGCTGGTTTTGACCAGGTCACTGGGAAACTGCGCAGGCAGCAAGGAAAAGTGGACCTGGCATTGCCTAAGTAATCCTCCACACAACTTCACATCTCCGGCGTATCGAGAGGGTGCCGGGAGTTGTGTGGGAGTTACTTGCCCCAGATCGCCCACGGAGGCCTGGATGGCACCTGGCTGAGTAGGGTGGCGTCCTTGAGCTCCAGGCAGGGACGGCAGCGTAGGGTTAATGGGCCCTAATGCCTCGAGGTGTTGGGTCAGGCCCTGCACCGCAGAGACCAGGGCATCAAGGGTCTGGCTGATCCTTCAGAGTCTGGGCCATTCTGGGAATAGCCTGGCGGGCAGATACCTTTGCCGGATCCATAGACTTGGCAATCTGTTATGCTCAGGCTGTGAACCCTTGGGCCAACAGGAGGATGGAATACCTTAGGAGGAGATCCGAAGGTTCTCCTGTCGGGTGGCGAGGCAGGAGCAGAAGATGTGACCAGCTGACACTCAGCACTGAAGACAGAAGCGACTGTAGAGGCAGATGAGGAGTCGAGACGCTTGAGAAGAAGTGTGTCTTCGCCACTGGAAGCCCGCGGTCCCCCCAAGAGGAGCCTGTAGGGACCCGGAACGCTGGGACTTAGGTGGACCTTTGAGAGGTCGAGAGTTCGGTGCAAGGGCTGACTGGAGCTTCACCATTGGAAGCCCATGGTCCCCCCGGGAGGAGCCCCTAGGGACCCGGGCCGCTGGAACTTAGGCGGGCCCTTGGAGACAACAGTCAAGAAAGAGTCCGAGGTCAAGTGCCAGAGGGTCATCGCTTACCATTCCGAGGTCACACACCGAGGGGTCACCACTTGCCAGTCCAAAGTCACATACCAGAGAATCACCGCTTGCCAATCCAAAGTCAATACCAGGAATCACCGCTAGCTGATCTGAAGTCAGGAACCAGGAACTCCAAGACAAGACACGAAGAATGATCCAAAGCACAGGAAGACTCACTGAAGCAAGCAGACCTGACGAAGGACATTGCCAAGTCGAGGAATGAGCAGAGGAAGTCTCCTTTTATACTTCCTCTGCTCCAGCTCATAGGGAACAGCTGAACCTGGTTAAAGGGATCATGTCCCTTTAAAGCTAATGAGGAGGTGCGGCCTCATGCCTAAAGATGGCGGTGGCCATCTTGGATTTCCTCCGCGGAGGAAATGCAGCCGGACGCCGCGAGGGAGGAGCGGGGACGGCTCCCCACCCGGCGGCCAGGGCGGGAGCCCACGCCGAAGCGGCAGGCATCGGGTCAGGGGTTTCCCCCAGAGTTCCCGTGGCGGGTCGCCATCGCAGGGTAGGTAGGGGGCCGCACTCGTGGCCTTACACGAGCGCGGAACACAACAAGAGCCATGACTGACAAGAAGAAATTCAAACAATACCTGAAAACATGACTGTTCCAAAATGCATACAACTCAACACAAACTGATTGAATGATTACTTTCTCATCCTGTCTTCCCATTTTCACCCATTTTCACCCTTAAACATCCTTCTCTCCCCCTAATATCCTCTCAAGCTACCACCTGAATACTCTACCCATTGCCCGGTAACTAATAATGGTGTATGTTATTTATGTACTCAGAATTCTCTAATACGTATGTATGTTAATGTCATGAACCATGATGAACTAGTGATTTTCACTTGCAACGAATGTATACAAGATCTCTAAATAAATAAAAATAAATAAACCCTGTGGGACCTACCTGAGGCCTCCACAGAGCTTCCAAAATGTTTTCCTGAGGCTCCCTGGGGCTTCTTTGAAGCTTAACAGGGTCTCCAAAGACCTGCCAGGGCATCTCTTTAGCTTTTCTTGGGCTACCCTAAGGCCACCCCCCACAAAATAGCTATCAGTGCCTGGGACCTCTCCAGGACCCTGTAATCCCTTCCAAAAATGTTGCTATGGCTTTAACCCTCCTCGGAGCTCTCCAACCTTCCCTCAAGAAATTTGTCTGACTCCTTCTGAAAAAGATGCCAGGGCCAGTGACCACCCTGTCCCCATTTACTTATTCCTAGGGGTCCTGGTTAGTGAAAGGGTCAGGAAGGATGCCCACTTGCTTACTGTCCCTCGGACATTGCTTTAAAAATGGCACAAGCCAGCCCGGAGACTAGTGCCATTTTTACTTCACTATGGTGCCAGTCTCAGAGCTAGCCTGTGTCATTTTCAAGCGATGGCCAAGGTACAGGAGGTGAGTGGGCATCCCTCCAGCACTTCTTTGGAAGAGTAAGTGGGGTGTTCCCAAGAACCGACAACATTTTATTGGAGGACCAGTAGGCAGTTTGGAGTGGCTTGGGGAGGCCCCATTTTGGTATGTTTTGTTTGTTTTGGGGGGTTGATCCAAACCAAAACAAACAATAAATGAAGCAAAATTCCCACATCCTTACCATCTGACTCACTTTTCTTTGCATTCTCATTTTTATTTGCATCTGGCTGATATTTTTATTCTCCAAGTAATGAACAATCAAGTGAAGATTTTTTTTTTTTTTTTTTTAACAGGTCAAGGTCATCATTTCCTCCCAGACATCATCCCACTTAGTGCTGGTTCACACACTCTCTAACACTGATGTTTCTCTTCAATACACTTGAGGAATGAGAAATGCCATATGTCTTCAGTGGTGTATGTGATGGGGAAATCGTACTAAGGGCATGGTGAAAATTAATCAGGCACTCATAAGATCATATTTTGTGCACATTCTTCAACAAATTGGATGTTTCCATGAATCTTTGGCAAGGAGGCACAAATAGCCTTAACAGGGACGGTAACTTTCAAACTGGCAAACGGGCACACATATGCGTGCGTGCGTGCATGAGGTCATGCTTCAGCTGTATGCACGTGTGCGCCAAATTTTAAATGGACAAGCGCTCGTGCACTCAAATTCTGCTTCTTATGTGTACGTCGGGGGGTTTTAAAAGTGTCGCGCGCCAACACCATTGCCAGTTAAACCAGTTCATCCCCAGTTCACCTAATTAAGGGGTATGACCTCCAAACCCCCCCAAGTTTAGTAGCCTTTACTCCCCCCAGTTAGTCCCGAGCCTTAAAACCCTGAAGATCTGCCCATTTTTCTTTATTTTACAAACACCTCCTCCATAGCAGAAGTAAACCTACGTGGCAGGGGATCTGAGCATAACCCCAGATGCGTAAATATTTACAAGCACATCTCTGGTTTATGCTCCGAAACACTCATGGGCCACCCAGTCCAGGCCAGTTCCCCACCCCTTTTTGAAAACTTTGGAGTTGTGCGAGCTACAGAAGATACTCAGGTATCCAGGCGGCTTTTAAAATTCGCTTGGCATGTGCGAGCCTGACTTATTCTGCGACCCCTAATTAATGCGTGTGCCGGGCTTTTAAAATTCACCTTTAAGTGCAGGAAATTTAAGCAGCCCTCAGGTCAGTGCCAAATTGATGTCACTTTGGCACAGACCTGAGAGCCATCATCACCATTTTTAAAGCACAGATCATGAGGGTAGGAGCGAGTAAGTATTGCTCCTGCCTTTGGACTCGTGGATCTCATGGATGGGTTAAGTGTGGGTGAGGCAGGGGAGGTTACTCACCTTGGCAATTTTTTAAGGTGTGGGAGTGTAGGTCAGAGGGGCCCAGGGAGGACCCAACTTGGCTCAAACCCCAAATTTGTCTTTATTGGGTGGAAGGGGTGATCAGAGGGACCCAGTGGGACCCAGATGGGCTTAGCTCAGCTCAGCCAGGTAGGCCTGAGTCATGAGGTTGTCTTTGTGGGGCAGGAAGAAAGTTGGAATGCCTCAGGGAGGCCATTTTAATTTTTTTACCAAAACCAAAAATATTCAAAAATTGTTGGCTATTTTTTTGTGCAAGATGTTTGGTTCATTCTATTCAGAACTAATAAAAAATGGTCTTTTTTAGTTCAAATATGCAATCTGTTAAAAATGAATGCATGTTCCTACTATGGATACCACTCCTTTGGAGCTTATTCTATGTTTTCTTCAATTCAAATGTCCTTGTCTTCATCATCTCCACTGAGAGGCTGTTCCATGCATCCACCACCTCTCTGTAAAGAAATATTTCCTGAGACTACTTCAGAGTTTACCCTCTAACCATATGACCTTCTAAGTCCCAGTCACTATCAATCCATGACACTGATCTGATCACCATGAGAAAATGTGTAGCTTGCCGTGCAGACCAGGCTACAAACCTCCTGGGTTTGCAGCCTGTCAGATAATGGCTAAATGAAAGCCTAGCTTTCCACTAGGACTTCTAGTGCAGGTGAAATCACCGAGGGCCAGGGTAGGGGGAAGGCAATGGAAGGTGAAATGACTTATCCAAAGTCACAAGGAATGGCAATAGGATATGAACTCTGGCTTCCCTTGTTTGTAGCCCACTGCTCTAACCACTCAGATTTTGGGCCTGTTATTTTTTTGTTCTCAAGTCTTCAGCATCTGCACTAGGGGGCACTGGAGAAATGTTTAATGGGGCGGGATGGCCTTTAGCTACCCCACCTCCTGGGTCTAGAAATAGGACTTCTTCATTCCCTATTGCCTGCCTCCCACCCTTCTCCAGGATCTGCCCCCTGGGGGTGTGAGAGGTTGGTGAATGGTGGGAGTCTGTGTGTGTGTGACACACTCTCTCTTAGGGCTGATACAAAGGTATTAGATTCCCTAGACAAACCTTACAACCTTTCATTCCCCCTTCCCTCCCCTTCTCTTCCCTTCCCTCCCCTCAAAATTAAAACATACATTTTTTTTCCATTTTAAAATTTAGTAACTTCCCCAAACTAAAAAGGCAGATATAGTTGCGATGGAGAAGGTACAGAGAAGGGCAACCAAAATGATAAATGGGATGGAACAGCTCCCCTATGAGGAAAAGCTGAAGAGGTTAGGGCTGTTCAGCCTGGAGAAGAGACGGCTGAGGGGGGATATGATAGAGGTCTTTAAGATCATGAGAGGTCTTGAACGAGTAGATGTGACTCGGTTATTTACACTTTCGAATAATAGAAGGACTAGGGGGCATTCCATGAAGTTAGCAAGTAACACATTTAAGACTAATCAGAGAAAATTCTTTTTCACTCAACGCACAATAAAGCTCTGGAATTTGTTGCCAGAGAAGGTAGTTAGTGCAGTTAGTGTAGCTGGGTTCAAAAAAGGTTTGGATAGGTTCTTGGAGGAGAAGTCCATTAATGGCTATTAATCAATTATACTTAGGGAATAGCCACTGCTATTAATTGCATCAGTAGCATGGGTTCTTCTTAGTGTTTGGGTAATTGCCAGGTTCTTGTGGCCTGGTTTTTGGCCTCTGTTGGAAACAGGATGCTGGGTTTGATGGACCCTTGGTCTGTCCCAGCATGGCAATTTCTTATGTTCTTATGTTCTTATTGCATATGGAAAATAGACATTCAAAGTACAATATTGTAAAGTAAAAATATCACTTACAGCAACATGTATAATATATAGGCATTCACTGTAAAAAAAAACCCCACACTTTCAATAATAATAGTTTAATAGACTTAATAAACTACCTTTTCTCATAGTAATCAAGGCGGTTTACTGGATCCCATATGGCATTAGGCCTATGGTAAAGTGTGCTAGGTGTGGACGTGGCCCACAGAAAGCCAGGAATAAACTGAACTACATTTCCATTATAGTAAGCCTTCCATATCATAATTGCCAGCTCTCAACCTATGAAAAAGCCATACTGCAAATATTACATCAGGCCCTACAGCAATACACCTTCTATTAAGAAAACAGATTAAAGCCAGGTTGTAAATCCCTACACAGAAACAACATGCTAGCAGAATAACTAAACCCTCAGTCACACAGTGCTGAGGTGCCAAACAGAAAACCCTGCAAAAAAGCAAGAAATGCATACTGTAATGTGTCTTAGGCATGGGCATGACCCACAGGGAACCACGAGAAAAACAAATTTCTATATAAAAATAGCACTAACTGTCAGCACTCAAACAGCAACAACCCTGCCTATGAAAGTTAATACTACAAATATTACACCAGGCCTAAAAAAGTAATACACCCCCTATTAGGAAAACAGAACAAGCCAAGCTGCTATAGATCCCTACGTAGAAACTACACACTAATGGAATAACTCACTTCAGTCACACATGCAAAACACGTTAGATTCTCACATACAGAATAAAGAGGCAATACAGTATAAATAGAAATGTACAGACAAAAACTGAACTGGAAACTGCAACAAGCCAAATTCTGTATGCACTGCGACAATGTAAAAAACAGAAACATTACCATTCTTCATAAAACAAAATTAGTAAAACCATACCAATAAAAATAATAATTCAAAACAATTAATGAATAGAATAACAATCAATAATTAAAAACTCATATAAACATCTTCCAAACATCAATAAAATATTTCAAAACAGACACATCAAATAACACACAACAATTAAATTAGGATTTAAAAAATTTCCCCAATATCCATACCTTGAAACTTTTCATTTCCAGATGCCCTGAAATTGTCATGGAATAGCAGGCAGAGAGTAACAGGGTAGTTGTGCACACACATGCTCCGAACACATAAGCACACATGCTCTTTCTCTCTCCCACACACATGCAAACATGTTCTCTCTCTCCCACATATATGCTCTCTCACTCTCCCCTACACTTGCACACATGCTTTCACTGTCCCACTCATAAGTACACATATTCTCTCACTCTCCCACACACAAACACACACTCTCTCTCATTCTTCCACACATATGCTCACTCTCGCTCATTTCCTCCTTGACCTAGAAGGCAGCAGCAATCTCCTTCAGCCCCCATGGCCAAGGGAATGACTTCCGGCAATAGGGCCATGCCAGCATTGGACTACTTCCGGCAGAGTTGCTCCTCGTTCTTTGAAGCAGCGTGGCCCTGCCAAAATTGTCAGCATAGTAAGCGGTGCCTTAGTAAATGGAAAAGCAGGGCGACCCTGCCAGAATCAGCAGGGTTGCCAGCAGGGCTGCGCTGCTTTTCCATTTACTTAGGCCGTGCTTACCACACCGTCATTTTTGACCGGGCAATGCTGCTTTTCTCTTCCATTTCTTCAGCCGCTGCCAGCTTGGGCTCCAGTAGTGGTGGTTCGCAGCACCTCTTTTATTCTTCAGCCACCATTGGCCAGGATCGGCTCTGCTGTGGTCCTTGCAGGCCTCTCTTCTGGCCCTGCACAGTTGTCTTCCAGCCATGGCAGGATGGCTCTGCTGCGGCCCTGCATGTTTCTCTTCAGGCCTCAGTGCTAGCAGCCCCTCTTCTTCTCTTCCTCCGGGAAGTAAAAAAAAAAAAAAAAGCATAATAAAGTCAGGGTGAGGCGGCTGTGGCAAGAAGGTTTCAGGGGCAATTTTGCTGCCTCAAAATCTTGCCGCTTGAAGCAGCCGCCTCACCCTGCCTCATTATAGAACCGCCCCTGGGCTGTAATGTGGAGCAAGCAGAGTCTCTCTTACCTTGCCCACCCCAGGAGAGGGACTTCCCTGTAATCTCTTCCCAGGCCAAGAACCAGGGGTCTTGCAAGGAAGTCCAAAAACTCAGCAAAAATCCCAGGAACTGAAAATTGGAGACAACCCAGGTAGACAGGTTGTGTAACAGAAAGGGTAATTCTCCCTCCTTTCCTGGATCACAGACTGTGAGGTCTGGTCCTTGGAGTAGGCTAAACTACAAACAATAAAAAGCTTCTCCTACCTTTAAACTCCAAAGCAGAATACTAGCACTTTCACACAGATCTATGCTGCAATCTGCTTTTAAATAGCAAGGGGGGGGGGGGGGGGGCAAGGCTGAACACTCCAGCAGCCTCTGTGGATTTGCTGTTTTGAAAATGGTGCACATCTCCCTCTACTGCCCGGATCCTACTCCTAGCTCAAAGGGTAGGATCTAGAGCAGGGCTTCCCAAACTGACTTGGGGACCCCACAGCCAGTCGGGTTTTCAGGATATCCATCATGAATATGCATGAGATGCAAGTGTATACCATGGAGACTCAGTATATGCAAATTGATCTCATGTATATTCAGTGTAGATATCCTGAAAACCCAACTGGCTGTGGGGTCCCCAGGACAGGTTTGGGAAGCCCTGATCTAGAGATATAAAGCGGTGATCTCAAAGGGTTGTCACCTACACAGTAACGTCATAGTGAATACTTCTTCCATCAAGTTTCTGAGACAGTAGCAGATAAATCCAAAAATGCTGCTCAATCAAGCATAATTCCGGGTGAAGCTCAGAAAATGCAAGGTTCATTTCAGGGATAATTATGTAACCGTCTCTTTTTAGTCAGTAAGGAGGTCCAGACAACTGATCCGTAAAGATAGACTTTTATTGCCAGCAAGATGCAGCTAAGACAAAGGCTCAGTACAACTGCATGCCCCTCCCCTCCAGGAGCAGACTCTTATGCACTTTACAGTTCTTATCTTTTACACATGCGTTCTAAGCATTGCTGAGCAAGCATATTCCGGCTGAAGGGGCTACTGACCCCCTCCCTAGACACCCTGGAACTTTCGTGAAACTTCTCCCATGTTCTGCAGGAGAGGCTGCTGGGACTTGCAGTTCTGGAAAGGAATTCGCGAGTCTGCAGTAATACAGCCCATCACATAATACATCCATTGTTCTAATCTAGGTTACAGCAGTGAAAGCTTATCAGAGAATAAGAACAGCGAAGCCAAAAAATGAAAATGTGCAATGTGCTGACAGAGAGTTTCTCAATGTCCTAATTACAGCTGTATTGCAGACTGTAAGTAAACCCGTCATGAAGCAGGGAATTCTGGTACATGAAGTCCTTTGTCAGGTTGAAGCGTTCAGACCCCTTCATTCCCCCCTTTGATACTTATCATTATTTATGAAAAGTATCACACCATCACAACGCAACTGTGGAGCTGAAAGAAACAGAAACAAGGAAAATTAGCAATTTGAGTTCTCAGGGGGCCCTAATTTCCCAAACAGTCCGATGGTTTCTTCACGGGTTTGAGACGGATGGGCCCTAATGGCTCCACCCCCCTTTGTAGCCCGAACTTGTCATGTATGGGAAGATGGCCCAGGATAAAACATGAGGATGGTTAAACAGGTTCTATAGGCTCAGAGGAATACATGTACAGTGACAGAAGCTGCGTGGCGGTTTTGCGTTCAGCAATGTCCTTCATCACCCGACGAAGGCGGTTTGAGCAAGAAAGGAATAATTCAGGGTCCTAAAAAACAAAACAGAATTAAACTGGCTGGGATAACAAACAAGCTCTTAAATCCACCGATCATGGAAAACCAACCACGGAATCCATTGGTCCAGTCCCAAGCACTATTCCATTGCTGGACAGGGACGTGTGCCATTTTGACCATGCGATCAGTGATGTCTTGGATAACCTTGTTTTGGTCATCTACCTGTAAACAACAATTGGAGAGGTTAAATGTTCCACAAACCCTCCTTCCTGGGCCAGAGGATAATCTAAAACCAATCTATTCTGGTACACTGCAGTCATAATTTTGGTATTTTGTTTTGCCCAGAGTTTAAGAGCGAAAGCAGTCGTTGGTGATGAGCTCCAGGACTGCCTGAAGCCTGATGATTCGATGCAATTAATACTGCTTGGAAGGGTTCCCGAGTTGCCCCTTTTTGCTGCTTCATCTGCTCTCTGATTTACTTGACAATAGGGTTTGATTTCCTGGTGTGTGCTTTGCAATGCATTACAGCCACCTTGCGAGGAAGCCAAACTGCGTCTAGTAATTCACGTACTTCTGATGCATTGTTCAATTGTTTTCCCTCTATAATGCTCCATGCACTTGAATTGTAAGGAAGGCATATTTAGAGTCTGTATAGATATTTACAGTTTTCCTTCTGCCAACTGCAGAGCTCGAGTAAGGGCAATTAGTTCAGCTTTTTGTGCAGACGTTCCTGGGGGAAGAGGTTGAGCCTCAATGATTTCATCTTCGGATACAACAGCATATCCAGCAGAACTATCCAGCAGAACGTATCTCATGAATGATTTGGCTGCTCCCATCAGTGAATAAAGTCCAAGCTCCTTGCCAGGGTTGATCCCTCAGGTCTGGTCTACTGGAATGTATTGTCGTCATGACTTCTTCACAATCATGGGCAACTGGTTCAGGTGCCGGCATAAGAGTGGCCGGGTTCAAGTTTTTGCTGTCTTGTATTTGAATTTCAGGAGTTTCACATAACAGAGCTTGATACTTTACAAGACGTGAATTAGTCATCCATTTTGGCCCATGAGTTTCTAGTAGTCCTTGGATAGTATGAGGAGTTGTTACGTTCAAGGTTTGTCCAAAAGTTAATTTGACTGCTTCTGGAATTAGTAAGCATGCAGCCGCAATGCTTCGAAGACAACCTGGCCATCCTTTTGCAACATTGTCCATTCCTTTTGACAGATATGCAACAGGTCGTTCCTATGATTCTAGAGTTTGAGTCAATACCCCAATGGCCATTCCTTTCTTTTCATCGACGAATAGATGGAATGGTTTCATCACATCTGGCAATCCTAAGGCAGGTGGTTCAATTAAGGCTTCTTTTAGTTGACGTAAGCTTGCCAGTTCGTTTCCTTCCCATTGGAAGGGTTGAGATTCTGCCTCTTTACCCCGCAGCTTGTCGTACAGGGGTTGGGCCATAACAGCATAGTTAGCAATCCACAGCCTACAGTATCCTGCAGCTCCAAGGAACACCCGGAGCTCTTTCTTGCAAGTGGGTACAGGTTGATCTCTTATAGAACTGGTGCGAGAAATCCCCAGACATCGGGTTCCTCCACGTATTTGGAAGCCTAAATACTCTACTTCCAATTCACAGATTTGCGCTTTCTTTTTACTTGCACGATACCCTTTTGAGTACAACGTCTTTAGCAGCTGAAGAGTGGATACCGCACATTCGAGGTACGTCTCTCGAAACAACAGAAGGTCATCCACGTATTGTATGACTGGCCCATACTTTACTTGATACATCTTTAAGTCTTTTGCCAGTTGCTCACCGAACAGCGTAGGTGAGTGCCTAAACCCTTGAGGCAACCGAGTCCATGTGTACTGCTGCTTTACTCCAGTATCTGCATCTTCCCATGTGAAAGCAAAAATCTTCTGACATTCCTCCGCCACCGGGACGGAGAAGAAGGCATCTTTGAGATCAATGACACTGTACCACTTTGATGCAGGAGAGACTTGGGCTAGGATTGAATATGGATTTGGCACAAGGGCTACTAGATCTTCTACTTGACTATTCACTTTTCTTAAGTCTTGTACTGGTCGATAGTCATTAGATCCAGGCTTCTTTACTGGCAACAAAGGGGTGTTCCAAGCAGATCGGATTCGCCGAAGAATGCCCAAATCATACAGTCTTTGCAGGTGTATCTGGATTCCTTGTCTGGCCATATATGGAATGGGGTATTGAGATTGATTAATCACCTGTGCATTCTGTTTCATCTCTATCCATATGGGGGTACCGTCGATAGCTATTCCTCCCGGGTTCTGCTCGAACCATACTTGGGGTACACTATCCATCAGTTGTCTTCGTTTTTGTTGAGGGGGGTGTTGTTTTCATATCGATGTTCGATGGTTCGTTCGACTATGGGAAGATGTAGTCTCCATTCTTCTTGGAGGGGGCAGATGAGTATCACTGGATGGTCCCCGAAGGAGGCTTTAACTTCCCCTGTTGGTTGAAATCTCAATGTGGTCTGAGGCTTACACAGCAGGTTCCATCCGATAAGGGATACCATGGTCCCGCCTACTTGTATAGTTCATTCTTTCTGCAGAGGGGCAGTGAGTACCTGACCTGAGGCACCCACTATAGAAACAGTCTCTTTCGTCGGGGGGGCCGATTGGTGCAGTCATGACAGATCGTTGGCCTCTGAGTCCAACAGGCCCCTGATTTTTGTTGTTACCTCGTGGATCTCCACCAGAGGGTCAGTGGGGATTCTTCCCTCCCGGTCTCTTCAGGCTGTATGCTCCTTGTCGCCTCCCCCGCCATCTGCCAGTGGGGGTTGTCCAATCTCCTTCCTCCTCGGCCCCTTTGTGTCGGTGCAGGTCCATTTTTGTCGTTAGTATTCACTGCAGGGCTCCCGTATTTCTTTTGCCATTCTTCACAGTCTCTCTTCCAATGGCCTTCATTTTTGCAGTACGCACACTGATTCTTTCCCAAAGGGGGGGTCTTGTTCCCCCTCCTCTTCGCGGTCTGCCATTGTCTTGGCTCCTTCCCGTCCGCGTGTCCTCGAGAGCGGCGGCTAACAGTCACTTTCTCCTTCATGTCTCTACTTGCTTCTCTCTTTTCTCTTCCACTTCTCTATTTCCACATACTTGGTCTGCTATAGCTTTTAACTGGCTGAGGCTCATGCCCTCAAAGCCTTCGGCCTTCTGCAGCTTCTTTCGGATGTCGGGTCTCTATTATTAAGTTCCTGGTTGCAGGGACGGGCCCTTTTCTTCTCTTCCTGATCCCTGTTCCCATACATCTCAAAATACGATGAAAAGATCACAGTCCATCTGGAAATTGAATAGGTGACCTGCGCCTGGAGGCAAATCAGTTCTGACGAGGCTGAGAAGCTGCAAAACATTGCTTCCTTCATACTTGTAAGTTTGGCATTGGGTTAATTCAATAAAGTCAACCTGGATCTGCAGGCAAGGATCCAGGGGAGGCGCTTTAGGTGTGCAGGAGTGATGATCAAACCCTTGGAAGCCTTGTATCAATTACATTGCAAACACTAAGAACATATGGTAATAGCCAGAGCCCAGCCCCCACCAGTGGTAAAAGAACATAATTGCAATATATATATATATATATATATATGTGTGTGTGTGGGCCACTACTTTATCATTTGGGCCGACTCATATTTGCTCTTGTTCCTAATCTTGCATAGTGGCCCCTTCTCTTGCCCACAACTTCCAATAATCCTTATCTTGCGCCTGCCACTGAATCAAAATTTTTAATATTAAGTCTTTGTTTTCTCCGTTTTTGTTTTTTTTTTTTTTACAAACGGCATCCTGTAATTCCCACAGTCAGCGCTGCACATGCTTGGCTGTCTTATCTTGCCAGTTCCTTAAAACAGGGAGTAGCTCTGCATATTTAACTACTGCTAGCCAAAGAAGCAACAAGAAAAACTTTAACAAAGAACCCATTCTTAATCATTTCTCTAAATTTCCCAGAGACAGCTTCAAAATAAACTGCGTCAGCAAAAGGGAGTTCATACTTTATCATGCGTTCCAATGTAACTTTTAAATAACAGATAATATATATGAGACAAGCATTGAAACGCACAGCCATATTGAATGCACTACGCACTGGCTCAACGTCTTTTTTTTTTTTTTCCTCTGGCTCGATTCCCTCCTCTCTCCTGTAATTATCTCTGCCGTTAACCCTTAACTGCCATCAAGTTCTAAACTTCAACACCAGTAAATGCATTCTCCAGTAATCAAATCAGTATTTTAACTTAACACTGTACATTAATTTGTTGTATAGTAGTCTTGTGCAGCATCTGTAAACCAAAATCTCTTCTTATTAGGGTTTAAAACAATTAAAAACAAAGAATCCCTGGTACATGTGCTTGCAATTCACAGATAGCAGTTACATACATTACAATCCTTAATTAATAATGGGGACTTCCAGTTCCCCATTTTGTGCGCCTGAGCCACCATTACGAGGACAGCTCCCTCCACTAACTTCTTTGCCCACGACGGAGGATTCTCAATGACTGCAATCCAAGCAGTTATGTACGGTATATCCTCAGGGCAACCCGGATTCCCTTCTTCACTAACTATTTTCTGGACCCTCGTGGCCGTTTGGAAATCGAAAGTTCCTACCGGAGGCCAATTTACACACAAACTGGGCCACCTATGGGTACATCGTTGAATCATTCCGGGTTTAGTACATTTATGTCTATCGAACACTTCCCTATAGTGTTCCGTCATGACTTTTAATGGAGTCGAACCGCCCCCTCCCATCAGGATAGAATTCACAGACAAAGGAGGGAAGGGAAGACGGATAGGTAAGGGGTCCGTACCCGTCAGACACAAAAGGGTCACAATCGCCCCGACTAGGACGCGGTCAGCCCGGCCTAGAACTGCGAGGCCATTCACTCTCTTTCACTCAACAAGAAACCTATTCCCACTATCGTACGCGTTACTTCTTTTTCCTCTTTTTATGCGCGTGGCTTTCGGAATGCAATTCCTACCAAACCACCGCTTGGGGTGTGATCAAAGCCCCCTCGGTCCCCTCACGGATGGACCGGTTATTTGCTACTCTTTTAGCTATTCTTCACTTTTCCCATCATTCCCATAATACTCGCCTGCAGGGTTCTTCCGAACGTCATGAAAGCCTTCTTCCCGGATCACCAGCCCAAAGGTCTCAGAGGATCTCCGTGGAATGACCCCCTCAGATACCTGATCACTGAACTCAGCGGTGGCCACTCACCAGGCAAGTCTGGGGGATCACTCCTCTTTTTAGTCAGTAAGGAGGTCCAGACAACTGATCCGTAAAGATAGACTTTTATTGCCAGCAAGATGCAGCTAAGACAAAGGCTCAGTACAACTGCATGCCCCTCCCCTCCAGGAGCAGACTCTTATGCACTTTACAGTTCTTATCTTTTACACATGCGTTCTAAGCATTGCTGAGCAAGCATATTCCGGCTGAAGGGGCTACTGACCCCCTCCCTAGACACCCTGGAACTTTCGTGAAACTTCTCCCATGTTCTGCAGGAGAGGCTGCTGGGACTTGCAGTTCTGGAAAGGAATTCGCGAGTCTGCAGTAATACAGCCCATCACATAATACATCCATTGTTCTAATCTAGGTTACAGCAGTGAAAGCTTATCAGAGAATAAGAACAGCGAAGCCAAAAAATGAAAATGTGCAATGTGCTGACAGAGAGTTTCTCAATGTCCTAATTACAGCTGTATTGCAGACTGTAAGTAAACCCGTCATGAAGCAGGGAATTCTGGTACATGAAGTCCTTTGTCAGGTTGAAGCGTTCAGACCCCTTCAATTACAGCAGTGTGGCCTAAAATCCATACCACCATGAGCTGATAGATCCTCTCTCCCTCTAACTTCTTAGAAATCCTAGAAATTTTAAGTTTCCAGATTTAGGGATCTGAATCCATTCATTTCCAGAGCACAGATATTACTCATAGTTTTCATCAGGATGATACATACAGTGACTCCCAGACAGGAGAAGATATCCCTTGATGTACCACATGATCCTCTTAAGGACATAGACACTGGCTCACCCTAGGAATAAGTTGTGGTGCTGGAATTTTCCATAAGGCTACAGGAGCTGGTACAGAGATATATTGTTTTGTGGGATACTTTGTGCTGTGCTATTGCAGGAGTTAGAGCTCAGACCTCAAGGAGACTTTAACACACAGATTTGGCAAGGGCGTAAAGAAACATATTCATCCCAGGACTCAGCCAGACGGGGACCTGCTTTTTTTAAGGATCTCCTACCTTAATGGAGCACCTGGTTCTACTGCAAAGAAGTTACATAAGCATAGTTTGAAAAAAAAATGTAAACAAGCTGTCGATAATTTAAAAAATCCTGATTTAGTGCAGTTTACTTTGCAGGTTGCTTCTGAAATCAGCTTCAATTTATGAGAGCTGCAATGTATATTCCTTTTATGTGACATGCTGTGACAGACATCCCATCAGAACATTGTGCTATTAGTGGCAAGTTTGCAACCCCCAATATTTGTAAGATTTGCTTAATGCTCTGAATAATCAACAAATCCTAAAAGTCATCCATGTAGTTCCAGGCTTTCTGAGTATCTCAGACATCCTGTCATTTCTTCTTCTTGGAATCTGCGTGCTTCATCAATAAGAGCAGTATAAAAACATTCTCCTGCACTTTTTGAATAATATTAGTTTTTTCACAAACAGCAGAAAGTTGTAACAGCTTATTTAAAGCAGTGGGGCTTAGAAGATTGGCAGAACCCTCATTTTTCTTGCAAATGTTTCATCATGCCTCAAAAATAAATTGCTCAATTCCAGAAAGTTTCCACAGTTTGCTATTTCTTCTGTCTCATGCACCCTCACAATGCAATTCCTTGTTTGAACGAGTAAAGCAGTAAATTGATTTTTTTCACCATACTCTCTCTGTACTTATGTACCTCTCCATCTTGTAAGAATTTGACAGCTCTGCCACTATTGAGCCCACTTCTTTTCACCGAATAAATAAGAACACTGCTTATGTATACCAGCAATGTCTACATGTTTCCTAAGCTTTTTCTTTCATTTGATTTCATTAATTGCATTCAACATATAGCTTGTGGTCTGAAACAACCAAGCAGTAAACAAATAAAAAGAACATACTTGGGGATTATTTATCATGCTGTGGTATTTCTTCCTTAGGGGAAGATAATTGCAGGATTCACACAGTTATGAAAATGAGTATCACAGCTTTGTCAATCCCACTGTAAATCACCATGAAAAACAATACTGCAGCTTAGATGGACCAAACAAAGACAGCAAGTTGGTAACCCCACTACCCAAGGCTGCCATCATTTAAAGGGCCTGAGCGACCAGAAAAATCTCCACCCTAAGTATTCCAAAAAAGCTCCAGGGGTCTGGAGATAACCTCGACCCACATTCCTGCTGCCCCTTGAGGTGATGAAAGCAAAAAAAAAAGAAAAAGTTTTAAAAATGAGCTTTGCCAGGGTGCTGGCCCCCACTTCCTCCCACCCAAACCTCTCCCTTTTTGTGAAGTCCCCGAATCTTGAATTTCTCCACCCTAGTCCACCTCAGCCTCAGCCAGCTGATGTTATACCTTTGCCCCTTCACAGGGACCACCAGGGCTAGCTTAAAAAATAATGGTGTGTTGGGGGTGATGGGCTAGGATGGGGGCAGTTTATAGATCTCTGTGTCGGTGATCCTAAAGTAACTTAAAGGACTACAACAAGGTTGTTCACATGCTGTGAGATGACCCAATTACATTAAAGGGCAAGATGAATGTATAACACCCCAAGCCCAATTAATTTGTAGGACTATTCCTGGGTCCAGGATGACCAGGCAGGAGCCCCACCTCCACCCTCTCCGAACAACTTCATCAGTCATTTTGTACTTAGTAGGAATGAGCAAAGGCAATAATTTTGTATCAATTTGTTTATTCATTTTATAGGTCACAATCATTCATTTGGTTCATTTCAGATGGGGAAAAAAAAGTTTATTCATTCTATTTCTTCATTCATTTTCCATTAAAGTAAATGGGAGAATCAATCTAATTTTGGGCTGACAAATTAGGGTTTTCTAATCATTTCAAAACTTGTGGGTAGACATCATCAGAAGGTTGAGAAGCACACTAACATATCAAGACTGTGTCAATGTGACACCAAAATTGGCATGAATAAGCAAGTCACCATAAAGGGGCAAAAGATCCCATCAGCAGGAGAAGTTCTACAAGGCACTGCAAGAGGACCAAACTAGCAGCAAGATTGGCCAACATACCGCAAGGATCCAGGGAATTCCTAACACAGTTCTTCTGAATCAGTATTTGTAAATACTACCTCCTTTGATGAGAAGTAGTACTCATGGAGGAGTATCGTGTTAGACTTTGTGGACCCTCTACCACAGGTGGATGAACCCACCGAGGGACTGTCAGGAACTTCACTTTCACCAACCATGGTTGAGCCCTTTGGTTATTATGACTGGCAGGACTTAGGTGTGTCCCTAGGTTTGAGGCAGGCAGCAGACAGCAGATCCAGTTGGCAGGTGAATGTTCAGGGCAGGTGGCAGGCAGCAGATCCAGAGAGAGACCAGGATCAGAACCAGAACTAACAGCAGGGCAAGAACAGAGACACCCAAGGGCACAAAGACCAAACAGAAACACAAGGCACAGGCAGGGAGAAAGACTGGAGGAGCAAGGCAAAAGATAAACCAGCACAGCAGATCACCGGAGCAACAGAGTCTGAGTAGGAACTCAGAGAGCCTGTTGCTGAGGCAAGGAGCAGTGGGAGGAGGCCATTAAAGAATTGCTGCTGATCACATCAACTTCTCGTGGCTTCCAGTGGGCCGCACATAAAGTGAGAGTCTGTGGCGTGCCCATGCTTAGTGCATAGTTTGGAAAGGAGCTGCCACCGCTATGTTAGAGTTCTCTCCTCCAGAGGGGAGGAGTTAGCAATCTGTAATGAATCAGCTCCCTTGGTGGGAAGAGTTAGTAATCTGTAGGGATGTGCAGAGCAAAAGTTTATGTCCATATGTCCATATGTCCAAAGGGGGTCCCATTTGCGGTCAATATGCACATAAACAGAATTCAATGAGTTGGGTATATGTCCATATGTGCAAATAAAACTTTAAACCCCTCACCCTCCTTAACCCCCCCCCCCCCCGACTTACCACAACTCCCTGGTGGTCCCAGCGGGGTCAGGACGCCATTTCTGACCAACTTTGCAAGGAGCACGTGACGTCGGCGTCACGTCGGAGTGACGCGGCGTCACGTGATTCCCCGCGGGGTCGCTTCCGGGATCCTCGTTCGGCCCAAAAGGAACTTTTGGCCAGCTTGGGGGGGCCTCCTGACCCCCCCAAGCTGGCCAAAAGTTCCTTTTGGGCCGAACGGGCTGTTCCGGCGCGACCCCGCGGGGAATCACGTGACGCAGCGTCACTCGACGTGGCGCCGACATCACGTGATTCCCCGCGGGGTCGCGCCGGAACAGCCCGTTCGGCCCAAAAGGAACTTTTGGCCAGCTTGGGGGGGTCAGGAGGCCCCCCCAAGCTGGCCAAAAGTTCCTTTTGGGCCGAACGAGGATCCCGGAAGCGACCCCGCGGGGAATCACGTGACGTCGGCGCCACGTCGAGTGACGCGGCGTCACGTGATTCCCCGCGGGGTCACGCCGGAACAGCCCGTTCGGCCCAAAAGGAACTTTTGGCCAGCTTGGGGGGGCCTCCTGACCCCCCCAAGCTGGCCAAAAGTTCCTTTTGGGCCGAATGAGGATCCCGGAAGCGACCCCGCGGGGAATCACGTGACGCCGCGTCACTCGACGTGGCGCCGACGTCACGTGCTCCTCGCAGAGGATTGCAGAAATGGCGTCCTCACTCCTCGCTAGTTCACCAGGGAGTTGGGGTAAGTCTTTGGGGGGGGATTAAGGAAGGTGAGGGGTTTAACTTTTAATTTTGGATCAACAATCGCGATTTCCAACATATCCAACATAGCTATGTTGGATATGTTGGAAATCCGATCGTTTATGTCTCATCACTTTTTTAAGTAAAAAAAAAAATATGCGTAGCGTTTTTCATATGCGGTCAATACGAATGCACACCCCTAGTAATCTGTAATGCTCTTCTCCATGAGAGGGAGGAGTTAGTAATCTGATATGCTCAGTTCCTGTAAAGGGAGTAGATAACAATCTGTTATGAACTGTTGCTGAAGATCCCTGATGGAAGGAGTAGCAATCTTTACCAGCGGAGTGCTTGGAGAGGGCACTCAGCTGTAGAGGAAGGTAGATAGGTGAATCCTTGGGCCGATGGCAGATGACAGTGCCCCCAGGAGGATATCCTGAGAGGGACCACCGGCTAGGCTGGGTTATGGAGACAGACACAGATAGTTCTTTTATTAGACAGGTTAGTAGAACCACCAGGTACTGGAACAGCGATCCCAGGGTGGCTGAGCTGTAGAGAGACTATAGATAGTGAGTAGACAGGGTATGCTGTGTTCATACCCAGAACTAGATAACCAATCTCACAAAAGGTCTTAAAGAGGCTCAGTAGCTGGAAAGGGTTAGGCACTCGAGGAGCGAGTACCTGGTTCCAGGAAAAGCTCTAAGAGAGCGATGGTAACTTGCAAATGTCTGTATCTGCGATAGCTTCCAGGCAGTAGAGAATCTTCAGAGTATTCAGGAACATGGGCCCTTGAGGAGCGAGTACCGGTTCCTATCTGCAATCTGAAATAAAGAAAAGAGAGCGAGGCCCCTGAGGAGCAGGTACCCCTGGTAAGTCTGAGGAGGCAGAGTAGCTTGGACGAATCCGTAGCGAGTCCGTATTCTAGTCCTTGTCCGAGTTCATGTCCTTGCTAACTTGATTAGTTAGCGAATACTGAGACCTTTTATATTGGAAGCGGATGATGTCAGCTCAGGGGGATGCCCCTGAGGTTCGTGCCCTTGCTGGTACATTATTCGGAGTGCGCACGCGCGCCCTACGTCATCAGGCAACATGGAGGATCCGCAGCGTTGAGCCGGCCCGGGGACGCTGGAGGGAGATGGCATGGAGACACCGAGGCTGTAGCCGTTCATCAGATCCGGAGGGAGTCGCCATAGAGGTAGAGAGGACAGAGTGAGGGCGTCGAGCAGCGATGGACGCAACACGCTAATAGCAGTGGCATTTCTGAGTGGCAAGGGAGCAGTGGGGCCTGGTATGTCCATGGCAGGAGTGCATTCCAACAATACATTTCCCCGCAAGGTCCCCTTCCCTGTCTCCTGTGTCTAGGTTTTAGGGAAAAACCACAAATCGAATCCTCCGTGATGGATTATTTGTTGAAATATATAAGGCTTCTGATCCCAAAACCGGGTAAAGCAATTTAATTGATATTTAAATGGGTATTTCAAGAAAAAAAAAAAATTAAGACAAAGAGAGGAACGTTTCATATATCGTTGTCATAGATCCCCGCCAAGGGTAATATGACTATAATTATAATCATAAACGGACCCCCTCCGCCCAAAGTATTTTCTTGAGATAAAAGTGATAATACAGTGAAAACCTTTATAATGTGTTAATTAAAAATTCTTTCTTATTAATGATGGTGAAAAAATTTTCCTCCAACAACTGTGAAAAAATTGTGAATGTCCCGGCAAAGTTGTAATAATCCCAAAAGGGTATAAATAGATGATGTTAAATACTAATGATCAACCCCATAGGCATAGAAAAAAGTAAGTAAGGGCTTGAAAAAGCTCCTTCAACATCCCGACTTATCTGATGTTGTTGGTGGGTAACCGACGCAGCCACGTTTCAGGTCCGTCCAGGGACCTTTCATCAGGGGGTGAACAACGCGAGACATCATCAAAAGCCCCTCCAATGAGCCACAAGCCGGGAATTGGCTTGAGTATGGCCGAAACAGGAGGAAGAGAACAGCTAGGTGGTTATCTACCACCAGCTTTGAGAGACATTGACCCCCAGTACACCAGCGCTGGAACCTGAAAGGGACACTGAGACTGGCGCTGCAGGAAGGGGTGAGTCTGTGCAAGAATTAAAACCCTTTCTTGTAAAACCTGAGGTGATTACGATGGAAACCCTCTGGGAAGCTATGGCTGCCATTGAGGCAGCAGTAGTGAATTTATCTAAAGTTTGCATTGGAGTAAATCTACGATCGGTAGAAAACCTGAAGAGACTGGTTGTTCAGGAAGATAAAATACGTGAGATGGGAGAGAAAATCAAAATTGTTGAAACTGGATACCATCAAGTTTCTCAGCAAGAGACTATTCTGAGAAAAAAAGTTGAGAATATTGAAAATAACCAACGTAGTCTTAATTTGAGGGTTCTTAACTTCCCGGTTATCTCCCAGATTTCCCCAATTGATTTATTTAAAAAATATTTAACAGATATTTTGAATATGCCTACTGAATCTTTGCCTTTAATCTTAAAAGCTTATTTTTTGCCTCAAAAGAAACGGGAAGAAGGCCGGGAAGAGAGTGAACCACAGTTTCAAATGAACATCACAGACTTTTTAGAGTTAATGAGGACGTAATATCAACGAGGGCAACATTATTTGTTACTTTTGCATTTATAACGGAAAAAAGCTCAGTAATGAGATTGTTTTTTTGTAAAAAAGAGGTAAAATACTATGGGTATACAATTAGGATGTTTCCTGACATCACCCGGTTAACTCAGGAAAGAAGGAAAAAGTTTATTGAGATGAGGATAGAGTCATTGGCTATTTGTTCAAAATTTGTACTTAGATACCCTTGTAAGTGCGCTGTTAAATATCATGGATTAGTCTATGTCTTTTTTGAACCATCTCAACTCCGTTTCTTTTTAGATTCACACCCTAATGCAGCAATAACAGTCCAGGAGGCTTAAGTAGGCAGAACATAGCAGCCATATATTTTCTTTTTTCCTTTTCCTAATATTCGTATCGCTTAAGAATCTGTTTAAAATCCGCCCCCTTTAAATTCTTATTATGAAGATAGTATTCACAATTGTAAATGATAATTGATTTCAGTAGAAATTTCTGAGTTAACTTAGTATTGTGATACATCTGTTTTTCCATTCACAAATGTTATTTTGTGTTATTATGTTAAAACTCAATAAAAAGAAAATTAAAAAAAAAAAAAAAAAAGAAAAAGCTCCTTCAACATCCCGACTTATCTGATGTTGTTGGTGGGTAACCGACACAGTCGCGTTTCAGGTCCGTCCAGGGACCTTTCATCAGGGGTTTCGTCCTCCTTCAACGCTTAGTCGGTGGGTGTTGAATTATTGCCTGCATAGGTCTCATGCATGAGTCCGAATGACTCTATCCGGTTTTGACAACGCTAAGATTCACCAGATACATCTTTTTAAACTGGTGATAGGATAGCCGCGTAACCAATCCGTACAAAGCTGTGATGTCACAACATACAGATCTAAACAACCAATTGTGAGGAAACATTGTGCTTTCCATGCTCGCTGTGTTTTTTTGAAACCCAACACCTGGATTACAATATGGAATTCCAATCCAGTAATTCATTCAAGCCTTGTGGGGCTTGTGATTTTAGTGTAAAGATCCAAAAGGCCTCCCGCTTGTTTAGAAATTTAATCCAATCACCCCCACGGGGGGAGGTCAACACTTGATCGAGGATCGTCCATTTTAAATCTGTAAAAGCGTGGCGCTTTTGAACACAATATAGAATGATGGGAGCTGTCAAAGTCTCTGTGCTCAATTTAGATTTGTGCTCATTTAAGCGTATCCTAATTTTCCTGGTAGTTCTTCCAATATATATCTTTGGACAGGTACACATGATGGCATATACAACGAACTCTGGATCACACATGGTATGAGATTTTCAAACCACTTTATACCCAGTTAGGCTTGGGTCCAGGCTGAGGCTCTCTTGTCAGGACCCAGTTCTCAGATGAAAAAAGAAGAATGAAGACTTAAGAAGAGGACTCCTTGAGATTTGGACTCTAGGCCTGGACCTGACCCTAGGCTGAGGCCCAGGCATCAGGACCTGTGCTACATCTGGGCCCCGGCATCTGGCCTGGGTCTGGGCTAGGGCCCAGATGTTGGGAGCCAGCCTGGGCAACCAGCCTTTGGTCGGGCCTAGTCTGAGATCCATGTATCAGAACCCAGACTCTGGGCCAGGTCGTAGCACTGGGCCAAGGCCCAGGTGACTGGAGCCACCCTCCTAGATGGGTCCTGGCATCTGGCCTGGGTCTGGACTGAGGCCTATGTATCAAGAACTGGCTTTTGGGTTATGCCTTGATGTCGGACATGGGCCAGGGCCCAGACATTGAGACACAGCCTCTCGACCCAGCTATGGCACCAGGCCTGGGACCAGGCTCTGGCTTAGGCTGAGGCCCAGACATCATAACCCTGCCTTCTGGCTTGGCCCCAAGCCTGGACCTTGCTGAAGCCCTGGTGTCAGGACCTAGCCTCTAGGCTGTTCCTAGGTATTGGGCCTGGGTGTGGACTGAGGCCTAGGCATCAGGACTTGGCCTCTGGACCTTTCCCTGGTATTGGGCCTGGGCCCAGGACAAGGCACAGGTGGCAAGACCTGGCCTTTTAATTGAGGCCTTAGCATCTGGCCTGAGGTTGGGCATCAGAGCCTGGCCTCCAAGCTAGGTCTCCAAGCTAGGCCTTGGCCTAGATCGAGGCTCAGACATCAGGACCCAGCCTCCTAGCTGGACCCCAGAGTTGAGCCCGAATCTGGGCTCTGGTTTAGGGTGAGGGCCAGACATAGGGACCGGACATCAGGCCTGGGCTCTGGTGCCAGCCTGTGGCTGAGGCCCAGGAATCAGGACTCAGTCTCTGGACCGAGTTCTGGTCTAGGCCATGGATTTGCCAGTATCTGGCTTAGGCCCCAGCTTCAGGCCTAGGTTGAGTCAACTGAACCAGGCTTCTAAGCCTTGGCCTTGTGTAGAGCTTAGGCTGAATGTGGTCTCACTCTGGACCTAGACCTCATCAGCAGATCCCCACTGAATCGGGTAAGTGAGAACAGGGGGTATCCTGACCCGGCGTTTTTCTGGGTGGGAAGGATGGCTATGGAGACAGGAGGCCTTGGGAGGCCCTGTTTTCTTTATTTGTTTTAATATTTTCTTTAGATTTTTTAAACAAAAGAAATAAATTAAACATTATACTAAACAAAATTCATTGGGAAAAATCCTCCCAAAAACAAATTGAAAAATGAAACAAATATTTACCCCTGCACATCTGTACCAATTACCTTTAATGACTTTATGCCATCATGAAATTTTTGTTCAAACTCCCTTCCCTTGCTGTTCTCACTGACTGTTGGTCTCGTCTTATCTTTACATCATATCAAGGGGCAGAAGAAAAGGAAGTATAACACCCAATACCAGCACTATATGTTGGAACACACTTCTGCCGAGGTCTCACTAGGCCCAATGCTCCTTTGCTACTCAGGCATGCTACCGCTATTAGCGGCAGTGGCTCCTCTCCAACCCATGCACTAAGCAAGGGCCCGCCACAGACTCACACTTTACACATGGCCAACTGGACGCTGTGAGATGTTGACATCAGCAGTGGCTCTTTAATGACCGCTCCTCCCTCTTCTCCTTACCCCTGGGTTTCCTTGTTCTTGCACTGCTGTCAGTTCTAGTTCTGACCCTGGTCTCCCTCTGTATCTGTTATCTGCTGCCTGCCCTGACCATTCACCTGCCTACTGGATCTGCTGCCTGTCGCTTGCCTCGACCATTTGCCTGCCTACTGGATTTATTGCCTGCCGCCTGCCCAGATCATTTGCCTGCCTACTGAATCTGCTTTCTGCTGCCTCCTCAACCTCAGGGACCCACCTAAGCCCTGCTTGCCATCAGAACCCAAGGGTTCAACTCACATGGGAGACAGTTGGTAAAGGTAAAGATCCTGACAGTCCCTCAGCTGGGTTCATCCACTTATGGTAGCGGGTTACGCTACCACCCAAGAGTCCATGAAGACTAACAGTTTGATGAGGCCATGGACCCAGTGGCCTTGCCGGCTTTACAAGCCATTCCAAGGTTGGCAACTCGTATTCAGCCACAACAAGGTATGGATGCTCTCTCCACATCAGTATTGGCACCAACACCTCTCGCTCTGTCTTTGAACCCTGTTCTTCAATTACCCCCTCCACCATGCTTCAATGGAGATCCTTGAGAGTGCAGAGGCTTTATTAATCAGTGTCGTATGCACTTTACACTTCAGGTATCTCTGTTCCCTACTAAGAGATGAAGGTTACCTTTATCTTGTCCCTACTGGAAGGTTCTGCCTTGGCCTGGGAATATCTTCTCTGGGAGCGAGAAGACCTTCTATTGAAGGATTTGGTTTGCTTCCTTAGGAACTTTCATCTGGTTTTCGATGAACCAGGATGCTCCACCTCAGCGGCTTCTGAACTATTACAGATTCATCAAGGATCTCGCTCCGTTGGGGAGTATTCCATACAATTTAGGACCCTGATTTCTGAACTACAGTGGGGAGATGACAGCATCACAGTAATCTTCAGGCAAGGGCTATATGACACCATCAAAGATGAACTGGCTGGGCGAGAGCCACCAGACTCTCTAGAAGATTTGATCTGGTTGGCAATCTGTTTGGACCTACAGTTTGGGAGCAGACCCGGGAGAAGGCTTCAACCCATTGTCCAGTCTGACTAGCCCCCACCTTCCAATGCCCAGTTGCTCTGGCCAAGCCTCTTGAACCCAGATCTTCATCTGAGGAACCTATGCAAGTGGATCACCTCAGAACATCCCATGAGGTATGTCAATGATGTTGGCTTCTCAATCTGTGCCTGTACTGTGCAGGTCTCGGACACTATGCAGCCACTTGTTCTCTCAAAGCAGGAAAATCTTGGACCTAGGGCTGGTGGGAGAGGCCACCCTAGTTCATTTGGGCTCCTCTCCACAAATCTTACTTTCTGTGAACTTTCCCTTGGGAAAGACCTGACTACCTCTCCAAGCATTCCTGGATTCCGGCACTGCCGGGAGCTTCAAAGAAGAAAGATTAGTGCAGGAATTTCAAATCCCCACCAAGTCCTTGAGATCTACTCTCACTATCTCCTCTGTCTCAGGGGATCCGCTTCCAAGGAGGATTACCTGAATCACAACACCTATGACCATGAACACCGGCCTCTTACATCAAGAACAAATTCATCTATACATCCTGCCCTCTGCCATCAACCAGGTAATTCTGAGATTGCCATGGTTGGTTCTGCATCATCCCCACATTGACTGGGACACCTTGAAACTGACTAAATGGAGCCCTACTTGCCATGAACACTGTTTATCCCAGGTAAAGGCCCCGACTTTTAAACTTCAGTATTCCATCCCAACTCCACCCGGGATACCCGCCTTTTATGCGAACTTCGCCGCTGTCTTCAGCAACAGCAAGCCGAGACCTTGCTTCTACACCAAGATTACAACTGTCCATTGAGCTGATTCCTGGGAAGATGCCTCCTTATGGAATGGAATACCCACTGTAGGCCCTGGAAACAGAAGCCATGATTCATTTCATCCAAGACAACCTGGCCAGAGGCTTTATGAGACCATTTCTTCCCTGGTGGGAACCATTTCTGCTTTGTGGGAAAAAAGGACAGGTCTCTACAACCCTGTATCTACTATTGAGGGCTTAACACCATTATAAAAAAGAATTGATATCTATTGCCACTTATCACGGAGCTCTTTGATTGGCTCAAAGGAGCTTGGATTTTTACAAACTTGGATTTGCAAGGGGCATACAAGTTGATTCGCATCCGGGAGGGTGAGTAGTGGAAAACCACCTTCAACACATGAGATGGCCATTATGAGTATCTTGTTATGCCATTTGGGCTATGTAATATCTCCGCGGTATTTCAAGCTATGATAAAAAAAATATTTTAGGACCTTTTATATTTGCATGTCGTGGTGTACTTGAATGATATTCTCATATTCTCTAAGACTCTGGACCAGCATCAAAACCACGTGCTTTATGCCAAACTGGAGAAGTGTGCCTTCCACCAAAAAGAATTGCTCTTTCTAGGATACATAATATCTTGCACAGGTCTACTTATGGATCCAGATAAAACTCAAGACCATCCTAGAATGGTTCCAGCTGGTGGGTCTCAAGGCACTAAAATGGTTTTTGGGATTCTCTATTACTGCCAGTTCGTCCATGGATATTCCTCACTGATGACCCCCTCACAGCTTTAACTTGAAAGGGTGCAGATGCCCGCAACTGGACCCAAGACGTGATCCAGGCCTATTAACAATTAAAGGAAGAACTTACCAAGGACCCTTGCTTATGGTACTTGGATCCCACCCAGCATTCATCAAGGTAGATGCCTCCTCCTTAGGGGTATCAACTGTCTCTTGCAACCAGACACCAACAAATCACTGGACACCTGCACATACTTCTCTAAGACGTTTTCATCTACAGAAAGGAATTGTTATGATCCCCCCTGTTGCTGCGCTACAGGAGGTATCTCACCTTTCCACTGGAGGCCACTTTGAAGCCTGTGACCCATCCAGGATTTGCTCCAGGGCCTGGAAGGCCTAGCTGTTCCTGAGGCCTGCCTGTGACTTGCTGGCTGGGTTTGGACTTCCTGGTTCTGCCATGCCTTTCTCCCTAGGGGCCGGCCCGCAGCTCTCCACCTCAGTTATAGGGCCAGCGAGGGGCGGTCCAAGTGAACTCCTCCCAGGGAGTTGCCCACATCAGCTGTATAAAAGGACTTTCTCTTCAGTTCCAGTTTGCCATTGGATTGAGCTTTACAGTCGTCTGTACCTCTTCCTTGATCCAGGTCCTCCGTGGTCTCGCTTATTTATTTATTTATTTAATTTATTTATTTAAGTTTTTTATATACCAACATTCAAGACAGTAGTCCCATCATGCTGGTTCACAAGGAACAGGGGTGCAGTTATAATAAAACTTTACAATTTGAACAATAGTGCAGAAAAGCAGTTACATATAACAAGGAAATCAAAACTTGGAGTGAGAAGGAAAATGGAGATCAGATAATTATATATAAGTATGAATAACATTGTATAAATAACATTGTAAGAGGTGGCTATTAACGCTAATACTAGCCTTGACGGCTAATTAGCCTTAACGCTAATACTAATTAGGCTTAACGCTAATACTAGCCTTGACGGCTCCCGGTCCTGTCTTTTGGCTTGATGTTTGTTCCAGATGTTCCTGATGTCTGTTCCTGACCCAGTGCCTGATCCAGTTCCCGATGTTCCTACCTGCTTTAGGCTGCCAGGAGTGCAGCAACCTGCCCTACCTTGACTGCCAGGAGTGCAGTAACCCACTGCTTCCTCTTCCATGCACTTGTCCGCTCCCGCGTTTGTAGGACAGGGTGGTCCGTGACCAGTCCAGCCATGCTGGCTGTGTAGGGTGCCCTGAGAGACAGTGCCCATGTCTTGCTTTAGCCCTTGCCTGTGATGTCTTGTTTCAGCCTCGTCTAGGATGTCTTGCTTCAGCCCTTGCCTTTGATGTCTTGCTTCAGCCCCGTCTTGGATGTCTTGCTTCAGCCCCCGTCTGATGTCTTCAGTGTTCTAAGGACTCTGTCTGCCCTTGCCTCTGTCCGGCCTGCCGCCCTATGCCGTTACCCAGAGGCAGGTCCGAAAGGGCTTGGAACAGTCGGAGGACTGTTCATCAATCAACATAGCGTTGTTGGTTGCCATGGGCGTGCAGGTCCAGCTGAGGGTCAGACTCTGTTCCTAGTCCTGCTTCCGTACCTGCCCTGCTCACCATGCCTGCATTGGCTCACCTCCCACGGTGTGGCTTGGGGCTCCTCCCTAAGTCTTGCCGTGGCCCAAGGGCTCACCACCTGCTTTAGAGGCGACTGCGCTCCTCGCGCTCGTAACAACAGGAATTATTCCAGAGGAGATCGAGAACTTCTTGCAATCAAGCTGGCCCAGGAAGAGTGATGCAATCTTCTGAAGGGAGCCAGACACACAGGAGTAGATTTTAAAATGTTGCGTGCAGGCGTTTATGTGCATGCAATACTTGGCGCGCACACATGTACAGCTGATTTTATAACTTGTGCGCGCAAGCGGGGTCAGGGGTCAGCGCATGCAAGCGGGTGCACAATTGTGTACCTTGCGAGCGCCGAGCCGCGCTGCCTTTCTCAGTTCCCTCCCAGGCTGCTCCAAAATCAGAGCGGCCTAGAAGGGAACTTCCCATTCCCCTAACATAACCTTCCCACCCCTTCCCCTAACCTTCCCCCCAGTCCTAATCTAACCCCCGAAAAATGTATTATCTTACCTTTTGCGCCTGCCTCTGGGCAGGTGCAAGTTGCATGCGCCGGCAGCTTGCCGGCACGCGATCCTCCGACACAGTGGCAATGGCTGCTGTGTCAGAGGCCTCTGGCCCCACCCCTGCCCCGTCCCTGGACCTCCCCACCCCACCCCGCCCCCGGACTTCCCCTTTAGTAAAGCTCTGGGACTTACACACGTCCCGGGGCTTTACGAGCGTCGCTGGGCCTTTCAAAATAGGCCCAGCCTGCATAACCTTTTGAAAATCCAGCACTTAGGGGTAGATTTTAAAAGAAGTGCATGTGGCCTACATATGCTTGCACTACCCGGCGCGCACACATGTAAGCCCGATTTTATAACATGTGTGCGCAGGCGCGCAAGTTATAAAATCAGGGGTCGGCGCGCAAGGGAGTGCACAATTGTGCACCTTGCGCGCCAAGCCGCGCTGCCTTTCCCCGTTCCCTTCCCCCTAACCTGACCTTCCCACCCCTTCTCCTAACCTTTCCCCCCAGCCCTATTCTAACCCCCCAAAATGTTTTCTACCTTTTGTGCTTGCCTCCGGGCAGGCGCAAGATGCGTGCGCTGGCAGCCTGCTAGCATGCAATCCTTCGACAGAGCGGCAATTGCTGCTGTGTAGGAGGCCTCTGGACCTGCATCCACCCCGCCCCCAGACTTCCCCTCCCCACCGCTGCCCCACCCCTTTTTGCAAGCCCCGGAACTTAGACGTGTCCCAGGGCTTTACGTGCGTCACCGGGCCTTTATAAAATAGGCCCGGGGCGCATAAGAGCTCTTACGCGCATAAATCCTCTGGATTTACATGCATAACCTTTTTAAAATCTGGCCCACAGGACTGCCCGTATGACATAGTGAGGGCAAAGGTAGCGCCGGCGCCATTTTGAAGATTGGCATTACGGCCCGCGTGCAGGAAGTCGCTCCCGGACCCCCGCTGGACTTTTGGCAAGTCTTGTGGGGGTCAGGAGCCCCCCCCCCAAGCTGGCCAAAAGTCCCTGGGGGTCCAGTGGGGGTCCAGGGGCGATCTCCCGCACGCGTGACATCGGGAGCCAGGAAACAAAATGGCGCGGCGCTACCTTTGCCCTGTCACATGATAAGGGCAAAGGGCCACCGGCGCCATTTCTCAACGCAGCGGTGGCCAGAGAGCGGGAGGAGATTGCGTCGGGACCCCCCCCACTGGACCCCAGGTAATTTAAAACATTTTGGGGGGTTCGGGAGGGTGGGGGATTTGTTTTAAAGGTTCGGGTGGGTTTTAGGGTTTTTTTGGTGTGCCGATTTTCCCACCCTCCCCCGATTTACGATTTTTAACGATTTTTAGAAAAAAAAAACTCGACGATCAGATTTCCCTCCCCCCCAGCCAAAATTGTTCGTTAAGACGATCGATTACACGATTCACACCTCTAGTAATTGAATAGCTTACTACAGGGGTGGCCAACTCCAGTCCTTGGGAGCCACAATAGGACTGGTTTTCAGAATATCCACAATGAATATGAATGAGATAGATTTACATACACTGCTTCCACTGTTTGTAGATCTCTCTCATGTATATTCATTGTGGATTTCTTTAAAACCTATCCTGTTTGTACCTTATAGGAATGGAATTGGCTACCCCTAGCTTACTACTATTTTGCAGTGTCACTTGTCAGTACAAGTAGTACACATCAAAAAGAAAGATCAGTCGAACTAGTCAGCAGAAGGAACTGAGGCATACTCTTTATTTTAATACGTCTATTACAAGTCTGTAATTTAAAATAATGAAAAGAAAAATAAACAGATAAAGATAACCTAGTGCCCAATTCAGTAAATTATGTTTCCACATCTTGAGAATGCATTGATCAGGGGTAGGCAACTCAGGTCCAAAAGTGCCACAAACAGGTCTAGTTTTTAGAGCAATGAATATGCATGAGATATATTTGCATACACTAGAGGCAGTGTATGTAAATATACCTCATGCATTTTAATTGTGGATATCTTGAAATTCAGACCTGTTTGTGGCACTCCAGTACCAAACTGCTTATACTGGCACAGTTTTATCAGAGAACAGAGCTCAGTAAAAATGATGAAAATTATTTGGCATTAAAAAAATGGGAATTTTATATGCTGGTTTCCATTTCAAAAGGGTTATGTCAATGAGTGCCCAGTATATCTGAATCTCCGATTTATCTATTGCAGGGGTTTTAAATCCTGCTCTGGAGTACCCCCCTAGCCAGTCTAATTTTCAAACATACACATTAAATGTGCATGAAAAATTTGCATGCATGACCTCCATTATATGCAAATATCCCTCATGTGTATTCAGTGTATATATCCTGAGAACCTGACTGACTAGGGGGGTACTCCAAAACAGGGATGAAAACATCTGGTCTACTGATTTACATATTTGCAAAATAATTAATCTAATTGTGTCTGTGTGTATAGCAAAACATTTAGACAACAAGGCTAAATATGACAGTGTAGTCAAAGTACAGCTTATCTGCTACACACTTCTATAGCAGCACTACACATAAACATATAAGAAACAGTCCCTTCTCAGTAGAGCTTACCATCTAAGCAAGACAAAAGACACTTTGCCAATACTCACTTTTGCAATGCCATTTTACTTCAAACTTCAGTAAATAAGTTTAAACTGGCAACAGGCTTGATAGCAGCGCCAGCTGAAATCACTTCAACCCAAGAAGACAGATGTTTTGATATCACTACTTAATCCAACTAAAAGATTTAACTTGACTGCCGGGTATAGATAGGAGAATGAAGACACTGCATATCTTCCAGTCAGCTTGCTGCCAGTGATTAATGGCTGCTTTGGTGTTTGCAGCTTGTCACAATTCCTAACATTTAGCTCTATGAGGTTTATCATATCGAGCACTGAAGAAAAACAGGTAGCAGCTGGAGCAGGGACTCACATTGGTTCTTTGCTGTAAGTGATAATTCTACATAATGCTTCATCCACATAACTTTTTTTTTTAACTCACCACAATTCTCCCATTCTCCATTCTGCTGCCTCTCCTCTTTCATGCTCCTTCATGAAATACTCTTGCCTCAGCCGCTATTCTCTTACTGCCACATTCACCTCTTAGGGATGTAGGTACTATTGGCTTTGGTGTTACTACCTGTGTTTAATGGGCATTACTTAACACCCAGGTACAGTACATATTACTTGCTTGCAAGTTAGCATCAACACACAATAATATAATGTAACATAATGTGAATACAAATGGCTTAATTAAAAAATTCAAATAGCCTCATTAGGTATTTACACTAGACTTACAGTGTTAATAGCTTAAGAGGAATTGCGAGTTGTCTTTCCTCCCTGGTGGTGTAATAGTGAGATATAGTAGAGCTGGCACTTACAGGTGAAGTAATTTATAGGGAAGTACAGAAGAAACAAATTAGCTTTGGTTCATACATTTGTTTTGCTGGAACCCAAATTCATTTCATTAGTTTCAATATTAAAAAAAAAAATGCATTTATTTGTTTCATTAGTTTATATGTATGCAATGAAAAGCAATGGAGTCTATTCTGGGTTCCAGAATAGTGATCAATTCTAATTAAACTTATGGAAAGAAATGATAAGAATGGGGAAAAAAATGTAAGATACTTAGACTATAGCAAAGTGGCACCAAAATGGCATAAATAGTAGACTAAAGCTCAGCAAAGGGGCAAGGAGGTACCAGCATTGGCAGGAGTTCTTCACAGCAAAGAAGCAGCAAGAGGAGAAAGAACACCTCAAAGTACAAAAAGAAGATGGCAGCCCAGCAATAGTGACATGAACACTTGATGGCATCACGAGAAGCAAAGTGGCACCAAAAGAGACGTCAGGACCCTAAGGCACCACGAAGGGGAAATGAAGCAGAAAACAAAGAAGGAAAAATCCCAAGGTAAGATAAAGGGACCAAGAATCAGAAATAGAGGTATCAAGATTTCAAAAGCATGGGAGAGGTGCACAGCAGCACCCCAGATCAGCAAGAAGACCTCAAGGGTAAGAGCTGGAGTGTGCCAGGAAGGTACAGTGGCAGAAAAAAGTTATGAACCTCAAGGTGTAAAATCTGTGCATGGCAGCAAGCCCGAGCGGCACAACGAGCTAAAAATGTAGGATGAGGGGCATAGCATTAAGGCAGAGTGGCATGGAAGATGTCAGTTATTCTGTTCCAAACATAAAAGAATATTCCGCTATATGAAACAGGCTTATGTAAGATTTATGTGAGTATAAGAACAGTGTCCGCTATACAGCGCCCTTTGTTGCAGGTAGCTTGTGTGCAAGCTTTTTTCAAGCGCTGGGACTTTTTAATCATAGGACACATTCAGTTATTTATATATTCCCCCAAATAGGAGCTATATGATGCACTTATCTTTGAGTATGTTGTCCACAATGCAGTGAATGCTGAATCCTTCCGACACTGCAATGTTTCAGAGCCTTTTCTACTCCTTCCTCAGGGAGCTTAAAACTGAAGGCTGCGGTGGATCGATTTATTATAAACAAGTGCGGTCAATTTGCTGGCTGGTTAAGATCGCTGAATATATTCACGGTGCAGTTGGCTACCTGACAGCATTGTCAATGAAGGGGAAGCATGCTGTCAGGTAGCCAACCGCACCGTGAATATATTCAGCGATCTTAACCCACCAGGCTCCAGTGTTGCTTTGGGGGACATGTCAGGAGGCACAATGATATGACAGGCCCTATTGTTGTTATTGGGGGATGTGTTAGGAGGAAGCAGGAAAAGTGAAGTCCCAGTGTTATTGTTGGGGACGTGTCTAGAGGAAGCAGGATGTGACAGGCCCAGTGTTGTTGATGGGGACATATCAGGAATCAGAAGGAAATGACAGGCCTCAGTGTTGTTGTTGGAGATGTGTTAGGGGAAGCAGGAGGACAGAAAACCCTTTGTTGGAAATGTGTCAGGAGGAAGCAGGATGTGACAGACCCCCAGGGCCATTTGGGGGGGCATGTCAGAAGGCAGCATGATATAACAGGCCTCATTGCTGTTATTGAGGATGTGTTAGGAGGAAGTAGTAAGAGTGAAGTCCCAGTGTTGTGGTTGGGGATGTGTTTGGAGGAAGCAAGATGTGACAGGCCCCAGTGTTGTTGATGGGGGCATATCAGAAATCAGAAGGAAATGATGGGCCCCAGTGTTGTTGTTGGGGATGTGTCAGGGGGAAGCAGGAGAACTGAAGACCCGTTGTTGTTGTTGTTGGGAATGTGTCAGGAGGAAGCAGGATGTGACAGGCCCCAGTGTTGTGGGGGTTGTGTCAGGGAGAAGCAGGAGAATTGAAGATCCATTGCTGTTGTTGGGAATGTATCAGGAGGAAGCAGTATGTGACAGACCCCAGGATTGCTTTGGGGACATGTCAGAAGGCAGCATGATATGATATGACAGGCCCTGTTTTTGTTGGGGATCGTGTCAGGAGGAAGCAGGAGGAATAAAGCACTAGTGGTAGTAAAAAGGGCAAGACAAGCAGATGGTGACAGTGCATGTTGGCCCCAATGAAGGTTAAAAGTGCAAGGCAGTCAGATAGTATCAGTACATGTTGGCCTCAGTAATAGTAAAAAGGAAAAGGCAAGTATATTGTGACAGTGCATATTGGCCCAGTGTTGGTAAAAATGGCAAGGCAGGAAGATGGTATCAGAGCATGTTGGCCCCAGTGTGATACTTTATAGGGCAAGGCAGAGAGATGGCCCCAATGGTGTTTTTAGAGACATGGCAGGAGAAAGAAGGATATATGTAGCCCAACTGACAGTGTTGGGGACACAGCAGGATTCAGTATTAGATGTGTTCTGGCCCTCAGAATGGCATCTCAGGTCTGGGAGGCAGTAGCAGTATGTTAGCAGCAGCATGGCCCAACTGATGGTGGGGAGGCAGCAGCAGTGTGTTAGCAGGAGTATCGCCCAACTGATGGGGGTTGGGGACATATCAGGACTCTGCATTGGGTGTGTTCTGGCCCTCAGAATGACATCTCAGCTGAGAAGCAGTGTTTTTGTGGGATTGTGACCCAACTGACAGTATTGGGGACACATTGGATGTCTTCTGGCCCTTAGAATGGCATCTCAGGCTGAAAGGCAGCAACAGTGTGCATGCAGTACTGTGGCCCACCTGACGGTGTTAGGACACAGCAGGACTCAGAATTTGGTGTGTTCTGGTTCTCAGAATGACATATTGGGCCTGGGAGGCAGCAGCAGTCTGCTTGTGGGAGTGTGACTCAACTAAAAGTGTTAGAGACACAGCAAGACTCAGCATTGGGTGTGTTCTGGCCCTCCTAATGGCATCTCAGGCCTGGGAGGCAGCATAATTGTATTTTTGGATTGTGGACCAAGTAATGCTGTTGGGGACACAGCAGGACTCAGCATTAGATGTGTTATGGCCCTCAGAATGGCATCTTGGGCCTGGGATGCAATAGCAGTATGTTGGTGCCAGTGTGGCCTAACTGACATTGTTGGGAACACAGTAGGCAGATACAATCAGTCACTGTATGTTGCTGGATGCTGAATATAGGCCCCATTGCTGGTAATTGGGGCACAGCACACAGTCAGGCATCTACAAGACCTTAAAATTGCTTTCATTCATTTTGCCACTCAAATGAAAAATCTGGAAATCCAAGCAAAGATATATTCATTTTCAGAAACACTAGCTTTTCCATCAGGTATTGTAAAGCCTTGAGTGATGAGGGCTCATGATATCCCCTGTCATTGAAAACATTCTTTCGCTGGACACACTCATTGGTTGGCAAGAGAGATAGTTCTAAGCCACTCTCATTAGGAATGATCAGATGCTGGACTTGTGGGACCAATATGTCAGCACATCTGAGTCCATGACCTCAATGGTCTCTACAAAATAGTGTTTCATAGAGATTTAAGCTGCTGTTTCCTTTGCTTGTGTTGGATGTATGTCTTTCTTCCCAGCTGCTTTCACAATTGCCTGAGACAGGATTGTTTCGAGGCAACCTTGTTTTGATGGAGGAGGGAGTGCTAAGTGTTGAGCTTCTCTGACTTGAACTACTGTTTGACCTGCCCAATAATGGTATTTCCTCCAGTGCTACATCCCTCCTCTGCCTCATCCTCTTGTCCTCTAGTTGACAGACCTCCTCTGTCAGCATGCTTTTCTTATATGTTAGATTGTTGGCCTGAATAGTGAATCTCCCTTTCACATGGGGCTCATATAATGTAGCGCGCATGTATGTGGGGTTTGTGGTCATAGAGGTCCTAATCCTTCTGTCACCTGCTTTTACACAGAATTCAAACAGCGCAGCACCTCAGTTCTCATTCCCTTTTCCTGTTGAAAGCCCTCCAACTTTTCTAACAGGATGTTTACTTGGGGATGACATCTCCCAATGTAGTGCTTCTGGCATTCAGCTCCTCTGTGACATATTTAAAGGGCTACAGAATTTTTATAAGCTGTCTCATGATGGCCAAATCATGATGCCCTAGGGGACCCTGATCTCCATTTTTATAGACAGATCATACAGGCATATCTGTTGCTCCACTAGCCTCTCTCCAGAATCATTTAGGGTAGAATTCCAGTGGGTGCCCACATCTTGACTGAGATGCTTGTGAGGCATCTGTAAATCCTCCTGCTTTTCACAAAGCAGCTGCCCTGCCTTCATACTTTTGTGGAAGTGCCTAGCTATTTTCCTATACTTTTTTATTAAATCATGCAGGTAGACATGCTCTAGCTTCCTGGACCCCAGCCCTAGTGCTTCCTTCACTGCTAGGTGAAGAATGTGAGCAAAGCATCACACACTTTGATATTCCCCATTGGATACTTCCTCTTCCATATCCAGCTTAATGTCAGCTGAAATGCAAGATTGTGAAGCATAAATCAGATAATCACAATCATACAATACCTACTTTTTAAAGGAAGTAATGCAAAGCACCATTGGAGAGATCCAAACATTTAAGAAAACTTTTTTACACTCCAAATATGCACTAGATAAATCTCTGCTGGACTTATTGGGTAAAATACAGGAGTGAAAATCCAGAGTCAACATCCATGTTTGTGTCAGGAAGAGGGAATAGTATGGTGAAATACTAAAGATTAGCCATAGATATCCTGAGCTCGTGTGCAGCAAATATAGCTGTTAGCAAGTAGGTATACCAGTCATCCCTGTATTCCTGGCCAAAGTGGCCATGCTTTATGGGTAGCAGTGATAAATAGGTCTTCTTACAATGGAGTTGATTTTGTCAAGCATCTTTCATGTGTTTTCTTGACTGGCATATTAGTGGTATTCTGTAGGGATGTGAATCGTGTGCCATATCGTCTTAACGATAGAAATCATGTGGCAGGAGAAGAAAATCGTGTTAGACATGATTTTTTAGTTAAAAAATCGTTAAAAATCGTTTTTTCCGATTAGTGCGCACTAACTCCCGTTAGTGCGCACTAACTCCCGTTAGTGCGCACTAACAGAAAATGATACAATTTGACACTTTTCAGGTCAGTTAAGGTCAGTTTAGGAATGAATATGTATTCCTATTGGCTGCCCTCTTATTTATTCATGTTACCAAGGTTCCCACTGACAATATATGGGGGATGGGAAATGGAAACAGTTGGTAGCTTGACAAAAAAAGTAATGTGATCAGTCAATGTGACTAGAACTTGTGCCCTAACCCTGATACCAGGGGTGTTGTGATCTTCCTGCACACAGTGCCCTAACCCTGGCACCAGGGGTGTTGTGATCTTCATGTACACAGTGCCCTATCCCTATTAATACCAGGAGTGTTGTGATCTTCCTGCACACAGTGCCCTATCCCTATTAATACCAGAAGTGTTGTGATCTTCCTGCACACAGTGCCCTATCCCTATTAATACCAGGAGTGTTGTGATCTTCCTGCACACAGTGCCCTAACCCTGGCACCAGGGGTGTTGTGATCTTCCTGCACACAGTGCAGCTCCCCCCTGTCTGTGAAGCCAGCCTCTCACTAGTAATGCAGGGAAGGAGCTGTTTCAGCCTCACCATCCTCCCCCCCTCACCCACACACCATTCACTGGCTGGGGCATGGGGGAGGGGAGGAGTGAGGGTCAGGCAGCTCCCCCCTGTCTGTGAAGCCAGCCTCTCACTAGTAATGCAGGGAGGGAGCTGTCTCAGACTTCACCATCCTCCCCCCCCCCCTCACCCACACACCATTCACTGGCTGGGACATGGGGGAAGTCAAGAGTGAGTGTCAGGCAGCTCCCCCCTGTCTGTGAAGCCAGCCTCTCACTAGTAATGCAGGGAGGGAGCTGTCTCAGACTTCACCATCCCCCCCCCCCCCTCACCCACACACCATTCACTGGCTGGGACATGGGGGAAGTCAGGAGTGAGGGTCAGGCAGCTCCCCCCTGTCTGTGAAGCCAGCCTCTCACTAGTAATGCAGGGAGGGAGCTGTCTCAGACTTCACCATCCTCCCCCCCCCCCCTCACCCACACACCATTCACTGGCTGGGACATGGGGGAAGTCAGGAGTGAGGGTCAGGCAGCTCCCCCCTGTCTGTGAAGCCAGCCTCTCACTAGTAATGCAGGGAGGGAGCTGTCTCAGACTTCACCATCCTCCCCCCCTCACCCACACACCATTTACTGGCTGGGACATGGGGGAAGTCAGGAGTGAGGGTCAGGCAGCTCCCCCCTGTCTGTGAAGCCAGCCTCTCACTAGTAATGCAGGGAGGGAGCTGTCTCAGACTGGTATCAGGGATAGGGCACTGAGTGCAGGAAGATCACAACACCCCTGGTATCAGGAATAGGGCACAAGTTCTAGTCATATTGACTGATCACATTACTTTTTTTGTCAACTACCAACAGTTTCCATTTCCCATCCCCCCAACCATCACCTCAGTTGGAACCTTGGTAACATCAATAGATAAGAGGGCAGCCAGCCAATAGGAATACATATTCATTCCTAACTGACCTTTACTGACCTGGAAAGTGTCAATAATTTGTATCATTTTCTGTTAGTGTTCCTGAGTTTCCATTTCCATTTCCCATCCCCCCAACCATCACCTCAGTGGGAACCTTGGTAACATCAATAGATAAGAGGGCAGCCAGCCAATAGGAATACATATTTATTCCTAACTGACCTTTACTGACCTGGAAAGTGTCAATTTGTATCATTTTCTGTTAGTGCGCACTAACTGGGAGTTAGTGCGCACTAACTCCCGTTAGTGCGCACTAACACGATTTAACGATTTTTAACGATAAATCGTTAGAATTTCTATTGTATTGTGTTCTATAACGATTTAAGACCTGGGCACAGGTTCATACAACTAATTCTGTCCAGTTGATCTTAGTGTCTTTGAGAGTTTATACATTTTAAAAAATGTACTTGTATAGACTTGGGGTTCCTCCACTCAGTGCTTTGTGTATTAAGATAAGTTATTTTACATTTATTTCTCCAGCTAATAGGTCCAATGAAAAGAATGTAAAACTCGGGTAATGTGCTCCCTTAGGGGAGACCTGTCAGGACCCATGCAATGAAATTCTGGAATATTTGTAGGGCTCAATATTTTGAGCCTGGAGGTCCTTTATAAAGGGATTTACAATAATTGAATCCCTTAAGTACTAATGATTGCAAAATAATATGAAAGTCACCCACTGGTATATATGGTTTTAACTTCTAGGGATGAACATTCATTTAAAATGAATGCCAAAAATGTGATGAATAGGGCTGATTCATTTCATTTGGGGGGGGGGGGGGAGGCAAAATGAATCGAATGAAATGAACCCTATTCATAACATACTTTTCAAACTAATTTGTTGGGCCTAGGTCTGAAGCCGGGGCATTGCCCAGGGTATAGGCCAAGGCCCAAAGCAGGAGCCATAGCCAATGCCTGAGTGCAATGCCAGCACCACGGCCTGGGCCCAAAGCCAGGGCCTCACCTAGGGCATAGGCTGAGGCCCAGGGCAAGGGCCATGGCCTAGACCTGAGTGTGACACAGGGGTCTCAGCCATGGCACACGCCAATGCCAGGGCCTCAACTGAGACACCTGAAAATGTTTAAAAATTGTACATTGGTCCATTGGGTATACTATGAAAGCCGGGTACTGATGTGTAGGCCTCAGCCTAGACTCAAGCCAAAGCCTTGACTTTGTATAAGCTTAAGCCACAGTAGGTTGCCATGATCTCAGCCTAGGCCGGAGCCTGAACCAAAGCCCAATGCTGCAGCTGGCCCGGAAGCTGCGTCTCAACAGTGGGGCCTCAAATAGGCCCAATCCCTGGGCCTGCTCCAAAAACCGGGTCCTGATGCCAGGGCCTCTGCCTAGGCCAGGGCCTGAGCCCAGGACTGATGCCGTGGGCTGGTCTGGAGGCCAGGTCACAATACCAGGGCCTCTGCCTGGACCCAGGCCTGATGCCATAGCATGACCCAGAGGATGAGCCCTGATGCCTAGGCCCAAGCTTAATGCTACGGCCCAATCCGGAGACCATGTCCTGATGTTGGGGCCTGGGCCTGGACCCAGGCCCGACACCAGGGCCCAGCCTGAAGGCCAGGTCCTGATGCCTGGGCCTCAGCCCAAGGTCAGGCTCAGGCCTTGAAGCCCAGGCCTCAGAGTGCTTCTCTTATACCTTTTTTCTTTGGCCCCTGAAGCCAACTGACCCCATCCTCTGGGGTCATGCCTGAGTTAATTGACTCTGGTTCATTCACCCCAGCGGATGGCACCATTTTGATATTTGACATTGTACTATACATCCAAATGGAGCTATCCGCTGGGGTGAATGTGTCAGAGTTAATTAACTACAACATGACTCCAGAGGATGGTATCAGTTGGCTTCACGAGCTGAAGAAAGAAGAACGAAGAGGAGTGCTTCAAACCTCGGTTTCAAGGCCTGCGCCTGACTTTGGGCTGAAACCCAGGCATCAGGACCCAGCTCCAGGCTGGGCCCTGGCATCAGGCCTGTATCTGAGCTCAGGCCCCAGCATCAGGATCTGGTCTCCAGATTGGGCCAGAGCATCAAGCCTGGGCCCAGGCATCAGGACTCGTCCTCTGGGTTAGGCCCCAGCATCAGGCCTGGATCAAGGCAGAGGCCCCGGCGTCGCAGCCTGGTATCCAGACCAGGCTACAGCATCGGTCCTGGGCCCAGGCCCTAGCCTAGGCAGATCATTTTTTTCATTTGAGTCAGACATTTCCATGAACTGAAATTCATGAGAAAAACTGACAAAAACAAACCGAAAAACGAAAATGAATGAACTTCCTCAATATCTAGATCTTGAAAAAGGTTGCTCTAACTACTGCCTTCCCCTGCAGATTCATTGATAAATTAGCTTCCATGAAAACCCTAAAGATTCTTAACTGGTGAAGCAATGGGATCTTGATGTCATAATCTGGGTTAAGAAAGGTAAAGAACACACTTGAATTTCAAAATGAAATTTCTGTATATTTTTTGGAGACCTGATTTAACCCCACTCCTAGTACTGCCCCTTTTCCCCACAGGGAAAGGTATGCATTCTGTTGATAGTATATAATTTTTCCTGGGGGGTGTGGTGTTGGGACAATTTTCAAAGGGGCCTTCTCCACATGTTAACAACTGTTTAACAGAGGAAAATATCTTTGAAAATTGTCCCCAGTTTAACATTGCCTAATCAGAGGCTACCATTGTCAGCATACTTAATTTGATAGATGCTTTCAATTGCATGTAACATGCTAATACTAGAGATGTGCATTCGTTGTGGTTCTGGGGGACCTGAACCACGAAATGGATTTTCACTGAGCTTCAGGGAAAATTTGTTTTTCAGGTTAGTGTGGGGGGAGGGGCACATTTATTTTAAAAAAACAAACAAAAAAAACCATCCCAACCCTTCAATTTTACTTTCTTACACCCGCCTACCATCCCGATCCTTCCCCAAGACTTACTAAAAGTTCCTGGTGGTCCAGCGGGGTCCCGCAAGCGATCTCTCCCTCCATGCCGTCGGGCTGTCGGACCTGCTATGACTCAAAATGGTGCTGATAGCCTTGCCCTTACGATGTCACAGGAGCTACCGGTACCATTGGTCAGCCCCTGTCACATGGTGACCAATGACCTCCCCAAGACTTGACAAAAGTCCATGGTGGTCCAGCAGGGGTCCGGAGCGATCTCCTGCACTCGGGGCATCGGGTGCCAGTATTCAAAATGGCACCAATAGCCATGGTAGGAGCATATGACAGGGGCTGACCAATGGCTCCGGTAGCCCCTGTGACATCATAAAGGCAAGGCTATTGGCACCATTTTGAGTCATAGCAGGCCCGACAGGCCGATGGCATGGAGGGAGAGATCGCTCGCAGGACCCCGCTGGACCACCAGGGACTTTTAGTAAGTCTTGGGGAGGGATCAGGATGGTGATGGTGGTGGTGGTGGGGGGGGTTATAAGAAAGCAAATGTGAAGGGTTGGTGTGGGTTTTTTTTCCGATTTGCTGTTTTTTTTCCAATTCATGTTTTGTTTTTTTTATTAGTTTTTCCGGTTTCGTGTTCAGGTTCCAGTTTCGTTTTTGGTGAAAAACGATCCGTGGGAAAACAAAGCGCCTAAACCAAAACCCAACCCGAGCCAGAAAAACAAAGCTCATCTCTAGCTAATACCACCTCATGAAAGTGAAGGGGTCTTCTGCAATAGAAGCATTATTGCTCCCTGAATGTGCAGGTGCTGTGTGATATGCACATGGATATTGTTGCGTCCATCGATCTCAGACGGCTTCGACCTCTGTGCCTCACCTTTCTCTCTGCTCTCCCCGCTTGCCTTGGGAAGATGGCTACTGCCGCGTCTTCAAGCCACCCTCTCCAGCATCCCCAGAACAGCTATGGTAAGGCTATCCGCCATGTTTCTCCTGAGGGCTTCCTAGAACATAAGAACATAAGAACATGCCTATACTGGGTCAGACCAAGGGTCCATCAAGCCCAGCATCCTGTTTCCAACAGTGGCCAATCCAGGCCATAAGAACCTGGCAAGTATCCAAAAACTAAGTCTATTCCATGTTACTGTTGCTAGTAATAGCAGTGGCTATTTTCTAAGTCAACTTAATTAATAGCAGGTAATGGACTTCTCCTCCAAGAACTTATCCAATCCTTTTTTAAACACAGCTACACTAACTGCACTAACCACATCCTCTGGCAACTGCACTAACCACATCCTCTGGCAACAAATTGTGCATTGAGTGAAAAAGAACTTTCTCTGATTAGTTTTAAATGTGCCACATGCTAACTTCATGGAGTGCCCCCTAGTCTTTCTATTGTCCGAAAGAATAAATAACTGATTCACATTAACCCATTCTAGACCTCTCATGATTTTAAACACCTCTATCATATGCCCTCTCAGCCGTCTCTTCTCCAAGCTGAAAAGTCCTAACCTATTTAGTTGTTCCTCAAAGGGGAGCTGTCCATTCCCTTTATCATTTTGGTCACCCTTCTCTGTACCTTCTCCATCATTGCAACTATATCTTTTTTGAGATGCGGCGACCAGAATTGTACACAGTATTCAAGGTGCAGTGTCACCATGGAGCGATACAGAGGCTTTATAACATTTTCCGTTTTATTCACCATTCCCTTTCTAATAATTCACAACATACTGTTTGCTTTTTTGACTGCTGCTGCCACTGCCATGCGCACACTACCCATGTCTTTATCCACGTCAAGGCGGGAACCTCGGGGGTGTCCCCCTCGAGCGACGTCATGCCATCCTGGTAATTAGCCTGCCCTTCGTTTGTTAACAAATCAAGTTAGCAAGGATTGGAATGCCTCCGCTCTAAGCTACTCTGCCGCTTCCTTGCTGCCACTGGAAGCTCTCTCTGCCCTACGGGGTAATTCATCTAACCTGGGTACCCGCTCCTCAGGGGCCCTATGCTTTCTTTCAGGTGCCTATCTGGGATACCAGGAACTCGCTCCTCGAGGGCCTGCTCTCCCTGCCTTGGTGCCTGCAAACCAACTACTTCTGCCTGTCAGGACCTTCATCAATACAGCTACCAACTTAGTGAGTAATCTAACCTTTGTCAGTCTGTCTCATCTACAGCTCAGCCCTGGGAACCTACAACAGGGACTCGCTATACTACCGAGTGCTGCTAACATCTACCATTGGGAGGGGTCTCCTCTGCCGAGGGCCCCTGGACTGCTCTTACTGGATCACCTCACTACTGCCACCTCTGGTGGTATCATCCTACTGTATAATAAAGACAAATCTTCCGTGTTTACGTGTCTCGAGTCTAGCCTAGTACTGTGGTTCCTCACAGGGCTCCTCCCCATGGGAGTGGCCATCACCACAGTACCCAAGAATCCACTCCAACACCTCAAAACCCTAACAGATATTCTGTATATTAGGGATGTGCTTTTGTTTGAAATGGCATAGACATTGTCTATATAGTTTCATGTAATTTTTTATTGAAACATAATCTGCAAAATTTCATTTTTTATTCCTTTTTAGAGTGCACTAATTCATATTAATGCACAGTAGATTGAACTTGCATGCACTAACTTGAAACAATCTGCAAACTCAAATAGTACACGGACTCAAAATAGTACACATTAACTCAATTTAGTGCATACTAACTCATTAGTGAACACTATTTTGATTTAGTGCACACTAAAATGAAACAAATTTAAAAATGATAAAGTACACCACTCCTATCCTAGCTCAAAATGCGTAAGAACTATGGTCAAATAGGGACAATCCCAGAGGGTCATCACACATTTAAGAAACATGCCTGTATGGAGGCTTGTCATGTTTAATATATGTGTGATGCCTGTATGGAGGCTTTACATGTTTAATATATGTGTGATGACCCTCTGGGATTGTCCCTATTTGACCATAGTTCTTTCCTATTTTGAGTTAGGATAGGAGAGGTGCAGTAGGGAAAGGAGAAGCACAGCTCTTCCTTTGAGGTTTCTGGAATTCCCAACCCTGCCATAAAAGAACCTTGCCCTGGGGTTCCAGAGACCTGTGTGAGAGTGATGGAGTTTGGAATATGGCCCCAAGAATCTTAGCTGCCCCTGCACTTATGTCAACTGTAAGCAGGGGTTACATAAAAATGGTGCCCAGCGATGTGAGTCTTGGAGGTATGCAGGGGGGTAAACTATGATGTTATGGATATGGAAATGGCTTTTATTCAACTTCTATATCTTTTGAGACTTTGTGGTGAAAAAATAATGAAATTGCATAAAATGGCCACCGTTCCTGCCAAAGACATGCTTGCAGAGTGAAAGCACAACAATCAAGTCATGGGAGTTGGGGCATGTGCCTGTGAGTGACATCAGTGGTTGTGCCAGTGAGGGGATACACATAACATGGCATCTCGTCATTGGCCTTTTGCACGAGGCATGGCATGTGAGGAGTGTCTACCTGCTTTTAGGCTTGCTACTATTTTTGCAGTTGGTAGTGAGGAAAGTGGCAATTTAGAGTTTTGTCTGTACCCAGCCAAAATATCAAGCTCTATCCTTAAGATGCAGACAATGAAATTTAACAACATTATCACTAATCTCAGGGGCACAGTGATTTCTTGTTCACAAGTCAAATCTTTACAACCATTTTCATAATGATGTGCCGCCTATTCTTCATGTTGTTATAACATTCTAAGTTCAAGAGGATATTTTCAAATCCTTCCAAGATTCCCAGCATTTGAGCTCAGGGATACTTTGGCTTCTTTGCAACATCTGGTTTGATTTCTGAACCTACCAACAGTTTATTCTATTGTTACTTGACAAGTCACATATAAAATCCAATTTGCCTTTTCCCACGGGAACTGTTGCGTAGATAGTAGTCATTGCAAGAGCATGGAGCGTGGGATAATTAAGATTCTGCTGGAAAAATGTTGGTTGTGAACCACTTTGAGCTAAATACTGGTACAGCAGTCTAAGAGTTTAAAATAAATAAAAATGTCCCACATAATTAGGTTATAATGGCTAAAACATGTCATCATTTTAATAGATGCAGCATCTTTCACAGAAAAATGTGCATAAATTATCAAATCCTTATTTCATATTTTAAGTTATACTGAATGTAATTGCTGTATACTTTTGGAAATAAAATAGAATGAAATAAAAGCATTCTGCTAGTAAATAGAAATTACCTTACAATTTATAACTATACAGAAACTCTCACAATAATGTGTTTGAACTATTTCCTTAACTAAACATTTCCATTTTGTACACTAAAGGCTACATTTTTATAAACGTAGTCAAGATCTCTCTGAGTAAAGTAAGGGGTTATGCATGCAGATTAGCTGAATCCATTAAAGTGGATTTTCAGTCACCTAAAATTATGTGTACTTTCTTAATCTTCACAAACTTGTCTACATAAAAAGAGACATTCTTACAGGAGTTCCATGCATGTACCTTACATTTTCAAAAAGTACTTGTTTAGATGGCCTGTTGCTTATGCACTTCACATTACACCCCTATTTTTTAATTATTTTATTTATTAAAATATAGTATAAGTACAGTAGTAGGACAATAAAATACAGACTGCAAATAAAATTTAATTTTCATCATACAAGAATAAAGCATTACTGATTAGATCTAGAAACAGGTCAGTACAAGAAGAAGTTAGTATACATTACCATGGGAATCAAATGTAAAACTTAGTGCAGTTTGGAATACCATTGACCTTATCTTATTCATATAGGGGCGGATTTTCAGAGCCCTGCTCGCGTAAATCCGCCCAAAACCGGGCGGATTTACGCGAGCAGGGCCCTGCGCGCCGGTGAGCCTATTTTACATAGGCTCAACGGCGCGCGCAGAACCCCGGGACTCGCGTAAGTCCCGGGGTTTTCGGAGTGGGCGTGTCAGGAGGCGTGTCGGGGGGCGGGGCGTGTTCGCGCTCGTCTAAAAATCTACCCCATAGGGGTAGATTTTCAGACGAGCGCGAACAGCCTACTTTTGTTTGCGCTCCAGGCGCAAACAAAAGTACGCTGGATTTTAGTTGATACGCGCGTAGTCGCGCGTATCGGCTAAAATCCTGGATCGGCGCGCGCAAGGCTATCGATTTCATATAGCCTGCGCGCGCCGAGCCGCACAGCCTACCCCCGTTCCCTCCTAGGCCGCTCCGAAATCGGAGCGGCCTAGAAGGGAACTTTCCTTTGCCCTCCCCTCACCTTCCCCTCCCTTCCCCTACCTAACCCACCCGCCCGGCCCTGTCTAAACCCCCATCCTACCTTTGTCGGGGGATTTACTCCTCCCGGAGGGAGGCGTAAATCCCCGCGCGCCAGCGGGCCTCCTGCGCGCCGGGCCGCAACCTGGGTGCGGGTACGGAGGGCGCGGCCACGCCCCCGGGCCATAGCCACGCCCCCGTACCCGCCCCCAAAACGCTGCCGACACGCCCCCGCAACGCCGCGCGCTCCAGCCCCGCCCCCCGACACGCCTCCCGACATGCCCACTCCGAAAACCCCGGGACTTACGCGAGTCCCGGGGTTCTGCGCGCGCCGGTGAGCCTATGTAAAATAGGCTCACCGGCGCGCAGGGCCCTGCTCGCGTAAATCCGCCCGGTTTTGGGCGGATTTACGTGAGCAGGGCTCTGAAAATCCGCCCCATAGTATTAGTCCCCTGTCTTTTACTCAGGACAATTATCCTGCCTATCTGTCTTCCATCCCCCCCATATTTTTTGAATATTAAGCCTGCTTTTGACCTCAAAGGCTCCTATCTTTTTTGAACATCAAAAAAATTAAATTCTGACATAGCATGTTATAAATTTCATATTGTATATTTCCCACAACAACCACATTCAGAAAGCCAATGAGGGAATTGCCAATGATCTCCAATGACAGGCCACATTTTGCCTGGCCAATGCTTTATTTCTGGAAATAAAGGTGGCAGTACTCCTTGGAGGTGAGATAGGAAGGGGCAACCACCCAGTACCCCATCCTCTGCAACTGGCCGCAGAGCCTATAAAATGACAGCATTGCAAACATTGAGCATGACTATAGAACACCAATACATCTCCTATAGGGAAAACAGAACAAGCTGAACTGCTACCAGTCACTACACAGAAGCTACACACGAGCAGAATGCCTTACCTTGATCACACTGAGAGAACATGGATAGACCCTCACCAAATATAGAATCAGTTATTACAAATTATAAATAAAAATATGCAGACAAAAGGCTGATTTGGAAACCCCAAGAAGATAGTCTCTGCATGCAGCACTGGAGAAAAAGAAACAGAAATGCATTCCTTCAGTAACAGAATTCAACAGACATGCATTCCTTCCTTCTATACCATACAAAATACAAAAATATCAGAGATGCTACACATCTTCATTCTCAAAACTAAACCGAAAGAAAAAAAAACTTGTTTTCTTTTGTTGCTGGAATTTTGGACCCTAACATAATACCCTCTCTAAAAATGATGGGGGGCTCAGCATCTTCAAGATAAGACCATCTTCCACTAATGGACAATGATGGGGACTCAGTAGCCCCAAGATAAGACCTCTCTCCCACATGCACACAAAAGAATGATGGTGCGGGCTTAGCAGCCCTAACATAACACTTCCTACCCACCTCATACTACTTTATCCTCTCCCTTTAAATAGCTGTTGTTTATAGCTTGGCTATTGAATCCTTTTTTTAAAATAAGAAATTATATGGGCTGCTCTAGCATATTAGAGGGGCTTTGCTAGATAAATTTGCTTTTTGGAAGCAAAGGTTGGATTTATTTTTCCTATCTGGATCTACTCTTGAAACCTGCCTCTACAAGGAAAGGCATTGAACTAAAGTACTAGGAAAATAAAATCCAGTCAAAATAGGTCTGAGAAGATTCCAGAAAGCCAATTTCTAAGTGCATTATCTAAATATTTTTTTTAATATATTTTTTCTCTCTTTCTTTGTGTGTATTTTTTAAAGCTTTTCTCCTGCTAATCTCAATTGTTATTTAGCCCTTCCTCCCTTCCCATCTATCCCAGAGGTTGTTTTTCTCATACAATTTTCCTAAGGCAGATAGCCAAGAATTTTTAATCATATCAAGTGCTTTGATTCTGGTGACTATAATTGTTGGGTTAATACAGTGGCCACATGCTTTGAAATTTACTTTCTGGTTGTGTCTTTTCATTGTGTGGTATTTTTCTTAAAGGTTCACTAGGTAAAAGGTTTGGGAGCCACATGACCTTGTATGCAAGATCATATGGTCTAGGCCCTAAAACTGAAAGCTCACTGTATGCTCCCAAGGAAGACAGCAAGAACAAAACAAGAAACTCTTTACTGTGGAGCTTCGCAATTGGTTCATGTTGTCTTCTCCAGAGAGCTTACTCTTATCCTATTCTTGAGTACATGGGTATGTATGTGAGATGGATGCTATCTAGCTATTGTTCACTTCCATATGCTGTCCAGTGGAAGACGTGTAGAAATGCTAGGCTAGAGGTGCTGAAGCAATATAACTTATTAGTCACTCTGATGGTAACCAGCAGGTTATATGGCTATGTGAAAGTCATAGTACAGCTAGAACAAACCATTAGCCTCTTCCATAGTGAAGATCTATCACCTCTGACCAAACAATGGGCCTTCCCTCTGGGTGTATCACCGAATGCTGTCATCATAGAAGTCTATAGTCAGAAGTGTACCTGAAAAAGTACATAAAACACTAGGTCTTCTTCATCTCTAGGGAGCAGAAATGTGTAGGTACAGGTGCTAGGCCCAGATAGAATATAGTGTACATGTAAATCCTGTGTGGTGATAGGTGCTCTGACACTAATCATCCTACAAAATATTACTTTGGGCAACTTATTTATGTCCTCACTCCTCTTAAAAAGTACTCAAAAGTAAAACTATTTTAGGTATGACAGTTTAAAAAAGATGTAATCTACTTGCAGCCTGCTTGAAAACCTTGCCATCCCAGAAAATGGCCTCTATGAAAAGCTCATAGATGCTGCTATGTAACAACTGTGGATGAGTCATAGAGGTGTGGAGGCTAGAGACTCCCCACTGCCCAAGCACAGACAGTGATGAGGCCTGCTGTTGCTTGGGACCAAGCAGACTTTAACAGACTGGCTCTCATCCCTGCAGTACCTTGGGTTTTGATCTGTGTACAGGATGAACAGATAAAGCTATGCACTCAAAAGGTATGCAGCTACATTAGGCAGAATTACTGTAAGCCTTACCTGCCAGGATAAGCATATGATATAGTAAGCATCAAGTGATGCGGCCTTGTGTGACAGGATCACTATTTAGTTACTAATAACTCTTCTACAGATAAGTGGGTAAGTAAGCCTCTATTAGAAAAACAGAACATCAAATAAGGGTCCTGGCAGGCCTCCTGCCATCCCCCACCCTCAGGTATCATCAACCTGCTGGCCAGGACCCCTTGCCCAACCTATTTAACTGGTGAATATGAAAGGACCTGGCATGACACCTCCATTTGCCCTTTCCCTTACCGTAATCCCAGCATCCCCAAAGAAGTTGGCATAAGACCCCCCCAAGTACCACTGCTTCCCCAGCAGCTGAAGCTCTACTAACCAGATACCCCCCATACTAGGGGTGTGCATTCGTTTTGAACTTAAATGGAAAACGCAACTTATTTTTTTTTTAACTTAAAAAAATGATGAGGCGTAAACGATCGGATTTCCAACTTATTCAACATAGCTATGTTGAATACGTTGGAAATCGCGATTGTTGATCTAAATAAAAATTTAAACCCCTCACCCTCCTTAATCCCCCCCCCCCCCAAGACTTACCAAAACTCCCCAAGCTGGCCAAAAGTTCCGTGAGGGTCCGGGAGCAGACGCGTGGGGAATCACGTGATGTCCGCGTCACTCCGACGTGACGCCGACGTCACGTGGTCCATCGCGGTTCCGCTCCCGGACCCCTCGTTGGACCCAAAAGGCACTTTTGGCCAGCTTGGGGGGGTCAGGAGGCCCCTCCAAGCTGGCCAAAAGTTCCTTTTGGGCCCAACGAGGGTTCCGGGAGCGAACCCGAGGGGAATCACGTGACGCCGCGTCACTCCGACATCACGCCGACGTCACGTGATTCCCCTCGGGTTCGCTCCCGGAACCCTCGTTGGGCCCAAAAGGCACTTTTGGCCAGCTTGGGGGGGTCAGGAGGCCCCCCCAAGCTGGCCAAAAGTTACTTTTGAGTCCAACGAGGGGTCCCGGAGCGAACCCGAGGGGAATCACGTGACGTCGGCGTGACGCGGCGTCACGTGATTCCCCTCGGGTTCGCTCCCGGAACCCTCGTTGGGCCCAAAAGGCACTTTTGGCCAGCTTGGGGGGGTCAGGAGGCCCCTCCAAGCTGGCCAAAAGTTCCTTTTGGGCCCAACGAGGGTTCCGGGAGCAAACCCGAGGGGAATCACTTGACGCCGCGTCACTCCGACGTGACGCCGACGTCACGTGCTCCTTGCAAAGGAGTTCAGGAATAGCGTCCTGACCCCGCTGGACCACCAGGGAGTTTTGGTAAGTCTTGGGGGGGGGGCGGGATTAAGTCGGGTGAGGGGTTTAAATTTTTATTTGCACATATGGACATAGACTCAACTTATGGAATTCTCCATATGTCCATATTGACCGCAAATGGGACCCCCTTTCGACTTATGGACTTATGAACTTAAACTTTTGGTCTGCACATCCCTACCCCATACAGCACAAATAAGCCCACTCCAGGTACTGGATGGGAGAACCTCAGGTTCGGGGGAGGGGGGGGGAGATGGACACTATAGGCAGATATCTACTCATTCGGCAAAATGGCACAGCATATCTGACTCTGATATTGCCAATTTGCACATGCCCCTCTCAACTGAATGAATCAATACTGTCAGGCCAAGGTGAATGTTTGGTTTCAATGCGTGAGGCCATTTTCTTCCTGCCTACACATTAGCATAGCTATAGCATCCATCGTAAAGAGTAGAAGCACAGGATTGCTTGTGTTCAAAGCCAGTGTGTGCTAATTTGGATGAACACACCATGCAGGTATTGTTGTATGCATTGATGTGGTAATGAAAATAGCAACAAGCCCCACATCACCCCCAGCCATAGATAACTACAGAGATTAACACAACACATAACTCACCCAGATTACCACCAGCACTTTGTTTACCTACTGAGGCCCAAATATGCTGTTCCTGGCCTGTTTGTCGTCAACCATCAATGATGCCAGTGCCAAACTTGTCCCTACTTGCTATTGTGGTAGTCAGAGAAGATAATCTACACCGGACAGCTATCTATGTGAGCCATATATGCTCATTGATTTGTCTTTGGTACGGACATGTCCCCTCCAGGCCTCAGGTATCCCAAAATGCTTTCTCTACATAACAACACTGAAAGTGCAGAAGACATCATGCCTACTACATGATACCTCTGCTCCCCAGAGGCTTGATGTTGGCACATGAGGTCATCAGCTGACAACTCCTTCTCTAGCCTTACTGCTATGCACAAAGCTGATGAGTGAGAGTCTATCAGCACACCTATCTTGGTCTCAATATCCACAAAGTCCTAAAAGCTCAAACACCATAGGATACCCATCTTATAGGACAGTTACTATGTTATGTTGGCCACAAGTAATAGCAGCCATGGAGATAGGTAAAAGCCTCAAACCTGATAAGACCTGAAAGATCACTAGTCTGTTTGGAAAATGATCATCCTGTAAGCTTGTCGGCCCTACAGACCTTAGCCTATGTGCTTCAATGATGGCTACAGATAGGATAAGGACTGTAACAGCTACTAGCAATCATAAATAACGTATTACTCTGCAGATTTTCTATGTACCTACATAAAGCTGGACAACATGACTAGCCCTGAGCTGGATAGGCAAAGGGTCTTGCTGCACCCTGACAACTTAATATTTCCCAATGGCTACCTGTGACATGTCAGGCTAGGTTATTAGCTTCTAAGACAGCTTTGCCTTGGGTTCAATGAGGTGAACCTTTTGTTATGTGACATATGGGTGCTGTTATAGTCATCACTAAAAAATGATGACCTATCCATTCAAGACGTGCCTTTCAACAACACATGTCACCATCCTATTCCCAATCCAGCTTCAACTGGTCAGACCAACCTCCTTGATCAGCCTCCCTGAGCAACTAATATAACCAACATGACAGCCCAAGGGCCAAGGTCCTCACCATCTGTACACGAGAGTTGCAAGTTTGCTTATCTAGGTGTAGCAGGGCCAGCTATGCACGGTTGTATGCAACTCCTATGACCTATGGTAGCTTGCAATGACCTGTGAGAATTTTGGGATTGCCACAATATTTGTCATATGCTTCACAAAAGGCTGTAAGTGAAGGCCTGCTAAGTGAGCACTTGATGTCAGCACAGCCTCAGAAACAGCTAACACCTGTGTTTTTTCAGGCCCATGTGACATTATGCATCTGATGTACATGTGGATATCTTCAGATGCACACAGATGTCAGCTATGGAATCTGGCTGTAACATGTCGAGTCTGTGAGTGATGATTGTAACTGTCAATTAGTAGCTTCAGACTGTGCCTTTAAACATCTGAACCACTTGTGATTTCTGTGACTTCTAGAGCCCTTGGCTCCAAGCCCTAGCCCCTGCTGGAGTTCTATCATACCTATGCCACTATCTTGGTCACATGTGAGGGCTAGGACAGGGTCCAAGATGTAGCAGAGGCAAGCAAGAAGGCATAAGTTATATACACTATATTGGCAGTCCCACATAAAAGCTATGGCGAGACCTGACTCTTCTGGAATCACTATAAATAGATTAGGCCAGCCATATCTCTTTGGTGTTATGGTTATTTAAGAACATAAGAAATTGCCATGCTGGGTCAGACCAAGGGTCCATCAAGCCCAGCATCCTGTTTCCAAACCAGGTCACAAGAACCTGGCAATTACCCCAACACTAAGAAGATCCCATGCTACTGATGCAATTAATAGCAGTGGCTATTCCCTAAGTAAACTTGATTAATAGCCGTTAATGGACTTCTCCTCCAAGAACTTATCCAAACCTTTTTTGAACACAGCTACACTAACTGCACTAACCACATCCTCTGGTAACAAATTCCAGAGCTTTATTGTATGTTGAGTGAAAAAGAATTTTCTCTGATTAGTCTTAAATGTGCTACTTGCTAACTTCATGGAATGTCCCCTAGTCCTTCTATTATTCAAAAGTGTAAATAACCGATTCACATCTACTCATTCAAGACCTCTCATGATCTGGAGCTCGGGCTCAGGCCTGATACTCTGGCCTCAGCTCAGACCATGGCCCAGTACCTGGCCTTTGAATAGACAAAGGCCCAGGCCCAATGCTGCGACATGGCCCAGAGGCCAGGTATCAATGCTGAGGCCTTGTCCTGTGCCCAGCCCGATGCTGAGGCCCAGTCCAGAGCCCGGGTCCTGACACCAGGTCCTTGACCCAGACCCAGGTCCAATGCCGGGGCATGGACTGGAGGCTGGGTCCTGACTCCTGGGCTTTGGCCTAGGTTCAGGACTAGAGCCCAGGCCTCAGAGAAGTTCAGCGATGTCTTCTTCTTTCTTCTTCAACTGACACCGTATGCTGGGGTTTCACTGGAGTTAATTAACTCCAGTATATTCACCTCAGTGGATGGTGCCATTTTAATGTACAGCATTGCCTGGATCCGGACTGAGGCCCAGGCTTTGGAATCCAGCCTCTAAACCAGGCTGCAGCATTGAGCTTGGGCTCAGGTTTTGGCTGAGGCCAAGGCATCAGGCCTGGGTTTGGGTCAAGGCCCAGGCATCGGGACCTGGCCTGGCCCTTTTGTGGATACTTGACAGATCAGGTAAGTCATTGTTCGGGTGAGGGGCTTGGCCTAAGTCCCAGTATTGTCCCAAGCCTAGGCTGATAACCCAACATTGTGCTCAGGCTTAGGATGTGGCCCCCTGCTTTAGGCCTTGGCATATATCCTTGGCAAGGTCCCAGCTTTGGGCCTAGCCTGAGGCGCCAATATTGTGCTTGGGCAGAGGCCATGGTCCCTGCTTTGGGCCTCGAGCTGTACCCTAGGCATGGCCCCGGCCTTGGGCCTAGGCCTAAGCTTGATGCATTCATTTAAAATGAATGCAACAAATAAGGTTTGTTTAATTTAGGGGGCCCCTTGATTCATTTCGGTGCCCATTGAATGAAACAAATTGCCCTTATTTGTGGCATTTTGCATATTGGTTTTAAATGCACATCCCTAATATATCCATGATATACACCAACATCTATCCTGAGAGGCGAGACTCATCTTGGCTAGTCTAGTATGAAGTACTAGTGGTACAGCAGTTTGTAATATTTTCTTAGTAGTAACACATAGAGAACTATACTTGTTAATCATTGGAAAGAACTTTGACCATCCCTTGTCCTCTATTTTCCTACCATCATTCTTTACCTATAGAACCAACAGTGAAATGACCACTTGCCCTTCAGGTTTTGAATATGCACACTCTAATCCAGTGGTATTCACTCCCAACCCTTGAGGGCCTCCAATAGGTTACATTTTTGGGATATCCCTAGTGAATATGCTTGAGATAGATTTGTATACTATGGAGGCAGTATGCAAGTAAATTTGTCTCATACATATTCATTCGAAGTATCCTGAAAATATGATCTACTGGCAGGCCTCAACGGCTAGGAGTGACTATGATAGCTCTAATCTAATCATTCTTTTCAAATAGCAATGTGTCTCACAGCAAAATAAATCTTTATTTTATGGAGAACTTTTATTTCATTTTTTTGTTTTTTTCTTGTACTTTATAACAATTTACATTTTTATATCCTTTTGAAAATATAAGTACTCTATCATATTTTCTAAAGATTTGTACCATAGGCATAAATGAGAAAAACTCTCTGGGGATAATTTATACTACTTGCATATCCAAATATCAGCAACAATCACCGGAAACAATTGATTCAGCCAAATGGAATGGTTGATTCAGGTCTTTCTGATGAAATGAATAATACTGAGAGACATGGCTGCATAGTATGACTTGGTCCTTTACTGGATGTAGTGCTAAGAAGGAAACATATATGTTATAAAGGAATGAAAGAAAAATACTATAATGAAGCTGCTAGGAAGGGAAGATAAAGATAGAGATCTAGTAGGGGCTACAGCATTGCTAAAGGAAAGGAAGTTTGACAAGCTCAGTGGGTCTTGGGGCACAGGCAGATTTTGAGGGAAATGCCTCCCGAAATGTAAGAGGTCGCTGTCAGACACAGCTGTGACCTGCTGGTGGCAGTAGCTGCAGCATCTCCTTGTTAAGTTATGCGGGTTGGAGACCATGGTGGTCCTGCACTCTACTGATTTTCTTACAGGAGCTGGGGCTTGGAAACAGAGCATACATTGGCTCAATCTTTGTTCTACACACCAGCGGAAGATGATGCAGCGTCACTGCGGGCTGGAGTTGCGGAGCTGGAAGAGTTTCCTAGATCCTGCCAGTAGGAGAAAAGGCGATGCTGTTGGCAGCTAGAGAAACACTGCTGACTGGGTTTCTTAAGCCCTGCCAGTATAGGAAGAGGCAGAGTCACCAGTGTTTAAAGAAGCAGAGCAGGAAGGGTTTCCTAAGTTCTGCAGCTGAAAGAGGAGAGAAGTTGGTAGTCTAGGTGGGTGCTTGGGAGATAGGGGGTTGTGAGGATAGAAGAGGAAGTTAGAAAATGAGAACATAGTGAAATGAAGTGGGGGAATGGGAGAGGGACAGCGAGAAGGAATACAGTGAAAAGTGTGAAAGAGGGTAAGAGGGCGAAAATATAGAGCTTCAAATAGATACACACACATTTTCACTCCTCCTCCTGCATACACACCTTACCTTCCTAACACAATCATAAGGTCCACATCCCCCACACCTTCTCTCTCACACATGAACACACTTTTACCCTATATTAGAGATGTGAATCGTTTTTTGACAATTTAAAAAAATTGTCCGATATTTTTTAAATCGTCAAAAATCGGTACAGTGAGTGATACAATAGAAATTTTCACGATTTATCGTGAAAAATTGTTACTTCCATTAGTGTCCACTAACGGGAGTTATTTGGGAGGAGGGCGGGAAAACCGGCACACCAAAACAACCCCTAAACCCACCCCGACCCTATAAAACTAATCCCTTACCTTCCCCCACCCCCCAAAACATTTTACGAGTACCTTTCTAGTGGAGGTCCAGTGGGGGCTCGGGGACCGAGCACCTGCTCTCGGGCCATCAGTGCCATTTTGGCTGCCACTCAAAAATGGTGCTGATGGCCCGATTAAAAAAAAACCCACCCAACCCTTTAAAGATGACCCCTTAACTTCTCCCACCTTCCCGATCCCCCCAAATCATTTTTAAATTACCTGGTGCTCTAGTGGTGGTCCCGGGAGCGATCTCCTGTTCTCGGGCCATCGGCTGCCAATCATAAAGATGGCGCCGATGGCCCTTTGCCCTTACCATGTGACAGGGTATCCGTGCCATTGGCCGGCCCCTGTCACATGGTAGGAGCACTGGATGGCCGGCGCCATCTTTAAAGATGGCGCCGGCCATCTTTATGATGGCGGTGGCCAGCCAGTGCTCCTACCATGTGACAGGGGCCGGCCAATGGCACAACCGATGGCACAACCGATGGCACAACACAGCCAATGGCACAACCGATTCCGATTCACATCTCCAGCGATCAGATTTTTTTCTCCCTCCAGCCAAACCCGATCGTTAAGACGATCGGGCACACGATTCACATCTCTACTATACATACATAACAAGTGCAACCCATCCCTAACTCAAAAGCAGGAGACACACACACACACATTCATGCAGGTTATAGGCTGATAAAATGTGCTCTTTGAAATGCCCATGCAGTTCACCACTTGCTTATTTTTATGGAAAGTTGGCAACCGTACACCACCATGTCTCCATCACTGTGCCAGTCTCTTCACATACCTCCTCCCCCCCAAGAAAACTGGTGCTGGGCAGATGGTGGGTAGGACGCAAGAGAGAGGGATGCTCAGCATATGAATCTAGCCTCCCAACCCCTTCCCCCCCCCCCCCCCCCCCCAAATTAGGCATTCAAACTCTGCCAATGTCTGGAGGTCTTAACCTGCTATCATATTCTGTTTTGTAAAGGAAAACATGGCATGCGATAATAAATAGGAAGAACGAACATATACAGTGAAAAGTATCTTCTGACTTGAAACAATGTCTCTGACTTATAAAACTTATTGGATTTGATTTGCTTCTGGATACAGATCTGCAAAGTCTTCCATATTAGGTAGGAGACTCCCACTTTGGGAGTCCATCTCCCGTTCTCCCATGCAGGAGTGGGAAACTCCAACCCAGTGCAATGAGAGGCAGATATTCTTCAAGGCATGTGGGTGTACTGCCATTCACCCACCTCTTCACCCAAACCCAAACTACAGCACCTGTAGGAAGAGTGGCAGGGGCACATCCCCCCATTGCTAAGTAGCAATGTGCAGAAGCAAACATTTAGTTGCTTCATTTTGGGGTTCTTTTTTCTCCACAAATGTCATCTCATTTAATGTTTACTTTGTTTCTTTTGTTTAAAAAGAAACAAAGTAATGCTGGGGTCCAGATCATTCCCAGGCCCCTCTTACCCAGTCTGAGGAGCATCCACAGATGAGGCCTAGGCCCAAGTCAAAGCCTAAGTCACCAGGACTTCAGCTTAGGCCGTATGTAAGACCCAGGCTTGGAAGCCTTGTCCCGACTGCCATACATCAAAATGGTGATCTCCATTGGGAAGGATGCACCGGAGTTAATTAACACTGGTGTAATCTGAGCAGATGGTGTCATTTGAAGAATGAATAAAGAAAAAAGAAGACATCAAAAGAGTACCTCTGAAGCCTGGGCATGGGCTTGACCCTTGGTCGAGGCCTAGGCATCAGGAGCCAACCTCCAGACCGATCTCCAGTGTCAGGCATGGGCCTGGTCACACCATCGAATCCTTGATGAAGTTTAGTGGGGGTTGAGAAATTTCCTGATCCTGGTAAAATCTTTCAGGCCTGAACCTTTGTTCTGGTCTTGGTTGAGGCCCCAACATTGGGCCAAGTCCTAGGCCGAGATCCCAACATTGCGCTCTGGCATGATGCCCCTGCATCTTGGCTGTAGCCTATGCCTAGGTGAGGCCCTGGCCTTGTGCCTGGGCCTAAGCTGAGGCATCAGCGTCATACTCGGTTGTAGGCTGCAGCCCCAGTTTTGGGTCTTTGCCTATTCCCTAGGCCTGATAGAAACACTTTTTTTTTTTTAGATTTTCAAAATGAAACAAGATTCCAACAATATTTCATTTGTATTTAACTTTTTTTATTTTGGAAATGACTCAAAACAAAATAGGAAATTTCATTTCAATTCCTATTTTGATTCTCCCAAATGCTTATCCCTATTGTTAACCACTCTGCTCTGACTTCCTTGTAGCTGCAGGAACCGCAAGCAGGTTCAAACATCATGGGATGACTCTTCCTGCTATTGATTTCATGATGCATGAGATCAACTGCAGGACATGTTTCCCTGCCAGATTTGAGCCCGCTTACAGTGCCAGCAGCTGCAGGGAGAGTCAATACGGAGGAGTTGGCAGTGAGGGGACCTCACTGATGAAAGATATGAGAGCAGGGGAAGATATTGGTTAAAGGGGAGAACAGAAATATACTGGGAGGAGGAAGGCAGTTAACAGATTCTGGGAGGGGGGGGGGGGCAGGAGGCAGATGCTGAGAAAGGGAAGATAGAGACAGGTGAGCAAATGCTGGAGAAGGCGAGAAGGTAAGGGTCATACGCTGGGAAAGGGGAGAAGCAGAACACAGATGCTGGGAAAGGTTGGGAGGTAAAGAGCATGCACTGGGAAAGAGGGCAAATGAATTAGAGGATGTATGCTTGGCTATTGCAGGGGACAGATGTTGAAAAAGGGATGAGAGGCAAGGGGCATATGATAGGAAAGGAGGACAAAAGGTATATGCTGTTAAAGGCTGTGGAAGCAAGAGGCAGTTGCTGGGAAAGGGGGGTAACGTGGAGCAGATTAATGTAAAAAGGAAAAGGCAAGGAAACAGATGCTGGAGAAGGGGGAGGCTAGAAGAATACGCTAGGGAAGGGGAAGCAAGGGGCATAGGCTGGGAAAGAAGGGGAGGTGATGGGACAAAAACTAGAAGAAAGGGGGGGGGCGGGGACAGATGCTGCGAAAGGGGAGAAAAAAGTAGTATGTTGTGCTGTGAATGTTTGTTTTCCAGTTTAAATGATTGTATCTGGAAATAGCAGAAGAATAAAACATAAATAAGCAAGCAACCTGGGAAAGGTGGGGAATCAAGGTGCATATGCTGGAAAAGGCTGGGAGACATGGCTCATTTGCTGAGAAATGGGGGAACAAGCAGTGGGGGCAGATGCAGAGGAAGAGGGGAAGCAGTGGAGGAAGAGGAAGAGGTGGGGCACCTAGAGAACAGAGAGAAATGGAGGGTTGGCGGAGGCAAGGGGTGAGAAATGTAGAGGAATAGGAAAAAAAGGGAATTATTGGAATAATATGGAGATGGGGGAACAGCAGAAGAATTTGAAGGGGACGGGAGACAAGGAAAAGGAATGAAAGGGTTGGAGAAAGGAAAATAGAGTTGGGTGGGTGAGTGAGTTGAAAGGTGCGAGAAAAGCTACAGAGGAGCAAGAAAAGAAGTTAATGAAGGGAAGAGAGATGGAAGCTGAAGAGAAAAGGGGAGGGGAGAGAGTTAGTTCAAAATAGACTAGGTCAAAGGTCATACTCCCTATAATTTTTGGAAGGCGACATGCATTTATTTTATAGGCTGAGTTCAAGTTTGTATACTACGAGCTAATATAATGCAAATAATATCGGGATTTCTTGTGCGCACCCGATGTTTTGTCCTATGCGCAGAGCTCACGACGGGCACGCACACACCGCACGGCTTAGAAAAAACAGTGGTCAAAGGGTGGGCAGGCCTCAAAAGCCAGTATGGGAAAAGGGTGGTTTTCCCCACTCTAAACCACATATCTTGGGATCACACCTTGGGTAGGTGAGAGCAAGCCCTAATTCCTCCCCCTGTCCATGATCATGGCCCCCTTATTATGTTAGGGCACACTTTCTGGGCCCTCTCTTTTCAGCAGTTGGACTCTGACATCAGTTAAAAATGCTTTTTGGCATGGCCTCTTGGGATGAAGAAGACTGCAGGGGTTTTCATGTTTTAAGCATGACAAAATGGACCAGGTAGGCCAATGCCTGAATATACTAGATCTTTTGAAGCTAATTTAAAATACATTTCATGATGGCTGAACACAGTACAACATCCACTTTAAAATGGGCTTGAAAATGGTTTCTAAGTTCATTGACTATGAAAGCAAAATGAACCATTGAACTATATTTTAGTCCATTTGCTGCTAAGGAGACAATGCCCTAAATTGTGCCGGATTTCAAACAGTTGTGATTTTCCATACCTAATTTTTATGTCAGGACTTATATGCAAATAAGGCCAATAAAATATGTATGAGGTTAAATTTCCTACAGATAACGCTGCAAAAAAAAAGATAACTAGTACTATAAGTCACTGAGTGAAAACTGGACTGTGAAGGCCTTTCTGTGCATATTTTAGCACAGCGAGCCTAATTAATGATCGGCTTTACATGAATTTGTCTTGCAGCAGCTCATTAACTTTGATTTTGCATTAAACTTGGCATGTAGTAAATTTATGGGCACAAGGTTACTACATGCAAAGTCAAAACATTTTGCAAAGTTCACTTTGTGCATAAAGAGGGCAATTTGTGTACCCCAAGTCCATCATTTTTATTCTGCGATCCCAGTATATTCAGGCATTGGCCTACCAGTGTCCATCCAAGTGTAAAGCTGGCAAAAAAAAAAAAAAATGCCACTTACATTGCTCACAAATGATGTTTTTACAAGAAAGATGGACTTTGCAAAATTCTGCGCACTTTAGTACATCAGCCTGAAGGTATTTGATAAGCCTGTGGCCTGCGGATCTTTGGGAGTCCGGGACTAGAACATTTTCAAGCCACACTATTGTATTCCTTGTATAAAACAATTCGTAACACTCTCCTGCAACAAACTTGACCTATAATCCACCTCCTGCTGGAGAACGTTCAGGAAGTGTACTAAATTATATTACATACACTCCATTTTTAGGCAATTATGGGTAATAAATCTCTATGTGAGAGAGCTGTATCATGCATGTCCGTGTATATACCAGTTTGTCTGGCTGCAAAATAATATAACTTATGGCTTCATGCCTGATTGTTCAGTCACTATTTCCACAGCAAAAAGACCGCTTCATGATTGACTGGCACCTATTGCCCTTTGCTTTGGCAGAAACAGTGCCTGAACATTGAATTATGTTGTTACAAGTTACATTTTTGGAAAGTAGACTAAGGGCTAGATGTACTAAGTCTTTTTTCCCATTGGGTTTCTATGAGAAAAATGTTTACTATATCTGGGCCTAAATGATATATAGGTCAACTTTCATATAGAAAGTAGTTACCCATAATCTTTCTATGAACTGGGGGCAAATATATTGTAATGTCATCCATTACTTGAAGATGCCAGTTGAAGGGAGTCATGGGTAACAATACCGTGTGGTTGCTTACTTATTTGATTAGATTATTCAGTCTAATTTCAGAGAATCTAACTTCTGTCTGAATTCTTTATTGAAAAAATAGATTTTACTAGGAAAATCTGAGGATGTGCCCCAGTATAATCTGAAAAAATCACATGGAATTCTTTCACTCTTGCCTTTGAAAAGCAGTGACTGAACAATCAGGCACCTAGCTGCTGCTAATAGTTTCTAAACTTAGGTAGCTCCTGTTCCTGCAGCTAGTCTGTTGCAGGGCTTGCTTTGGGGAGCTGGGGGCCGACCGCCACCCATATTCCTGAGGTTCTCTCCTGACAAGGGGAGGCGGGTCATTTTTACAAGGCCCCGGGCATTGTGAAGAGGGCTTCTGCACAGGTCCAACAAGAACAGCACAGTGCCATACAGTCTGGTGTGTTAAAAAATAAATATTTTATTGGAATAACTGATGAAGGTGAATAAAATCATTAAAGTGCACAATGAGGAACAGTACAATCCATACGGAAAAACAAAGTCCAGTATTTCAAAACACAAATATAGATACAGTCATTGATAAAAACACAGAAGTCCTCTGCACTATAGGAGCCTGTCCTCCATACAGACTACTCTTCTGGGCTGGGTCCCCTCTGGGATCTCCTTGAGGCAGTACCTTTTTTCCTAGGTGCAGATTCTCGTAGTCAGGCAATAATGCACTGGAAATCTCTTCCACTGGCAAGAATGAGCTCCCACCCAGCAATTCGGAAACAACGTTTCAATGCCAGCAGTCCTCCCTTTGATGCCTCTAGGAAGTCCATGTCTTAGAAATCAGACAATGAGGAAATCTCTCAAGATGGATATGACAAATGGGACTAACCTCCCTCTTCCATTGGATCTCCTTCCTCTTGACATCCTCCTTGGATCCCTAGAAAATATCCCAAATCCCAGGGCCTGGAAACCTCACTCATGGGTCTCAGCCACCATCTTAGGACAGGAGATGGAGACAAAGAACATAAGCCAAAATGGGCTCATGAAATTTGTCCTGAAGACACCTCCTACTTGGGAGTGTCATGGAACACACACACACACACACACACACACACACGACACCCTCCTACTCTCTCTGAGCTCATGCATTCAGGTGCTATGAAGAAGATTCTGAAGTCCATAGTAAGGGACATTTTGGTGACACTCTTACTCTGTGAAGTTATTAAGTTTGTGTTTCTTTGTTTATTGTGCATTAACTGATTATGCCTTATTGTTTGATTCGAGTGCACTTTATTGCTGTACACCGCTTTGGGTGTTCCAATTTGGATCAGGAAGGCGGTATAGACATTTTTAAAAAATAATTTAAATACACTTAGACAAAATGCTGTATAAGGAAAACATGATTCAACTTTCTGGCACAAGGTAGCATTCCCCATACCATCCCTTAACTGGATCATTAGCACAAAATGTAATGTAATACGTATGCATTTGCTTTAGTTCAGAAGCATTATAGGTAACAAACATTTCAGCTAGAAAGCTGTGTCATCCATTTCTGAGAAGAAGCATTTTCTCAGGTTTCAAATGTAGAGCCTGGTACTTTCTTCTAGAGGTTAAGCGTGTGAAAGATGGAGGGCAGTGGATAATAACAGGCAATCTTCCTGTTGGATCTGATCTCTTTTCTCTTCCAAACTTCTGCGTGCCAAATATTGGCAAAAACAATGAGGTGCCCAGCTCCATGGTACTGAAGTCAAAGGACAGCATCCACTGTTAATCAATGTCTCAATAAATGCTGTCATTATTATTTTATTATGTACAAAATATACACATACCACAGAACCTTTTCTTTTCTGCCCTGGGATCCCCCCTTTCATTCTGGATTTTCCTCACTCGCTTGCTTTCTTTTTCTTAATGTTCTTATTCTTTCATTTTCTTTCTTTCACAGATTTTCTACTTCTTTGACAAAAGAAATTAATTAGCCACTTAATTAATTAACCACTTTTCCCCGCCAGAAGCTTTTTGTCAATGCGGCATGCCCTGAGCCATGGAATAATCACAAGCCATCGTGTTGGTGCTCTGCCCTGCTGGTGCTGTGGAAGCCATGCCTAGGCAGCACTTGCAGGGCAGAGAGAGGCCAAAGGGGATAGCAGAAAGCATCGACTGATTATCGGCATGAGTGCTCAGAGCCGATAGACTGCGGGTGGAGGTGTGAGCACTGGCACGGAAGACATGTCCTTCCTGAAGATAAGAAGTGCCAAGCTGGCCCTGACCACTGGTCCGTTGAATCCAATATCCCTTCTCTCTGACAGTGACCAATCCAAATCTCCTGGAAGCCCCAGGCAAATCCTAACAGGAAGATACATCTCTCCCTCCACCACCCACTTGTCCATCTCCTACATGCAAGAGGCTAGTAATTGTTAATGAACCTGCCCTTCAGAAACATGTCTGACTCTTGCTTTTAATTCCTGCTATGCTGCTAACTTATGGGCCGATACAGTAAAAATCGCGGGAGAGCGGGCAAGCGCCCGCTCTCCCGGCGTGTGCACAGGACACTCTCCTATGCGTGCAAAACAGTAAGTTAATTTATTTAAATTAGGGTCTGCGGTAAAAAGAGGCGCTAGGGACACTAGCGCATCCCTAGTGCCTCTTTTTGGACCGGAGCGGCGGCTGTCAGCGGGTTTGAGAGTGGACGCTCAATTTTGCCGTTGTCGGTTCTCGAGCCCGCTGACAGCCACGGGTTCGGAAACTGGACGCCGGCAAAATTGAGCATCCGGTTTTTGACCCGCAAGCCGCGGGCCCATTTTAAATTTTTTTTTTTTAAATTTTTAATGTTTTAACTTTTGGGGCCTCCGACTTAATATTGCCATGATATTAAATTGGAGGGTGCACTTCCCTGGCGCCGGCAGAAATTAACGCCTATCTTTGGCTGCACATTTTACTTACTGTATCACGCGGGAATGACTAATAGGGCCATCAATATGCATTTGCATGTTGCGGGCACTATTAGTCTCGGGGGGGTTGGGCTCACGTTTTCGACGCGCTATTACCCCTTACTGAATAAGGGGTAAAGCTAGCGCGTCGAAAACGCGTGTCTAAATGCCAGTTAACAGTGCACTCCCGTTGGAGCGCATGGTACTGTATTGGCCTGTTAGACCACTACCTCCAGCGACAAATCCCACAGCTGAATTGTGTGTTGACTGGAAAAAAAATGCTTTCTTAAACTTGTTTTAAATCTGCTATCAGTCAGTTTCAAGGAGCATCCTCTGTTCCTTGATAACTTATGGCTCTCTGCTCTACAGAGTACATTTTCAATAGGCTTCCTCGTTTGGCAGTTTTGAAGATATTTTCAGGTTCATAAAGCAAACAAATGTAATTTGAAAGCCCTGCTATGAAAATCACATTGTTGTGACAATCCACCTCCATCTGTAGAAAAATCAGTGCAAGCACTGGTGATCTGTGCATGTGTGCTTTGGGCTCTTTTTTGATAAATGCATAGGTTATAGTGCTCTCTAGTTTCCAGATGCTGCACACAAGAACAACTTACTAAAATGACAGATTAAAAAGCTAGCCGAATTTCAGCAGGAGAGATCTGCAGCGCTGATCCTGTGGCACGAGGAAGTACTGTCCCACAGGTGGAAAGCAGTTGATCTAAAGACCCTAGACATCCCCTCCTGGGCCAGTTTAATAATGGAACATTCAGTGTTGCCAACCTCACTTATTTACCATGAGCTTGCGCTTGTTTGTTTTCAGGAATCACTTTTTTTGGGGTGTGGTGGGGGGGGGGGGGCCGGGACTCGTGGGTAGTTTTTCTTTTCCTACTCACTTTTTTGGGGGGTTTGATGGATGGGACTTGTGCCCTGCTGTTACTGTCACCTCCACTGTTCAAGCAACTTGCTCTGCAATCCTTTTTGTACTTTTCTTTGTTCCGCCTCCTATTTTAGGTATATTAAGGGAAAATTCTTACATCCATTTCCTTAGGTAAAACATTGATTTACCCATGGAAAGGGGCTTTTTTGGAAACTGGCCGTCCCACATGGGGATGAAAGAATACGCAGCGCACAGTACCACTGCACCACTCAGCCCGCACTCCTACCCACAGCAGGGGGAGGCATTCTGGGAGCAGGGCTGGGGCAGGATCGGCAAATATGCAAGTAGTTTGAAAGTTACCCCCGCCGATAGGGGTAACTGCATAACATTACGTATCAGTTAGCCAGCAAACATGAGCATAAGTTATACCAATTCCCAAAGCAAACTTATACACATAAATTCTACTTTGAAAATGAAATGCCATGGTATTTGCTGCACCAGCTTCATGCCAGCCAGTAATATGCTGAAGCAATTCAATGAAAATATGTCTTGTGACAATGCTGGCAATAGAGAAGAAGAAGAAATACTGGCTGTTGTCATCAATTATCAGACCTTTTTTTTTTAGTAAACTGTGTATAACTTTACAATAAAACTAGTTTAAATCTCGTATATTCTGGGCTTGTATTTTTTCAGCAAAGCGCACTTTTTCTTTATAACTGTTGCGCCCATTGGTCGCAGATGGCTGCGACCTCTGATGCTCACCTCCTTTTTCCTTGCACCAGCAATTCTTGGAAGGATGGAAGTCTCCGCCTGCAAACGCCACCTTCCCTGGTGTCCCCGGGACAGAGTGGATGATCCTGTCCACCATCATGAATCAGGGATTACCTAGGGCATGCGTGCGCCAGGCCCTCTCTTAAACACGTCATGGCGGGAACCTCGGGGGCATTCCCTCCGCATGACATCACCCGCCAGTATATTTAAGCTATTCGGACTTTGTTTCCTATGAGTTAGCAAGGACTTCCTTCCTGCTGAATTCCACTCCACTTGGAGATGCTTCGCTATTTGCTACTCTGAACTCGTTCCTGCACTTTGGGTCTTGAACGCTTTAGATACCCGCTCCTCGGGAGCCTTGTCGCGTTCTGGCTATCCGCTCCTCGGAGGGCCTTCCTGCCTGGAGAATCCATCTACTTATATTGGGACCCACCCTTGTTCAGCCTTGTGAATATGCTTCTCGTTTACTACTATCTTGCTGACGGAACCTCCGGTGTACCCCGCGCCTCAGGCCACTACCATGCTTGCCTCAGCATACCTGCTTCTACACTTTGGAGTGAGTACCCTCATATATTCTGCTCTGCTGACCTCCAGCACATCTCTTACCAACATTAGTGCTGATCCTCGGTGTACCCCATGCTGCGGGCCACTACCGGATCTACCCCTGAGAAGTGTTTATCTGGAGGAGGAGCTCCCCAGTGTACCCCGCTCCGTGGGCACTACCAGGGATATCATCGCTGAGCCATCTTACTGCTATGGACTGTGTCTTCCATCCTACTCGGCGGGTCCTTCACCTATGTTCCAGTCTAATAAAGTCTCGTTACTAACTGTATCCATCTCAGCTGAGGCCACACCTATCATGGTGAGTCCAAACAGGGCTCCTCCCTGTGGGTGGAGTCAGTTCTCACTACGATCCAGGGTCCACAACCATACCAGAACATAACAATAACTAACTGGTAACACTGGGAAGATCCTACCTCATTGAGCTTGAAAACGGAGAAAAGTTTAGAGAGCTGTGGCTAAGGGGCTTGAAGTGGCTCGCCCTTATCCAAGCATTCTTTTTGTCTAGTGCAGGAAATTAACGATGCTTTATATGATCCTGCTTGTACTCAAGCATGTTATGTTGTAGGTACTATCAATACAAGCCAGATAGCTTTCATACCTCTGGGTTTGTGTCTCTCCCTGTGTCACTCAAACACAGATACACACACACACACACACCCATGCTATTGCATGCATCTGTAGTCACTGAGCAATATGCTGTGATGCAATGAGCCCAGAGTGGTAGAACCCAGAATAGATCTGAATATGCTTCTTAATATTGAGTGAAGGAGAAGGAGTTGTTGAATGAAGCTACATGTAAGGACCCAGAGACGAAAACTTTAAAACAAGTGCTCACACCCCCACATATATGCACATGTGTGTACAAGCGCAGAAGCACATGAATTTTACATGGTGCACCAAATTATATGCACATCACCACACACAAATTTACATGCAAACTATCCACGCATAATTGTACAATAAAAATGCTGGGTGTCAGCTACACACTGAATTTAATCGAGGTGGTGCCTCCAAACCACACAGGTGAGTAGAATGGGGGTAATGAGGGTGGATAAGGGGGTGGGGAGGTATGGAGAAGGTCAGAAAATGCATGGTGGGGGGGGTTTCAGCATCTTATAACTACTCACAACTTAATCATGAACAATACATAGTAACATACCAGTATACTGCTCACATTGACCGCAACAGCTCACTCTTAATGGGGGTCATCCTTTTTCCCCCTATAAATTGAAGACTTGAAGAAGAAAGCCCGGGAGCTACACCTGAAGCAGTGGAGGATGAGAGACTGGCTGCACACTCAGCAGGATGTGGCTGGAAGTAAAATTTTCATCAGGCCAATTGGGAACTGAGAACAAGGTCCATCTATTTCCTCTTTATGTCAATGCCCACACTAATTGCCCCCAGCTCTGTGCCACCCTGCTTCAGCCTTAAGCTTTCACAAACCCTCCTTCACACATCTCTCTGTCAGAAGCTCCACAATCCTGACGTTTTCATGGAAGATACACTCTAACCTAACTAGGATGCTTTCAAGGCTTTAACACCCACTCCAACATATTTCCATGTAAGTAACTTGGCCTTTGTCCAATGTAAAAATGTATAGCCACATAATTTTAGATCTCTTACACCTCAAGCAGTCATTATGAATCCCGTCGCACATAGTAGCCTCCAGCCAATTACAATAATCAATAATCTGGAGGTCCATGGATCTATCAATATGGAAGACAGCACATTGATGACAGTTGTCCCACAGCTAACAATGCTTCCCTTTGCCTTCACCTCTCCCTGAAAAGTGAATTCCTCTAAGTGCCTCTGTCATTCTGTGCCGCTGGGTCCTGTTACATCACACCTCTACAGCACTCTTTGGGGTGGCCACAGGGACCATAAGCCAGATTTTGAGTGGATAGCCTCTGTCACCTGTAAGGGAGAAACCAGAGGAGAACATTACACTAGGCTTTCAGATAGGACAGCACATTAGAGCATTAGGCTGGGTCAGAGTTGTCTTCCTGGGAAGACAGGCCAGCAGGAAATGAGTGAAACATACATACAATGTTAGTTGGGGATGTGGTGTTAGCAATAGATGCATTCCAATCTTAAAGTCAGCCTCTGGTGATGTGGCCTTCTTGGAAGCCGCAATGATTTCCTGACTGCAAGAGGATGTAGGCCTTGTGAGTGAATCCAGAAAACTTGGGCACGATATCCACAATGATGTCCTTAGTCTCACAGACCACCAGCATATTGAGGGAGTAGAAACCCTTGTGATTACAGTAGGCAGTGTCATCTCCCCCTGGTGTCTTTAAAGGGATGTGTGAGTAGTCAGTAGCCCCCAGAAATGAAAGAAAGCATGCCACTTGATAAAAATCTCTCATGATTTTTTCTTTCTGCCATCTTCTTTGAGGAAAGGATATCTACCAGCGTGTTTTCCTTAGCAAGATGGCCAGGCTGTAATCAATGCACATGGAGGTGTCAGACTGGCTACCAGCCATGATGCCCAGAGGAGTTTGGAAGGTGCTGGTTGCAAAAAAGGCTAGGGCAGTGGTGAGCTTGACATATAATGGCAAGGCATGGCCCCTCTGGCTAGTAGGTTGTAGGTCCTGCTCTAAATGCTGGCATAGGTATAGTATAGTTTCCTTATTAAACCTGAACTTGCACATGACTTGCTCCTCTGCCAGATCTAAAAACTGAGTCCTTGTCCTATATACACTGTATGCAGGGTACCTCCTCCTCCTCTTTTCTCCCTCCCTCTCTCTCTCCTCAGCCTTAGAGCCCTGAGTACTTATACAGTCATTTTGAAAAGAAAGTGTCACCCACTGTCACACCCCTCAATATGTGGCTAATGCTCCCCCTCCAATCCCCGCCCCCACGCTCCCATTTGCTCCAATATGTTCTTCTAATCCCAGTTGAATGTAGTACCTGCTTACCTTGGTCTATCCCTGGTACTCTCATGGCATTCTTCTCGATGATCCTGGCTGTCCCTGTTCCCATGACGAATGGGCATGGCTTTCCCAGTGTCCCCCCGTTGGTCCCAGTCCACACTGGAGGAGCCTTCCTCCCACCCACCTACTAGGAAGTTCCAGCTTCCACTCTGAGGGAGAAGGGCATCTGGCAAATGTTGTTGCAGATGAAAAGTTTCTCTCATAGCCATGTGTGTAACTGATCTGTAACAAATTTACATTGCATAAGTGCGTGCACCTCAGCATGTAGGATGCCTTTAAAATACATCATTACGTGCATATGTATAATCACTCAGGTCACACCCCTAATATGCCCCTACCTTGCCCCTTTTTTACACCTGTTCTATAGCTCACACACGTGCTTATACACATATAGTTTTCAGATTTTAAAATACAAATTGCTCCTGCTCAGCCCAAATACATGCATATACAGGCCTTTTAACGCGAGCAGCTCTTAAATTTTAGCCCATAGGATTCATCGCCTGAAGATGTGAATCGATATCATGGAGAGGTATAGAGACTTGGGTAAAGAGAGTTGGAAACAAAGTATATTAACCCTCCAGAGTTTAGGAGATATTAACCCTCCAGAGTTTAGGAGATATTAACCCTCCAGAGTTTAGGAGACCTTTTGTTGCTGGAGAAGGAAGTTTTTCCACCCTTACTTTCTCATTGCTCCCCTTTTTCATTAAGAGTTTTGTCTGTGTCTTTATTGACTAAGAACCTTAAGGCCCAAGGTCTCAGCACGAATTTGGATCTGGAAGTGTATAATCTTTCACCCAGAAAGATCTTGAGGAGAAGCTATACTTTATAAAGGAAGAAAGGATTCACATCCATTCCTAGTGGGTAGGAGGGAAGGTAATTTTTTTCTAAGACTTCCCAATGTGGTACCAGGTGGAACATTTTGTGAAACAGAGGAGGAATGGACTGGCAGGAAAGAGAGCCTTGAAGACTAATTTCAATATGGGAAGAATTTATTCAGAACTTTGAGAACTGTAGGAGAGGGTTTGAATTAATGGATTTGAATTAACAATGAGTTGGCTATTACACATTCTGAAGACTGTTACTAGAAGAGTGAGGTCACAAATTTATTAATTTCAAGCTGTAAATCAATCATATTTAATATCAAAAAGCTGTAAACATTTTCACCCATTTGATCAACTAATAGTAAAAGAAGTTGGAAACCATTCAGCTTCTAGTGTGTTTATTGCTGTCATAGACTTTAGAGATTATCAGTACTGTATGTCAAGGGACCTAAGAGGCCATGTATTTGTGAAACATGTAAAAGGGCCTTGAAGCTAAGCTCCCTGAACAGGGAGCTCTGCACCACTCAGAAGTTCAAGCTATCCTGGAGAACTGTGATTCTGTGCCTTTGGGTCTAGTATCCAGATTTTATCCCACCCAGGGGTCACATGTGTTACAGCCAGAATGGAGATATGAATCATCTCAAGCTCTCATGCTGTGAAAATTAATGCACCTGGGATGTTCATGCAGACCAACACTTTTAGAATTTCCATCCTGGTGGAAGTATGGGAATCTCGGACATGGATGTGAGAGTGCCAGGGGACTGATTATAATCTATAGTATTTTTGTTGTTATTGTTTAACGTTTGCATTTTTTTTGTAGAGTATTAATTTTATTAATGTTACATTGTACATCACAAACTTTTTCTGATAAACGACTATTACATTTTAATAAATGTAAAATGTAAATGGGAGGTCCTTTAAGGTGTTAAGAAAATTACCATGCCAGTAGCAGTGGGTACACAGGAGTAGAGGAAGTTAGTCCAGTGAATCCCAAGGAAGTGGCCGTATGGTAATACTAACTACCCAGGAGAAGAATCAAGTTAGCAACTTCTCCTAAGAAATTGCTCTGAATTTGTTATGGGAGCCAAAGGCAAAGTGGAAGTTGTACAGATTTAAATAGGGAGATCTCACCTTATTTCATTTTTTATCTATGTTAAGGATGTGCTTTTGTTTGAAATGAAACAAGAAATTTCAACCAAATTTCCTGTTTCCCTTCATTTCATTTTCAAATGAAATGGATAAAACATCAACAACATTTTACTTGTTTTTCTTTCTTTTTTTGTTTTCAAAATGTCGACACCAGTCCTGCTCCCACATCCCTAGAGAAAAACATCCATTGCTCGTGCTACCAAAATTAAAAGATTGAAGATCCCCTAAGCCTTCCCTTATCCCACCTCCTGAATCCCTCTTACCTATCCACGGGTCTTAGATGCTCGTATGGGACTGATACAATCCCCACGTGCTTCTGCCCCAGGGGCTTTGTATATTTATATAGAGCACTGGCAAACCCTGGAGGGCAGAGAGGATAGAAGACACACACAAAGCTCACAATTGGAACATCCATTCCAGTGGTGACATCGTCAAAAATGGGACTAATCATCTCCGGAAGCAAGAACAATAGAAGTCATTCTCTTTTGACTGATCTGGGATACAATGGTGGGTCACACCCAGTGACATCAAATTCATGAACGAGATCCTCTGGTGGCAGCTGCAGCAATAGGAGGGAAAGATGGTAAGGGACCTTTCGGAGGGGGAAGGGGCTGGAGGGTATGTTCCCATATCCTGCAGCAGCAATGAGAGGGTTTGGAATCTTCCTGGCCCCGTGTAAAAGAAACATTTAATGAAGATAATATGAGTAGGAGTGGTTGAGAAGAGCTAAGAGAATTTGCACCATTTAATGATCTTAAAATAGCAAATACTTTTCCAAGAAGAAAGATGTTTATAAATTTACTTGGTATGTTAAGAAGATTAAAAGCATCCTTTGACTATATTATCATCAATATGAAACTATCCTCTGAGGTCAGAGATACAGGAGTCTAAAGAGGCAGTGACATTTATCTAGATCACTAACTTGTTGTTTCAAAATTTGGAATGCTTACAAAGAAAAAAATCCCCAAACAATAGAAAAAATGGAAGAGCTGAAGTTTATAAAGTACATTTGTTGCAAGAACAGAATATTAAAATGTTAGAAAAAAGATGTATACAGTATTTAGAACAGTCTACCTTTAGTAATTATATAGATTAAGAATGGAAAAATATAAAGGAGACAATGAACAAGACAGCTTATGAAGTGTTAGGGAGGAATAACAAATTTGTGGGACAGAATGGTTTTAAAATCTACAATGATGAATTACAAAAATTATAAAGTACATGCAAGTGCCATATAATTATTATGTACAAAAGCAGACAAATGAAGCTGAAGAGATATCAAATTGAAAGGAACATTGCAAGGAATGCAGTGAGAGAGACACATCAAGCATAGGGGGTCATTTTCAATAGTCCCTTTTCGCGTGCGATAGGGTGAGCGGGGCGGAGTCAGCCCCGGAAGAGGAGGAGATGGGGGTCGCACAGGGGCCCACACTGCGGCGACATCGCCGGCGGCGAAAACGTAAGGACCCTTATCGCCACCAGTTTCACGTCAAATAACTCCACCTTTTATAGTGTAGTTATTCGGTGCGAAAGCTGGCAGCCAGCGCACCGCAGTGGTGCGATGGCTGCCAGCTTTCGCAGGCCCGCCCCTCCCCCCCCCCCGCTTCACCCCCCAGTACCACGCGATTCACAGAGCCGTGCGACGATAGAAAATCTAGCCCATAGTGGGATAGATTTATAAGCAATATAGAACATGATGTACACGGCAGATAAACTATAGTGTATAAACATGACTGTAAGGAAAAGGGTCCTTTAGTCAATTTAGAAAGTATTTTATCTAGTCAAATAAAAACAAGAATAAACCAAAGTGGAACAAGAAAAGGGTGTGTTCATAATGGCTGCTAAAGTCCCTTATGTTACATGGGGAATAAGGGAAAGTGACAAAGAATAATCATCACACACACACACACACTCTTTTTGTTGTTTTCAATAAATTATGAAAGAAAATGTTCATATTTTATATCAAAAATGTGTGTATATAAATTTAATAGCTTTATTTCATGAAGTCTGTCTCATGATGGTCATATTCATAAAGAAATTATTAAGAAAATGGCCACAGAAAATAGCCTGGTGTCATTCCAGTGCTTCGACCTGGACCATGCTTCCCTGGAGGGGAGACATATGAGAACAGAAACAAATACATTTGGCTAGTTTCATCATTCTGTAGAAATCAGTAATAAAAATAACAAAAAAAAATAAAATATTATAGCTAGTCAAAGCAGCTTATGTCCACAACAAGAGAGGAGGGGACCAAGGACAAACCACTACTGGAAATAAAGCACAGCCAGTAAGGAGTAGCTCCTGACAATATAAAGGCAAATCATAAACCTCAAAAGGAAAAGAAGAAATTAGGAAAATTACACAGAGCAATACAGAAGAGAAGGAGGCAAAGAAAAATGACCAATTATTAAGACTTTCAGTGATGTCACCCCAGTAAATGACTGCCTGAGGCCCGAGGTCCCAACCAGCTTAACTTCAAAGCGTTGCTCTGTCCATAAATTGCAGCAAGTTCTCCTCATGAAGGCAACGACCTGTGAGGCAACAAATGGCATCCAAAAAGAAGGCAAGTGATCTCAAATGTGGGGTTTTTTTTTAACCAGGATAATTGAACACTGAAAGTGAAATGGAATGTATGCTTCCAAAAGATGGCCCCAGATTCAGGTATTGGAAATATTATTGGTATGACAATTTGTGTATGTGTTTCCAAAATAATACATAAAGTGGTTAAGCTAAAAGGAAAAAGAGAAAAATAAATAAATAATAGTGATAACAGTGAAATTAAATTTCAAGTTACAGAAAGGAAATTCTCAGGTTCTGATGGAGGTCCATATTGCCTCGGTCAGATTACAATACATTTCTGGCCTGATGGCAAGATATTACATATTTGGCTGCAATTGCTGCTGTTTCTCTGAGGATTATACAGAGCTTTTCCTACTCATTTTGTTGGGAAAGTCTGGTTTTTTTCTGTTAGTTTTGGGAAATGTACATCCCTAATATCTTTGTATTTTGCATAAGACAGGGGAAAATACACTTCTGTTTCTATTTCTTTGGTGTTGCACTGTATGCAGAATCTGACTTCTTCAGGATTTTCAGTTCAGCTTTTGTCTGCATGCATACATCTATTTCTAATTTGTGATCACTTATTCTTTATTTGGTGAAGGCCTGTCTGTGTTTTGCATATGTGACCAAGGTGAAGTATTCTGTTAATGTGTTGCATGGTGCGTGGTAGTACCCTAACCATAACCAATAAGCCTTGATACTTTTGATGCAACTACAACATTGTTCTCCGTTTCCACGGCAGGGGAAAAAGGGAGTTGGATTCAGACAACCAATGAGGGCTCTGACTTTTAAGTATGGAGGTAACCTGCATGGAGCAGCAATTACTATCCTTAACAGAAGGCAACTACAACATCACTCTCTGCTTTGACGGCGGTGAGTGGGGGTTTGGAAGAGAAATTGGATTCTGACGACAACATGGGCCTAGACTTTTACAATCTGGGGTATGATATGCAGACATAAGGGAAAAAGCAACACAGGACTGCTTCTAAGGCTAAGTCCATAAGCAAAACATGTCAGCACTGTCTACATTTTCAAGAAGGCCCATCACCCAGTAAAAATGTTGCTAGCAGAAAATATTTATGGATTATCATAAGGCTTAGGAATAACTGCATGGAACAGCAGTTGCTACCCTTAAAAGAAAACTGGGGGTATCCTGCACGGTGCGGCAGATTCTACCATACAAAGCTTGTTGGGCAGATTGGATGGACAATTTGGTCCTTTTCTGCTAACATTACTATGTTACTATGTGTTGCTTCTATGGAGGGATAAATAGCAGTCCAGTTTGTTCTGTTTTCATATAGTCACTTCCCATTAGGAGGTGCATTGGTATTCTAGGGTACATTGCAATATTTGCAGTGCTGCCTTTTCATAGGTAGGATTATTCCTATGCGAGTCCTGGAAGTGAGTGCTGTTTTGGTATGGCAGGTTTGCTACATAGGTGCTGAGCACAGTGAGCAGGAGTTTTTTTTTTTTGCAGGGTATTGTGTTACTTCACAGAATTACTTCTGGTGGAGGGAATTTGTGTCACCGTTACTGGGATAACAGAAAAATTAAATATTCTTTTTTTGCATGGTTAGTGGTAAGGGGAAGCATTCTAACAGATCCAGGAAGATTCCGCTCAACTAACCAAAGAAGATTTAAAAGCACTGCTAAATGATCTGAAAAAGGAGTTAAAAGAGAGGCAACCGAGTTTAATGTAGAAATGGGTAGATATTAAAAGGGAAGTAAATGGCATTAGTGAGAGCATGCAGGACAAGAGCAGACAATGGTGGAAAATGTGGAGCTGATATACCATATAAATAAGAATGAATATGCGATTATTATTATTATTATTATTATTATTATTATTAATAAAGCAGAGAATGAAAACTATATATACCACAATTGAACCCAGGAACTGAGGTAATAATATCCAAATAAGAAGAATTCCAAAGTCCTTGGAGGAAGGCGATATAATGATCTTGACATACAGACTTTTAACCAATATAATACAGATTACAGGGTACACAGAACCTTAGGGCCCTATAGAAACAACAGAAAGATCAAGAGATATAATTGCATGTACACACTACTTTGAATGAAAACAGAGATCCTCAAAATATTAAGAACACTAAGAAATGACACTTTTGAAGCATAAAAGCGAAAATGTTTAATTATGTATCAGCGCTGGCACTCAGTATAAAAAATGAAATGGAAGACATTGGGACCACTGTACTGGAGAGAGAAAAATTGTATGTGCTATTTCTCTGCTGGGACTTATATGCAAATAAGCCTGGCAGAAAAATAGAGAAATTTCACAAAAACCTTAACTACCCATTATTGAGGTGTAATTAAAGATGTTGCAAAATCAGCTTTGCAAAGCAAAATTTAACTTGTCGATTTACTATGTGCTAATAGTTAATGAACTGCTTTGCGTAATTTTGCTCCCAGCAACTCATTAACTATTAATTTGAATACAATTTTACAAGAAGAAAACTTCATGTGAAATATCACTACTTGCAAAGCTAAAAATGTTTGCAAAGTCCACTTCACATGCCAAAATGAGAAATAGTGCAGTAATTGACATTTTTCATATAGATTGCAGACTTTGTGAACATTTTCTCTGCTTAGTACATCGGCCTTCAAATGTGAAATTAAATATGAAGAATATCCAGAGTCACTGGGGATATCACTTCAGTATTACCTTTAAAGTGACCTGGAAACTATGCAGAAAATATTCCCGAAGCATGGGAGGGTCTGGCAAGTTATGGGCTCGATGTTCCAAATGAAGAGACATTTGCTGGCAAAATGCACCAAGGGCAGCACCTCAAAGTCTGTAATGGCAGAGAGTTATTTTAGGCAGGAAATAGTTACAACCCAAAAGATAGATGAAACCCTTCCCTCTAGAAGGAAGGAGGAATAGCCTAGTGGTTAGAGCCATGGGCTACAAATCACAAGACTAGGGTTTGAGTCCTGCTGTCTCTCCTTGTGACCTTGGGCAAGTCACCTTATCCTCCATTGCCTTAGGTACAAAACTTAAGATTATAAACCCTCTGAGGATAGAGAAATATCTACAGTACCTAAATGTAAACCAATGTGATATGTCAGTATATAAAATAAGATGTGATATTTCAGTATATAAAAATAAGAAATGGGAGACTTCATGAAACACCTGAAAAGGAGTAGCTGGGGTATTTGAATCTTTTGGCCAAAATATTAAGGGGCCAAATTGCAAAAAGCTGCTGAGTGACAAAGCTTTGTGACTCTTTTTATTCAACTGATTTTAGTTGCATTTTCAGCCACAACATGCCCAGAGAGATTGTGCCTGAAAATTAGCCTTAAGGAACCTGAGCTGTGTAAAATACCTGCTGAATTGTTCTTTGAAAAATGTTCCCATGTCCTGGAGGCTGGATTGCTATTTTATGTGAATTTTATGTTTTTAGAATGTGCTCTTGAAACAGGCAGAAATCTGCTAAAACATTGCATGTTTTTTTAAAAATATCCTTTAAGATGCATTTTGCAGCAGTTTATATGTTTTGTGGGGGGGGGGGGGGGGGTTCAGTAAGCATTCTGGTTGTCTCTCCATTACTCACCAGTACAGGAGAACAGCCAGGAGTGGTAACTCAAGTGATAGTGGCTTGGGAACAGACAGAGGAAAAAAGGAGGAGGACTCTTACTGTTCCTTTAGTGCAGTTTATTGACTGAAACAGAGAGAAACCTTTACAGCAAAACAAACAGGCAACTTGCCTTGAAGTTCAGGTCTCTTACAAACAACAAAAGGGCAGTACAAGCAAAGCAACAAATGTAGGTAGCTCATCTTGACTTCAGGCAAGTCCCAATCTTAACAAAGTAGGTCTTCTCATACAGTGGGTCTCTGTCTCTTCCTAAGGCCCACTTAACCCTTCTAAGCCCTGAGGTCTTATACTCTGGTGAAGGGCTCCTCCTTTCACCCAGGATTCTCTCTGGGTCTCAGTTTTAAGAAGGACCTGGTGAGATAGCTGTGCCTAGTCCTTTGAGGTAGTCTGAGGGAGTTTTATGTATACTCCCTCACAAGGGAGTAAAGCACTTCTCAATCCTATGCTTCATCTCCTGCCTCCTTCTGCTACATGAGTGCTGATAACCAAGGCAACTGAAGTGTAAATAAGGTTAAACAAAAATTATAATAAATATGATTACCTGTCCTGGCCTGAGCTGGTGTCACAGGAATCCAAGGAATTATGGCCACATGGTAGGGAGGTGCCCCAGGGTCTTGAGAAGCTCACTGGGGAGGGTTAACTGGGTTCCAAAGGAAGAGGCAGCCTCCAGTTGTTGGCAACACCAAGCCGCAAATAAAATTGAAAGTGGCAGAGAGCCACGATGGAAGTGGGGTCAGCTGTTTGCTGGAGAACCTGGAGCAAGCAGCTGATTGTGATGTCAGTGTCACTCCAGCAGTGAACTGCAATTAAATAGAAAGTTGTGGTAAGCCATGTGAGTGAGGCAGGAGAACTGAAGGGGCCTGAGGAGCTCCTTGAGGTACCTGGAGAAGGCAGAAAGACTGGCTGCTGCTATTGCTCTGACTCCCAACCTCTAATGGTTACGATCATTTAAAAATAAATCAACGAGACCACGTGATGTGGTGAACGGGGCAGGACACATCTGGCAACGCTCCGGGGATAGGACCCCTCTAATCCCACTTCATCTGTCCTTCTGTACCCCGTTTGACGGATTTACTAGATCCTAATTGTGGCATATGTCGATCACTAACTATATGCACAAGTCGCCGGTGACCATGCCGCCGAAAGCAGCGAATAAAAACAAGGAAAAACCGAGCGGCCTTGGAGCCAAAATGGTGGCGGACACGGGGAAAGCCGGTAGCGGAGAAGGGAACAACAGCGAACAGCAAGCGCACCCTACGACTCTGGAACTGCAGGAGGCTATCCTGCAAGCGCTAGAAAGTAAATTTACCGGGCTTTCCGAACAACTGACCTCGGTGCAAACATCTTTATCAGAATTTGCTCCTCGGCTGGATCAGGTAGAAAAGCGTACGGGAGTTTTGGAGGATGACGTACTAGCCCTTACAAATCGGGTACTTGTGCTTGAAACAGCACTGACGGAGCAAAAAGATAAAACGGATGATTTAGAAAACAGATCAAGAAGATCCAACTTGCGGCTGATGGGCTTCCCAGAATCCATTTTGGATCAGAATCTTCGATCCACTTTGACGACTTGGATCCCGGAGGCACTTGGGTTGAATGACTTGCACACTCGATTTGAAATTGAGAGGGCGCATCGATTGGGCCCACGCCCTCCAGAGTCGGGGTTGAACCCTCGCCCGCGGATAGTCATCATAAAAATTTTGAATTACCATCACAAGGAACGTGTGCTGCAAGCGGCGCGGAAAATACCGGACTTACAGTTTCAGGGGCATCGCATTCGCATGGCGCCAGATTATTCGGCCCGGGTAACGGCACAACGGAGAGCCTTTTCAGCGGTGTGCAATTTGCTTTTTGAGAAGCAAATCCGTTTCATGCTGCAATTTCCAGCGAAATTAAAAGTGTTTCGAGAGGGGAGCTGGACAGTGTACACATCCCCTGAGGCCACAAGACAACTGCAGGAGGACTTGAATAAGTGATGTATTCCTAATATAAGGTTCTATGTTACATTATGGTTCAATTAGATTAATGTTATGGTACAGAGGTGGGGGAGGGGGGGTCCTATACTCCCAACACATCCCTACGTGCTCTCAACTCAGGCTTAGCCTGTGTGGGGTTAGCAGAAACGGAGGGGAAGGGGGGGGGAGGGGGTGGCAGGGGTTTCGGTTATGTATTTACTTTTATCTTTTGGGTATTGTAATAGGAACTATGTTGGTTGTGATTGTAATGGGGAGTCGGGTTGTGAATGAATGCAGTATCCAGGATGTTCTGATGGGCTGGTTGGGGGGAGGGGGGCTAGGCTGGGGGCCTCCCTTTCCTTTCTTACTCTTACCATTCCGGACTGGAGGGTTTCTGGGAGAGGCTGGATAATGGGCTCCACATATAAAGTGGTATCTTGGAATGTAGATGGCCTTGGTAGCCCTATAAAAAGGAAAAAGGTTTTCCAACATTTGGCCCGCCTCAAAACGCATATAGCGTGTCTCCAGGAAACCCATCTTAATGTGATGGAAAGTAAGAAGCTTTGTAGAGAGTGGGTGACTACTTGTCATTTTGCCCCGGCTGTAGGACGTAAACGAGGGGTTGTGATACTAGTGAACAAGAATACTCCTTACATAATCTCTAAGGAGGTGGTTGACCCAGAGGGTAGGTTTATTCTCATCACAGGATCTCTGGAGGGGCAGCCTCTTACCATTTGTAATGTATATGCCCCAAACAACTCAGACAGCAGGTTCTTTGGTCATCTTCTTTCCCAGATATTAGAGCACATTAAGGGCCGTTTGCTTTTGGCAGGCGATTTCAATTGTGTATCGGATGATACTCTAGATAAATCTAGTATCCCCAGCAGTTATAAAATACCACAAGAATCGGACATAGATTATATCTGCAGGAAATTAGACCTGTTAGATGTCTGGAGGGTTTTGAACCCAACCTCTCGGGAATATACTCATGTCTCCAGAGCACATCATACTATGTCACGCATTGACTATGTGCTCGTAGCCTCATCGCTTTTCAACAGTGTAGAGGAGGCGGATGTGGGCTCTATAGTAATATCTGACCATGCCCCTACGTGGGTGTGCTTAAAGTTGTCCCGGGAACCTCGTGTCCCTGGATCTTGGCGATTCCCTGGTCAGTTGGGAAATGACAAACAATTCCACCTATATCTCCGTCAAAAATGGGAGGAATTTGAGAGGAATAATATACAGCACACAGATCAGCCACTACTCTTTTGGGCTACGGGGAAAGCAGTAATACGTGGTGACATAATCGCGTATACTGTTAAGAGACAGAAGCAATTGTTGAGCTCTATTTTACAGTTTGAAAAAGATTTAAAACAACGGAAGACAATGCTAGCGCAATCCCCGACACCAGCTACTAAAGAAGCTTATTGGGCATGTTTAAGCCAATTAAATTCCCTACTTCATATGAGGGCCCAGAAGGCCTTAAAATATGCGGAGCTTAATTACCATCGTTTTGGGAATAAAGCGGGAAGCTTACTAGCCAGATTAGTGGCCACTAAAAGGAGGAAAAACTTCATTAGTAGTCTTTGTGCAGATAATGGGCAATTGGTCACCAAAACATCTGAGGTATGTAAAGTGATGCGGGAATTTTATGCGCAGTTATATACTGAAGACAGAGCAGGCACGTTTCGGGATGAGGAAGAGTTTTTTAAAAATCTTTCTCTACCGCAATTGACACCCTCTCAATTAGATGCTTTAAACAAACCTATCCTGGAACAAGAGGTTCAGCAGGTAATTAAGCAAGGCAAGCCACATAAAGCTCCGGGTCCAGATGGTTTCTCCTCAGATTTTTATAAAATTTTACAACCTCAACTAACTACACCACTATGCCGTTTCTTTAGGGAAGCTGAATCTGTGGGGGAATTTCCGAGTGATTTCAATAAAGCTTATATTACTGTTCTCCCAAAACCTGGGAAGGACCCGTTAAAGGCCGCTTCCTATCGCCCAATATCCTTGTTAAATTGCGATTTGAAAATCTATGCATGTATTTTAGCTAATCGCCTGAGCACGGTGCTCCCAGATCTTATTTCTATCCATCAAACTGGATTTGTTAAACATCGTAAACCAAGTGCCACTATTATAAAGTTGATATCGGCAATTGAGGTCACTAGGAAGCAAGGTCACCCATCCATGGCTGTCGGATTCGATTCCGAGAAAGCATTTGATAGGGTAACCTGGGAATACATGTTTTCAGCTTTGCAAAGATTTGGGATAAAGGGGAATATTTACCACAGGATCGTTATGTTATATAAGGATCCCGTTTCCCATCTCATGGTTAATGATTCGCTTTCTGATACTATCTTTATACAACGAGGGGTCAGACAAGGTTGTCCCTTGTCGCCTATTTTATATGTCCTCTCTTTAGATCCCTTGTTAAGGAAATTGGGTAGTTCGGTGGCAATATCTGGGTTTCAAGAAACTTCCCCCCCATTTACCATAGCAGCATTTGCAGATGACATGTTACTCTTCCTTAGTAATCCATTGACGGCCTTATCAGAAGTGCTCCACATCCAGAAGTCCTTTGGTAAATTCGCAGGTTTAAAGGTCAATACAGATAAATCAGAGGCACTGGATATTACAGGGAAATTACAGTCCTTATGGGAAGGAGTGTTCCCTTTGAAATGGGTAACCTCTGAATTAAAGTATCTGGGAGTCAGGATCCCGGCGGACCCCGCACTGTTATATTCTTTAAATGTGGGTCCCTTAAAGAAAAAGCTGATTCGCAACCTAAAGCAGTGGAGAGATCTCCCTTTATCCCTGTCCGGGAAAATTCAATTAGTGAAAATGATGGAGATCTCTCGTTGGATATACTTATTTCAAATGCTGCCCATCTGGTTGACCCGCACTGATATTCTTGAGATTAACAGAGAGCTCTGCTTGTTTATATGGAGCGGCAAGCGTGCTCGTATATCTCTACCAACGTTAATGCAGTCAAAACAGAGGGGAGGTCTTAATTGTCCTGATTTATCTTTATATAACTGTGCCTGTTTACTCCGTCATATTAGAGACTGGCTCTTTGATACTGATTATATTACACCTTTGCAATTTTATAAGGATTGGGTGGCACCCTGGTCTTTGAGTTCAATCCTGCATATGTCGGCTGATATGTTACCCCCTCACTTACTCCATAGTACTATGATCAGCCCTATGAGGTTAGCCTGGAAGTTTATCTGTAAACAATTAGGATTAGGGCTGGGCAACACAGCTTGTCTCCATATCACGGGTTGCCCCCTGTTTCCCCCAGGGATGGTACGCTCTCTTTTCACTACGTGGAAAGACAAAGGACTGATTTGGATCTCGCAACTGTTTAGTTCGGGATCAGACCCGAATCACCTATTAAGCTTCCAAGACTTGAAGACTAAGTTTTCCCTTGCTAATCAAGACCACTATGGGTTTCTTCAACTGAGACATTTCATCCAGGAGCAATGTGGCCTGAATTCCAGATTTCCAGTCTTTTCGTCCTTACATAATCTGTTGTTAGGAATGGACAATAAACGTTTGAAATGTGCCCAGTATTATAAGGGTTTATTGGACCTGAAATCTCAAGCTCATATTCAAGCTCTATTGGCGACTTGGAACTCCGGATTGGGCACTTCCATCTCCAGTGACTCCTTTCTCAAGTGTTTTGTGAACATTTCTAAAATGGTGGATAATGTGAACTTCAGAGACAAGCAATATAAATTGTTACATCTGGCCTATTACTCACAGAGACATGCGTATCATATGGGTTTATTACCCCAGGCCAGTTGTTTGCGCTGTTCCCATCCAAAGCCAGACTTACTGCACTGCTTCTGGTTTTGCCCTTATATACAGAAATTTTGGGCCGTGATCGCCGGGAGAGTGCATGGATTGTGGAATGCTGCCATACCGCTGGTCCCTGAACTTTGGTTGCTTGGCTTATATGACTCTCATATTAATTGGTTGTCTGAACCACAAAGGCTGTTGCTTGACAAAATGGCTTTGATGGCGAAGTCTGCAATCCTAGCTTCCTGGACAGTACATTTACCTGATTTACTCACCATATGGACGCAGAAACTTCATCACCTACTACATGTGGAACATTTACTGGCCTACTCGCTAGCCACAAGGAGTAGGCTCCTCTTCCAAGAGATATGGGATCCTTACTTAATTCAGCTACCAGACACACTTCAACACCAACTAGCGCCGAAGAAATTCTCTCTGCCGAATCAATCATTACCTGAGTGATCTATGGGGTGCCGATCTTCTGAGTCATTACAGTGATAGGGGACTTGGGACTCGAGCTTCAATTTTAGTGTATTGTGGGGACCAGCTCCGACTCCTGACGAAGTTTGAAAATGGTAGTCTTATATAACAAGTCTCTATGAACATTTTATTGCTAATCATCTAACTCTAAATTGTATTTCCAATTTAATTTCTAATTTAAATTACTTTAAATTCATTTAATTTTTAGTTCCTACATGTTATCTGTATTTCTACATGTTTACCCAGTAAAGTGGTTATTCTGTTGCCAGGGAGGGAGGGGGGGGGAGGGAGAAAGAAGGTCCGGCGGTGCTGCTCTGGCCTTCATTTAAAATAAAATAATAATAAGGTGTTCAATTTTGATCTCAAGTTCAATCTCAGTTCACATGAAGCCATATCTGTTTATATTGATAGGTTGGAAATCTGAAGAAGAATGTTATATATCTTTATGGGATTCATAGTTGTATATTTAACTCTCGTTGTTGTGATGCATAATCCTATTGTGTTCAATTGGACTGTTTCATGTAATTGTTTGTCACCTGAATAAACATTACTATACAAAAAATAAATAAATAAATAAATCAATGCCGCTGAGTGCAGCTGAGGCTCGAAGTGCAGTGGCAGCTCTGGGGATGCCTTTGCTGTGATATTGAAGGGACAAACGCATCAGGGCTGTAATCAAAGCCCTGGAGGGATACCACTGCCGGCTCAAGGATGATCCTTACTGACGTCGGTAATGATGTCAGCGAGAGGCTGCCCCAGAAGTGCACAAAGGCAATTTTGAAGTTTTTAAAGGTTAAATAAAAACTGAACCAATGATTTTTAACAATTTAAAAACGAGGTGATTTTGGTGGGAAGGTTCAGAAGAGACTCCCATATTAAATTCAGCACCCCGGAATCACCCTGGCAAACCCAGCACAAATAAGTTTCATAAACTTTATAAAATTAATAAAGTTCATTTATTTGCCAGAGTTGGTCTGGTTTAGGGGTTACAATAACCTGACATCCAAAATGTGGGGGTCAAAATTGGATTTTAAGAGAGTTATCCCACCTGTTTTCCCAAGGGGATCTCTGAGATAATAAGTGATCAAAAATAGGATGATATGTCTGGGAACAGTTGGACATGTTGTTAAGATTATTGAATGGACAGATTTTCAGTTCAAAGGATAGTGGATGTCCGAAAGTCTTGAGCAGCCGGGTTTCCAAAGAATGAAGGATTCAAGAGACTAGACATCAGTAGAACTGTGAACTACCGTAATTCTGAGGACCCCCACCTGGAGTCTTTGCCCATGAGAAAAGAGAAAACTGGGACTCTGTGCAGATACTGTTTTATCCTTTTTTTCTGACCAGCATGAGGGGGATGTTCTGCCCAAACAGGAGTACCCCTGCCCACTTGGGAACCTCATTTATACAAGCCCTGGAGGGTAAGGGTGTCCCTTGCCCTGGTGAAAGAAGCTCTCGCACAGAGAGGAAAGACTGTGTGAACAACAAAAGCCATCTGTGGTGATAAGAACTGTTTGACGGGTGCCATCCACTTATCTGAGAACACCTTCAGTAAAGTTAATTTTGGACACTCCATCAGAGCCTCCTGCATTGTTATTGGCACCTACATCACTTACAGAGGTCCATAATTTATACCTCTCCCAGCGTCACCCCTGCTACTCAGGGTGCTAGAGGAGAAATCCATACACCCCCTCCCCTCCCCCGCCAGTAAAGAACCCGGGCCCTGGGGAAAGAGACTTGTGAGAGAGACAGTGGAAGTGGAGCCAGCCCCAAGAACTATAAATTCTTTATGCCCTATTGGTGGGTAACTGCTACTCCAAAACGGGGTTACATAGTTAATTTTAGCCAGAAACCATTTAAACCTGACCAGCTATATTTCAATATATTCAGTTAGGATAAAATTTACCTGGATGTGTATGGCTGGATAACTAACTAAATCTATTATTCGTACTTATCCTTATTACAATTATTGTATATAGCCCTTGACTCCCCCCATGTATGTTCAGCGTAGTCATTTAAACACCTCCTTCTCTTCCCCCCTCTCCCTCTGTTCTTAGCTCCTGTCCCTCCCCCCCTCCCCTCCCTCCCCATATCCTCCTCTCTCCCCCTCCCCTCCCCCCTCCTAGTTTCTTTGACATTTTATCTCCCCCCTCAGTTCTAAATCTGTTTTATTGTAAAGCCTTTGTTCTGTTTCATTGTAAAGCCTTTATGCTGCATTTTTGTTTCATGGAAACCGATGTGATGTTATTAACGAATGTCAGTATACAAAAACCGTAAATTAACTAATTAAATAAATAAATAAATAACAAGCTTAACTGTCTATATTCAAAAGATTATAGCTAGTTAAGTGATTATATTTTGTAAAAACAATGTGGTCCTAAAGCTTCCCTGCTGTGCCAAGCAGCCCCACCCAAATCCTGCCTGGTCTATTTTAAAAATAAAAGTTTGTCTAGTCCACACCATCCTCCCCTATTCCCTGTCCCATCCCTAGTTAGGCAAATTGTAATATCATTTACCTCCTCATCCCAATCCTAACCCTCCCACACATTCAGTACAGGCTGATCTGGCCCTGATTATGCCTCAACTCTCACCCATATGTAGAATACCACCAAGCTGGTGGATGCTGCAATTCATATGGGATGGATCTGTCATGTCCAAGCTGACTATTGGTTGTCTGCTTTGTTCCACTATAGGACCCATAGCCCTCCTGGGGTGAGCAAAGCTCTGCTTCCCCTTTGCTCTATCACTGGGTCCACATCCTCCTGGGGATCTAACTCCATCACCAACAAATCACTGGGTCTACACCTCCTGGGACCAAACGCCAATGCTTTTTCCTTGCTAAAGGGAATCTACATGCAAACAAAGGCAGCAACTTGTAACGAAAGATCCTATGTTCTATTACTCTCTGATCCAACTGCTGATTTACAGAAACATATTTCTGCTCTTGTTCAAAATGATTTAGACTGCCATTTTCTAACCTCTCATGAAATTGACTTTCTTACCCTCACTTGCCTGTATTTTGCATTCTCCTCAAGATTTACAAATCACTTTTTAATTCCCCTTGGTCGATCAATTGTGGCAGGATTTGGGTCTCTACTAGAGGTTCTGGAAGCCAAATTTAGGATTTTAGGTAGGAAGCTGAAATCCAGAACCTCCAGGGTGGCATTCTCTAAAATGCTTCCTGTTCCATGTGCAGGTCCCCAGAGGCAGACAGAGCTCCAGAGTTTCAATGCGTGGATGAGACGATGGTACAGGGAAGAGGGATTCAGTTTTATAAGGAACTGGGGAAACATTTGGGGAAAGAGGAAACTTTTCCGAAAGGATGTGCTCCTCCTTAACCAGAGTGGAACCAAGCTGCTGGCACTAACTTTCAAAAAAGGAGATAGAGCAGCTTTTAAACTAGAACAAGGGGGAAAGCCGACAGTCTCTCAGCAGTGCATGGTTCGGAGAAATGTATCCTTGAAGGATACTAATGAAACAGGAGAGTTAAGGCATCCCAACAGAGAGGTTCCATTAAAAGCAAACATAGTCCATGTGCCTATATGTAAAAAATCACCGAAGCTAATGATTTCCGAATTATCCCTAACAACTGAAAAGCAGGTTGTTAATACAAACAAAAAACACACTTTGAAATGTCTGTATGCCAATGCCAGAAGTCTAAGAATTAAGATGGGAGAGTTAGAGTGTATAGCAGCAAATGATGAGATTGACATAATTGGCACCAAAGAGACTTGGTAGAAGGAGGATAACCAATGGGACAATGCTATATCAGGGTACAAATTATATCGCAATGATAGGGAGGATCAACTTGGTGGGGGTGTAGCACTTTATGTCTGGGAGGGTATAGAGTCCAACAGGATAAAGATTAGGGATGTGAATCGTTTTCCATATCGTCTTAACGATAGAAATCGTGTGGCAGGGCAAGAAAATCGTCTTAGGCACGATTTTTTAGTTAAAAAATTGTTAAAAATCGTTTTTTCCGATTAGTGCGCACTAACGGGAGTTAGTGCGCACTAACTGGGAGTTAGTGCGCACTAACTGAAAATGATACAATTTGACACTTTTCAGGTCAGTTAAGGTCAGTTTAGGAATGAATATGTATTCCTATTGGCTGCCCTCTTATTTATTCATGTTACCAAGTTTCCTACTGACAGTATATGGGGGATGGGAAATGGAAACAGTTGGTAGCTTGACAAAACAAGTAATGTGATCAGTCAATGTGACTAGAACTTGTGCCCTAACCCTGATACCAGGGGTATTGTGATCTTCCTGCACACAGTGCCCTATCCCTATTAATACCAGGAGTGTTGTGATCTTCCTGCACACAGTGCCCTATCCCTAATACCAGGGGTGTTGTGATCTTCCTGCACACAGTGCCCTATTCCTGATACTGGGGGTGTTGTGATCTTCCTGCACACAGTGCCCTATTCCTGATACCGGGGGTGTTGTGATCTTCTTGCACACATCCCGATATCAGGGATAGGGCACTGCATGCAGGAAGATCACAAAACTCCTGGTATTAATAGGGATAGGGCACTGCATGCAGGAAGATCACAACACTCCTGGTATTAATAGGGATAGGGCACTGCATGCAGGAAGATCACAACACCCCTGGTATCAGGGATAGGGCACTGTGTGCAGGAAGATCAAAATACCCCGGAGGAGTGAGGGTCAGGCAGCTCCCCCCTGTCTGTGAAGCCAGCCTCTCACTAGTAATGCAGGGAGGGAGCTGTCTCAGACTTCACCATCCTCCCCCCCCCCCTTACCCACACACCATTCACTAGCTGGGACATGGGGGAAGTCAGGAGTGAGGGTCAGGCAGCTCCCCCCTTTCTGTGAAGCCAGCCTCTCACTAGTAATGCAGGGAGGGAGCTGTCTCAGACTTCACCATCCACCCCCCCCCCCCCTCACCCACACACCATTCACTAGCTGGGACATGGGGGAAGTCAGGAGTGAGGGACAGGCAGCTCCCCCCTGTCTGTGAAGCCAGCCTCTCACTAGTAATGCAGGGAGGGAGCTGTCTCAGACTTCACCATCCTCCCCCCCCCCTCACCCACACACCATTCACTAGCTGGGACATGGGGGAAGTCAGGAGTGAGGGTCAGGCAGCTCCCCCCTGTCTGTGAAGCCAGCCTCTCACTAGTAATGCAGGGAGGGAGCTGTCTCAGACTTCACCATCCTCCCCCCCCCCCCTCACCCACACACCATTCACTAGCTGGGACATGGGGGAAGTCAGGAGTGAGGGACAGGCAGCTCCCCCCTGTCTGTGAAGCCAGCCTCTCACTAGTAATGCAGGGAGGGAGCTGTCTCAGACTTCACCATCCTCCCCCCCCCCCCCCTCACCCACACACCATTCACTAGCTGGGACATGGGGGAAGTCAGGAGTGAGGGTCAGGCAGCTCCCCCCTGTCTGCGAAGCCAGCCTCTCACTAGTAATGCAGGGAGGGAGCTGTCTCAGACTTCACCATCCTCCCCCCCCCCTCACCCACACACCATTCACTAGCTGGGACATGGGGGAAGTCAGGAGTGAGGGTCAGGCAGCTCCCCCCTGTCTGTGAAGCCAGCCTCTCACTAGTAATGCAGGGAGGGAGCTGTCTCAGACTTCACCATCCTCCCCCCCCCCCTCACCCACACACCATTCACTAGCTGGGACATGGGGGAAGTCAGGAGTGAGGGTCAGGCAGCTCCCCCCTGTCTGTGAAGCCAGCCTCTCACTAGTAATGCAGGGAGGGAGCTGTCTCAGACTGGTATCAGGGTTAGGGCACTGTGTGCAGGAAGATCACAACACTCCTGGTATTAATACTAGGATAGGGCACTGTAAGAGATGACTGTAGTAGATTGAATAAAGATCTGATGTTTCTGCTCTCCTCACACCAAACAAAAACAACACACAAGCAGAGAAGCCCTTCTTACAAAGCTGAGCTAGTGAGTTAAGTAGGAGGAAAAGTAAACATACTGGTGCCAGTGTGGCTACTTAAAAAATACACTTACCAACAATCAATTACATATATTTGAACTGTGTACAGTTCCAGCCAGGACCACCTTTCTAATATGCACAGTGATTGGCAAATTCAACATGCACTAGCATTTCAGGTGCCTGCTAACAAAAATAATAAACAAACAAGTTCTAGTCACGTGAGTGCTGATCATTACATTACTTTTTTTGTCAAGCTTCCAACTGTTTCCATTTCACATCCCCCCAACCATATTGGTAACATCAATAGATAAGAGCACAGCCAGCCAATAGGAATACATACATACATATTCATTCCTAAGTGACCTTTACTGACCTGGGAAGTGTGAACACTTTGTTTCATTTTCTGTTGGTGTTCGTTAGTTTCCAGTTCCATTTCCCATCCCCCCAACCATCACCTCAGTGGTAACCTTGGTAATATCAATAGATAAGAGGGCAGCCAGCCAATAGGAACACATATTCATTCCTAACTGACCTTCAGTGACCTGGAAAGTGTTTATTTGTATCATTTTCAGTTAGTGCGCACTAACGGGGAGTTAGTGCGCACTAACTCGAGTTAGTGCGCACTAACACGATTTAACGATTTTTAACGATAAATCGTTAGAATTTCTATTGTATCGTGTTCTATAACGATTTAAGACGATATAAACATTATCGGACGATAATTTTAATCGTTGAAAAACGATTCACATCCCTAATAAAGATCATACAAGAGACTAAATGCTCAGTAGAATCTAAATGGGTAGAAATCCCATGTGTGTTGAGTAAGAGTATAGTGATAGGAGTATACCACCGCCCACCTGGACAAAATGGTCAGACAGATGATGAAATGCTAAGAGAAATCAGAGCAACCAAAATGATAAAGGGGATGGAACAGCTCCCCTATGAGGAAAGGCTGAAGAGGTTAGGGCGGTTCAGCTTGGAGAAGAGACGGCTGAGGGGGGATATGATAGAGGTATTTAAAATCATGAGAGGTCTTGAACGAGTAGATGTGAATCGGTTATTTACACTTTTGGATAATAGAAGGACTAGGGGGCATTCCATGAAGTTAGCAAGTAGCACATTTAAGACTAATCGGAGAAAATTCTTTTTCACTCAACACACAATAAAGCTCTGGAATTTGTTGCCAGAGGATGTGGTTAGTGCAGTTAGTGTAGCTGGGTTCAAAAAAGGTTTGGATAAGTTCTTGGAGGAGAAGTCCATTAACTGCTATTAATCAAGTTTACTTAGGGAATAGACACTGCTATTAATTGCATCAGTAGCATGGGATCTTCTTAGTGTTTGGGTACTTGCCAGGTTCTTGTGGCCTGGTTTGGCCTCTGTTGGAAACAGGACGCTGGACTTGATGGATCCTTGGTCTGACACAGCATGGCAATTTCTTATGTTCTTATCTATTGAAATTTGTGAACCACTTGTTGAAACCCCTGGTACCACCATCATATATTCGAGTCTGCTCATTTTATCACCTTGCTTAATTAATTTATCCTTCCAGATATCCCTGTGCTTCTGGCTACTCTAGATATAGAGTCACTCTACTCTAGCATTACTCAGGAAGAAGAGATTGAGGTTATTCAGTCTTTCCTTTCTTTGCATCACAGCTCTTCAAGGATTCCAGTTTATTTCCAAGTAGAACTTGCCCGTCTTGCACTTACAGAATACTTCATTTGATGATTGCATTTACAAACTAGAAAAACCTGCGGCCATAATTTTTCCTGTCAGTTTGTTTCTGATTTTGAGCCATGTCCACGTTTTGGTCACAGATTCTTGTTTGGTAACTTTACATCAATGATGTCTTTACATTTAGACTGGGACTAGGGACGGATTGAGGATTTTGCTGCCACTAGGCACTTTTGATGCTTTCACCTCCCCACTGCCCCTAGAGAGCTATTACTGGGTATCAGAGGACTGTTTCTACTGAATGGCTGGAAGGCAGCAAATCTTAGTGAGCCAGCCTGCCCCAAAATATTTGCCTCCCTAGGCACAGACATAATAGGCATCTATTAACAAATCCAGGACTGACCAGGACCATGGATCAGTTCTACTGCTTTCTACAATGCCTCAATTCTTGTAACCTTAATTTAAGTTTCTCTCACAATATTCACTAGGGATGTACATTCATTTTTAATGAAATAGACAATGGCAACAAAATTGTTTATTTCGTCGTGTTTCGGGAGTGCCCCAAAACAAAAAAAAAATTGACGAAATTTCATGGAATTTCATATTTCGTGTTAGTGCGTACTAACAGGATTTAGTGTGCACTTGTAGTTAGTACGCACTAAGCCCTGTTAGTGCGCACTAACTCTGAAATGAGGGAAACTGGTTAGTGCACACTAAAGTGACTTAGTGCACACTAACATGGAGTGTCTGTTATAGTTCAACTGTTTCCACAGTAAATGAGGCAGACAGCAGCAAAAATAAGTTTTAACAGCACAACAAATAATTCATTCAACTCAGAATTCAGTGCAACAAATCTCCAGGTATAGAAAATTCATTCAACATTCAGCACAGTTCCTCAGCAGCAGACAATTCACTCACTCAGTTCTTTCCATTGAGTTAAATGAAGAGACTTCTTTAAAGCATGCTGTACCTTCTTTCCTTGAGACCCTTTGCTAATGGGATTAAGTAGCACCAACACAATCTTCGTCCAACTGTGATTTAAACAGTGCGCTCGACTGAGTGCACTGTATTGCATCGCCCCCTTAGCCGGATAAGTGACTTTTCCATCTAAATGGCAGCCGTTGAGCACTTAGCCGGATAAATCCTTATCTGGCTAAGTAACTTTTGAATTTCAACCTGCTAGAGTACATATATCGATGAAAATGTAAATATAAATTTAAATATTAGGTTTTAAACAGATTAGGGTAGATTTTCAAAACGTACGCGTGCGCATCCATGTGTGTGCGCTACCCGGCACGCATACATGGACGCACGATTTTATAACATGTGCGCGCATGTTATAAAATGCCGGATCGGTGCGCGCGGATAGAGTTTAGAAAATATGCGCGGCAATTCATCGGGGCCTTCCCCAATTCCCTCCCAGTCTGCTCCAATTAAGGAGCAGACTGGGAGGGAACTTCCGAACCCCCTAGCCTAACCTCCCTTCCCCTTCCCCTATCCTGCCCTCCCCCTATCCCTATCCTAACTAGCCCGAATTTTTCTGTTTAACCTTTTGCTCCTGCCAAGGAGAAAGAGCAAGTTCTGCGCGCTAGCACATGATCCCCTTGCACAGCAGCAAATGGCCGCTGTGCCAGGCGCCTCTAGCCCCGCCCCGCCCTGCCCCCAGACTGCCCCATTTTCAAGCCCCAGGGTTTACACACGTGGCCGGGCCATTTGAAAATTGGCCCAGCACGCGTAAGGCCTGGCCACATGCATAAACCCTGGGATTTATGCACACCAGGGTTTGAAAATCTACCACATTATGTGCAAAACATAGGATAACATAGTTTATAAACCAGAGCAAGTCTGCTAATAAATAAATAAGAATTATAGTATATTGCAAAAAGAGTGAGGGGGTCCTCATAAGAAAACAGCCCATTTTATCTCCTGATTTAAACTAGATAGATTCTATATTTGTAAGGTATATATCCAGCATTGTTCGTGCTGAAGCAGATATCTGGAAAAATACCCCACACCAGTGGATATTTTGAAGAGTTATACAGTAAAAAAAATCATAGATCAGAGATATTGTGTGAGGCTGATGTCCAATGTATTACCAAGGGTGATTCTTGGCGGCGCTGATGTATGCAGCTGCAATGTTCAAAGATATGTGTTTTGAGCATGTGAATAGTCTTCACTATGTACAGCTTAGGACAGGGACAAATGATTACAAGGATTAATCCACTGGAAAGGTAAGAACAAGAAAAATCTAAGAAATACTGGTGGTATGTATGGGATGTTCAAAAACAGATAATGACAGGGATAACTCACATGCCTTGCAACAGCCACAAGAATCATTGCCAGGAGCAGTCAAGAGATGTTGTGTAGGTGATTGATATTTAGAGGACACCAAAATATCTGTAAGGTTCCATCCCCATCAAAATGCAAAGCTGGGACCACCTTAAAGTTCCCATGAGGGAAAAGACATGGCCAGTGATGGTGAATTATCACTCAAACATATTTTGAAAGGTGAGAGAAGGGGAGAACACAGGTAAGCCTTTTTTTGATGGCAGAATGAGCTGGATTGTATAGATTATATAGAATGAGTTGGATTATATAGATTTTTAAGAGCAGGCTTGATCATATGTGGAGGGTAAACTTGCTCTTGGAAATGTGAAAACATTATTTGAGCCTGTGTTAGAAAATCAGTGAGAGAAGAGCATAACCTCTACAATCTAAAAAATGTACCCTCTGGGATATTATTATGGGGAGAGCATGGGTAGTCAACCATATATGATAATAAATTATTCTTATTTGTTGTTTCACAATAGATAGAGGTAGTAAATGTCCTATTTTGCACAGAAACAGAAACAGAAATATCAAGAAAATAAATGGTAAAACAGTGAATATTAGGGATGTGCACAGATTTTTTTTTTCTTGTCGTTTTTGTTTCAGGGCACTTGCTGTCAAATTTAATTTTTATAATGGTTTAGGATGTAGTTATTTCATGTTTCCCTCATTTCGGAGTTAGTGCTCACTAACGGGGCTTAGTGTGCACTAAATTCATGCACGACAAAACTAATAGCTCTCATCACATGCAAATGCATGTGAATGAGACAATTAGTTATTCACTCTGGGGTAGATCTTAAAAACATACGCTGGATTTTATAAGATACGCACGTAGCCGCGCGTATCTTATAAAATCCGGGGTCGGCGCGCACAAGGGGGTGCACATTTGTGCAACCTGCCCGCGCCGAGCCCAGCACGCGCTGCCTGTTCTTTCCGAGGCCGCTCCGAAATCGGAGCGGCCTCGGAGGGAACTTTCCTTCGCTCTCCCCCCACCTTTCCCTCCCTTCCCCTACCTAACCCACCCCCCCCCCCCCGGCCGTATCTAAACCCCCCCTTACCTTTGTTGGCAGATTTACGCCTGCTGAAAGAGGAGGTAAATCTGCGCGCGCCAGCAGACTGCTGGCACGCCATCACCTGACCCGGGGGCTGGTCCGGAGGCCTCGACCACGCCCCCGGGCCGGCGCCATGCCCCCGGGCCCGCCCCCAAAACGCCACGTCACGCCCCCGAAACGCCGCGTCATTCCGCAACGCCCCCCCGACACGCCCCTTTTACGAAGCCCCGGGACTTACACGCGTCCCGGGGCTCTGCGCGCGCCGGTGGCCTATGCAAAATAGGTGCGCCAGTGCGCTAGGGCCCTGCGCGCGTAAATCCCGCCGGATTTACACGCGCAGGGCATTTAAAATCCGCCCCTCTAATTGCAGAAAAATAAATGTGCCTCTAAGATGTACATTTTTGCGCTCAGCAATTATCGCCTGTCTGGAGCAGGCGTTAATTGCTGAACACTCCCAAAATTGTACAGAAAAGCAGTTTTTTCTGCTTTTCTGTACATCCTCTTCTACTCAACATTGTTGCGATATTCAGTAGGAGGAACACAATCTTTAAAAAACTAAAAAAGAAGTTTAAAAAATAGCGCCGGCAGTTGGGTTCAGGAAACGGACACTCAGTTAACAAGCGTCCGTTTCCTGAACCCATGGCTGTGCACCAATTAGGAAAATGGACACCAATAAATTTGGTGTCCGTTTTCTAAACTGGCGAACAGCCGACTGCTCGCGGCCTCCCATTGACAAGGAGGCATCAGGGACGCGCAAGCGACCCTAGCACCTCCTTGACAACGCGACCCCTAATTTAAATATTGCATGGCTCCCCCAGGAGGGGTGCCTGGGGGCGTGTTAGGAAAGCGGGCTCTGAGTGTTCAGGGCCCACTTTCAGCACACTTTAATTGTATTGGCCCTTAAGTTTTTAGCCAGTTAACTTGTGGTTGGGCATGGGTTTAACAGGGTAGGGCTACTTAGCCAGATAAGTGATCTATAAGGCTAACTTAGAAAGCCAGCTATGTTTTGAATATCTACCCCTTAATTTATTTGATTTGATTGTGATTATTTTCCTTTCAGTTTTGTAGATCATAACCTCAATGTATTATATGGTATATTACCTGTATCAGCATCTGTCTTTCTCTGATAGGTCCCCGTTTGTCATATGATTTCCTTTGGTGCCAGTTTTCAAACTATTTTGTTTAATATTTTTTTTACCTATTCAGAGCTATGCTGTCTCCATCTCTCTCATAAGACAATTGTTATGCTGCTAAAGGTAAACTGCCTGCATTTTTGCTGATCTCATAATCAAAATGCAGTATTTATATTTCACTAACATTAGTGTTTTTCTAATCTTAGTATTTTGTTGTTTCACAGATGTGTCTCCTCCCGAAGCAGCGTCTTGTGAAACATGGTTCCTGTGAACAGCAACTTTGAACTGTGTTTGAAAATAAACATTTTTGTTAAATACTTTGACAAACCTTATCTGGACTTGTGCAATTTGTTGAGAACCACATCTTTTTCTGCTGCTATTTGCTGGTGTGTCTTTGTTCACCCTGACTTTGTTTGAACCCAATGAAGTGTCATGTGAAACCACAGGATCATACTAAAGCAAACAAAAAGGGAAATGTCTATGCATATTATTTATTCATTGTAACATGTACTCAGCATCATATATGATTATTATATTTCAGAAAGAAAGGTTCAAGATCATTGTTAATTTAATTTTTCATGAGAATTTAGTTACAGAAACCTATGTGTAAGACCAGCTTAGGTTACATAAAACACAATCAATGACTAAGAATCCAAGTGAATGGTGTCAAATCAACAATAGTTCCCATCTCAGGTGAATCCAAACCCTGCAACAAAGCTCTCAGTCTACTCTGTGCCTTGGTGGCTTCAACTATGCCAAAGTTTATTAAACCTTAAAATTGGAGTGTCTGTTATAGTTCAACAGTTTCCACAGAAAATGAGGCAGACTGCAGCAAAAAATGAGTTTTAACAGCACAACAAATAATTCATTCAACTCAGAATTCAGCACAACAAATCTCCAAGTATAGAAAATTCATTCAACATTCAGCACAGTTCCTCAGCAGCAGACAATTCACTCACTCAGTTCTTTCCATTGAGTTAAATGAAAAGACTTCCTTAAAGCATGCTGTACCTTCTTTCCATGAGACCCCTTGAACCTCTCACTGGTTCTTGAAAAGAAACAAGGCCTTAAGTCTAGGAGTAGATTACTAATTCCATGGAATAACATACCTTCAATGGCTTGGCTTCTGTACCAAGGAGCAACATCAGACAAAAGAAAGCAAATAGATGCAGTGAAAAGCTCTGCTTCCCAGAAAAACGAGAAGGCGCACAGACTCACTGTAAGTCTCATCCTTTTATATCCAGTAGATTCAGTGCCGGTGGAAGGGTGTCCAGCCCCCCCTAGGCACATCACATGATCTCTCTCTCTCTCTCTCTCCTCAGACCCGAACACCACCACCACCCCACCATTCCGAATCACACACAAGGCACCTGCAGAACTCCAGCTCCGCAAACGATTTCATCCGTGTTGCCGCGCATGCCTTCTGCCATTTCAAAAATGCTGCCCTCATGTCATGCAATGGCACCCGACCCATTTCTGGCATCCTGGGCAGCTGCCTAGTCCACCTAATGGCCCCCGCCGGCCCTGAGTAGATGACACCATTAACATAATCAAGGCTGAAAAATACATACATGATATACACCATTACTGAAACAAATACAGCCTATTACTTTTTATTTATAGAGGTTAAGCAAGTGTGATGGTTATTATATAACCCGGGAGAGGTAGGGGCAGGAAACCTGGGTGGAATCCTCAAAACCCAAGAAACCCCAGGTTAGGGGAAGACATCTTTCTCTGAGAGGCACTGAGGGAGGGGGAGGGGGAGGGGGAGGGAGAGGGTTGATTAACAGAGAGGGAGGGACTGCAGAGCCTGCTCCTCAGCAAGAAGGCAGGGATACCCAGGTGAACTGGGAGAAGCTGGGGAGGTGGCCTGGAGAGGGGGCCAGACAGGAACAGGAAGAAGGACTACGAAAGGCAGAGGGAGACATGGAGGAAATGGAAGTAGACATGCTGGAGAGTCCAGAACTGGGGCCAGTACTGATGGAGGTGGGAGAGGACTGGTGGAAACCCTCTCAAGGAGGCCTGGATCGCCAAACAGGAAAGGGTCTGCTAAGAAGAAACTGCTGTGGGTGGAGGTAGCTGTAGCTGGGCAAGGTGCAGTGTCTAAGCCTCCCTCTACAAGCTATGGTGGGTGATGCCAGTAAGGGCTTGGTTTCCTTCGACCAGGCCCACAGGCACTTGATTCAGTTCTTGAACAGTCCTAGTGGCAGGAGCCATAAACTGTGCCTCGAATAGAGAGGTTTAAACCAATGGCAGGAGCTATAAACTCTGTCTGGAATCACAAGGTTTAAAACCAGAGTCAGAAGCCATGGACTGATCACTTGGCGGTTTGCTTTATGAACTGTGGCTTGGCCTGTGTAGAGAAGGCAGCGGAGGGGAGGGGAAGGGACAAAATTATTTACTCCCGGTTGTTTGAGCTCTCTGCAGGATTAAAAGTATCTGATCAAGCCATGGCTGAGTTCTGAAGTGGCCATGCTATGTAGAAGAGTCCTGCAGAGGGGAATTAGCCTTGGAAGCATTGGTTGTGTTGGAAAATAGGATGATACAACTCATAACCTGTGGAGGCGGAGGATAATATAAGCTTTACATAGAAGTTAAGTGGTTCAAATTAAAATTGAAGATGAATCATTTAGGACCAGCATCACACATCCTTAAAAGAAGAACTGTGAAATGGGGTGGAAGGAAATAGAACCAAAAGGTTACATTAATAGCCGGGGTGGAAGGGAAATAGAACCAAAAGGTTACTAAAGACCAAGAGTAACAGATAAGTATGAGAGAGAGAAAAAAAAAAGTGTGGAAGCTTGCAGGGCAGACTGGATGGGCCATTTGGTCTTCTTCTGCGGTCATTTCTATGTTTCTTTGTTTCTATATGTTTCTATGATAAAGGTTTACAAAATCATGAAAGGACTTGAATGGGTAAAAGTGAATCGGTTATTTACTTTTTTAGATAATAAAAGAGTTAGGGAGCACTCCATGAAGTTAGCAAGTAGCACATTTAAAACAAACAAATTGGAGAAAATTATTTTTCACTCAACACATAATTAAGCTCGGAAATTAATTGCCAGAGGATGTGGTTAAGGTAGTTAGTGTAACTGGGTTTAAAAAAGGCTTGGATACGTTCCTGGATGAAAAGTCCATAAACTGCTATTAATCAATAGGGAATAGCCACTGCTTGTTGCCATGGGATCTATTTAATGTTTGGGTACTTGTGACTGGATTGATCACTGTTGGAAACATGCTACTGATATTGATGGACCCTTGGTCTGACTCAGTATGGTATATTTGATGGGGTTTATGAGGATTATAAAGGGATACTTTTAGGAGAAATCAATATATTCCATGAATACATGCACACAATATATCATACAATAATGTCTTGGTTTTACATCCAAATTTTCCAGAGATTTTAAGGGGAGGCTGAAGAAGCACCACATGATTATTTTTGCCAGAATCCATATAGATATTTGCATGCATTCTAGAAAGTAGAAGCCATGATTTGTGTGTAGAACTTCCAGATTTTTACTCTGTTTTTTGGAAAAGGCAAATTAAGACAAAAATCTTGCAGTCAACTAACCCTGAACTTACAGGTAAATAAGCTGACTTGCCTAAGGTAATGCAGAAAGTCAGTGGCAAACTTAGCCTTGAGGTCATATGCCAGGACTTCTCATAAATCATAGTCCATACCTCTCTTAAAATATAATGGTCCTTTCAGATAGCGTGCTATCCTATAAGCAATATGCATTTCCAGCTTTAGGATTTTTAAGAGAAATGAAGAAATCAATGTTCTTATGAACCTGATAAAAAAAACCAAAATAGCTAAACTGTTTAACTGCTTCTCTTAAGATAAGCAAACAGCAGGTCAATATATTTGAAGTCACTCAAGCGAGGTAAATACTTTTCCCTTCAGCAACATATCCCCAGTTTTTTTTTCTCACCAGACCAAGAAAACAACATGTTTATTTTTGCTCTTTAAGAGAATCATTGTCAGTTTAATGCCATGTGCAATAGCTTCCCTCTTTGTTCTCTTCACAGACTCCCTTATCACGGATCCTCTCTTTGAAGTTGAAAGCTGGTGCAATTAGGTAAAAAGCCCTGTTGGGCTCCCTTCAGTCTTAGCAGCTTATTCTTCTCTTATTAAATCTCATCTTACAGTGGAGTTGAGAAATCAACACTTATGAAACCTAAAAGACTCGAAAACCTTTTGAAAGACTGAAAATGATTTCACTTCAAAGTCCCTCTTTTTCCTTAAATTAGATTATCCTCACCACAACCTTTTTCTAGTACTTCCTTTTCAAATAAATATGCAATGTAATGGTAGATACAGGCAGGAAGCCCCATCCTCAGGGCCACATTAACCCACAGGCTAATAAAGCTGTAGTCTTAGGGCCTCATATTTTAGAATTAGGCCCTCCGTTCCATACAGTTTAGCAAGAGCAGTAGGGCCATTGGAAAAGTTTTATCTCATTAGATATTGTTCTGTACATAAGAACATAAAAAATGCCATACTGGGTTCGAACAAAGGCCCACAAAGTGCAGCATCTTGTCTCTGACAGGGTAACCTGCACAGAGAGAGACAGCTACTACCATAAGAAACTTGCTGAGCAGACTTGATGGACTATTTGGCCTTTTTCTGCTGTCATTTCTATGTTACTATATGTTATCTGGCAAGATCCTAAAGAATAGTTCCAATCCTTCTTGCTTGTAATCAGGGATAAGCAATGGCTTTCTCAAGTCTACCTGGCTAATAATGGTTTTGGACTTTTCCTCCAGGAACTTGTCTAAACACTTTTTAAACTCAGCTAGGCTAACTGCTTTTACCACAAACCCTGGAAATAAATTAAATTGTTTAATTTGGCTCTGAATGAAAAAAATACTTCCCCCAATTTGTTTTAAATGTAGTGCCTTTTAGCTGTTACGAGCAGTGCTTCGCAGACTGATCCACAGACCGCCGCTTTCACCTCTGGGCCCTAGTCCGGCCAAATGCAGCAGGACACCGCAAACAATACCAATCCCAGGCCAACCCTCCGCTCCTCGATGTAGTGACACGCCGCCAGTGAACCCATGTGGTTGGATGCCAACGCCAAACTCTACGTGGTGTGTCCTCCTTAGGCATGTGCATACGTCTCTTGGCAGTATTTAAAGGGACTGTGGCAGGAAAAACTCTGCTGGCCCAATGATGACATCAGCACTAAACCCCTGTAAAAGGGTAGCATCCCTACTTCACAGTAGAGGGTGTTGTTTCCAGCATCTTTGTCTTTGGTTTCTTCATTCCAGCTTCCTCATCTTCAGTTCTTCATTCCAGCCTTGTCCTCAGTCGTGACCAGTTTGTCTTCTGTCTTCATCTGCTTGTCTCTAGCCTTGTTCCTGCTGTGCTTTCTCTGGCCTTCCAGCCCTGCCTATCCATCCCTTGTCTTCTCCCTCAGACGGATACCTGGTGCTGATCTTGTCTGTTCCCGGATACAGTTGACCGCTGCCTGCCTCTGATCACTAACTTTCCTGGATACGCCTGTCCATTGCCTGTCTCTGACCATCGCCTGGACCTTACACTCGTCTGATCTCTGCCTGCCTATGAGCCAAACTATCCAAGAATCACCAGTTCTGCCAATAGCATAGACTCCACCTAAGATCTGTCGGCTCCGGCACCCAAAGCCTCAATCCGAGGGAGAACGAGGGCTGCTATAGGTGAAGCTCCCACCGTGTCTCTGCTTCGTCCGAGACTGCCTGCCAATGGTGGGAACCTGCAGGGCTCCTTGCTGCAGGTTGCACCAATCTTGCCTCGGCCCAAGGTCCATAGTTGCAGCATTAGCTTTATGGAATGTTCCCTAGTCCTAATACTATTTAAAATGCTAAATGTTTACCTGTTCTAACCCACTCATGATTTTATAGATTTTTATCATCTCTTCTCAGCCATCCCTTTTCTAGGCTGAAGAGTCCTAACTTGTTTAGATTTTCCTTGGGCACCCTCTCTTTCTGAGGGGAAGCCCTGATGCCTTCGACTGTCTCAGACTGGTACTTCTCCACAGCGGTGACCACTCACTGCTGACGGTGACCTTGGAAGGTATATAAACTGGCAAGGGATGACAGCTGCAGGAGGGCTGTGTTGCTTCAAAGAGGTGATGTTAGGCTGGCAAGAAGATGGCCTGAAAGCAGCGGTGGTCCTCTCCTCTTCAGCAGCCACATTAGGTGAGGCTATCCTCATTTCAGCAGAGGGTGAGAATCCCACCTGTGCCCTGAGAGGGCAGATTCTCCCTGAGGAGGTGGTGGTGTTACAGGAGGCTGCAGCAGTTCAGGTGGTTTTGACAAGTGAGCAGGCAGAAACATCATGGCTGATGGTAGAGCTGCCAATAGGGCAGTGGAACTATTGCATGGGCAGGCAGAATCCTGCATGGTGGTGCAGCAAAAGCTGGTAGGGGCTACACCCAGGAGCTATCAGATGCCAGGGAGCATTCCATAGTGGCAACAGTTGGCAGGGTGGCATCTGCTGCAGCAGGAAGCTGCTTATAGGGACTTCAGACTGCAAAGGGTTTTTTTGTTTGTTTGTTTTTGGCCCAGAGGAGTAAGGAAGCCACGGTCTGGTCACATTTAAAAGTGGAGGTGGCTTCATGCTGCATTTAAAAATAAAAGCAGCAGAGTGCCAATTGAAGAGAGGCAGGCTATGCACTGGGGACCCAGAGCAATGGCTGCGATGAATGCAGTGATCGCTTCGGACATCCCCCGACATGTGGCTGGTGCGGATATGCTGCGAGAGTGGCACAGGAGCCTGGGGTGCTCCCAGTGGCACTGAAGAATGGAGCCACATGCACAGGAGCTGAAGCAGGCGGCAGATGAAACAGCCATGACTATTCTGGGCCCAGCAAAAATAAATAAATAAATAAATAAAAGAATAAATAAATAAAAACCCTGCATCACCATGCAGATTGACAGCAGAAGCAGCGGCAGCCCTGGGGACACTACCACTATACAGTGGGGCTAAGCACAGTGCCAGAGCCTTAGGCAAGCCCCGTCGAGATGCTAAAGCACAGACCCCGCTGATTTCACTGATGACTTCAGTGGGCTCCTATTGGCATGGAGCCAACTTTTTAAGTGAAAAAGAGGAAATTAGGAAATTTAAATATTCAAAAAGCTGGTGATTCTGGTGGCAAGCCTGTGACAAGCCTGTCACCCAAGTTTGGTAACCCAGGAAACATGCAAATATCTGTGTGGATTCTGGCAAAAATAATCATGTGGTGCTTCTTCATCTCCCCCTTAAAATCTCTGGAAAATTTGGATGTAAAACCAAGACATTATTGTATGATATATTGTGTGCATATTATTTATTTATTTATTTTGATTTCTTATATACCGACATTCCTGTAAAGAATACAGATCAAACCGGTTTACAGTAAAACAGAACCTTCGCTGGGAGGCGATACATAAAACATTAGAGCATTATAACATTCAAAAACATTTCGAAGAACAAGGAACATTTGCGAGCTGAAAGAAACTTCAACGTAGTGTGAATCTGATGCCATGGACCTAAAAACGCATCAATTTACCCGTAAAAGTACCTTCAGTACACTCGGTCATGACCCACCTCTCTAAAAATTATTTTGTTTAATGATATATTGTAACCAAACCTTTGACGGCACCTGTTAGAATGTACTATAGTACACCTACATTAAATATGTGCCTACATGTAAACCGTTGCGATGGTATATAACTTAGCGACGGTATAGAAAAGATTTTAAATAAATAAAATAAATTCAATAAAATCTACATGTGGCATATGGCAGCAAGGCAACAGCAAAAGGATCCCAAAGTGTAGCATGAGTGGCATAGTATTAAGGCAGAGTGCCATGGGAGATACCAGTCATTCCATTGGAGTGCACAGACAACCAGAGAGAGGGGAATGCCTCTTCTTGTCAAAGTACAGCTGCATCTGGCTGATCCACCAGTCCAGTAGGATGTGTTTGTGTCATGGAGGAAGCCACTCATATCATAGGTAGGCAGTAGGTAGGTACCCAAGTGCACAATACAATGGAATTGCGAATGAGCCATGAAATCAGTTACAGTTCATTGAACAGTGCCGCAAGTGTGCAAAAGAATGGATAGCCATGGGAAGAGCAAGAGATGGCAAGATTACAATCCTGAGGAGTGTTTCAGTAAGTTTGCAATGCAATGTATGGTTAGGGCATGATGATAAGTGAGCAGGTACTGTTAGAGAAGGGTATTTGGCAAGATGCTTGAACACAGCTGGAGTAGTAGGAAGAAAACATACTCAGATTCCAAGTCTGACTTGAAATGGCAATGACAGCAGTGGTGCTGGTATATCTTAAGAATTTGAATGGTAGGAGAAGAGCATTGCAGCGAGAAGGGTATCCATATAAACCCCCCAAAGGCATTTGCAAGTTCTTGGACATACATTCAGAAGCAGAGCAAGCAAGCACCATAATTTGTAGGGGTGTGAATCGTGTGATCGATCGTCTTAATGATCGATTTTGGCTGGGGGGGGGGGAGGGAAATCTGATCGTCGTGGGTTTTGGTTTTTTTTTTAATCGTTATCAATCGTAAATCAGGGGAGGGTGGGAAAACCGGCACACCAAAAAACCCCTAAAACCCACCCCAAACCTTTAAAACAAATCCCCCACCCTCCCGAACTCCCCAAAATGTTTTAAATTACCTGGGGTCCAGTAGGGGGGTCCCGGCGCGATCTCCAGCTCTCTGGCCATGGCTGCGTTAAGAGAAATGGCGCTGGTGGCCCTTTGCCCTTATCATGTGACAGGGCAAAGGTAGCACCGGCGCCATTTTGGTTCCTGGCTCCCGACGTCACGCGTGCAGGAGATCGCTTCTGGACCCCTGATGGACCCCCAGGGACTTTTGGCCAGCTTGGGGGGGCCTCCTGACCCCAACAAGACTTGCCAAAAGTCCAGCGGGGGTCCGGGAGCGACCTCCTGCACGCGGGCCGTATTGCCAATCTTCAAAATGGCGCCGGCGCTACCTTTGCCCTCACTATGTCATATGGGCGACTTTTGGCAAGTCTTGTGGGGGTCAGGAGGCCCCCCAAGCTGGCCAAAAGTCCCTGGGGATCCAGCGGGGGTCCAGGAGCGATCTCCTGCACGCGTGACGTCGGGAGCCAGGAACCAAAATGGTGCCGGCGCTACCTTTGCCCTGTCACATGATAAGGGCAAAGGGCCACCGGCGCCATTTCTCTTAACACAGCCATGGACAGAGAACTGGAGATCACGCCGGGTGAACCCCACTGGACCCCAGGTAATTTAAAACATTTTGGGGGGTTTCGGGAGTGTGGGGGATTTGTTTTAAAGGTTCGGGTGGGTTTTAGGGTTGTTTTGGTGTGCTGGTTTTCCCGCGCCCTATTTAACGATACAATGCAAATGCCCCTGACGATAAATCGGGGGCATTTTTATTGTATCGTGCACTCTAACGATTTTGGACGATTTTAAAATTATCTGACGATAATTTTAATCGTTCAAAAATGATTCGCATCCCTAATAATTTGTCAAGAATGGCTTAGAGCAGCAGCAGTAGAAATGGTATCAGTTAATAATTGTAAACATTTGGAATGGTAAGGAGTAGAGCAACACAGCAAAGAGTGTAGCTGTAACAAACCTAAAGCTGTGTTGTTGTCAGTTTTAGGTCCATGTAGCATTTGAAAAATACGTTCTTAGGTGGAAAATGTAGCATTCCCAGGGACTGCAAAGTTTATTGTATAATAATTAAGGGTCCTGAGTCTTGCTAAGACTGTTTTGATATGGTTGGAAGATGTTATGCTGAAGCTGGAAGTGTCAGATCCTAGGGTTTGTGGTTGGAGCAAAACAGGTTTAAGTAAGATAAGTCAGGCCTGAATGGATATGGTGAAGCATACGATGCAAAACGTGTCAGGTCACAGTGCTCATGTTTGGATCAAGACAGATTTATACAGGATAAGTCAGCCCTGAGTGGATATGATTGAGCATGGCATGCCATAGCTGTAAGTGACAGACCTCAGTGGCAAAGGTTGAAACATGGCATGCAGTAGTTATAAATGACAGGCCTCAGTGTTTAGGGCTGGAACTTGGCATGTCACAGGTGTGACAGGCCTCAGTGGTAATGGTATGAAAATATCATGCTGCAGCTTTAAGTGTCAGGCCACAATGGTTAGAGCTTGAAAATGTCATGCCATAGCTATAAGTGACAAGCCTCAGTGATAAGGGTTAGAGTAAGACAGGCTGATAAAGGATAAGTTATTCTTAAGTGCTGGCTTTTGCAGAAGAAACAGAATCTCAGTGAAGTCATGCCTCACTAAGGCCTGATTCCACTGACTTCTCCACCCTTCCCTGCCTCAACAATTGTTTGTAGCAAAGCAGGCAGGGGAATTCAGTGGCATCATACCTCATTGGTGGTATTTAGTAAACACCACCACTCAGGCATGGCTCTACTGTCTTCCCCTGCCTTCTTCTCCTCAACAACTCTTTGGAGTGAAGCAGGCGGGAAGGTCAATAGAATCATGCTTTAGTGGTAGCATTTTGGTAAAATGAGGAAGAGGATCTCAGCAGATTCATGCCTTGGAGGTGGCTTTTGGGGGAAAAGAGGCAGAGGATCTCAACAGAGTCATGCCTCGGATGTGGATTTTGGGGAAAAGAAGGACGAGGATCTCAACAGAGTTATGGCTCAGAGGTGGATTTTGGTAAAAGGAGGCAGAGCATCTCAGCAGAGTCATGCCTCAGAGGAGGATTTTGGGGAACATGAAACAGAGGAACTTAGAGGATTCAGGTTGACCAATGGGGCAAGTCTGGAGGATGTTATCTGAGTCAGACCCCAGTTTTTTGGATGGGGACAAGCCAGGAGACAGATTGGAGTGACAGGCCCCAGTTTTGCTGTTGGGGAAATTCTTCAGGCATGCAGATTGAGTCAGTGCATGTTGGCCTCTGTGATGATTTTGGAGATATGGCAGGAGGAAATAGATGTGTGGCCCAACTGGCAGTAGTGGGAACATAGCTGGATTCATCATTAGTGGGTGGTGGCCCTTGGATTGGCTTTTCGGGCCAGGGAGGCAGCAGTAGTGTGATTGTTGGAGCTTGGCCACACTGTCTGTGCTGGGGACACAGCAGGACTAAGCATTATATACATTCCAGCCCTTGATCTGGCATCTCGGGCCTGGAAACAGCAGCAATGTGGCTGTTGAAGTATGGCTCAACAAGCTGTATTAGGAACACAACAGAACTCAGCATTGCATGTATTCCAGCCCTCAAGCTGGCATATTGGGCCTGGGCAGCAGCAGCAGCAGCAATGTGGTTCTTGAAGTGTAGTCCAACTGATGGTGTTGAGGGCAGAGCAGGCAGATACAGTCAGTCAGTCACAGTCACTGGATATTGCTGGATGTAGGCCCCATTGCTGTTATTGAGGCATGGCAAGTAGAAAGATATAGCCAGCAGCTACAGGACCTTCAAGTTCCTTTCATTCATTTTCCCACTTGCATGGCAAATCTGGAAAGCCAAGCAAAGGCAGATTAATTTTAAGGAACATGAGGAACTTTTTAAGGATCATGAGATTCTCCATCAAGTGTGGTGACTTCTCTGAGCAATGAGGTCTTATGATGTTTCCTGTCATGGAAAACACTCTTTCACTGGGGAGACTCAGTGGGCAAGAGACATAGTACTGAGTCACTCTTGCTATGTCTGCATAGATGGTGGACTTGTGAGATCAATATGCCAGCATATCTGTCTCCATGTCCTTGATGCTCTCTGCAAGATAGTGTGCTCACTGAGATTTGCATTTACATTTATTTGAATTTATAAACCGCCTAACACTATGAGGTCTAGGCGATGAACAAGTTTACATTCATAATATAATGAAGCAAATAAACATGAAACAATATAAAATTGATAAAACATCATAACAAAGCAATCAAAATAAATAAGCTAAAAAAAAGCTTAGAAAAAGCTAACTTAAAAAATGTAAAATGAATAGTAAACATAGTGAAATAAATTTGCAAAAAAAGGCACAAAATTACTTATAGGCCAAATTAAATAAAAACATCTAAATCTGTTTTCTGAATGTATTAAGTGAATTGCATTGACTAATATATATAGGAAAAGAGTTCCATAGAGTTGGTGCTATGATAGAAAAGGTGTGCTCTTGAGTGATGTGAAGCCTGGCTAATTTGGGAGATGGAATTTCCAACAGGCCTCGCTGCGAAGAGCGCAACAGTCTTGTAGGTCGGTAAAATTTAAGAATTGCATTGGCCCAATGACATGGTTGGTCAATGAGAAGTTTGTATACAAACATTCCAAACATATTTAATGCACTCATTAATAGAGAGCCAAAGCAGTTCAATTAAAATTGGAGTAATATGTTTATTTCACTTTATACCTGCAAGTAGCAGTGCAGCAGAATTCAACAACTGCAGAAAACGAAGATAAGTTTGAGAGATACTTGTGTACAAGCTACTGCAATAGTTGAGAATGGGGAAAATAGAGGCGTGGAGGACTGTGTGAAATTCAAGGAGATGTAATCATTTTTTGAGACCAGAAAGGACACGGAGTCTATAAAAGCCTTGAGAAATAAATTGCTTGATATATGGGCAGAAGAGGGTATTATCTAGAAGTACACCTAGGCTTCTGATATGAGTTTGGATGGGAAAAGAGTGGCCATTCAAGGAAATAGTCTTTTCCTTGAAAGATGAATATGGACTATGAATAACTAGAAATTCTGTTTTAGACATGTTTGGCGATAATTTATTGTGTTTAAGCCATGAGGTGATAGCGGAAAAACAAATCTGGAGGTGTTCTAAAGTGTCTTTCGAAGAAGAATCAATGTGGAGAGCAAACTGTATGTCATCAGCATACAGCATGAAGTTAGTTAGCATGGGGCACATTTAAAACTAATCGGAGAAAGTTCTTTTTTACTCAACGCACAATTAAACTCTGGAATTTGTTGCCAGAGGATGTGGTTAGTGCACTTAATATAGCTGTGTTTAAAAAAGGATTGGATAAGTTCTTGGAGGAGAAGTCCATTACCTGCTATTAAGTTCACTTAGAGAATAGCCACTGCCATTAGCAATGGTAACATGGAATAGACTTAGTTTTTGGGTACTTGCCAGGTTCTTATGGCCTGGATTGGCCACTGTTGGAAACAGGATGCTGGGCTTGATGGACCCTTGGTCCGACCCAGTATGGCATTTTCTTATGTTCTTATGTTCTTATTTTGTAGCAAACAGTCAAGGAAGACAGAATTTTACAGATAGGAGATAAATAAATGTTGAAGAGAACAAAAGAAAGTACAGAACCTTAAGAAACACCAGTTTTAATGAAAGAATGGGATAAAAATGTATTATTGCATTTGATAATTGTTGCATCCGTTGCTGCTCGATGCCCTCACTCCGCCCTCTTTACCTCTGTGGCGACTCCCTCTGGGTCTGATGGACAGTTAGCTGCCGCGGCGTCTTCATGCCGTCTCCCTCCAGCATCCCCGGACCAGCACAACGCTGTGGATCCGCCATGTTCCTGATGATGTAGGGCACGCGCGTGCTCCGATTGATGTACCAGCAAGAGCGCAAACCTCGGCGGCGTCCCCCTGAGATGACGTCATCCGCTTCAAATATAAAAGGTCTCAGTATTTGCTAACACATCGAGTTAGCAAGGATTCGTCCAAGCTACTCTGCCTCCTTGGACTTACCAGGGGTACCTGCTCCTTGGGGGCCACGCTCTCTTTTCTTTATTTCAGATTACCGATAGGAACCTGTTCTCACTCCTCGAGGACCCATTTTCCTGAACACTCTGAATATTCTCTACTGCCTGAAAGCTATTGCAGATACAGACAATGTGAGTTACCACCACTCTCTCAGAGCTTTCCCTGGAACCAAGTACTCGCTCCTCGAGGGCCTAACCCTTTCCAGCTACTGAGCTTCTTAAAGACCTTATGTGAGTGTTGTCATCTAGTTCTGGCTATGTACACAGCATACCCTGTCTACTCACTATCTATAGTTTCTCTACAGCTCAACCTTGGGACTGCTGTTCCAGTACCTGAGGGACTTTAGCCCTGCCGGGCGTAGCAACTCACTACTGCCACCTCTGGTGGTTCTACTAACCTGTCTAATAAAAGAATTATCTGTGTCTGTCTCCGTACTCAAACCTAGCCGGTGGTCCCTCTCAGGATATCCTCCTGGGGGCGCAGTCATCTGTCATCGGCCCAAGGATCCACCTATCTACATTCCTCTACAGCTGGGTGCCCTCTCCAAGCACTCCGCTGGTAACAGATTGCAACTTCTTCTCCATCAAGAGTCTTCAGCAACAGACTCATATCAGATTGCTACTCCACAGTCTATTTATTTATTTATTTATTTATTTATTTATTTATTTAGGGTTTTTATATACCGACTTTCTCGATATACAAATCAAATCAAGACGGTTTCCAAAGAACAAAAACTTTCGCCGTAAGGCGCTACATTAAACAATAGATATAGTATTGAACAGGTAATGTGCGGTTTTACATTAAACAATCCACATATTGAACAAAAGAATGAAAATCAATAAATATTAAAAATTAGATGTGATAGATATATACAATATATGACAATAATACTGTCAAATAACATGAATAAATGATAGGTAAAAAGTCGGTATTGGGCTTTGTATTGAGCTATTTTGCTTTTTGATCGGAGTCGAAGTGTTCCTGCGATTCCGGGTAGGCTTGCCGGAAGAGCCACGTTTTTAGGTTTTTCTTGAAAGTTAGATGGCAGGTTTCAAGTCGCAGATCAGGTGGTAATGAGTTCCAAAGGGTGGGTCCGGCTGTGGAGAGTGCCCTTTTAGTTAGCGAAGTTTTAATCGGGGGAGCAAATAAAGAACCTTTATAATTATATCTGATAGGTCTTTTTGATGTGTGAAGGCGGAATTGCGAGGTAAGATTTAAGTGGGCGCTGCCCATAATATCCTTGTGGATCATTGATAATGTCTTGAAGGTGATTCTAGCTTTTATGGGAAGCCAGTGGAGGTAGAGCAAAATTGGAGTGATGTGGGCTCTTTTGTTGGTGTTGGTGAGTAACCTCGCCGCAGTATTTTGTACCATCTGTAAGGGTTTTATGGCTGATAACGGAAGACCTAGCAGAAGAGAATTGCAGTAGTCTAACTTAGATAGAATTATAGACTGAACTACTAAACGGAAGTCACTGAAGTAGAGGAGTGGTTTCAGATTCTTTAGCACTTGTAGTTTGAAGTAACATTCTTTGGTTGTGTTGTGGATGAAGGATTTAAGGTTGAATTGATTGTCGATGCGCACTCCTAAGTCTCTGACTGACGGTGAGTGGTTGATGGGTGGTGTTGTGGATTGTGTTAAGTTTTGGATGTTGGAGGTAGTGTGTTTTTCGTCAGGCGAGATGATGAGGATTACTGTTTTCTTTGTGTTTAGTATAAGGTTGAGGCTGGATAACAGGGAATTGATGGATAGTAAGCTGCCATTTTGAGTGCCATTTTGCCATTTTGCCATTTTGAGTTCCATTTTGCCATTTTGCCATTTTGAGTGCCATTTTGCCATTTTGAGTGCCATTTTGGCTGCCACTCAAAAATGGAGCCGATTGCCCGATAAAAAAAAACCAAAACACCAACCCTTTAAAAATGACCCCTTAGCTTCCCCCACCCTCCTGATCCGCCAAAACATTTTAAAATTACCTGGTGGTCCAGTGGTGGTCCCGGGAGCGATCTCCTATTCTCGGGCCGTCGGCTGCCACTCATAAAGATGGCGCCGATGGCCCTTTGCCCTTACCATGTGACAGGGTATCCGTGCCATTGGCCGGCCCCTGTCACATGGTAGGAGCACTGGATGGCTGGCACCTCAGAATATGCTCAATCCCGTTCACTCTTAACAAACTTTCCATTCCTTGTCAATACTGCCATGAAAGATCACTTTTCTCAAAAGATTTGTGAAATTGGCTATAATCCTAAAGGACCCACTGGACCACCAGGTAATTTTAAAATGTTTTGGGGGGATCGGGAGGGTGGGGGAAGCTAAGGGGTCATTTTTAAAGGGTCGGGTGGGTTGTTTTTTTTATCGGGCCATCGGCACCATTTTTGATTGGCAGCCAAAATGGCGCCGATGGCCCGAGAGCAGGAGATCGGTCCCCGTGCCCCCACTGGACCACCAGGTACTCATAAAACATTTTGGGGGGTTCGGGAGGGTGGGGGAAGGTAAGGGATTAGTTTTATAGGGTCGGGGTGGGTTTAGGGGTTGTTTTGGTGTGCCGGTTTTCCTGCCCTCCCCCCAAATAACTCCCGTTAGTGGACACTAACGGGCGTAACGATTTTTCACGATAAATCATGAAAATGTCTATTGTATTGCGCACTCTAACGATTTTTGACGATTTAAAAAATATCGGACGATTTTTTAAATCGTCAAAAAACAATTCACATCCCTATTTAACACTATTAAATATCTTCAGTGGAGCAACCACAGCTAGGACAGTGTCTAGGGTACTGTTCCATTGTTGTATCACATCTTCAATACTGTGGAAAGTTAAAGTGTCAAGAAGAGGGGAAATTGTAGCAATAAAACGGTCGGTATCAATGGCACTATGACGCTGACAGAAGGATATAATGTGTGAGATTGGGCTTTGAAAAGGCAGGAGAATAATGAAACTTGATAAGAAAATGATCTGACCAGGGCACAAGAGAAATGTCTATAGTTTGAGAAGAATATGAGCAAGCAGATTCATTAAGAAAGATGAGATCAAGAGTGTGTCCTGATTTATGGGTAGGATCCTCAGTGATCTGGAACCATCCCAATGAGAGAAGAATTTGAAAAAATAAAGTGCATTGAGAAGAGGAGGAAGGAACATTAACATGTAAGTTGAAATCATCCATGATCACCATTTTGTTTGTTACACCCGTCGCTCACAGATGGCTGTGACCACTGTTGCTCACCTCTTTCTTTGCAGCTTTGACTCCTTTGGGAAGACTTGCGGCCTCCGCCAGCTATCGCTGGCCAACCCACCGTTCCCGGGCCTCCCTGGACGCCGCAGATGCTGCCGACCGCCATCTTGTCCTCAGAATCCCCTAGGCGCGCGCGCACACAGGCCAGTCTTAAGCACATCATGGCGGGAACCTCGGGGGCATCCCCTCCGGATGATGTCATCTTTCCAGGACATTTAAGCTGATTGGTCCTTCCTACCTACGACTTGGCAACGAGTTCTCTCATTGCTGAATCCGCTTCGCTCACTACAGACTTCCTGTTCCAGTTTCCTCGGGGGCCCTTCTTCGTCTCTGGCTATCTGCCTTGGACTGCTGCTTGCCCCATTTCCCGGGGCTTCTCCTGGAACCTTCACTGCTGTGAGTACCTCCGCTCTATGGACCTCTACTGTATCATCTCTAGAGTGGAACCCTCATCGGTGTACCCCATGCTGTGAACCACTACCGTACCATCTCTACTGAGGAACCCTCATCAGTGTACCCTGCGCTGCGGACCACTACTGTATCACCCCTTCTGAGGACCTCTCACTTGTGTGCCCTGCTCCATGGATCACTACCGCATAATCTCTACTGAGGAGCCTCATCGGTGTACCCCGCTCTACGGACCATTGCCATATCTTCACTACAGAGGTATACCCTTGGGTATACCCCACCACACAGACTCTGTGACTTTCTCCTGCACTCCCCGCTTCACGGGTAGTGCCTTTCTATTTCTCTAATAAAGACTCTATTCCACAGCTGTGTCTGACGTCCGCCGAGACCTCACCTCCCGACGGTGAGGCTTCCAGGGCTTCTCCCTGTAGGTGGTACCATTGCTCACCTCGGCCCAGAGCCCACATACCTACAAATCCTAACATTGTTGAGATCAAATTTGGAAAGAAGTAATTGTTCAAAAAAAGGTGATCGATCAGAAATTAAAAGCTTGGGAGGGGCATAAATTAAACAAATATTGAAATGGTTTAGAGAGATGTTGAGCATCTCTAAGGAAGAATTACTATTTAAATGTTGGAATTTGGCACACCAATTAGATTTGTATACAAGTAGTCCTCCGCCTCATTTTTTATGGTGGGGCTGAGAAATAACAGAATAGTTTGGGGGACAAATTAAATTTAGAACAGTATGGTCAGAGTCTAATAACCAAGATTCAGTAAAACAGTAGAAGTCTTAATTGTTCAATGCAGATAAAATCATGGAGTAAATGTTGTTTACTTTTAACAGACTGAGCATTAATCAGACAAAGTGTAACAGGAAGAGGAGAATGATTGAGAGGCATTTTTGTTAACTGGATTTAATTTAGACAACGTGTTCGACAAGACTTACTATAAAAATGTAGGGATGAAAGGTCTCCGTATCATCCTTGACCAACAACAGAAGATATGGTGAAAACATCTTGTGAAGTGTAGCTGATGGTTGATAAGCACTTGACGGCACTCAGTGCACATGAAGGAGTGTACAAAGGAGCTCCTTGTTGCGCTCCTTCATGTGTGCAAAAGAGTGCACGCAGAGCGTGGCACCTCCAGCTTCCCAGACTGGCTCTTCAGTCCCCCGGTAAGGTAATGTCATCAGGAACGGGGCTTAATGCTGACGCAATGGTGGGAGCAAGCAGGGAGAGGAGGAAATCCATAGACTCTCTCCTTGCAGGGCTGGTAGTACGCTGAGTGTCCTCACATGCAGGGAGAGGCAAGGTAGATAATGGTAGAGCTGCTGTCTCCTTTGCTAGTAACAGATGTGTATCTTTCTTCCCACCTGCTTTAGTGATCACCTGGGACAAAAATAAGGATTCTTTCTGTTTTACTGTGGTTTGCTAGTTGGCAATGACAGGGAGCAACTATGACTTGCACTACTATCTGACCTGGACAATGATGGTGTTTCCTCCTGTGCTACATCCCTGTGCCTCAACCATTTTCACTCGAGTTGATAGACCTCCTCTGTTATGTCAGATTGTTGGTGTCCATTCTGAGTCTCCCTTTCACACATGGATCACATAATGTAGCAAGCATGTATGTGGGGTTTCTGGTCAGAGGTCCTTGTCTCTCTCTCTCATCTGCTTTGCCAAGGATACCAAACAACACAGCACCTCACCTTTCATTTCCTCTTCCTATTGAAAGCTTTCCAACTTTTCTAACAGGATGTTGTTTACTATAGGAGTGACTTCTCCCAAGGTAACACTTGTGGCACTTTGCTCCTCTGTGATATCCTTAAAGGGCTTCAGGATTTTTACAAGTTGTCTCATGACTGACCAGACATGATGCCTGAACATCTATCTCCATTTCCCGAGACAGATCATGCAGGGGTGTCTGCTGCTCCACTATCCTCTGCAGCACTGTGTAGGTTCAATTCCAGTGGGTGCCTACAATCTATAATGAGACACTTGTGAGGCATCCCTAATTCTTCCTCCTTTTTACTGAGATCACCCACATCCACACATTGGTGGAAGTGCCCAGATATTTTTCTACACTTCTCTAGTAAACCATGCAGTTAAACATGCTCTGGGCCCCAGCCCCAGAACCTCTTTCGCTGCTAGGTGCAGAATGTGAACAAAGCATTGTACTCCCTGATATACCCCATCGGATACTGCCTTGACCATATTAGAGCCATTGTTGGTGATAAAGAACACTGTGTTCTGGCTCTCTGATCCAGTTGCCAGTCCTCCAGCATTCCTCTAATAGCTGCTAAAATATTAGCAGAAGTATGGTACCATCCACCAGGTGAGTGTTCCTAAAAGCCCACCTGAGTCCTCTTGCTCCAGCCCCAGTGGGACTGCTGCCTGCCTCTACCTCAGCCAGGTCCCAGGAGTGTACTGTCAGAGAGAAGAAGGAGTGTGAGGCATTTGTGGATGTCCAGCTGTCACTTGTGAAATTCAAACTGCTCCCCTGTGTCTTCGCCAGCAGCGCCTGCAGTCAACTACAGCAATGCTTGTTCAAACTGGGATGACCTTTCTACTGAAAGTGGTCCTGGAGGGCACTTTATAGTTTGGCGCTAGGAGCTGCAGCAAGTGCCTGAGACCTACATTCTTAACAACCTGCAGGGGCTGATCATCTAAAGCAATCACCTCACCAATAGTCTGTGTCATCAGTTTGGATGCTGCCTGTCTCTTTCCCCATGACAGTGGCACCAAATGCCACCCCATTTCCTCCATTGTCAGCTGTCACTTCTTAGATATTGCTGGGGACTGTTGCTGCTGCCTTTTTCAAAGACTAGTGCCCTCTGTCTTGTGCCATCCCCAGGTGCATATTGAAGGGGATGCTGCTTCTTCAGGTAATGCTCCATCACAAAATTGCTTAAGTGGCCCAGTTACTTCCCTTGGATGATGTCCTATGCACAATAGTCCTTCCTCATTTGAAAATGGCACCAGATTTCTTTTGTGATCCCTTGCCTCTCTCTGCATCCTTGGGGGTGGATGATGCTGCTGGCACTGAAGTGATGTTGGAGACAGATGGAGCCTGAGAAACTGGAGCAGAGGATTCACTCATCTTCTCTTCCTGCACTGTCAGTGTGGCCTGCTCTCCCTTGCCAACATCAGCTCCTATCTCTATCTCTTTGTCAGTTAAGTGGAAGCTAGCACGGTACTGACTAGACCTTCTAATACTGAGTCTTCAGCTAATGCTTCTTCCATCTCTACTTCAAGAAATCCTTTGAAGGAAGATTCTTCAAGCTCTGATTCAGAAGAGGATGACAAAACTGCTTTTATGGCCTCTGCTGCATTAAGGGATTATGCTTTAGGTTTCACCACTTGTACTGCTACTTCTAAAAGCATTGGTAATTGTACTCTGTGGCTACTGCTACTAGTGCCTTTCCTTTCCTTCAACTCTGACACAGCAGGATCCGGCTGAGACACTGATGGAACTGGTATATCCTTCCCAAATCTTAATTTTTTATGGCTTGACATGCCTGCCTTTCCTGCTGACATTTTAGATTTGAAAAAAAAATCCCTCTTCATTTTAGTTGGGTGAATCACTATTGTCTGGCTAGCAAATCCCCTACCAACAACTGTGGGCTTCCTACGTCTGCTACCTTTGCCTGTCTTGATAGAATTTTTATCTGCTGCAGTGCTGGAAAAAACATTTTAAATTAATCTTTTTTTCTGAAAATAAGGTGGATGTATGTGGGACACATTGACACTAGTGTGACTACAGTGATCCTTCTGTGTATAGAGTTAAACACAGAGAGAATACACTGTGGGGGGATATGATAGAGGTCTTTAAGATCATGAGAGGTCTTGAATGAGTAGATGTGAATCGGTTATTTTCACTTTTGGATAATAGAAGGACTAGGGGGCACTCCATGAAGTTAGCAAGTAGCACATTTAAGACTAATTGGAGAAAATTCATTTTCACTGAATGCAAAATTAAGCTCTGGAATTTGTTGCCAGAGGATGTGGTTAGTGCAGTTAGTGTAACTGGGTTAAAAAAAGATTTGGACAAGTTCTTGGAGGAGAAGTCCATTAACTGCTATTAGTCAAGTTGACTTAGGGAATGGCCCCTGCTATTACTGGCAACAGTAGCATGGGATCTTCTTGGTGTTTGGGTAATTGCCAGGTTCTTGTGGCCTGGTTTGGCCTCTGTTGGAAACAGGATGCTGGGCTTGATGGACCCTTGTTGTGACCCAGCATGGCAATTTCTTATGTTCTTAACAACTATTTTAGTATTTCGTTCTGTTAACTAACGCAGTGCAAGCACATGCACACACAGAAAAAGCAAAATGCTCTAATATATGTGTGAGTAATACCGGTAGAACAGCAGTGCACCAGTACTAGATGCAGTAACAAAATAAATTAATCCACAAAGTGGCTGGCTGTACCTGTGGTGATGATTGGCACAGACTGCTCTATTTGTGAATGCACTGACTTACACACACAGATCCAGACACAGAGTTAAAACAGCCTCTCTATATTGGATACTATAGTACAGCTATAGTGGTTGTTGCATTGGAGGTGGACCCTTGGCCTGATGCAGGATTGGTACAGCCTTTGGTCGGACCCAGAGAGTGCCTTCCACCAGGAGGCGGAGCACACTAAGAGACAGAGGGTAGCTGGAGCTTCACCTGGGGTTTCCACAGGTTGAGTCCTTGGGTACCCAGACCACTTGGACTTAGTGGGCCTCCATTGGTCTCCCGGAGAGGTATGCCTACCATGAACAAGGGTGCGCGGCTGATGCAGAGTGGATGAGCTAGGCCTGAACCGGAAGCTCTGGAGACTTCGGGAAGGCAACAGTTCAGGGAGGTCCTCCGGATAAGACAGGCAGCGCCTGCAGGTCTAGCCACGTGGAAGCCACGGTTGTTATCCAAGTACATTGTCCCAATGGTCACCGATGGCCAGAAGAGAGTGTCCGAGTGAAGCGCAAGGGTCAGAGCCAGAGTAACAGTCCAAGAGAGGTCAGCCAAAGCAGGGGTAAATAACAGAATCAGTCCATGCGTAGTCGAGGCAAGCGAGGATTGGTTCCAGGTGGAAGAGAGTAGAGTGGTCAGGCAGGCAGTGGTCAGTTCCAGGTGGCAGGCAGGAGAATGGTCAGGTAGGCAGTGGTCAGTTCCAGGTGGCAGGCAAGAGAATGGTCAGGCAGGCAGAGGTCAGTACCAAGAAGTCAGTCCTGATAGGTACTACCTAGGAAGGACACAGGAACAAGGAGATGCAGGGACTGGAGACACTGGCACATGAGACGCTGGAACAGGAGACACTTGGAACAGAGGCAAACTATCACACCAATGGTGTCGACCCGATTGCCAAGGCGAAGAGCAGTGGTATGAGCCCTGCTTATATACAGGGCTCAGGTGACATCATCAGGGTGTGCCGCGGATGAGTTTCCCGCGCTTGGTCCTTAAACGTCTAGGAGTTCTGCGCGCGCGCTAGGGGGCAGGGCCGACACGTGGAGGACGCCGAGCCCCGACGTGAGGAGCCCTGTGAGGAGGAAGGCCTCGATGGGCCTGGAGACGCCTGGGGGTGCCATGGATGAGCAGCACTGGTGGAGACTTTGAGTGAGGAGTTGGTAGACGGGCACGCCAGGTGAGCAGGCCCGGTCACAGCACCAACGTGGCTGGGAAGCTCAACATTGGTGGTACTACACTAGTTAGTTAACACAACAACAGGTTTAAACACAACCACTGCCAGGAGAAGGAGATGAAAAAGACAAATCTTTCTCCAGACCAGTACAGAGTGGCAGTGAGAGTGAGATGTAAAAAAAACTTTAAAAACCTGTGCAAATTAACACAATGCGACAGCAGCTAAAAAGATTAGAAAAGATGGAATGTTTCTAATGTAGAACAAAAGCACAATTGCTATGGAAGACTCCAGTAAAATACAGAATTTCTACACAACAGCAAAGCACCATGTATCTTCAACGAGTGAGAGATCCAAATGCAAGTTGTAACAGTCTGAGAATATTAGAAGAAGGATACAAACATCAGTGATTTGCTGATTTAGAAAGGTGCTTCCCTCTGATAGGTTCCTTGCTTTATCAGTCTGGTTTCCTTGATAACAGATCCCAATTGACTTGACACATGAGTCATTCACATCAGGGCTAGTTGCTTTGGAAACTCCCACATGACCTGACCACCCTCAGGCCCTATCTTTTCAATGCAGCCAATGCTTTTTAATGGGAAAAAATAAACCGCTGAAACAAATGACATATGTTTAATTCATGGGACTTGCTTATTTGTTTTCGGGGGCAAATGAATCAAATGGATACTGTACATTCATCTCAGAGCAGCCATTAATTTTAAACAAATGCACATCCCTAATAAGCAGGTCTAGTACTATTTTCAACCATGATATCACAGAAAGCAAGGATTTCACTGATCATCTGTGGTCAGTGACATTTGAAGCTGTGCTGCGATTTAGGAGAGCGAGAGAAGCTATAATGGTCTGGCATGCTCTCAGACCTGATTTAAGTAAAAAAAAAATCTCAGATTAATAGTGAGGGAACTTTATAAAGAGTGTAAGTGTTATATATAAATTTTAAGTATTTAGAACCTGCAAAGGTATGCAGATGTGAAAATCAGGTAATAATTTGTAGCTGGTTTTCATTCTTATAACCAGCTCTAGCAGTCAGATGTATGAAAGAATTTTGGAGTGGAAACTTTTAAATAAAGAATCTTACCACATAAGTTCAGTCAATATTGGAAAATTTAAAATCTTTAAAGAAGGACATAAACACATAAGCCTCAGAACTATTATGGATAAAAGCTTATATTGAAGGGCTGTATCGATGGCCTTTGAATTTTATATTTTAAATTTAAAATGTAATTGGAAAATAAGGAGATAAAATGTGTAAAGTGAGTGTGTTATTCTATATACTGGAGAAATGCACTCTAGATTTAATACGACATTAAAGGATAAAATAAGTCCCAAGAGCTGAGGCATTGTGACTTGAATAACTTCAAGTACTTGCACTTACTAGGAAAGATTATTTAACTCCTGAAGGACATAAGGAAACAAAGTCAAATGATTCTGATAACGTCACGCTGATCTAAAGATTTGAGAGAACAGTAAAATAAGTGACAGGTAGATTAAAACAAAAATATTAACAAAAAAATAAACTTCTTCTACTGGAAAAACCTGTTCACTTTTTCCTTTGAAGTACTATTGAAAAATTAAAATGCATATGTCTGTCTTATCATAAGAAAAATAATTCTTACACATTTCAAACTTGAGTCCCTCTTCTAATTCTTTTTAGACAGGGCAAATGAATTATTGTATTTCCTAGCTAGAATTTAGCTCACTAAGACCTAGATTCATCATTTTACTATAAAATTCATGAGAATAGCACCTGCCATTAAAAAAAAAAAAGGGGAGGGGGCATGGGAATTTTCCAGATACCAAAATACACACTATTTTAGTTCAACACGTTCATTTTCACATGAGAGAGAGAGAGAGAGAGAAAGAGACTCTTTATAAGGCTCTCATAAGTAAATTATTTATACCATTGGGGCAACTAGTAACTTGGGGTCAGGTTTTGATGGTAGCCTAGGTTTTGAAGAGCAGTTTTACATGGACAGTCAGAGCTACAAATAGCACAGTATATACATCAGTGAAGACTTTGTGATTTGCAGAAATGACAGGTACACAAAGATGAGATTTGTACATTGTACTCTTGATCTACATTGATATCAGCTAGGTAGAGAGTGCATAAGCTAGGTTAAGAATACATTGAACAAATCTCATCTTTGTGTACATTTCATCACTCCAAATCACATAACGTCTTCACTGATATCTACTGTGCAGTTCGGAGCTCTGACTGCATGTAAAACTGCTCCCCGAAACCTAGGCCACCACCAAAACCTCACCCCGAGTTCAAAATGGCCCCTCTTAGCGTGGTATAAAAAGTTCACTAATATGTGTGCCTCCCCAGAGGCTCTCTCTCCCCCCCCCCCCCAATAGCAAATCCCGTTTCAGGCAAAATGCACAGCATAACACCAGTAAAAAAAAGCTGTAGCTATTTCCAGCGTTAAATCATGCGATAGCATGCGTTACACACACAGTGTTAAACACCCCTCATTTTCAAATACCCCACCCAAACTCCTCCCTTTTAACTAAATTTTTAAAATTTGCATACTCATCTCACGATACGTTATTTATCGCATGCATTATGGCGTTATCCGGCATTAGGACCCTAACGTCTGTGATAATGCCATAACGCAGTTTGATGAATGACCCTGTAAGAACACATATACTGAGGGATTTACATATAGTTTCTGGAAGATATTCAACGGTGAAAGGAAAGTAGTTTTCCTTATTGATTTGCTATAGTTAAGTTAGTAGGGAGTGTAAAGAGAAGAGATTCTGCCCGTATTAACCAGCTTCGCTAGCCAGCATCCAACTCTACCATTGAAAGCTTCCCTATTTCAGGACCACAGTATCAATGACAACTAGCTGCATATACAAGCTCCATGTACAAGCTGCTGCAACTATCTATGGGACAGTAAGTGTGTGCACACCCATGAGTTAAACAATTATATCGTAACTAATAGAGGACACACACACAAGGAAATAGACTAACTAAAGAGAGAGAATAAACAGACACATAAAAGAGAGAGAATAAAAGACAAAGACATACAGGAAATAAAAATAATGGGATAGATTTTAAAACATTGTACGCGGACTACACACGCGCATGTTATAAAATACCGGGTCAGCGCGTGGGGGGGGGGGGGAAGAGTTTTGCATTTACGTGTGGCGTCGCATCGGGGCCTTCCCCAGTTCCCAACCCCTTAGCCTGACCTTCCTTCCCCTATCCTGCCCTCCCCCTATCCTAAACCCCCCAAAATCATTAACTTACCTTTTGCGCCTGTTTCTGAGCAGAAGCAAGTTGCGTGTGCCAGCACCCTGCCGACACGCAATCCCCGGCACAGCGGCAAATGGCCACTGTACTAGGCGCCTCTTGCCCCACCCTGCCCCAGGACTGCCCCTTTCTTCCCCCAGGACCACCCCTTTCACTAACCCTGGGACTTACAAGCCATGCCTTTGAAAATTGGCTCGGTGCGTAAGGCCCACCTACCTACATACATAAAACCCCAGGTTTTACACATGTAAGTGATTTAAAATCTGGCCCAATGTACTTAGCTGGAGTGGAATCAGATTTTTCCTTGCAAGAATTAACTCCTTCTGAAAGAGAGAAAAACCCACAAAGAGTCAATTCTTATGCAAAAAGAATAATATAGATGCATAATTACAATAGCAAAGAAAAATACTAAACAATACTTATCTGACAATTTTATCAGCTATACAGAAACCAGTTTCGTATTATCTGCTCCTCTTTATCTTTGTCTAATGTAAATGGTTCCTAAGGAAACAAGGTTACATTTAATTAATTTTAAACTGAAAAAGTTTTTAAATTATTATTATTTCTGTTTGTGATGCATTACTGACAATATTTCTCATTTGCTGCTAATATATTGTTACAAATTTTCTCATCGAATAGTACCAGCTTAACTTCTAAAAATAAAAATGTAATTACTTTATTTCTAAAGTGTCCTCAAATTTAGTTATAATTGACTTCACTGTAAATTCCATGGGTATTTTGAACATCAGGGAAACGAACACAACATTAAAAATGTAGAGAAATTCGAGAGCCAAAATCCATCAACCACAGACATGAGTAACAGTATGGAGGAGTAGTTTCCTGTGCCACAGAGGTTTACAGAAGATATACCTTTTTTTGCCACTGAAAGCGATGTGGGTGTGAAATAAACCATGCAGGAGATTCAGATACAGTGTCCAAAATTAAACTTTAATGTTGGTGTCTTGGTTAAGCCAATGGCACAGTTCACATCAGTTCTTTTTTCCAAGGTGGTCTTTACAGTTCTCAACCTCTATGTGTGCAAGGGTATCTCTCTACCAGGGCAAGGGAAAACACTCAACCCTCTACGAATTGGAAGAATGAGGCTCCCAAGTAGGCAGGGTAATCTTGTTAGAGCAGAAAAGCCCCCTCCAATTTGGTAAACAAAAGGATTTCAGTATCTCTGTACAGAGTCCCAATTTACCTCCTCCCCAGGGTAGTCTCCAAGTGGGAGTCCACCAAAGATCTTAAAATTGTCTTACTCACAATTCTCCAAAGTTTCTCCTTCTCTCTCACTCTCCAGATACCTAGATAGGAGGGAGCCACACAGGAAAACACAGCTTTCGGATGTTCCTCCTTCAGGGAAGGAAGGGGACAGTAAAACTCTCACCCAAATCTTCTAACGGAAAAAAAATATCTTCCCAAAATCAAGTCTGCAGCGGGTCACCCTCCAGGAGGGTGTAGAGGAGTAGGTCTTCCTTATCCTGGATTCTCCAGGGACAAGGTTTCCCTAGGTACTCTTTCCAGGCAACACCCAGGGGTCTCACAGGCTTCTTACAAAAGAAAATTCAGCCAAAGACCAACAAAACCCAGGATGGCCACCTTACAATCCAGTGAGTGAACTGAAAGAGCAGGCCCCTGATCTCCTTCAGGAGCACTAAGCTAGAGTGCCTGTATCCTAAAGGTAGGCCCAAAATTCAAAAAAATGGCAAAGGTCTAACACCTCCACTAATGTCCAAACTTAGACTGCACTGCCCCAAGCTTTCAGGGAGAGAGCTACTTTTATTACTTCACAAGGGACAGCCATCCCAACACCCTTAAAGGGAAGTGCTATATGGTGCCTTCCCTAATTACTAGCCTGTACTGTTTTGAGCTAAAGGAATTAAATCAGGACAATATTAGTAATGAACTGCAAGGGGTCATTACACTGGTATTTTAGCCTCAAGGAAGAAAACTTTCATTCAGCAATGAGAAATCCTTTTTGAAAGTGTACGTGTCCCGTGTATTAGAAAATATCTGGCAAAGAGTTTCTACTGGGACCCAGTAGTTACATCTGCCATGCAAATGTAATGTAGTGTTATTGATGTCTGGATGGAAGCATTATATCTCTATATCAGAAATCAAATAGTACCACCAGTATGTTTTAAACACCTTACAAATGTGCAAAACCAAGTCATATGTAGGCCCCTTACTTCAAGGGTCTGTATTGTGCAACAGACTCTATTATTGTATAGGGTCACCTTGCTTTAATTTAAATTTTTTATCAATTGTCCATTTTTGTTAAGGTTTTTTCTATTATAATAAAATCACACAACTCCAGGAAGGGGGACACAAATAATCATCTATTCCATGGTAGTTCACCCGACACAGCTGTGATTCGGACGATGCCGTCCTGCTTCAGGGGGTGTCCTTCAAAGTTTAATTTCAAGAGCGTCGTAGGGAAGCCTTTTATTCATTCATTGGTATTGCTTCTTTCTTATAATCCACGGCAGCCCCGTTGGACTGCGTCTCCTTTTGAAATGACAACCACCTCAAGTGATCCTTTTATACCCTAAAACGGAAGTCTAATTTGCCGGAAGCTCTAGTCCTCTTTCACGTCTGATATCTCTGACACATCTTCAATTCATAGCCAAGCTCTAAATGCTTGCTGTGTCAGGGTACTTCCCAATTACAAGTGGTACAGGTGGAAGAGGGGGTGAGGTAATGGAGACCTCAAGGAGTCCCTGGTAGTTCAGAGATAAATGCGGCCACATTGATGAAGGAATTTGCAGATGCAAACTGGGGGCCTTGTGGAGGTAAGCTGGACTGTACCAAGGGGGATAGCCAGTATAAGCAGGGAGAAAATTAGGCACCTGTACAACTCCATTTAGGCCTTTATCTATATGGGATAAAAAAAGACAGTTTTTCATTTTAATGATGTGCAGCTTTTTGGACATAGAGGTGAATTATTGGAACTTGCTGCAGACTGCTTTGGGTGAATAGAGCTCCTAGCTACACATCTATATGACCCCTCTTCTCTGGTGGAAATTGTGCTGTAGTTGAAAGAGCCACATCATGTGTGCTCCTTGTCTACTGTTCAGTGCTTTTAGAAATGGAGAGCCATACAAGACGTTTCCCTCTGTAAACTATGCCAGTGTTGTTGGCATGGCTACATTCATATTTCAGGCCCTTTGAGGAAGTGAGAGGTAAATATAGACTTATATCTGTGCTGTTGTGTCCATAACAGGAAAGTCATTCTGGGAAACTAATTTTAGAATGCAATTGAAATAAGCAGAAGTTACATGTAGGCAGTTGTAAGGATTAGGGATGTGAATCGTGTCCTCGATCGTCTTAACGATCGATTTCGGCTGGGAGGGGGAGGGAATCGTATTGTTGCCGTTTGGGGGGGGTTAGATATCGTGAAAAATCGTGAAAAATCGTGAAAAATCGAAAAATCGAAAAATCGCAAAACCGGCACATTAAAACCCCCTAAAACCCACCCCCGACCCTTTAAATTAAATCCCCCACCCTCCCGAACCCCCCCAAATGACTTAAATAACCTGCGGGTCCAGCGGCGGTCCGGAACAGCAGCGGTCCAGAACGGGCTCCTGCTTCTCAATCTTGTTGTCTTCAGCCGGCGCCATTTTCCAAAATGGCGGCGAAAAATGGCGGCGGCCATAGACGAACACGATTGGACGGCAGGAGGTCCTTCCGGACCCCCGCTGGACTTTTGGCAAGTCTCGTGGGGGTCAGGAGGCCCCCCACAAGCTGGCCAAAAGTTCCTGGAGGTCCAGCGGGGGTCAGGGAGCGATTTCCCGCCGTGAATCGTTTTCGTACGGAAAATGGCGCCGGCAGGAGATCGACTGCAGGAGGTCGTTCAGCGAGGGTTCCGGCGCCTCGCTGAACGACCTCCTGCAGTCGATCTCCTGCCGGCGCCATTTTCCGTACGAAAACGATTCGCGGCGGGAAATCGCTCCCTGACCCCCGCTGGACCTCCAGGAACTTTTGGCCAGCTTGTGGGGGGCCTCCTGACCCCCACGAGACTTGCCAAAAGTCCAGCGGGGGTCCGGAAGGACCTCCTGCCGTCCAATCGTGTTCGTCTATGGCCACCGCCATTTTTCGCCGCCATTTTGGAAAATGGCGCCGGCTGAAGACAACAAGATTGAGGAGCAGGAGCCCGTTCCGGACCGCTGCCGTTCCGGACCGCCGCTGGACCCGCAGGTTATTTAACTCATTTGGGGGGGGGGTTCGGGAGGGTGGGGGATTTAATTTAAAGGGTCGGGGGTGGGTTTTAGGGGGTTTTAGTGTGCCGGCTCACGATTCTAACGATTTATAACGATAAATCGTTAGAATCTCTATTGTATTGTGTTCCATAACGGTTTAAGACGATATTAAAATTATCGGACGATAATTTTAATCGTCCTAAAACGATTCACATCCCTAGTAAGGATAGATGAGTGGAGGACAGAGATTATAGGACAGATCTGCATGCCTGGCAAGCAACATGCATGCTAGTGTGTGGGTGAGCGAGTGAGTGATTGAAGTAGGCTGTCCTGAAAGGGGCTTAACTCAGGGTAGACAAGTACCTTAGCATGCATCCAGTAAGAGACACAGATTTGAAAATCTTAAATAACATATACAAATCCATAACAATTTTAAAACTATTCACCAATAACTAAAAAATAGGAAAGGGGTGGGAAAAATTGAGAGTAAACTACTTACATTAAAATATGGCCAAGGAAGCTTGGAAGGGAAGGTTCTAAATGGCCTAGAGAGGTCGGAACTGTGGTGGTCGCCTCATTACTGTCAGCTCAGAAGCAGCTCTGAAGCCCTATTGAGCCTGAGCTAGGTGTTCTACTACCTGCACCAGCCTCCTGAGTTTGGTGCAGACCCTGCTAATTTTCTCCCCCATTCTCTGCATTGCCTAGCCCATAGCTGCCAGAGACCTGGACTCCAGGCCTGAAGCAGTGCTCCAGACCCTGGGGTGGCCTCTGCAATCAAGGGGAGAAGTGCAGAAGCATATGGAACGTCACCAGTGAGCAGGTTGCCTCCCTTGCCCAGCAATAGATGGGCAGTATCAGAACCTGTGTTCTGAGGTCATGGACCAGAACGGGAATGAGGACCTACTAGGGAGGGATAGTTAGCTGAATTGCCCTGGGAACTCCAGGGGGGATGTGGGAAGATCACCCTGCTGTGCTGCTGTAGGGACCACTGGTGCTGATGCAGGCTACTGCTCCCCTGCAGCAGAAGAGGTCAAGAGCTTTTCCTCATCTTCCTCTGAGCTGGTGTTATCTGTGAACATAGCAATAAGTGTGTGCCAAGACATGAGCTGGTATGCTTAAGGATGTGATGTGCAGTATCACATAAACAGAAGCATTTCATTTCTGGGAGATGTGGAGGTGATGGGAAGTGCTCCTAGTGGCCCATGACCTATAGGGGATAGCAAGGCCATTGATAGGTTCCCCTAAATAGAGAAGCTTCTGTATAGGGCTAGTGATAGGGGCTCAGAGGTAGGCTCAGGATCTTGGTGGTTTGTGTTGGGGTGTGCCCTAGATTGCAAACCATCAAGGGCTATGATGCAGCCAAGTCTATGGATATTTGTTGGATGGAAGGCACTGATTTTTCCTGGTAAGAATGTTAGAACTGGTTGAGTTCAAAATTAGGCCTGTGAAGGCATTACAAGTAGAGCTTTCTGACAATGGTACCCATGACCCAGGGAATAAGCAAGGATGAAGTTACTGTTCATGAGAGTTTCTTGAAGCTCTAGGCAGATACAGGGTCTTGTAGAGTGGCACATCAATAGTTGGGAATATGATGGAAGCAAGATATCGATAGACTTTGTTGACATTTCCTTGAAGTGCATTTAATGAACATGCCCTCAGACTCCTCCTACCAGGCATGCAGCTGGTCCAGCTACTCCCTCTACTTGAGGTCTTCAGTCTATACAGAGAAATAGATCTACAAAACTGTTAGTTCAATGTTACTGGTTATTTTACCTTCAGAATGGTGTGCTTCCATTTTTTTCAACTATAGCCTTGAATCTGTTTCATGGCTCTTTGTTCTCCCTTCGTGCAGTATATGTATTATCCTACCACGTGGCCAGAAACTAGATCAGAGCAGAGACAATCCCAGAAAAGCCCAGATACTCAGTTTCAGGAGGGAGATAGCAGCCAGTCCAGGCTTTCAGACAACTCCATTTGGATACATTATGAGCCCAGCAGCAGTGATTTCAAAGGGAAGAATCAGGGAATACAGATACCCTACAGTTTTGGGGTGTAAGTTTACAAGTAAGACTGGCCCAATTTTCTCTCATCTGGAACAGGGGCACCAGGGACCAGCAGCAAAACCAGAAACATGTCCCTGAGGATGTGCTTTTCCTTATTTGGACCATGGTTATACATATGACCTTTGTTTAAAGTCGTCCTTTTTTTTCCTATCCTTTATTAACTTTAGCAAAAGATGTACACTGGTCATTCCATTAACTTAATATGTATCAGTTTCAGCACAAGCTCACATTGACTCCTTTGCCCCCACCCCATAACCCTTCCCCCAAAACCCACTTCTAACACACCCTACCCCTATCCACTTTCCTAGTTCCCAACCCATGGGAAGTAAAAAGCTCTTCTATTGAGCTCTGACTGCAGGCCTCAGCTGCCGGTTATTTTTCTGGACCTTTTAAATTAGCGCATTTATGCCTCACCATCAGGGACACAAACCTTGATATGTCCCTGGTGATGAAATTAGGCTGCCTTACTGGGCAAGCCATCTTAGAATGAGCCCACCACAAAGGAACCAAAAGTTTGTGCATATATATATATATATATATATATATATATATATATATATATATATATATATATGTGCATACATGAGTTCAATTACTTGCAAACATTTGTGCATACAGCAAACATACACATGTATGTTTCAGGCCATAGATATGCATATTTTATAATCTGTGCAGATTATAAAATACTCTGAACTCGTGTACAAGTAAATATGGGGCCTCACACATTCTCTTTGTACAAGGAAATACAATGATCTACTTTGAAGTGGCTGACTTGTTACAAAAGGTAGAATCTAAAAATTAAAAAAAAATGTCCAGATCACTTTTAAATACATTAAAAAGCACTGCTCCCAGTACAGATCTTTGCGGCATTACATGTTTTACCTTTCTCCACTGAAAGCAATGACAGTTCAGTCCTCCTTTCTGTTTACAAACTACCAGAAACTTGTTTTGCTACTATGGATGAACTTACATATTTAATTTGAAGTGTTTCTTTATCTATATTTTTTAATCAAGAAGTTCTAGTCAAAACTAATGGAGCCTGCTTTCTGAGGTCTGCATGCACATCCTCAATCTGTGCATATGCATGGATCAAAAAAGAATCATTCCTCTCAGGCTCTTCATGACCTTCCAGATATGTCCGAAATTTGATGTGGATAGGACTATGAGAACATGAGTCGGCCCTTGGCTTCAATGGAGGGTTCCAGAGAACAAAAAAAAACCCAATCTAGACTCCAGCTTTTCTCACACCAAAATAGTTTTTACTTACAGAAAGAAAAACAGCAAAAGTCTTACCCAAAAAATGGTAGAAAATGTTGAAATTTTATGTTTTATTTTTTATCATTTAGTTAAAAAAATAGTCATGAAACAACAGACAATGTTGTTGGTTTTTGTCTGTTTCAAATGACAGTACATCCCACGTGTGTGTGTGTGTGTGTGTGTGTGTGTGTGTGTGTATAAGGGGGATCTTAGGTTAGGACCATCAAGCCCCTATCATCCTGTGTCTGTGGGGAAGGGGAGTGATCTTATGTTGGAGCTGCTGCGACACTGTCATTTTATGTTAGAGTCTAAAATGTACAGATAACAAAGGTAGTTTAGTGATTCAAATTTCACATCTTAGGGAATATGAGTATGTACAACATCTCTGACATCTTTGTATGTGGCATGATATAGAAGGAAATGAATTTCTGTTTCTTTTTCCCCAATATTGCACTGCATGCACATTCTGGCTAATTGGGGTTTCCAGTTCAGTTTTTTTCTGCATATTTCCATTTATAACTTGTGGTTACTTCTGTATTTGGTGAGAGTCTATTCGTGTTTTGTCTGTGTGATCAAGGTGAGGTATTGTGTAGTTTCTGTGTAGTGATCTGTAGCAGTCTGTTTTCCCAATAGGAGATGTATTGGTTTTCTAGGGTTGGGTGTAATATTTGCAATGCTGTCATTTTAGAGGGTTTGAAGCCAGTTGAAAGCGGTGGTGCTCTGAGTGTTTGCCCCGTCCCATTGTATCTCTAAGAAGGGTTGTGAATTATAAACACATTGGTTGTGAATTGTAAACACATTGGTTCTGTCTCTAGTCTTTGCTTTTCTGTTTCTTATACAACCAAGTTCCAGTACTCCCTGTTCCATGTAATTTCACTTTCCTTTTCCAAAGTTAATTTTATACCTGTTCTATGTAAACTGATGTGATATGCAAATGAAATTTGGTATAAAAAAAAGTCTTAAATAAATAAAGGGCCCAGCATGTGTGTACCAGCACCATTTTTTACCAGAAAAAAAAAGCCTTGGAAAAAAGGAAAACCTGGGCTGTCTAGCTCTGACTCACTATAATTATCTCTCTAACCAGGCCAGGCTTGTCCTTTTAGCTCAATGGGTTCAACTCTCAGGGCTGCTGCTACAGTTAGGCCAGAAGTAAAAAATTAATAGCATGCTTCCCTGGGTCTGTGCTGGGCTTAGACCGGTAAATCCCAGCTCTTCCACTCTATATGATTGCATGGGCGACCCTTGACTTCAGGGAGGGCTTTAATGTCTGTGTAGCTGACCCTTCCATCTGGATTTGCAGCCTGAAAGGCAACCTGGCTGCTGCCTGTTAGCAAATTGCTTAGGTAGTTGGTCCATGTGGACTCTGACATTCCTGGCAGCCGGACAGTTCATTTTAAAGTTTACTAGGAAACAGTCTGGGTCCTCTCCTTTAATCAGCTCACAAACGCCTATTTGTAGTAGTTTGCATGATATAGGCTATCTGTGTCCTGAAGTTTGTTATTAGTCAAGAAACTCCTGCAGCACTTGTACAGGGCCAATGGGCTTCAGAACAATAGTCTGCAGCTGTTGCTGGCCTTCTGAGAGAGGCTGGAGTAAATGCTCCACCGTGAGCTAATAAGTGCTGAAGTGTAGCAGGGGCCTCTCTAGTACCAGAAGACTGCTGCCTGGTTCAAACATGAACCTAAATAAAAACCTCTTTTTTTTAACTAAAGAAAAAGCAAGGCTTTTTATTAGGCGGTCTGCACCAATACTCAGTACCTGCACTTTTTCTTCCACCTGATTGAATTGCCCTGAGGTCCTCTGCTTCTCCTCCTTGTGTCCTCTTGTCTGCATGGAGAAGGAACTTGAGGAAGAGACTGCAGCCTGGGTAGGAACTGATCCTGGGCTCCTGAGTAAAGAGATAGGGGATTCAGCCTGCCTGCTGGGAGGAGGGAGGTGAGAGACAAAACAGATCTGAGTGAGGGGGGAGAGGGAGAGGGGGTGTGGGTGTGTGTGTGTGTGTGTGTGTGTGTGTGTGTGTGTGTGTGTGTGTGTGTGTGTGTGTGTGTGTGTGAAGTATTACGTTTGACCCATTATTGTTCTTTTCTTTATTTTACTTTTAATTTATTGGATTTTTATAATTATACAAAGCTTTCACACCTTGCATTAGAAACACATGAGTGTATCAATGAATTATCACTAAAAGAAAGGAAAAATATATAAAACAAGTTGCCACTCACATCAGAATATCAATAATAAGAACAAAATGGGGAACAGAAATAAATGGAGCCAAAAAGAAAACTACAAAATAGAGAATCCTAGCATAACATAACTGCTATTCTATAATGGATCAATATACCAGATTCAATTGTTATCTAAAAGTGATAACACTCTTCTTGAATAAAAATAAATTAACTATTCTGGAGCCAAAATAAAACATTCATCCTGATACTTGATAAATGATATGAAATTGCAGACTTGTTACCAGTAATCTTTAACCTAGCATTAAAATCAGCCTGTGTGCCTGAAGATTGGGGGGGGGGGGGGGGGGGGGTGACCAAAAATGTACAAAGGGCTCCAGAGCCTGATATTTGTGCTATGCAAAATAGTAGAAGCTAGATGTGGCTTAATGAGGAAGAAGCAAAGGGTAGTCTTGCCTTAATCAAGCCTGATACTTCACTTAGAATACATATCCAGCTCAGCTCACTGCTTCAATGGCAGGGGGAATGAAGAAAAGAGGATTTGTATTCAAACAACCAACAAGGATTGAGTTGCACAGGCTGGGTAAACAAGCGTGAGAGTAGCTTGCTTATTACGGCATTACTACCCCAAACCAATTAGCTAGATACTTCTCTTAGATGCAGCTCCAGCACTGCTCTCTACGATGGCGGGGGTGAAAGAGAAATAGAACCCAAAAAGTTATTTAAAGGGACAAGAGTAACAGAAAAGTATGAAAAAAAAACCAAGTGTGAAAGCTTGCTGGGCAGACTGGATGGACCATTTGGTCTTCTTCTGCCGTCATTTCTATGTTTCTATATATTTGCATGGATATCTGAGTAGAAAGGAACAACCCAAAGCAATAGTGGCCTGATGTAAAGCCAAAAACCCCTTCCTTATCTTCTGCATTACTGGGGCTAAATCAGGAAATATTCTAAATCTTTGACCATGAAATAATGATGAAATAGATTTAAAGTATTTCCGCAAAACAGGACGCAAATCTTGTTCATTAATAAAAGTAACAAGCAGTGTAGCTCTATCAATGATTTCTATGGCAGAACTCTCAAGGAAGTTAGTTAAATTATCAAAGTACATTACCACATTAGCAGGCCAAGAAGAAGCGGATAGTAAAAAAATAAAATAATAAGCTTTATCATTATTGTTCTTTTAGAGGAGTGTGTGTGTGTGTGTATGTTTAGGAGTGTGCAGAGCAAATATTTTTGTTTCATTATTTTTGTCATTTTGTTTAGAAAATTTTTCAGTTTTTGTAGTTTTGTTTTGTTTTCTTTTTGTTTCCACTTTTAAAAAACAGTGCATGCTATTTGCAAATAGGGTGTGCTATATCCCAAAACTTAGAAAAAATGGGAAAAGGATAAAACCAGAGTAGGTTCCTGGAGGTTTACAGAGAACTCTGTCCCACCCTCACCCTCCCCCCCTGCCCCTGGAGGCAGCCATAGTTCCTCCAGAAAGTTAATGTTTGTGAGAAAAACCTTATTCACATGTTCTGCCCCAACACTTCCCCTTTGTTAAAAAATAGACACACCCCTCCCACTGGCCAGCCCCCTCATTTCCCATCCTAGGTCATCCTCTTGACCCGCCCCACTCTTAGCAAATGCTTCCTGGTGGTCTAGTGGTGGCCCAGAGTGACTCCTCTGTTCCTGCACCTGGCAGTCGCCATTTTGAAAAATGGTGCCAGCTTGCCCTTTGCCCTATCATGAGACAGGAGCTACCCAATGTCACCAGTAATCCCATGACATGATAGGGCAAATGTCCTAGGAGTGGAGTGGCTGCTCTAAGTCTCCACTAGGCCCCCAGGGAGCATTTAGGTAGGCTGGATAGGGTTGGGATAGTGGCCTAGAGTAGGTGATGAGTAGGCAGGCAGCCAGGGAGGGTGCTATATAATTAACAAAGGGGAGCTTTAGGTATTGAGGCAGGATATGTGAATTTTTATTTTGTTTTGTTTGGTATTTTACAAATAAAACTTTCTGGAGAAATGTTGGACACCTTTCAGGGCAGCAGGGAAAGGGCAGGTGTGAGAGGGGGTGTCCAAAAGCCCCAGGTAAAAATGTTTGTCAGGGGAGCCAGTGTTGGAGGCGGACCCTTGGCCTGGTACAGGATTGGTATGGCCCTCTGGTCGGACCCAGAGAGCGCCTGCTACCAGGAGGCGGAGCACACAAGGAGATGGAGGCTAACTGGAGCTTCACCAATAACAGTCTGGGGTTTCCATAGGTTGAGCAGACCGCCTGGACTTAGGTGGGCCTCTGGTGGTCTCCCGGAGAGATAGCGGAGGGGTGTGTCCACCACGAGCAAGGGTGCGCAGCTGATGCAGAATGGAAGGACTAAACCCGATCTGGAAGCTTTGGAGACCTCAGGGAGGTTCTCCAGGTGAGACAGGCAGCTCCTGCGGGTCTAGTCAAGTGGAAGCCACAGTTAGTTTCCAAGCAGGTTGGACTGGTAGTCACAGTAGGCCAGAAGAAAGTGTCCGAGTGAAGTGCAAGGGTCAGAGCCAGAGTATCAGTCCAGGAATAGTCAGCCAAAGCAAGGGTCAATAGCAGAGTCAGTTCTAGGCAACAGACAGGAAAATGGTCAGGCAGGCAGAGGTCAGTACCAGAGGTCAGTCCAAAGAGGTATACCTGAGAAGGATTCAGGAACACTTGGAGATACAGGGAATGAAGAGACACTGGAATAGGAGACACTGGAACGAGAGAACACTACAACACACAAGGCAAACTAGAACACCAACGGTGTTGACCCAATAGCCAAGGTGAGGCTCTGGGGACTGGGCCTCACCTTTTATACTGATATCATAAGAACATAAGAGAACATAAGAACATGCCATACTGGGTCAGACCAAGGGTCCATCAAGCCCAGCATCCTGTTTCCAACAGTGGCCAATCCAGACCATAAGAACCTGGCAAGTACCCAAAAACTAAGTCTATTCCATGTTGCTAGTAATATCGGTGGTTATTATCTAAGTCAACTTAATTAATAGCAGGTAATGGCCTTCTTCTCCAAGAACTTATCCAATCCTTTTATAAACACAGCTATACTAACTGCACTAACCACATCCCCTGGCAACAAATTCCAGAGTTTAATTGTGCGATGAGTGGAAAATAACTTTCTCCGACTAGTTTTAAATGTGCCACATGCTAACTTCATGGAGTGCCCCGTAGTCTTTCTATTATCCGAAAGAGTAAATAACCGATTCACATCTACCCATTCTAGACCTCTCATGATTTTAAACACCTCTATCATATTCCCCCTCAGCTGTCTCTTCTCCAAGCTGAAAAGTCCTAACCTCTTTAGTCTTTCCTCTTAGGGGAGCTGTTCCTTTCCCTTTATCATTTTAGTCACCCTTCTCTGTACCTTCTCCATCGCAATTATATGTTTTTTGAGATGCAGCGACCAGAATTGTACACAGTATTCAAGGTGCGGTCTCACCATGGAGCGATACAGAGGCATTATGACATTTTCCGTTTTCTTCACCATTCCCTTTCTAATAATTCCCGACATTCTGTTTGCTTTTTTGACTGCCACAGCACACTGAACCGACGATTTCAATGTGTTATCCACTATGACGCCTAGATCTCTTTCTTGGGTAGTACCACCTAATATGGAACCTAACATTGTGTAACTATAGCATGGGTTATTTTTCCCTATATGCATCACCTTTATCTGCCATTTTGATGCCCAATTTTCCAGCCTCACAAGGTCTTCTTGCAATTTATTACAATCTGCTTGTGATTTAACTACTCTGAACAATTTTGTATCATCTGCAAATTTGATTACCTCACTTGTTGTATTTCTTTCCAGATCATTTATAAATATATTGAAAAGTAAGGGTCCCAATACAGATCCCTGAGGCACTCCACTTCCCACACCCTTCCGCTGAGAAAATTGTCCAGTTAATCCTACTCTGTCTATTAGCCAGTTTGTAATCCACGAAAGGACATCACCACCTATCCCATGACTTTTTATTTTTCCTAGAAGCCTCTCATGAGGAACTTTGTCAAATGCCTTCTGAAAATCCAAGTACACTACATCTGCAGGTTCATCTTTATCCACATCTTTATTAACTCTTTCAAAAAAGTGAAGCAGATTTGTGAGGCAAGGCTTGCCTTGGGTAAAGCCATGCTGACTTTGTTCCATTAAACCATGCCTTTCTATATGTTCTGTGATTTTGATGTTTAGAATACTTTCCACTATTTTTCCTGGCACTGAAGTCAGGCTAACCAGTCTGTGTTTTCCCGGATCGCCTCTGGAGCACTTTTTAAATATGGGGATTACATTAGCTATCCTCCAGTCTTCAGGTACAATGGATGATTTTGACAGGTTACAAATTTTTACTAATAGGTCTGAAATTTCAATTTTTAGTTCCTTCAGAATTGTGGGGTGTGTACCATCCAGTCCAGGTGATTTACTACTCTTAAGTTTGTCAATCAGGTCTACCACATCTTCTAGGTTCACCGTTATTTGGTTCAGTCCATCTGAATCATTACCCATGAAAACCTTCTCCAGTACGGGTACCTCCCCAACATCCTCTTCAGTAAAAACCGAAGAAAAAAAATTAAGCTTTCTGCGATGGCCTTATATTCTCTAAGTGCCCCTTTAACCCCTCGATCATCTAACGGTCCAACTGACTCCCTCACAGGCTTTCTGCTTCGGGTATATTTTAAAAAGTTTTTACTGTGAGTTTTTGCCTCTACGGCCAACTTCTTTTCAAATTCTCTCTTAGCCTGTCTTATCAATGTCCTACATTTAACTTGCCAATGTTTATGCTTTATCCTATTTTCTTCTGTTGGATCCTTCTTCCAATTTTTGAATGAAGATCTTTTGGCTAAAATAGTTTCTTTCACCTCCCCTTTTAACCATGCTGGTAATCGTTTTGCCTTCTTTCCACCTTTCTTAATGTGTGGAATACATCTGGATTGTGCTTCTAGTATGGTATTTTTTAACAATGACCATGCCTCTTGCACACTTTTTACATTTTTAGCTGCTCCTTTCAGTTTTTTTCTAACTATTTTTCTCATTTTATCAAAGTTTCCTTTTGAAAGTTTAGCACAAGAGCTGTGGATTTGCTTACTGTCCCCCTTCCAGTCATTAAATCAAATTTGATCATATTATGATCACTATTGTGAGGTCATCAGTGGTCGCTGCAGACTGGCTTCCTGCGCTGGGCCCTTTAAAGGGCTGCGCGGTCCGCGCACGCGCCTAGGTGTGGGGCTGACACCGTGGAGGATGCCGAGCCCCGACGTGAGGAGCATTGTGAGATTGAAGGCCCTGATGGGCCTGGACACGCCCAGAGGTGCCATGGATGAGAGGCACAGGTGGTGGCTGTGAGTGAGGGGGAACCAGAGCTGGTAGACGGAAGCGCTAGGTGAACAGGCCCAGCTCAAGCGTCAACACGGCCAGGACGCACAACAGCCAGTACACATTATTTAGAAATAGTGTACACTGGAAATAGTACACACAAAATAATAGAAAATTTCATGTCTTTTTCCATTGTTTGTCTATATTGTTTAGTTTTAAAAAATGACAATGTTAACAATGTCTATGTTTCAAACAGCACATCCCATGTGTGTGTGGTATGACTCTTTCTAAGGGAGTTCTTATGTTAGTATCATCCATTTATCTGTGGGGAGAGGGATTGATCTTATGTTGGAACTGCTGAAACTCTATCATTTTATGAGAGAGGGATGTTATATTGGAGTCAAAAATGTGCAGATAAAGGTAGAAAAGTAAGTCTTTTCCTGTTTGTTTAGTGATTCAACTTAGCTATTTCAGCTGATTCAGATATGACAGCTTTGGGGATGTGAATATCCTTGTATTTTACATGATACAGAAGGAAATGTATTTATGTTTCTATCTCAACAATATTGTACTGCATGCAGTCTGGCTAATTTGAGTTTCCAGTTCAATTTTGTCTGCATATTTCTATTTATAATTTGTGATCACTTCTATATTTGAGTCTATATATGTTTTGTCTGTGTGATCAAGGTGAGGTATTCTGCTAGTGTGTAGTTTCTATGTAGAGATCTTTAGCAGTCTGCTTATCAATAGGAGGTGTATTTGTGTTCTAGGGTTGGGTATAATATTTGTAATGCTTTCATTTCAGAAGCTTTGAAGGCAGTTGCATGGTATGTGGCTCTGGGTAGTTGAGCCTTCCTATCCTACCCCAAGAAGAGCCCTGCATGTGAGTACCGGCTCCTTTTCCAGAAAAAAAATTACACTGGGAGAAAGGGAAAAGAAAAACCTAACCTGTCCAGCTCTGACTCACTATAATTACCTCTCTATCAAGCCAGGGCTTGTCCTTTTAGCCCAATGGATTCAACTCTTGAGATTGCTGCTTTAGTCAGGTCCAGAAGCCAAAAAGTGGTAGCATGGCTCACTGGTCTGTGTTGGGCTTACCTCTTCCATCCTATGTGATACCATGGGGTGTCGCTTGGCTTCAGAGAGGGTGCAGGAGGACAATAAAACCAGTCTGAACTCCAGCCTTTCTCACATAAAACTACTTTTTATTAACAGAAAGAAAAACAACAAAATTCTGTTACCTCAGTAGTTTCTGTCTCGAATGTTACCGTATTCAGACATATAAGATTTTAGCATACTATCTTTGGTGCTTCCTCCTCCCGTCCTAGGCCTGAAAATTTAGTCCCCTCTCCAGGGAAATGCCTTATGACCCAGATTCCCACTCTAAATGGTTTTTAAGGTGGACTGATTTAAATGACATAAAAATTGAGGGTTCTATATCACAGAAGGTAAAATCCTGTCTCCATAATCAATAATAGCACCTATCACATAAGGACACAATGTAATACATCCAGGCGCAGCGTTTTTGAACAGGGATTGGAGTTCCCATGTTTACTGGTGCGGTGAAGTAGATGGTTAGAAAACAGAAGTGGCAGATGGTTATTGTTGTATAAACCACGTGGAAAACAGAGACATGGAGTAAAATATCAGTATCCATCTACGGGAAAGTGGTGAAGTGAAAATTTTGGTGAAGTAGCAGAACATTGGTGCAATAGGAGTTGGAGGATATAAATTGAGAGTGTGACAAGAGAAGAGTAACAGAGGAAAGAGATTAGAACATTTATTGTGAAAATAGTTGAGGCATATAATACACTGGAAGGAACAAGTAAAGATTAAGAAGATGAATATACCTCAAAAACAGAGGAATTTTCTTCACCAATGGATTAGGGATGTGAATCGTTTTTTAACGATTAAAATTATCGTCCGATAATTTAATATCGTCTTAAATCGTTATAGAACACGATACAATAGAAATTCTAATGATTTATCGTTAAAAATCGTTAAATCGTGTTAGTGCGCACTAACGGGAGTTAGTGCGCACTAACTCCGAGTTAGTGCACTAACTCGAGTTAGTGCGCACTAACTGAAAATGATACAAATTGACACTTTCCAGGTCAGTAAAGGTCAGTTAGGAATGAATATGTGTTCCTATTGGCTGGCTGCCCTCTTATCTATTGATGTTAACCAGGTTCCCACTGAGGTGATGGTTGGGGGGATGGGAAATGGAAATGGAAACTCAGGAACACTAACAGAAAATGATACAAATTATTGACACTATCCAGGTCAGTAAAGGTCAGTTAGGAATGAATCTGTATTCCTATTGGCTGGCTGCCCTCTTATCTATTGATGTTACCAAGGTTCCAACTGAGGTGATGGTTGGGGGGATGGGAAATGAAAACTGTTGGTAGTTGACAAAAAAAGTAATGTGATCAGTCAATATGACTAGAACCTGTGCCCTATTCCTGATACCAGGGGTGTTGTGATCTTCCTGCACTCAGTGCCCTATCCCTGATACCAGTCTGAGACAGCTCCCTCCCTGCATTACTAGTGAGAGGCTGGCTTCACAGACAGGGGGGAGCTGCCTGACCCTCACTCCTGACTTCCCCCATGTCCCAGCTAGTGAATGGTGTGTGGGTGAGGGGGGGGGGGAGGATGGTGAAGTCTGAGACAGCTCCCTCCCTGCATTACTAGTGAGAGGCTGGCTTCACAGACAGGGGGAGCTGCCTGACCCTCACTCCTGACTTCCCCCATGTCCCAGCTAGTGAATGGTGTGTGGGTGAGGGGGGGGGGAGGATGGTGAAGTCTGAGACAGCTCCCTCCCTGCATACTAGTGAGAGGCTGGCTTCACAGACAGGGGGGAGCTGCCTGACCCTCACTTCCTGACTTCCCCCATGTCCCAGCTAGTGAATGGTGTGTGGGTGAGGGGGGGGTGAGGATGGTGAAGTCTGAGACAGCTCCCTCCCTGCATTACTAGTGAGAGGCTGGCTTCACAGACAGGGGGGAGCTGCCTGACCCTCACTCCTGACTTCCCCCATGTCCCAGCTAGTGAATGGTGTGTGGGTGAGGGGGGGGGGAGGATGGTGAAGTCTGAGACAGCTCCCTCCCTGCATTACTAGTGAGAGGCTGGCTTCACAGACAGGGGGGAGCTGCCTGACCCTCACTCCTGACTTCCCCCATGTCCCATCTAGTGAATGGTGTGTGGGTGAGGGGGGGGGGGGGGGGATGGTGAAGTCTGAGACAGCTCCCTCCATGCATTACTAGTGAGAGGCTGGCTTCACAGACAGGGGGGGAGCTGCCTGACCCTCACTCCTGACTTCCCCCATGTCCCAGCTAGTGAATGGTGTGTGGGTGAGGGGGGGGGGAGGATGGTGAAGGCTGAGACAGCTCCCTCCCTGCATTACTAGTGAGAGGCTGGCTTCACAGACAGGGGGGAGCTGCCTGACCCTCACTCCTGACTTCCCCCATGTCCCAGCTAGTGAATGGTGTGTGGGTGAGGGGGGGGGGAGGATGGTGAAGTCTGAGACAGCTCCCTCCCTGCATTACTAGTGAGAGGCTGGCCTTCACAGACAGGGGGGAGCTGCCTGACCCTCACTCCTGACTTCCCCCATGTCCCAGCTAGTGAATGGTGTGTGGGTGAGGGGGGGGGGGAGGATGGTGAAGGCTGAGACAGCTCCCTCCCTGCATTACTAGTGAGAGGCTGGCTTCACAGACAGGGGGGAGCTGCCTGATCCTCACTCCTGACTTCCCCCATGTCCCAGCTAGTGAATGGTGTGTGGGTGAGGGGGGGGGGGGAGGATGGTGAAGGCTGAGACAGCTCCCTCCCTGCATTACTAGTGAGAGGCTGGCTTCACAGACAGGGGGGAGCTGCCTGACCCTCACTCCTGACTTCCCCATGTCCCAGCTAGTGAATGGTGTGTGGGGGAGGGGGGGGAGGATGGTGAAGTCTGAGACAGCTCCCTCCCTGCATTACTAGTGAGAGGCTGGCTTCACAGACAGGGGGGAGCTGCCTGACCATCACTCCTCTGGGGTATTGTGATCTTCCTGCACACAGTGCCCTATCCCTGATACCAGGGGTGTTGTGATCTTCCTGCATGCAGTGCCCTATCCCTATTAATACCAGGAGTGTTGTGATCTTCCTGCACGCCGTGCCCTATCCCTAATACCAGGGGTGTTGTGATCTTCCTGCACACAGTGCCCTATTCCTGATACCAGGATTGTTGTGATCTTCCTGCATGCAGTGCCCTATCCCTGATACCGGGATGTGTGCAAGAAGATCCCAACACCCCTGGTATTAGGGATAGGGCACTGTGTGCAGGAAGATCACAACACTCCTGGTATTAATAGAGATAGGGCACTGTGTACATGAAGATCACAACACCCCTGGTGCCAGGGATAGGGCACTGTGTGCAGGAAGATCACAACACCCCTGGTGCCAGGGTTAGGGCACTGTGTGCAGGAAGATCACAACACTCTGTATTAATAGGGATAGGGCACTGTGTGCAGGAAGATCACAACACCCCCTGGTGCCAGGGTTAGGGCACTGTGTGCAGGAAGATCACAACACTCCTGGTATTAATAGGGATAGGGCACTGTGTGCAGGAAGATCACAACACTCCTGGTATTAATAGGGATAGGGCACTGTGTGCAGGAAGATCAAAACAACCCTGGTGCCAGGGTTAGGGCACTGTGTGCAGGAAGATCACAACACTCCTGGTATTAATAGGGATAGGACACTGTGTGCAGGAAGATCACAACACCCCTGATTGCCAGGGTTAGGGCACTGTGTGCAGGAAGATCACAACACTCCTGGTATTAATAGGGATAGGGCACTGTGTGCAGGAAGAACACAACACCCCTGGTGCCAGGGTTAGGGCACTGTGTGCAGGAAGATCACAACACTCCTGGTATTAATAGGGATAGGGCACTGTGTGCAGGAAGATCACAACACCCCTGGTGCCAGGGTTAGGGCACTGTGTGCAGGAAGATCACAACACTCCTGGTATTAATAGGGATAGGGCACTGTGTGCAGGAAGATCACAACACTCCTGGTATTAATAGGGATAGGGCACTGTGTGCAGGAAGATCACAACACCCCTGGTGCCAGGTTTAGGGCACTGTGTGCAGGAAGATCACAACACTCCTGGTATATTAGGGATAGGGCACTGTGTGCAGGAAGATCACAATACCCTGGTATCAGGGTTAGGGCACAAGTTCTAGTCACATTGACTGATCACATTACTTGTTTTGTTAAGCTACCAACTGTTTCCATTTCCCATCCCCATATACTGTCAGTGGGAAGCTTGGTAACATGAATAATAGAGGGCAGCCAATAGGAATACATATTCATTCCTAAACTGACCTTAACTGACCTGAAAAAGTGTCAAATTGTATCATTTTCAGTTAGTGCGCACTAACTCCCAGTTAGTGCGCACTAATCGGAAAAAACGATTTTTAACAATTTTTTAACTAAAAAATCGTGCCTAACACGATTTTCTTGCCCTGCCACATGATTTCTATCGTTAAGACGATATGGAAAACGATTCACATCTCTAGAAATGGTATTTTAGAAAAATTTGTAAAGTGTCTTTCTTTGATATTCCCTGAGGAAGCCTGACTAAGGCGAAACAATATAGGATCCTAATTGTTGGAATGTGAAATGGGGAAGATGGAATGAATGTGGTGTAAGTATGAGTGTGTGTGATTGAAATGGGGTATATATTTTTAATTTATTTTTATTTATTTAAAGTCTTTTCTATACCGTCACTAAGTTATATACCATCGCAATGGTTTACATGTAGGCACATAAGTAAATTTGGAGTAAACGTACTATAGTACATTCTAACAGGTGCCATTAAGTTTCGGTTACATTAAATCATAAAAATACATACAAATGTTTAGTGATGTAGGTTCTGCCAGGTGTACCTAGAAGATACTTTTACAGGTCAAAAAAAATCACATTTACTGTGTTATATTATTACATTCATTGTGTACTCAATTTGTTAAAATATTATAATGCACATTTATGAGAATAGTGCTGTGTGCCGGTGCTCTTCTGTTTATTCCAGTGTATTTTCTATTCTCCGGTCTCTTTATAAAAGGCTTGTTTAAAAAACCATGTCTTTAGACTTCTCTTGAATGTTTTGGGGTCTCTCAGTAATCTGGTCTCCAAAGGCATTGTGTTCCAGAGTGTGGGGTCCTGCTAAAGATAATCCCCTTTCTCTTACCTGGGTTAGTCTCGCTGTCTTGACTGAGGGAATGGTTAAGAGTGCTTTGTTTGCTGTGGTTCCTGTGTGGTACGTGTACCCGTAGTGCAGTGTTTAGCCAGTCCGCTTTTTCATCATGTATTAGTTTATGTATGGTGCATAGTGCTTTGTATTTTATTCTTTGTTCTATGGGTAGCCAGTGAAGTTCGGCCAGAGTTTCAGTTATATGGTTTCTTCTTCTTTTTCCAGTTAGTATTCTCGCTGCTGTGTTTTGTAGAATTTGAAGTGATCTTATTGTTGTATTTGGGAGTCCTACAAAAAGTGCAATACAGTAATCAGTACTTGCAAAAACTAGTGCCTGAAGCACTGTTCAGAAATCTGCAGGAGTTAGTAACAGTTTAAGTTTTCTGAGGATCATGAGTTTAGTATAGCATTCTTTTACTTTTAGCGATATGTGTTGTTTTAGATTCATTTCGGGGTCCATTATTATTCCAAGGTTCCTTACTTTTTCCGCTAGTTCTATTTTCTGGTTGTTTTTGAGTATAATTGGGGTTTGAATGATTTCGATATTTTTTCTTTCTAAGTGTAGAAATTCCGTTTTTTCAATATTGATCACTAGTTCCATTCGGTTTAATAGTTGTTTTATGATGTCTAGGTACATGTTAGCTAGGTTTAATGTAAAGGAGTGTTGTTTATATAAATTTTGTATGAAAAAATAAAATATTTTGGATGTATTACATTGTGTTGTTATGTGACAGGTGTTATAAAAATTAATGGAACACACACATAGGCAGATATTGCAATCTTATAAGCCTTTTCATTCAGACAGTAGAATAAAAATTGCCTTTTTTTTTTTTTAAAGTATGTGCACATAAAGAACTTGAAGAGATATACATTAGCTATTCATAAGTCAGACATGAACATTAAAATACACTGGCTGGATAACTTTAGTCCTGCTCTCAGGAAATCCTAAAGCTATCTGGTTAAATTAGCTGATTTAAGTTGTGCCCAGCTAAATTAGGCCTAGATTCACTAAACCACGATGCTTTTATCACAGGAAGGGCCCAATATAGTGGGGGATGTTCCCGCGTTATTTTCCCTTTCCTAACAAAATATTGTGGAAGTGTTACCATGTTATGTCTCGTGATAAAGGTCCACAAGATAAAACAACAAAGCAGAGGCCTTGGTAAAGTGTGATAGCAATCCCCCCCCCCCCCCCCCCCCCGTCAGCGCATGACATCACCATTGCCTTAAAGGGTGCCGTGGACCAAACTGAAATTAGCCTGAAAAGTAAAATAAATGTGAATGAGGTCTAATGTGACCCCCCCCCCCCCCCCACCTCCCCAACCTGGGACCACAAGCCCCACCAAAAAAAGTATAATAGATTTAATATCTCACATGAAAATGGCAGCCCCCCTCGGGCCCAATCCCATGCACATAGATTAAAACAACCCCAAGAGGTAGCCCCTTCCCCACGCCCAAATCTTTAAAAAATAATGTTGTTGGTATAGTGGGCTCCATCAGTCCCTCCTCAGGCCTCTTCCCACACCCCATTACTTAAAAAAAAACAGGTAGGACTTGGGATGCCAAAATGGCACTGACCAGGCCTTGCCTTTACATGACAGGGGCAAGGGCCGGAGTCCAGACCACAGCCACTTGGCCACAAAAATGCCAGAATCTAGATGCTGACTTCATTGACAAGGCAAGCGTTCACCAATCAGAATCATCTAACCAAATCAATGTATGAATATATCTGTTAACAAACAGATTGGCAAATGAGAATAGCTTATCTATTTTTTTAAAAAGTGTGCTGTTTATATTGCCACTTGTTTTCTGATACCAAAAAGAGAGGAATGTTCTGAATAGATTTCAGTAATTGGTATTTTTCCAGTCATGAAATAAGTCATGTCTTGTCAGGTGTCAGCTACCATGCTCAAAAGAAAGCAGCAGTTTTTTGGAAGCCCATACTCACTGGATGAGTATTCTTACACTCATAGTCAAATTCACATTTTTCTTGGTATAACATTCCATGGTTCAGATAAGAGGGTTGCATCAAAACACAATGGCAATTATCTTTGCATTATAGGGCTAATCACTAAATTCAACAACACCTTCTTAGCCAGTGAACATGCAAATCATGGAAAAGGCTATATATCATATCTCTCAAATACTACGGTTGATTATTTCATTTTACTGCTGGCAAGAAGCTCAGTCATTGTAGATGAGATTAAAGATTTGGTATATTTTCAGTGTCCATTGACTAAATACTGGATGTCTCATGTAGATCAATTTACTGCCAATTTGTTATGTATTATCCATCAGACCAATTTAGCATTCATGACCATCAAAAATCTCACCAACCACATAGCAGAAGCTTATCTCCTTCCTCATCAATTTCTTCACTGAAAATGGGATTGATATTGGCTTTTACCATGATTAGAGTTATGACAATGCAAGTAATATGAGTGGCAAATATCCAGGAATGCAGGCAAAGATAAAAGAGCACAATTGTTGGGTTGACTACATTGTATATGCTACAATTTGTTAGTCTGTTGTGGCTTGTTGCATTGAAGCAGTTTCTTTTTTGGGATTTGTCCATGAATTGTGCAGTTTTTTCTCTGATTCAACCAGTTGTAGGATGATTCTTAGAAATTCCCTACCAAATAGATGCTCAATGCCCAAACCACTGAAACAGTTTGAGGATGTTTTGATATCCCAGTTCAACTATATTCAAAGTGCTAGAAAGTATCAAGGTTGATGAATCTCAGAAATCAGCAACCAAACAGATACAAAGATTCTGGGTGATGCAATGTGCAATATGGAAACTGGCACTTTGTGTAATGTCTGGAATGATATACTTCATCCACTCAAGCACTACAGTGTAAGCTTGCAAAGTGCTCAATTTGACCTTTCCATTTCTTTAAACCTAATGAGAAATCTTGGAATTGTTCTTCCACAAAGTCAAGATAGTTTTGATGAGTGTTAATTTTAGTAGCCTGCAAAAACTGCTAACCATGATTATGTCAGCCAATGCCACTAAAAACAGAAGACATGTCACAATTCAATTGCCCACTTATTTAATGACAAGAAGGTATTTACAGTAAATGTACATTCTCAGATATCTCAAATAGATGATGAAAGTGCATCTATTCATATGCACAGAGTTACCACTGAATCCAATGTGATAGAATGTTTCCATATGCTGAAAATGTATTATTCTGTCATTAATGATCCAGGGAATGTTCCTTCTCTCTTCTTACTAGGGTCAAACATGCATTCTAATCCAGGAAGCACATCAGTAATTAGTCACCCTTGAGCATTGAGAATGAAATCATTAGGTCTTTGAATTATGATGGCATCATTTATGAGCTTGCCACAGTTAAATCTAGGAATAAAAATGTGTTTAAAGAACTGAGTGTAATGAGAGAAACCTTGTTAATGCTATAGAAATAGGTTTGGTTCTTAATTTTTATAATTATATAGTTCACTAGCTGACACCAATGGAAATTCCCCAGAGGCTCCATGATTTGCTCTTACCTCTCTCCAGCCCCAGCACAGCCTGGCCTCCTGCTCTGAGCCCCAGTTCAGCCTACTCAGCCCTATCACAACATGACAACTCCACCCCATCCCGCAGCCTCAGGAGCAGACAGCCTGCCTCCCCCCTCAGCACCAGCCGAGGTTGCCCCAGCTGCAGCACAGCCACCCATGGAAATTCTGCAAAGGTTCCTATTTATTGCCCTTCCTTCTACAGCCCCGGCAGCCTGACCTTCCCCTCCTGTCCCAGCATAGCCTGCTCTGCTCCTGGAGCCCCAGCATAAACAAATTTCTGAGCAGACTGGATGGACCATTTGGTCTTTATCTGCTGTCACTGCTATGGCACTATGTTACTTCACCACCCAGGAGCCTCAGCACAGCATACACTCCCCCAGCCCCAACACAGCCAGCATCCGCTTGACAAAGCCCTATCTCCCAGCAGCCTGAGCCCCAACCACTCTAGCCTCCAGATATCAGACTCATTGTCTGAAGGCTAGCAGTTCTTTGTCCTGAGGGCACACATACAACTACCGACCAACTGGTAAATAATCATATATCTGTCATTTGGTGCACAAGCCTGAATAGCCTCCCTTTTCACTGCATCTTAATTTTGTTCAGTTGTTAGTGATTTAAAATTTCTAAAGGAGTAGGGATTTTCAAGCTAACCTATTGGTTTACTTTATATTTGTCTGTCAGTGATCCTCCAGAGGCCACAACTAATCTATTTAACTATCTAGTTACATACCTTATTGACCCTTGTTTTGAACTTATTCTCCATTGCATCAAATATGGTAAATAAATCTGTTGAAAATATATAAGATGTATTTTTGCATATGTCGTCTTATTCTTTGCTGTTGGTAAAAAGTGGAGATATGAAAGTTGGGCTGTGGGAACTGAAGCCTAGATGGCTCTTGGTATTCTCTAGAACAGGGATGGCAAACTCCAGTCCTTGAACGCCACAAACAGGCCAGGATTTCAGGATATCTATAATGAATATGCATGAGAGATTCACATGCACTGCCTCATTGAATGCAAATCTCTCATGCATATTCATTGTGGACATCCTGAAAACCTGGCCTGTTTGTGGCATTCGAGGACTAGAGTTTGTCATCACTGCTCTAGAATCCTCTGCTGGGGCTAATGGGAGAAGCATGTAGATAAGCCTTCTAGTCCGCTTCTGTTAGAAAGAATGCAGGGGCTATGAAAGCTGCAATCTAGATGGCTCACAGTCTCCTGTGGAGTCCTCTGCTGAAGCCGCTGGGAAAAGTATATAAATGAGCCTTCTAATTCTTTACTGCTGGAAACAGTTTAGGGATTGTGGAAATTGAAGCCTAGACAGCTCACAATATCCACTGGACCCCTCTGTTGCAACAAGTACACAAATGAGCCTTCAGGTTCTCTGCTACTAGAAAGAGTACAGGGGCTGTAAAAGCTCAAACTTAGCTCAATGTTCTCTAGATGTATCTATGGAGGCTACAAAGAGATATATGCAGATAAGCCTTCAGGTCTTCTGTTACTAGGAGTACAGATGCCAGTATCCTCTGGAGTCATCCTGTGTTGTCAGCTGTTGTGGTGCTTCGGATGACATCAGCTTTGTCATTGAAGTCCCACCTCGACTGGATCCTCTCCTGCGCTCGTCCCGCTCTCCTTGTGGTCCGTGACCAGCCTCCTCGGGCTGTCTCCTTACCCCCACAAGACTTGCCAAAAGTCCAGCGGGGGTCCGGGAGTGACCTCCTGCACGCGGGCCGTATTGCCAATATTCAAATGGCGCCGGCGCTACTTTTGCCCTCACTATGTCGACATAGTGAGGGCAAAATGGCTACTTTAATCTGTATTTGGCAAGGGTTTGACTGTGTTCTACATGTGTGATTGAGGTGAAGCATTCTGCTAGCCTGTACAGGGCTCTAAAGTAGCCTGACTTGGCTTGTTTTCCTAATAGGAGACAAATTGGTTAGTGCAGTATTGCCTTTTCATTGGTAGGTTTAAGTCTAGCAGAAGGGTGTTATGGTTTGGCAGATTTCCTATAGGTTCTAAGTACTTTTTTTTTTTGCAGGATTTTGTATTATAGAATGTTCTGGGTTGCGCGCACAAATTTATGCCCGTGCCTAAGTTTTAAAATCTGGCCCTATATTTCTATGGTGAGTGGTAAGGGGGAAATGTCCTTGTTCTGCTCAGTACCCTTTGTTAGGAATGTTTCTATGATTGCAGGGTATTGCAGAATTTGAGGTGCAGGTTTTCTATTGAGATTCTGCCCTATCCTGTATAGTCCCCCAGATTTCACTCCCATAGAATTTCTATTGATTGATTATTTTGAATAATTTTAGTGGAAGTTTTACCAGATGGTTGAAACTGACCAGAGGTCTCCTTGTTACTTAAAAGGTTCTTGTGTCAAGAAACAGCTGTATTGGAATAAAGAATAGAGATCATTTGTGATATCCAGTTATGTATTTTTATACTATCATTTTTGAGAGAAGTTGCTGATTGTGCTTGAGTTAATTATCTTGGGAGAGGGAAAAGGAAGGCTTATGGACCTATGCTCTGGATCTTTTAGGTACCGTAATTAGCAATGCAACTGCTTAGAGAACTCTTTCTTGATACTCAGCAAATCTTGGGAACCACAAGCCATTCTGGATTTCAGGATACCCACAATGATATGCATGAACTATGTTTGCATACAATGCACGGAAATAAACTGCATGCATATTTATTGTGGATATCTTGCAAACTAGAATGGCCAATGAGTCCTGAGGAGCAGGATTTCAAATCACTGACCTAAATCCTCCAGCGAAGGCCCAAACAAAGGAACATTGATGTTGCTACTTACTTCAGTTCACTAGCAAATAACAGAACATGTGCAAAGTCAAAGATACGGTGACAAGCAACATAAAGAGAGAAAAATCACTGACTTTATTAAATATTTAACAGTAGACATGATCACTGAGGAGTAATTGCTTGTGTTTTTTATTCTTCTTTAAATTTCAAATTTATCTATTCAGGAAACATGCTTTGTTCTTTTTTTGAGTCCTTTTCCAAAGAGGGGTGTCTTCATTTATTTAATAACACTGGGAAAAATATAAGCCAAAATAGCCAGAAGGAAACAAGATTAAGTAGGAGAAAAAAATAGTGATTCTGGAGAAATCTGGCATTTTTACTCTTTTTTTTTTGTAGGTTGTGAATCCTTTAAAAAGATGTTGAAGTAGAGGAGATCTCAAGTCCTTTCAGTTAAAGAAAAGGAGGCAGCATGTGAGGTCTCAATTTCATACACTATGACATCTTTTCTGATGGTCATTTAAAAAGTGTCACAACCTAAATAGGATGATTAGGACATGGTGAAGGGAACAGCTTGATTTGGGTGCTGTCTATATTTCAAAAATTCAAGCTTGCCTTTTTTCCTTATTTTTTTTCTGCAGAGCTTTCATATTTTTAATGACTCTGTAAGATTTTATTATACTGCATGAGATGAGCTTCCTGCTGAGTTTTGCTGTCTTTTATGCATGCAATAATCTTTGGCTATGTGTGGAAACTCCAGCTTTACCTTGTGCCTTAGACCAGTTGGGATTAGTACGCACACTGCACTGGCTTACTTGATTTATTTTGATTCTAGTATAAATCATGTAAATGCAAAGCCTGCTTTTTAAGATTAGTCATTAGTTCTATTAATTATCCTTTCAAGAGAAAATGATAGCACTTGCAAATTTGATTTCTAATTCATTCTTTGGGACTATTTTATAGACTTAAAATTAAAAATTAATTTTTACAGGATTCATTTAGTCACTTATTTGAACCATGTTACAATGGGGTGCTTAGTGTGCCCTTGGGCCTCAGCCCGACCCCAGACGGATCCAGGATCTAACCAAGGGTTGGTGACGTGTCCCAGCATGGCAAAACACGGTCTTACCCTCTGCCGGGCCTGCAAGCTCCCAGAGCCAACAACAGATGATGTTGGTAGGAGAATGGTCCTCCGACCGTTCCAAGCCCTTTTGGGCCTGCCGCTTGGATTGGCATGGAGCAGCAGGCCGGCCTGAGGATGAGGGCAGACGGAGGCCTTGACACGAAGATATGACACCAAGGTTGAAGCGACGGCATCACAGACGAGGGTTGATGCGAAGACATGACACCAAGGATGAGGAGCAGACATGACACCAAGGTTGATGCAATGGTATCAGAGACGACACGAGAAACTTGAAGAAGTCCAGACAAGATGAGAAGCTGGGAAGGAAGACATTGACACTATCAATCAGGGCGCCCTACACAGTCTACCTTCATGGGCGGACCCAATGGGCTGGTCGCGGACCACCCTGTCCCACTGTGTGCCCTACACAGCCCGAGGAGGCTGGTCACAGACCATGAGGAGAGCAGGACGAGCGCAGGAGAGGATCCAGTTGAGGCGGGACTTCGATGATGAAGCTGATGTCATCCGAAGCACCACAATGGCTGACAACACAGGACGGCTCAGGAGCACAGGACACCAGTCCACTGCCGGCATCTCCTAAGTCGGAGAAGCGTCACCTGGAGATCCACGGCCGAAAGAACAGAAGGCTCAGGAGCACCAAAACATAACACCAAGGAGGGCTGAAACACCAGGAAGCGAGATATCAGGAGATTAGACACCAGGACACCTGGACGGGGATCTAAGGCAACGAAGTTATGGTTCAAGATACAGATGAGACGAGGGGCTCCACGAAGAACACCAAGAGCCTGTCGGAGCACTGGACAGCAGGAGCTTCCAGAGACAAAGTAACTCCAATGCAAGGCAATGAGGAAATGCAGGAACAGCCCTTTATAGGGCTGGCACAGGAAATAGTCACAAAGGTGGGGCCCAGAGCATATCTGGCCATGGGCCCTTTAAATATTGAAGAGAGGCGCGGCCGAGTGCCTAGGAGCAGGAAGGAAGCTGTGCAGGACCGTAGACAGTGGTCCTGCACTGACGTCGACTTCAGAAGCAGCAGGGCTGGGCCTGGACACAGGCCCCAACAACGGCAGTGGCTCCAGCCACTGCAGGAGGCCCCGAGGGCGGCTCCAGCCACCAATCCAGCCTGGGGCTTGCGGCCTCTGGCCGCAAAGATGGCAGGGACAATGGCGGCGGCTCCATGCCGTGTGATGGCAAGAAGTCCGTGGCTCCGGCCGCGGTGAAGAGCAGACAAGACGGGCAGCCTCCGGGCCGCAAAAGGAGAACACAGTTCGTGGCTCCAGCTGCGTGGGATGGCCCGACTTCAGCGGCTCCGTGCTGCGTCGGGCAACAAGCAGCACGGGGTAAGGTGCCTGCTCGCGGGGAAACCCGCAGGCAGGGTTCATAACAAACCAGAAATCAATTTCTAAGTACTGTTCAAAAGTAATACTGGGCAGTAATTGGTCAGAAATGTTTTAAATGCATACTTGGGCAAGTTGCCATGCTTTTCATTTTCATGTTGCAAACATAGACCTCAAAATACAAAAGCATAGATATACTTTATGGAGTTAATTTTCAAATGGGGCCTATATTCAAAGAAAATTGAGCAGCTAAATTTAGGACCTAAATTAGAGCTCTAACTTAGGGCCTGTTTTCAGCTGAAAATTCACACAAATTTAGGATCCAAATATTTAAGCTCCTAAATTTTCCTAGATTTTTGCTCCTAAATTAGGTGCCTAATTCTGAAAATCAATGCTAAACTCTTAACTTTGTCTACCCACTCTAATTCTGCCCCTACAGCCATCCCACTTTTTAGGTCACTAAATTAGCTTTAATGAAACAAGGAGCCTAAATTTAAGTTCTCAGCCCTAGTAAATTTTCACAAGGGCCAATTTTGGAGCCTAACTCCAGAAGTTAGGAGTCTAAACCATCTGAAAATTGGCCACACATGTTTTATGTGCAGAAATGGCATTTTTATAAAATTTCCCACTCAGTGGGCAAAGAAACTTATGCACATATGTCATGTTCATGATTCAGCTTACCAAGACTATACGGATCCCTTCGTTAGGGAAGGATTGAAGGAGGAGTTTTCACTTACGTGCATTTGTTTCAATTTTTAAAAGTATATGCATAAGTTTACATAGGAAGGGGCAGATTTTCAAAGGGTTACGCATTCAACTTACGCGCGTACCCTGAAAACCTGTCTCTGCGCGCGCTGAGCGTATTTTGCATAGGCTCAGCGATGCGCGCAAGCCCCGGGACGTGCGTATGTCCAGGGGCTTTCAAAAAGGGGCGGGAAGGGGGCGGAGTCGTGGGTGGGACCTAGGCCTCCGGCACAGCAGCTATGCTGGAGGCTCGCGCGCCGGCAGCTGACCAGAGCGCGCAAGTTATGCCTGCTCAGAGGCAGGTGTAAATTCAAAAACAAAGGTAGGGGGGGGGATTTAGGTAGGGCTGGGGGGTGGGTTAGATAGGGGAAGGGAGGGGAAGGTGTGGGGGAGCGGAAGGAAAGTTCCTTCCTCGGAGGGAATGGGGAAAGCCATTGGGGCTCCCCTAGGGCTCGGTGCATGAAAGGTGCAAAAGTGTGCACCCCCTTGCGTGCACCGACCCCGGATTTTATAACATGTGCATGGCTGCGCGTGTATGTTATAAAATCAGGCTTAGGTTTGAATATCTGACCCGAACTGTATAGGCTGTAGATTCAAGGAAAGAGTTGTTTCACCTGTAAAGGAAACACAATATATAGCAGATGTGGCTTATGCACTTCTAGTGTGTGATAATTTTCAAAGCAATACATTTAGTCCCTTGAAACTTATACATATATATGCCATATAAATTACTTAATCCTAGATTTATCAAAATGTTATATTTATAGCAGAAACAGTGCCCGTGAGAAAAAAAGGGGCATGGTTAGGATAATTACCCTGCTCCCACATTGCATAGGTAATTTCTGCAAGCAGCAATAACTTTATCGCACCTGTGTTATTTTTCATGTCACTGAGCGTCTCTGTAGAGAATAATATGTAACTTTACTATTTATACCACTGTAAGAGGGGGAACCTTTAACTCTGTATGGGGGTTTGGGGTAGGTGGGGGGGGGGCAGTTTTACATACACAGTAGGAGGTACAAACAGCAAAGTTAATATCACTGAAGATTTTCTGCTGTTTGAATCAATGAAAGATACAAGAGGAGTTGATTTGTACAATGCACTCTCTACCTACCTTGTAAAGCAACTTATTATTATATTCTCTAGAGATGTGAATCGTGTCCTCAATCGTCTTAACGATCGATTTCGGCTGGGAGGGGGAGGGAATCGTATTGTTGCCGTTTGGGTGTGTAAACTATCGTGAAAATCGTTAAAATCGTGAGCCGGCACACTAAAACCCCTTAAAACCCACCCCCGACCCTTTAAATTAAATCCCCCACCCTCCCGAACCCCCCCCCCCCAAATGCTTTAAATTACCTGGGGATCCAGCGGTGGTCCAGAACGGCGGCGGTCCGGAACGGCCCCCTCAATTGAATCCTGTTGTCTTCAGCCGGCGCCATTTTCCAAAATGGCCGCCGCAAAATGGCGGCGGCCATAGACGAAAACGATTCGATGCAGGAGGTCATTCCGGACCCCCGCTGGACTTTTGGCAAGTCTTGTGGGGGTCAGGAGGCCCCCCCAAGCTGGCCAAAAGTTCCTGGGAGTCCAGCGGGGTTCCGGGAGCGATTTCTTGCCGCAAATCTTTTTCCGTACGGAAAATGGCGCCGGCAGGAGATCGACTGCAGGAGGTTGTTCAGCGGCGGTCCGGAACCCCCGCTGAACGACCTCCTGCAGTCGATCTCCTGCCGGCGCCATTTTCCGTACGGAAAACGATTTGCGGCAAGAAATCGCTCCCGGAACCCCGCTGGACTCCCAGGAACTTTTGGCCAGCTTGGGGGGGCCTCCTGACCCCCACAAGACTTGCCAAAAGTCCAGCGGGGGTCCGGAACGACCTCCTGCGTCGAATCGTTTTCGTCTATGGCCGCCGCCATTTTGCGGTGGCCATTTTGGAAAATGGCGCCGGCTGAAGACAACAGGATTCAATTGAGGGGGCCGTTCCGGACCGCCGCCGTTCTGGACCACCGCTGGATCCCCAGGTAATTTAAAGCATTCGGGAGGGTGGGGGATTTAATTTAAAGGGTCGGGGTGGGTTTTAGGGGGTTTTAGTGTGCCGGTTTTCCTGCCCTCCCCCTTCCCCCGATTTACGATTTTTTAACGATAAATCGGGGGAATTGGTATTGTATCGTGGCCCTAACGATTTTTGACGATTTAAAATATATCGGACGATATTTTAAATCATCAAAAAACGATTCACATCCCTAATATTCTCTACAAAGTCTCTCTCTTTTTTCAACAGAATGTGCAATAAGATCCTTAACGCATAAAAAAAAAGGTGCAGTCATTTCGAGCATTGCTGTGCATTGCTCTATCACATTTAATGTTAGGAGCCGCTTATTAGCGTTAAGTCTGTCCAAACTCTTCCCACTTGCATAGCAAATGTGACATTTGCATACTAGCATGTGTTAGGGCCCTAACATGAAATGATTAATGACCCTGTTAGTGCGTTACAAAATTAACCTCCCTATACCCTTATCTAAAGATGTTTAGGAAATTCTTATACAATATAATGTCTCAAATTTACAGAAATTGATATTTAAAAAAAATATAATAAAACTACAATGGAATCAGTTGTCCACTATTTATCCAAGCCCAGATGGATCCATTGATATCATGCAGTCTCAATGGGTTATCTTAGAATTGCCAATTTTCTTATCAAGGAACTTTAAGGGCCTTATTTTCCAAGGCTATCTCAGGCTTGCAAAAGTAGCGCACGCCTGCGCTACCTAAATCGGGGCGGAGTCGGACCCGGAAGAGGAGGAGTCGGGGTGTCACTGGGGCCAACTCCGCGAAGACGGTGCCGCCAGCGAAAAGGTAAGGGCTTTTTTGCGTCCTATTTCGCACCCAATAGCTACACCTTCTATGGTGGTGCTATTGTGTGCGAAACCGGCAGCGATCGCACCGCGATGGTGCGATAGCTGCTGGCTAGTGCAGGACCGCCCCCCCCCCCCCCCCCGGGTCGACCCATTAGTGCAATTTTCTAAAGTATCACAGGCCTGCGATACTTTAGAAAATGAGGCCCTAAGTCACAGTGTTCCTCTCTATCAGACAACTCTTTGCTATCATGAAATAAAGGAACAGGGGACTTCCAAAAGCTCCCTCCAGCACATTACTATTAATCATATTCCATTATTTTGAATACAAAATATTGGACATCATTTGCTGATTGCTTTGATTTTCTTACTAATAGTTTATTGCTTTCTTTCCATAGTTTTCTGTCTCTTTATTCTGAAAATCTTGGTGTTTGGATATAAATTATTTTAGCAGTTGTTGAGTATAAGCCTTACTCATAACAGGGGACTGTCACCACAAAAGAAGTTTTCATGTTTATTTTTCTTGGAGTTTGCAATCACAGTTCATGGGCCTCTTATTTTAAAACTTTAAATAAAGAGACTGAGTTGAAATTTCCACAGCTCACTTGAAAGTCACAGCAATAGCCCTAAATAATGATGATTTTTCTGCCAAGACAAGGGACATTAATTTACTACAACAGATGGTTTCTGTTGGTTTAATATCAGATGAAGGGGGTGAAATTTTTAGTGCCACTGTCTGAGCATATCTTTACATATTATTATCTACCCTTGTTCCTTGAAGGCCAGACAGCCTTCTGGGTAACCAAGCTAATAATTAATTTTTTTTTTTGTATACCCCTTCAATAGACGTAGATTGAAACAGTTTCCAATAAAACATAAAATAAAATCTAAAATATAACAAATTATCAATACAGCATAAAACATAAAATATATTTCATAATAAAGAGTTGCATAAGCTTGCATCAAAGTAGGGGAAGGAGGGGCTCAGACAGCAACTAACTGATTAAATGCCAAACTACACAACTAGGCTTTCAGTTTTTTCTTAAATTCTTTGGAGTTAGACAGCAGACTTCGAGTCAGGGAGAAAATTCCATCATTTAGGCCCTGTAACAAGAGAGCACATTTTCATGTAAGACCTAACCTGACTAGTTTTATGGAAAGTATTTCAAGGAGACTTTTGTTTAGGGTAATAAGTCAGTTGATAAATGCGTAAGCTCGAACATAACCAAATGTAGGAATTCTTATAGAGGAGGTTATGAATAATTGAATAATAAAAATCAGCCTGGTTCGATGCCAATTATATTTAAAAGTACCCAGTAACTTGTGATTCTGGGCATTCTGAAAATCAGGCCCAGTTAAGGTATTCAAAGATGATGATTAAGCAGAACTGAAACAAGTTTCTGTTATGTTTGAACTTATTTATTTATTTTATTTATTTAAAAAGTATTTGTATACCATTTTTTAAAAAAGGAATTTTATCAAAAATGGTTCACAGATTTAAAACAAAAATAAAATAATCAAAATAAAATGGAATTTTTAAACTTTACATAAAAATAGGCAATAACTAGACAGGATGCTAGTATATAAAATTTAAAAATATAAAATTTTTGGGGCCATGGGCTTATTGTTTTGGGGAAAAGTGTGGAAAGGGGGAGGGGGAGTGGGGGGAGGGGGAGTGGGAAAAATACAATGTAAAAATTATATAATAATAAAGGGGAAAAGGAAGGAAGATATGATAGTTGGAGGCATGTGAATGAGCAAATATGGTTTGTGGGCCCTTGGGTCGTGGAGAGAGCTGACTTCACCCACAGGGAGGAGCCCTGTGGGGACTCTCCATGACAGGCGGGGTCTCAGCAGTGATGGACACAGGAGTCAGAAATGCTTTGGGTAGCATAGAGGCCAATAGGCCCACGGGATTGGCCAGAGCTGTATCTCACAGCTGGGAATGAAGCTCTTCCACCAAAGAGGCTAGCGATTCCAAAGATTGGTGATATTCTTTGACTGTGGTGGCCAAACCTGGTAGGGCCCTGGAGGCGGGAGACTCCTCCGAGTCCATGGCCTTGGCAACCTGTTGTGCTAGGAGGTGGACCCTTGTCCTGAAGCATTGGAGAATGGCTCCCTGGTAGTGACCAGGAAGCACCTGCCCCCAGGGGGTGGAGCAAGGATGAGACAGAGGCTAGGATGAGCTTCACCACCGGAAGTCCGCGGTCCCCCCGGGTGGAGCCCATAGGGACCCGGGCCACTTGGTCTTAAGTGGGCCTTGCAGGGTCTCCTGGAGAGATAGTAGAGAGGCATGCCCATGGACAGCAAGGGAGTGCGATCGGACTCGAGGCTGTAGGTCTGGTGGAGCAAGGAAGACCAGAACAGCATAGGCGATAACAAGGCAAGGGACAGAGCCAGAATCAGGAGACATGGTCAATGGCAGCCAAGGTCAGAATCTGAGGATCAGTCAATGAGGTAGGGGTCAGGTTCCAGAGGTCACAAGAAGTCCAAGTGGTCCGGGTCCCTAAGGGCTACACCCGGGGGGACTGCGGGCTTCTAGTGGCTTCGGCTGCCAGTATTTAAAATGGTCAGCCCCTGTCACATGGTAGGAGCACAAGATGATGCCGTTGTCCATGTGACAGGGGCTGACCAATGGCACTCGTAGCCCCTGTGACATAGTAGGTCAAAGGCTATCAGCGCCATTTTGAAACCGGCAGTTGAGGGTGTGAGTGCAGGAGATGTCTCCCGGACCCCCCACTGGACCACCAGGGAGTTTTGGTAAGTCTTGGGGGGAATCAGGAGGGTGGGGGGTTGTAGTTAATTTAATTTTAGCAGGAAAATGAATAGGAATTAACGTATAAACGTATCGGGGGGGCCCCCTTGCCGAATGCAACATATCTGCCCCCGATGAATACGAATCCCGAATGCAACGTACGGCGTCCCTCTGCACATCCCTAGTATGTATGCACATCTCTTAGGTTCATGCCCCAAAACAACCTTGCCCCACCCAAACCATGCCCACTCCCCACCCCTTTTTGAAAACTTTTGAGATATGCCACTGAGGAAGATACACACATATCTCGTGACTTTTAAAATCCATTTGGCACCCAATCCCAACTTCTTCATGCATCACCTAATTAATGCTCATGTCAGGCTTTTAAAATTCACCTCCTAGGGAAGAGTAAACCA